>NC_141687.1:334304638-335680292 GCF_964263255.1 Lissotriton vulgaris | reverse complement strand
CCTTGTCCTGTTTGAAAAAAGATAGTCAAATTTACGCGCAAAGTAAAAACCCTGCCAGCTGTGTAGTCTTGCTCATCCCTTTTCAGTTTACGCGCTTTTCTTCTCTTAATATCTGCCTGAAGATTAGTCAAAATCTCGTCTAACATATTATAGTTTTTCATGGTTGCCTCAGGTAGATTTAATAGTTTAATTTCATCCTCACATGTTTTAATCTCAACTAAAAGTTTTTCAATCTTGCTCTCAGCATTGTCAATAAGTATCCTAATTAGGTTACATGAACTAGTGGTTAATTCATGCTCCCATTTGTCCAGTAAATCAGGCTCTAATCTTCATAAGTTGGCATTATGGTAGATCTCAGACCTCTTGGAATGCGGTTCAGATTCAGATATTGTTTTAGTGTTACCGCATCCCACCATTTATTAAGTTCAGCTCTCTTAAGTTTTTCTAATCTAATGAACTTGGCTCTAAGACCTTCCTGTTTTGCTGGTGTCGTAGAGGCTACTGCTACATTCACAGATGAGCCAGTACTCAAATTTTTGAATAGATCGAGTGCTTCTTGTTCCCTATTCATTGTTATTACAAAAGCCACTGCGGCAGCCCAACCCAAATGATAAATGAATGAACTAGCAGGTAACAGGGTATTAGGGCGCACAAGCTGAGTATGGCTATAAGTAAAGTACCCACGTATCCAAGTGAATTGCTACTAGGCCGGAAAGGGAGGTTACCCAACCCCCTCTAAAACCTCTAGGACACGTCCCAGAGAAAAGCTTATAAACACTCCTGCCGAGCAATTAGAAATTGTGATATTTTATACACAGCACATGTAGTATTAATGAATTTCAGAAACAAGTATAAGAGCAAAAAAGTCCGAGTCATGTCTATTCTGAATAACATGTGAGGCTATGGGGGTACCTAGTATCACCATTCTTGAGTGCCCGGTAATGCTCAACCATCCGGTCCTTAAGTCTTCTGACCGTACTTCCCACATATATCTTCCCACACATGCAAGCAATAACATAAATAACAAAGGTAGTTTCACAATTGATGAAAGAATCAATATAAAAGGTACCTGTATTGTTGTATTCAAATTTCACAACCTTTCTTTTAGCCCACCAACATGAGCTACAGTTTCCACAGTAGTGGAATCCCTTTGGACGAATTCGCAACCATTCACTTTGTACAGAGTGAGATATTGGTTTAGGATAACTTGGACTAACAATATTGGCAATGGATAATCCCTTCCTGAACGTAATACTGGGTCTTTCCGTTAGGTAAGGTTTCAAATCTTTATCAGAATGTAATAAATGCCAATATTTCCTCATAATACCGTAGAGTTTGTTACTTCCAGTGCCAAAGTACGTTATCATTCTGATCTTTTGGCTCTTGCCCATAGTCTCATTCTTTTTCTTTGATAGCAAGGTATCTTCTCGTTTAAGTGTCTGTACCTTCCTGACAGCCTTGGGTCACAATTGTATTTTCATATCCTCTATTTTTAAATCTAATTGCCATATCTTTGACATTAGCATCGAAGTCCAAGTCTTTTGGAGCAATTTCTTCTTGCTCTAATCATTTCCCCATATGGGATAGAATTGATCTGGCTCTTAGGATGGCAACTGTCAGCTCGTAGAAGTGAATTACAGCTTGTCTCTTTCCGAAACATACGGCTATACAGTTTATCCCCCTCAACAAACAATTCAATATCAAGAAAGGTCAATCTTCCTTATCATACTGTGTTGTGAATTTCATATTTAAGTCATTGGTATTAAGAAACTTAAAGAAAGACTCTAGTTCCTCTGTCGTACCTCTCCAAAATAGCAAGCAATCGTCAATGAATCTACCCAGTAGTATATGTGGTCTATCCATTGGCTGCCCTTGGCGCCCCAAATCCACTCCGCCTCCAGTCTCCCCATAAAGAGGTTCGCGAAGGACGGAGCAAATTTGGAACCCATCGCAGTCCCCGTCCTTTGTCTATACCAGGTAGATTCAAAGAGAAAGTAGTTGTTCTCTAGAACCAGTCTTGTCATCTCGAGCAACATAGATGAGTGGTCTAAGTATGAAGCTGGTCGGTTATTCAAAAAGCTCTCAATAGCTGAGATACCTTTATCATGATCAATATTGGAATATAACGACACTACATCAAGGGTCGCTAAGATCATGTCATTATCCCAAGCCACATCATTCATAATATTGAGGACATGCTTAGTGTCCTCAATATGCGAGGGTAAATTCTGCACAAATGGTCTCAGATATGAGTCCACAAATTGAGACAACCTTTCCGTAGGCCCACCAATGCCCGAAATAATCGGTCTCCCCGGTGGTCTTTCCCTGTTCTTATGTACTTTGGGCAGGCAATACAAACATGGGGCCTTGGGTGATTGAATTTTAAGAAAAAGATATTCATCATAATCAAGTAAGCATTTGTCGTACCACTCTTTCAGTTTTCTGTTTATTCTGTCTTTAACCATCTCTAAAGGATTAGCAACCACTTTCTCATAATATTTGTCATTGCCCAATTGAGATAAAACTTCATTGTTATAATCACTGCGGTTCATAACGACAACGTTGCCACCCTTATCAGCACTACGTATTATCAGATTAGGATGATCAGTCAATTGTCGCAGTGCCTCCCTTTCTTCTATCTTCAAATTGTCTGGGAATGTTTTTCTATGTTGTCGTTCTTTAGAAATCAAACTGTCAATCTCAAGAGTAACGGCTTTGTAAAATGCATCAATAACATTGCCAGTGGACAACTGTGGTGTCCATTTTGACTTATCCTTAAAACCACTTCCTTGAGCTGCACCTGGATTAATTTCAAGATCTCTTAATAAAGAATTCATAGTAACTGGGTCATCTTCAGATTCCGTAAGGGATAACAACAATCTTGTATCATAAAGATCTTGGATAGTAATATCAGTGAGTATTGGTTTATTAGCAGTATTCACTCTAACATGTTCTTTCTGCGAAAAAAACTTTTTCAATTTGAGTAAGCGAACAAATTTATACAAATCAATCTTTGCAACATACCAATCAATATTCTTGGTTGGACAATACCCAAGTCCTTTCTTAAGCACATTCTTCATACTCACAGACAATTCGATAGAAGATAGGTTGATCACATCAATCTCATTAGTTTCTGAACTTATTTCCTCCATGATCTGAGTCTCTCTCTCATCCCTGGGGCCACCTCTCCTGCGTCTGCCACGGCTCCCTCTCCTTGTCTTGTGGTTGGAGTATTGCCAAATCTCCCTCCTGTGTCTCGACTCCCTCTTTTGAACCTCTGTACTTCCACTAAAAAATTATTATTATTTGCAGCATCTCCACTAGGAACATTGGGAGCATCTATAGAGCCTCCATCTGTAGATATACTACTCGATGAGGTATTCACAGCTGAGCTAAGTGGTGTCAAATTCCTCCTATGTCCTTGTCCTGTTTGAAAAAGATAGTCAAATTTACGCGCAAAAGTAAAAACCCTGCCAGCTGTGTAGTCTTGCTCATCCCTTTTCAGTTTACGCGCTTTTCTTCTCTTAATATCTGCCTGAAGATTAGTCAAAATCTCGTCTAACATATTATAGTTTTTCATGGTTGCCTCATGAAAAACTAGATTCATTGACGATTGCTTGCTATTTTGGAGAGGTACGACAGAGGAACTAGAGTCTTTCTTTAAGTTTCTTAATACCAATGACTTAAATATGAAATTCACAACACAGTATGATAAGGAAAGATTGACCTTTCTTGATATTGAATTGTTTGTTGAGGGGGATAAACTGTATAGCCGTATGTTTCGGAAAGAGACAAGCTGTAATTCACTTCTACGAGCTGACAGTTGCCATCCTAAGAGCCAGATCAATTCTATCCCATATGGGGAAATGATTAGAGCAAGAAGAAATTGCTCCAAAGACTTGGACTTCGATGCTAATGTCAAAGATATGGCAATTAGATTTAAAAATAGAGGATATGAAAATACAATTGTGACCAAGGCTGTCAGGAAGGTACAGACACTTAAACGAGAAGATACCTTGCTATCAAAGAAAAAGAATGAGACTATGGGCAAGAGCCAAAAGATCAGAATGATAACGTACTTTGGCACTGGAAGTAACAAACTCTACGGTATTATGAGGAAATATTGGCATTTATTACATTCTGATAAAGATTTGAAACCTTACCTAACGGAAAGACCCAGTATTACGTTCAGGAAGGGATTATCCATTGCCAATATTGTTAGTCCAAGTTATCCTAAACCAATATCTCACTCTGTACAAAGTGAATGGTTGCGAATTCGTCCAAAGGGATTCCACTACTGTGGAAACTGTAGCTCATGTTGGTGGGCTAAAAGAAAGGTTGTGAAATTTGAATACAACAATACAGGTACCTTTTATATTGATTCTTTCATCAATTGTGAAACTACCTTTGTTATTTATGTTATTGCTTGCATGTGTGGGAAGATATATGTGGGAAGTACGGTCAGAAGACTTAAGGACCGGATGGTTGAGCATTACCGGGCACTCAAGAATGGTGATACTAGGTACCCCATAGCCTCACATGTTATTCAGAATAGACATGACTCGGACTTTTTTGCTCTTATACTTGTTTCTGAAATTTCATTAATACTACATGTGCTGTGTATAAATATCACAATTTCTAATTGCTCGGCAGGAGTGTTTATAAGCTTTTCTCTGGGACGTGTCCTAGAGGTTTAGAGGGGGTTGGGTAACCTCCCTTTCCGGCCTAGTAGCAATTCACTTGGATACGTGGGTACTTTACTTATAGCCATACTCAGCTTGTGCGCCCTAATACCCTGTTACCTGCTAGTTCATTCATTTATCATTTGGGTTGGGCTGCCGCAGTGGCTTTTGTAATAACAATGAATAGGGAACAAGAAGCACTCGATCTATTCAAAAATTTGAGTACTGGCTCATCTGTGAATGTAGCAGTAGCCTCTACGACACCAGCAAAACAGGAAGGTCTTAGAGCCAAGTTCATTAGATTAGAAAAACTTAAGAGAGCTGAACTTAATAAATGGTGGGATGCGGTAACACTAAAACAATATCTGAATCTGAACCGCATTCCAAGAGGTCTGAGATCTACCATAATGCCAACTTATGAAGATTTAGAGCCTGATTTACTGGACAAATGGGAGCATGAATTAACCACTAGTTCATGTAACCTAATTAGGATACTTATTGACAATGCTGAGCGCAAGATTGAAAAACTTTTAGTTGAGATTAAAACATGTGAGGATGAAATTAAACTATTAAATCTACCTGAGGCAACCATGAAAAACTATAATATGTTAGACGAGATTTTGACTAATCTTCAGGCAGATATTAAGAGAAGAAAAGCGCGTAAACTGAAAAGGGATGAGCAAGACTACACAGCTGGCAGGGTTTTTACTTTTGCGCGTAAATTTGACTATCTTTTTCAAACAGGACAAGGACATAGGAGGAATTTGACACCACTTAGCTCAGCTGTGAATACCTCATCGAGAAGTATATCTACAGATGGAGGCTCTATAGATGCTCCCAATGTTCCTAGTGGAGATGCTGCAAATAATAATAATTTTTTAGTGGAAGTACAGAGGTTCAAAAGAGGGAGTCGAGACACAGGAGGGAGATTTGGCAATACTCCAACCACAAGACAAGGAGAGGGAGCCGTGGCAGACGCAGGAGAGGTGGCCCCAGGGATGAGAGAGAGACTCAGATCATGGAGGAAATAAGTTCAGAAACTAATGAGATTGATGTGATCAACCTATCTTCTATCGAATTGTCTGTGAGTATGAAGAATGTGCTTAAGAAAGGACTTGGGTATTGTCCAACCAAGAATATTGATTGGTATGTTGCAAAGATTGATTTGTATAAATTTGTTCGCTTACTCAAATTGAAAAAGTTTTTTTCGCAGAAAGAACATGTTAGAGTGAATACTGCTAATAAACCAATACTCACTGATATTACTATCCAAGATCTTTATGATACAAGATTGTTGTTATCCCTTACGGAATCTGAAGATGACCCAGTTACTATGAATTCTTTATTAAGAGATCTTGAAATTAATCCAGGTGCAGCTCAAGGAAGTGGTTTTAAGGATAAGTCAAAATGGACACCACAGTTGTCCACTGGCAATGTTATTGATGCATTTTACAAAGCCGTTACTCTTGAGATTGACAGTTTGATTTCTAAAGAACGACAACATAGAAAAACATTCCCAGACAATTTGAAGATAGAAGAAAGGGAGGCACTGCGACAATTGACTGATCATCCTAATCTGATAATACGTAGTGCTGATAAGGGTGGCAACGTTGTCGTTATGAACCGCAGTGATTATAACAATGAAGTTTTATCTCAATTGGGCAATGACAAATATTATGAGAAAGTGGTTGCTAATCCTTTAGAGATGGTTAAAGACAGAATAAACAGAAAACTGAAAGAGTGGTACGACAAATGCTTACTTGATTATGATGAATATCTTTTTCTTAAAATTCAATCACCCAAGGCCCCATGTTTGTATTGCCTGCCCAAAGTACATAAGAACAGGGAAAGACCACCGGGGAGACCGATTATTTCGGGCATTGGTGGGCCTACGGAAAGGTTGTCTCAATTTGTGGACTCATATCTGAGACCATTTGTGCAGAATTTACCCTCGCATATTGAGGACACTAAGCATGTCCTCAATATTATGAATGATGTGGCTTGGGATAATGACATGATCTTAGCGACCCTTGATGTAGTGTCGTTATATTCCAATATTGATCATGATAAAGGTATCTCAGCTATTGAGAGCTTTTTGAATAACCGACCAGCTTCATACTTAGACCACTCATCTATGTTGCTCGAGATGACAAGACTGGTTCTAGAGAACAACTACTTTCTCTTTGAATCTACCTGGTATAGACAAAGGACGGGGACTGCGATGGGTTCCAAATTTGCTCCGTCCTTCGCGAACCTCTTTATGGGGAGACTGGAGGCGGAGTGGATTTGGGGCGCCAAGGGCAGCCAATGGATAGACCACATATACTACTGGGGTAGATTCATTGACGATTGCTTGCTATTTTGGAGAGGTACGACAGAGGAACTAGAGTCTTTCTTTAAGTTTCTTAATACCAATGACTTAAATATGAAATTCACAACACAGTATGATAAGGAAAGATTGACCTTTCTTGATATTGAATTGTTTGTTGAGGGGGATAAACTGTATAGCCGTATGTTTCGGAAAGAGACAAGCTGTAATTCACTTCTACGAGCTGACAGTTGCCATCCTAAGAGCCAGATCAATTCTATCCCATATGGGGAAATGATTAGAGCAAGAAGAAATTGCTCCAAAGACTTGGACTTCGATGCTAATGTCAAAGATATGGCAATTAGATTTAAAAATAGAGGATATGAAAATACAATTGTGACCAAGGCTGTCAGGAAGGTACAGACACTTAAACGAGAAGATACCTTGCTATCAAAGAAAAAGAATGAGACTATGGGCAAGAGCCAAAAGATCAGAATGATAACGTACTTTGGCACTGGAAGTAACAAACTCTACGGTATTATGAGGAAATATTGGCATTTATTACATTCTGATAAAGATTTGAAACCTTACCTAACGGAAAGACCCAGTATTACGTTCAGGAAGGGATTATCCATTGCCAATATTGTTAGTCCAAGTTATCCTAAACCAATATCTCACTCTGTACAAAGTGAATGGTTGCGAATTCGTCCAAAGGGATTCCACTACTGTGGAAACTGTAGCTCATGTTGGTGGGCTAAAAGAAAGGTTGTGAAATTTGAATACAACAATACAGGTACCTTTTATATTGATTCTTTCATCAATTGTGAAACTACCTTTGTTATTTATGTTATTGCTTGCATGTGTGGGAAGATATATGTGGGAAGTACGGTCAGAAGACTTAAGGACCGGATGGTTGAGCATTACCGGGCACTCAAGAATGGTGATACTAGGTACCCCATAGCCTCACATGTTATTCAGAATAGACATGACTCGGACTTTTTTGCTCTTATACTTGTTTCTGAAATTTCATTAATACTACATGTGCTGTGTATAAATATCACAATTTCTAATTGCTCGGCAGGAGTGTTTATAAGCTTTTCTCTGGGACGTGTCCTAGAGGTTTAGAGGGGGTTGGGTAACCTCCCTTTCCGGCCTAGTAGCAATTCACTTGGATACGTGGGTACTTTACTTATAGCCATACTCAGCTTGTGCGCCCTAATACCCTGTTACCTGCTAGTTCATTCATTTATCATTTGGGTTGGGCTGCCGCAGTGGCTTTTGTAATAACAATGAATAGGGAACAAGAAGCACTCGATCTATTCAAAAATTTGAGTACTGGCTCATCTGTGAATGTAGCAGTAGCCTCTACGACACCAGCAAAACAGGAAGGTCTTAGAGCCAAGTTCATTAGATTAGAAAAACTTAAGAGAGCTGAACTTAATAAATGGTGGGATGCGGTAACACTAAAACAATATCTGAATCTGAACCGCATTCCAAGAGGTCTGAGATCTACCATAATGCCAACTTATGAAGATTTAGAGCCTGATTTACTGGACAAATGGGAGCATGAATTAACCACTAGTTCATGTAACCTAATTAGGATACTTATTGACAATGCTGAGCGCAAGATTGAAAAACTTTTAGTTGAGATTAAAACATGTGAGGATGAAATTAAACTATTAAATCTACCTGAGGCAACCATGAAAAACTATAATATGTTAGACGAGATTTTGACTAATCTTCAGGCAGATATTAAGAGAAGAAAAGCGCGTAAACTGAAAAGGGATGAGCAAGACTACACAGCTGGCAGGGTTTTTACTTTTGCGCGTAAATTTGACTATCTTTTTCAAACAGGACAAGGACATAGGAGGAATTTGACACCACTTAGCTCAGCTGTGAATACCTCATCGAGTAGTATATCTACAGATGGAGGCTCTATAGATGCTCCCAATGTTCCTAGTGGAGATGCTGCAAATAATAATAATTTTTTAGTGGAAGTACAGAGGTTCAAAAGAGGGAGTCGAGACACAGGAGGGAGATTTGGCAATACTCCAACCACAAGACAAGGAGAGGGAGCCGTGGCAGACGCAGGAGAGGTGGCCCCAGGGATGAGAGAGAGACTCAGATCATGGAGGAAATAAGTTCAGAAACTAATGAGATTGATGTGATCAACCTATCTTCTATCGAATTGTCTGTGAGTATGAAGAATGTGCTTAAGAAAGGACTTGGGTATTGTCCAACCAAGAATATTGATTGGTATGTTGCAAAGATTGATTTGTATAAATTTGTTCGCTTACTCAAATTGAAAAAGTTTTTTTCGCAGAAAGAACATGTTAGAGTGAATACTGCTAATAAACCAATACTCACTGATATTACTATCCAAGATCTTTATGATACAAGATTGTTGTTATCCCTTACGGAATCTGAAGATGACCCAGTTACTATGAATTCTTTATTAAGAGATCTTGAAATTAATCCAGGTGCAGCTCAAGGAAGTGGTTTTAAGGATAAGTCAAAATGGACACCACAGTTGTCCACTGGCAATGTTATTGATGCATTTTACAAAGCCGTTACTCTTGAGATTGACAGTTTGATTTCTAAAGAACGACAACATAGAAAAACATTCCCAGACAATTTGAAGATAGAAGAAAGGGAGGCACTGCGACAATTGACTGATCATCCTAATCTGATAATACGTAGTGCTGATAAGGGTGGCAACGTTGTCGTTATGAACCGCAGTGATTATAACAATGAAGTTTTATCTCAATTGGGCAATGACAAATATTATGAGAAAGTGGTTGCTAATCCTTTAGAGATGGTTAAAGACAGAATAAACAGAAAACTGAAAGAGTGGTACGACAAATGCTTACTTGATTATGATGAATATCTTTTTCTTAAAATTCAATCACCCAAGGCCCCATGTTTGTATTGCCTGCCCAAAGTACATAAGAACAGGGAAAGACCACCGGGGAGACCGATTATTTCGGGCATTGGTGGGCCTACGGAAAGGTTGTCTCAATTTGTGGACTCATATCTGAGACCATTTGTGCAGAATTTACCCTCGCATATTGAGGACACTAAGCATGTCCTCAATATTATGAATGATGTGGCTTGGGATAATGACATGATCTTAGCGACCCTTGATGTAGTGTCGTTATATTCCAATATTGATCATGATAAAGGTATCTCAGCTATTGAGAGCTTTTTGAATAACCGACCAGCTTCATACTTAGACCACTCATCTATGTTGCTCGAGATGACAAGACTGGTTCTAGAGAACAACTACTTTCTCTTTGAATCTACCTGGTATAGACAAAGGACGGGGACTGCGATGGGTTCCAAATTTGCTCCGTCCTTCGCGAACCTCTTTATGGGGAGACTGGAGGCGGAGTGGATTTGGGGCGCCAAGGGCAGCCAATGGATAGACCACATATACTACTGGGGTAGATTCATTGACGATTGCTTGCTATTTTGGAGAGGTACGACAGAGGAACTAGAGTCTTTCTTTAAGTTTCTTAATACCAATGACTTAAATATGAAATTCACAACACAGTATGATAAGGAAAGATTGACCTTTCTTGATATTGAATTGTTTGTTGAGGGGGATAAACTGTATAGCCGTATGTTTCGGAAAGAGACAAGCTGTAATTCACTTCTACGAGCTGACAGTTGCCATCCTAAGAGCCAGATCAATTCTATCCCATATGGGGAAATGATTAGAGCAAGAAGAAATTGCTCCAAAGACTTGGACTTCGATGCTAATGTCAAAGATATGGCAATTAGATTTAAAAATAGAGGATATGAAAATACAATTGTGACCAAGGCTGTCAGGAAGGTACAGACACTTAAACGAGAAGATACCTTGCTATCAAAGAAAAAGAATGAGACTATGGGCAAGAGCCAAAAGATCAGAATGATAACGTACTTTGGCACTGGAAGTAACAAACTCTACGGTATTATGAGGAAATATTGGCATTTATTACATTCTGATAAAGATTTGAAACCTTACCTAACGGAAAGACCCAGTATTACGTTCAGGAAGGGATTATCCATTGCCAATATTGTTAGTCCAAGTTATCCTAAACCAATATCTCACTCTGTACAAAGTGAATGGTTGCGAATTCGTCCAAAGGGATTCCACTACTGTGGAAACTGTAGCTCATGTTGGTGGGCTAAAAGAAAGGTTGTGAAATTTGAATACAACAATACAGGTACCTTTTATATTGATTCTTTCATCAATTGTGAAACTACCTTTGTTATTTATGTTATTGCTTGCATGTGTGGGAAGATATATGTGGGAAGTACGGTCAGAAGACTTAAGGACCGGATGGTTGAGCATTACCGGGCACTCAAGAATGGTGATACTAGGTACCCCATAGCCTCACATGTTATTCAGAATAGACATGACTCGGACTTTTTTGCTCTTATACTTGTTTCTGAAATTTCATTAATACTACATGTGCTGTGTATAAATATCACAATTTCTAATTGCTCGGCAGGAGTGTTTATAAGCTTTTCTCTGGGACGTGTCCTAGAGGTTTAGAGGGGGTTGGGTAACCTCCCTTTCCGGCCTAGTAGCAATTCACTTGGATACGTGGGTACTTTACTTATAGCCATACTCAGCTTGTGCGCCCTAATACCCTGTTACCTGCTAGTTCATTCATTTATCATTTGGGTTGGGCTGCCGCAGTGGCTTTTGTAATAACAATGAATAGGGAACAAGAAGCACTCGATCTATTCAAAAATTTGAGTACTGGCTCATCTGTGAATGTAGCAGTAGCCTCTACGACACCAGCAAAACAGGAAGGTCTTAGAGCCAAGTTCATTAGATTAGAAAAACTTAAGAGAGCTGAACTTAATAAATGGTGGGATGCGGTAACACTAAAACAATATCTGAATCTGAACCGCATTCCAAGAGGTCTGAGATCTACCATAATGCCAACTTATGAAGATTTAGAGCCTGATTTACTGGACAAATGGGAGCATGAATTAACCACTAGTTCATGTAACCTAATTAGGATACTTATTGACAATGCTGAGCGCAAGATTGAAAAACTTTTAGTTGAGATTAAAACATGTGAGGATGAAATTAAACTATTAAATCTACCTGAGGCAACCATGAAAAACTATAATATGTTAGACGAGATTTTGACTAATCTTCAGGCAGATATTAAGAGAAGAAAAGCGCGTAAACTGAAAAGGGATGAGCAAGACTACACAGCTGGCAGGGTTTTTACTTTTGCGCGTAAATTTGACTATCTTTTTCAAACAGGACAAGGACATAGGAGGAATTTGACACCACTTAGCTCAGCTGTGAATACCTCATCGAGTAGTATATCTACAGATGGAGGCTCTATAGATGCTCCCAATGTTCCTAGTGGAGATGCTGCAAATAATAATAATTTTTTAGTGGAAGTACAGAGGTTCAAAAGAGGGAGTCGAGACACAGGAGGGAGATTTGGCAATACTCCAACCACAAGACAAGGAGAGGGAGCCGTGGCAGACGCAGGAGAGGTGGCCCCAGGGATGAGAGAGAGACTCAGATCATGGAGGAAATAAGTTCAGAAACTAATGAGATTGATGTGATCAACCTATCTTCTATCGAATTGTCTGTGAGTATGAAGAATGTGCTTAAGAAAGGACTTGGGTATTGTCCAACCAAGAATATTGATTGGTATGTTGCAAAGATTGATTTGTATAAATTTGTTCGCTTACTCAAATTGAAAAAGTTTTTTTCGCAGAAAGAACATGTTAGAGTGAATACTGCTAATAAACCAATACTCACTGATATTACTATCCAAGATCTTTATGATACAAGATTGTTGTTATCCCTTACGGAATCTGAAGATGACCCAGTTACTATGAATTCTTTATTAAGAGATCTTGAAATTAATCCAGGTGCAGCTCAAGGAAGTGGTTTTAAGGATAAGTCAAAATGGACACCACAGTTGTCCACTGGCAATGTTATTGATGCATTTTACAAAGCCGTTACTCTTGAGATTGACAGTTTGATTTCTAAAGAACGACAACATAGAAAAACATTCCCAGACAATTTGAAGATAGAAGAAAGGGAGGCACTGCGACAATTGACTGATCATCCTAATCTGATAATACGTAGTGCTGATAAGGGTGGCAACGTTGTCGTTATGAACCGCAGTGATTATAACAATGAAGTTTTATCTCAATTGGGCAATGACAAATATTATGAGAAAGTGGTTGCTAATCCTTTAGAGATGGTTAAAGACAGAATAAACAGAAAACTGAAAGAGTGGTACGACAAATGCTTACTTGATTATGATGAATATCTTTTTCTTAAAATTCAATCACCCAAGGCCCCATGTTTGTATTGCCTGCCCAAAGTACATAAGAACAGGGAAAGACCACCGGGGAGACCGATTATTTCGGGCATTGGTGGGCCTACGGAAAGGTTGTCTCAATTTGTGGACTCATATCTGAGACCATTTGTGCAGAATTTACCCTCGCATATTGAGGACACTAAGCATGTCCTCAATATTATGAATGATGTGGCTTGGGATAATGACATGATCTTAGCGACCCTTGATGTAGTGTCGTTATATTCCAATATTGATCATGATAAAGGTATCTCAGCTATTGAGAGCTTTTTGAATAACCGACCAGCTTCATACTTAGACCACTCATCTATGTTGCTCGAGATGACAAGACTGGTTCTAGAGAACAACTACTTTCTCTTTGAATCTACCTGGTATAGACAAAGGACGGGGACTGCGATGGGTTCCAAATTTGCTCCGTCCTTCGCGAACCTCTTTATGGGGAGACTGGAGGCGGAGTGGATTTGGGGCGCCAAGGGCAGCCAATGGATAGACCACATATACTACTGGGGTAGATTCATTGACGATTGCTTGCTATTTTGGAGAGGTACGACAGAGGAACTAGAGTCTTTCTTTAAGTTTCTTAATACCAATGACTTAAATATGAAATTCACAACACAGTATGATAAGGAAAGATTGACCTTTCTTGATATTGAATTGTTTGTTGAGGGGGATAAACTGTATAGCCGTATGTTTCGGAAAGAGACAAGCTGTAATTCACTTCTACGAGCTGACAGTTGCCATCCTAAGAGCCAGATCAATTCTATCCCATATGGGGAAATGATTAGAGCAAGAAGAAATTGCTCCAAAGACTTGGACTTCGATGCTAATGTCAAAGATATGGCAATTAGATTTAAAAATAGAGGATATGAAAATACAATTGTGACCAAGGCTGTCAGGAAGGTACAGACACTTAAACGAGAAGATACCTTGCTATCAAAGAAAAAGAATGAGACTATGGGCAAGAGCCAAAAGATCAGAATGATAACGTACTTTGGCACTGGAAGTAACAAACTCTACGGTATTATGAGGAAATATTGGCATTTATTACATTCTGATAAAGATTTGAAACCTTACCTAACGGAAAGACCCAGTATTACGTTCAGGAAGGGATTATCCATTGCCAATATTGTTAGTCCAAGTTATCCTAAACCAATATCTCACTCTGTACAAAGTGAATGGTTGCGAATTCGTCCAAAGGGATTCCACTACTGTGGAAACTGTAGCTCATGTTGGTGGGCTAAAAGAAAGGTTGTGAAATTTGAATACAACAATACAGGTACCTTTTATATTGATTCTTTCATCAATTGTGAAACTACCTTTGTTATTTATGTTATTGCTTGCATGTGTGGGAAGATATATGTGGGAAGTACGGTCAGAAGACTTAAGGACCGGATGGTTGAGCATTACCGGGCACTCAAGAATGGTGATACTAGGTACCCCATAGCCTCACATGTTATTCAGAATAGACATGACTCGGACTTTTTTGCTCTTATACTTGTTTCTGAAATTTCATTAATACTACATGTGCTGTGTATAAATATCACAATTTCTAATTGCTCGGCAGGAGTGTTTATAAGCTTTTCTCTGGGACGTGTCCTAGAGGTTTAGAGGGGGTTGGGTAACCTCCCTTTCCGGCCTAGTAGCAATTCACTTGGATACGTGGGTACTTTACTTATAGCCATACTCAGCTTGTGCGCCCTAATACCCTGTTACCTGCTAGTTCATTCATTTATCATTTGGGTTGGGCTGCCGCAGTGGCTTTTGTAATAACAATGAATAGGGAACAAGAAGCACTCGATCTATTCAAAAATTTGAGTACTGGCTCATCTGTGAATGTAGCAGTAGCCTCTACGACACCAGCAAAACAGGAAGGTCTTAGAGCCAAGTTCATTAGATTAGAAAAACTTAAGAGAGCTGAACTTAATAAATGGTGGGATGCGGTAACACTAAAACAATATCTGAATCTGAACCGCATTCCAAGAGGTCTGAGATCTACCATAATGCCAACTTATGAAGATTTAGAGCCTGATTTACTGGACAAATGGGAGCATGAATTAACCACTAGTTCATGTAACCTAATTAGGATACTTATTGACAATGCTGAGCGCAAGATTGAAAAACTTTTAGTTGAGATTAAAACATGTGAGGATGAAATTAAACTATTAAATCTACCTGAGGCAACCATGAAAAACTATAATATGTTAGACGAGATTTTGACTAATCTTCAGGCAGATATTAAGAGAAGAAAAGCGCGTAAACTGAAAAGGGATGAGCAAGACTACACAGCTGGCAGGGTTTTTACTTTTGCGCGTAAATTTGACTATCTTTTTCAAACAGGACAAGGACATAGGAGGAATTTGACACCACTTAGCTCAGCTGTGAATACCTCATCGAGTAGTATATCTACAGATGGAGGCTCTATAGATGCTCCCAATGTTCCTAGTGGAGATGCTGCAAATAATAATAATTTTTTAGTGGAAGTACAGAGGTTCAAAAGAGGGAGTCGAGACACAGGAGGGAGATTTGGCAATACTCCAACCACAAGACAAGGAGAGGGAGCCGTGGCAGACGCAGGAGAGGTGGCCCCAGGGATGAGAGAGAGACTCAGATCATGGAGGAAATAAGTTCAGAAACTAATGAGATTGATGTGATCAACCTATCTTCTATCGAATTGTCTGTGAGTATGAAGAATGTGCTTAAGAAAGGACTTGGGTATTGTCCAACCAAGAATATTGATTGGTATGTTGCAAAGATTGATTTGTATAAATTTGTTCGCTTACTCAAATTGAAAAAGTTTTTTTCGCAGAAAGAACATGTTAGAGTGAATACTGCTAATAAACCAATACTCACTGATATTACTATCCAAGATCTTTATGATACAAGATTGTTGTTATCCCTTACGGAATCTGAAGATGACCCAGTTACTATGAATTCTTTATTAAGAGATCTTGAAATTAATCCAGGTGCAGCTCAAGGAAGTGGTTTTAAGGATAAGTCAAAATGGACACCACAGTTGTCCACTGGCAATGTTATTGATGCATTTTACAAAGCCGTTACTCTTGAGATTGACAGTTTGATTTCTAAAGAACGACAACATAGAAAAACATTCCCAGACAATTTGAAGATAGAAGAAAGGGAGGCACTGCGACAATTGACTGATCATCCTAATCTGATAATACGTAGTGCTGATAAGGGTGGCAACGTTGTCGTTATGAACCGCAGTGATTATAACAATGAAGTTTTATCTCAATTGGGCAATGACAAATATTATGAGAAAGTGGTTGCTAATCCTTTAGAGATGGTTAAAGACAGAATAAACAGAAAACTGAAAGAGTGGTACGACAAATGCTTACTTGATTATGATGAATATCTTTTTCTTAAAATTCAATCACCCAAGGCCCCATGTTTGTATTGCCTGCCCAAAGTACATAAGAACAGGGAAAGACCACCGGGGAGACCGATTATTTCGGGCATTGGTGGGCCTACGGAAAGGTTGTCTCAATTTGTGGACTCATATCTGAGACCATTTGTGCAGAATTTACCCTCGCATATTGAGGACACTAAGCATGTCCTCAATATTATGAATGATGTGGCTTGGGATAATGACATGATCTTAGCGACCCTTGATGTAGTGTCGTTATATTCCAATATTGATCATGATAAAGGTATCTCAGCTATTGAGAGCTTTTTGAATAACCGACCAGCTTCATACTTAGACCACTCATCTATGTTGCTCGAGATGACAAGACTGGTTCTAGAGAACAACTACTTTCTCTTTGAATCTACCTGGTATAGACAAAGGACGGGGACTGCGATGGGTTCCAAATTTGCTCCGTCCTTCGCGAACCTCTTTATGGGGAGACTGGAGGCGGAGTGGATTTGGGGCGCCAAGGGCAGCCAATGGATAGACCACATATACTACTGGGGTAGATTCATTGACGATTGCTTGCTATTTTGGAGAGGTACGACAGAGGAACTAGAGTCTTTCTTTAAGTTTCTTAATACCAATGACTTAAATATGAAATTCACAACACAGTATGATAAGGAAAGATTGACCTTTCTTGATATTGAATTGTTTGTTGAGGGGGATAAACTGTATAGCCGTATGTTTCGGAAAGAGACAAGCTGTAATTCACTTCTACGAGCTGACAGTTGCCATCCTAAGAGCCAGATCAATTCTATCCCATATGGGGAAATGATTAGAGCAAGAAGAAATTGCTCCAAAGACTTGGACTTCGATGCTAATGTCAAAGATATGGCAATTAGATTTAAAAATAGAGGATATGAAAATACAATTGTGACCAAGGCTGTCAGGAAGGTACAGACACTTAAACGAGAAGATACCTTGCTATCAAAGAAAAAGAATGAGACTATGGGCAAGAGCCAAAAGATCAGAATGATAACGTACTTTGGCACTGGAAGTAACAAACTCTACGGTATTATGAGGAAATATTGGCATTTATTACATTCTGATAAAGATTTGAAACCTTACCTAACGGAAAGACCCAGTATTACGTTCAGGAAGGGATTATCCATTGCCAATATTGTTAGTCCAAGTTATCCTAAACCAATATCTCACTCTGTACAAAGTGAATGGTTGCGAATTCGTCCAAAGGGATTCCACTACTGTGGAAACTGTAGCTCATGTTGGTGGGCTAAAAGAAAGGTTGTGAAATTTGAATACAACAATACAGGTACCTTTTATATTGATTCTTTCATCAATTGTGAAACTACCTTTGTTATTTATGTTATTGCTTGCATGTGTGGGAAGATATATGTGGGAAGTACGGTCAGAAGACTTAAGGACCGGATGGTTGAGCATTACCGGGCACTCAAGAATTGTGGGAGCTGATGCTCGAAGCCAAGAAAACACAAACACTACTATTGTTTAGTAACTTATCTGCGTGGTGGGATGGGGCTATTCTGAATTGTGGAAAAACAACGACAATTGGTGGTGTCTTGATGCTGCACTATGTGATGTTGCTATTTTTCATTATAACTGCAATGAAAAGATTTATTTAGAAAAAAAATAAAGGGGTAAGGTTATTCAGTGCTACTTCCACCCGGAGCCAACGGTCCAAGACACCATGTTGGTCCCTCTACTCCTTTAGGGAGCCCCACCACTCTGATGTTGTTGTAGCAGTTTCGAACTTCGAAATCCTTTGCTCGCCGGATGCGCACCCTTTCCAATAGGTCCTCTGCTCTGTAAGTCAGTCTACTGTGTTCAGGCTGTAGTTCTGCCATTGAAATCTCCACCCCTTAATTCAGTTGGCCAACTTACGGTGTCTATTTTGTTTTGGATGTGGCTATTGGGGCAGCGAGTGTTGGGTCTTTCTTTTGCGGTGGTTTGAGGACAGGTGGAATTCATGAGAGTGAATGAGGTGCATATAAAATGGGAATGAAGGTGATGGGTAGGTTGTTCCTTTATGGCAATTTACGCGATGTGAGGAAAGTGAAGGTGCAGCAACTGGTGCTTATCAAGGTATGTGAAAACTGAGCATGCTCGAGGGACTAGGTTTGTGACCTGACCACACTTGCCCCCTATCTCATATCCCTCCCGCCACTTTTTGATATATAGTAACTGGGGTTGTTTGATAACAGCGTTAATAGACCGCCGATTTACTATGGTAAGTTGGTCTCTGCTCACTCTGTTCCGGCTGCTTGTCTGTTGCAAGTTCGATATGATCAAAAGCCGCTTACCGCCTTTCTTTAAAATGTTACCCATTTCTTAACACATAATGCAATTCATGGTTCCACTCCTGATAAACTATTGAGGGTGTCTCTTTAGCTTCACCCAATATTTACGTATTACCAACCTCAATTGTAATCTAGATTGATTAGAGGTCGACTTCATTGACCATAATTCCTTTTGACAGGTTTCTCTTTCCATGAGTGATGTTATTTTGAGTCACATTGGCACAAGTTTATTTATTATTCTTTAGCTGTTTAGCTATAGAGTATAGCCAGCGGCGTTCACTATGTAGTCGTCCAACCCGACTGTTGTGGTATTAATACACACGCTTGTGGCCCACACATGTTTTTTAGCATGATGTGAACATTTAGGAATAGACATACCTTTGCCTGAATCTCATTTATATGTATGAGTACAGGTTTATGGGAACATGACTAGAGATGTGACGGGAACACATTAACTTATGTATTGCTTTGTCTACCCCCCTTGCCCATGTTAACAATGGCATTGGTGACATTACAGCGAAGGCACAGATAGGGGATGCTTATGTATTTGCCAATGCGCTTCTCCCATTTCCCAATTTTTACAATCTTTTTGATATGTTCCTTATTGGTCTTCACAATGAATTTTACATTGTATTGCCAGGTGCCAGCCACGTGGCTGACTGGCCCAAACGTTTACCAGATTCCAAATTATTAATGAGATATTGTTCCTACTCATGCATCCAAGAGACTTTGCACAAAGGTAGTTGGATGCTGAAAGGCCTACTGGTCTGTCAAGACTTGGCTATCGGAACCTAAATACGGGATGTGGTGTAATTTGATTACATCGACCATACCTGTACCTGATGTGGAATTTATTGTATTACTCTTTCTTTATAATTTCTTGTGTATTCGTTTTCTAGCCCAATTTTTGTCTGGGCTAAGCATTTTAGCACGAGGTAATGAACTCTTAACTATACGTTATGAGGAGCAGATGGTGATTGTTATTATGAATATATATGTCAAGAACAGTATGATGCAATGAACTACTAATGATACCTTATGAGGAGTAGATTGTGACTGTTATTAAGAGTATTTATACCAATAATAGAAGCAATTATATTTGGTGATCCCTATATGGTCCCTGTTCCATCAATGGTATCACAGGTTATTTAACTTAACTTTGTAAGCATGTAGTTATTTGAATAGTTTGATAGTGTCCGTCCTGATTCGATCATGATGACTGGCTGCACATGTAAAAATAAGGTCCGCTTCATTGATCGGTATATTCAGATACATCATTGTAAAATCATTTTTAAAGTGTACATATTTGTTTTTATTGTGCGAACCCCGAGGGGTTCCTTTCACTCATGGTGCTTATGTTGTGTTTTTTTGAGAATGGGTTATCTTATTTGTGCAAGGGAATTTTGCTTTTTTTATGTACTTATGGTATTTGTGTGTTTAGGTTTTGTATACACTATATATGCATATTTAGTTGCATGCACTCTTTGTATTTATTGTGTTACAGTTCCGCAGAAGTCCACTTAAGTGGACAAAACACATTGGCTGTCTTTGCTGTATCGTTTTGATTTTTATTTTTAACAAGAAAAACAAAAATAAAACGAAGAACTGGAACACTTTTGAAATTTGAATGGGACTCTTTAAATGTGGTGCACCTCTATTTGTATTATTGCCATGTTTTGACCAGAGGGTCGCACCTTGGGGCAGCACTGCTATGCATTGGATTACTTGTATTCACTCGGTTTAGGACAAGGAGGAGGTGCGGTGATTGTTGGCCCACTGCTCGTTTCCTTTTTTCTCTTAGCAGGATAAATGTTTTTTTTTATTTGGCAATTATGCAGTAAGAAGAAAGTACATAGATTTCAGCAAGTAAAGGAGCTAAAGTATCTCGAATACGAAATTCACATAGTTGAGTACATCACAAGTGGAATCTTTACTTCCATGCAGCTGAGCAGAAGGGAAAGAATGAGAAACAGCAAGGAACATAGTGGATGGTGGGCGATAAAGGAAGAGGAAGAGAGGGGAGGAAAGTGGCTTTCACTCAGCAATATCAGGTGCCCTGTTAGGAGGTGACAAAGGGGTTTGGGTAGTAAGAGGACAGCGATGGTGGGCACATATGGTCATGTTGGGGTCAAGAGGGATTTTCCACCTCCTCTAGGAAAAGAGAGTCCTCCTCCGGCCGTATCTCGTCCATCATGGCATCATCCCCAACACTAGTGCGGGCAAGAAGGTATCCGACAAGGGATTGTCAGATATCCTGGGGTTGGGAGTGTAGAGGCATAAGTTCCCAGAGGGCAGTAAGTTCTTCGAGGCAATACGCAGCATTTTTCAACTAATCCGCCATAAGTGGCAGTATGCGCTTGCCCCATCGCATCGCAACAATACACTTGACGAGCAGGAGAAGAGTTGCTTTCAGTTTACGTCCCTCCGTGGGCACGTCGCTGACGAAGCCCAGTAGCGCTACTCTGGGAGTGCGCTCCCAGAGGTGTCCGGTTATCCCTCCAATCAAGCCAAAGGGGTCAGTCCAATAATCCGAGATTCCCAAACTGTTCCAGGCAAGATGGAGGAACCCAGCTTTGGGAGAAGAACAGCGCATGCAATGAGATTCTGCTCACGGGCCCATTTTGAACATCCCTTTTAGGAGTATGATAAAGGTGTTGTTTATATTTAAAACTGATGAGACTGAGTCTATAATTAAGGTAGAGGGGGTGTTTGGGAGGCAGCCAAGCAAAGTGAGGTCTGCCCCCCAGGCAGATTGGGAGGGGCAGGGCTGGCCGGTTGTGTGACAATTTTAGATCATTGGGCTGATTGGGCCCAAAATGAGCACACTTACATAGGTTCCTGGGTGGTGCTGCCAGCCGCCATTTTATGTTATTGGTGACCTGGTGGCTTGCAGCTGGTTAGTGTTGGTTGAACGTTGTAGTAGCTAGGTTATTTCTTATCTGGTCATGGAGGATTTTTATGTTCTGGAGGCAGTTCTTCTGAGTGAGGCAGGCAGGCTGGATTTATCGATGCCTGAGGCAGCGGGGGCTGCACGCCCTCTGCGGCGAGCATCAGCTGGGGTGGCGTTCGCCGTCGCGGCCTGCACTTTCCCTAAACGCCCTAGAGCACGGTCGGTGAGTAGGCGGACCGCTTCTATACTCGGAGAGCGGCCCCGTTGTTCAGGGATGAGCCAGAGCCTCGTGAGCCATTTGAGGCTCTGGCCAGATACGATGGGCGGGCCCGCGGGTTGCAGAGAAGGACGTCTAGAGCGCGAGCGGTATCGGCCTGTTCTGAGGCCTTGTTGGTAATGCCGGAGCATGGGCGGTTAAGGACGCCAAGGCACAGTACATGGTAGTGCTGAAGGCTCAGGAGTCTTCCAAGGCTCCAGCAAAGGGTCATGGGGGCACAGCCAAGGGGAGAGAGTGAGCATGCATGCAAGCAAGGCCAGGAATGAGGCCTGTACGGCTTGGGGGCCGCAGGAGGCCCAGGCCCTGTGGGTTGAGGGAGGAGAGGGGACTGGGCGGGAAGAGAGAGGAAGCTGGAGAGAGGGGGAACCTGGGAATGCTGCAGGGCAAAAGCTAGTGGGGAGATTTGGGCACTGGAGTGTGCCCAGTCTGGGGGGTCAGGCGGAAGCAGGGAGGGGGCCTGGGGCAAGGGCAGAGTGGGGTTGAGGGCTGGATGTGACAGGGGGAAAGGAGGAGCCCCTTGAAGCAGGGGAGATGGTAATAGGCGGGTGGGAGTGGTATGAAGAGGGGGAGGGGGGCTGGGACGGGGAGTCCCCGGGTAGTAGCTTTGGGAAAGGGTGGGTGCCGGGGGTGGGTGAGGGGGGTTCGAGGACATGGGTCTGATGGACGGGGGGAGGATATCCGGGTCAATTGGGAGCCAGGGGGGGCAGTCGCGCTTGGGAGGGGTTAGATATTTTTACCATCCAGAGTGAGGAGGTGAGGGGCATCAACAGGCAAGGGCAAGGTTGATGCCTATTTGTCGCAGGGTGGGTCTGCAGGGATTGTACGGAAAGGTATGGGTCTTAAAAGGAGGGGCGAGAGGAGAGGGAGGAAGTCAGTGGGAGGCATAAAAGAGGGGCGCCAGGAGTAGGTGCTCCACGGGCCTAGGCATTAGGGGGCCCTGAGGAGTAAGAATGGAGTGAGGGAGAGGAGGGGGGACTTACCGATTAGGAGTTTAGGGAGGTGTGTAAGGTGGAGCGCAGGTGGGCAGCAAGCACATTAGGAGTGGGTAAGAGGAGGAGAGAGGTGAGGAGGGAGTATCAGAGGCCCAGCATACCAGGCCAATGGCACTGAGGGAGAAGGTAAGCTCGAGGACTACAAACAGCCCGGGGAGGCACAAAAGGCGAGAAATGAGAGGAGGACAGTGCAGACAAAAAAAGGCAATGTTGAAAGTAAGGAGCTGAAGATTAAGAAGCTCCCTTATATGGGGTGACTAAGCCTTTAGGTCCACACTTGATGCTGCGACTAAGGAGCACATTTGGAAAGGGGAATATGTTGAGATGCCAAAGTTATGACACAGGGATGTGCGCGCCAAAGAGGGTTCGTAGGAAGAGGAATATGAGCTGGCAAAGAGACGCAGGGTTCCATTAACAATTGTAAATTGGCGGTGGCCTTTTTGATTTATGCCAGTGTGCAATGAGAGAAATTTCAGGAGTGCTACGTTGCTTTATTTAAATATATGGACGTCATACAGAAGGTCCAAATCACAGGGGGGTTACGCATGGGCACAATACGATGAGGAATTCAGAGCTCACATGGCTTGGGATACAGAGGCAAAATGTTGGGAACTGGACACAGATTTGAGCAGCATACCATGGGGGCGTCCTTAGCAGGGAAGACTATATTACCAGCCAGTGGGCTTCTGATTGTATACTGGCCCTTTCAGGGGAAGCACACCTGGGGAGTGGTTGGTAATACAGGGAAGGGGCAAACAGCGGGAGGGTCCTGTTGGGATTTCAATAAAGGCATATGCAAGTGCGAATTCTGCTGATTTCGCCACAAGTGTTCAAGTGGGGGGCAGGCACGCCCTGATTAAATGTCTCGGGCAGGGGGTTTCCAACAAGGGGGACAACAGTGGCAGCAAGGGGTGGCAACACTGGGGGGCAGCAGCAATAACACTTTACTGGGGAATGGGGGGATAAGGTATTTCAAGGGGCTGGACCCAAGGGCCCATACGCCGGTTTAGTCAGACAAGTTGGAAGCGGCCTTACAGAGTTATGACATCCAGAAGGCCGCAATGGTTTTAAGGGAATGGTTCACAGTAGGTTTTCATTTGGGGTATGGGGGCCAAGACATTGACGTTGGGCGGAGAACCTGAAGTCAGTAAAGGGACATGCACAGGTAGTACAAGACAAGCTGGATAAAGAGGTGAGGGAGGGAGGAATGGCAGGCACCTTCACAAATTGGCCCATCGCAAATTTGATTGTGTCACCAATTGATGTGGTGCCCAAGAAGGAACAGGGGCAATTCAGGCTAATACAGCATTTATCTTGGCCAGAAGGGTGCTCGGTGATTGATTTAATTGATTAGGAAGATGCTACTGTTTCTTATTCTTCGGTTGACGTGGCTATGTCACTGTTGTGACGGTGGGCGCAACAGCTTCTGGGTATCGATTTCAATGGTAAATGGGACGTGGACAAGGCATTACCGATAGGCTGTTCAATATCTTGCACATTATTTGAATAGTTTAGCACCTTTCTGCAGTTGTTGTTTTCCAAAAAACTGGGCACATGATGGTGACCCATTACTTGGATGATTTTTTCTTTGTGGGCACCTCTGGCTCCACAGTAGTTGGCCTTTTTTCCCCATCGTGTTCCTGGGTGGCTGGATTTTAAAATGTTGGCCAGGGTTGGCAGAGGTTTTTGGTTAAGTATTGGGGGTTGTGAGCAGGGGGAGGAAAAGGGTTGGTAGGTATTCTAGGTTTCATGGTAGGTATTTTATAGTTACAGTTGCAGGTAGGCAGGTAATTAATGTGTGTACATTGGAGGGAGAAGTTTTTAACTGCAATACAGTGTAATGTTGTTTTTATGTTAATGCCAGGGTGGGGGAACATTTGGGGGGATCCTAGTGGTGTGGGGGGTTCAGGGGTCAGTTATTCGATGTATAGCAAGGTTTTAGTTTTGTAAGCAAGTTTGCCAATTGATTAAATTGTAATATGTCCCTGTTTCAATAAAGCGGCCTTTTCACACACAAAATGGGTCTCGGTTTGGCTTGCCCCCCTCCCTCCCAATGCACGCAACTGGGCAAAGCAGTATCTCCACTGTTCATCCATGAGATGAGGGACTATATCTTGGCCCCATTCAGTTTGGTTTATCGGGGAGCATATTGGCGCAGTGGTTTGCATCTTAGCATATAGCAGCATAATAAGCCAGTTGGGGGAGAAGTAGTAGTCAAAGTCCATTCAAGCACTAGGTATATGGGCGGGGCATCAGGAAACGAGGTGTGTGTCGCCAAAATCGCAGCATACTGTTGATAAGTGAAGACGTCTAGCTGGACAAATGTTTAAAGAAATCATATATCCCAATTGTATTGCCTGCCTTCTGTGAGGTTATGTTAAGGTGTGGGCAGGGAGGGTCGGTTTGAGACTTCTGGACCTCAGAGACTTTGCCCAATTTAAAAATATTGAAGTCACTAATACAATTGCTTCATGTTTCTCATGACTGAGAATATGCAAAGCCTCTGGGCAGTGACCAGTGCCTAAGTATCAACAGATTGGAATAATCCACCTGGTGAGTGGTAAAATGTACGTTGGGCATAAAATAATAAAAAGTGGGTCACAGTTTCCCTGACTGCAAGGCAGAAGAAGCAATCTCCTTCCTCACCTTCTCTCTTCGTCGATTTAGCAGTCAGTGAATTTAAGGGTAGTGAACCAATTCTAAAATGAAAATAAAAAGTCTTAGCAGTATGGGGACTGATCCTATCTATAAATGTTTCATAGCTACAGTAAATTCCTATTCTTCACAATATTTCTGTGATAAGATCACCCAAAGTCCTCTGCAAAATCCTTCATGTCCAAAAAATGCATACAGCTTTGGGATCAAATCCGTACAACGCAGAACATATATTAGATGTAATTTGTTCAAAGGCTTGTTGGCAGTAATAAGACCATTCTCTGTTCTTCAAAAATTGCCTTTACCTTAAAGTTTCTTCAGAAAAGGTGTATGCACATATTGCAGAAAATTCAGCTAAACCCAGGAAGAACCTTAATTCATCCTTCCTTGAAGGAGCTGGGGCATTTCTAATTGCTGTCAAAAACTGTTCCTCAGGCTTAACGCTCTTCTTAAAGGCTTGAAGTCTGCAATAATTCAGAATATGGAAACATACATTTAGTATACTCTGCAGTCAAACTATTCACCCAGTGTTGTTAAAAAGTTCCTCCCATGCTCATCAGGTGTTTTTCTCCAATTACTAAAATATAATCTTGAAAACAACATTTTGCAGTCAAATCTCTTGGATGAAATATGCATTCACTATTCAAATATCATAGCTGCTGAAGCTAACCTGAGCGGCAAATGGAGATAACCATAAAACCCCATAGGTGTTATGAATGAAATCAAACTTTTACAATCAGAATGCAACTACGCCTGATGATATGCAAATGACAAACAATAGAAGTGGACCATTGTATTCCTTTGGTCATGGCCCACATTTCATTTATTTTTAACAAGGTGAACCTTTTAGCTACAGTGATTTCATTCAGCTGAAGGAGCCGGGATTCTTATCTAGATTTCTACCTTATCAATTATCCAGAATCCCAAAACAGGTCGTCTGGACCTTTTTGTCTGCTACAGAGGGGAGGTTTCCAAATTCATAATTAAAACAGCTTTGTAAATTGGCCATCAAGTTCAAATTAAAGAACCACTGACCACAAACTGAAGTTAAAGGATTTATTATGAAGCCAAAAATAATTGGACATACAAACACCTCAGCAAGAGGTTCAGAAGATAGACTGGCACTTATACAAACATAACCCTACGAAGGAGTCTCAAAGGACTTAGAATGAAAAGCAAAGTCAATTCGAGAAACATCAAGCATCCAATTACCCCTACTTGAAGTCTGGACTGCATTTACAAAAAGAAAAGGAAAGGTTAATCTGTTCCTACACTAATTCTAAGGTGACATCCTTACTTAACAGTTCCCTTCAGGCAAGAGTAAAGGTGCCAGCCATGAAGACTCCCTAAGAAGTACATTCACATTTCTTAGGTAAGTAGACTAAACTACTCAGCTCGTTCTAAGATGCTCCTTCTTACACCCCACTCTGCCCTAAGTTCCCTCAATACTGTCTAAGATTGCCTGCATCCTGTTCTGGCAACCTCCTAACAAAATCTGATCTCCACCCTCAGGGTCTGTCCCTAATACAAAACTCCCAAAATCTTTGATACGCCCAAGGCACACCCCTCTGGGCAGGTGTTGGTTTTCGGATTTTTCCAGCATGGCATCTTTCCATCCAGGGTACCTTGAGGTGTCCTTGGATCCCTGGCACCTTCTCCGCCAAATGTTGCAGATGAACATTCCTCTGGCACCTTCTCATCCTCACTCCTACTGGCCTAACTTCTAAACAATGGATCTTTCTACCTAACGAGCGCCGTGGCCTTGCACCTGCCACCGAAATACGTGAGACGCAACCTTGTGCACATCCAAAGTTCCAACTCAATATTCTCTGAGGACAGCACCCTTCCCAACATGAAATTATTTCATGGGGACTACCAAAGCTAAATAAAGAAATCCCGGTTAGGCCTCTGCTGGCTTCCCCATGTCCCAGGCCTTTATATGTTTAAATGCATTTCTAAATGATTCAACATTATAAGTAATGCACTCTATTCTATTACAAAAACATTACACTTCAACTCTTAAACGTAAGCTCTTTTCCATGTTAAAGCATCACATTCTGTCTCCTACACGTGCAACTCTTAATATGGCATGTTTACTAATTTAGCAATACACACGTTAATAACATTTCTACATTATATAAAGCATCACACTCCTGTTAAGTCTCTACATTAGACTGCAAACGCTAGGAATACTCTTTTACATATTGCACTGATCCCCGGCGGCCTACTGTTACATTTTTAAAACACACATTAGTATTTCCTCTACATATGTGGGTGCTGACTACGGGTGATTACGATGCACCCCTACAGTTTTCAAAATAACAAGGCGCTCTCTCACAGGTCTACGAAGTCTATGCACAAACAAATCTTGCCATTTGCACGCCTCACCACAGCCAAAGGAGCAATCCATTTGACTGCTCTAATAGCTCATTAATACTTGCTTTCATAAGTGTTGCAGTTTCTTGGTTCCCTTCTTATTTTATGGACTTTCGGGATGGCTTCTTCTAATAAAACAATTTTAAGACTAAAGCAAACCAGTTTTTTTCTGAAACTACATCAGAAAAGTCCTTTAACATTTGTATCCCTGGTTACACTCTCCCAGCACATGTTGAGGGCTATTGGGATTTAAAATGATGTCTAATGCCCTTTGATCAATCCAACCTAATACATAAGGAGCTGTGCTCTCGCAACTACATTAAGGTGTTATAAATTGGTCCGTTCACGTTAGACGGCCACCGGGAACTTGAAGAGGAGGGATACCTAACTCCAACACGCCGCTTATCCTGTAAACTAACACGTTTGTGGATGTTCCTTGATCGATGGATCCCCTCCCGGTTACCTCCTGAAATATACACGTTTTCAGAGCTAGTACTTGGAATACTCCTCCAGCCCTACAGTACGGAACAGAGCTAATAGAAAGGGTTTGACCTCACCTCTAGAAACACACCTGTTTCCAGACAAAGAATTCTCTTTTTGAATTACCTACACTCGGTAGTACCGCCAGCTCCAGACTACCCTCGACCCATTCTTGGTGTTGAGTCTAAAGCCCTGAAGAGTTGTGTTGACTCAACGGCACACGACGAAACACGTGTCGGCATTTTGTGAGACTTCTCAAGTCTGGATGCAATAAACCATCTCCCTGCTGGGACAAGAAACACACCGAAGAATCTGCTTCTGTTCATTTTTTATACCTCAAACTGTATTGTAATTTATAACACCTTAATGTAGTTGCGAGAGCACAGCTGTATTATTGTTTTTTGGTCTCTGACTTATTAGACGGTTAAGGGTGTTTTACCGTCTGCTCTTCACGCACTACACAGCTATTTCTGAACTAACACATAGTAACGTAGAAATTGAGGCAGTGCGCCCTTGATATCGCTTTTTCTAAAAACCCCTCAACAGCCTTACCTAATACATAAGGACTTTCCTCTGAAACAAACATGTTTCCCTCAGAACAGTTTAATCTATACTATGTTTACTTCCCCCACCCCCAAACCTTCTTCTTCATAATTGTTTATGGAGATCCTGAATCTGCCACAATAATAATCTGCAAACCACCAAGTTTCATTTCAAATGCAGAGTTGTTCCTAGAATCCATGGAGATAACAATAACTCTCTCTTGACTCCTAAAACACAGTCCTTCGCAACCTTCATTACCTCTGTTTCCCTTGATTCTGACTCAGAATGTGCTGACTGTTCACTGACTAATTGTAGTCTATGCCCTCTGTTAGATTGCCTACATACCTTTACACTAGGTCGCCTGGTATCACAAGCTGTGTTTTTTTATACATTACTAGAAAACTCTTGCAAAATTCTATGTAGTCCAAACCTCCTCACCTGTAACAAGTAAAAGTACAAATATGCCTTGAGAAGGCGTATGAAGGTGGGGGAATAGCTTATTACAGACTTGAATGTGATGAGGAAGTTTGTTCCAGATGAATGCCGCTTTGTCGAAAAATATCATTTGACTTTAGTTGTTAGTTTAAACTTTTGATTTCAGATTGGCTTGATAAAGGCATTCTATAACATCTATAAGAGTATAAAAGGAATGATAGGTCGTCGGGTGTGAAGCCATGAAGGCAATTTTTTAAAAGTAATTCTGCCTTGACAGGAAGCCAGTGGAAGTATTTACCTGATTCAGAGATGTCTTTGGTATTTTTTTGTAGGCCAATGATTGATTTCTTGATGTTTTTTGAATTGACAGAGGTTTGTGCACAGAACTGTATTTGAAAGGGGTCTACAGTCGAGGCAAGAACATACTGCTGCTAAGAAAACTAAAGCGCTATGAATTGACAAAAGGTATTAAAGACCCTTCCATAAAAAATATTTGGGTGAAATTATTCCATATAGAAGCTCTAATTTAGGTTTCACAGTCATAAGTGCATAAGAAATTAGGTCCAAGGAGCTGATTTAGAGTTTGGCTGACACGGTACTACGTCACAACAGAGTACCACGTCTGCCAAACTGCTGGCCCATCCGTCTCATTTAGAGTAGGGTGGGCCATAAGTATTCCGTTGACAGAATCCCCATTGGCTTCATCAATGGAATACTATAGAGTTTGGCCATAGGATGAAGGACTTTACACTATATGTCCACTTAGTGTTGATTGTGCAGTCTTTTTTTTCTGTCCCATCACCACCCAAAAAAAGCTAGCAGTAAGGGACAGGAAAAAATTCAAAATGACCCCCACCCCATGGGAGAAAGCTCCCTGGGTGAGGAGGTCATTATTTTTTTATTTTTCAAAAAGAATCTCAAATTTTGGGAGTTAAGAAACAAACAACCTTTGAAAGTTTGAAGACTGTCCATCATGGCTGATGGTACAGTGTGTCAAGCTTTTCATACATTAACTGGAACTGACATGACAATGGTTCCGGTCAATGTACAGAGTTGTCCACAGGACTGGCAGAAAACTCTAAATTTGGCTGGTGAAAGTCATTCAGGATGGCAGAATAAATGTCCTCTGCCATCCCAACAAAGTACTCTCTATCCACCAAACTCTAAATCAGGCTCTATGTTTTTTACTTTTGTGACCCACAGTAGATTCAGTCTGAAAAAGGAAGGCCATCCTTCCACACCACACCACACACAGGTTCAACCAGCATAGGGAGCATTAAGCCTATGTATATCCTTCACCCACTAAATCTAGTCCCTGCAGATTAATGGTAGAGGCTGAGCATCAGAAAAGTTGAGAAAGGGTTTCTGTGGTTGAATTGAACAACATGGAGCAACACTCTGAAATCTGATGGATGATGTGTAGTTTGCAGGCTTAGTCAGCCTATTGTGCTTGAGCGGAAATGAAGTCATTATGGAACTGAATGCAAGAAAATGAAAGTTGACAATATAAGCCTGGTGAGGAAATTTTGACAAACTCCCATTCACATATCTGAGAAAGTTCATTCATTGTAAACAATGATTTCCACCCAAAAAATCAATTCATAAATACAAGCATTATTAATACAACATCACACATATGCCCTACTTAGAGCAAATATCATATGCAAACTGTGCATACAATTCATTTTAGGAACATTAATACATTTCTAAAAACCATAAAACATAAAAAGGACCCTCTGTAAGTTAAAGTAATTTAGGGAAAAGTTTTAATTGAGCTAGATTACAATAATGATTTTTCCTGCTAGACTTACTACACCCATCATCTAGGTAATCCATTAAAAATCAATTATAGGCTGGGTGCACCAGTCAAGGTTCAAGGCTTCTTAATTTAACAAATGTGGATGCTACATGTCAAGAATAAATATCCAGATATCAGATGTTCTGTCATATCTGGTTTGAAATATGTGAAGGCCACCTGATATCGGCAACAGCCCATGTTCCTCAGTATAGACATAGGTGCTGCTTACTGATGTGCAAATATTTTGGCCAAAAGAAACATAAATCTAGTTACTCACTTATAGTGCAAAAAAATAATAAAGAGGAGATAGTTGTGGATTCTCACACATATGTTAAAGACCCAATCATAATTTAGCAGTCAAACACTTGGCTAACTGGGGCTCCACAAAATATAGATATTTCTAAACTGGTCAGTCAATCTAGCCACGCTTGGTTTGGTGTGATTTTGAAATTCTCGCCAATTTTTACTTAAGACAACTTACGGTGATGGTCCGTTGACCCTGTGATTTTTTCTGGTATGTTCATAAATGACTAATTCCAATAGTCTCGCACTGTTCATCAATATGCTTGAAGCACCTTAAATTACTACCTCCTTCCATCTCCCCTACCTTCTTCAGTGCACCTATACAACGCCCTGGTTCCTGAGCTGCCAAAATCATGACCAATACAATAATAGTTTCAACTGGACCACCATTTTGATTTTAATAAAACCAGATATGTGATATAAACTCACAGTTGGTGTACTTTATGGTAGTATCAAGCTATTCTAAGACATCTATTTTCAGCTACAGTCAAATTACAAATGTTAGTAGTGTTAAAATGATCCCAAATCTGAGCCATATGCCCCCACCATTTGTGCTTAACTCAGTACAACTCAGGCTAATTGTTTAAAGGCCTTTTAAGAGAGGCATGCAAGTTGAGATGCACTTTTCATGCAGTGCAGGAGTCAGCAAGGGTGAAAGGCCAATGTGACAGCTTTCAAAGATAGGGCTAACATGTTCTTGGAGAACATTGTGAACCCTTGTCTTGTAGAGATGCACCAATATGTTGCTGTCACATTATGAATCCTAAGATGTAAGCTTTACATGTCAACCAATGGACTGCAAACCGGGTAGACAGAGTAATCAGCAAAGGAGAAGACTACCCCTAAAGGCAATCTCAGACAACCTTGTAGTGTTGTAAGAGCTCCTAAGGACCTGCCTACGGAAGAAACCCTAAGTAAATGAACACAAACAGCTGGGTTAGAAGAACAAAAGTGTTAGACCTTTGGTGACCTGGCCCATGGAAGAAAAGTTTTCTGTTATTTCTTTAAGGCATAAAATTGAATTTTACATGTTAATTTGCAGTGTTATAAAATCTTGTTTTGTTATTGAGTGTGGGAATTCTGAGCTATTCAGTTGTTCGCTGGATGGTGAGGAAGATCGCTTTTGGGCCAAGTCTTACAATTAGGCTGTCCTTTTTTTCAGTGTTTATTTTTTAAGGATTTCAGTAGTGTGTACTCTGTGTTCTCTAAATCTTTTTAAATCAGTGCTTATCAGCATTTAGCGATCCCCGCCCATCCGTATCCTGCATTGCCATCGAGCAGCCAAACCAGGAATGAGACACGTCCGGTCCGGTCTCCTATGAAGAGGCTCCCTTGCCCTGGTTTGGACACTAATTGAGTAATATGCTCGGAAAACTCATCAACTCGCCCGGTTTGCTTTGATTCTAAAGCAACGGCCCCAGTAAACAGACTATTGTCTGGACCATAACACTGGCCACACAAACTGTTAAAAATTTTTCAAGACAAGCAAATTAACTCTCTGTCCTGAAGATGATGCCATTTATCTCTGTATAGGCATCGAAACGTCGTCGACATAACAGCGTCATATGTAAATGAGAAATTGTATACAATGATGCTTTGAAATGTATTCTTGTCTGTCCACTGAACTACTAGTACAGACTGCCCTTGTTTGCGTTAAGTTTACCCCCCTGTTTTGTCTTGTCCCCTGTGGGGTACTGGATGTACCCACTTTGTAAAAAATCCTTTTATGTTTTCAAAATCTCTTCAATTAAAAACCTGTCCGGCTGGACAAAGGTCATACTCACTATTTAGCGTATGTCTATTACTTTGCTTAAATCCCTGAACTGCTAGGGACCACTGTCTTTTGAAATACGTATCAGCATTTAGGGCCATATGTATCAAGCTACCCTTTTGTGATTCTGAATTTGCGATATTTCGCGATTCGCAAATTCAGAATCACAAAATGGTATATATGTAAGAAATCGCAATTAATTCGCGATTCGGAAAAAATCACTATTTACATTGCGAGATCCCAATAGTGATTCCTTAACCCAAAAAATCACAATTTTGCGATTCCTTAACGGGAAAAATCGCAATTTTGCGATTTTCACGAATCTGCTAATCGGAAGCTCAGGTGCAGCTTGATGACATCACAACCAGGAAGTGTGACTACCTATGCTGCACCTGAGTTGCTGATTTACAGTCAGAGAGAGGAGTGGTGAAGAGTGAACTCTGCAGTGGTGAACAGAATGGCAGCCACTGGAGACATGGCCAGCCAGGAAACACAGCAGCAGCAGCAGGCGGAAGGGCAGAGGAAGAGAAAGCAAAATTTTTCTGAGGCAGAGTTGGAGGAGCTAATCCAAGAAATGGTGGTCAGCCATGAGCACCTATTCAGAAAAAAAATCACTCAGGGTGCCTGAGACATGTAAGCGACGCATCTGGGCTGAAATTTAGCAGAAAGTAAATGCTGTTGGGGTGACACACAGGAGTGTTGACGATCTAAGAAAGCGGTGGTATGACCTGTGCCAGCGCACTAAGGAAAAGGTGGCTGCCAGGCTGGAGCAGTCCAGGACGACCAGTGTAGGAACCTCCACTGCCACTGACTCCACACCTCTTGAGGAACTTGTGGAGGGGACCCTGCTACCTGAAAGTGTCATGGACATGGCTGACCTGGACAGCTCCGAGCACCCGGTACTAGGACCAGGTAAGAAGCATGCCATCACACCCCTGACACCCCACAAACCCCCCCTGCAGCGACCCAGGGGCAGGACAAAGTCCAGAGCAGGTACACAAGCACACACAGCAATGCATTATGGGAGATGTAGTCACACGCACATGACTGTGGTGCATTTACACCCAGCCATTCCCTGATAGCATGTGCACATCAGGAAAGGCAAATACAAGATACATGTAATCCCAAACAGTGATATTTAATAATTGTCAAGTGCAAGTCAGAACAGTTAATAAATGTGTGCATTTACATCCACAGCACCATCTGGAACACAGCCTACAGGCAGTGGGAGACAGGCAGATTCCCCAAACATAGCAGCAGCAGGGCAGGAGGAGGACACAGAGGAGGAGGACAGACCCGTCAACCTTCGAAAGCAACGCAGGAGACATGTTGTCACACCCCTACCCCCACTGGAGGACGAGGGCCAGGACAACAATGTCAATGTGCACCCTGAGCCAACACAGCCACAGCGACAAGAACGTGCACGTGCTGACCTAAGCCCACAAGTCACAACCAGGCGCAGGTCACGCACATCCAGCAGTGGTGCAGATCCTGGGGAGGAAACAGTCTTTGCCAGCCTGGAGTTGCACATGTTGCAGGTACAGCGCCTGCAAGCAAAAAACATCAAAGCGTTACAGAGGGAAGTGAGGGCAGGCTTCAGGGGCATGACAGGTGCCCTGGAAGCACTCTGTGAAGAACTCAAGGCTGACCGTGCTGCTAGGCGCAGAGAGATGCAACTGCGCGAGGTGGCACACAACAGCCAGGACGTTGCTAGGGCACTGGTTCAAATGACATCAGCAGTAGACGAGCTGCGGGCAGTTCGCACTACTGGGCCAGGTGTCCTAACTCCCAGTGAAGAGGATGCACTATCAGGGAGGAGCAGCGCCACCCCCCCCCCCCCCCCAACCCCCCCACCACCATGGATAGGCGCCGTAGTGGCCGTTACAGTAGGCCTACTGGCCCAACTGAGGAGGGCTCCGTGCAACCCCAAACAGGGACTTCCTCACGACAGCGCCGCATGTGAGGTGCAGCGAATTTGACCACTGGTTGGGTGCAGCTACCCACTTTACTTGTACACTTGCTCCTGTTTACATTTTTGAACTGTGACAATAACATGTGCTGGACATTGGGAGAGACATTGGGTGTCATTCAGGCTGTGTGACATAATTGGTCCTGCAGTTAAGGAATAAAACACAGTCGCACAAATGAGATCTAGCATTGTGTCATATTTTCTTACCTAGAAATAGTTGCGTGTGATCTCATCTCGCCTCTGGCGGCCAGTAGCGGCACCAGCTACACCGGCTGGCATACGTCCTGGAGCAGGCCCCTCCACGTCTGATGAATCCGATTCAGTGAGCTCCACCGGTGTGCCTTTCCTGGTGGCGATGTTGTGCAGCATGGCACATGCTACCACTATCTTGCAACAGGTCTGGGGGCTGTATTGTAATGCCCCTCCGCTCTATTGAGGCATCTGAATCTGCTCTTGAGTATCCCAAATGTGCGCTCAATGGTGCCTCTGGTTGCTATGTGTGCTCTGATGTATCGCCGCTCCCCAGCGTTGGCAGGATTCAGGTAGGGTGTCAGTATTAAGTACTGGACCACATACGCACTGTCACCTGTGGGGTGGGATGGATATAGTTAAAAACATAGTTCTGCACATGCTAGTCTTAACAAATTTAGCCTCTGTTCAAATGCATTTACCTAGTCAATATAAATCGCCTAACTCCCCACTTGTGAGTCTACAGTGTATCCCACTGTGACAGAATATGAAAGCCTTGTGCGTGCTGCCTGGGTATTTTGCAACAATAGTGAAGGGGGAGCTCGCACAGCTGAGGGTTTTCAAGGAAATGCGTTTTGTACAGGTGTAGTGTGCTACAAGAGGAAACACTGTCGGACCAAGCAGTGTGAAATCCAAGGAACTCATACAAAGCTCAATCTGTTGAGAGAGAGCACCTCTGTGCACAACAGGAAAGACCCGTAGGTCTAGTTCATTCAAACATCAAAGGGTAATGGTGATTGAGCGACAAATTGTTCTTTCAGCATTCACTATTTATTCAACAGTTGTTGAAGTTGCTGCTTCATGATTCAATCAACAAAAGATATCCAAAAGTAAATTTCCATCATTAGATAAGTCTTTTCAAAGCAGATTATCACAAATCCCGATGCATTTCGGGCCACGCCCTTCTTCATGGGATTACTCTACAAAACAATCCAAAAAGCACAATTCAATCATGTATCTGTATGTAGACAAAAAAAGCTAACTGAACAAAGTGCTCTCATGCAAACACTGTGATCGAAAAGATGAGTGCGAGAGTAAAGATAGACGCCTACCTAAGTAGGAAATCCCATGTGTATACACGGAAAATAAAGAAATGATCAGTGTTCAACATATAGAAAAGGCTAAAAAGATATCACACCGTGTAGAAAAGAAATCTCAAAACCACCATGTGTGAATACTAATAAAGAGAGAAAATAAAAGTGTCATAAGCAGAAGTAAAGTGAGCGTGTTGTATAAAAGATAGGGGCAAAACCGTCTGAACCCAAGTGGAGAAATTTAAACGGGGTCTGGAGAAGTCCCATGCCGGGTACTTACATTAAGACGATGTTGGAAAAAGTACGCGGAGTACCGCAGAGTCAGTGATCAGTCAGCGTAGCCGCTGGGCCGGAGTGAAGTAAAGCGTGTGGGAGCAAAGACATGAAAAGAGGACTGAGAGTCGAACATAGAAAGAGTAGAAACCGCTAACATAGAGGGTGAATGGAAGTGGCCATATTGGAAAAAGGGATATCACTAACAGGAAGATACATCATTATGGAAGACATAGCTGAAGAGTGTGATGCAAAAAAACGTGTCTGAACAAAATCAATAAAGCATGACAGTACATTACAGGTAGCATAGAAATTCCATGCGATCGTTAAGTCCAGGCGGTACCATGGAGGACATAAGGCGGATCCAAAAGTTCTCTCTTTTGAGAAGGGTATTCTTATTATTTCCAGTAACTTTGACTTGCTCAAGTATTTGAAATTTTAATTGAGCCACACTGTGTCTGTTTTCAAGAAAATGAGCAGCCACACTGGATTTCAAGTTTGGTGTACGAATGTTACTTTTGTCTTCAAGAATACGCACACTGATTTTTCTCTCAGTGTGTCCAATGTAGCATTTGCCACAGGGGCATTTCAACATGTAGATGACGTTACTACTGTTACATGTAGCATTCACTCTGAGTTTAATGACATGTCCTTTCATGGGGTGGGTGGTTTTGTTCCCAGGGATACAGTTACTGCAGTTGCTACAGTTGTAACAAGGTTTAAGGCCCGTGTAAACAATAGGAATTGCTGTAGAAGAGGTTTAACTCAATATTTCTTTCACATTGCGACCTCTGGTGAAAGCGAACATAGGAGGTTGGCTGAATAGACCGTGAAAGTCAGGTTCCATGGTTAATATGGGCCAATGCTTGCGGATGATGTATTGGAACTGTTTAGACATCTTGGAGTATTTGGAAACCACAACCATGCGGTCTGAAGGTTTTTTAGGTTTGGGTTTGAGTAGTTCCGATCTCACACATTTGTCAGTACTCTCCATAGCCAGATCCAGAATGGGTGTGGGATACCCACGTGCTCTAAGTCTTTCCAATGTGATTCTGAGTTCTTTCTTGCTTTCTGATTCACTGGATACAATTCGCTTCACTCTTAATAGCTGAGCATAAGGTAGATTGTTCTTCAGATTAGGTCGGTGAAAACTTTTATAATGTAAAGTAGAATTCCTATCAGTGGGTTTCCGGTAGATTGTGGTGAACCACTCATTTGGTTCTCTGTGTATTTCGACATCCAGATAATGGATCCATTTGTCACTGTATTCCCAAGTGAATTGGATTCGTTCATTAACTTTGTTCCATGACTCCAAGAAGTTGGTTAGGGTATCAGTTGAACCTTCCCATAACAAAAAGACATCATCAATGTACCGCAGGTACAGTTTTCCCTGTTGTAGCCAGCTGTTTTGGCATAAAATATGCGACTCTTCAAACACTTTCATGTAGATGTTAGCGTAGCAGGGAGCTGCCGAATTTCCCATGGCAGTGCCATTCAGCTGTTGTATCCATTTGTCTAGCACCGTGAAGTAACTATGATACAAAGTATACATAGTGAGTTGCATGAGAAAGACTTTCAAGTCAGGATCCAGGTCGGATGTGATTAGAGTTTGTTCAATTGCTTCCATTCCGCCATCATGAGGGATGGAGGTATAAAGTGAACATACGTCCACTGTACACATGATCAGTTCAGTGTTTTTAGTTCATTCATGATGGGTTCAAACTTAGACAGAAAATCTGTAGTGTCACGTACGTGTGACTGAGTCTTAAGCACAATTGGTTGCAGGTATCTGTCTAGAAATTTACCAGTGTTCTCATGTATGCTTCCTCTCGTGGATACGATCGGCCGAAAGGGGGGTTTTGTAGGATGTTTATGCATCTTCGGAAGCATGTACATAACAGGAGGTCTAGGATTGATGGGAGTCAGAAATCTTCTGGTCTTGTCATTGATGGTACCATTTTCAAATGCCGAGTTGATAATTAGGATCAGATTTTTGGAAAACTCCATGGTTGGGTCTCCCGGTAGTGTATCATAAGTGTTAGTGTCATTGATATGAGCCTCAATCTGTTGTTCGTAGAAAGTGGTGTCCATGATCACCAGTGCACCGCCTTTGTCCGCATTTTGACAGGTGATGGTGGGGTTGTCAGCTAGCTTTTTGAGGATGTTTCTCACCTCTTTAGACAAATTCCCATATTTCATGGTGGATTGAAACGGTAAACGTAAGATCTCCTGTTTAATCAAATTCTCAAAAGAGTCAATGATCTTGTGGCTTTGAGGTGCCAGAAACGTACTGTGAGGGCGAAGTCCTCTGAGCATGTCTTCTTCCAACGAAGGTGTGGGACAGATGTTCTGAAAGTAATGTCTCAGACGGATGTTCCGTACTAACTTGAAGGCACTGACTTCTAGCTCCAACGTGTTGGTACGAGTGGTAGGCACAAATGATTGTCCCTTTTGTAGGGTGTTGGTTTCTTCAGTCGATAAAACCATGGAGATGTTGATAACGAGATTTCCATTCGGGTTTATCGTCTCCTGTTTGTCTTCTTTACTTTTGTGGCTGGTGGAGTTTTTTCGGATTCCTCGGCAGGTTTGTTTTGTAGAGTAAGCCCCTGAAGAAGGGCGTGGCCCGAACTGCATCGGGATTTGTGATAATATGCTTTGAAAAGACTTATCTAATGATGGAAATTTACTTTTGGATATCTTTTGTTGATTGAATCATGAAGCAGCAACTTCAACAACTGTTGAATAAATAGTGAATGCTGAAAGAACAATTTGTCGCTCAATCACCATTACCCTTTGATGTTTGAATGAACTAGACCTACGGGTCTTTCCTGTTGTGCACAGAGGTGCTCTCTCTCAACAGAGTGAGCTTTGTATGAGTTCCTAGTATTTTGCAACAATGTCTGTGATGATATGTTTGGCATCACACACCACCTGTATGTTCAGGGAATGGTAGCATTTGCGATTCCTTAACACGTACTCATTCTGGGAGGGAGGGGATATTGCAACTATGCATCCTATGATGTGGGGGAATTGGGCTATTTGATAAAAGCCCTGCTTGGTCTAGTCTAGTGCCTGTGGGGTGCTTGGGAAGTGAATGTGGTGATACAGCCTCTGTACCATGGCATCAAGGAGCGCTAGGTGAAAAAGCGCGAAAGTGCACTTTGTGACACCCCTCCTGCTGAGGCTATCACCCCCTGGAAACTACCTGATGCCAAGAGGTGCAGTGAGCACAGGACCTGGATGTGGGTGGGGATGGATTGTGCCCTGCGTGAGGGGTGTTCAAGGAAGGGTTTGAGTTCCTCAATTAAATCCAGGATACTCTCTTCATCCAGTCTGTAGTGTGTGTAGATGTCCTCCTCAGTGTGCTGGAAGATGGAAATGCGCGCACGGAATATCCACTCCTGGCGTCTCCTGCTCTGTACAGCAACTCTGAGTCGCAGCCTCCTGGCTATCATGTACAGCCCAGCCATTGTGGAGAAAAGTCTGTTGCATTCTCGGACTCCTTAAATAGTTTGCACCTGGTTACCACCTGCTTCTACTAGGTGGTAATTGCGATTCTTTAAATTGCGATTTTCGTGAATTCGCAATTTGTGAATTTTTCATACAAACCATAGCGATTCCTTACTGTGCGATTTGCCGTTTGCGAATTTCGCTAACTGAGAAATCGCAAAATTAGAAATCGCTAGGAAATTCGCAGATTTTTGAGTCTCGCAAAGTAAGGAATCACAATTTTTGCGATTTCTCATTTTGCAAGGCTCTTTGGCTTCATACATTGGAAATAGCGAATTTTTATTTGCAAACGCTGTTTTTTGCGATTCGCAGCATTTGCGAATAAAAATTGGCTTGATACATATGGCCCTTATTCAGCTGCCCAACCTGCTGAAATAGACAAAATCTGTTTTTCCAGTGTTTACAAAACATGTCGTTTTTTTTGCAGTGATGTTTACAAAACACACATTTAATTTAGATGAGAAGTAATGCAGTGTAAGTTGTGTCTTCCCATTGACAGTATATCAATCAATAAAGGCTAGCTAGTTTAAGGGAAATATTTTGGAGACTCAGGTACGTCAGCAGTAACAATGTGCGGAAAAAACACTGTTTTCCTTTGAAAGCCCTCACCCACCGACCTAGTCGGTGGCATGCTTCATCATCGGGCCCACCACAGTGGCACCGAATGTGCCCCGGGTGTGCTACAACGCCAGGTGACTGCGGAGCTGGTATTTTGCTGAGTGTGCAGTGAAGGGGTGTGAAGGTGAGAAATTAAAATGCTATCCAGGAGGTCCCAGCACCCGAGGGTTTAGCAATATTTAATAAACTGGGCCTCTGTTAGCAGGTTAAAAAGGCAATAGGACGTTTTAAGGGAGAGTTACAATGACCTCCAGCGTCCAGTGTGGTCTACATGTTTCAGCCAGTGCCTTTTGTTGTAAGCTGGCTTTCCTCAGGACCAAAGAGGGTGAAAAGTGCAAAATTATAATAAACTATATTAAGTGAGTGTTGTTATTTTCTCTATGTGTCGCGCACGCTAAGGCGCTGTAACTGTTAGAGGGGGATTCCCTCAAGCTTTTCTACACAGAACACATAGGACAAAGACAAGACGTACAAGGAAGAGTCATGTTAGGGTTGCATTAAGTAAAAGAACCACTTTTTGCCGGCTTATAAGGTGGTGTTCGACCTATATGCGGCTATGGTGAGCTCATGGGGACTCCATAGAGCTTGTGAGGGTATATTGAACCGTTAGTGAGGGGTGGTGGGCTAAAAACGAAATCACAAGGTGAGGTACAGGAAAGTAATGGTACTAGGTCCTCACTCTGTTATTTCAATGTAAAAAGCCTCATGGGTCGCCTGGCAGAGAAAGAGACCCTGTAGGGATAAAAATGAGACATGCAAGGCTTTCTAACTTGTAAGGAGAGAAGGTGCTTACCCCAATTGCAGGATTAGAGGGTTACTCACGAGTAGTTCGGTCTGGTTCCTCCTGGGACCTATTCGTCCATCCGCGGCGCCCGAAATGCAGTGAATGGGCCGCATTGTATGTCTTATTATACTCTTATCGTAATCTATTTCACCTGGTTAGAATAGAAAGAGAAGGAGGTATGCGCGTAGATCGCCATGTCATGCTGCGGCGGTCTGCACATGTGCAGGGAAGCAGCGTGTGGGATCGCGCATGCGCATCTCTAAACAAGAGGCGGACTACCTTTGTCCCAAAGAAATAAAGACCCCTTACTTCTATACGGTCCCCAAGATACATAAAGGTATCTCCCCACCACCCGGGAGACCCATCGTATCGGGGATCAAGTCACTCTTAGAGCCCCTATCTCGGTTCTGTGATTTCTTCCTAAACCCACTCGTCCAAAAGACCCCCTCTTACATAAAAGACACCAAACACCTACTTAGTGTGATTCAAGAAATTGATTTTGACCCCACCACAGAACTCATGGCAGGACTAGACATAGAAAGCCTATACACTAGCCTACCACAAGACGCTACACTCCAAGTGTTACATGATGTCCTAATGACAAGCCCTTGGGAATAAAACACCCCCCGAAGCTTCATCTTAGACTGCGCGGCTCTGGCTCTCAAAGAGAACTATTTCGAATATGAAGGCACGCACTACTTGCAGACGAATGGAACGTCTATGGGCAGTGTTTTTGCCCCTAGTGTGGCAGGATTGTACGTGGCCCACTTTGAAGACACTCACGTACAACAACCCACCAACCCTTTCTCTGCCAACATACGAATGTGGCGCCGGTATATCGACGATATACTCTTAATATGGAAAGGAAACCAAGAATCACTGGACAATTTCATGCTCTGGGTCAACCAACTGGACCCCTACTTACGCTTCACATGCACCAGCAGTGCCACTGAACTACCCTTCCTGGACCTGAACATCAAACCTGAGAATGGGAAACTTACCACCACCACCTACTACAAACCCACAGCAAGAAATTCACTGCTCAGATTTGACAGTTTTCACCCTCGACACCTGAGGGAAAACTTGCCCTATGGGCAGTTTCTGCGTATCAGGCACAATTGCAGTAATATCAAGGACTATAAACAACAGTCCAATGACCTGGTACACAAACTCAGGGACCGTGGTTACCCTACCAGGATAATAAATCAAACCCGCAAAAGAGCAAGGAATCAAAACCGAGAAGCCCTCCTGGAAAACTACGACAAACCTGAGGAAGAACCAGTCCTTACCTGTGTAACAACGTACAACACAGCATCGAACCAAATTTCCAACATTATACAACGGAATTGGAAAATTATCAACTCAGGCACCAGACAATGGGAAAAACCACGTTTTGCTTACAAAAGAGCCACCAACCTAAGAGATCAACTGGTCAATACCAGGCCACGCACGACCAATCAGAACAGAGACAACACAATTGTTAATGCATGGGGCCTGCCCAAAATCACCGGACACCAACCCTGCAACAACTGCAGCGTATGCCACCTTACATCTCCGTCAAAAACACTCAATCTGGAACCTGGCAAAACCTGGACGCAGCGAAATTTCACTAACTGCAACTCTACCAACCTAGTCTACCTGATAACTTGCAGATGCGGCCTGAGATACATTGACATGACCACTCGCAAGGTACGCACAAGAATGACTGAACACAGGAGTACAATAAGATGTGGGAAAAATATCAGTAAACTCACAGATCACTTCCTGACCCACAACCACACACCTAATGACTTCTCCTGGACTGTCATTGAGAAATTTGACAATGCCAAAGATGAGAGATTCCTCCTACAAAAAGAGCAGCGTTGGATTTACCGCTTGGCCACACACATCCATGGTCTGAACGATGCCATTCCATGGAATAGCCTAACAGTATAACCACAACATGCCCACTAATACAGCTCGGGCTATGAGCCAATGAAAACCTCCCCGGTCCGATTCTACAAACCAACCCAGTAGCACCTGGCACACTATGTAAGCCTTTGCATCCATACTACTCCTTATGGTTCAAAACTGGTGCCCCTGTTCCTTTGCATGAGCGCCCTCCCTGACCCTCTCTCTCCAACAAGTGATCCCTTTTTCTACTTAGTATATTCTAAGCACGATGGGTACTACCCATATCTCCACACAGTGGCCCAATACTTCGTTTATTATGACCCTCTTGCTAGCGCATACTCAGCGCCCACACACACCTGTTCACTAACAGGCTGTTTACATTGCCCAGCGCTCGCGTTGTCAATACACGCAGCAGCGCTCGCGTTGTCATCACACGCGGCGACGCACCACGCATGCGCATAAGAGACCCGTTCCTGCGCATGCGCATTGACGCGCACCATGTTTCCGCGCATGCGCGATCCCACACGCTGCTTCCCTGCACATGTGCAGACCGCCGCAGCATGACATGGCGATCTACGCGCATACCTCCTTCTCTTTCTATTCTAACCAGGTGAAATAGATTACGATAAGAGTATAATAAGACATACAATGCGGCCCATTCACTGCATTTCGGGCGCCGCGGATGGACGAATAGGTCCCAGGAGGAAACAGACCGAACTACTCGTGAGTAACCCTCTAATCCTGCAATTGGGGTAAGCACCTTCTCTCCCTACAGGTTAGAAAGCCTTGCATGTCTCATTTTTATCCCTACAGGGCCTCTTTCTCTGCCAGGCGACCCATGAGGCTTTTTACATTGAAATAACAGAGTGAGGACCTAGTACCATTACTTTCCTGTACCTCACCTTGTGATTTCGTTTTTAGCCCACCACCCCTCACTAACGGTTCAATATACCCTCACAAGCTCTATGGAGTCCCCATGAGCTCACCATAGCCGCATATAGGTCGAACACCACCTTATAAGCCGGCAAAAAGTGGTTCTTTTACTTAATGCAACCCTAACATGACTCTTCCTTGTACGTCTTGTCTTTGTCCTATGTGTTCTGTGTAGAAAAGCTTGAGGGAATCCCCCTCTAACAGTTACAGCGCCTTAGCGTGCGCGACACATAGAGAAAATAACAACACTCACTTAATATAGTTTATTATAATTTTGCACTTTTCACCCTCTTTGGTCCTGAGGAAAGCCAGCTTACAACAAAAGGCACTGGCTGAAACATGTAGACCACACTGGACGCTGGAGGTCATTGTAACTCTCCCTTAAAACGTCCTATTGCCTTTTTAACCTGCTAACAGAGGCCCAGTTTATTAAATATTGCTAAACCCTCGGGTGCTGGGACCTCCTGGATAGCATTTTAATTTCTCACCTTCACACCCCTTCACTGCACACTCAGCAAAATACCAGCTCCGCAGTCACCTGGCGTTGTAGCACACCCGGGGCACATTCGGTGCCACTGTGGTGGGCCCGATGATGAAGCATGCCACCGACTAGGTCGGTGGGTGAGGGCTTTCAAAGGAAAACAGTGTTTTTTCCGCACATTGTTACTGCTGACGTACCTGAGTCTCCAAAATATTTCCCTTAAACTAGCTAGCCTTTATTGATTGATATATATAAACTGGGGATACAGGCTAGCTTATCTAGTCCTCTCTCTCTTGTTGATCTGTATAATTCCCATTGACAGTGACACTAATGGACTTACATTAGCTTGTTTTAAGAAATTCTGTGTATTACACTCTTACGCCCATATTATTATCTTCTCTCACATCTCATTACCTCTCACACTCACCCTGTTAGGACTACTAAAATATTAATAAATGTAAGAGTGCTATATTCAATCTGCTTTTTGTAATAACTAATGTTTATTTCTGTAAGGATGCATACTGCTGTTTTTTAAATCCATGTTTTCTTACTACGAGCCACTTTAGTTGTCTACTGGAACTAATTATGAATGGTTTTATATTTCCCTTTCTGATTGTTAACCATAAAACTCAATAAAATATTTTAAGCACATATGTTTTAATAAACAAAGCCTGGACACAGTTGGGAGTCGTTCACCTACTTCTTACTGAATATTATGACAGAGGGTTATTCAACTCTACCAAAAGCATAGTACCATGTGAAACCTTTGCGATTTTGAATTACGCCAGATTAATTTGTAGCCTTGGATTCTAAGGCACCTGAAAGTTGAATGCAAAAAACACAGTTGATGGACAGAATGCAGAACAATGTCTTACATTCACCCCAGTACAAAGATCTGGGCCTAAATCCATCGTTTTTTTTACACTCCACACCACCCTAGGTCAGACAATGGCTATATGCAAATCAGCCTTGACCCTGTGTCTCATGGGAACAGTCCAGCCCAAACTACCAAGCCATGTCTTTCCTAGACCGGAATCAAGCATCCAAGGACCGGTTTCTGGCTATCAGCCTTCTTCAGCCTGGATAGCTTGACTCCAGTGATGTGGAGAGCCTGGGACTCACGTCTGAGCCTACCCATCCCACTCGGGGTGAAAATTTCAAATGGCTATATGCAAATCAGCTTGCTCAGACGTGAGTCCCAGGCTCTTCGCATCACTGGAGTCAAGCTATCCAGGCTGAAGAAGGCTGATAGCCAGAAACCGGTCTGTTAGACGGACCGGGAGGGTCGGCCGAGGATAAGGGGAGAGGTCTCCGGGGAGAGCCGTCTCCAGCGATCGTACAGACAAGTAACTTCCCCCCCACAGACGGACACCACACAAGGTTAAAGTTCAACTAGACTTTATAGGCAATTCTTTAAGTTTACGATGGAATGGTACAAGGAGGTCTGGACTCAGGGGTCCCCTCGATTCTGGTCTCTGGTTTGGGAAAAGGGTAGCGGGACAGTCTTGTTACCAAAAAGATGGAAATAGCTCTCAATCCTCGAGCTCGGCGTTCTAGATGATCGGGCCGCGGCGGAGCCAGCAGGTCCCGAGATGGACGAAGGAAACGACGGTCCGCGGCGGAGCCAGCAGGTCCCGATGAAGATGATGGTTACAAACGGTCCGCGGCCACGCCAGCAGGTCCCGACGACGATGAAGGATATTAAGGTTACGAAGGTTGCGGCAGCGCCAGCAGGCAAGACGATGGTGCACGAGACAGAGCTACGGCAGCGCCAGTAGTCCGTCAAGGATGAGTTCTTCTCTGCGTCTCTCGACTCCAAGATACAACTGCCTTCCTGCTCTGGAGCTGCCCCAGTTATAGGGCTGGTGTTCTTTGATGTCCGGACCCTCGCACTTGGAGGTCGGGAGGTCCGGGATGAGGGAGTCCAGACACCCAGCAGGGGGGTGGAGCCAGCGCCCGGGGAGGCGATGGGCGAGCGGCACTTGGCGGGGGAGAGCCATCGACACCTCTTTCTCCCATTGACTTGCCAAGTAGCCCGCTCACCTCCTGGGTGGATGGTGGTGCCGGGATGTCTGAGGCCTGGCCAGGCCCAGGGTTGAGGTCGATCGGGGGCCAGGCGGCCTCGTGGTGGAGTGTCCAAGATGGCGCCCAGGATGGGCGCGCAGGCCGGCAGTGGATCGGGCCCACGAGGTCGACATGTTCGAGGGTAGGGGTCCCTGAGGGGACGGAGGACGTGTAATGGTGGTGTGTGGTACCTGCGTGACCGGGCTCGGGCCTGGTCGGGCCGGGGGAGAGCGGCCCTGCATGTGGCCTGTCCAACATGCGTCCCCCCCAGCTGAAGGCGGGGAGAGTTACCCATCCTCTTGGGGACTCTCCTCGTCGAGGCGGAAGAACCGGGACAGGCCATCCGCGTTGGCGTGATCTGGCCCAGGCCGGTGTTCACCCGTGAAGTCCATCCCTTGAAGGGAGATGGACCAACGTAGTAACTTCGGGTTTTCCCCCCGCATCTGCATCATCCACTGCAGGGGTCGGTGGTCGGTCTGCACCCGAAAGTGTGTGCCAAAGAGGTAGGGCCGGAGCTTCTTGAGGGCCCATACCACGGCGAAGGCCTCCCTCTCGATGGTGCTCCAGCGTTGTTCTCGTGGTAGGAGTCGCCTGCTGATGAAGGCCACTGGCTGATCAAGGCCTTCGGTGTTCACTTGAGACAGGACTGCCCCAATGCCATGGTCGGAGGCATCCGTCTGGACGACGAACTCCCGGCTGTAGTCGGGGGCCTGGAGCACAGGGGCGGAACACATGGCGGCTTTCAATTGTTCGAATGCTGTTTGACACTCTGGGGTCCAGTTGACTTTCTTGGGTTGATTTTTTGATGTGAGTTCTGTGAGGGGCCCCACTATAGTACCATAGTCTTTCACGAACCTTCGGTAATAGCCCGTGAGGCCCAGGAAGGCTCGTACCTCGGTCTGGGTGATGGGGGGCTGCCAGGACTGGATGGCGGCAATTTTGAGCTGCAGAGGGGCCACCAGGCCGCTTCCCACCTGGTGCCCGAGGTAGGTTACAGACCCTTGACCAATTTGACATTTGCTGGCCTTGATCGTGAGGCCAGCTCGCTGAAGGGCTTGTAGCACTGCTCGGAGGTGGTGGAGGTGCTCGGACCAATGGTGGCTGTATACAGCGATGTCGTCTAGGTAGGCGGCGCTGAACCCTTCGAGCCCCGCCAGGACCTGATTGACGAGCCGCTGAAATGTTGCTGGGGCATTCTTCATGCCGAAGGGCATGACCTTGAAATGGTAATGGCCATCGGGGGTGGAAAAGGCAGAACGTTCTTGGGCCCGGGGTGTGAGGCCGATTTGCCAGTAGCCCGCCGTCAGGTCGAAAATACTGAGGTAGCGGGCAGCTCCCATGCGGTCGATTAGTTCATCTGCCCGGGGGATGGGATGTGCGTCTGTTCTGGTGACCGCATTCAAGCCCCGGTAGTCGACGCAGAACCGGAGTTCCGGTGTGGTGCCAGGGGCGGCCGCTTTGGGGACCAGTACTACAGGACTGGCCCAGGGGCTGTCTGAGGGCTCGATGACCCCGAGCGTGAGCATTTTTGCTACCTCTTCCTGGATGCAGGCCCGTACCCGATCTGGCACGCGGTAGGCCCGGTGGCGGATAGGGGGGCTGTCCCCCGTGTCCACATCGTGCACACACCAGGAAGTGACACCTGGGGCGAGGGAGAACAGGCTGGCGAACTGTGACAGGAGGACTCGACACTCCTGGCGTTGCTCTCGGGTGAGGGCCTCCGAGAGTCGGACCCCATCCACGGAGCCGTCTTTCTCCCGAGTCCGTAGGAGGTCAGGGAGGGGCTCGGAGTCCTCTTCAGCCCCATTGTCTGTGGCCATCAGGAGGCTGAGTTCTGAACGCACAAAGTGGGGTTTCAGTCTGTTAGCGTGGAGGACCCGGAGGGGGTTCCGGGAAGATTCCATGTCGATGAGATAGGTGGCAGGACCCTTGCGCTCGACTACTTTGAAGGGCCCTGTCCACTTGTCTTGCAGGGCGCAGGGTTCGGTGGGGGACATCACCCATAACTGTTGCCCAGGTTCAAATTCGATGGAGGAGGCATTCCGGTCATACCACTTTTTCATGTCCTCTTGACTGGCCTCTAGGTTGGCTTTTGCCAGCTCTCTGAACCGCCGGGTCTGGTTGCGGAGGGTTAGGAGGTACCGGAAGACATCTGGTGGGTTCTTTAGAGGGGGCATCTCCCAGCCTTCCTTGACTAGGCTGAGCGGCCCCCGCACTGGGTGTCCATATAGCAGTTCAAACGGGCTGAAGCCCAGGGACTTCTGGGGAACCTCTCGATATGCGAAGAGGAGGCACGGCAGCAGCACGTCCCACTGGCGACGGAGGGGCTCTTCCAACCCCCCGATCATCCCTTTGAGCGTGCGGTTGAACCGCTCAACGAGTCCGTTTCCTTGAGGGTGATAGGGGGTCGTGAATCGGTAGGTAACCCCGCACTGTTGCCAGAGGGACTTCATATATTTAGAAATAAAGTTCGTGCCTCTGTCGCTGACGACTTCTCGGGGGAAGCCCACACGGGAGAAGATCCCCATTAGAGCCCGGCCGACTACCGGGGCTGTCACAGTTCGCAGGGGAACAGCCTCGGGGTAGCGGGTGGCGTGGTCCACTAGCACCAGGATGAATCGATGGCCTTGTTTTGTGCGCGGGTCCAGGGGCCCCACGATGTCTATCCCGACCCTCTCGAACGGGGTGGTGACCACGGGAAAAGGTTGCAGGGGGGCTTTTAGTTTGCGGCCGCTCTTTCCACTGGCTTGGCACGTGGGGCAAGATCGGCAATGCTGGTGTACATCGTTCCTCATTTTGGGCCAGAAGAAGTGGGTCACCAGACGACTGTAGGTTTTATCTTGACCCAGGTGTCCCGCCAGGGGGACATCGTGGGCCAGGTTTAGCAGAAAGTCTCTAAAACGGAGGGGCACCACTAGTACTCGGCTGGCCCCCAGCTCCGCGATTCTTTGCTCACTGTACAGCAGATCATTGTCCCAGTAGACCCAGTGAGTTCCGGAGGTATCCCCTGCGCTTTGGGCGAGCGCTTGCTGGCGGAGTCCCTCGAGGGAGGGACAGGTCTTCTGTTCTTGGCGAAATTGTTCTTGCGTGGGCCCCCCCTCTTGAGGCCACTGGTCGAGGTTAGCGAGGTCTGGAGGTTGAGCTGGTTCTGGGGGGACGTCACGGTCGGTGGTTTCGGCTGGGGCGACCGGAGGCGGTGGCGCCGGCCATTCGAGTTCCTCTGGGCGGGGGTTGGCACGGGCGGCCATGGACCGGGTGGTGACGCACGCCCAGTCCGGGACGCCTAACATCCCCAGGTGTTCTCTTCGTTCTACGGCTGCCCACGGAGAGCTTTCAAGGTCATTCCCCAGGAGGCAGTCTACGGGGGCATCGTCTCGGACCGTTACCTTCAACATGCCGGAGACCCCTCCCCATTCGAAGGGGACGCAGGCCATCCGACACAGACTTTCCGAGTTATCGGCTGAACGTACAGGGCAGAGAATGTTTGGTAGATATTGTTCTGGGGTCACCAGGTGACAGCGGACGGCTGTTACACTGGCCCCGGTGTCACGAAGGGCTTCGGCCCGGCGTCCATTGATGCTCACCCATTGGCTGTACTTCTGGGTGTTAGCGGGTAGGGGGACCCGCGGGACCATGTCTCTCCCCCCTAAGCAGGCTAGAGCCATGGCGGCTGGCTCCCATTCTTGGTGTTCCTGTTCATATTCCTCTTGTTCCTCTGAGATCTGTTCCTCCCCCAGAGCAGCAGCGGCTACTTGGCGGGGTCTTGGGCTCTGGTACTGGGGGCAGCTTGGGTCGTTTGCATAGTGGCCGACTCGTTGGCATCGATGGCACGTAACATTGGCTCGGTATCCCGGTCGCGCCGGGGTGCTGCCCCGGTTGGCCGGGGGGGTGGTGCTGGTAGCGGGGGCGACCGGAGCGTTGTCTCTTACGCGTCCTTGGCCTCCTCCTCCTCCTCGGGGACGGTGCTGACCATTGTTGTTCCGGTTCTGTTCGTAGGACCCATTTCGGCCCACTCTGGTGATTTCCCACCGGTCAGCTTTGGCTGCGAGCTGCCGGGGATCCGTTAACTTGCTGTCGAGGAGGTGCTGGCGGAGTTCAATGAAGCAATTGTTCGACAGATGCTCCCATACCATAAGATTGAACAGTTGTTCGTAGGTTGTGACCTTGCTTCCTTTGATCCAGCCCTCGAAGGCTCGGCTAAAGTAGTTTACATAGTCCACCCAAGTTGTACCCGGGATGCGGGTGCAGTCTCGGAACCTCTGACGGTACATCTCGGGTGTGAGGCCATAGCGGGTGAGGAGTGCAGCTTTCATATGGTCATAGGAGGTCATCTGGTGGTCCGGGAGTTGCAGCAGGGCGTCGCGGCCCTCATTGAGGAATCTCCCCCATAGACCGGCTCCCCAATCGCTTCTATCGATCCGGTGTGCAGTCATAGCGATTTCATAGGCCTTAAACCATTGCTGGATGTCGTCCTCTCGGAAGTATTCTCGAACGACATCCTTGGGGATGTGTACCTTTTTCTCTGTTGCCCCTGGGGTGTGGGGTTGCTCGGACACCCCTACTTCTTTATTCTGCTTGCTTAGGTCGATCTCAGCTAGTTTCCGCTCATGTTCATATGCCAGTTTCTTTTCCTCGAGCTCCCTTTGTCTCTGTTTCTCCTCTCTTTCTTCTCGGAGACGCAGGTGCTCTAAGTTGATTTTTTGTTCGGCCAACTTAAGTTCAACGTCCATTTTGAGCCGGGCCATTTCCAGCTCGTGTAGTCGGGTTTTTTCTCGTTCCTGGATCTCGTCTTGCGAGAGACCCGTTCTTCGCTCTTCAGGGGCCGTGGTGGTTTTTTTGCTGCGATGCTTTGATCGGGGGTTCCGGCAGCCCCGGTTTCTGCCCAAGATTCTAGGGCATGCTTAAAATCGTCTTTGGTACTTAGTCCGGTGGTAGCGATACCTACTTCGATGCAGAACTGCTTTAGTTCACGATGGCTGTACTCGTCCAATTTCTCCATCTGGAATTTCTCGGTTGATCCGCTTTCTTTAGTTGTCATCGTGATTCGCCGTGGGGTGAGCTACTCTCTGTACGGTTATGCGGTGATTCGGATCGCGCCGCTGGCCACCAATGTTAGACGGACCGGGAGGGTCGGCCGAGGATAAGGGGAGAGGTCTCCGGGGAGAGCCGTCTCCAGCGATCGTACAGACAAGTAACTTCCCCCCCACAGACGGACACCACACAAGGTTAAAGTTCAACTAGACTTTATAGGCAATTCTTTAAGTTTACGATGGAATGGTACAAGGAGGTCTGGACTCAGGGGTCCCCTCGATTCTGGTCTCTGGTTTGGGAAAAGGGTAGCGGGACAGTCTTGTTACCAAAAAGATGGAAATAGCTCTCAATCCTCGAGCTCGGCGTTCTAGATGATCGGGCCGCGGCGGAGCCAGCAGGTCCCGAGATGGACGAAGGAAACGACGGTCCGCGGCGGAGCCAGCAGGTCCCGATGAAGATGATGGTTACAAACGGTCCGCGGCCACGCCAGCAGGTCCCGACGACGATGAAGGATATGAAGGTTACGAAGGTTGCGGCAGCGCCAGCAGGCAAGACGATGGTGCACGAGACAGAGCTACGGCAGCGCCAGTAGTCCGTCAAGGATGAGTTCTTCTCTGTGTCTCTCGACTCCAAGATACAACTGCCTTCCTGCTCTGGAGCTGCCCCAGTTATAGGGCTGGTGTTCTTTGATGTCCGGACCCTCGCACTTGGAGGTCGGGAGGTCCGGGATGAGGGAGTCCAGACACCCAGCAGGGGGGTGGAGCCAGCGCCCGGGGAGGCGATGGGCGAGCGGCACTTGGCGGGGGAGAGCCATCGACACCTCTTTCTCCCATTGACTTGCCAAGTAGCCCGCTCACCTCCTGGGTGGATGGTGGTGCCGGGATGTCTGAGGCCTGGCCAGGCCCAGGGTTGAGGTCGATCGGGGGCCAGGCGGCCTCGTGGTGGAGTGTCCAAGATGGCGCCCAGGATGGGCGCGCAGGCCGGCAGTGGATCGGGCCCACGAGGTCGACATGTTCGAGGGTAGGGGTCCCTGAGGGGACGGAGGACGTGTAATGGTGGTGTGTGGTACCTGCGTGACCGGGCTCGGGCCTGGTCGGGCCGGGGGAGAGCGGCCCTGCATGTGGCCTGTCCAACACGGTCCTTGGATGCTTGATTCCGGTCTAGGAAAGACATGTCTTGGTAGTTCGGGCTGGACTGTTCCCATGAGGCACAGGGTCACGGCTGATTTGCATATAGCCATTTTCTGACCTAGGGTGGTGTGGAGTGCAAAAAAACGATGGATTTAGGCCCATATCTTTGTACTGGGGTGAATGTAAGACATTGTTCTGCATTCTGTCCATCAACTGTGTTTTTTGCAATTTTCACCCCGAGTGGGCTGGGTATGCGCAGACGTGAGTCCCAGGCTCTCCACATCACTGGAGTCAAGCTATCCAGGCTGAAGAAGGCTGATAGCCAGAAACCGGTCCTTGGATGCTTGATTCCGGTCTAGGAAAGACATGGCTTGGTAGTTCGGGCTGGACTGTTCCCATGAGGCACAGGGTCAAGGCTGATTTGCATATAGTCATTGTCTGACCTAGGGTGGCGTGGAGTGCAAAAGAACGATGGATTTAGGCCCATATCTTTGTACTGGGGTGAATGTAAGACATTGTTCTGCATTCTGTCCATCAACTGTGTTTTTTGCAACCTGAAAGTTGAATGCCATAAGCTTGCTTGGCATTTTTTTCTGCCCTCTTTGGCTGACTACATTAAGCTGGCTCTGCTGTTGTGTGTACATTCATAGCTGCCACAAAACTGGAAAAAACAAAAGGAAAGGAAAAAAACTTTGGGGCATGTTATCAAGAAATAGCGATATTTAACTATTTAACGCTAAGTAGGGTTAGCGGCAATTTTTTTATCACCGCGCATCACGGGATTTTATCGCTGAGATAATGTGCTATTAGCAACGTTTATCTCATAGCGGCAAAATCCGTGAATATCTCTGAGAATACAGCGATATTCATGCATTACTTCTAACAGGGTCTTAGCCATTATATCCACCTCCTATTGGATATAATGGCTAAGAACTGGTCTGAGCAGGTGTTAGTTTTTGGAGATATACGCGCTTAGCGCGAATATTTACATCGCTAAGCCTGTGTTGCTAATAGGCGATAGCGATGTTAGCGACTGCTTTCAGTCGCTAACAGGTTGGGTACACCCACTTTGCATGTCATTAGCGATAAATATCGCTGACATGCAAAGCGGGCCCCAAACCGCTCGCTATCGCCCACAAACTGTCGCTAACTGCTGTTAGCGACAGCTTGCTAATAGGGCGATAGTATTATCTTAGCGGCCAAAAGCAGCTGCTAAATCTGCAAAAATTGCCTATATCCCCCCTTGATAATATGCCCCTATATTTTAGTGACATCCCTAAATAACAAAACTCAAGCAAAAGAATCTAAGATCAGTCTTTCTTGCTGCTCCAACAAAGCTATTTTTGGAGACCGGCACTTAGTTTTTCCTCATATGATATTTTCCCAAGAGGGGGAAAAACACAAAAAGGAAAAAGACGAAGAAAAAAAAGACAGAAACCCCATGACAAAGGGAGAAAGCAAGAACCTGCAAGAGTGAGATAAAGTGGAAAGGAGCACATGGTAGTGGATTAAACTGGCATGAGTTGGATTTAATTCTACATAGTTTTTGTATTTGGATGCAAACATTTCATTGCATCGACCGCCTGCTTCTCAGCAGAGCTTTAAGCATGGGCACTCTTTTTCTTTACTAACAAATTAAGCACTGGTGGCCCTTTCAGTAAGACATAAAACAGACTTATTCTCGCTCTCTCTTTTCTTTGAATGGCATTTTAGTTTGTGGTTGCGCTGTTTATCATTGTTCATATGTTTACACTGATGAGATTTTTTTCACTTTTGGTGGGGTTTTATCAGCTATTATAGGTTTAAACCTTTAACAGGAAGAACACCTTACAATAAATCTCCACTTCTACTTGTATTGGACTCCTGAGACTTCATAACATATTTTGACAATTAGTTGGCCAGCCAGGAAGAGTTACGACCCAGGAGGTGGTCTGGGAATAAAAGAACTCTAGGGAACTTGCCCCCTGCACACTATGCCCTAAAGAATGCTACACTGTGTTTGAGTGAGTGTAATTCAGTTACAGATTAGTGTGACCAAGTAATTCCCCATTTATGTCCCAAACTTAAGCTTCAACACTCACTTCCTGCAAGATTCACAGGGAAGCTTTGTGGTGGCGTGTTATTCAGTTCAAGTATGCCTGAAAGAGGTAATGATGCATACAAGGCAGGTAGTAAATATTGTGGTAGATGTAGGAGCAATTACCATGGGCCAAATGAACAAAATTGTATGTCACAACAAATGAAAAGTATAAGAAATGTGTACAGAAGAGACATATCACTTAAATCTGGAGATATACAGGTGGGGCAGGATAGCAGCGGTGTCAGAAGAGCCCTCTGGGAAATCCAGGGCAGATAGAATCTTGAGCTTTGGTGAAGATCTTAGGAAAAATGGAGGAAATGTTGGTCTAAAGCAGAAATGAGAAATAGAACAGGAAGGTGCATTTGATGCTGGACTTGTGCTTGATGTATATAATTGTACAAAGTAGTATGTTTCAAATGGAATGGACGGGTGCTAAGTTAATGCCTAAAGAACGTTGCCTAAGGTTTTAGGGAGATAAATATTTTTAGGATTGATGTTAACAAAAATTGTGTTCCAGGATTGGGAGAGTGAGAGAAAAGTCTATGCCGCGGAAGACTACCCATCAATCCTTTATTGGATGCATCAATACAGTCTCCCAATTAATATTAACCCAAGAGCACTGACTAGGTCATGGTGAATGAAGATATCACTGTTAAAGATATAGTTAAAGAGGAGAAAATATAGGCCAACTGAGATGTGACATCCATAAGAGTGTGGTAAAATCTGATACAACAACAAACCAGGATAAGTTGAGAAGGGTTCTAACATGCTCAGTTAAAATATGTTGTCCAGTGTAAAGAAAAGCACCCGATATCCCTTGCACCAGCACTCCATTATGTATGTATACTGTAATTATGTTTCACTGTACTTAAGGGTATGATTTACAGTTGGAGTATAATTGTTTCATAATTGTAATTACGACTGTGATTGGATGATGATGAAGATTGCAAATATTTCAAAATGGAACTGGTGTGCCGGTTATTTAACAGATTACAGCTGCAGTCCGAAAGCAAACATTTACCACCTGTTTTTTGTAAGCAAATGACCAAGGAATCTTCTCGCAGGTGAAAGCAACGTCTAAGGAATATTCTCGAGCAGTCTTGAGAACTTCGAACCTCGGCGGCCATCTTGGGCGTGGTTATCTATTTAAACCTCACTCAAGTACGAAGCCGGTGCTTTGCCTCGAGACTCTTGCGCGAGCGACAAGTGTATGGTTGTGCTCCTTGTTGATTGTCGTTATCTTCTGGCTTTCTTGTTCAGCAACAGTCTACTCTGCAATTTCAATTTACCTGAGGTTGTCCCAGCGTCGACTCTCGTTCCGCTCTGCCTTTGGTGAGCTCAATGACAACTGCTTCGGCTTCCTCGGCAAGTGTTTTCTTTTTACTCATCTGAAATACAAGAAAGGTACATACAATTAGAGCTTGGTACCTAAGCAAGAAAGTTTATTGCAAGTAGGAAAGTCTATATATTACGAACAAAGTAAAAAACAACATTTGTGGAGAACCTCAATTATTGGTGATTGTTACCTTGTATAAAACAAGCATTGGCATAGCCAATAGGTCTCGCTTTTGGGACCTTATAAGTATTTAGTTATGCAGAACAATATCCTTGGTGCAACAACATCAACTGTTGCATGTCTAAACACTTATAAGGTCCCAAAGGCGAGACCTATGGCTATGCCAATGCTTGTGCTTTGAAGCTATAGCACTGACTGAACTTGGAGTTAGAGTGTTCTTTACTGCGTGGTCCTGTGTCTGACTTTCCAACTCCCCGCATCTCCTAGAAGTAAGCCTTGGCTGCTCAGCATTGTTACTCCTGGAGAGTCAAGTGTCCATCGAGAGGAACATTGTTATTCAATTGTAGTGCAATACTCTTTATTGCCTTGGAGCAGCAGTGATAAACAAAACTAGCCACACAGGAAACTGACCAGTCACCATTTTCTACCCACCAGAAAACTCCTCACTTGCTCACTGCTCCCTAGATTAGTTGCATTCTCAAAAATTAGGCATTGGTAAGTCAGTAGGTCTCTGCTTTAAGTATTTGAAGTAAAAGCTTTGCCAATGCTTGTTTGTACCAGCATGCGTGAACTCATGCACACGTATGGCCTGCTATCTTTTAATGAGCTTTTCATCAAAGCAACATACTCCAAGATGATCGCTACGCGTCATGATGCGAGTGTGCACATGTATTATGACGTGTGCATATTTGCCATGCCGCCGGTGTGCATATGTGTCATGATGGGTGCAATATTTTTTAAAATGATGGTATAGCATGCTGAATGTCCATGTTATAATGGTAAACGAAACTGGTGAAAAATATTGTGGAGTGTGAAAAATAAGTTTGTGAGTACTTGGCAGCTGCCTGGCTCTTGTAAACCAAAAAATAAAAAATAAAGCAAAGAGCACGATATGGGATATTGAGTCCGGAAGCCAAGCCAAGGTCAAATGTCTGGCAAAGTCTGCTGATAAATTGCAGGTTCTTTTTACATAGTTTGCTGTTTACTTTCCTCTCTGTAACTGATGTAACACCGAAGCCAGCAGCTCTACTCTTTGTTTGATGTTCTATTCTGTGGCAAGTAATGGGCGTGTCATGCAGAGGATGAGGGGAATCCTCCATCCCAGTGACACAGAATGATGATGGGTGTGGACAGCAATAGAGTCACCCAGAGAGATGGACCGCTGTGTGTCCCGGGGATAGAGTGGGAGTTAAGATCGGAGCCAGCACATGCTGTAGCGGGAGAAGAATGAACAAGGAAGCACTCACCATAGCGAAGCAGCCGCAGCCAACGCCCGGCGATGCTCATAAGCTGTGGATGGCGACTGTCACGGGCAAAGCGTGGTGGAGAATCAGGGGCAGAGCCTCGTGACCGGGAGGGGAAGCCTATTGGTGAGGGGCGAATGGTCAAGTGACAGGAAGAGCAAGAGTAGCCAATCGAGAGAGAGCTGCTGCAATCCAGGTACTGTGTGTTTGTGTTGTGCGTGTAAAGACTTCTTATTCATACACAAAGCGTGTAATTTCAGATAAACAGGAAGTTTCTAAAAACATATTCTGTCAAATGCATGTTACGTATGCATAAATATGGCGAAACACTACTCCAGACAAAATCGGTAATTGTCAATGTTTTTAAAACTCAGATTCTCGAGATTCACCTTAAAGTCCCTAGCAATCACTGAAGCAAATGGTGAACACAAAAAGAGAATAAACTGTAGATTTCCTAGCCTTCTGTTACATGATAGAAACCTCTTTGTGATAATAGCGAAACAAGCGCGCGAAACACTGTGAAAGCGATCACGATCGCGGGGACGCGCTCTATGGTCGGGGAGGAGTGGAGCGAGGTGCGCTGCATTGGAGGAGTGGAGCGGGGCGCGCGGGCTTGTGTGTGTAATCGCAAACTGGTGGCTAAGCCTTTGGTAGCACTTTTAAAACCTGCTTACAAAATGTCTCGCAGAGCAGCGCATGCGCTGACTCCGCAAGTCCTAAAAAAGACTTTATAAAGACAAATCATAGCGCTAGATCTTCACATGGTATTAAATAAATACGAACATTACTACTGAATCCAAAATCAACGAAAGCAAAAAAAATAACACAAGAAGAAGAATGACGCACACTGAAATCACCAGTGGGAGTTTGTATATACTAATAGTTGTTCATCCGTAGGAGTGGGCAGTACGTACTAGTTCTTTTTATCACAGAATGTTTATGGTATATTAAGATTATCTTTTTGTTGATATTTTGTCATATTTTCTGTTTGTTTAGAAAGTTCTTCTATCAGTGAAGTTATGTTATGTTAAAATTATTTTTACAGCGCACGGACACCAGGTGGTTTCATGGCGCTAGGAGCGGAAGGACTGTGGCAGAAAGATTTCTGGAACCTTATTCATAGGCTTGCGAGAACAAAACAGTTTTAAGGAGACTTCTGTTTTGAGTATAGCTGGTTACCAATCTCAGCTCATTCGGAAGGGAGTTCCAAAAACGGGGGACCAGAAAAGAGCACCTGAGACCACCGTGTTTTTTTCGTTTTTTCGTTTGAAGGTGGGGATGATGAGCAAATTGAGGTGAGGAGCAGAGAGCACGTGAGGGAACATAACATTGGATCCTGGAAGAGATGAAAACAGGGCCTTGACCAGCGAGTGCTTTAAAGATGGTACAGCCTAGTTTAAATACACAGCATTTGGCTACCGGGAGTCAGTGAAGGCTCTTCAGCAGGGGGCTAACATGTTGGTGCTTAGGGTGGCGGACAATGAGCCTAGCTGCCTGATTTTGTACGAGCTGTAGGCGATGAAGCTGGTAAGCTGGAATGCCAACATAAAGAGCGTTTGCATAGACAATGCGAGAGGTGACCAGGGCCAAGATGACAAGAGTGAGGACTTCCGTGGTCAAGAACCTACAGATCTTCCGGATTCTGCGAAGATGGAAAAGCAGGAAGAGACTACAGCATTGATTTGTGGCTTCAGGGACAAGTCGCTGCTGATGATGACACCAAGACTTTTTACAGAGTCTGCTGGACGGGGTGGAGTGCCCAGAGATGAAGGCCAGGAACTGGAGTTCCAGGGGTTGGTGGGCCCTCCAATTAGGACAAGCTCTATTTTATCGGGGTTAAGTTTCAGTTGACTAGAATACATCCATTCACTAATGAAGATCATGGTAGTTTGGAAGTTACTAAAGGATGTATTGGTGGAGTCTATGTTGAAGATCGTCGGCATAGTTGAAGATTGCGGCCGGGCTAATGCGTAGAGATACAATCAGGAGTTGCATATATGAATTGAATTGAAGGGACGATAAAGCAGAGCCCTGGGGGACCCTACAGGTCAGTTTTGTTTTCCCTGTCGAGAAGTTGGCCAGACGAACAGCCTGGAAGTTCCTATGTAGAAAGGATGTAATCCACTTAAGGGCCAGGCCCTGGATGCCGACATTGCTGACACGGTCAATCAGAAGTTCATGATCGACCGTGTCAAAAGCCGCCAATAGATCCAGGAGCACCAGGGCCTGGGCGATGTTTTTATCAGCTCCTCTCCTAAGCTCATCCATGACTGCCAGGATGACAGATTCTGTGGAGTGTGCAGGCCTGAAACTCGCCAGCCGGGGGTCGAGAAACTGGGAATGCTCAATAAATGAGCTAAGGCAATTTGTGACATGAGCCTCTAATATTTTGCTGAGGTAGGGGAGCAGAGAAAAGGGGCAAAAAATGCTCAGCACTAAGGGATCTGTGTTGGGGGCAGCCTTGTCACTGGCTAATTCTAGCCAGCGATGAAGGTTAGAAGCCTGAAGAGAGATGGGGACCTGTTCATTGGGAGAGGTGGCTATTAAAAGTGCATGGAATTCGCCAATATGAGCCAGTTTCCAGTTTCTTGCCAAGAGGTTACCTGCCAAGGGCAACATAGTGGAGGGAGTATAGGCCATAGTAAAGGAGATTAGAAAATGACCAGACCAAGTGCAAGGAGAAACTAGGGGGAGTGTAATATCTATGTTAGAGGTCCAGATTTGGTCCAGGGTATGCCCCTTGGCATGAGTGGTTTTTTGGACATGTTGGGTAAAGTTCATGCCTAATAAAGAGTCCGTGAACGCGACCGAAGGGGCACTTTCACAAATATCGGAAGGCCAGTAGTTGAAATCGCCGAGGATAATAATCCTGGCATGATTGATGACTAACTGGGAAATTAATTCACCGAAGAGTTGAGGAAACAGGGGCATATGATCAGGGGGTCGATAAAAAAGAGCACAAATAAAGGAAAACTTGGGGGAATCAAATTTTAAAATAAGACTGTCAACGTGAGGTAGGCTATTGATCTCTAGTGTGGTAAATTTGTGTTTTTGATGAGTAATAGCTGCCACTCCGCCCCCTGGTTTACACGACACCCTGTTTGCTGGAGTATGTAATAGCCAGTGGGTATTGCTGCAAGGATGTCGGGGGTAGAGTCAGCCGTGAGCCAGGTTTCCGACAAAAGTAAGATGTCAGGATTGTCGGCGTCGAGCAGTTGAAAGATTTCGAGCTGGTGCTTCACCATAGAGCACGTGTTTAAGTAGATGATGACAAGAGGTCCTGCTACCAGGGTGTTGGGGTTAGTGGGTACCGGGGAGTCCTTGTGGGGGGGAGGGGAGGCCTGCTTAATACGCTGAATGTAATACTCAGGATATGTAGCTCTGGGGGCCAAAATCACTTGCCGCGTCGGAACGGGGTCAGGAGCAATGGAGGAAGAAGTTAAGGAGTACAGGTAAAAGCAATGTTTAAAACAAATAGATTTTTGGCAATAAATTCTTACATAAAGAGTCAAAGCGCTACGCACGCAACTAGCAGCTAAATCGCCGTGTCCGCTGCAGGAGCGCCTCTGAGCCCACCTAAAATAGTCCTGAGGCACTAACAACTGGCCCGTTACCTCACCGGAAGTGAGGGAGCAGGCGGAAGTTGTGTTGCTCACTCTATGACCCTCCGAACAATCGGCACTTGCCGCGTCGGAACGGAGTCAGGAGCAATGGAGGAAGAAGTACAGGTAAAAGCAATGTTTAAAACAAATAGATTTTTGGCAATAAATTCTTACATAAAGAGTCAAAGCGCTACGCACGCAACAAGCAGCCAAATCGCCGCGTCCGCAAGTGTGTTGCATACTACGTTTTTTGTGAAACCATGCACAATATAATAGCACAAGACTCCTTTGCCCTACGAATGTCTCGCAAGCTTACAGTTGCTCGCAGGTGAGAAATAGGATAGGAGTAATTGACAGACCATTTCAAAAACTTAGAAAAACTATAGAATTATAGTTGAAATTAGAATTATAGGTGAAACTAAATCAGGCGTCGTGCAACGCCCATTGAGCTCAAAGGGCTTCAGCCCCACCCCCTCCCGCCCTGTGTGGTAGCCCAGGCTGACACAGCTTCCTGGGCACACACACACAGCTGCACCCGAGTACTTCACAGGTCTTTAAAAGACCATTCACTTGTTAACGAGGCTTCGTTGTTCTGTTACTCCTTCTTAGAGCCCCTGTTTCTTCGCTCTGCCAATTGGCGGAAGAATTAGCCCCCCCCCCCTCCTCCAGGACATTTTTATTAGCCCCCCCCCCCTGAAATTTCACTCTAGCTGCGCCTCTGAACTAAATAAATTCCACTTATTTTAACCCCTTCGGTGCGGATGACAAAGCCAGCTCGTCATGGGCGTTACCTGCGCTGCGCGCATAACGAGCTGGCTTTGTCACGTATCCTGCGATTTTCACATTTCAGCACGCAGCGGGAAAACCCGCTAGCGCGCATGCGGTTAACAGATTGGCAACTGATTCTAATCTCCCAATACACTACGACGTCCCATCAAGCCCTCCTCCCACACTGTTTCCATCTTTCTGGTATTTACAAAAGGCACAATCAGTAGGTTAGGGAATACCGAGGTTGGTTCATAACGTCTCTGCGAAGTACGTACAACATTGTTGGCAATAAGGTATGTGCCACATTGTTCTTTGACCCTGACAGATGAAATAAAAATGTTGGAGGAGCTGGTGGAAGAGAATATCATCGAAACAAATGAGGCATCCAGTTAGATTTCACAGAAAAAGCAGACAGGCTCAGATTCTGCATAGTTTTACACAGCACAAATCAAAATATTGTTGTTGTAAACTTTCCCCTGCCAACCATCAATGAGGTCATCCTGTTTCTCAAAGGTGGGGAATACTATTTAAAATTTCACATAAAAGAGTGTTTTTGAAAGAATGATGACAGAAGTTTTTCGGAGGGATTGGCAATATAATATACTTTCAGAGTGAGAAAGTGATGTTTAGCAAGATGGTGGACGAGCATAATTTAGCACTCAAACAGGCATTAGTCAGACTAGTAGAGGCAGGGTTTGAATTATGAAAAGAAAGATGTCGTTTTCTTGTTGAGGAAATAGAAATGTTTGAAACTATCCGTTGCAGGAGTCAAACCTAAAGCTGATTTATTGATGGCCTCAAGGTTGACTCTTCCCACACAGGACATAAATCAATTTAGGTATTTTTTTGGCCTCACTGAATACTATGCCAAATTAATGTTTTGCAGATAAATCAAAAAACTTTGATCATTATTTTGTGAAAAGTAAGCCATTTCAGATGTGGTAAGTGTCAACATGATTGTTTTAAAAAGGGTTTTTATTCGGCGGAAATCTTAGTTCAGTTCGACATAGAACTGAAAATTATTTTAACAGTCGACGCAATCTCTGTCAGGATAGAGGCAATATTGTCACAAGTTTATGACAAGACTCTGTGGTCTTTGCATAGTGTTTTTTGATGAAATCAGAATGGAATGATTCCATCACAGAAAGGGAGTCATTGGTCACAGCTTGGCACGCAGAATATTTCAGGACATACATGTGGGGATTGCAGGTTTTAGTTCCCACTGCTCACAAGTCACTGATCACGTTGTTGTTGCCAGGAGGGGTGTGAAATCGCTCGGCTAGAATGGTGGCCCCAATCCAGGATAATCGCTAGAAGCTTGAACAAACCCAAGGCTGGCGAAATGTTGAAGCTGCTTGCCTGTCTCATCTCCCGGTTGATTGGGAAGTGATGGATGGATGGATGGTATGGTGAGGTGAGGTAAAAGAAGGGGCTATAGCCAATGTGTACGATGTTACTGAAGGGTGTCATGATGCTGTAACAATGGACGAATTGGTCACTGAGATGGAACATGATGCAATATTGAATGAAGTTGTCTGATTAATACAGAAGGGTGGATGGAGACAGAGTGCTGAACCTTTATCTCTCTGAGACCATATTTCAAAATTGTGTACGAATTGCCTTTATGAACAGACAAATTGGTTGTGAGGTGGGATAGTTTGTTGCTACCTAAGGCTTACATAAAGAAATTATGCATGAGGGCCGTTTAGTGCAAACTTTAGCTAATATTTGATAGCTAGGTATTGACTACAATGTGACGCCATGAGTAGAAAAATTTACGAAATACAATTACGATGAGAAAAGGCATTAAGTGCACATGGGAGAGATACTTGACTCTGGTAAAGCATGGTGTAGTGTTTCCGTAGCTTTCATTGGCTGTCACCGTTGTCAAGAGAAAATTGAAGTTTTGTTTTTAGGTCTCTGCATCGAGACCTATTGTCGCCGAGTTCGCTCTCAAGGGAGATAGAGCGGTGCACGAGCCGACCAGGGTCTGTTGACGCGCACACACACAGGCATGCACACACACACGCGCAGACACACACCCACACACACACACACACACACTCACACACGTGCCAAGCCCCCCAAGCCTCACTTACCGCATCAGCCGCCACTCCTGACTTCTGCTGCCACCGCTCCTCTGGGCCATCCACTCCGTGGCGCGGGCTTCTCGCAAAGACGGAAGTCCCGCCCCACGAAAGCCGTGAGCGTGCACATCCCGAAACCGGAAGTTTGGGAGCGTTTACGCTCACAGCTTGTTTTGTTTAGGAGAGACTAGCTAGACGTGTAGTAGCTGTTTGTATTTTTGTAATGGTATAGTTAATTAGTTTAATGGAATACGGATATTGGTAATGTGTTTGCTGTGTGAAAGGGTGTGCAGAAGGACTTTTCGCTGAGTAGGCCCCATAGGTGGTCTAATGCCGGTCTCTGGTCTCTGTAGATTATCTTGTCCGCATTGCCAGCTGTCCGTGTTGCTGGTTGGAATTGGTCATTGACCTGTAATGGTGTCTATTTCTTTCAGCTGATTTTTTTTTTAACCAGAAAGAAATGTTAATTCTATTTTCATGCGGCGTAATCCAGTTTTCAAACCGGATGCACGCAGCTGGGTCCAGTTATAACCGTGCTACTGGTCAGCCGGACTCTGCACTCTCCCGAGGCTGTACCCCATGTGCCGGGTCCTCGTCACCAGGCCTCCGAGGTCGCAGACATGAAGCCCTCGCTGCAGCGGAGCTCAGCTCTGCCGATGAGGCCGCGAGTTCCCTGGGAGGTTTCAGCTTCCCACGCACACGAGGCAGCCAGCCCTGCTAAGGCGCAGCCCCGCAGTTTCAGCTTTCAAGCAGTCGGCGTCTCTCCCTTCAGTTCTGCTTTTAAAGGAATTTAAAAAAAACTCACAGTAAGAACAGCGAGACGGAAGCAGCGGCCTCACTTCAGCCCAGCCAAGAGAATTACTCTTCGCTGCCTGCGGGGCAGCGAGCCGTGTCTTCTTTCTCTGTTGTGGTTTGGGGCCAGAGGAGGCATGGGGTGTGCTGTGTATGGATGGTAGCGGTTTCTTAGCCTTTCTATGGCCAGAGATTGCCGCTGCTTTTTGTAGCTGTGAGCTGGCTGGTGCCTCATGAAAGGCATAGGGTGTAGGTGGACGTGGCGGTGTTTAGATGCGGGGTTCTGTACGCTTGAGGGTTCCAGCTGTGTGCTATTGTGGCACTGTGCTCGTCTGATATAACATGTTTGGGAGATGGTACTGGAAGCTGGTGGCACGCTGCCAGTCGGTAGTGGTGGGTGGCAGCAGGTCGTGGGCGGGTGGATACCGGTGGATGTGGCAAGGTGTGCTGCGAGCCTTGATCATGGACAGGGTACAGAGGAGCCTGTGCTGGCAGAGGATGTGGGTCAGGTTTCACCCATCGATCACTGCTGCATATCACCTCAAAAGATGCTGAAAACACGGCGCAGCGGCACACGCGGGGCCTTTTGGGAGGGGGGCGTTATAGAGACACTAGAGATGCGCTGGAAGGAAGGTCGATAATATGCTAAGAGCTCAGAGATGCTGGCAACACCCCAGAGTGCAGCACTGATCACACACCATGGAAACTGCCATGAACAGGCTCCATTCACAGTGAGACAGCTCAGGAAGCTGTAAATGCTGCAGTGATCCGAATGAAACCTGCAGATAACGTTTTACAGTGCTAGTGAGATAGCTTGCTGTGCTAACGCACCTCCTCTACGAGACAGTCGCGTACAGGCGGTAAGGTAATATGCCTTGGCTGTTTATTAAATGTTAGGTATTTACAGGGCTTTAAGTGGGCTGGGTCTCATCTGTGCTGAGCAATGGCAGTTTTCTAAAAGGGGCCTGGAAACTGGTCTATATGGGGTCTGTTTTGTGCCCTGGCACACGCGGTCCTTTTTTTTCCAGGCTGCAGTGACAGACAGAACCATGTGCGCGCGCACACACTGCATACTACTCACTACAGGAGAAGTTACAGCATGACGTCATGCCAGGTGAGCGATGGAGGGGATGGGAAATACTTTAAAGAGAGGCTTTTTTGCATTTTCCTTCTCTTTTTGAAACTTAGGAGCAACAACATTGTTGTGGTGTCACTAGGGCATTAAGTGGAAGCTTTTTCAATATTATATACAAGCCACTGTTGCTGCTTATTTATCCCATGCAACCAACAACCATTCACAAAGCCAATAGTCCTGACTTTTTGTAGGTATGAGGTTACTTGTATCATATATTTGGATGCAATAACTGAAACAGCAAAATACAAGTCGGGTCGCACACTATGCTATGCACAGATTTTTAGCTTGTGTTCCTAAGCCACTCCCTTAATTACATTGGCCACGCCACTTTCAAAGACCCCGATCCCCCGTTTTTTCATCCCACTTAAAGCCCTGGGTATTTATATACCTAGAATGTCCCTCCAAAGACAAGCAGAACACTTCATAGAACGATTTTGTAATGTCAAAATAGGAATTCAACACTTAAGCAGCTGTATATAGAGCAGTACTGTGGATATGTGGTCAGGTGCAAACTAGACTTTGAAAACAGTCATGAGATGGTGTAGGATGGAAATATTTCTTGTCGTCTGCTAGACACCAGACGACAAGCTTAGTTTGCACACTACATGCATTCATCTACATTACACATGTTGACAATCCGGAACATCTTAAGGATTTTGGGAGCCCTGGGCCAAACGTATTTTGGTGGTCCCTGTTAGGAATAAATGTGAACTTATGATCTAATTTGCGCTCTTTCATGCACTCTTTGGCCTGCTCACTTACAGTGCACAGGCACACTCAACATTTTAAATATAATGAATGATAAGAAATCAGCACCCATCCAATGTGCTGATTTATTATCATTCATTGCAATTTTTGGGCTTTGCCCTTGAAGGAACAAATAGGGTTGTGTTCCTTTGAATCACAAGCACCATCACTCTTATTTACAAGCCACAGGTGTAAGCAGGTGCATTCTCTTTGCCTGAACCTTGCTTTTTATATAACCAACATTTTAAATGTGTTTACATCTAATATTCAGGGATACAGATGTGTAATATTGCTGCAAATAATCTCTGTGACACACTCCTATTACGTATGTGTCAAGTACTGTTTTGATCTGAAAATAAACATTATGGATGTTGCACTAAACACAAACACATTTATCTGCCAAATGTTTGTGTAGACTCTCACAAATCACCCACATAAAAAATAAATGAAAGGAAAACGGTATTGAAAACAATCTGTTTAAATATTATTCATAGTCACAAGAATAAGACTCTCTGCAGAACAGAGCTGAGTCGATCAGGGGGGCCCTGAAATGCAGTGGCCCTGGGCCAAAGCCTACTTTGATCATGCCTTAAAACGTCTGCTTACAATAGGAAGCATGGTGATATAAAGCAATGTGCCTTCTGTGGTGTTAGAACCCTGGTATGCAGGTTCCAACCTCCAAATGAGGACATGCAAGTATGGTGAGAGTAAAAGCAGGCTGTGAATTTGGAGGCAGTGCCTAGAAGCCTATGCACAATAGCATGCTGCCTCTTCCAGCGTCTCGGTCTCCAAATATATACTAAAAGTGCTTTCCAGCATTCCACTGAACGTATTTTAAAGAAGAAAAATTAAGTTAAATGCTTAGTTTTGCCAAATGTAGCTAAGGTCAAGCTTGTCTTGATAAAGAGAAACAGTTTGGGAGTATGAACGTACATACTAAGGGCTATACGCACAATTTTACTCACATTTAAAAAAAATAAAACTATGGAGGAAATCATGAACTTTTGCACAATTCTCCTACTCCCTCTCACATTCCAAAAAACAACAGAACAGCCGCTGCTCAAGAGATCCTTCCTATGCCTCCTGGTCTCCCCCGCCAGAACAAATATATAGTGATTGTGTGTGAGTGAGTGTCCAGTTATCCAATCAACAAATTAGAAAATGTGACACTCTCTGAGGGCAGAAAGGGCTAGAAACCCAGAAACCTAGAAACCTAGATTTAAAATTTTAGTTTAACTTCATCTGCTCACCATAGTGGCATCGCCTTTTTTTTGTTAATCCTGCCCTGTATTTTCAAGTCCCCTGTGTGATAAATGATGGAGGTTATTCCCCATGCACCTTGTGTGCTGCTAACCCAGCTGAAACCGTGCATGCTAGACCATGAGGCACCACAGAGGATTACCAATCTGAGAATGACCGCTTCTAGGGTTCTCTTAGGCACATGTCCTAAGGGCAAGAGCAGGGTAGTGCGCTTATTAAGCTGGAGCAATCAGTGTGCTTCCACTGTATAGTTTAACTTATTATGAATGTGAGTTGTATTATTCTGTTCTAGGTTGATTGATTGGTATTCTATCTTCTCTTATGTGCAGTTTTGTTCTGATATGGAACATTTTATGTAATGCATTTTATATATTAAGATTAACATTTTGACCAGACATAGGTTATTCGTTTTTTTTTTTAACATACATTATCTTATGTTTTAGCTTTACACAACAGTGAACTCACTGGGAACTATCATGTGCGAGTAGTTTACTTTTCGTTTTCGGTTCGCAGTTTTGTAAACGCAAGACAAGAAGTACCAGAAAACAGCTATAAAATGAACATGCCTGTTCGAGCTCCTGGCTCTTTAGCCGCTTGAGTTCCATAAGCCTTAGGCCTCACTGGAGCAGCCAGCCTCGGTGCTTGAGCACTCCTACCCTAGCACGGGCCCTCACTGTCGCTGGAGCGTGGAGGGCTAGTCCCATAGTGCGGATGACCCACAGAAACACTGCCATCAATGTCTGCCCACTACCCATACTGATCTCTTACTTAAGTCTGCATTTATCTGACCCTTGACCTCGATCTGTTGTGCTCTGAATATTCATCCCGCCCCCTTCTCCAAATGTCATCCCCCTTTTCTTCTTGTCCACTCCAGACCACTCGGGAACCCCCTCCACCCCTACCCCATGCTCCTCACAATTACTCTTTCTCTCCTCATCTTGGGCCCTGTCGCTGCCCTCCCCAGGGTCTGACAGCACTGTGACATGCACTACAGTCCAAAATGGCAGCATTATTACGAATTTGAAAAAATAAAAACATACAACATGAGTTGCAATAGCCAAATTATCAGTTATACAGCTCATAAAACTGTCGCGGTGGCACTTTTCTGATCCCGTTAATATTTTGAATCCAAGACTAGCCTGAATCCATGCCGGTGTGTAGAGGCCAGCCAGCCTGGCGCGCTTCTTTACCCGTCCTTGAGCGCCAGCTTGTTGTTTGGCCTGTTGTTCATGGGAGAAAGCGTGTTGTGCAAACGTGGTGTGACCAGGAGGGTGAACTACCTTACTCTTTAAAGTTCTTTACCTAATTGTCTATCGATCGTTCATGATTGTCATTTTGGTACCGTGAGTGTATTAAAGGCACAGGAAGTAACTGATAAACCGTAACCATCATTCACAGCCCATGGTCGTTCCAGTCTCTGTTTGCGGTACTTTTTTTATTATACCTAATACATCACCCAGATTTTGAACGAGGGCCATTCCACCCTTTTCGTTAATAGCCGTTTTTTAAAAATTCTGTAATGAGTGATGATGGGGCGGCTAGTGAGGTGTGTTAGTGTGTGGTTAAGGAGGGTTGATTCAAGATTGTCTGACGCCTTGTAGTGAGTACCCCAGACTTTCAGGAAGCAGAACATCATCTTTAACGAAGCGCTGCTGCCATATGACTGTGTGTGTGTGTTGCTTTGTGTGTGTGTTTGTGGCTCTCTGTGTGTGTGGCTCTGTGTGTAGCTCTGTGTGTGTGTGTGGCTCTGTGTGTGTGTGTGTGTGTGGTTCTGTGTGTGTGTGTGTGGCTCTGTGTGTGTGTGGGGGGTTCTGTGTGTGTGTGGGTGTGGGTCTGTATGTTTGTGTGTGGCATTTGCGAGAGACTAAGCTATTGGCATTGTAAATGACAATGCCATTTATTTATCTGTTTTCAAAACAAACACATAAATGAAAATGTTGTCATTTACAATGCCAATAGCTCTAACTTTTGCAAAGGCGAGACCGTTGCATTGTAAATGCTTGTTGTAATGGATGTCCATTACATAGATAACTAAAAGGGTGACCGTTGGTATCTTGGATGACATTTTTATAGAAGGGGGGGTTGTACCCACCTTAAATACGGACAGTCTCATTGAGTTGACTGCAATGGAGGAGAGTTATGTTATGTTATGTTATGTTATGTTATGTTATGTTAAAATGGGACTTTTATAGCGCAACGGCTACTCCAAAGGAGTGTCCCGGCGCTTTGAGCTCCAGACCATGGAAAAGAGCAAGAAACATAACAGTAACAGAACGGGGCCCAAAGGATGGGAAAAATTATCCAGCAAACAACCAGGTTTTCAAGTCTTTCCTGAAGACAAGCAGATTTGAGGTGTTTCGCAGGGACAACGGTAACGAGTTCCATAGCTGAGGAGCAAGGAAGCTAAAAGACCGGCCGCCTAGCCGAGCCTTTTTAATGCGTGGTACCCGAGCCAAAGCCAAGGCTTCTGACCTGAGGGATCGTGCAGGTCGATAGAAGTCCAGCCTCCTCTGGAGATACTTGGCGCCATTGCCATGCAAGGCCTTATGGGCAAGAGTCATGGCCTTAAACAGTATCCTCTTCCGCACCGGAAGCCAGTGGAGGGATACAAGGAGATTAGAGGCGCTAGTGCGGCGATGAAGGCCAAAAATGGCACGCGCAGCAGCGTTCTGGGTGACCTGCAGACGTTGGAGGAGATATTCAGGCAAGCCCAGATATAGGACATTGGCATAGTCCAATCTGGACCCTATAAGGGCCTGAACAGTGATCCTCCGATGTTGCTCCGAAAGAAGGGGGAAGAACTTGCGCAACATTCTGAGAATCCCAAAGCATGTTCCCGTAAGAGTGGAAACCTGGGATTTGAGCGAAAGCTCGTTGTCAATTTTAACTCCCAGGTTCTTAGCCCACTTAGAGGACTGTGTGGGAGGGAACATGTCAGCAGGCCACCATCCTTGCCAATCTGGTTCTGATGGGCATCCGAAGAATAGTATTTCGGATTTGTCCGAGTTGCACTTAAGGCTGTTGTGTGAAAACCAGCTAAAAACAGCCCCAAGGCACTCACGGATCCTTTCTCCATCGAACTCTTCGCTCTTGCGACAGGTGAAAAGGAGCTGAGTGTCGTCAGCATAAGAGACGATCCGGGCCCCATAGGACTCCGCCAATGTCGCCAGAGGGGTCATAAGGATGTTAAATAGAGTGGGGCTCAAAATAGAGCCCTGAGGCACTCCGACTCCCAATGGCGGCATCTCGGCGGATCCGGGTGGGACCCAGACCGTCTGGCGGCGGTTGGCCAGAAAGGAAGAAAACCAGTTGAGCACCGTCCCCCCTAGCCCGATGTCACGGAGCCTGGTGAGGAGATCCTCATGGGGGACGGTGTCAAACGCCGCCGACAGGTCTAGCATAACTAACATCACCCTGCCTCCCATGTCCAGCACCTCTTTTACGATCTCCGAAACTTCCAAGAGCGCCGTCTCGGTGCTTAAGTTGGAGCGAAAGCCCGATTGGGATTCATGAAGTAAATCATTAGACTCCAGGAAGTTGGAAAGCACGCTGTGCACGTGTTTCTCCAAGATCTAGAGTATTTAAATTGGTGTGGCATTCAAGTGCTTGTCCAGCATTGTACAACTTGGATAACTGGATGCTTAAGAGGATCAAGTCAACAGTGAAGGAAATTAATAGGTGGGGTATAGAACATTTGGTTTAGGGGTTAGTATGGGCTTTTTGCACGACTATATATAACATAACCAATCTGTCTTCCTTTGTTGTTATGAGGGATAGGAAACATGGAACCAAGTTAGTTCCAGAGTGAAAGAAAGATGTGATTGTGGGTGAGAAAAGGAATGAGCCCATGAAAAAAATTGAAGTTGTTAGTTTGACTGTGGGTAGTATGGTGAGTGTGAAATGTGGTAAGATTAGTGGAGGTTTGACCAAATTTTGTGGCCCATAAAAAGTTCAAGAGGTGGATGACTTCTATGTAGTAATAAACAGTGAAAAATGAAATTTCAGGTGGGTTGTGATTTATCAAAAGGGTGGCAGTTGTGAAACTAACATGTATGAAGGGGACTTCAGTTTTATGATAATGATGAATTTAGTCAATTTCGGGCAAGAGGAGTTGGACAGAGTCAAGATACAAATACGAAAAGGGATGTTGGTACTGGTGATAGTGTGGGAAGATGTGGTGTAACTGATAAGTGGTTTGCAAAGGGAACGGGGGCCTTTTGCCAATGTGAGCAGAGGACCCCACATATGTGCAAGAGTTTGTGCTGTCATGCTTTTGTTTCCTAAAATATCCTTATTTTTAGGTTTCGCTGGGGAGCGGAGCCGATTAGGCTCCGCCTCCAGAGAAATCTAATGAGTATAGTAAGCACTATGGAACACGCCCCCCCGTCCGATTGGCTAGCTCCATAAATGGAGCCTAGCCATTGGACGAGGGGCCTGTCCATCAATGCCGGACCAGACACGGGGGCGTTCCCGAGATTCTTTGGCTTTTGCTGACGTCACGCGACGCCGGGAACGCCCCCGTGTCTGGTCCGGCCGGCCGTGCTTGCTGCTGTCCTCCCTCCTCCCGCCGTCCCCACGTTTCCCTCCTCCCTCCCGACGTCCGTGTCCTTTCCCGCCCCCCTCGTCCTCTCCCGCCCCCCCCGTGTATGGACTTGTGGGCCGATCGAGTGCCCACCTCGATTGATTGTTATCTTTAAAGAGCCGGTGCCCACCCGGCATTTGCCCGATAAAATCAGCCCCCGCCTGCCTGCCTAAGGAGAAGGGCCGCTGCGCTGCCCGCAGCGACCCGGAAGTGGTTGGCCGGAAGTGCCCGCCCCCGCAGCCCGGGGGGAAGAAAGAAGAAGCCTGGCGGCCGGTTTGCAGGGCTCCCGTGATGCGAGGGAGCCCTGCTGCATCTAGGAGAGCCCAGGAGGAGAGGAACCCCGCCCGCGGCCCCAAAGCGACCGCCGGAGGAGTGCTGCAGGGAGCAAGGCTCCCGTGTGAGGAGGTTAGCCCCGCCCGCCAGAAGACAGCCGGTGAGTGCGGGTGCTTTCAAAGGGGGGGGGGCTGTACTTGTAAATGCTTGTGCGCATAGCCCGGCGCCCCGGGCGTGGTGGTGAGGCCCGCTCTGCTGACACCGCCTCTTGGTTACAGCGCGGCGCCCTCCCCCCTGGCATCTCCAATGTGACCGGTCCCAAGCCCCGAAGTGCAGTCAGCAGAGGGCAGCCTGGCATGAAGGCCTCCGCACGTCTAGTTTAATTCATCCTGCCTCGCCCTCCTTGTTCCCACAAGTCTTCCCTTCTGACCCTCTGATACTGCCCGTCTCCTCCCGAGACCCGCCTCGTCTTCATTGCCTCACGCCTCCGGGGTGCCCCCAGCCCACCTCAGTTCCACCCACCCGTCCTCTGTTCCACCACCTCTGCCTTGATTACAATCACCCTCCCTCTGCTCCTGCCTTGGTTCCACCCACATGGTTTCACCACCCTTCTTTGCTGTGGTCTCGATTCCACCTACACTGCCGGGGTTGCACCCACCTTTCCTTGTTTTTTACTGCACTCTTCTAATTCCGACTTTTTTTAAAGTTATCTTTGTCTCTCACTGGGTGCCGTAGACATACCCCCACCCACTTCTATTTTGTATGTTATCCCCACTATTTTAATCCAGCTGCTTTTTTTTGTTAAACCGCACCTCCCCCAATTATTACTTCCCTCTGGATTTACCATAAGTTTTCTTTGTTTACGTCCATGGGCAGGTAATTTCATCCACCACTCTCAGGCCTATGCTGGGATCACCGGCTAAATAAAAAGGTCTTGCTTACCCAGGCATGTCCAAAATCCCTTGTCTTACAACACGTTTCCCTTTCACCCCCAAGAGACACCTAATTTGTCCAAAAACCTCTTTAACTACATAAGATACATGACTTAAGAGAAGGCCATTCATTGGTGAACCACAATGGTTTAGATTTGCACATGACCCCTCTGCTCTCTGGAATGACTTAAAGCTCTAATTTGCTTCATTCCCTGCCGCTCCTGTGTTCACCCTCAACAGATCCTCTGTTCAGTTTGTTTCCAGAGTGTGGAGTCCTACTTTCCTTTGACCCTACGATGCTGCTGTGGGCCTTCCTGGCTGCTCTGGTCGCCCTTCTGTTCCTCCAACGTATCTGGTGGCCCTATCTGCCCGCAGACCTGGCCTTCTACATGCGGCTGATGCGCTGCATGCGCATCTCCCTCGGGGCAAGGAGGTCATTGTTTGGGGAGTTCGGTGGGAGGTGTTAGTCCCTAGGATGGGGTTGAGAGGCTTTTCTGTGGAACGCTTACAAAGCGCTTCTGTCTTTTAAGCACTGTAAATCGACTTTACTAGTACCCCCTCTTTATCGCACTCGCCGACTCTGAAAGGATGAAAGGCAGAGTTCTCCTCACCTGGATTTAAATTACTGCTGCAGTCGGCGCGAGCCTTATACAGTAGCATCTTTTGGAATATGATTATCCCTTCTGTTCTGTGCGTTAATGTGCATCACTTTACTGCCCTGCAGCTACATAGAAATACACTAATGCATTCCTGAGATTTATATAGCGTGGGCGCATGTGTGCTGCACAGAGTAATAAGTAACCATTGAAGAAAGTACCTTCAAACAACGTGTGGTGCTCGTTTGCCCCACCCCCGTCCCACGCATCGAGATGCCTCAAGGCGCCAGCAGGATAAATTAAGCTTTCAGATACCAGTTCATTTTTGTACACTCTGCTCAAAAGTTTTAATACCCCTTGCGTTCATAGTTTCGTTTTTGTAGGAGTGGGCAGATATCCGGGGGTGCAGGGGGCTTCCAAGAAACAAACATTTGGCTGTTGGGAAGGAATAGCGTGCTGTACAAACAAGGTTTGATTTGAATGCGTCACGTTATGCACGCTTAGGGTGTAGTTTAAGATACCCAGAGGTTATTTTTTGGGGTACCAGTTATACCAATGTTTACTGGATGCCTGATCCTATACCCAAGCAACCATCATCTGCTACCTTAGGCCAATCCGTTGTCTAGGTGGATGACTACAGCTCCTAGAATGCACCAGGCCGACAAATGACGCCCGGGGCTGGGTTCTTGGTGTTCTGAGTAGCATTTCTTCCTTGAAACGAACAGACCCTTGCTCTAAAGGAAGTAGTTTGTGCTCTCAATGAGCAGGCACAGAATTGCCTTCTCTACAAATATCTTTGTTTCTGTACAGTGTTTATAATACATCACTTCAGGCGTTGCCTAAAGGCTGTAAATGTTAGCTGTTACTTGTACCCAAATAAGTGATACTTAATTGACAGATCTAAGAAGGATGAAAGGACGAGTCTCCCTTATAGAGGGTATGCAGAATTGACATACGTTCAATATATATATATATATATATTTTTTGGGGGTGTATTAAATACAACATTGAGTTGGGGAAGTTGTCTGTGTGTGTCTGTTTTTATTGTTTCTGTGATTTCTGGAGATGCTATGCACAGTGCGGGGCTCCTGCATCCGGACTGCACTTGTACTCCGCAGCATGCAGCACCCATGACTCTTCCCTGTGATCTCACCAAGCGCTGTGTGGGTTTGGCCATCACTCGGTAACTTTAGGAGGTGGAAGATCATTGGCCTTGTTAGTAAAACCCGGATAAGAGCATTTGCAGCTTCCGGTTTTAAAGCCCAGTTTTGGGCCAATATTCTACCTTTGATCCCGAGCAATTTCTCTCCCCTACAGCTACATTCTGCGAGATATGGTCCTCCCAGGATGACGCAGTCAAGACCTCGGATGTGGGTAATAAAGTTTAGTTTGGTGTTCATTTTCACTTCCAACGGCGTGAGCTACTGACTGAGTTCTGCTTGTTCACTTTACTGAATTGTGTGCTCCTGGGCAAACGCCATATGACTGACTAAATCAGTCCGACCCCCTCCTTCTTCCCAAACCAGTAGCCCTTGGGACAGGGGACCAGGCGACAAGGATTTGTTGGCGCAGTCTGTTTGTCACCAGTTGTCCTGGCAGATTTCTGCTAATTTAGCACATGTTCTGGGTTTAACAGGGGTAAAGTAAAACGGGGGATACGCTTTTTTATGGGTTCCAAGGCAGTACTTTGTGTTGGCTATTATTAATAAGCAGTTTTAGTTTGCTTGATACTATGTTTAAAAAATGTTTCATTTAATTTATTCATTTGTACCACATTCTCTGTTTCTATATTGATGAGCTCTGTCATTTAACTCATCGGATCTTTTTATTTATTCAACAAATAGTGCTACCCTGCTCGGACACTCTTAGCTACTGGTCATATACACTGACAAAGCCAATGGGCCTGGCTTTGTGGTAAAGTGAATGGTATTTGTGACTAGCAGCAACAACGCTTTCTTTGCCCAAGACTCTGTCCTATAATAGCTTCTTTACAGTGATTTTTTTTCGAGGAGCTCGCAGTATATAGTGTGTATAAAAAAAAATTATGTTTTTTTAAAGTCCTTGCACAGTGAGGGGGTCTGTTGGTGTGTGTGTGTGTGGGGGGGGGGGGTCTGTTGGTGTGTGTGTGTGGGGGGGGGGCTGTTGGTGTGTGTGTGTGTGGGTCTGTTGGTGTGTGTGTGTGTGTGTGTTTTTGTGTGGCATTTGCCAGAGATTAAACTATTGGCATTGTAAATGACAATGCCATTTATTTATCTGTTTTCAAAACCAACACATAAATACAAATTTTGTCATTTACAATGCCAATAGCTCAAACTTTTCAAAAGGCGAAACCATTGCATTGTAAATGCTTGTTTGTATAGTGAAGCTAAGGAGATATGTTTTTTTAATACTTTTTATTATCAACATGAGGAAATAGCAATAAACAATAGGCAATTACATAGCACCAGTAAACACATTTCGATGATACAATTACATTAAAGAAAATAAAGGGAGGGAAATAACTTATAAGAGCGAGAGAAACACATTTTTTACATAAATGATACCCACATTTTTTCAAGCTTACACAAAGAGTGGGTCCCCCTCATCTTAGCGAGTGCGAGTTCCATATCATATATTTCTTTAACCAGGCCCCACCATTCCAGAGCCAGCGGTGGATTCCGCGAGATCCAGACCCGAGCTATTATTAGTCTTGTACAGGCCAACAAGATAGTTATTAAATCTTTCTGGCTAGAGTCCCTACCCTCCCCCTCCCACGCACCCCCATCATCACATCCAATACAATAAACGTTATAGGTCTCCCTAGTTTTGAGACATAATTTGAGTGACTCTTCGCCAGAACTCTACTAGTGCCGGATATTGAAAAAACATATGTTGCAGATCAGCTGCCAATAAATCGCACTTTGGACATTTAGTCCGATCACTAGTAGGAGTAAGAATATTTGGAGACCACCTTGCTATCCTTTCAGGAGTATAGTATAATGTACATATAGTTCTGTACTGCTGTAGTCTCAGATTAGAAGAGTGTACCGACCTACAAATACCACTAAGTGCTAGCGAAATAGTATTAGCTGTGCTATTAGTCCCCATTTTTTCACTCCATTGCTCTGCTAATCTCACACAATCATCCTCCTTATGTGAGGTAAAGCTTTTATATCCAGTGCTAATCAACGATTTATCATTAGCTTTATAAATGCAATTCCATATGTCAGAATCTAATACAGCTGTAAGTTTCATACTTCGTGTAAAATAATCGCAAATTTGATAGTACTTAAACCGCATATTGTCTGAGAAATTGTGTGAAATCTTTAGTTTATCAAGTGTCAGAAACCCGCCAAAATCATACAAATCCCCCAAATGTTTAATGCCTAAGTTGAGCCATCGCTTCCCCCACTCATCATGAAAAATTACCGGAAGACCTGGATTATCCCACAAGGGAAGTTTGGGGTGATAAAGCAATGTTTTACATTTATTAAGGATAGTACTACAACAAGTCGCTATTAATCAATCTGGAACAGATTTACTATTGTGGGTCCTCTTCACCAATTTCTTTGCTGCAAATAAATATATAAGTTAACTGTCAACTCAGCTTTTTCAAGCTCAGCATCTCATGACTCAACAGCCCCTTTCATCTGCCACACCTGACCTCCCAATTTATGGGTTACAAGAGTAAATTGCCAGTGCCAGTGCTTTTCCGCATATGTAAACCGGCATGTTCTTCTTTTTGCAGAATCTGCAAATGATAAGGGGCAGGTTACAGCACCTGTCTGCAGCGGCAGTAAAAGTTTTAGTCAGAACCCAGTGATACATGTATGGACAGAAGTTCCTGCAGGTTATCTATGTTTGTATTTCTAGGGCAAATTGGCCCACTGTAGGACCCATGGCTCTAACATCTCCATTCTTGTAGTAACCTCAGATGTAAATCACGCAGTTGAATGATTATCAGACAGGCCTTGTGTGTGAACACTCACAGATATTTTAAATTAGCGCATTCATCTCAAAGGCCCTGACTGTGCCACGTTTCATGTGGCAGTTTCCAATTAAACTGCTTCCCCGCCAACACAGGGCAACATCAAATAAGTACTACACTTTTCAGGCAAGCTGCTTGGAGAACCTCCAGGCTACATGACGACTGATGGAGTTAAAATGAGATTGACTTTTTCCCAAAACAAGGGGTAGTTTCACATTGAAAAATTGTGCTTTTGAGCTTGAAACGAATTAAAACAGCAGTATGTAAACAATGCACGCTATATTATTTGTGTTTAGGCCCAATAAAAAAAAATTATCACCCTCGCATACATATTTTTCGCACACACGTTGTGCCCCTTTCACGTAATTTACACGAGTGCACCCACAGTTATCTTCTGGCTGCCTGGCCACTTCATCGTTCGGCAAAGGGATGAATTAGCACTGTTTCTGTTTGAAGTAATTTGTAGCTGCTTAACTTGGGAATTTCTCAGAAGGCTGGAAGGGAGAGGGTTGGTTTGCTGTTGCCTTGAACATTCATCAACACTTTTCTCAAACTTTACCCGATTTGAAGCTTGGAATGGTTAGTGGAGACTGGAATGTTTTGTTTATGTACACATAGAGTAATGCTAAAAAAACGGGCATTGCTTGGCGATAAACAACTTAGAGGACCTTATTAAGCAGGAAATTAAATATGAGCAGCAATTGCAAAAAGAGCTCAACTGCAACTTTTGTCTATGAAATATTGGTGTGGCTCACCTAAAATTCATAGATTGTATAAATATTATATATAATATCACAATGAATCACGTCTTGCTCTCTGTGGTAGGGCCAAGGCTGCTATTGTATTTAGGGTGCAGCGGTTGCGAGACATCACGTTATGATAGGATATTGCTACTGCGAGCCTGCGTTCCTGATTTCTTGCAAGTGCATTGCATTGATTGATGCTTCTGTTTTGGAGGGTCAGGTCTGGTTGCAGCTAGGGAGAAGGGTGAGTTAGTCAGGTGTGAATAAGTGACATTCCAGAATAAGCATCATCAGAAAGGAACAGCAGGGCTTTAATTTCAGAGTTTACCTGGGTCCGCTGACTGCAGCACTGGACTCCAGACAGGAGCTCTGTCCTTCGCATGGCTCTCTACCCACTGCCGAGCACCTGCAGAGGTTCTGCAAGTCAGATCCTGACAGCCTGTGTATACAGGAGCTAATGGGGCCTTGATGGGATTCCTGTGGACTAGGGATGTGGAGGTGAGATGCCATGGGTGTGTGGTGCTCAGTCTTCCACCACTCTGAGTGGATGTGTGGTGTTTTCAGACTTACAACCCTGTGGGTGACAGGCACCTACTCAGGATCTTGCTGTGCCACAGCTTGGCCCATTTGTGCTTAGGTGACATGTGGCTAGTGACTAACCCGCCTCAGCCACAGGAGCACATTACAGGGTATAGACTGTCCTGTAGTGCATCCGTATGGCGATGCAAATGGCTCATTTTCTGACCTTTCAACCTGTAGATTTTGGTTTAACCCTTGTTATGGCATGTTCAGCAATACTAGTTCTGGGTGTGGGTGGGTGGAGCCAATAGAGAAAGAGGGTGGAGTCAGTGGAGTGAGTGGGTGGAGCCAGGGTGTGTGCGGGTGTGGCCTCCTTAAACAATTTGAGCACCTGCACTTAAAATTTTACAAATTAAGCACTGCCTTCAGTAATAGCTCATCATTTTATGTAACTATTTCATCTAATCTTGCAGAGATTCTGATCCCTAAGTACGTAGCAGCATTACAAACTCCTTGTATTAAGGCCGGAGGCTTATGATTCATCACAATTTGAGTTTTATTGGTGTTCAATCTGTGGCCTGAGATAGCCCCAAATCTCCCTGCCTCCAAAATTATCCCCTTCATTGCTTCGCCCAAATCTGCTGAGTATACTGCAATGTCATCTGCATATACAGTAATTTTAAGAGAAGTCGAGCCAGGGATTGATTTTGCTGGGCCACCAAGAATGGCTCCATTGATAGGGCAAATAATAAAGGTGACAGGGGGCACCCTTGATGAGTACCCCACAGTATAAAAAACTTAGATGATTGGAAGCCCGCATAACTAATTTTAGCGCTTGGATGATCATACAGAGCTTTTTACCCACTGTAGGAACTGGTCTTTATTCCCAAATGTTAATATTGTGGCCCAGAGAAAGTCCCACCCCACTCAGTCGAAGGCTTTTTCAGCATCTAATAATATCATACCGATATGACTTAACCTTGGCAACATCAAATGCTGTCACAGCTGTGTTTATATGTGCCGTGGTATCCCTTCCTAAGAAGAACCCATGTTGTTGTGGGGACACCAGGTCAGGTATGATCGGTGCCAGACGAGTCGCCAAAATGTTTTGTGAATATTTTTACGTCCGTGTTTATGAGTGATATCGATCTATATGACCCACATTCATCAGCTGTTTTTTTTAAAACACGATCTGTGTAATATTCCACGCGATAGGGTCCTTTCCTCCAGTTCCAATATGTCTAGCAACCTAACTAAACAGTGGGGCTAGCTATGCATACTTTATATAGCTCCAGAGGGATTGAATCCTCTCCCGATGCTTTGCCTGACGGAAAGGCTAAGATTGCCAGTTTAATTTCTGCTACTGTGATATCTCAAATTAATGAATAGAATTGTTCATCCTCAATATGCTTCAGTAGACTAGTTTGCAGGTATGTATGAATATCCTCCGGCATAGGCCGGTTTTCTGAGGTATAGAGTTCTCTGTAGTAATTAGCAAATTGTTCTAATATCTGATAGGGACATTCATAAACCATATTGTTAGGCCCTTTGATAACTTTAATAAAAGTTTTCACTTTATCATCTGCCATTTTATATGCCAAGATTTTCCCTATTTTCTCCCCACTCTCATACTGGGATAAGTGATATTTATTAAGTTTAGTAAGACTTTTTTCCCTGAGTGTATTTTTTAAGGCAGATTTAAGATCAACCAGAGTGTATCCCAGGTCCTCTGCCTCTGTCGAACCCTGTAATAGTGCCTCGGCCAATTGATTCTCTACTATCAGTATGCTTGCAATAGTTTTTTCCATTTCCTTCTTGTGCTTATAATTCTGTCTCAGTATAAATTTTTGAGTGAAACCCCTTATACTAGCCTTACAGGCGTCCCATACCACAATATATGGGGCTGAGTCAATATTAATTTCCAAAATTCTTTCAAATGCGCCTTAAGTTGTAATATGAAACCCATATTTGAGAATAGATGCCTAGGAAATGAGAAAGGCCGAGGTTTCTGCCTCTCTGTTGTGATTTTAAAAGAGAGGAGAATGGGATTATGGTCAGAGGTGACCCTTGGACAAATATCCATGTTGCTTGTTTCTAGAATCCTATCGGATACCCAGGCCATGTCTATACGTGAACATACGTTTATGCGCAGCTGAATAGCAAGCATAACCAGCCACGTCTGGATATAGTATGCGCCAAGCATCCTTTATGGCATGTATTCGACCCATTTCTCTGATTGCAGAACAAATTTTACGCATCCTCTGGAAGGCCCCTCGTCTAGTAGTATCGATATCGTAATTTGTAACACAATTAAAATCACCCATTACCACCCGTTCTCTCTCCCAACCCAGCAGTTCAATATTTACCCTATCAAGGACAGTGGGGTCATCTATGTTTGGGCCGTACAAGACACAGAATGTATATTTACAACCTTCCACAATAATTTGTGCTATAGCCACCTGCCACTTTTATCTGAAGCTATTTTACTGATCTCGGCTCTAAATTACTTATGTTTTAAGATTGTGACACCTCGTATTGAGGCATTTAGCTCTGAGCTAACAACTACATCATAGCCTAATTGCCTTAATAAACTCTGGTCTTAATAGGAAATGTGTTTTTCTGAGAGTAGAGCTAAATGCGGGTTGTACATCCTTAATTCTTCAAAACTAGCCTCCGCTTGTTTCTACTACTCAATCCCGCAACATTCCAGGATAAACATCCCAGTCGATTCATCCCAGTGATTTTTTCGCCCTCCCTTCCTTATTCATTGCAACCAAAATAATCTTGTCATTAATGTTTCTTGTCATTAATGTTTTTAATGCACATTATCTTCATGTTGTTTTTACTAAAGTTTTTCCTCCCCTCGTAGCCCCACCCAAACCGCCCAGCCCCAGCCACTTCAATCCCACCCTCCCCCACCCTGCTCCCCCTGTACCATAGAGGAGGACTCCTCTCTTTAACCAGCTGCCGTTGTCTGGGCAGCCAAACAGAGTCACAGCTGTGGTGGTCTACCCCACACCTTTTTCAATATCATCCTGAAAAATAACGCTTAATATAAACTAACATACATTAGTCATACTCAAAAACATAGCATATGTGAAATATACAAAAGCTCACTGACACCCCCGTTTCCTCTCACTTAATTTCACTGAAACCCCTTCAGACACCCTGTATTGCTTAACCATAGTCCATGATTATTATAGGCCACTATTTCACTACTTCTCAGTAGCTTCTCCTTGCCACTTGGCTACTGATCGTTCAGCTTTGTTTGCCTCCGTAAAGAGGTATGTGTGGCCACTCTTAAGTACTTTTAGCCGAGCTGGTTCTTGCAGGAAAGCTTGGCCACCAAGAACTTTAATTGGATCTATGAACTGTCGCAATTTCCAGCGCTTTTCTATTATGATTTTGCTCAGGTCCGACCTAACAATAAAAGTAGCAGATTCTATTGAAACTGGAGTGTTGGGTTGAGCCTTCAATACAACAGCCTGTCTCAGTAAAAAAAAATTCCAAAATAGATGAAGAGTGGCCGAGGGTATTGACCTCCCTTATTCCTTTGAACTATTGGTAATCTGTGGACCCTTTGTAGCTGCGAGTCCCAGTCCCAGTCGGAGAGGTCGAGAAATGCCTTTTGAAAAAGTTTCACTAGATAGGCTCTTGGGTCGGCCCCTTCTGGGATTCCAAAAAGTCTAAGGTTTTGTCTCAGATGACGATTTTCCATATCCTCCAACTTATCCTGAATACTAGAGATCTGGGTGTCATATTTCTTCACCAAAAACTCTGTCCAGGCCACCAGTTCTTCCGTGCCCGCGACTCTCTGCTGCAGTTCAGTGATTTCTTGAGTTAATCCTCTGAGTTTCCCTGCCATCTCCTGCAGGGAATATTGCATTTTGCTACTGTCTTCCCGTGCCTGCTGATAGTGTTGTTGGCCATCTGGGGGCATATGTATGAAAATCCCTCTTTGCGATTCTCAAATAGCCATTTTTTAGAAATCGCTATTTGAGAATTGCAAATAGGGATGTATCTAAAAAATCGCAATTTTTTAGCTATTTCTTAATATTGCTTAATTGCGATTAGTAAATTGCGAATCGCAATTAAGGAATACTTTCCCATTCATTTCTATGGGCCAGGAGGCCTATAGGAATAAATAAGAAGTTATTCTCAATTTGCGATTCGCAATTTGAGAACCGCAAATTGAGAATAATTTCAAGGGTTCAAGGGTGTCATAAGGACACCATGATGCACCCCTGAAATTTACATGTGTGCGCCTATAGCGCACATACATGCCCCCAGGGCATGTATGTGTGCCACATGGCACCTTTACAAATGCCAAAAAGCGCATTTGTGAAAGAAATCGCAAATTACCACCAACTACAAGTTGGTGGTAATTTGCGATTTCTTAATGAGAAGTCGCACAACTTAGGTGCTTCATATATAGCATTTAAGGAAGCGCAATTTGCGATTCCTTAAATGCTGACGCAAAATTAAGGAATCGCAAATTTTGCGATTCCTTAATTTTGCGATGCGATTTTAATCATACATCGCATTTCCGTTTTTTTTGCGAATCGCAGCGTTTGCGACAAAAAAAAGGATGATACATATGCCCCCTGGTCTTTGCTCGGTTAAAGCTTGTAGAATCAAACACAGAGAGGATGCCTCAACTTCCCGGCTATCAGTGACTCTATCTGTCAATCGAGTGGCTATTTGAAACAGATTATTGTTTTCCGTGTGTTGAACCATGCTAGAGGCCGAAGTTGTACGTCCCTATCTAGGGGACCCAGCTTAGCGCTGTCACTTGTTCTTGTTGGGGGGATGAACCTTCACCAAGCTCCCGTCTGTAGGGCCGTCCGTAGGGCCAGTACCTGAAAGTCGTAGCGCCATAGACTTAACAACGCCCTTTGCCTGGACCCATCTCCATAGGGGACTATTGTCAGAAGTAGCTTTCCCACGTGGAGTTATGATATTTTGCCTGCCGTTTGGCTTTTCAGCTTTGTTTTCAGGCTTCCCTCTGCCTTTTTTACCCCCATTTCTTTTACCCTTATCCGTAGGGGTTTGAATAGCAGTTTCGGTTAAGTCCTCATAATCCTCATTCGAGCCTGTTTCATCCCCTGCATCTACCTCCTCCGACATATCCTCTATAGCCGCACAGACCTTTGCACAAAGTTCTGCCACCTCAGCAGCTCTTGACGTATCAGTGGTGGTAGAGCAGACTCCCATGTTCAGCCTATCTATGTGGCTAGGTGGATTAGGAATATGAAAGGGATCAGTTAAATTAGCCGCGCTTCTTCCCAAAGTTTCATCAATAACAGGGGCATCCCCTGGCACATCCCCTGACCGAGCTATTGGGGGGTATCAGGCTCTGCCACAACAGTGTCCTTCTGACCCTTTCGGTCCCATGAATCTGCAATATCCTTTGGAGGTGTAGTCTATAGAGTTGAGCCAGCACAAGCAGAATCTGTATCAGTATCCAAGACGGCAGTGTTGCAGAGAGGGATTGTTGCCAGTAAAACCTCGGTAACGTTGTTGCTCGTAGAATCCTACCCTAGATTGTTAACAAAGAGCTCTGCCCCTCTCCCTGTCTGTAACATACGGGCTAGCGGCTTGCTAATAGTCTGGGCAGTCTGGGTAGTTTTCTCCGCAGCTCCCCTCCATTGAGCGTACCTGCTTCACCAGCGACGGTGGCGGCATTTCTACCTGTGCGGGTTCTTCTTGGAGCAGTTTTTGGTGCCAGCTTCTGCCGTATTGTGGCCTCCGTTGTCTCTGTTGTAGCCTCAGAGGCTGGGATCACAGCGGGTGCGGCCGCAAACAACAGACCCGACCAGCCGACCGTTGACTGACCAGTCAGTATCCATGAGGGCAGCCATGCCCCCCCGCAGCAGCCACCCGAGTCGAATCCCAAGGAGCCGCCACATCCAACCGTCTGCCACTATGCAGGTCGAAGTTGTTATTATTTCCCTTTTCCTTCTTTTCAGTTTTTAAGCGCTAAATTGCAAAAATTCATATCAAAGCGCTCCAGTTTCTGACGTGGTATGAGGAGAGCCTCCGCTCTGCTGCGCTCCATGGCGGCTTCACTCTGCCATCTTGCCACCCCCAAGGCCTGATAATAATGAAGCTAAGGAGATATGTTATGCCCATAAAGCATAAAAACGATGTTTGTGCAGTAGTTTGAAATGTTAAAAATTCCAGTGTTGTTGCATGAATGTGGTAATTTTGAGCAGACTCAGTTGTTCACTGGCTGGTGAAGATGTGTCACACTCTATTTGGGTCTTACATTAAATCTCGTTTTACCTTAATTGGACTCAAGAGACTGCTTAACATATTTCTGGTATGATCATAGCTATTCACATGGCCAACTTAGGCTTCCAGACAGAAGGAGTAGCAGCAGGGTAACCTGCTGATGGGGTCATGGTCTTCTGTAGTTGATGGCCACAGAACACGTAGGTGTTGGGAAAGGAGTGCCAAAATACACACCTGTATATCTTAATAATAAACCACTTGTAAAGCGCAAATTTACTACAAGAAGCATCCCTGCACTCAGCTAGACTTGTTACCTGGTGGTAGAGAATAAAAAAGTACTGGAAAAGAAAAGTTTTCAATTTCTTCCTAAATTTTGAGCCTTGTTCAGAACTAAAGAGTAGCTATTTCACAGCTTTGAAGCAAGAAAAAGATCTGCCGCCTGGTCTAGCTTTATGTATTCTTGGAACTTCTAATAGCAGATGGCTGTTAGATTTAAGTTATCTAGATTGATAATTGGACTTAAGTCCATTCCTTATATAAGTCGGGCTCTGTACGCGAGGACTAAAGCATTACATTAACTTTGTTTAGACACCAGAAGACAATGCAGCTGTTTCAAAAAGGAAGAAACTGATTTCCGAAAAGGAATTCTCAAAATATGTTTAACAGCAGCCTTGTGAATGTTTTGGAGTTTTTGGCAAAAACTACACATTTGGGGAATACCTTCCCCTCTTTTAGATCAGCTTAGGAACTTGCATACAATCACATCGATAAGGATGAAGCTTGGAACAGACACTCACATATCAAAAAAAATACCTACCTCAAAAGGGCTAAAACAAGGGTGTGTCCTAGTCCTGTCGCGTTTTAATCTTTACCTAGCAGATCTTCCATGGGACCTGGACAAGTGCATAAATCATGCACCAAAATTAGGAAATATAATACTATCAAATCTGCTGTACGCCGATGACTTAGTTCTGATAAGCCAGACCCCTAATGGACTACAACTCCTTTTGAATGTGACTCACAGGTTTTCGCAACAGGATGCCTTGCAAATAAATTATAACAAGACAAAAACAATGGCAGTAAATTAGAAGAATAGCCTCAACTGGTTCCTGGATGGTCAATGCTTAGATCAAGCAGCCATCTATAAATATCTGGGACTAATACTCAATCAAAATTACTCTTTCAAACCACAGATAGAATCTTTGCGGAGGAAAGGGGTAATGACATATCTAGCTATAAAACCTTTAACCTCATAGATGCTATTAAACATTCCTCCCCAGTGCTGCGCTGTCCATTGGAACTAGTGCTGAATGGACGTCCAATGGTCGTGCGCAGCACTGGGGAGGTAGTGCTGCCGTCGGCCAATGCACCGAGGCAGCACTTAAGGGGTTAAAGAAGCTGCTGCCGGACCTAACACTCGACCGTTTAATAAAAGTCCTGCGAGCAAAACCCCATCCTACAATAACATATGGAAGCATATCGATGAAAGGAAAAGACACAACAGCTCTAGAGAACACGATAACCAACGCATATCGTGCTATCTTTGAGCTCCCTAAGTATGCTTCCCTGGCCCAAATACGCTTGGAGTTTGGGCTACAAAAACAGTCAATCGAAAGGGGAGCATACGTAAAATGCTGGCATAAAATTAAAGAAGCAGAGGAAGGATCCTTGAATAACCATCTTCGGATTGGGTTACTTCGCCCTAAAAACCCGCCAACTAGAGAGTACCTGCAGGAATCCATCAAACTTCTAGTTCTGACAGATCTTTGGAGCATTACTGTGTCACACTCCATATTTAAAAAAGCTGTACCAAAGGTAACCCGCCAATTGTCAGATATAGAGGACAAAAATACATTATCCAAATGATCCCATGGCTGGGTAGTACTAAACACGTATAAAGCCTTCAAAACCTCAATCGTACTTGGAATAAAAACCATCATCAAGGAAAAGTTCTTAAAACTCTGCTTGGGTATCGGTGCAATAAACCAGTTTCTTCCTCATTGGGAGAGAAGAGGTAGTCACCAGCCTTGTCGTCTCAGCGGTTGCGGAGTGGAGGACCTAATTCATGTTATCTGCACCTGTCACAACTTAAGGGATATAAGAATAACCCTGTTAAAACCTAGGTTCAGACAGCATGGAGTTAGGACCTGCAGGCAACTGGCACACTTGTGCTTCAATCCAGAGAGAGTGCAGCTAAATTGTCGACTTACAAAGTTTTTCGACGTAACAGCCAAGAGACTGAAAAATGTGTCCACGTTTCCCATGGAACAACTTACCACAGAAGTTCCATTAGATGGAATAACTTACTTAAAGAGTAAGTGGTAGAAGATTTACCAACTGAGCCTATGCCTTAAAGACTCTCCTTCTTCTCCACTACTTAAAACAGTAATCCGTGGCTGCCCGAAACTCGAACAGCTAAAAGAGAATATATGTAAATTTTGGGCTGAAATTTTTGGTCGGGAGATCCAAATATCAGCTACCTTGGTTGTATTGGGTTATGATAGTTCTTTAGAACTCAATAATTCAGAAATATATACTACGTATCTATGTACAACTATATACAGAATTATGCTAGCAGCCCGATGGAAGGATACAGAGGCACCTACATTCCAGGGCTGGATGAATAGACTCCTTGCTACATATAAGCTAGAAACAGCAATATACAAAACTAGAGGGAAAAAATCCAGAGCTAAAGGGGAATTGATCTGGGCTCCTATAACTAGATGGTATAATCAGCAAAGGGCCTGATTTTAAACCCAACTGAATCCAGCAAGAATAATTGTCGAATCTAATATATATAGGAGTATGGACGAAGATAATGAGGATACAATGCATGTTGAATATTTACTGTATTTATGTTCAGCTTTACTATATATCATTATACCTGTCACATAAAACACAAAGATAATTAGTACTACTAATTGTATTTAATGTATTATCTACAGTCTCCTAAGCGTTCCTGTATATTATCTACTGTTGTAAATTTAAAGTTTGCTCAATAAAAATTAAAAAAAAAAAAAAAAAAAAAAGTTATCTGCACCTGTCACAACTTAAGGGATATAAGAATAACCCTGTTAAAACCTAGGTTCAGACAGCATGGAGTTAGGACCTGCAGGCAACTGGCACACTTGTGCTTCAATCCAGAGAGAGTGCAGCTAAATTGTCGACTTACAAAGTTTTTCGACGTAACAGCCAAGAGACTGAAAAATGTGTCCACGTTTCCCATGGAACAACTTACCACAGAAGTTCCATTAGATGGAATAACTTACTTAAAGAGTAAGTGGTAGAAGATTTACCAACTGAGCCTATGCCTTAAAGACTCTCCTTCTTCTCCACTACTTAAAACAGTAATCCGTGGCAAACAAAAACCAACAAAAAAACATGGGCCTTGTATCAGTGCCTCTTCATTATAGTCGTACTGTTGAGTTTTTATCCTGGTGGAGTGTTGTAATGTTGTTGATCTTTAATTTGGTCTTATGGCAAAGACATTGAGGAATCTCTTCATGTTGGCTACGGAACTATTCACAACAAAACAGTTATTATCTGGACCAATTTTATGGGGTACAATGGAAGAAGTTTTAACAATGTAGTCCGTTGACTTTTTCCTCTTGTTTTAAATTGTAACTGATGCTAAAAATGTGGTCTTTTATTAGTGCTTTTTAACTGTATATGAACAAGATACGTTTCCAAATTATGTTTTAATGTATGCAATGGTTTTAATTAATCAAGAATAATAAAAAAGAAATTCTACCTCAAATTTTCTACCTATAAATCAAATACGCTGAAATTCCTAAATCCAGTATGTTGGCATAGTCCAACCTTGATGTAACTATAGAATGAATAATGATCTTCCGGGTATTACCCGGAACTAATTGAATCATTTATTTAAAGATTTAAGACCAATAGTAGTTTTTGTATTCCTGATGCAAAGGATAAATTGGTATAAAATGTAATTCTCAGATTTCTTGTGAGTGTGTAAGTTGTTGGAGCAGGTCCTAATACACCAGGCCACCATTTCATAGCTTCAAAAATAAAACTTCCATCTTATCGGAATATACTTTAAGACAATTTGTGGTCAGCACTTTTATACATCACTTAGGCACTGTTTAAAACTTGATAATGTTTTATAACTATCCCCCTGAAAATATAGAAACAGTTGGGTATCATCCAAATAAGAAATCACTTTTTTGTGGTAAATCTTTTTATTGAACACAAAACAGCTCCATCAAAATACACATCAGTTAGTAGTGAAAGTGCAGTGGTACTTACACAGTAAATGATTAGAATAAACCAGTCGTCAGTGGACATAGTAGCAGTCTACCCCCATGTCATGCCACAACAAATTGTAGGTGGGTCCGCTAATCCGCCCCCCCCCCCTCCCCACCTAGCCCCCCTCCCTGGCCAGAGCCCTTCCCCCGACCTCCCTCGCCCCGTAAGAAATCACTTTTAAACCACAGGTTTCAACCAAATTTGCCAAAGGTTTCAGATAGATGTAAATTAAGTGGGGCATAATGCGCAACAAAGAACGACCCCGGAGTGACTTAGCAGCGGACTTAAAAGGGGCAGGTGAACAGCCTGCATTTTGTGTCAAGATAATATTTTAGCCAGGCAAAAGCCTGTCCTTGAATGCTCAACTTGTGTAATCCATGCAACAGAATTGAGTGAGAAACCATATCAAACCCTGCTGATACGTCCAGAAAAAACGTCATAGCTGAGGTATCCTGTTTGCTCTTAATAAATTCAGAAACATCAAAAGTGGCGGATTCCGTACTGCATAGGGAAATCTCCGAGAACTGAGGCAGAAAAGAAGATCCAGGGCAGAGGGTAGAACCTGCCACAGATGTGTTTTCCTGAAAGGTCACAGCTCATAGCCCACTCACTTGTGTTAATTTACAATTTTGCTGCAAAATTACCTGCTTTAATTTTTGCCTATTGGGCTCTGAACTCTAAAGTAATACAAGTCTCACCATCAAAGACACGGTCTAGGAAGTGACATCAAAAGTGGTCCCATGGTTTGTCCAACAGGGAGTAACCACCTTCATGCGGTTAAGGAAAAATGCTTTGTTGGTGAACTTTATCAAGTATTTGGGATTATTGATTTTAGCTGCATCAAGGACACTGATCTTCCATAACTGGACCGTCCAATTTCCTCGCTTCAGTGTATGGTCATATGGTTGTTATCCATGATTGAGATCGAGAATGCATGTAGGTGAGATTGTAGTTCAACACTAGAGGACCTCCCTGTAAGCTTGACTTTCTTCCCTTTTGTCAGGACAGCTATGCCTTTATAAGCGGTTTTGCATATTTGGAAACCACGGGGCATATTACCAAGCAATAGCGATAATTATCGCTATTGCTTGGTTAGAAACAAAAATTTACCGCTGAGCTGCGGCAATTTTTATCGTAGATAAACCTTGGTATTACCAACAACAGGAAGACATTAGCTTCACTTCAGGAAGCTGCTCTGATTGTGGAGCTGCACAAGTGCAGATGATAAGCCAAAAGTGGTGTCTTTTTATGTGATGTAGACGGAAACAGGCTTGTTAAAACCAATTTTGGAGAACGGTTTCCCACTAATCTTTTGCAACAATTGATCACATTCACCACATCTGTTGAATGGCTACATTTATTTTTCTCTCTGCCTTTCTCCTGCATACCAATCCACCCTTGAGATGGGGTAGGATTTGCTTGCCATGATCTCCCCTCATGTTTTATCTACTCCTCTATCTCCCGCCACCTCCTACCACCCCTTTGTTTTTCTTGCCATTTCAAAAGTTTAGGCATTTTTCTTTTCTCACTGGCCCTAGGATGTGATACCCGGTCCGGAACATGTTTTTGATGAAAGTCGTCAAATTTTTCTTTAAAAAATGTTTTCTTTATTTTGGTGATTCATTATTTGTGGTTGTGAGGAAATTCTCTCTATTTTAATTTATTTTTTTAAACGGAAACTTGGTTCCTCTAACAACTTCCTACCCACAGCACACATCTCTACTGAGTGCTACATTAAGCCAGCTGATGCTGCAAACAGTGTGCTAATGGTCCATGTTGGCACACGTGCCCCCCCTTGACCTCCATCCACCGTGAGGCACTTAAGTCAAATATCCATTGTCAGGGATGCAGATATCTTTCTAACAGGGGCACCATGTGTGGTAAATACCCAGGTCTCCTCCCCTCTGGCTCACCTTGTTCAAGTTCTGAAGTTGCTGAGGAAGGATAGATCGGTGACCCTTAAGATATTGACACATTGACACTGTTTCAGAGTAACTCGAATTAAGTGGCTGGTCTCAATGTCACGATGTTTGACTAATGATGTATTGAAAGACTTGAAAGTGTCCCCACTAGAAATGGACGAATCTAAGATGTCCAATTACGAGGAATCATTTACCCAGTTAGGATTACTTATCCAAAAAACAGCAAGCCCTAAATTAGGCGGGAAAGGCAAAGGTACAGAATATACCGTAAGTTTCTAATACGAGGCTATGAGTTAAACTAGATACCCCCTGCACATTGTGTTCATGGTTCTTAGTGTGGTACAATATCACATTAAGACATAAAAATAGAAATCAAAAGCATTTTACAAAAACCATATATAAGTTAAAAGAAGAGAGATGTATTCACACTTTGCGTTTGGTAAAAAACTCTGTTGCACTTTATTATCTTACACTAGTTTCTCGTTATCACAATAATTTTAATTTTTTTTTTAAAAAAAACACATGTTATACATTTATTATGAAAGATTAAAAAGCAAAGAATCAAAACAGTCGACGCGGCGTTTCGGTATTTTTTGATAGTAGACCTTCTTCAGGACTGATTCTAGATAAATTTAAAAAGCACAGAGTTACCATTCTTTTTTTGTTACAAATGCAATATACATCTCTCTTTTGTTTACAGTCTAACTGCTTGTCTCGCATCACATTTCATACTATATTTCTTCCCTTTGTAGTTATGTCATGTGTTCTGTTTTTTAAAGAAACATACTACTATGCATTATGTTTTTTCTGCTTCTAGTCTCTATTCCACAGGGTGTTAGTTCGTTCTATATATCTCTCTATTACCACATTCCTACACTTATCACAAAACTAATAAGGTTTACCTTTCCCTTGGACATCTTGTCCATTGCTCTAACCCACTTATCTAGCTATTCTGCAAACCTGTCTGTTCACAAGTTGCAACTAGTAATATGTCAGGATCTTATATACCTTATTTATAGTGGTAGTTATTTCTCCAGTTAAAAATAAAGTTTTCTTCCCATGTTTGCACTATGGGCTTCGGAATGATGGACCGGTCAAGAGTTATTCAAATTGCGATGTCACTGTATAAGATAAATATTTATTAATTCAGTTGCTTATTTATCTTTTTACGCCCAATTTTACTTCATATGTTCGGTATTTATAACCTGATCATTATACCTTATTGGTTGAAGTGATATTTTCAATAGTTCATCGGGTTGTCGGGTTATATTTGATCATCCTTCTGCACATCACCTTTCTTTCTGTTGTGTGGGGCAACATATATAAAGAGTAATTTGTACTGTTTTCAATGCACTTAGTATTTGTTATTAAATATAGTGATCTATTTAAATACCTGTTTCTATTGCATAGGTTTGCAGTGTATTTGCCCACCAGGAGGAGCCACCGTTCTTTAGATTTTTCTGGCTGCCTTCACTTTCCCTGTTTAATTGGGGTGTCGGGTGTGGTTGCCAAAAACTGGTCCGTTTGTAAATTCGGTCCGTTCTATATTATTGATTTAAAAAGAAAAAAACAAATATTGTGTTTTTTTTCGAAGTATTAATCTTATCCATAGTAATAGTCATTGTCCCCTTATTTATTTAAAACAAGACCCAGTTATAGGAGTTAGAATATAGCTATCCCACCCTCTCTTTGCTGCGCTATTGAGGGGAAACGGTCCTGGGCCAGTCATTGCATCGACGCGCTGCCTCTAGTGCCGAGCCGATTTGCACAATGTCATTTCGCTTACCCTTAGTCTTTCTGTCAGCCTCCCTGCTCCTATTTCTCCTGGTGGTTAGTCAGTGTCTCCAGTCATCGGGTTATCTCGAGCTGGAATGAAACACTGACTGCCCGGTTGTTTCCGCTTTTAAGCCCAACCCGCTCTGATTAGCTACTAGAATTCCGGGCATTCATTGGTTAAGGTATGGCCAATCGCTCGCATGTTCCTATGGTGATAGAACGCGTTTCTCTTTACTTCCGCGTTTTTTGATGATTCGTTCTTTTACACCTGATTCTTGTGTCTTATTGGTGCTTGCTCGAACGCATTGCCATGGGGATCTAAGTTAGACTTTCTTACTATTTTGTGTGTGGGAACGCGTGCATTAACGGGGCCACCGTCGCTCTTTATCGTTTGTAATGTTACGAATTGCGCATTTTATTGTGCTTTCTTGTGAGTTGTCATAGAGATATATAAGTAGCTGTTGCCACATTGGTGTGCGGAAACGAGTACATAAACGGGGCCACCGTGTTTATTTATTATTTTATGGTGTTCCGAGTTCCACATTTATTTTTACGCTTTAATTAATTATTACGAATATTCATTCCTTAGGGCCATCACATAACGGAACAAGGGATTCAAATGGTTTTATCGTTACCTATTCAGCAATGATGTTTAATCATCCTATGTTATCATGGATGTTCAGATAGCCATTCCAGCATTAAATCATATGGACGATTACATAACGGGACCGACTGTTTGTCATTATTTATAATATACCATAATTCAAATTTTTGTTTCTAATTGATGGTTGTTTGCATCTTATTTAAATCTTGTTCAAATGTGCTATTGCGTGGTATACAATTAATGATCTAAAATGGTGTGGTCTGGAGAAAATAACAGGTAGCATAAGAGGTGGTAATCAGGACAACAAAAGGAAACGTAGGGAGCAATATTATATGTCTACTCTGAATAGCGTAAGGTGTGGCCTAAACTCTAGAGAGGATTGGGAAAAAATTATCAGATGAAGCACACCTTAAGTCCAAATACACCCACAACTAAAGACACTGAAAGATGTAACAAGAACAGAGTGTCATAAGTGGTGGTTATTCAGTATGAATTACTGATTCAGTCCATAAATAACAAGCAGGGTACACTTTCAGTAGTTACATTTTATATTTTGAAGTACAGATAGATATTCACTCAGTTGTAAATAGCAAATGGTAACCTAACAAATTAATTGGCATACCCAATATATAGTGTGGAGTATGAGGAATAGGACTAATAGATTGATATAAGCCGCTACCGGTTTATTGGCGGGTCCTAGCAAGAACAGCTTCAAATCAAATTTAAATAAGATTCAAATGAGGAATAGGACCAGGGGACTGGTGTAAGCCGTGACCGGGTCATTAGTGGGTCTCAGCAATAGCACATTTGAACAAGATTTAAATAAGATGCAAACAACCATCAATTAGAAACAAAAATTTGAATTATGGTATATTATAAATAATGACAAACAGTCGGTCCCGTTATGTAATCGTCCATATGATTTAATGCTGGAATGGCTATCTGAACATCCATGATAACATAGGATGATTAAACATCATTGCTGAATAGGTAACGATAAAACCATTTGAATCCCTTGTTCCGTTATGTGAATGGTCCCAAGGAATGAATATTCGTAATAATTAATTAAAGCGTAAAAATAAATGTGGAACTCGGAACACCATAAAATAATAAATAAACACGGTGGCCCCGTTTATGTACTCGTTTCCGCACACCAATGTGGCAACAGCTACTTATATATCTATGACAACTCACAAGAAAGCACAATAAAATGCGCAATTCGTAACATTACAAACGATAAAGAGCGACGGTGGCCCCGTTAATGCACGCGTTCCCACACACAAAATAGTAGGAAAGTCTAACTTAGATCCCCATGGCAATGCGTTCGAGCAAGCACCTATAAGACACAAGAATCAGGTGTAAAAGAACGAATCATCAAAAAACGCGGAAGTAAAGAGAAACGCGTTCTATCACCATAGGAACATGCGAGCGATTGGCCATACCTTAACCAATGAATGCCCGGAATTCTAGTAGCTAATCAGAGCGGGTTGAGCTTAAAAGCGGAAACAACCGGGCAGTCAGTGTTTCATTCCAGCTCGAGATAACCCGATGACTGGAGACACTGACTAACCACCAGGAGAAATAAGAGCAGGGAGGCCGACAGAAAGACTAAGGGTAAGCGAAATGACATTGTGCAAATCGGCTCGGCACTAGAGGCAGCGCGTCGATGCAATGACTGGCCCAGGACCGTTTCCCCTCAATAGCGCAGCAAAGAGAGGGTGGGATAGCTATATTCTAACTCCTATAACTGGGTCTTGTTTTAAATAAATAAGGGGACAATGACTATTACTATGGATAAGATTAATACTTCGAAAAAACCCACAATATTTGTTTTTTTCTTTTTAAATCAATAATATAGAACGGACCGAATTTACAAACGGACCAGTTTTTGGCAACCACACCCGACACCCCAATTAAACAGGGAAAGTGAAGGCAGCCGGAAAAATCTAAAGAACGGTGGCTCCTCCTGGTGGGCAAATACACTGCAAACCTATGCAATAGAAACAGGTATTTAAATAGATCACTATATTTAATAACAAATACTAAGTGCATTGAAAACAGTACAAATTACTCTTTATATATGTTGCCCCACACAACAGAAAGAAAGGTGATGTGCAGAAGGATGATCAAATATAACCCGACAACCCGATGAACTATTGAAAATATCACTTCAACCAATAAGGTATAATGATCAGGTTATGAATACCGAACATATGAAGTAAAATTGGGAGTAAAAAGATAAATAAGCAACTGTATTAATAAATATTTATCTTATACAGTGACATCGCAATTTGAATAACTCTTGACCGGTCCATCATTCCGAAGCCCATAGTGCAAACATGGGAAGAAAACTTTATTTTTAACTGGAGAAATAACTACCACTATAAATAAGGTATATAAGATCCTGACATATTACTAGTTGCAACTTGTGAACAGACAGGTTTGCAGAATAGCTAGATAAGTGGGTTACAGCAATGGACAAGATGTCCAAGGGAAAGGTAAACCTTATTAGTTTTGTGATAAGTGTAAGAATGTGGTAATAGAGAGATATATAGAACGAACTAACACCCTGTGGAATAGAGACTAGAAGCAGAATAAACATAATGCATAGTAGTATGTTTCTTTAAAAAACAGAACACATGACATAACTACAAAGGGAAGAAATATAGTATGAAATGTGATGTGAGACAAGCAGTTAGACTGTAAACAAAAGAGAGATGTATATTGCATTTGTAACAAAAAAAGAATGGTAACTCTGTGCTTTTTAAATTTATCTAGAATCAGTCCTGAAGAAGGTCTACTATCAAAAAATACCGAAACGCCGCGTCGACTGTTTTGATTCTTTGCTTTTTAATCTTTCATAATAAATGTATAACATGTGTTTTTTTTTTTAAAAAAATTTAAATTATTGTGATAACGAGAAACTAGTGTAAGATAATAAAGTGCAACAGAGTTTTTTACCAAACGCAAAGTGTGAAAACATCTCTCTTCTTTTAACTTATGTATGGTTTTTGTAAAATGCTTTTGATTTCTATTTTTATATCTTAATGTGATATTGTACCACACTAAGAACCATGAACACAATGTGCAGGGGGTATCTAGTTTAACTCATAGCCTCGTATTAGAAACTTACGGTATATTCTGTACCTTTGCCTTTCCCGCCTAATTTAGGGCTTGCTGTTTTTTGGATAAGTAATCCTAACTGGGTAAATGATTCCTCGTAATTGGACATCTTAGATTCATCCATTTCTAGTGGGGACACTTTCAAGTCTTTCAAAACACTTTCTTCCCCCCAGTCCCTTATAAGTCTGAGTGGGGTCCTCCTTCAATTTTATGACTAATGATGTAGGCATCAAGTACAAAGTATCCAGTGGTAATCACTGGATGTTTATGTCCTCGCGTGTTTTGAGTTTTGCCTTGAAATCTTGAGTATCGCAAATTGTGATCACCATCACAGACTGCCCTGCAATAGGATCTTCCGCAAATCCATATACTATGGATCACTGACACCTGATCACGAAGGGGGGTGCTTCAATTTTCTTGTGCCGACCTAAAAGCCACATGAGCCTTTTGTGAATTTGGGTGCTTGCACAGGTAGGTTTTCATTTCGTTTAATATTGGTAATTTTGCATTGTAAAGCAGTGCCAACAGTGCAACACAAGAAAACAATACATTGTTGCACCAAGAAAGTAGGAAGAAGAAAAACTGCATTGTTCACTTTACATTACAAGGCTGAGTGGGTCGTACCGCAAATAGCAAGACCTCTTCATCCTATGTTCTGGGATAATTGTTCATTTCATATGAATTGATGTCCCATTTGAAACAAGTTATTTATTTATTTATAAAGTTTTATATAGCACGAACACGATCCCGAAGGATATCAGAGCGCTTCACAATAGGTTGGAAGAGAGGACAAAAATGAATTATACGCAGCAATTGTGAAAATACAATAAACAGTAAACAGTGGTACACGTATAGAGTAGAATATAGGTTGAAGAGTAGGTAAATGAAACATTATTCAACAACTTGTCTACAGTGCTAGCCTGCCTCAGAGTGTGCCTTAAAAATAGTACACTTCCTACAGCTGGTTGCAAGGTCATCCATTAGGCATTGAGGTTAATTTGCTTCCTTATTCTTTGCTTCCATGATTAGCCCTCACCAGTCATTATCATTCCCACTTAACTATTGATGTGTCCCTTTCCTTTTCTCACACAGTACTCTCCCGAGTTTCCTTTCTCTGACGGCTGTCTCAATTAGATGTCATGTCAGACTACCAGTATGCTTTGTAGAACGGCTTCCTACAGGTGGTACCAAATGCCCCAGTGCTTTGATTTGGCGGGAAGCCCAATGTAAGGATCTATTACTCAGGGATTTAAAATCATACTGTATCTTTATACTAAATTGAATTTTAGCCTTTATCATTCTGCCCTAAGTATTTCTTTTTTTTTCTAAACAAATCTTTTGAGAACAAAAGTAAATGTATGCTCACAAAACAATAGATGCAGCATTTAAAACGTTTCTCATTATCCATGGGAAGAGCACGGACAACAATGGAGTTGTTGATGTGGCAAACAGTTGATTAAGCACTACCTTGATGTGGTGGCCCGATCTCTGACGACCAGTGGGAACATTGTTGCAGGGCCAACAGTGGCATCTCCTTGAACAGCCGACATAAATTACTTCATTTCAAATTCCTTCGTCGGTTGTACTTTACTCCCGACCATTCTCACAAAATTGACAATTCCAGACCACACCATTGTCAGAAATGTTCGGCTGCCTTCGCTGATTTTGCTCACCTCAGCTGGACCTGTCCTAAGATCCACCAGAACTGGTTGAGCCTACACTCCACACTGGGTGACATATTATCCATGCAACTCCTACCCACTCCTGAGATTGCTCTTCTCGGCTATGTGGTTAACTTTCCCAGGAAGGTTCATAGGCTGGCTGCGCTGGGCTTCCTTTTGGCCAAACGGGAGATTACAATGTTGTGGGGCAGTAGGCGCACCCCCACACTGCGCTCCTGGCTGAACAGCCTTGCGTTCTGTAATGTCAACTGTGAGGAATTCAGTACTCTACTTCCCAGCTCATTCAGACCAATTGATATATGGGGCCCATACAGGGACTATGTCTCCCGGTGTAATGCAGCACATGAGTCTCAGATGCAGGCCGGCATTACCCCCGAGTGTGTAGGTTAGATTTCGGCTGTCGCTGAAATTGGATTGTTGGACCGCTGCTTGTTTATTTTGTGTATTTTATGCTATTTTTGTCCTTGGACGTGCAACGTGTTTTGGTCCACGACACATTATCATTAACACATGTTTTGTATTTCTTTGTTTTATCAGATATGTTTTATTGTTTTTTCGCAACTGCTGATGCATCCTACTGCGTTGCATCTTTAATGTCCTATCTTTTTTGCAAAAACTGGAAAAGAAAGGTTTTAAAAAAATAAATAAAAAAAAGCACTACCTTGATGTAACTGACAGTTGTAGACTACCAATATGGATCCAGACAACGCCCACTTCCTCGATCATTCGCCTCGATAGGCGGACCAACTGTTTTGTCCCATTTCTTAGGGCAGCCTTTACTTTGATAGACTGCTCGTCACCCGTCCAGGTCAGACTTCCACTTCTCCAGTCAGGGAGGGGATCCTGCACCCCAGGTGCACGATTTTGCGGTGGGCCACAATTGCAGCAGTTGCCAGCCAGATCCTCTGTTACCTTTGCCAAACCTCTTCTCCCGAAACATTTAAAATTAGCATTCTAGCATCCAAGGGAACTACCTGGCCCAGAACACTGGCCTTAACCTGTATCACACCCAAACAGAAGAGATCTATTGTCTATTGTGGTGGGCTGACTGAAACGCTGCCACGCTCGCTGCTCTTTTAAAATTTAATTGTTGCCTATTTGCGTGTTTGCACAGTGCAAGATTGTTTTAAACTGACTAAAAGTTTTAAAAAGCTGCCACGCTCGCTGCCCTTTTAAAAAATTGAATTACTGCTTATTTGCATGTTTGCACAGTGCTAGGATATTTTAAACTGATTTCTAGTTTTAAAGAACATTATATCATTGTGTGGTAGTAGACCAGTTCTCGCCACTTGACGACTCTTCCTGGGAGAAGCACTTCGGTTACCGGTCTAGTGCAGGGAGCTGACAGCCGCTGCACAGCAGGGCTGATTGGTGGGTGGGTGGAGACTCTGCCTTTTTCTTTCAGCCTGGAGCAAGCGCTCAGCGCGCGTGCGCAGCGGGTGAGCCAGCGGCGCGCCAAAGGCAAGCCCGTCTGCGCCCGTCCGCGCCCTACCGGGCCCAAGGGCCAGAACCCCTGCCCGAGCCCCCACATACTCTCAGGCAGACCTTCACCGCCTAAAATGCCCACGAAGGCCACTGGATTACAATGTTGCAACCAGTCTCAAAGCGGAAGGGCTACTAAGGCCTTTGAACCAGTGGGCCATTGGTAAGCCACTGAGAGACGCTGGCCCTCGCAAGCCCCCGCCTCTCACTTTTGCCTTGCTAAATACCCGATCATTACAAAGCACCACTTGGAGGTATTTACATTACTGCAGGATGAAACAATTGACATTTTAGGTATCACCGAGACCTGGCTTGAGGACTCATCTACACCGGAACTTGTAGCATCCATCCCCCCCAACTACGCGGCACTCTATCACAACAGGCCAGGTAGCACCCGAGGGGGTGGGGTGGCCATACTTTACAAAAATTCCCTGAAGGGTGAGACCTTCCTCAAAGAAAGCATTGAAGGGGCGGAAATATTAGGGGCAAAACTCCACTCCTCCTCAGCATGTGTCACCATCTTGATCGTGTACCGTCCCCCAAAAACATCGCCCAAATTTATTAAGTGGCTGACAGAACTGGCACACGACCTATGCTCACGTTACCAATGCCTTCTCATGCTGGGAGATTTTAACTTCCTTTGGGAATTATCTCCCAAAGAGAGCCAAGCCAACCAATTAGACGAGGCGCTGACCGCCTTGGGACTCTGTCAATCCGTTACCGGCCCCACCCATGTAAAAGGTCATACATTGGACTTAGTGTGGTCCTCCCAGCCCCTCATCGGCCCCTCAGTTATCATTCCATGCTCTTGGTCTGACCACCCGATCATCTATGGCACCCTCCAGCCTCCTGACCTGGGATCTTCACCACCCCCCAGTTGGAGAATAATTAGAAGCTGAAATAAAATCAGGGCAGATGCTCTCGTCTCCACCCTTAGAAGACCGAGTCGGCCAGGCTACCCTCCTGGGGATACCAACGCACAAAATAGCGCCCTTACGGAAAGACTAAACACTGCCATCGACACCTTAGCACCCGCATGGAGGGAAAAGATCAGAGACAAGGGGACGGGGCCTCATTGTTCAATGAGAACCTTCGCAGCCAAAAAAAACAGATCCACCAAATCGAAAGAGCCTGGCGGAAAGTATATGACCCAATCGCCCTGTAAAAATGTCTTGAAGCTTTTGCGATATACAAAAACGCTATTCAAACTGAGAAAGCTGTCTTCTATGAAAACAGAATTACATCTGCTCATAACACGCAAAAAGAAACGTTCAAAGTCCTGAAAGAACTTAGACAGGTTAAAGAGCAGAAGCCTCCCTTCAGGAAAGAAGACTGCGATAAATTTCAAACCTTCTTTGCCACCAAAGTGGAGGATCTTCTGACCACAATTGAGAACACTCCCAGGCTCCCATGCCCATTAGAACCAACACTCATTTGTCCCCCTGTGGAGTCAGTCCTCACTTCATTCCCCCCGCTTGCGCACGAAGCCCTGGCCCCACTTCTAGGACGCATAAAATCTGGCTCACCAGCAGACCCCTGTCCACCTAGGACCTATAAGATGGCCCTCCCTGGGATTGAAGACGAGATTCTATCACTTTTGAACTCCTCCCTTGAAACTGGAATGGTCCCGAGAGACTTCAAGGAGGAGCGTGTGATACCTCTCTTGAAAAAACCCGGGGCCAATATTAAAAACCGGAAGAACTTTCGGCCAATATCCCAGCTTCCATTCCTCTCTAAAGTACTCAAACAGGATGTGCTCGCCTCACTTGCATATCATCTGGAGGCTAATCACCTGTTACAATTCAATCAGGCAGGTTTTCGATCACACCATAGTACAGAATTAGTTATGTTATCTGTACTAGACGGACTGAGACTGCGGGCCGACTCCAAGGAACGCCATGACCTGATCCTTTTAGACTTATCTGCGGCTTTTGATACCGTTAACTACAAGCTTCTTCTCTCAAGGCTGTCTGGGTTTGGGGTTCAGGGCATGGCTCTGACTTGGCTTACATTCTTTCCGAAAGACCGCTCTCAGAGAGTGCAGCTGGGTGATGTGCTGTCCAGACCAGGCACACTCCCATGTGGAGTCCCGCAGGGATCGGCATTGTCTCCCGTCTTGTTTAATGCATACCTCCAACCCCTGATAGCTGCACTAAACCAGCTGGAGTGTCAAATATATAACTACGCTGATGACACCCAAATTATCACCCAGATCGATAACTCTCCCTCAGCCCACACCAGAGTTCAGAACATTCTTAAATTTACAATCAATTGAATGTCGGCCAACTTTCTTATAATCAATCCAGACAAGACTGAGGTGCTGGCCGTCACCACCGACACCAACCCTTGGAACAGCCTTTTCTGGCCACAAGAGCTGGGCAAATACCCAGAGCCAGCCACGGCAGTTAAAAGCCTGGGCATCAAGATTGATAATAAACTTTCTATGGCCCTACAAGTATCAACAATAGTAGGTGTCTGCTCGAGCCTACTAAGGCAGCTGCGGAAACTGGCCCCCCTCCTTACCTTCGAGACCCTCAAACGAGTAGTTGTTGCACCTATTATATCCAGGCTGGACTATGGAAACTCACTCTACATAGGACTTCCAGACTACCAACTAGCCAGACTCCAGATCATTTTGAATGACGCGGCCCGATTAGTGTTTAAGGTTCCCCGTCGCACTCATGCCCCCCCCCCCCCCCCCCCCCCCCCCCATCCTGCGCCAACTTCACTGGCTCCCGATCAGGCAAAGGATAAAATTCAAGGGTCTCTGTATCGCACACAAAGCCATTTTCGGCAAGGCACCGAAATACATCAAAAATAGCCTAGTCAATTATGCCCCAACCAGAGCACTCCGATCTTCGGAGACTAGGATGCTTGTCTGCCACCGCTCTCGCCTGGTCTCCTTCGGGGCCAGAGCATTCTCCACTATCATCCCACAGATCTGGAACAAACTACCTGATAATACCTGAAAGGAACACTCCTTGTTTCCTTTCAGGAAACATCTAAAGACCTTCCTTTTTAAGGAAGCATGGGGCACACAGTAAAGTACCGTCTCCTCGCCACCTATTTAAAGCAGGTCAGCGCTTAGAGACCGTTGGTGATAACGCGCTATATAAATATAAATTACAAATTACAAGAACGTCCATAGGATATGAAAGAAAGTACCTTCCGGCCTACATTCTCTAAGACCAAGCAGCATGTCTCCCCTACCTATTTTGTGTCCCCCCTGTATTTCTAACTGGAATAGCTTATCATCCCATGCTGGAATTCGAGCACCTTCTGCTAGAAAGAAAAGTGTCATCATCAGTTCCACTTTTAAATGGTGGGCTTTGGTATTAGGAGACCAGCTTCTTCAAGGGCAGAAGTTTGACTTTCTACCTTCCTGAACCTCTCCATAGAAGAGCATGCCTTCCTGATAAATTTCTAGCACTAAAGGCCTGATTTGCTAAAGACCTAGGGACAGATGTATGACTCATTTTACCGGTTAGCCGTTTGCGACTGTCAAAATGAATTTTTTAATGTACCAATCCTATTTTGCAAGTCGGTAACCTATTACCAATTTACAAAATAGGGTTTGCAAATTGCTATTAGTAAGGGGCGTGAAAAGGGCATCCCTTCCTAATAGTGAGTCGCACTGGTATAAAAGAATGGTTTGCAACTTTGAATGCGGCCTCAAAACATTTGCAGTTAACCACCAAATTCAAATTGGTGGTAGGCCTGTCGCAAACAGGTAGGGGTCCTAAAGGGAACCATTCCCCTTAATGAATGGAGGCTTCAACATTTTTTTCAAAGCAGGCATTGGTTCCACAGACCACTGCCCACTCTGAAAATGAAAAGAAAGCTTTTCCTTTTTATTTTTGAAAGGCATGGCTGCAGTTAAAAAAAAAAAAACGCTTTCTATAAAAAGCAGTCGCAGTCATGGTGGTATGCTGACCCCAACAGGCCACCATCCCTGCGAGTGCCAGCCATTCCCAATGGGTCACAAATTGCGATCTGCCTCATGAATAATAATGAGGCAGGTCCCTTTCGACCAATTTGGGAATCGCAAACAGTGTCTCAGACTCTACTGTACATCAGGTTTTGTAACTCACAAATTATGAATCGCTAAAAATAGCAATTTGCAAGTTGCAAAGCCTGATGGTCATACATCTGGCCCCCAGTCACTTGTAGCCTGTAGATGGCCACCATGAGTTTTTATGACTGGCTAGATTATAAAATGTATCAGTATGTAGACGACACACAGACCTTCTTGAGGCCTCTTTCAGGACTGGCATTGACTGTCTGAAGCCACAATTTACCGTAAAATAAGCCTGGATGTCGATGGCTTCCTCAGACTCAACTATTTGAAATTGGATTTTATGGTGATCACCAGCAAAACTCCTCACCAGCAAAAGCAAAAGTAAGGATGGCTCTCTGTAATGAAACTTGACAACTTCACTTCATAGAAAAAAACGCCTGGTGTCAGTCCATTCTGCTCTGCAAAATGACAGCTTTTCTTCTGAAGTCAGAATTCAGAACAGCTGTTCAGGTACTGGTCCTGTCACCTCATGCATCACACCCAACTCTTTCCAAATAACTCATACTACAACTGCACATTATTCCAACTGCAACATGCGGTTTCGGTTCGGTTTAAATACTTTATTCGACAACATTGTCATAAAAGCTTGCATCCCTAAACTAGACAGAATAAATACTAATCTAATAATAAAAACGTATTAAATACCATACAATTTGTACTTTGTTGGCGAATAACAATTTTTTAAAAATTACACATTTTTTTTTAAAAAAAAGAAAAGAAATATCATCACAGCCCAAAGTAAGCTCAAGTAGTTCATAGGAGTTTTAAAGTGCGCGTGCGTATTATCCAAGCCCACCCCAGGAATTTAGCCACAGCAATTGCAAGATTAGGGGCACAGTTTGATTTAAAGACCCTAAAGGCCTCTAAACATCTCCTTGTACCCAAATTTCTGCATGCGGGTTTCAACCATCTATTCCTTGGGGCAGCATATAAGGGACAAACAAATAGAAAATGCAAGATATCTTCTACATGGGATTTACAATGGAAGCATGTGTTTACATTATCAGAAGACCATTTGACAGTAAAGGCATTTAGGGGCAAGGTGCCAATTCTGAACTGGAAAAACAATTTCCTATCTAGAGGCTTGGAGATCAAATCCCAATACTGTTCAAGCATTGGGGAAGTTTTTACTTCTAGGAACTGGGATGTCAGGGCAGAAGATTGACTAGAGGTCAGTGCAGCGTTGTTTATCATGTCCCAGTATAACTTTTTTAGTGTAGACTTTGAAGGAAAGTCATCTGGGTCTGTTACGGACCACAAGTGTTCAAGGTGCAATTTTTGAAGTAGTTTCCTCACTTCTTTTAGCCAAACAACTTCATGGAAAATGTCAGAGTTATCGACATCCAAAAGGGCAGCTGCGTAATGACTCAACTCCGGAGTGGTTTTTATACGCCTCCAATATAGGAGGGGGCGCAGTCTGATCATGTCCTCTATCCTTTTCCTCCCAAGGTCGTAATGGAGAGGAGTTGAGGGGGTGCTCTGTGGAACACCAATTAGGCCTCGCAGAAATTTGTTTTCTGCCACTGTTAAAGTATTCAAGTTGGTGAAACCCCAAAGTTCTGATCCATAAAGGCATGCACCCAGCACTTTCATGCCATAGATTATTGGCTGTATTGGTTTTGTGAATGAAGATTTGTGCTTTTTGGTTATTGCCCCTGCCAACTGGTTAAATTTTAATAGTACAAAGTCCATATGAGATCTCCAATTCATACTAGCATTCAAGGAGATGCCTAGATAGGTGAAGGCATCCACTTCTTCCAAAAAAGCCCCATTGTAAACCATTTTCCCCTTGAATTTCTTAGAGGGATTCAGATTCATAAATGTTGTCTTTGTTGTGTTTATTTCTAAGCCCCGGATCCGGCAGAAATCACCAAAAGCGTTTATTGTCTTTTGTAGACCACTAGGGGTCCGCGAGACCAGCAGGGTGTCATCTGCGAACATTAGTACTGGAACTCGCTTCCCGTCTAGTAATGGAGCATCCGTCGGAACTTGCTTCAGAAAGTCCACAATGCCATTGATGTAAAGAGAGAATAAAGTGGGGGCCAAGACACAACCCTGTCTCACGCCTCTCTCAACAGGGAAGGATTCCGTGACCTCTCCCTGGGCTCCCCACCTTATCCGGGCATAATTGTTCTCATGGAGCCTTACAAGCAAAGTTAATAATTCAGGACTTATTCCTAAATCCCTTAAAACATCCCAGAGTTTTTGCCGGGGAACTAAATCAAACGCTGACTTCAGGTCAACGAAAACAGCAAACAAAGGAGCATTTAGCAGGGTAACATTTTTCCAATATATAGTTAGGAAGTGGAACACCTGATCGACAGAGCTGGTTAAAGGGTGAAATCCCGCTTGGTAAGGGGAAAGGATGTCCTTATCAACTATCCAGGCTTGTATCTTGTTTTGTACCATCCTGCCCATCAGTTTTTGGGCACAATCGATGAGGCTGATGGGCCTGTAGTTGCTTGGTAGAGCCTTGTCCCCTTTTTTGTAAACTGGGATTATTTCTGCTCCTTTCCATGTTGCTGGTATCTTTGCCCCCTGTGCAATGGCATTTCCAAGCCATACAAAGTATTTACACCAGCTATCTCTGTCTGATAGGAAAACATCTGCCGGTATGCCATCAATTCCTGGTGCCCTGCCTCTGGTCACTCCATCCATTGCCTCATGTACGTCTTTCAATGAGAATAATTCATTAGTAAAAAATACCCTTTCTGGAAGGGGACCAGCCTGTAGACCTGAATTGTCAGCATATTGGGGTTTGAAAAAATCTACCCAGGACTCCTTAGGTACATGATTTTTCGGGCATTCAGCTACACCCCCTGAGCCCCACTTTAATATGGCCCAGAACTCTTTCTGATGTTTATCAACACATGCCTTCTTCAAATCTAGCCAAAGGTTCTCGTCCCATTGCTTTTTTGCCTTAATCTGGGTTTTTCTATATTCATCCCTGGCATTTAGAACTCCCGTTCTAGATCTTAATGCGATACTAAGGTTATGTCTTGCTACTCTACATGATTGGTCGTACCAGCCCTTCTTTATGGGTGGTCCAATACCCTTCCTCTTCTTGTTTGTTTTAAAGAATAGCTTCTGGATACTAGCAAAGAACTTTGGCTGTGACTCTTCGATCCTTACTTTAAAATTTTCATCATTCATTAAAACCTGTAGTCTGGCGACTTCATCAATAACTAACCCCTCAAGGACCTGCATATCCTATGGGTTGCCTGCTAAAGTTGCCCATCTGATATGACGAAGATTATTAGATGGAACAACGTCTAAAGTCGTAAGGTTCCTAGCTAAATTTTCTATCGTTGTTTTTTGTTTTAGGTTGAATAGTAAAGACAAAGGATTGTGATCGTTCTCCAACCTAGATATGACCTGCATGTCGACCACTTTGCTCCAACCTCTAACATCTATCAGAATATAATCAATCCTACTACTTGATCTTAGATTATCAAAGGTATGCCTACCCTGTAAGTCAGAAGGGGTGCGGCCATTGGCTGCCCTCAATCCTCTGGATAGGCATAAACTTTTGACCTGTATAGCTACTTCTGTCCATTTTTTAACCATCGGAAGGTCTAACTGGGGAATTCCCCATTTGGTGTCTTCTTCATATGTCAGGTCGTTATCCTCACAGCCTAGGGGTTCAAATGTTGTGTTTAGGTCTCCGCCCACCATAATAATGTACTGAGTAGATAACATCTCTAGGTCAATGTCTAAAGCTCCTACTATGTCAGAGGACATACCCCCTTGGGTTCCCCTTGCATAGATGTTATATATTGCCAACTTGTAACCGTCATTACAAGTGAGCAGTATAGAAAGTAGGTCGCTATTAGAGATATGGTTCTGCTTGATAGTACATTGCAGGGCTTGCCGTATCCAAATAGTTAGACCCCCTGAAGGGCGTCCATTAGTATTCTTTTTCGCAGGCATATAAAAGTTTAAAAAGCCCAGGCGAAAAACTGGTGACACTGACCATGTTTCTTGTAACAGCACAATGTCATAAGAATCTATAAAGTCACACCATTCTGGAGTCTCTATTTTATGTTGGATACCTGCGATATTCCATGAGATGATCTTAATGCAACTTTCCCTTTCCATATTCCTCTTATTTAAGGGAATAGTCAGGTTAGGGGAAGGCGCACAAGGTGGAGACCTTACTTCGACTAAATTAATACCAGTGTGAACAGGTAATGAGCAGTTCTCTACTGGATTAAAGGTATAGTCTCTAGGTTCAGATATCTTGTACTCACAACGATCTGTTCCTGTTGACGTGAGAATACTGGAATTCCCGTGTTTGACCTTTACAGTCTTTATTTGCCCTAAGCTCGTTGATTTTTCCAGTCAGTCACATTGACTTAGTCCTGATAGGGCAGAGAACCTATTTTCTATCGCAATTCCCCAATTATTTTTATTGATAGGGTATTTGGCTTTTCTTATTACAGGGTTCCATTTAGTTTTTAACAGTGTTGGATTTATATTATTTCCCTTTTTTATGTAAAAGAAATCCAACGTTAGTGGCACTATTTCAGTAGATCTACGCTGGGGGGGGTATATACTAGCTAGTATGTTTGGTAGGACTTCGGGATCTGAGAAGTGCAACACCACGCAATCCCCCCTGTTTGGTAGGACTTCGGGATCTGAGAAGTGCAACACCACGCAATCCCCCCTGAACTTTTTGATGCCACCCCCGATCCATTCAACCCTTCTAGCTTTTACTACTTCCTGTGCCAGCTGATCCCTGCCTCCTGGTTTAAAAGCCATATTCTTTGATAACCAATGAAGTGATTTATTTATCAAAGAAGGGATGTTCTCTACTTGTCCTGGTTCTAATTGAGGAACATTTGCTAAAACCAATATTAGTGGGGAAGCTTCCACTATTAATTCTACGGGCCCTTTATCTGTATTCTCTGTCTCATTTGTACTTCTAGAGGCGGGCCTTGCAGAGTCCTCGTCAATGGTAGCTGGGTTTGGGATTCCCATCCCCTCTCCCCCTTGGCCAGGCCTGCACGTGGTGTTTTGGGAAGTATTTGCTGTAGTATCTGGCCCAACTATGGCTTTGGTATTTTTCGGATCAGCCATAACCAAATTTATTGGAGCAGTCTTTGGTATTTCTTCTATAGTATTTTGCAAAAGTAACCCCAGTCTGGTGACCTCTGCTGCGAGCAGGTCAATTTTGCTTAGGAGTGGTTTAGTGATAGCTTTAATTTTATTGTCTATGGCATTCAGTAGCTTTTTAAATTGATCTTCATCCAGGTGAACTTTTCCTCCCCCATTACTCCCAATATCATCTCCAGTTTTCTCCTGAGGCGAGGCCTTAAGGCGCTTTTTTCCTGATCGAAGACCACCCCTTTTTGGTATGTTCTTCCCCCCACCCTTTGTTACTCTAGGGGCTGGGACCGGTGTAGGGATTTCCTCTTCTAAAGTAATTATTTCAGTATCAGTTGTACATTCAGGAACTGGATCATTAATTGCAACTAATAGTTGGGTCAGTGGGTTGTTATCTGGGGTTTGGAAAACCTCATTACTAATATCAAGAACTGAGAGTGGTAGAGGCGTGTTGTCGATGAGCAAGTCCGGTGAATAGCTGAGGCCCAAAGATGATCTCCTGTCCTGATTAATTTTGGCAACTTTCTGTACCATATAATTGTCTATTGTATTGAGTGGAGCAGAAGATGCTTTAGCTTTAGACATTTTAGTAACAACAATGCTGGTCCTTGGGATTAGAGTCAATATGATGTCCCAGTCAATTACAGGAATGAGGAGATTACTTCACTTACTTAGGTGTTTTTGGGCAGCAGTCTTGGCCCTGCTCCTGCCTTTTCCTGCCGATGAGGGCCGTAGAGGGCCCGCCCTTTGCCCGGGCTTCGCCCCGGGCGTCCCGCGCAGCGGGTAACTGAGGCGCTTTTGTGCGCCTCCTGGCGCCCTCGCGTCGTTGGTAAGCGCGCCGCCGCGTAGGCTGCCGGGAATTGAAGTCCCAGAGCGGCGGCGCGTGTAGTCCTGCTGTAAGATGACTCTCGGCGGTGGCGGCTTGGTTCCTGGTGCCTGTTTGCCCCAAAATGACTCCTGGCGGTGGCGGCGTGGCAGCGTCAAGCAGGTAAGTGATTTGCTGTCTCCCCCGCTCCGCCGGTAACTGAGGCGCTTTTGTGCGCCTCCTGGCGCCCTCGCGTCGTTGGTAAGCGCGCCGCCGCGTAGGCTGCCGGGAATTGAAGTCCCGGAGCGGCGGCGCGTGTAGTCCTGCTGTAAGATGACTCTCGGCGGTGGCGGCCTGGTTCCTGGTGCCTGTTTGCCCCAAAATGACTCCTGGCGGTGGCGGCGTGGCAGCGTCAAGCAGGTAAGTGATTCGCTGTCTCCCCCGCTCCGCCGGTAACTGAGGCGCTTTTGTGCGCCTCCTGGCGCCCTCGCGTCGTTGGTAAGCGCGCCGCCGCGTAGGCTGCCGGGAATTGAAGTCCCGGAGCGGCGGCGCGTGTAGTCCTGCTGTAAGATGACTCTCGGCGGTGGCGGCTTGGTTCCTGGTGCCTGTTTGCCCCAAAATGACTCCTGGCGGTGGCGGCGTGGCAGCGTCAAGCAGGTAAGTGATTCGCTGTCACGCAACATGCAGGTCTGCAGGCAACCTCTCGGGACAGTGTGAACACTACGATACAAGACTAATGGCAGGTGCATGCTACACAAATGCTAGCTAACATGATATAATATCTCAATGGAGGCAACAACTTGCTGGCTTGGATCTCAGAATGCCATAAAGAATACCCCATAAAGATTATTCTTCACTCCGCAGCTTGGCTGATCTAGAGACCCAAGAAGTTCAACAGGTTCACTCCACCCTTAGAGAACTCCACTGGCTTCATTTACTCGCAATCACGCGATTTAATGTTTGATGCGTCACCTTTAAAATGGTAACCTCAAGTATGCAATCCTTCCTGGCCACGGTGTATAGGGTGCTTTGCAACACCCACAGCAGCAAAACACTGAAAGTATAAAGAACTGGCCTAGTAGGAGATTTGATGATGGGCTGCCTTTTGTTTTGAACCTAAGACCTGGAACTGTATCCTTGGTACATCTCCTGGCAAATCCTATGCCTCTAGCCCTTCAGGAAGAAATTGAAGGAACATCTCTTGCAGCAACATCTCATGCTTCTACAACCTCCCTGACCATTGAGGTTCCACAGAAGATCCTCCCCCTCATAACCACGTTGCACACATCTATTCTTTGTAAATAATATGCACTTGCTCAATTTAGCACTAAATCCTATTGTTTATCACCTTTTTTCTCTACTACATCACTACTTTACCTTTTGAAGCCTTTTCTGTAATCCCTCTGCACACCCACCAGTCTACAAGACTTTATGGTTTTGTAGCTTGGTGTGTAATATATGAGTGCCGCTCATATAGACCTAATTTGCAAAGGTTTTCCCTGGATTAAGATAATCTGTCCAGGAAGGAGTTGTGGGTGTGATTTGGCTTTAAAAAATTATTTTGTAATAAATCAGAGGCTATAGACATTGAATTGTATAGTGGCGTTGATTGCCCAGATACGTCCCTGCCCATGCTGCCACCTTGTGCAGCAGAAGGTATTTTTTCAAAAGCCTGCGTTAATGCACATCTGTGTCAGTCTGTGCATCCTGCTTCCAGTGCTTTGCCTCTGGTGTGTAGGTCACTTTCTTTCTTTTATTCTTGTTCTTTTATTCTTGTTCTCATATCTTAACCTTTAAGTTATGTCAATCTTGCCTAATGGCAAAATTTGCGTTCACTTCTTCAGGCATCTCACATTCACATTGCAGCACTGGATATAGCAACACTGTCTTATGGCTACTCTCATTAATGCGGTCACCTTACCTAAGCGGAACATTCGATTAAGCAACCTAGTTATTGACAAAAATCTCGATTTCTTAGTAGTCATGAAAACCTGGGTAAAAGACAAATTCTCTATCTACCAATTGTGGCCATACTGCCAAGTCATAAAATGTACAGGCTGGACAGTGTCGTATGCAGGCATTAGAGTTGCCCTCTGTTATAACTTGTTGCCATTCCTCTTTCCTACCTACGTCTTCCCTACTGCTCAATCATCCAGGATGAGTGCTGGAATGTGTGTTGATGTCATGGAATGCTTGGGTGCTTGGTTATGTGTGGGAGTGTCAGTTGGTGGATGCAGACTGAGCAGCAGAGAGGCTGCTCCTGTGGGGCTATAATTCCATCTACACTTTCATCTGCTTACCTTCATCTGTCAAACTTACTCTGGAACTTAGCTTGAAAAAACCTATCCTGTTTTGTACACCTGGCTTACAGACTTTCTATTTACAACATTTTTGGCGACGAGGATGGGATGTATGTACTCTGTTACGGTGGAGTTGTGGGGTGGTGAGTACCCCAATTCTGTTTCACAGGGAGGTGTGTACCCTGTTACAGTGAGGTTGTGGGGTGGGTAGTGCCCCAGTTCCATTTCATAGGGATGTGTGTAAGCTGTTACGGTGAGTTTGTGGGGTGGTGAGTACCCTAATTCTGTTTCATAGGGATGTGTGTACCCTGTTATGGTGAGGTTGTGGGGTGGTGTGTGCCCCAGTTCAGTTTTCTAGGGTGGTGAGTACCCTACTACGTTGAGGTTGCGGGGTGGTGAGTGCCCCAGTTCAGTTTATAGGGAGGTGTGTACCCTATTACGTTGAGGTTGTGGGTGGTGAGTAGCCAATACTTAGAGGCATAGGCTGGTTGGTGTTTTAAACCATGCTCTCGCAATTCTCGTTTTCTTTATTTTCCTTAAGGGAGGAGATTGGGGTGTGTTTATGCATGTATATTTTGGAATGTTCCTTCCACATTCCCAGACATAATGATATATGTACATTGCATGCATGTATTGTTTGGAGTGTTTCTTTTGATGCATGTATATTTTGGAATATTCCTACCATCTTTTCTGATGTAATGTATTTAATGATGTTTCCGTTTATGTGCATCATTTCTGCATTAATTTAAGAAAGGGGATGTGTTATAACTTACTTGTTGCCATTCCTCTTTTGTAGCTACACTTCCCTACTGCTCAGCCAGGATGAGTCCTGAAATGTGTGATGATGTCATGGAATGCTTGGGAGCTTGGTTATGTGTGAGAGTGTCAGATTGTGGATGCAGGCTGAGCAGCAGGGTGGCTGCTCCTGGTGGGGCTACACTTCCATATACACGTTCATCTACTTATCTTAATCTGTCAAACTTACCCTGGAAATAAGCTTGAATAAACCTATCCTGTTTTAAACACCTGGCTAATGGACTTTCTATTTACAACAGCCTCATTGCCAGAGATACTGTAAAATCACACGTTTGGAGGATCTTGATTGTTAGAAAAAATATTGACTCTATATCTTACCTTCAGTCCTAATGTTAGCTTAATTAATATCTGATGGGAGTCCATTTAGACATGCAGTCTCATTCAACTTGAAAATGTTTCTACACTTAAGCGACCGTTATAATATGGCGAAAGGATACTAAATTCCTAGGCTAGGAAGGTAAATTAATGGAACAGGTTTTGCTCTGGAATAGTGGGCTACTGAGTGCAGAGAAATTGAGTTTCTAGGGGATGTATGGAAAAATCAAGATGATAGAGTTCCCGAGTATGGAGTCGGACTATCAAATGGCTGACTCTGAGCTATTCCATTGCGTACAACTTAAGCATGCTCTAGTGGCGCACATTAGAAAGAACAACCACCTACCATAATACGCACCGCTAGAAGACCGGTTACTAATGGATCAGATAATGGGAAAGGCCACCTCCCTCATTTATAAAAAAAAGTCCTGAATAATATGACTAATTCTCTGACAGCACGTAGAGAGGCTTGGGAAGGAGATGAGGGTATCCTACTGTAAGATGGCTGTCTTAGGGTTACATATGCAAAAGTAACAATTAATGGACGGAATGCTGGACAATGCAAACATTCACTTCCAGTCGCAAGGATCTGGATTAAATTCATCATTCTTTTGCTCACCACACCACCCCAGTTTGGACCCAGCCATATGCAAATCAGTTTTGACCCTGTTCCTTGTGGGAACAGTCCAGCTCGCACTGCCAAGCGAGGTCCTCTCTGGACCGGAAACAAGCATCCTGGGACCGGTTTCAGGGCATCACCCTTCATCAGCCAGGCTAGCTTGAATCCAGTGGTGTAGTGAGCACGAGACCCACGTCTGGGCATACCCTCCCCACTTAGGGCAACATTTGCAAAAGAAACAATTGCTGGACAGAATGCTGGACAATGCAAACATTCAGCCCCAGTCGCAAGGATCTGGGTTAAACCCATCATTCTTTTGCTCACCACACCACCCCAGTTTGGACCCAGCCATAGGCAAATCAGTCTTGACCCTGTTCCTTGTGGGAACAGTTCAGCCGAACTGCCTAGCCAGGTCCTTTCCTGGACCGGAAACAAGCATCCTGGGATCGGTTTCAGGGCATCACCCTTCATCAGCCAGGCTAGCTTGAATCCAGTGGTGTAGTGAGCACGAGACCCACGTCTAGGCATACCCTTCCCACTTAGGGCGACATTTGTAAAAGAAACAATTGCTGGACAGAATGCTGGACAATGCAAACATTCAGCCCCAGTTGCAAGGATCTGGGTTAAACCCTTCATTCTTCTGTTCACTACACCACCCAGTTTGGTCCCAGCCATATACAAATCAATCTTGATCTTGTTCCTTGTGGGAACAGTCCAGCCCGAACTGCCAAGCGAGGTCATCCCTGGACCGGAAACAAGCATCCTGGGACCGGTTTCAGGGTATCACCCTTCATCAGCCAGGCTAGCTTGAATCCAGTGGTGGAGTGAGCACGAGACCCAAGTCTGGACATACCATTCCCACTTAGGGCGATATTTGCAAACAAAACAATTGCTGGACGGAATGCTGGACAATGCAAACATTTAGACCCAGTCGCAAGGATCTGGGTTAAACTCATCATTCTTTTGCTCACCACACCACCCCAGTTTGGACCCAGCCATATGCAAATCAGTCTTGACCCTGTTCCTTGTGAGAACAGTTCAGCCCGAACTGCCAAGCCAGGTCCTCCCTGGACCAGAAACAAGCATCCAGGGACCTGTTTCAGGGCATTACCCTTCATCAGCCTGGCTAGCTTGAATCCAGTGGTGTAGTGAGCACGGGACCCACATCTGGGCATACCCTTCCCACTTAGGGCAACATATTCAAAAGAAACAATTGATGGACGGAATGCTGGACAATGCAAACATTCACCCCAGTCGCAAGGATCTGGGTTAAATCCATCATTCCTTTGCTCACCACACCACCCCATGACGGACCTGGCCTGGCAGTTCGGTCTGGATTGTTCCCATTGGGCGCAGGGTCAAGACTGATTTTGCCACATGCATTTGCCACCCCAAGTGGGACAGGTATGCCCAGACGTGGGTCCTGTGCTCTCCATTCCACTGGGGTCAAGCTATCCTGGCTGAAGAGGAATGAAACCCCGAAAATGTTCCTAGGATGCTAGTTTCCAGTCAAGGGCGGACCTGGCCTGGCAGTTCCGCCCTGGACTGTTCGCATTGGGCGCAGGGTCAAGACTGATTTGCATATGGCTCCAAACTGGAATGGCATGGTGAGCAACAAAAGATGGATTTAGGCCCGGATCTTTGTACTGGGGTGAATGTATTACATTGTTTTGCATTCTGTCCATCAATGTTCTTTTTGCATTTGTCACCCCAAGTGGGACGGGTATGCCCAGACGTGGGTACCGTGATCTCCATGCCACTGGAGTCAAGCTATCCTGGCAGAAGGGGGGTGAAACCCCGAAACCGGTCCTAGGATGCTTGTTTCCAGGCCAGGTCGGACCAGGCTTGGCAGTTCGTGCTGGACTGTTCGCATTAGGGGCAGGGTTAAGACTGATTTGCATACGGCTGGGTCCCAACTGGAATGGCATGGAGAGCAAAAAAACGATGGATTTAGGCCCAGATTGTTGTACTGGGGTGAACGTAAGACATTGTTCTGCATTCTGTCCATCACTTGTTCTTTTTTTGCAGATGCATTTACTGTGCATTACAGGAGAGGTTAGATGGCCAAGATACACTAAATTGGGGCAAATGCTTACAGATATAATAGCCAAAATAAATATCACCCAGGCATGGGGGAAAGTGTAACCCCCTTCTGTCAAGGAATGTGAAAACAACCTAGATTGGTGCTGTGCAGCAGAAAAGATTATCTACCAGAGCCAAGGAAGCCCCCGGAAGTGGGACAAGGTCTGGGGGCAATGGGTGGAATATAGGGGGCCTTGAATTAACACAAGAAAAAAAAACAATGTGTGATAGGGGGTAAGGATATCGGTAGACGCCGGCCTCGAGCGAGAGGGGAGGACCGCTGGAAATTATTGGGGCTTAAATACCACAAAGATGTATATAAGTGGTGGAGAACCATGTTCAAAATATGTAATGCAATAATAGAAGTTTATGTCCTTGATGTTCTGATATGCAACTGTATACTTAATAAAAAAGAGTTATTTGAAAATGTTCCTACATAGTCTGGAAATTTTTTATTTCTGTTTCCTGTCTCCTGTTTTCTTTGAACAGATCATGTTTAATTTTTTTATATTTTTAATTTTGGGGCTAAGCTGTTTCCTTCAGTCTACTCTTCGCCATTGGGATAAACTTCATACTTCGGAGTTTCATGACTGTCTTGTACAGACATCTGTTTCGTCTATGGCATGATCCCTCTATGAATGATACCGCTGCATGGTAATTGATTGAAAATGGATTAGATGATTTAGTGCAATTGAAAGCACAAGGTATTGCAGGCAAAAAAAAAACATGTTTCTTCACAAAGCCAATCACTCTTTTAAAACTTTTTAACTTTACTGTTTTCCAACATTTTACAATAAGTGGAAATACTCTACAGAGAAATCTGATGCAACACATTTAACAACGTAACAATGATAAACCTTACCCACATTGAAGAGAGATCTTCCCCGTTCATGTGTTTACGTGCATACCAAATATACAAGTGTTTAGAAAGCACTGACAAAAGTCACAATATTGATTGTGGGATGGTCAAGTGCTGTAGTCATGCATGTCTACTTCTCATAAGTATGCAATAGCAGGTATTGTCTGAGAGGAGACCAAATGTTTGTAGGCCATGACGTGAACCTGCTGTAGGTTTCTGCTGAATCTTTACAACAGATGAGGTCCTTGATCCACTCCTCAACATTCAGGACAGGACCACTTCCTCAGCTCATGATGACCCTCAGATTGGCCGGTAGGTGAACCAGGGCCACAAATCCTCTCTTGGGTGACACAATCACTTCCACATCTCCCAGTAGAACTAGCTGAGGGAGTGTCAGTTATCTGCTGTGTCATTGTCCTAAGCTAAACCACTAAGCCTCATAAACAACTGACTCCAGTGTGGGAACGTATAGCGTAAGTAGCCATTGCAGTTAGGCCAACTGTATTTAATGTACCCGGTGTGTAGTAAAAACAATAAAAGACCTTACATTTATTGTAGCCTGTGCCTGCTATTTAGATCGACACACTGTATTTGTGGGGAGCAAATGGCCCACTCCTGGCACGCGATAAACCAAACTACCGCGCCAGCGCCAGGGTACTCGTGGGGTGTTTGTTGCGCTTAATAAATATTATATACATACATACCGCACAGAAAATTCCAGATTGCACTGTCCTGCTCTCAGTCAATGGGAAAATTAGTTTCCCCAATTCATCCTAAGTCCTGAGGCCAAAGCACGAAAAGTCACGTAAAATGGGTGTCAGGTTAGTCTGTGGATCTCTAATATTTAATAGTATATTATCCACATATAGTTATACGTCTCCCGGCAATGCTAGTGTCTCTGTGCCAGTAGTGTTTGCTTACTGTACATGCAAGTGGTTCAGTAACCAGGGAATATAACAAAGGGGACAATGTGTACTCCTGATGGATACCACTTTTCACATCAAGTGAGCCCTGGAAGGGCCTTGCTAATTCTGGCCCAAGCAGTGGCATTTGAATAAAGTAAAAAAATTCCAAGATAGCAGCTCATTCGCAATTGCCACCCTCTTCAGAACAGCGGATAAGTATCTCCAATCAAAGTAATACAACGTCTTTTGTGTGTCTTAAAGGACTCCTGCATCATGTACTTCTGGGTGAAATTGAAGCACAGGTGCAATCAACATGTGCCAAATGTACATAGCTGGCTGACCAGGAATAAAGCGTACTGTGCCCCGTAGTACAAGTCCCGCCATAAAATGCACCGAATGGTTAGTTATAATCCTAGACACGTAAGGGTGTCAGCGCAACAATCTGTGGCAGACATCTTGATCTACAGACCACCCGGCATTGCTGGGCAGTTCCTGGATTCTATCAGTAACACTGTTTCTCTTTTGGCCGTCAATTTTAAGCACTGCCTCGTCTTAAGTGATTTTAACATCCATATGGATAATGTGACTGAACAGGAGTCTATTAAACTTTGTGACTCGCTAGCTCTTTTTAAAATGACTCCGTATGTCCTTCAGGCGACACAAGAGAGAGGTCATACCTTAGACCAGATTTTCTCAACGATCCCAATTATGATTTCTGCCCCGGTTCTAATAGTGTGGTCCGATCATGCTATGATCAATTTCACCATTGAGAAGGTGCATAATTCCTAATTCCATTGAGAAGGACACTCTCTCGTAGCCGTAGGCCTTTCAGCCAAATTACAGCTGACGCCCTCACTATCGCCCTCAGTAATTATCTGATCCACTTCCACAGGAATGTGGAGAAGGATGCAGAGGGGCTGGATGAGTCCAGCTCCGTGCCGATGAACTCGTCCCCCCCTCTGTACGCACTGTCAAAGCCTCACGTATTTCAGCCCCCTGGTTTTCTATTACCCTCAGAAATAGAAAGAGTGAGTGCAAACGCCTTAAGAGGTCATGGCGAAAAAATGTCAGCCCCGCTGATAAATTAACCTATAAAGAGGCTCTGAAGTTGCACTATAAAAAAGTCTTAGAGGAGAAAAAAACGTTTTAACTCCTCAAAAATAACACAGTCTGCTAACCATATTAAAGAAATCTTTAAGACAGTTAAGGAATTTCTATCCCCTAGCGCCGTTGCAAGTCCTTTTACTCCAACGGAAGCCTGGATAAGCCATTTAGCCTCATATTTCCATGATAAAATTGAAACCATTCAAGATTCATTTTCCCTGCTGCCTAGGGCTGAGGGTGAAATTCAAGCGTTTTTTTACCCCACCTACCGAGGTAAGGGGCCCTCTGCGCACACAGTTCCCCCCTTTATCCTTGGATAACTGTCTGGAAATAATGAAGGTTGCCAAATCCGGCTCCCTGACCCACCCCTGTCCAGCGAAGGTTCTGGCATCACTAGCAGAGGTAATTAACCCTGCATTAAATCGAATTCTGAATACCTCTCTGGAGTCCGGGCTTGTTTCGGACATGTGGAAGAATGCTAAAATACTCCCCCTATTGAAAAAACCAAAGGCGGATCCGGAGCTAGCCGCTAACTATAGGCCAATCTCCCTGCTTTCTTTTTCCTCGAAGGTACTAGAAAAATATGTTAATGGGGTTATCACCATATATGCAGAAACCAATTAAGTTTTTCATCAAAGTTAATCTGGATTTAGGTCTAACTTTAGTACAGAAACTGCGCTTCTGGAAGTCACGGAGGCCATTAAGGAGACCTTAGACAAAGGGGGAAAGGCTGTACTGATATTGTTGGACTTATCAGCGGCCTTAGATACCGTGCTCCATGATCAGCTCCTTCTGAGGCTCCACGATTGTGGCTATGGGGGCACGGTTCTCTGTTGGTTTACCTGCATCCGGAAAGACCGACATCAAAACGGTCTGGTCTCCCCCTTTTGCAGCGCCCATTCCCTCCCTAAGGTGGGGTCCCGCAGGGCTCAATCCTCAGCCCCACACTTTTTAACCTTTATATGTCCCCCTTTGGCACATCTGATTGAAGCCCATGGAGCCAAGATTATATCATATGCAGACGACACGCAACTGCTTTTCACCTGTGAAAAGAAGTCTGATTTAAGAGGGGGAAGTGATAAACGCTTGCCTGTCAGACGTGTTTGCCTGGTTCAAACTACAACAACTTAAGTGCAATCCCGATAAGTCGGAAATTATCCTTTTTGGCTGCCCATCAGACAACATTAGGCAAATCTGCTGGCCTCAGGATATGTTATCCCACACAGCCTCAGTTAAGACCGTTAAAAATGTAGGAGTTAGGATGGAGGATAATTTATCCATGAACGCCCAAGTACAAGCTGTAGCTGGTGCGTGCTTCGGAGTGCTCAAAATGCTGAGGCAGTTCCTGAACCTTCTGTCGGTGGATCATAGAAAAACTGTAGTCCAGGCACTGGTCTTGTCCAGGCTGGACTACGGCAATGTTCTCTACTTGGGGATCCCAGAATACCTGTTGTCACGCCTACAGGTGGTCCAGAATGCGGCGGCCAGAGCAATACTCATGCTGGGCCCCGGAACCTCGATGCCTACCCATTTGCCAACTATTGGCTTCCGATCTGTAAGAGGATAATCTTTAAAGCCATGGTCTTGGCTTTCAAATCTCTGCATGGGATGGGGGCCCCTATTTGAGAAAGAGAGTCCAATTCTACTACCCAGCTCGTGACTTAAGGTCTGCTTCACTTCAGTTAGCCCACACCCCGAAAAATCCACCCACGCTCGAATTGGTGGTCGCTCCTTCCGGGTGCAAGCAGCACAATTCTGGAATTAGCTGCCGCTGGCACTCAGACTGACTCAGGAGCTTCTTCTTTTCAGGAAGCTACTGAAAACCTGGTTATTCCAGCAATAGCGTGAATTTTGCCAGCTCAGAGACCACAGTTGGCCCCACCCAGTAGGCCAAGCGCCAGGAGTAGCCGTGCACTTTATAAAACCTCAGTAACATAACATAACATAACAACGACTTAGTAAGTAATTGTTTTTCAGATTTAGGTGTTAGGTTGGGGGTTCAGGGCATTTCTAAGGGCAGGGTTTTAGGGCTCAGGGCGGGGGGTCAGGTAATTTTTAGGGCTGGTGTTGGGATAGTTTTTAGGGCCGGGGGTTGGGGTAGTTTTTAGGGCTGGGGAACGGGTTTAAGGGCTCCGGTGGGGGGGGGGGGGGGGGGGGGGGACAGTTTTTAGGGCTGGGTGCTGGTGTTGGTGCTCACAGTGGGAGGGTTGGGGGCTGGGTTTTAGGGCTCAGGTTGGGGGGATGGGGTAGTTTTTGGGGCTGGAGGCGGAGTGGTTTGCAGGGCTTTGGGATGAGTTTTAGTGTTCAGAGTGGGGTGGGATGAGATCTTGACCACGCATATGCCTTTAACAATCATGCCTTAACAACATTTGTTGTAAAGTAATGCGTGGTAAAGACGCGGTCGTAGTTGAGACCGTGATGTTAAGGCATACGTTGTTCCGTCATACAACCTGCATGCAGGAAATTTCTGGTTCACTTGGTTTTAGGATAGTGTTGATATTTGCTTCCCGGAGGGCCGGTAGAAGACAACAATAGCTACATGCTTTTTCTAACATTGCCAGAATGGGCGTGGTCAGTGCATCAGTATATTCTTTATAAAAATCTGCAGTGAGACCTGCAGTTCCTAGAGCCTGACCATTAGGCATAGCAATAACAGACTTTTTTTTATCACACCTCACATTTGGTTGTAGTAGGTATTTCATGTCAGAATTTTTCAGCATGCTATAAACAACCATCAAAATAGTCTGATATGGTAACATCAGAGTAGGGTATCTATGAAGAATAGAGTTACAGATTTACTCCTTAAACCAGGCAAGGTTGTTCTACTCAGGTAATTTTAAAGCGGTGATATCCACAGAATCCCACACAAATTTCAACTAGTATTTTCCCAAGGTATTCTCCCTCTATGTAAGCCATTGCCACTGCATGTTTTCAGATATTTGGCCTGGGGGTCAATAATTTCACTAAACTCCCTCAATTTAGGGTGTATATTCTTAATCTTCTGTCACCAGCTGAGGCATGAATCACCTCCATTCATCAATCTCTGTTTATAGCTTACCTAATACCTACATTTCAGGGGATCTATTTGACAACACAGATATAGGCTTTAGAGGCATCCCATAGAATACCATAGTTTTTACAGAAATAATCTGAAATCTTGGAGAATTATAACTAAAGGCACCCACCCCTCTCCTTTTATATTAACCTTTCCAGTGGCACTCAAAATAAAAGGTTAGCAGGGTAGCCTCTATGTAATTTAGTTTTCTCAATTCCACAACAAAACTAAATATAAAAGTGCTTCTTCCACCAGGTCAAGCCCATTATGGATCTATGGTACCAGGATGAGACCGGTGCTTCAGGTTAATATTTCTTCGGTCTGAGGATAACTTTGTGTAACATACACTAGTTTGTGAGGTAGTGTCCATTGACCATTCTTTCATCCTCTCATTCTCTCTTCATATTTGTATGAGCAAACAATTGCACATAATTGGAAACTAGGCCAGCAGAAGAGCTGCACCTGAGTGTCATTTGAAAGCTAAAGCTGAAACAGACAGGGCTGCTACCTACCAAGTGCCACACTATAAATAATGCAGAACAGTTAGTATATCACAAGTAGAATCAGTCATTATTGTTTTTGTCCACATCTGCTTTATTACCAGTCAAATGAGGGGGTGATGCCGGAGTATCCATTTCAGTGTATGTGAATCTTTCCATCAACAGGGAGTTTAAGGCGGGCATTATGTTACAAGCTATAGGGAATATTCAAAGACTGAAGTTTCTTTCTGACACTATTGAATGATTGACAAGCATCTTGGACAGTGATTAGAAAGTCTATAAAGAACTAGTTAGAAGATCCTGCATAACTGAGGTTATGTTTTTCGCAAGTGAGTCATAGTGTGCCATCTCAGTCTCTATAGTTTAAAAGGCAGACAATTAATTACTTTATGCAAAGGCACCCCAGACACTTGCCTTGGAGCCAACAGTTTGTGTGCACATTACAGCAGGGAGAAACTATCCTTGCCAAACAAGTCAGGAAGGAAGGTCTCCACAAAAGACTCCATTCTCCCTGTATTGGTCGATTTCAATACACTGGTAATTCTGATGTTGTTCGATCTGGACCATGACATTAGATCTTCATTTTTGGCTTTTATGACCGTGAATACTCTTTCCATCTAAAGATATTTATTATTTCGAGCCTGTCATATAGTCTTCATCATCAGAAGGGGCCCGTTGTGGGAGTGCTGCCGGGCTCTGACATGGGGAGGGCCACGTTGGGGGGGGGGGGAGGGGGGGGGGTAGCAAACTCCGTAATACGGCCGCACAGAGGTAAGTACACAAACAAATAAATAAAACAAATTTTGTTGCGCGCGTTGCATCTCATTTGGCAATCCAGAGCGCGCAACGAAATTCATTTTATTTATTTGTTTGTGTACTTACCTCTGTGCAGCCGTATTCTGGAGTTTACAACCCTGCCCTTTCCCCACCCCACCCCACTTCAGCGCCCGGCAGCACTCCCACCACGGGACGCTACTGTTCATCATCTGAGAAGTTTGACGAGATCTATTCTGGTAGTCTACATGTGGAGGTGCTCAGACACGTGGTCCATAAGTGATGTCAAGGTATCATTTTTCCTGTTTATTGTTTGAAGGATGGACTTGAAGTCGCATTCATCCTGCGTCTCAGAGAAAGGGGAGTTGCTACTCTCTGTCAAGTCTTGGCTGAATGTCAGAGATCCAACAAAAGCTTAGATGTTTTTAATCTGATTTGCCCATTGTACTGTAGTGGTTGTCACGGTGGTTATAGAAAGGCAGGAGAGGTCAACAGGAGACACACAAAGCCAGACAAATAACCCACCACACAGGGAGACAGATAACCGAGCCCCCTCCCCTGGAAGGCACTAATATTGGTTTGCCATCGAGTTTGTACAAAGTCATAGTTGACATGTAGCACCAACATATCCAAATGAAACACACAATTTCGAGAACCCCCCCGCCGCCCCCCCCCCCACCCCCCCGCCCCGCCCGCCCATGCAGATCCAAATATCCATGCCATGCCTGGTATTCAGGAGAATAGTTCCCACTTGTTCCCAGGAGTACCTCAGTAGTAGTCAGCGCAGAAACATTAAGTCCTAGTTCCACCATTGCCACGTAGTCATCATCAGAAAAAGGCTGCAGTGAATTTGGGGCATATGGTCACCACACAGCTTGACTTCCAGCAAGACGGGTCTCTGAAAGGAGCCTTCTAGTCCTCAAGAAATGTCGACTCATCGAGAGTCACACCATGCTGAGCAAAATATCAAGCCTGCTCCTGGGCAGCTGCTCTGCTCACCAGCCCGACCCTGAGCTGACAGTTCCGGGGATCCACCGGCAGCATGCCAGGAGCAGGCAATGGCCTCAGCTACCCCACGACTCACCAGTGAGCACCACCAGGCACAACAGAACGCACCTCAGAAATGAGGAGTGTTCGCACTAGCTCACTCGCTACTCGGGGGACCTGCACTGGAACACACACCACCTCCCCAGGCCAGTGCGGATCATCACATTTCAGGCAGACAACAATGTAGATTTTTCAGTGTGGTCTGTGGTTTCAGGGGTGATCAATGGTTGCCAGATTGCAGGTAAATGCAGGATTATGGCAGCCCCAGAAGAAAGCGCTCTAAGATTTGGCCATCTTCAAACCAAAGCCGACTCATTACTCCCCGCAGACTCCAAGTACTTAAAAGTAAAGGAAAACACTTTGAATGCTAATAGCCTAGACATTATGAGAAATCACACAAAAGGTATGTATGGTACATTGTTTACAAAAAACAGCTGTCTTTGAAGCTCTATTTAAATACTTTCAAACATGCACCTGCAATTCTAACAATGTTTCCATTTCTGTCTTTGAAATTACAAAATGATTTGCTGATCCTGAGTGTTGCCGAGTTAACATTCCTGCATCAGTGGTGTGGGTGGCTGGTCGAAGCAGTTATAATTTCTCAGTGAACCTTGTGATGGAAACGACTCCTAATCATTTTATGTATGCGTGATAATATTGAATCTGATAAGTAGAGACTGTTATATCTTATGAAAACTTCAGATTTAAGGTATAAACAACATTCCTTTCTCGGCTAAGCTTTCTTTATGGAAACAAATTCAACCATTCATATTGTTCTTGCTGTGATCACTGCAGGCCCCTATGATGGAGCTATTTAGTGGAATCAGAAAAAAAGTTAAGGATTTTTAATCTGCTTTTAGGATTTTTCCTTTAGAGGAAGTTACATATAGTATTTTTTTTTTATTACATTTGGCTTGCCTGTGCCTGAGCCAACTGAGTTGAGCTGTGGAGACCATTGCTCCTACGTTTCAGTAGCAGGTTCTTTACTCATCTACTGCTGTACTTATTTCTGCCTTCAAGAAAAGAGCTGTATTGCCCTTATTAAAAAAAACACAAAACCTAAGGCTGAAACAAATGTTTCAGTGGGCCTATTTCTACACTACCTTGCTCAGCAAAGATTCTCAAGAAGGCAGTAAACACTCAAATGGTCCCTTTTCTGTTCTGAAGACTTCAACTTCATTAGATCTAGCCCAGTCTAGGTTTATCCCTCCCAAAATGATTAAACAATTTTAGTAGCAGCAGTTAACAAGGCTCACATTATTTAGGATCGAGGTGGTACTAAAACCATGATCCAGGTTGACCTCTTTGTGGCCTTTGACCACAATTTTCTTTTTTCGTGTCTTTCAGTTAGTTAGGGGTATAAGATCAAAAGCTGTGGGCTAGGTTTGGTTCTTCTTAATCCCCTTTCCTGTCACTGACCACCCAAGTGTCGCAAGGCTCTCCATTGAGCTCGACACTGTTTAACTATGTTCCTCTGTTGGCTGCCCTAATTCCATCTTTTAGTAGTAAACAAAAAAGTGATGGGTGGGATGCTTGAATTAATCTCAGCCACTGGTAATTACCTAGGCCGCATCCCAGGGCAGTCCTCTCTCTTTGCCTATCACTTGTCTCCTACACTGAAGAACCTCAATCGTTGATGCGACTCACAGTGCAGAATGCAGCTTTGCGTCATCGTGTTAGGAGCTGCTTATCAGCAGTACCATTTTAGATAACCTGTAAGATTCTGAAGGTGAACACCAACAAGAACGTGCTTTTGATCCTGTCGACTACTATTTATTTTTTCTCTTGGTTGGATCCAGAACTAGGACGTGTTCCCACCCCAATGGAAGCAATTAGGTATCCAGGGCAGGGATCACTGCTGATTCAAAGTAGACCATCACTACCCATATCAATAAGCCTGAAGGCACCTGTTTTACTCTCATTAGGAGTTTGAAAATAATTATCCTCCTCCTTCCTACGAATAGAAAAAAACTGTGTTTCTGGCAGTAATTCTATCTTGCCTTAACCCTATCACTCCTTACAAATAGATCCTGCTTATGTTCCACAGGAGCAACGCAATGAGCTCAAGATTATGTGTGTGACTTATGGCGGTGCTTGGAAAAGAGGATTATATTATGTGAGGAAGATCATCAAAAGATACTATCCTAGGAGTTAGCTGAGACCTATATACCAGGCGACTAATATTTTAAAAAGCTTCCCTGTAGGGTACAACTTTGGCTGTACAATGTGTGCTTTTATGGAAAGTCATACATCCTCCAATTCAGGGCATTAGGCATTCCTGCAATTGTAGAAAGGCTGTTAAGAACAGGCCCCATAAGAGAACCCATCAATAGTGTGATAGATGATTTTATGGGGTGCAGTATCCCGTACTGTGACCCTTTGCTGCATAATTCATGGTATATAAGTACCAGATACCATAAAATAACATGTCTGCAGATAAAGGAAGGGATGTGATGCGATGCTGGAAGAGGTGTGGCGCAGTGGCCATGGTGCCTGACTCCGGACCACAGGATTCATGATTCGATCCCTGGCTCCAGCGGCAGGTTAGCCCAGCACCATGTGACTCTGGGCAATAGCTTGCTTAATCTTCCCAACAGCCCCCAGCGCCAGGACACCTCCGTTGGAGATAGCTGTGCGCTTTACAAATGCTGGCATTTACATTTACATTTAACAACAAAATGTTGGACCATAGGAGCTCAGAATTTTTGCAGAATAAGAGCTTGGATGTAAACTGTTACACATGTAGAAGAAGTACTTGGGGCCTAATTATGACTTTGGCGGTCCTGGAGCGGGCCGCCACACCAGCCAGGACCGCCAAAGTCGACCTCTGCCGGCCTGGAGGATTACTAGTAATCTTGTGGTCTGGCAGGCGTTCCTTTGGTGATCCCATAGCAGTGTTTATTAAAAAGTCTGCGCAATAGAAATGCCAAAGCCCGTTCCTGCACACATTGGACTGTAAAGTCCATGCTGTGCAGGAAAGGGGGTGATTGCACACAGGGGGGCACAACATGTGCCCCCCTGGAGGCCCCACTAAGCCCTGAGGCAACAGGGGGTCCTGTAGGGCCCCCTTTGTTTCCTCACCGTCAGCGGTTTCATGTCGTGAGAACCACCTTGAGACTGCTGGCGTTGAAGAAACTTGCAATATGCTTGGTGGTGCTGCAGCAGCACCACCAAGCATATTGCAGCCTCAAGCGCCCTGTGCCACAACCAGGGATCGCGGATCCCTGGCGGTTGCAGCGGTGCTCTGGAGGTCTGGCCACCGTACTCGTAATACAGCGGTCGGACCGTGTCGCACGTGTAGCGGTGACATGGACCACCAAACTCGTAATCAGGCCCTTAGCCTCCAGCACCTTGTGCAAACGCATGTAATTTGTCTCTTTCTGATTGTAATGCATCCCTTGGGTCTGCATATTCTTTATAAATAAAAAAGATAGTACAATCAGGACATTTCCTGTCGAAGAGCCCTGGCTGCAAAATTGAGAGAGAAAGTAGCATGCGAAGCCTCCAACCCAAGGCACATGAGTAATTCAACAGATGAATTTTCTTAGATTTCCATAAAAATAAATAACTCCACAGGGTATGACTGGCACGATCGTGTACTGCCGGCCTGGGCCACTGTGCATTTGGCAGCTATAAGGATCTGAAAGTCAATGTTTGTTCTGACACCATCAGTAACTGTGCGCAGCACTGCAGCCAAGAAAAGGACATTTGGAAGGCAGTGGGCAGGTGGCAGAGACCGTAATATGGTCAAGCTGGTCACATTACGTATTTACGACCATAGACGTCCAGAAGGGCGATTGTTCACAAAGGTTCAACTCTGTTTAATCGTCTTGTTTTGCAAGTATTCCGCTCCAAGCCTCTCGTTCTATCACATTTTCTGGAGCTCTAGATATTGTCTTTGTGTCACTGGGATCTGCTTGAACTCTCAGGACCTGTTCCGACATTATTCCTTGCTAGATCTCGGTCTAGCCTTTTCCTATGTATTGTGATAGACATTTTACACCCCGAATGTCTATATTTCAGGAAGGCATTAAAGGTATACACTGCTTTAAACTTTGGAAGCACTGCAAACTTTTGCAAAATTCATTTTGCGCTTTCAGGCTGGTGAATTTACACTTGAGCGTTTGGTGCTGGAGTGCAGGCAGGTAGCTTAGCAGTAAAAAAAAAATGTGAAAACTTCTTTGAACTCAACTAAGATTAGACAAGAATGGAACAATGAGCACTGATTATTTTGGCACAGCTTTTCAGGAATGTGGAGGAATATCCCTTCAAGTACAAGGATTTATTTATTTATAAAGTTTTATGTAGCGCGACCATTGCGGGTATCAGAGCGCTTAACAATAATCAAGGTGGCATGTATAAAAACAACATAATTAACGACAGGATATGGTATGTGAGAATCCCCTAGAGAGAACATGGTCTCACAATAGCTGTTGTCCCAGCTATTTTTATCGTCTGCAGTTGACAGTGGGCCCTATTACGTTGTCAGTCAGAACACGTAGCAGGATGGAGTCTGCCTGACTATTAGTCGGGTTCCACCTGCAGTGTTAGGATGCGACCGCCCTAAGGACGGTCGGAAACAGGCCCGGCTCCAGGAATATTTATTTGGGTGGGCCAAAGGTACATTCGGGTGGGCCAGCATTTTTCGCTTATATATCTAGCCAGGCCTGATTCTGGCCCTCCTTTCTTTCCTTAGTCCTACAAGGCACAGTAAAACGAACTCTTTTCAAAGTCTCTTTTTAAATGTTATCACTCTTAAAAAGTGATTTTCTTCCATGTAATATCCCTTTGATGGGAAGAGGAGGTTTGTAAGTTGGGAGTATCTAGCAAGTGACTCTACTCGGGCTCCCGCTGTGTGAGCCTTCAGGGAGAAACCCTCTTCATTACTACCTCCCCCTGACCCCTGACTCTGCAGCGCACTCACTTACAGGCTTGATTATCCACTTTTCTACCACCCCCCTCCATTACACCTTATCCATTACACCTTATCTCACAGCTGACCTTGGGCCCCAGCCCCATATCAGCCACCATGCAGTTCCACTTTCATTATTCCCAGTAAAAAACAATAGTAAAATCACCTTCAAACTTGAAACACTGAATATAGCAGTATGTGTAATTATCATGCATGTTAAAGTATGATCCATAGTTGTCCTAATAGGCCGGCTTTAATGCTGGTGCAAAAGTCTTTTTGACCTCTTTTTTTACATCTTTCTCTGTAGATAACTCAACTACCACCCTCCAACTGTGCCTTTCATCTCTACTTAGCGACTCCCCCTCATGGCCTCCTCCTCAGACTCCCCAACTACCACCCTCCACCAGTGCCCCTCATCTCTCCGTAGCTCCCCCACACCCCATGACCTCCTCCTCAGATTCCCTCACTGTCACCCTCCACCAGTGCCCCTCATCTCTCTGTAGTTCCCCCCACCCCATGACCTCCTCCTCGGATTTCCTCACTGCCACCCTCCACCAGTGCCCCTCATCTCTCTGTAGTTCCACCACCCCATGACCACCTCCTTGGCTTCCCTCACCGCTCCCTCCACCAGTGCCCCTCATCTCTCTGTAGTTCCCCCACCCAATAACCACCTCCTCAGCTTCCCTCAATGCCACCCTCCACTAGTGCCCCTCATTTCTCCATAGCCCCTCACCCCATGACCTCCTACTCATTTCCCTCACTGCCACCCTCCACCAGCTCCCCTCAGCTCTCTGTAGTGCCCCCCAACCTGTGACCTCCTTTTCGGACTCACTCACTGCCACCGTCCACTAGTGCCTCATATCTCTCTGTAGTCCCCCCTCACCCCATAACCTCCTCCTCGGCTTCTCTTACTGCCACCCTCCACTAGTGCCCCTCATTTCTCCCTAGCCCCCCCACCTCGTGACCTCTTCCTCAGATTCCCTCACTGCCACCCTCCACCAGTTCCCCTCAACTCTCTGTAGTCCTCCTCCACCCCGTGACCTCTTCCTCAGCTTCCCTCACTGCCACCCTCCACCAGTGCCCCTCATCTCTCCGCAGCCCCCCACCCCATGACCTCCTCCTCGGATTACCTCACTGCTACCCTTTACCAGTGTCCCACATCTCTCCGTAGCCCCCCACCCCATGACCTCCTCCTCGGATTCACTCACTACCACCCTCCACCAGTGCGCCTCATCTTGCCGTTGCCCCTCTCTCAAATCCATTCCTTTAGTTGCATAGCGCTACTCATATGAGTGTAGGGTGTCACAGTACTTTACATAACAGCACACATTATACAGAGACAATAAATCAGTCTACGGGGAATGTCACATAAGCCAACGAGGATTACAAGGTGTAGAAATCACGTCATCCACACTGGTGGGCAGTATATTTTACGAGGGTTTGGTCTGGAGAAGCCCACACTCAGGATTTAAAGAGTACTCCAGTGGTTGGGGGTTGGCTTTACTTATAAAAATATATAACAGCCCAAACAAACTCTTTTTAGTAACATTAGAATGTTGAAAGAATGGAGAAGTTCTAACTATATCACAACACAAAAAAGTGAATTTTGTATGCAGCTCTTTGATGACAGTTCATAGGTCACTGTCCTATGTTAGGATAGTAACTTCTGAACTGCAAGTAACACAAGGATCTCTGTGACAGAGGTAGTAACCCACTGAGCTAGTCCCATAAAATTCAGTTTATCTGCAGTTAAAAACTACCAAAAGATAAAAGGTTGCTCTGCAGCAGGATCGTAAATCACTAGTTATCTGAACAGTTTTTATTGTTGTTGTACATCGGTGGCAGATTCACTGCGAGGGCCAAGGCTCATGTTTGGGTGGGCCAGGCTCATGTTTAGGTGGGCCTGGCCCACCCGGCCCACCCTCTAGAACCGGGCCTTGTCGGAAACATCCATTTTATTATTTCAGCTTGTGCAGTGGGTGGAAAAGGGCTGCAGCAAAAGCTGCAATAGAAAAATTAATGTTTGGGGGGATCCACAGGTGCTCCCAATCCCCAAAGAAGATGGCCAGGAGGGAAGGGAGCCCCCAAAGTCACTTTCAATCTGCCTTTTCATGGCGATCAGACCGCCATGAAAGGGCAGGCGGAAAGCAACATAGTAATCCCAATGGCGGAGCCGATGCTGGCTCCGCCACCATTTGGGGATTACAGTTCTGCCCGGCTCCCTGACGGACTTCATGAATTCCCCCACAGGTTTCTCTCCGACCGCCAGTATCATAATACAGAGAACGGATGGAAACCTGTGATGTCAGGCGGAAAGCTTCTGACAAGTTGTTAGATGGCTTTGGAGGCTTTCAGCATGACATTATAATCAGGGCCAGAGTCCTGAAACACTGACCTCAGCCTTTTTGGGCTTCTTTCCCTTTAGGAATCATTCCAAAGTTTCTGTAAAGCTGCACTGCTTGACATACCTTGGAACTTAGATTCTTTTTCGTTCACTTTCTCTGAGGAAATAATTACTTCACAAAAATGCTATCTCTTTTTATGAAGTGCCCAATGTAGCTGAAGGAAAGGCAAACTCAGATCCTCATGATCTGTGTACACTTTGCATTCCAGAAACTTACATTTTGTACAGATGGAAGTGCTTGGACCTTTACTAGGCACACCCTTACAGACTAGAAGAAAATTGAGCCACATGAGTTTCAGGACGAACAGCACAGATGACCAGAAGGGTTGAGGAGAAACGAGAATGGTAACCCTCCTCTACCAGTGCTCCCATTTACTTTTAGGAGGACTTCTCCAGGGGAAGATCAAAAAGGAGACACCACAGTAAAAAACACAGTTTGCGGTCGACATTGAGACACATGACGTCCAAGCAAGGCACTATGGCAACTTCTTCTACAAACAAAAGTTGCTCCTAAATTTCGGGCCATTTATAGGGGCTTACAAAATGAATGTGTCCATCTGTAATGAAACTGGTGCTGATGTAAAGCGCTCTGATACCTGATATCTTCAGGTCGCGTTCGTACTATTTAAAACTCTAAAACAAAATTTATTTAAAAAAATGTATTCCTTCAGGTTTTTCCCAGCTGAGTCTTCCATGGAAACACCAGCAATTTCATATGGGGTAATATTGCATGCAAAATTACAACATAACATGTAATTTAAAACTGGGCGGAAAATTCAGTTTAAAGGGGGACTTTCTAGGTTTGGAACTGCTGTCTCTGGAAACCTTTCTTTAACGGACACTGCAAGATAGGTTTGAAAGCGACTGGCTCCGCACAGTTCTTTAAAAGTAATTTAACCACTGCAAGCTGTATATAACATGAAGCTTATCGGGTCAAAATAATAATCAGGCCCCAATGAGCGGGGAATCAAAGCCCTAAAAATGTGTAACCCTCCTACAGATAAGAGAAATTATAAAGATGATGGACTTTATTACAAAATGCAAAAGAACACAAGCTTATCCAATATACTAATTTCTGACTTAGTAAGTTACAATACAGAACAAACACATTGGTTTACTGTGGGCTCTTTAGATGCACGTATCATTCAACACATTAATAGGCTTATCAGGCCTTATATTACTGGCTAATAAGTAATACTGATGTTACAAATTTAGTCAAAGAAGATGAATTCTCCTGAATTATCTGATAACCGGATTTCATATATTTCAAACCACATTTCCTACAAACATTAATTTAATTTGTCACCAGAAGTACTCGTCTCTACAAATATATTCAATTACAGTCTCTACCGTGCCCTTAGCATGGACAGCCATAAGTAAACCATGTGATGACCCCACACACTTCATTAACTCAACCCTATAGCAACTTCATCCCACAGATGATCATTTATCCTGTACAAACAAATACTAGAACTGTACCCTGCCCCCAAACTCAACATGCAGGAGCCAATATCTAAATGTCTGTGCCCTTTGGTCTCACAACAACCTCATCTACCAGCCCAACATAAAACGTAAAACATTACCTCCTTGCTCCAGCACTCACACCATCATAATGCTCTGCAAGCCATTATCATAGTGATAATGATTATCATCATTTGCAGAAACGAGTGTATGTCCACATAGGCGTTTCATGGGGCTGAAAAAGTCAGTATAACTTTTTGTACTGAAGCCACTTCTTTAGGCAATAATGTGTGTTTCACAAAGAGAAAGTCAGTACAGATAATAAGCATTCACCTAATCAATTATGGCAATAGCATAGAATATGCCAAAGATTTTCATGAGGTGACGGCAGATTATGCTGGGGATAATATGTTCAGAGTTTTTCTACTAGGACAGCACGTACAATTATGTACTCTGTGTGAGGACCACAATCTCTCTTCAAGGCAACCGTTTAAATCGAGGGCAAAAAAAGTAATTTCAGCTGATTTAAGATATAGTCATCAACAGCTGGAGTGTAGGCCCCCGCTAAGAACTCTTTGATCCATAACCTTAACCCCTTACACCCCACATACATCACCTGCTTCTTAGTTTTACAAATCTCTCATCTCTTGTGTCTGTAAAAGGTAAACACCAGTACATTTGGGTCCCTGGGAGCTACATAAAGGATAACATGCAATTGCTTCTGAAAGCAAACTATTCGTTGGAGGGCAGTGGAAAAGTGTATCATCTATGGAACTCTATTCGATTGCATCTAAGATTCAGAAGGCTGTTAAAGTTATTAAAACCCTTTTCAGACCTATGACTTGTCTTAAAGTAACTTGACAACTTGTCCTACTTTCATGGCCAGGGCCTGATTTAGCATTTGGTTAACAGGTTACTCAATCAATCAATCAGGGAGTTTTAAGCGTGCTACTCTCCCGCGAGGGTCTGAAGGCGCTGGGGGATGGGCGGGGCAGCTCCGGTCAGTCGAAGAGCCAGGTGTTGAGGGTCTTCCTGAAGATGTGCAGGGTGGAGGTGCATCTGATGTCAGTCTGCAGCTCATTCCAGGGCTTAGACGCGATGTAGGAGAAGGTTCTCCCACTTGTTCTTGCTCTATGGATGCGCAGGGTTTCGGCGAGGGTGAAGTTGCCGGATCGGAGGTTCTTCTTGGGTACGTGGAAGGCGATTCTGTCATTGAGATATTGAGGTCTGGTGTTGTGGAGGAAATTGTAGGTGTGGGTGAGTATCCTGAGGGTTACTCGCTTCTCATCGGGGACCATTGAAGGTCTTGTACCACAAATATGACTGATATTCTGCCTCCTAATTACAAGTGCAATATATTCAGATTCATTCATTGTAATTAGGCAGACTGGATATTAGTTATGCCTGTGATGGAGTTACCTGTTCGCCAAACTCTAAATCAGGGCCCTGGTCTACTTGTAAGATGCCTAAAACCAGCCCCGCCCAACGCGGTCTACTCTTAGACTCCCCTGGAGGCCCATAGGAATGAATGTCAATTACCGAATCGGTAAATACCGATTCAGTAAAAGGGGGAAACATTGAAGGGTGGCAGGGTGTCACTTTGACACCCTGTTGCACCCCTCAATTGTATATGGGTGCACATGTTGCAGACATACATGCCCTAAGGGCCTAAGGGCATGTATGTCTGCAACATGGCACTGTTGGAAAAGCAAAATAAATGCCTTTTCAAAGGTTTTCATTATTTACCACCAACTTCTAGATGGTGGTAAATAACGAATCCTTAACTGAGGAATGCACTAACTTGAGTGCTCCCTACATCCTGAATTTGGTCATTCACCGAATCGGTATGTTAAGAATTTGGTATTTTACTGAATCCTTAAATTACTGATTCGGTAAAATACCGAATCCTACAAAAATGCCACCTACATCTAAAAAGCCCAATACCGGTCGGTAACGGCACAAATTCGGTAATTTCGGCCGTTACCGACCGGTATTGGGCGACCAACATCTGGCCCTAAAGGTTAAATCTTGTAGACAAAGCATAGTGAAAAAGACTGTGGGATGGCACATAAATGAAATTGTCAAATGTACACAACAGACATAGAAGAAAGATTAGCGTTGTTAGAACAGTAGGGCGCGGAACACATGTATCCAATACCAAATATAATTGATTGACAGTAGGTTACTTTTCGCGGCAAATTGTTTGTTGGTACCTGGAAAGGGAGACAAGTAGAGAAAATATTCCCAGAAATGTACACAAAAGATAATGTTGTACAACAGTTAGGATGCCAGCTACACTTGTGTATTGTATTTAGTACACCAAACTTGAACAGCTTACAATACATCAAAGAGGTCAAAAATGTGTGTATGGGGGACTATCAAAAGGTAGTTGTTTGGTGAGACACTGTTTGATGGTGTTGGACGTATCAATTCAATTCACTTCAGTAGCTTTTATAAAGCGTATGGTTCCCTGACAGGCCACCCAGAGCTGTTGCACTAACATCACTGAGCTACCACGAAGAACGGTACCAATTGCACTCAGTCTTCAGAAAGGAAGTATTTTTAAAGATTTTCTGAAGCATATTTCCGACTGCTGACTTCTAAGGGAGGCGGGAGGTCATTCCACAGCTTGGATACAAAGGTACACAAAGGAGCGGCCACCGCTTCTCATTGTTCTGATCTTGGGTACCGACAGGAGTCCCTGATTACTAGATCGCTTGGTCCTCCTTGGAATGTACTGTGTAAGTACGTTCCAGATGATGAGCGGACCTTTTCCATGAATGGCCCGAAGCACAGAACCTTAAAGGTAATTTTCCTTTGGACTTGCAGCCAGTGAAGGGCAGAAAGTGCTGGTCTTGCAGAATGGTGCTTGGGTATTTTGAACCGGATTCTAGCAGTGGTGCACCACTTGGAACCTTTTTATCATGTAATTAGGAACTCCTAAAAAGAGGGAGTTACCATAGTCTAGACGTGAATTTATTAGAAACTGTACCACTATCCTCCTTGTGGAAACTGGCAATATCTGTAAGACTTTCCTGAGAGATCTCAGCAGGCCGAAACAGGAGCCGGACAGTTTTATGGCCTGCGTCCCCCTCATGAGCTTCAGACGCCTAGACTTTTTACTGCTTTGGCTGGGAGCTCGCCAAGTTGGTGTGGCTTGGACAATGCCAACACCTTGCGCTATTGTTACCTACCACCAATACCTCTGTCTTGTTGCCTTTAAGTTTCAGATTGCTAGCAGTCATCCGGTCTGTGACCTCCCTAAGACATGAGTCAAGTTGGGTGGAGGTTCGGCTGACATTGGGTGTGAGGGCCATGATGATATCAGAAACAAATTATACTGGTGTCTGACCATTTCTGGTGATACAGCTAAATATTAAGTTGGTTTTCACTTTTTTCGCTGATTTCTCTGCTATAAGACATATTTCTTTCTCCTGATGGAGAACCATGACAGTTCTAAATGCCATGTTAATGAAACACATTTCCTGGAGGATTAATACATTATTACATATGACATAAAAATAGATGAAAATTATTAATTTTGTGAAACCAAATGTCTTGCGCACAGTGATGTAATTACTGAATCAAACAACAGAAATATGTAAACTGTTCACTCTTAAGTACTATAAAGTGTACTGACATCAATTCGAAGAGTTGTGCAATTTAGCTCCAGGTGCTATTTCGAAGTCGATAATTGCAGTTTATAAAAAAGAGCCCACCATAGGTCACTCAAGCTAAAGGCCTTACCTGCCAAAACAAGAGAGCAACAATAATCAGAGACATTGTGGATACCAGGTTGGATTATTGTGGAACCTTTTTTGTCTGCTCTACCAAAAAAAGCTTGTAGTTTGTCTATAAAATAAAATCAACATGTTGCTGCACGTTTTGAGCATGGAGTGTTTTAGCGTGAACATCAATCCCACCCTTTGTAAATTCTATTGGCTTCTAGTGGACAACACTGTGAGAAGGTGGCCTGATATGCAGTGGTCACTATTCTAGTGAACACTATGTATCAGTCCAGCAACCCTTATTGATGATTGGTTGTAAGTCAACCTTATAGACCAGCTATCCTAGTAGCGTGGATACGAGCAGTCTAAGGCTAAAGACTCGAGAGGGCGTGTTAAGCCAGCTGTTATACCACATATACCCCTTGAACACCAAGTGAAAGGACACCACACAAGTGTTATGAAAATAAACAGTTATTTATTAAGAATCACAACAGCCCTGTACTCTTTATGAGGACAGGGTACTAAGCACAACCCAAAACTCTTACAAAAATACTTAAGTTAGCACAGTATATACAAATGCCCGAGGGGCACGGAAAACCATATACTTGAAAAGTGGAATGCAAAATTACTAGCAGGTAAGTACAGTACTAATAGCCTTTGGAATCGCTAGGACTTGACTATAGAATCGTTAGATTACTTCTAGGAGACCCAGGGGACTCGGGTGCAGTGTGTGCACTCTCACGCGAGATGCGGGACAAAGTCTATGGTAGCTAGGAATTGCAAAGTTAGTGTTCTCGGGCGAATCCGACCTGGTAGGGAGAAAACGAAAGTAGATTCTGACCCTTGGATACTGAGGCTATGCTGGGGCACCGAAATGCCGAAGTTACCTAGCCCAGGGGCTGCAGCTGCATAGGACTCAAAGGACGTCGGGAATCCTCGTTGACGGACCAGGAGCCTGGAAGAAAGAAGTTGCTGGCAGGCGACCAGTGAAGAAAGTTCGGTGGATCCAAGCCTGGATCGATGGAAGATGACACCTGAAAGCAGAGGGGACCAAGTTCGAGACTACTAGCCAGTAGTCAGTGGGCACCAGGAGGGCACCGGATGGTAGCCACCTCGACAAGGCGTGTGGGTGACGCTGGACTCGGAGATCTCACGGACCAGGAGGCGTTGTCGGCGACCAGGAAGGAGGATCGAGCTGTCCCACGAAGATAGAATCTGTCGGCGTCGCTGGACCCAGGATTGGGCAACAAAGCCTTGGCAAATTCAAGCCCACGCGGTGGACCTAAAATGGCGTCTGGAGTGGACCAGGAGGGTCCGGGGTGCCTCTCTTCAAGAAGGAAGCAAGGGCCAGTCTGGAGCAACCAGACCAGCAGCAGTGATGTCGTCGGGCGTCGTTCAGAAGGCCACAAGCCAGCCGGCTAGTAGCCAAACAACGCGGTGCACAGCAAACAGCAGAAGGGCCCCACGCAGATCGTGGAGATGCAGGGAGGCTGACCTTGGGTGCTGGAGCTGCGCAGGGTCGGGGCTTCTCGGACCCCAAAGCACTCACCCGTGGAGGACACGGTGGGCTTGTTGTAAAGATGTTGTGCAGTCTTGGCGATCGTCGGTCCCTCGAGGTCTCGTCGCACTCACGGTTCTCAGCTTGGCTGTAGAGGTGAGTAGAGGTCAGAGGTGCCAGGGAAGCCGGGTCTCGTCGAGCTGGGTCGTCGGATTCGTGATGAAGGACTTGCAGCAGACCGCAGTGTTCTTTAGGATGGTGCCTGCGGATGCAGGGTGACTACTCCTTAGCCACAAGGGAGAATCTTGATGAAGAAATCGTAAAGTCCTTTCGCAGAAAGTCGTGTCTTGATTCCAAAGATGATCTAATTTGAACAGGGGGCCCGCTCCCATCTTTATACTAAAAAAGGGGGCTGACCCGGTGACTAGGTCCTGCCTATGGGTGGGACTAGGAGGGGGGTGGTTACACCCCTCTGCCATGCCGGACTTTCCCCAGGCCAGGGGCTGGTATGTCCCTGGAACTGGTTCTGACCGGCCTATGCGTAGTGAGCACCGGGGTGCCACTCAGCAGTCACCTTCCTGAAAAGCCCTGCCTACCCAGGATACACAAAACCATGTCTGGGACGGTGCTAGCACCGCCCCGGACAGGAAACCCTTTGTCCAGGCCTCCCTCGCTGGAAGGACTCCCAGCAGCAGGAGGTCAGACTCGTGTCTGTGGTGGCAGCATCCATTTTGTGGAGCTGAGGCTTCAGTTAACTTTAACCGGGGTTCACAGTTACATACATGTCGTGTCCCTCTAGAAGGGTGGAATGCTAACCCCGTCGCCAGAATTGGCGAGGGGTTAGTATTCCAATTCGTATGACACCTTACTCAACATGTTTTGATAAAGCAATACCAAAGTTAGCATTTAACCGCGAGGATTATAATGCACTTAAGAGTATATGGTATGCGATATCATGGAACAGCTATTTGGACTTGGTTCCGCAAGCTGCAGACAGGCTCAGCTCATGCCAGAGCACCATCTCACACGATTCCAAGCACTCTGCCTTCAGGATTGTCAAGGCCTGCCATAGGAGTGACTGATAGGAATCTGTGTGTCCATTTTAGGGTTAGGTATAGGTATACTACACCTACAGCAAAGGGTGATTACACGCCTTTGCCCCAGCTGTCATGCAGCCAGTTGTGTCAAATTTAGGAGGCCAGCCAGGGGTGGCATAATACATGCTGCAGCCCCTGGCAGCCCTGGGTACACCTATGCCCTGAGTTACAGGGTCTGATAAGGTGGCCCAGTACCAATTGGTAAATGCACCTAGGGTACATGTCGTAATTTAGAAAGAGAACAGCCAGGCTGTGGGTCTGATTGGCAGGCCCACAGCCAGAGAAAGTCGTAAACCAGTGAAACAAAAGCAAAAAATCTGGGTGATCATAGGATTGCAGACCCTACTCTCCTACAAACACCACTTCTATTCATTGCTGAGCATACTTTTGCCTCGTCCGCTCTAGCCTAAACCAAGATAAGTTACTGTGCTAGACTCAGCAGTTGTTAAGGAACAAAACTGTAATGTGTGCAAGGATTGTAGATGAGGTGAAGTGAAACAACTAGTCCATGGTGCCACACTGAACTTTTAAGCCACCTCCTGTTTTCCTTACTTACAGTGTTCCGATTGGAGGGTTGCTTCTTGATAGTTGGGTTTCATGCCCTTATTAACCTGCCCAATGTACTATTTTAGGTATCTACTATGGCGTGCAGCTAGATTCAATGAGCCGAGCTCTTTACACAGAAAGTTATTGCAGCAGGAACATCTCCGTCATGAGGCACTATCCATAGAATGGTATTGTGTATGTTATGTGATGTGGCTTTTATTGATTACAGTTACAACCTCTAGAGGCTTCATGGCGCTTCACATAACAGAGGCAGGCAGAACTGGGAGAATCGAAATTTGCCTACCTAACGTAACGGTAAGTTTCAATTCTATTAAGGACACAGAGGCCAGGATTATGCTTTTCTTCCTCGCTATTTATTATTACATGAAAAACACAGCAGCCTCATAAAAGCTTCAAATAATGCTTATACGCAACAACAAAGAAGCTTTTAGTCGGCCATAACAGTCCAAATATAGTCCTTCCACTATGTCCACGAGGTATAGATAATCAGTCCCTCATCACTCTTCCTCCTCTTTCTTCGCGCAGATTACGCTCTCCATTCATTGGTCCTGTTTGGAACCGTCATTCCCTAGTAGAAAAAATGGCAGCGTAAGCGTTGTAAAAACAACTCCACTTACAGTCATAGAACAGAGGAACAGCATCAAAATCAACAGTAGATATGTATCAATCGTAAACCTAGTTACTTACTGCCATACGGGGAGGTTCGGAATCAGCGAACTCCTGGGTGGGATAATCCTTGCCTCCGTGTCCTTAATAGAATTGAAACTTACCGTTACGTTAGCTACGCAAATTTTGATTGTATGGCAGGACCGGAGGCTTGGATTATGCTGGATTAAAGCTTACTCACCACCAACTGAGCAAGATCCACCACTGGTTTAAAGTAAAACCTCTTGAACGTGGAATCTGAGGACCAATCAGCCGCTCGCATTAAATCCTCCAAACGAGCCCCCACAGAAAAAGCCTTCGAAGCCATGGCTCCCCTGGCAGAGTGAGCTCCAAAACGCTTAGTATCAATGCCCACTTCTTGCATGACCCATCGCACCCACCTGGCAATGGTGGGGGAAGAGACTGCCTTGTGTGGCTTCCGCAGGGCAATCAGTAATTGTCGCTCGCCCGGGGGGCGAATGTCCATAGTCATGTCCTCATACGCTTTTAAGCACTGAACCACACACAACTTGAGGACGTCCACAAAAGCCGGGTACGATATAACCCGTGACGCAGATTTTGAGGGGCGTCCCACTGTGAAAGTAACTCCTTCCGGGGAAAAAACCTGGGCTGAAACGTCCAGAGCATGAACATCTGAGAGTCTCCGGCAAGATACCAAACACAAAAGCATAGCTAATTTTGCTGAAAGTTCTTTCAAAGATAAATATTTGTTAGGTTGCCAGGACAAAAAAAGGTTCAAAACCACATTAACGTCCCACAGGACCGAATACCTAGGCTCCGGAGGTAACGAGAGACGAATGCCTCGCAGGAGCCTACAAACAAATGGGTGTTCCCCCACCGGTGATCCCTCAACCGGGTGATGGCCCGCTGAAATAACCGAACGCATAGCGTTAATCGTTCTGTATGCGAGGCCCTTGGCCGCTAATTCGGCCAGAAAATTTAAGATGGGAACGATACCTGCGACCAGGGGATCCATATCCCTTCGAAGACACCAACGCATCCACTTAGTCCAAGCGGATTTGTAGCGCTTCGCCGTACTGGCTGCCCAGGCCTTGCACAACAGGCCCTCAGCTGACCTCGAAAGGCCCGGGAGCGACCAACGGCACCGGAAAGCCTCTATGCTATGAGGCGGAGAGAACACTGAACGATGAGAGGATGCGGCTCTTGATCCGGATTGAGCAGGAGATGTAGAAACTGGGGGAGTAGGATTGGAGAATCCCAAGAAAGTTCCAGAAGAACCGGAAACCAGACTTGAGATCTCCAGAACGGTGTGATCAACACCAGCTCCACCTCCTGACGGCAAATCTGGGCCTCCGTCCGCACCACCATCTAGAAAGGAGGAAACGCAAAGGGTCTCTCTTGACTCCAATCCTGCAGAAAGTTGTCCGTGGCCTCCGCCAGAGGGTCCGGCCTCCAACTGAAAAATCTTGGAAGCTGATGATCCAGCCGAGACGCAAACAGGTCCACGGAGAATGGGCCCCATCGATCGTTCAGCCACTGGAAAACCGGAGTATCCAGTTTCCACTAGCTGGAATCCCGGAAATACCTGGAGTGCCAATCCGCTACTTAATTGGCTTGACCCGGTAAGTATTCCGCCGTCATCGATATGTGGTGTGTAAGGCAGTAGTCCCAGAACTCCTTTGCCAAATTCGCCAGAGCCTTGGAACGTGGAACTCCCAGGTGGTTGACGTATCGAACCGCTGAGACATTGTCCATCTTCAAGAGTAAGCAGGATTTTGCTGAATCTTTGGTCCAGCATTGTACTGCGAAAGAACCGGCTAGAAGCTCCAAACAGTTGATGTGCAACTGCTGTTCTTCAGAAGACCACCCTCCGCCTGTGGAGAAATCCCCGCACCGGGCACCCCAACCCGATCTGCTGGCGTTGGATTCTATGACCAGGTCCGGGACCGACCCGAAGATCGCCCGACCATTCCACACTTCCATGTGTGACAGCCACCATGACATTTCCTCCTTCACTTCCGCCGAGAGGGGTACCATCTGATCGTAGGACCTGCCCCTCCGAAGATGTTGGGCCTTGAGACTCTGGAGTGCTCTGTAGTGCAAGGGCCCTGGGAAAATCGCCTGGATGGAGGACGACAGAAGCCCTGCCACCCTGGCCACTTGCCGCAGGGAAGTCCGGTCCTTTGCAATCATCTGGCGTAACGTTTGTCGTCCAAGTAAACGATCATCCGAATGCCCTGCCCGTGCAGGTACTCGACCACCGGATGTAGCACCTTTGTGAAGCACCACGGGGCCGAAGAAAGCCCGAAAGGAAGGGCGGTAAACTCGAACACTCTGTCCTTCCAGCAAAACTGCAGGAAGCGACGGTGAGGGGGATGTATGGGGACCACCAGATAAGCATCCTTGAGGTCTAACCTCACCATCCAATCCCGAGGAAGGAGCATGTGCCGCAGGAGGTGAATCCCTTCCATTTTGAAATGCCGGTAAATCAACCAACCGTTGAACCCTTTGAGGTTGATTACAGGCCGCTTGCCCCCATCCGTCTTGTCCACCAGGAAAACATTGCTGAGTAACCCCGAGGGGTGGCGCGTTGATTGACAAATGCCTCCTTTGCAAAGCAATTCGGAGACCTCCTCGTCTATCAATCGTGCGTCGGTGTCTGAAAAAACGATAGGGCGGGGAGATCCCTGTTGGGTGGGCAGATCATAAATTTCTATGTGGAAACCCAGTACGGTCTGCAAGACCCAAGCGACTGCAGTGAGCGACGCCCATGCCTCGTAAAAGGCTACTAGTCGACCGCCAATGTGCACCTGATACGCAGGTATGACTCTCACCGTTTGAATTGTTGGATCCGGAATTCTTCCTGTACCCTCGTCCGCCGAAGCGCTGTCTTCTCGTGGGGTAGAAGTTGTTGAAATTGGCGGAGATTTGGTATTGTCCTCTACCGGAGCCTTGCCCTCTATTGTTAGCATTGTGTCCACCACGGCCGGGGAGCGGCCCCTACCACGACCGGCCCCTTGAGAGAAACATTGCTGAAAGACACGCTTAATGTTGGACTGGGCCTTGTCTAAAGATGTAAAAGTGGACACAAATTTACCTATTTTTTTTGATAAATGGCTCTCCAAAGAGGCCACCACGCCCGCTTCCGAGGAAGCCACATCCCCCAATTTCGGGTCCAGTTTAATCAGCAGTGATTGCCTGCGCTCCGTTCACAGGGCGCAGTTGGCGTTCCCTAGGAAAATTATGACACGCTGCGCCCAGTTTGACAGGACTTCGGGCGATATGACCGTGCCTGTGGCCTTCGCCTCCTCTGCCATGTCGAGGATCTTCATGGCAGGCCCCACCGCATCTAACAGCTTGTCTTGGCATGACCGCCAAGAGCGGTCGATGCCCTTACGCGGATCCTTCATAAATTTAGCCAGGAAGGTGGCCATCTTAGCGTCCAATTCCGGTGTTAAGGCCACCTTACCGTCTTACGTTGGCCTCTGGCACTCTCCTTGCAGGCACCCCCTAGCCTCCTTCTCTAACGGTTTGCGTAAGTGACCCGCTACGAACCTGGCCACCGCGTCGCCCTGCGCCCAGGCCGCCGATCGCGGATGCATGATCTCCTCCAAATCCAGCATGCCCGAACTGTCCCTGGGTAACTCCGCGGCCGAGTTCGAGGGGCGCCAAGAACGCACCGACTCCTCGTCATCGTCCGTGTCCGGGGAATCTGCACCCAGAGACGGAGGAGCCGTCCCTGAGGCCACCAAGGGCTCAGGCGCCGGAAGTGGTGCGGGGGGGACAGCTGTCGCCTTAGCCAAAAAAGCGTCTCGTAGACGCTCAAAGGCTCCTCTGTCCACCCCTAGCTCCCCTTCTGACGCACTCTCCCTACATGGCTTCTTCGGGGCAGGAGGGCCCTCACCTGAGGGGCCCGGGAGACCAGTGGGTACTCCAGACTGGGCTTGCGCAATTTTTGCGCAATCTTCCATTATGCGTGCTGAAAGGCGGTCCTCCATGGGACCCACCACTTCAGTAACGCAACCATAGATAGAACTATCTACTGCCTGGTAGAACTCATCGTCATTTAAATAGGGATGAAATCCCCCCTCATAATAATCCCCCTGCTCCATACTGTAATAGGAAAGGGACGCAAGCGTGCGCTAAAACACTACCCCCTAAAGAAGGGTGTCAGCAAATATGGGCAACACTACCCCCAAAGAAAGGTGTCAGCAGAATATGGGCAGGCCAAAGGGGCTGCAATGACAATTTCAGGCCCAAACACAGTAGGTCATGAGGGTGGCACCGAAACCCCTCAAAGTGCGCTGACCCTCCTCTCTGGGACCGGGTCTCACCGCCCCACAGCCCGCTTCCACACGTTTTATTTTTTTTTAATTTTTTGGGGGGAAACTCGGTGCAAAACCTGCCTGCCGGCGATTCACGCGGTAAAGAAACCGCACTACGGACCCCAAAGGGCGTCAAGCATTAAATGTGGCCAGGATACAGACCCGGGAACCGGGCGTTCAAGGGGCGGTTGAGGGAAAGGCTCCGTCGCTACCGGCACCTCAGTGCGGCTCCTCAGAATGAGGAAAGTGCGCCAAGGAGCCAGCGAGACGCGAGAGCGCCCTCTAGCGGTCATTTATGCACCGCAACAGAAGGTGGCCAAAGTCGCGTAAGGAGCGAAAAACGCTCCCGCGACTACGGGGCTCTGAAAAGAAAAACAACAAACAACAGAGCCCACAATCCAGCCTGCACTTAAACAGCCGGCGAGAAGTAAACACACACAATAAAAATCAGGAAAAAAGATTGAGGCACTTAACTGGCTGCGTGAGCAGCGAAGAAAGAGGAGGAAGAGTCATGAGGGACTGATTATCTATACCTCATGGACATAGTGGAAGGACTATATTTGGACTGTTATTTTCATTTCATTTTGGACATTTATAAAGCGCTTGGAAGTACGCCCACCGGCGTGTCCCCGCGCTGTGATAAGTGAGAAGCTGAGGTTCCACCCACCCTCCCCGCCGACTACCTGCTAAACAGAATGGTCTTGAGTTTTTTTCTGAAAATCAATTCTGATGGCTCCAAACGCAGGAGTGTTATGGCGGACTCATGAGAGTTGTAGTTTATCCATGGATTTTTTCAATGTGTTTTCTAAATGCTTCTTTGTTGTTGTGTATAAGCATTAATTGAAGCTTTTCTGAGGCTGCTGTGTTTTTCATGTAATAAAAAATAGCGAAGGAAGAAAAAGCATAATCCGAGCCTCCGGTCCTGCCATAGAATTCTAACCCCCACCCCCTGACCAGCTGGGCAATCATCTCACCGGCCCTCCTGCCGTTCCTTACTTTCCCCATTAATTATGGACACCAATACCTTTTCATGGCGTTAGAACAGCCGCAGTTTTATTCACATCATACATTAGTACATATTCTTCATGATGGCATTGGTCATTAACATGCTCAGTTCTTGCTTATCTAGCACTACCATGTACATTGTTCTGCTCCTAACGGGTTATACAGTGTACATCTTAGAATTATTGCATATTAATAACCATAACTTGCTTTATCCTGCCTTCAATGCATCATCCATGCAGTCATAATGTCTCTTTAATGGTTTTCATAAATCACTTTTCCAACTGCAGTGACAGCTCTACTTCTGTCGCTTACTTGTTGCAGTAGGTCGCAGCTTCACTTGCAACCAAATGTCTGGCTTTCATGGCCCTGTGGCGGCCTGGCCTGCAAGTGTTGTGTATGCCCAGTGCTGACTATTTCTTACCGTTTTTGTACGCCCTCAAGTGTCTCTGCCTTGATGTATCCCAAGGACCTTGTTCGAGCAATTGTCTCAAGTGTCACTGCCATAAGGCATCGCAAGGACCTTGTTCGGGCAATTGCACTTTTTACGTCCTTGTGTAAAGATATTTATTGTTAACCCTTGTGACTCCCTACCCCTTGATCTCACTGCGGTTGCGATGCCCGCGTTATCTGGTGTAGGTGGGTGGGATCAATTCCTTGAGGTGACAGTGCTGGTGACTGCTTGTCCCGCTCGCCATTTTGACCGTGCTCATGAACACGACCTCCTAAAATGATTGGGCACTTTAAATCCAAACTTGTTTGGTCACTCACTGACCCTTTTACTTTGGCGCCCTTTCGCGCAATGGTGCTGCCGAGCCCTTTATTTGCCGCCCACAGGAGGGGGGGGGGGTGTTAGCCGACGTCCCTCTAGGTTCAACCGAGTCTGTCTGTCCACTGTACGTTTGCATAAAACAACCAGGGCTTCAAGACCTTACAGAATCATAGGTGAACTCTTCTAGCCGAAGGTCGGCGGGGCATTCTAGGCTAGGAATATGTACATAAATTAGTCTAAGATGCCCACATTCTCTTTATCAAGTGTAATTGTTTCACAACTGAACTCTCCGAGAGTTTGGATGGGGATGGTATAAATTAGGTCAGATGAGGGTTTGAGGGGTCCTTTGGATTAAGAGGATGCCTGGTGGGTAGGTATGTCTATAAATATATGCTTATAAAGCTTTCAGCTAGCTCTCTTCATCCATTGATCATGGTATTGTCATTCACAATTTAGTTCCCCCCACTGCAGCATCCAACAAAGAGCACGGGACCAGTCCAAGTCAGACATTTGCTTTAATCTCTTTGAGTGACAGCAATCTGCTTTTGCATAATGTGAATGTTTACACAAAACGTAGGCCACTTGTACAGTTTTACAAAAGCCATTTGCTGACAAAATAAACATTGGTAAAGCCAAAAGCAGTCAGCCACTGCTAGACCTATTGGCTTGGCAAATGCCTGTTTAAAAGTGCTGTAACTATTCAGGCTTGAACTTAGAGGGATCTAATCCAGGTGATAGAAATATATTTCTTGGATGTCTATTCTTACGAAATAATTGGTGCTTTAAAAAAAAATGAGGTCGAGAGTGATTCTAAAGATAACCAGATGCCAAAGATAACCAGATGCAGTACTCTCTAAGAGAAGCTTATCAAAGTTGTTTATCAAGAACCACACCTTTTTTAATGAAGGGTGGAATGGGAGAGTAAAACCGAAATCTCCGAGCTCTACTACCATCCACTATACCACATCCATTTCTTTAATATTTAATTAGAAATAACTATTATTAATAGTTAATACTTGACGAGTTAATATTAAATTAACATTAGGTTATAAAGGAGGGTGTCAATTGATACTGTTGGGACTCCAACCAGCTTAAAAGCTGTACTTGTCTGAAACTAGTCTAGCCAAACCCTCCTGCAGCCTCTTCTGGGAGATTTCACTCCTTTCGTTCTTTGCGACATTGAACATTGACTGGCGTCAACAGTCACTGCCTCCCTCACTCCATCTTCACAGCCTCTCCCAGGGTGAATATCTCAGCGATGGAGAACAGAGGTGCCTTGTAGGCAACGATGTTAGTGTCATCTGAATCTGAACAGTAGGTTAAGTACTCAGACAAATACACCTGTCATGTTTCCCTGGTTTGGACTTGCTGAATTAAAAGAGGGACTAGACAACTCCTCTTTCTCTTGGAGATGTTTATTCCATCTTGGTGTTCTGCCCCAGTTATATCAAGCCTTGTGAGCACAGAACCATATTCTATGAGAATGAATTGTACAACTCATCTCTCTTGTCTTGCCTCAGCACTTTGACTTGGCTTCCCATTACCTCAATCTGGCGAATGCTGGATTATCTGACTGGATTAAAAACTTTAGGGCTGGTGTGCTACTGGCTGAGTGCCGCTTCACTGCACATTGTCTCATTCCTCCTGATTAGCGTCTCTAAATTAAAAGAGTCACTAGAGCTGCAGCCTCCTCCTTCTTGTCACATTTCAAACAAATGCAGAGCCATACAGTCACTTCTGCCCAGCTCATGTTCACACTGTAAAAGGCTGAACTCCCACAAAACATTGTGAGGCATCCTGCTCAGGATTCCTAGCCCGTAGTGTCTGATTTAGTTTTGGATGGTAATGGATATCCTCTAAATTAAAGTTTGTTTTTTAATTTCAAAGTCAGGACATTGTTTTTGCAGTATGTACGATTTATTTATTGCTCTTTGATCTGAACCAGAATCAAAATTATACCAACGGTTCATTTGGAATGCATTTTTCCTCTGATCATCTTCAATCTACTCTCACTTTTGCTGAAAGTCAAATTAGAACTTCATAAAGGCCAGCTCAGGACCCAAATTAAGGTCGCTATGAACCACCGATTTCTCATTCCTATTGCACCACCAGTCTTGTGGTTTTTATGTCAGTACCAAATGCTGGCCATCCACGGTTCCGATCTTGAACACTTCGTACCCTTTCCTAGGCAAAACGTGGCCATAAAGATGTCCATAAATTCCTGATGTTTGAACTTTGGCTTGCATTTGACTGAAATCCTGCATCTACAGATTCACTGACTGTGAACTACCAGATCAGGGATCAGACCTAAAGTCTGGTTGAACTCTACCTACCCTTAAACTTGGCTTAGGATCTCACAAGCCCTGTAGTTTAGTTTTGCCACTGTAGAAGCAGGAAGGTGACAAAGAGTATAAATTCAACCATTCCCACCTGTTTTTTTGAGAAAGTTTACAATGCACTAGTGTGTTCAGGCAGAAGCTTGCACTTCTGTGGAAGAAGTAAAGCCCCAGTACTCTCAAACAATGTGCAGAAATATATGCAGAACCCCCCCCCCCCACCCCACCCCCGCTGCATGTAACTTGAATATAGGGTAAAATCCTTAGATTTACTTGATTTATTTCTGTAAATATTTTGTAACATGCTAACGTCCGAGAGGAGCAACTTTGTAGATCCACTCAATGATTAGGTCCCGATTTGAAGTCCATCTGCCCCTTTACAAGCGCCATAGACTATAATTCACCTGTAGAGCACATCCCCCATATTTGTGATAGAGTAACCTGTCAGCCAAGCTCTAAAACATGCCCTTAAATATAATTCTTGGATTAGTCCTCTCACCTTCCCCTGTTGTAGGAGGTTTTGTCTGCATGAGTTGTGGATCACCTGGTTGTTACTCAAAATACAGGCTTCATCTAAGGTTGTTTTGCAATCTTAGGAATCCTGTCCCTATCTGGGTTGGTGCCGGTAGTGCCAGGAGCTGCTAGCCTGATGGAATGCCTCTTTGCACAGATTTGCTTTCACTTCTTTCTTAGACACAGGCACTCTAGTGAAATTCCTGAGATCAGGGTATAGTTAGCTCCAGATTTGAGTGGCTAGCATCTGGATCAAACTCCTTCCATGCATCTTGCATTTAAACTTGCATTGTACAATGAGGTTCTCAAGACCTCCGGTTACAGCTGGGTGAGTAGGGTGTAAATGATTTCTGTACGCATTTGACACCCAACCCTCCCAGCGCCTTGAGACCCTAACAGGTGAGTAGTGTGCTTTATGAACCCCTGATTGATTGATAGTTGGAGTAGTGGACATAATATTGTCAGTAGCATGAAAGCTGGTATTTCTTTTACTACCATCGTAATTTGCTGAGCCAACATATTTCTCATTAAATCCTACATCGAGGTTCTCTAATGCACGAGTAGACGTAAGACATTAGGGTAGCTTCTAGTTCATTTGGTCAGATGAATGAAAAGTTGTTATGTGAAGGATATCCTACTCTTATGAGTTTGTTCTTTGAGCCTTTTAGGCACTTTCAGACCACTGTTTTCCAGTGGTACATGTGTTAGGTATATTGTGATGGCTTTATTCTGATCATCTGAATTACCCAAGAAGATGAGTGCTTGGGTGTCAGATCAGAACAAGGGTTTCTGTGACAGATGGACAATGCATTGCGGCTACACCCAAGGATCTGAATAGGACGATGTGGGATGTAGAACAAAGTCCTTTTCAGAATACCCAGGATCGGTTTTACTAAACATCGAGTTCTCTGACCACTAGTGAGGTTTTTCTAAGACATGTAAAGGTGATTGAGATAGCGTATTACCAAATATCACTTTAGGATTTTAGCAGCCTCTATATAGAATACACACAGCAACAGTTGGCTTGCACAACATGCAGTTAAGGAACCATAGTCTGATTTGAAGGCCGGAGAGTGTCATTCTTAATTACACACAGAGAGCCAATGATGAATAATGGGCTGTTTAGGCCCCTTGGCCGGTGTCTGGGATGCACAGGAAACCCCTAACCCAGCATATTGCCAAACTATGTTATCCATATCATTTACTCCCTTTCTACCAACGGAACTATATGCATTTTACATTACTTTATGTATGTATTCATTCTACCATTGTCCCTATAATTTATACTTTCTTGCAGCTGATATTGCTGTAATCTATAACCAAAAAATCGAACAGCATATATTCTGGAAATCACTTTAACGCAATGGCCTACTCTCCATAAAACTACTATTAAATAAATGTATTGAGTTCCTGTATGATAGGTCCCTGCTACTGTCTTCTCATGCTCATACCTGTAAACCTCTCGACTCAAAGGTGTGGGAGAAGTCAGGTGTTTAACGTGGTGATCCAAATTTAGGTGAATAGAGAATGACCATGTTTTTGGAGGGTTTTATAAGCTTGAAAAGAGAATGTCCCTAATACAGTCTTGGGAGGCATTTTATTTGACAGGTCGGTGAAGAGAAGAGTGTGACACTTGCCAAATGCAGGTGAGTTGATGTGTATGTGCTGCTGACCCAGACTCAAACATTATGTTCCAGTCAAGTCATATCAGTGCTCAATTAGTGTCTGTAGTAGCAGGTGCTGGGCATTGGCGCTCAGTTTTGTGGACAGGGACTTCTTTTTTATCCTGACTTTGGCACAATAAATCAGAGACAGAACAGCAAAAAAGGAAGGAAGAAAGAAGGAGGGAAAGAAAAGTGATAAAGCAGAGATGGAAAATAATCTGCGAGAGTGACATGAAGAGAAAGGAAGTGTGCGTGTGTGTGAAAGAAAGAAGCATGAAGAAGAATCAAAACTTGGTAGCTCTGATTTTCGGCGACTGTAACCCCAGGAATCGTCTGATCCCGTAAAACGTGTTGGTCCCCTCTGCTTGTTTGTAATGATCTATTAATACATTAAGCAAATTAGTTTTGCTCTGAAAAAACGTAGGAAGATGACGCTTCTCTTCCTGGACAGCCCCCTCCCATCAGATGAAGCCGATCAAATTACAGGAAGAGGGCGAGCTCAGGGCAGCTTTCGGTCAAAAATGACGGTACTTCAAAAGAGTCAATAGCAATATGCCTAATGGAGAGAGATTACCAGCAAGCTGGGAGGACGATTAGGCGTGCTGCTCCCTGCCAAGACTTTTCTGCGAGGGAAAAGGAACAATTCTTCGAAGCTTTTAAGATCCGATTAGTTTAAAGCGTACAGAACGCCGGAGCAACGTACTCTACGCACACACACGTACTCTGGGGACCGGAAGTGGCAGTGTTTCCACAGAGAGATCTAATTTGCAAACTCAATAGTGCAGACGGCAGTCGGGACTGGACATAGTTTCGCCCAGGATGGCGGACGAAAAACACACCATGAAAGGAAATGTGAAGAGAGTATTCTAGAGAATTCTATTTCAGCGTCTCCACTGCACCAAACTGCATGATTGAGTGGAAATCAGGTAACTTCCCTAGGCCTCCGTTCCCTTACATGTTTAAATTGTGAGCGTTTACCAACGACAAGCTTTATATCACTGTTCGTCTAATTAAAAATAACGGTCACAGGGACATCTCTTGTGTCTGCACCTCTCATGAGCTGCAACAGTCAGTAGCAGTGCAATATATTTTGATTAATTTTGCCCTTCCAAACAAAGAACAGAGAACATATGTCTGATGGAATGCTGACCGGACTGAGAGTTGCAAAAGCCCTTGTGTTTTTTGTGTGTGAGATTAATAATATACTATGATCCATACGCACTTGTATCTTTGGTGTTTTAGACATACCAGGTGCGCTAATAACCCCAACTCAAGTCATTTCTGCAGCTTATTTTAATGACCTTTTAGGAACAGCATTTTGAGATAAGGATTTTGGGTTTCTGTAGCAGGCAAATACACAAATACATTAAGTTAAGAAGATAAATTATTTATTATTAAAATTAGCAGAGTAAATAACGTGGCTGTCCCTCTGGCCAGTCAACAGCAACTGACTAGAAGTAGAACGGCCAGTGCACATAAGAATGTAGAATGCATCCACACTCTATGAACAACATAGAAGATTACTACATATCCTCTTTCCTTTAACAAATAAAAACTTTTAAAGATAATTTAACAATTTCTAACAGAACTTCTATAAGGATCCAAACAAATATGGAAACATGACAAGCATCAAGAATAAGCAAATAAATAAGGATACATGACAGCATAGAAAAACATAACTGTGAAGTACATGTCAATTAAACAGAAATCACCTGCAAATATAATCTTTTAAATAACCTGGAGGACACCGATTCCTAAGCATTCTTGATCCCCGAGTAGGTTGAATTGCATCCAAGGAATTTGACGAAATAGGAGTAGGAGCAGGGGCATCACCTCCCCCCTGTATAGCACTGTAAGAAGCAACATTACCTCGAGATTTACAAGTCAGATCATTGTCAGACATACTTAAAAACGTGTTACCCGAAACACTCTCACAACTATTGTTTTTGACAATGTCACCTGTACCTACACAGCCCTTTTGATACAGAGATACCCTCCTAAAATTCCACCTGTCACCATTCTCAAGAACTACACCATAAGGTAAAATGGATTTAACCTTGAATGGTCCCAAATATTTGTTGAATGAGTTTCCAGATCTGCCAGACCGCACTTTCACCCAATCACCAAAACAAATTCTCTTCTCTAGTCTTTTATTGTAGCTCATACTACTTTGTGATGAAGCAGAATTTTACTTATCCTTAAACATATCTTTTGTTAATAAATCTTTCATCCACGCATAATCTCAAAAGGTGTTTTATTAGTAACATTGTGTACACTTGAGCGATAAGCCCATATCATTTCTGAGACTAAAGAATCAACATCTTTACCACTAGAAACAGCCATTTGAATGACACCTTTGATCAAACGGTTTGCCCTCTTAACAATTCTATTCAACAATTCCATTCCCTTGTGGATTATACAGAGAAGTCCTACTATGTCTAATGCCACATGTGGACAAGAACTCTTTCATTTCAACAGATGTCAACTGAGTGCCATTGTCTGTTAACAGTACAGAGGGTATACCCTCTTCACGCCAAATATTCCTCATCACATTTATAGTAGTCAACATAGTAATGTCTTTAGTAAATTTCACTATCAACCACTTCCAATGAACATCCACCACAACAATACCAAAGCGTAAATTCTCTTTAAGACTATTCATGGGACCTATAAAATCCATGCATACAGTATGCCATGGTAATCCTGGGTCTGAAATGTGACCTTGAGAGGCTTGACTACTGACCTTCAACCATTTGTCCCCCTCCCTACAGACATCACATTTCGTGAACCAAGTATCTACGTCAGAATCCATCCCTGACCACCACCAATTCATCCTAAGTCTTTTTTTTTTTTTTTTTTTTTTGGAAAACCTTTATTTGTAGAAAAAGTACACCGCTATTCAGCCATACATCCCAGAGGCCAGGCAGCATCGAGGTAGCAGGTAAGTTTGTGTACAATACTATATGCAGAAGCAATCAGGTTTAATTTTCAAATAACGTTGAACTTAGGAATAGAGAAACCAAGGAATAAGAAGGCCTCAAAGGCTAGGAGAAAGAAGTGTGCAGTACGCACGAAAGGAAGTTAAAGAGGAAGAAGGTAGGCTGAGGACGGTACAGAATCAGCGGACTTGTGTAGCGGGAGGGGGTCGAGGGCCGCACACCCAAGACAGTACACAATAATAATGACAACAGTAAGGCCTGTGGGAAGTAGCACACCAGGATAACCTATCTGGAACCACGGGTAAGGGGCACTACGGGGAAAGCTGAACCTCGGAGTCTATCTCCACAGGGGGGTCGCAAATATCGCCTCTATAGGAGTTCCAAGCACCCCACACAGACCTCCACATTCTAGGTTTGCCCCTGGCCACATACACTGTCTTCTCACGCAGCATGCACCAGTCCATATTGGTTTCCCATAAGCTGAGCGAGGGAGGAGCAGGCGCACCCCATTTCTGGGCGATGTCTCTCTTGGCCACCATGTTGCCCAAGGTGACCCAGCGGGTCTGGGCAACGCTGTAATCATTCGGGCCCCAAATATTGAGGAGGCATCGCCGGGCCTCAGCCGGTAGGGCCACACCAGTCACATCTTTCATCACCTCATGCACACGTGTCCAATACCGGGCGACTCCAGGACATTCCCATATAATGTGCATGAAGGTCGCAAGCATACCACATCCCCGCCGGCACAGACCGTCCGTTGAGAGCCCCATATGTATAAGTCTGGGGCCAGTGACATACACCCTGTGCAATATCTTCAACTGAACAAGGCGGAGCCGTGCCGATATGGCCACCTCTCTGGGGGAGGAGACCGCCGACTGCCACTCCTCGTCGTCCACCTCTATGCCATCATTCACCCAGTGCTCTCTCAATCGCTCAAGCAAATCAACTCTCACATTAATAAGCTTCTTGTACGTTAGGGAGATAGCGCTGTCCGGCATGTGACCGTCCAGCACCCGATCCTCCAGGGGTGATGATTTGGGGATCGCCTCCCCTTCCGATATGTGGGGGGAGAGGGCATGGCTAAGCTGGGCGTGTCGGAAATATTCCGTCGCCGCCAGTTGGAACTCAGACTGTAGCACCTCAAACGACTTGATCCTTCCCCTTGCCATCATGTCCCCAACCTTAGATATCCCAATGGTGTCCCATCTGTCGAAGCCCTTAGTATGCCACAGCTTTCCCAGTATGTCTGAGTCATACAGTGGGGTGGCCATGGTAACCCTATCTTTCCAGCCCAAGGTGTCAGTGACTGCGCGCCATATATGCACCATCGTCTTAGTGGGGCCCGTCAGCTTCCGATCCAGAGACCTGGAGTATAATGCTCTATAATAGTTCCCGTCTCCCACGAGCCACCGATCCATGGCGTAGCCCGGGTTGGTCGCCGGGCCGTAGAGGCCATGGTTGATTGCCGCGAGCTGGGACGCCCAGTAGTAGCGTCGCACATCAGGCAGGGCGATACCCCCATCATAGCATGGTATGGTCAGCTTGACCAACGAGATTCGTGGTCTACCATCCCACAGCAACGCTCGTTGCAAGATTCGATCTCCCCGAAGTATTTAGCTGGCACGGGATCCTGGGTATTCTGCAGAGCGTAAAGGAAGCGAGGCAGCGCCATCATTTTGAACAACGCAGCTCTGCCCATCAGGGAGATCGGTAGCTTCTTCCAGCCCTCGACGTCCCGGCGCAACCGCACCAGTGGTGGAAGTAGATTGTGCAAATATCGGGCTCGGGAGTCCCGCGACACGTAAATGCCCAAGTACCGAAAGCCCTGCTGGGCTATCTGTATTGAGCACCCACGGGGGAGGCGCGGAGTGTCTCCACACAACGTGTACAAAGAGGACTTAGACCAGTTGATTACTAGGCCCGAGTGGGCCCCAAAGGTCCCCAACAGGTCAAAAACTACAATGAGCGAGCGGCAGGGAGAGGTAAGATACAAAAGGATGTCGTCCGCGTAAAGCGACACCCAGTCCTCGAAACCTGGGGACCACGTTATCCCGGAGACATCGGGGTGCGTCCTGATCCAAGCCGCCAGAGGCTCAAGCGCCAGGGCGAACAGGAGCGGCGAGAGCGGGCAACCTTGTCTAGTGCCCCTGTGCAACGCAAAGGAGGCCGACAACCGACCATTAACAGCCACATTAGCCAGCGGAGCAGAATACAGTAGCCGGACCCAGCCGATGTAAGCGGGTCCAAACCCCAACTTGGCTAGGACTGCCCATAGGTAGTTCCACTCCAGCGAGTCGAAGGCCATAGTGGCATCAAGTGAGGCGAGTACTGCGGGTTCACTAAGTAGATGAGCACGTGCCATGACCGCGTGAAGCCGTCTCAAGTTGAGCGCCGTATTCCGGTGCGGTATGAAGCCAGACTGGTCCGGGTGAACCAGGTCCGAGATCACTCCCACTAGTCGGTTAGCCAACAGTTTGGCCAGAATCTTGGGTTTGGCGTTCAAAAGTGAGATGGGTCGGTAGGACCGGCATAGATCACGCGGTTTCCCCTCCTTGTGTATCACCACAATGGTGGCGAGTCGTTGGTCGAGGGGGAGTTCTCCTGCCTCGCGGGCTTCAAGGAACATATTAAACAAGGGTGTGGCAAGTGTGTCAGCCTTGAGTTTATAAAGCTCAACCGGGATGCCGTTGGGTCCCGGCGCTTTGCCAGAGCGCAACGACCGGATCGCCAAGGCCACCTCATCAACGGTCAGGTCCCGATCCATGTCGTCTCGCTTGAGATCTGAGAGGCAGGGAAGTTCGATGTCTTCCAGAAGGGAAGCCGAAACAGACTCCGGGAGGGGATTCGCGGAGGTATAGACCCCTTCAAAATATTCTGCGAAGGACCCAACTATAGCCGCCGGGTCCGTCAGGGACAGGCCGTCCGCACCCACCAACTCTGGGACCACCCGGGACGCGAGCTCCCGTCTATCCAGCCACGCCAAGAGCTTGCCCGCCTTGTCTCCCGAGTCATATATCCTGCCCTGTTGCTTCCTGCTCAAGGCTTTCGCCGCGTCAGTGGCAGTCGCCCGGAGTTCGGACTGTTTGAGGGAGAGAGCATGAAGTAGTTCGGGAGTTGGGCCCAGCGCCAGTTGGGAGTTTAAGTCAGCGAGATCAGACTCCAGCCGCACCACATCCTCATCCCGCCGACGGCGGGCCTCCGCAATCAGGGAGAAGGCCTCGCCACGAAGCACGGTTTTAAAGGCCTCCCAAAGGGAGACGGCGGAGTCAACAGAGCCAGTATTCTCGGCAAAGTACCGATCCATAGCTTTAGCCAGGAGCGCCCTGGTCTTCGGGTCGCGGAAGTACCATGAGTTAATGGGAGCCACCCGCGAGGACGCGGGTATCTGGAAGTCAAAAGAGACCCAAACTGGGGAATGATCTGAAATGCCCCTAGCCAAGAGACGCGCGGTGGACACAGACTTCGCCTGGGCAGCCGGGGTGAGGACGTAATCTATTCTAGAGAGGCTACCGTGGGCACCCGAGAGGAAAGTGTACTGCCGCTGGGTGGGGTGTAACAATCGCCAGCAATCAACCATCCCCATGGAACTCAGAAAATCAGGTAGCCAGGACTGAGAAGGACGCAGGTCTCTGGATGGGAAGCGGTCCAAGTCTCCCGAGACTACGGAGTTGAAGTCACCACCCACGAGCAACAATCCCTCGGGGAGACCTAAAATGGCGCCACCCAGATCCCTGAAAGTAGTCTCCTGCAGCCCCGGGGGAACATAAACCGAAACCAAAACTAGCGTGCGGCCCTCCCATTTGCCCACCACAGCCACATACCTGCCCCTCTCACCAGCAAGCACAGACTCCACCTCCAACGGGAGGGACATGCGCACCATGATACCCACCCCTCTGGATCCCGAGGAGAACCCCGAATGTGCCACCATTTTGAATCCACGTCTATTCAATGCTTTACAGGCGTGACCCACTAGATGGGTCTCTTGCAGAAAAACCACATCCGGCGAACAGCGCTTAAGCATCTGCAACACGACACCCCTTTTAATGCGGTCCCCCAACCCGTTCACATTCCAGCTCAACAAGTTAAGAGATTTACCCCCCATCATCAAGGACGTTCCGCCCCTCCCCCCCACCCGCAATGGCACCCACATCGATAACATGTCAGTCCAATAGATCCTCAGCCAGAACAAAGAGTAAAACAAGAAAAGAAGTTGAAAAAACACACCCCAACTACCCACCACCCTGCACCCCTGCATTAGACTATAATCCACCCCAACTAGCAGTGTGCCTGTCGCCCCTTAACTAATCTACAAGAAGCCCACAGAGGAGAAAGGAGGCATCCCATCCCCCCCGTCATCCCCCATATTATTTACAAGACGAGTCAAACCAATAGCAGCAGTGTCTGAAGTCGATGCCCTTTACGGCAACCCAGCTCTCAGAAAGTCAAGTGACTAAACAATCATTCCTGTGCTTCCGCGCCTCCGGTGGTCTCCTCCGTCTGGTCAGCCGGTTCATGTCGTTCCTGAGGCAGGGTATCAAGCCAGTGTCCCACCTCATCCGGGAAGTCAAAAAACAAGGTCCGGTGGTCACACTCGATGCAGAGTTTGGCAGGATAAAGCATGGAGTAACGCAGGCCCATCTCCCTCAGTCTCCGTTTCACCCCCGCAAAGCTCTGGGGCTTTTTCTGGACAGCCTGAGTGAAATCCGGGAAGAAGTTCACATCAGAGTTCTGGAAGCGTAGAGGGCCCGCGGTCCTCGATGCCTGCAGGATAGCGTCTCTGTCCCTATAGTTGAAGAGCCTTGCGATGATAGGGCGAGGGGAGGCGCCCGACTTCGGCGGCCCACCCGGTACCCTGTGGGTCCTCTCCACCGAGAAGAACTTACTCAGGCCCCCCGGCGCCTAGTTCTTAACCACCAGGTCCTCCACAAAAAGTTCAGTCGAGTCCTCTTCGGCCTTCTCCGGCACCCCGGTGATACGGACGTTTTGGCGCCGCGCGCGACCTTCGAACTCGTCCAGTCGGCGCGCCAGCAATCCATTCGCCATCTTCAGGTCACGCACCTCTGTCTGGATATCGGACACATCAGTGACCAGGCTAGAAGTCTTGAGATCCAGCGATTTCACCCGGTCATTAGTTTTCCCGAGGTCGGTCCTGATGAGGTTTAACTCAATCTTCAGGGAGTCAACCTTGCTGGACAGTTCCTCGCGGAGAGTGTGCATCTCCGTCTTCACCCCCGTTATCGCACCCATGACGTCCCGAAGTGTTATTTCAGAGTCGTCCGGTGATTCATCCCTTCTCGAGTCTTTAGTGCGCCCCGACAGTCCCGGTGATCCCTTAGACTGGGAAAATCGCTCCGGAATGGTGGATTAGACTGGGATGGTTTTCTGTTGACCCGCTGAGACTTGCCTTTGTCCGGGTCACCTCTGCCCGCCATGTTGGCACTCACGGGCCGGGCGGTCAACAGGGGCGAAGAAGCCTCGTGTAATATGCGCAATGCACACAGTGGTGTTGCCAAGGTCCGGTGTTGAGGCCGTGCAGCAAGGCGCTCAAATATCAGAGGCACTCATCGGGGGGACGAAGCGCAGGCAGGAGAGGCACCATGTGAAGACACCGCTGTACCCCTCTACGGTCGCCAATGACGCGGGCGGAGCCTCCGGGGTCCGTCGAGCTAACTGAGTCCAGGAATGTCAGATTTTCATTCCGAAAGCGGGTGCCGCATCAGGACCGGCTTAGCAATCGATTCCCACAATCGTGGGACAGGATGGGTAGCAGGATTATTGCGGAGGATCGGGAGGTCTTCGGAGCTCCGAGCTCACGCGGCCATCTTGGTCGCCGGCGAAGCTCCTCCCCCCCTAAGTCTTTTTTTAGTTCTAGTTTGTCCCAAATGCCCTTCATGAGCTATCCTTATTAATTTGGGCCTTAAAGAAACTGGAGGAATAAACAAATCTCCTCTCATGATCAAAATATCTTCATAAACGGTGAGTTCATCTACTAATTTTACAAATGGTGTAACTGAGACAGGAACAGTGCTCTCTCTCCTGCATCCCTGTTGTATCAATTTCTTAAGTTCTAACATAGAACTATCCTTCACCATGGCATCAACCCATTCATCCTTAGTCAATGTCTGCGGTTCATACACATTCAACACATCCTGTACAAAGGCAACTGCACCTTCATTCTCTTTTTTGAGGACCGCCTCTTTATCTACTGTGTCCCAGTCAAGTGACAATCTTGACAAGCAGTCTGCCTGTATGTTTCTCCAGCCTTGGATATACTCTAAATTGTAACAAAATTCCTGAAGGCGAGAAGCTTATCTTGTCAGTCTTGCTGAGCACTTTGCATGACCACCTGGTAATAACACATGAATAAGAGGCTTATGATCAGTTTTCAATATGAATTTAGACCCCCATAAATAGGTTCTAAAGTACTCACACGCCCACGCAGCAGCCAAAGTCTCACGTTCTATAACTGAATAATTTTTTTTCACACACAGTTAGCGTTCTGGATGCAAATGCTACTGTCTTTTCTTTTCCCTTATGTACTTGAGCTAACACAGCTCCCAGTCCAGTAGTACTTGCATCAACAGTGAGAACAGACTGCAACATAGTTTTGAAAGGCGTAAGAATGTCAGCATTGCATATATCCTTCTTCATGTTATCAAAGCACATTTCGTTGAACCTCACCTCACATAAAACTAACACCCTTTTTTAAGAGAGATCTTAATTCTACAGTCTTTGTTGAAAAATCTCTAATACATTTTGAATAATATTCAATTAAACCTAAAAATGAACGCAATGTGTCTTTATCAGAGGGTACAGGAGCTAAATGAATAGCATTCAAGAGATCTCTTTTAGGTTTTACACCAAGTTCTGAAATTTCATAACCTAAATAGTCAACTTTATCCACTAAGAACTTGCATTTTTCTTGTCTTAAAGTAAGACCATACTCTCTAATTTTGAATAACGCTTCACGAAGAATGTGATTATGTTGTTCTACTGTGTCCCCAAAAACCAAGATGCCATCCTGGAAGAAGACAATGTTCTTCATCCCCTTAAATAACACATTCATCATTCTCTGAAATATGCTCGCTGCCGAACATAAACCAAAAGGCATCCTAATACACTGCAAAATACCTTCTGTAGTGATGAAGGACGTCAATGATTTCAAATCTTCATGTAATCTGATTTGATACGCATTTTTTAAATCAAGCTTTGAGAAATCCTTACCCCACTCAATGCTAGGACCAGTTCATTAATGTTAAGTAGTGGAAATGTATCCACCACCACATTCTGGTTAAGAGGTCTTAGGTCAATCCAGAACCTAAACTTGCCATCCGATTTCTCTGTGATCACTACTGGTGAAACCCATGGCGCACTTTCTGCAGCTTCTATCACTCCAGAATCAAGCATGTCTTGAAGCATTCTTTTGATGGCCTCCCTAGCCACCAAGGGTGTTCTTCGTACTCTATGTTGTACTGGAATTGAAATAGGCTTGAAAATTATTTTGTGTACGTATCCCTTAAAACAACCTAACTCTTTCTTAAATACATCCTTAGCCTCTTCTAAGATTTCTTCTATTGAGGGATGTCGACAACTAAAACTTGTGTTGGAGCTCTCGGATTTATAATAATAGACAAATCAAATTGATGCATCCATCCTAAAATAAGAGGTCCATCTTTAGCTATATATACTTTGCCTTCCGTTAGCCTACCTTTTAAACTCAATACTTGACTTCATGTAACCAATAAGATCAATACTCTCCCCTTGATATCCCCCTGGGTTGATATCTTTAGGTTCTAGTGTAGTGTTAGGCCACAATTTCTCACAAGTGTACCTTGGAATGATAGTATATATAGACCCACAATCGACCATTAAGTGTACAACTACTCCATTAATTTTGAATTCAGCCTTATGTCTATTTTTCCTGCCACTTTGGTCATTAGGATCATCTACACATAGAATTCTATCCACCTGCGAAGAAACTACATTGTTAGTGTCACATATGTTTACACTCTGAGACAAAGAAGTATTAGTACCATCTATCATGGCAACTCTCTGTTTGAAGGATTTCCCGCTCATATTGCAAAAATGACCTTTCCTTCCACATTTTAAGCAATTTTCTATCAACAGCAGGACATTTCCTATTGTCAGCATTATGATATGTGCTACCACACCTAAAACATGATCTAAATTGCTGTCTGCCTCTCTGTGAATATTTTGTCCCTCTAGAAATTGCCGCAATGTCCGATTGTTCATTAGATGCACAAGAAACGTTGGTAGGGTTGATTTCTCCTTTTTTTTTATTTTTGAAAACCTTTATTTGAGGAAATGGATGCATACAAATACGGGCCTACAACCCGGAGGCCGGCCACGGAACAAAACTGGAAAGCACCATCATCAATTAAAGGCACGGAGTGGGTAGATGATATTACTTATCGCTGTAAGTCAATGCTATTAACTAACTGGAACCACTCGACATAGGATTAAAGGAGGTTAATTTTTTATATATGAAAGAAGAACGGATCGGTTGTATAGGTAGCAACATGATGTACGTGGCGGGGAATAATCCAACTGGTTCATTGCAGTACAGCCAAAAAACAATAATCAGAAAGGTCCATAGCATGCAAAACATAGGTTCGCTTATAGTTCCTCAGTGGTAGTATCCACGCCCGACCACATGTACCCAGAAACAAACTGAACAGCGATTCCGCAGTAATAAAAACCATCAGGGAAACTGATAAGTTGCCATCATTATACATCCCAACCCAAGAAGTAAGAAAACAAAAATACTAAAGAGAAAGGGAAGTAGGGGGACTCCACGTTACTGTACCCGCCCCCCAGTGGTAATAGCGAGCAACAGTACAACTAGCGAACGTACTTGGGGGCGGATCGAGCAATTCAGGAGAAACAGTACTACGGGCACCATACCACCCAAACTACCCATCCCTCCCCTCACAGTAACTCACCCCGCGGGGTTACGCGCAGTCGTGGAGGTCCAAGAAAAGGACACAAAAGAGCCATAGAAACAAAGAACTACCTAATAGACCCTAAACCACCCATCCCACCCTGCACCCCTGCAGAAGGCTATGGCCTACCCCCCCCAGCAGCGTGCCTGTCGCCCTAATGATGAACCCGAAATATAGGAAAGATAATATAGAGAAACGGAAAAAGAAGAGAGAAAAAGAAAAAGCTTGAGGAGAGGAACCATTTAGCCAATGATACGGCCGCTGCCCCCCGCCCACACACGCCATGAGCGTGGCCCAAAACGAAACTAGCAAGTGTTCAGTTATACGTAAATACGAAAGAATCAACAAAGCATCACAATGTAGGGCAGTCCACAGCTCCATTCACCGATTAATAGTCCTCCGAAGTAAGAAACGAGTTCATCCTAGTCCTTTCTTCGCCAACGTCGCAATGTGCATAGATCCAGTGGGCATAGGACATGGCAATGAAGAAAGGCAGTAGAAAAGTTGCTGGACATTCAACGGAAGCAGCAAATAGAACCCCCTCTCCCGAGGGCAATGCAGAAACTGTTCACAGCAGCCATGTATACCAGTGTCAATGAACACCAGCGGTTCCACCCGTTCTTGTATCGGATCATCGCTACCCCAACCAGAAAGTGGGGAACAATCAACGACCTCACCGGGCCCATCCGCGTCCTCAAGAGCGGGCCCGGGAGCAATGGCGGCCATCACATCCCCCTGCGCACAGGAGTCCCGGACCATGGTCGACCTCCAGGTCTTCAAAGCTTGCAGGACGTCGCTAATCGTGGGTTCGAGCTCACCAGTATAGGCCCAAGCGGGGCACAAGGGCAAGAAATCGGCATCCCGGGACCCCGCACAGGACATGGCTACAGCCGCCATTTTGCGACAATTGCGCCGTCTCTCCGGACTCATCTCCAGGGGTGAGCTCAACAGCAGAACCCCGGCGGGACCCCCCTCAAGCGCACAAGCAGCACCCACAGCACTGAAATGGTGACCACAAAAGAGGGGGACCCGCCGGCGACACCACTCCGCCAAAATCCCTCTTCGCCACCGAGCAAAGTAGCCCGGTACGGCCGGACGGCAACAAAGGGGGGAGCCACCACACTCGGCGTCCCCAACCCACAACTTGCCGCACACCACCTCTGGAGCACCGGACGGTCGTCCCAGGCTCGTTCATTTGCCTCCGGGCTCTTCGCACATCGGCATTTTTCAGCCGGCCCCAAACCTCCACCCGAGGCCGCCGCCGACACCGTCTCGCCGGCAACTCGCTAAGGGCGAGGCCCCAGTCTCAACCCCGGGGAGGCCGCACTTTCCGGGAGGACGCCGCTGTGGATCCACCGAGCACCGGACCCACCAGGACGGATGGTAAGTGACTGCAAAGCTCTGCATATAAGTTGTTGTCCGTTTTGGGCAGGATGAACGACAGGATATTAGAATTTAGGCGGGTAGGACGGGGAGCCGAGCTAACGTGCGGCCATCTCGTTGTCGAGCTTGGCTCCTCCGATTTCTCCTTTCTTGTTCATTTCTCGTATGCAAAATTGTGAATGTTCAATTACTTTTGCTATCTCAATGGCATCTTTCAAACTTTGATTTTTCGCTGCCCAAAGTCTCTCCTGTGTCTTTTTGCATTTACACTGTACGATTAGTTGGTCGCGAACTAATTCATCTGTCATCGCTCCAAACTTTCTGCAGCTTCTATCACTCCAGAATCAAGCATGTCTTGAAGCATTCCTTTGATGGCCTCCCTAGCCACCAAGGGTGTTCTTCGTACTCTATGTTGTACTGGAATTGAAATAGGCTTGACAAATATTTTGTGTACGTATCCCTTAAAATAACCTAACTCTTTCTTAAATACATCCTTAGCCTCTTCTAAGATTTCTTCTATTGAGGGATTGTCGACAACTAAAACTTGTGTTGGAGCTCTCGGATTTATAATAATAGACAAATCAAATTGATGCATCCATCCTAAAATAAGAGGTCCATCTTTAGCTATATATACTTTGCCTTCTGTTAGCCTACCTTTAAACTCAATACTTGACTTCATGTAACCAATAAGATCAATACTCTCCCCTTGATATCCCCCTGGGTTGATTTCTTTAGGTTCTAGTGTGGTGTTAGGCCACAATTTCTCATAAATGTACCTTGGAATGATAGTATATATAGACCCACAATCGACCATTAAGTGTACAACTACTCCATTAATTTTGAATTCAGCCTTATGTCTATTTTTCCTGCCACTTTGGTCATTAGGATCATCTACACATAGAATTCTATCCACCTGCGAAGAAACTACATTGTTAGTGTCACATATGTTTACACTCTGAGACAAAGAAGTATTAGTACCATCTATCATGGCAACTCTCTGTATGAAGGATTTCCCGCTCATATTGCAAAAATGGCCTTTCCTTCCACAGTTTAAGCAATTTTCTATCAACAGCAGGACATTTCCTATTGTCAGCATTATGATATGTGCTACCACACCTAAAACATGATCTAAATTGCTGTCTGCCTCTCTGTGAATATTTTGTCCCTCTAGAAATTGCCGCAATGTCTGATTCTTCATTAGATACACAGAAACGTTGGTAGGGTTGATTTCTCCTTTCTTGTTCATTTCTTGTATGCAAAATTGTGAATGTTCAATTACTTTTGCTATCTCAATGGGATCTTTCAAACTTGGATTTTTCGCTGCCCAAAGTCTCTCCTGTGTCTTTTTGCATTTACACTGTAAGATTAGTTGGTCGCGAACTAATTCATCTGTCATCGCTCCAAACTTACACTTAAGAGATACACTATTTAAAGATGCTATCCAATAAAAAGTAAAAAAAATATATATATATATTTATATATATATATATATATATAGTTCTCTGAGAGCAGTCCTGCATCTTTAACTATCATCATCAAAGGCATTTTAGAATGTTCCTTCCTTTGATGTCCGCTGGGGCTTAAGGGCGTATTGTTACTTTATTCACCGGACGGTCCCTTTGAAGAATTATAGGTCAACCTGCAGACCAGTTACACCTTCCACTAGATCGATACTGACCGAAGCATCATTGAATTTGGGTAGCTAAGAACTCTTTGCAAGATAAAACAATACATACACGGGTGTTGAAAGAGCTGAAGCAATTGAACATTTGTTTCAGGAAGTCTATTAGCTGCCAGGAATCAGTTCCAGGAAAGCGATCACTTCCTGGCTTTGAAAAAACCTTCGACAGTGGAACGAGGTTCTTAGGTAGTGTGAACATAAAATAATATAACTGGCAGCATTTAATAGCAAATTAAAACCTTCCTGTTCCAGTTAGCCCACATTTTATCGCAATTACATAGAGTACCAAGTGGTTGAACACCCATCTGCGGTGTAGAAGGAAGAAAGGATGCTCTGGGCTGTCAGTTGTTTTTCATGGCCTCTGATATTTCTGCACATTTCCTCTCTGTGCTCACTGTTTCAGCTAATAGTTCCAAACAATTAAAAAAATCAATAACACCTGGAAGATTTATGGCCGACCGACCCTAGTTCTCTAATCAAAGACATCAGTACAATTTTCTTTTTGTTTCCTCTTCCTCCTAATGGATTGGGCAGGTAACATCTTTGCATCAACTGGTAAATGGCAACGGACCATCACTGCATTATAATCGTCAATAGTTCGCGCTGCATATAATCTATTACTGTGTTAACATTGGGTCAGTAGAATGTGTATTGTAATGACATGAAAATTGAAGTGTTCAGAATATTTCAATATAAACGTGAAGAAATGAATCTTGCAACACATATGATTAGTCGAAAACATTAATGTGAAGAAGTTGTACATGTAGTTAGTTTGTATTTGGATGCTTATGTAATATGACCATTTAGATGTGCTTAATAATGTTTGTTTTATTATTATGCTTTTACTGAGTTATATGCCATTTCTTATGTTGACCAAATTCTGTAGGCCTGAAATGTATTTTTCCCCTGGAAGCTCTCGTATTAGATGCAGTAGTGAATTTCATGTGCATGTGGAATTTGTTCTTTCTCAGGTTTCTGTTGCACGTGGAGAAATTCATCCTTGTTAGCTAGAATAACTTCTTAGTTTTAGAAGTTAGACTTTGGGAGAAGAGGCAACTTGAATGGTGATACTGATATAAGGGAACCGCCATACTTTTTCATCAGAGTGAGCCTGGAAATCAAGGTCACCTAGCCAGGCCTGGGAGCATCACTGCTGCAACGGAAGTTACCGGCAAGGAGGTGGCTTTCCTGGATGGGGTGATGTGTTGCATTCTCGGATGATACCTACAAGTTTCTGTGTTGAAGTTAGGTACAGAGTCTGGGGGACTTCTGCCTTGCCATGAGAGAGAGAGCATCTTAGAGCGAGCTCTCTAGCTTTATGCTACTTGACCCATACATTATGAACAGACTTCTTATGAAACCTTTACGTGCTGACACCTTTTCAGAACTTGTCTTAGGGAAATGCTAAGTAGGGATGTCATGGTAGGGGTAGTGTAGGGACAGCCTAATGTTCTTTACCTATGAACCTCCAATGAAGGGAAATTTGGATGTCAGGGCAATAATCTTTTGTGTCCTTATCCTGGAACTGGTTATTCTGTGCATGCTGCACCGTCTTAACTTCACTCGTGGTTTGGGTTTGTATTAGTTCCCATTTATTTCAGCACCCTCATCTTGAGGTGCTTGTGTGTTCAATTGTTTCTGGCTTTGTGATAAATTAACTAAACTTAATTGGGAGTCTGTGATTCTTCTGAGTTCTCTTTCATTGGAACTGAATTGATCAATTGGATAATTATTTTCCACCCCTCCACACTTTCATGCAGAGAAAGAGACACAGGCCTGAGGGTTCCAGAGTAAATCTAGAAAGTGGAACCCGCTCCTTTACTACTGATCAAACATGTACAATGAAAAGCACTAAATGCAATTATGTAATTGCCCTAGAGGGGCAATGGGAGAGGGGGGGGCTGGAAGGGAGACTCATGGGGGACAAGGTATAACACATTGTCGCTGTGGTGAAACCTCTCTCCTATTGGACGAGAGGGAATTTTTTCTTATTGTCCAATGAGGTATTTGGAGATTTGTCATAGGATTTGAGGATCTAGGCAATTTAATTGGCTGGTAGCAACTGAAATTTGTTGTTGCAGTAGCTATTATAAGTAACGCTGGGCAGTGAACTCTGCTCCCCATGCGGAGTTTGCAGAGTATTCTGCACTCCGCGTTACGTGGAGCTTGCATACGCGGAGCGGAGTCTTTTCCTCGCTCTCGTTCGTCAACGTCGTTAGCGAGCGCGAGTGAGGAAAATCAACCTCCCGGCGAGATTTTTTCTCGTTTGCGATTGTCAACATCAAGTTGACGAACGTGAGCGTGCAAAATCAACCTCCCAATGAGATTTCTCAACGCGGCGGGTTAGGTTTTTCATTGCGAGTGCTCGCGACTGCTTGTGTTGAGAAACTGCCCGTTCCCATTGAGAAAGCTGCTGCTCGAGAAAAAATCTACTCAAGCGGCAGAAAAGGAAAGCAGGGACCGCTTGCGCTGTGCAAGGTGCTGTTCGCAATGATTGCACAGTGTGGACAAGCATCCGGCAATGTGAAGTCAGCGCAAACAGCATTTTTCTATCGTACTCCGCCACTTGCGGATCTCCGCGTAGTGCAACTCCGCGAACTCCACCGTGGGTTAATTATAAGATCCCTGAAATTGAAGGAAGTATGTGGGAGGGGAGCTCCAGAGAGGCAGCTACTGTCCCCAAAATGAAAAATAACCCCCCCTACTTTCTTCTCATGCAAATACAAATTAAGTTTCTGATAAAAGTGTGAGATTGGGCATATGGGGCGTGAGGGTACTGACCCTAGAGGAAATGTGGATGGGGAAAGGGATGTGACTTGAGGGCTGAAGGGGTCAATATTGCCATAAAAGAAAAAAAATTCTTGTAGATTCAAATAAATTTTGATCAGTGGATCGGTAAATTTGTAGGTATATCCATACATTTTAGAAAAAGACAATGGGCCAGAAGTACATAGCGTTTTAGCATTCACAAACACTCTAAATTAGTAAATCAGAGGGATTGCCAATGATGAAAACCCTTTTTTCTATGTAATAAGTGCCTTAAGTGATTTGACAAAGTGTTTCTGAATTGCTAAATGTGTTTAGAAGTTTAGAAATCAATACTGATTCAGTATTTGGAATTGGCACATTGTAGGCATGTCTTTGAAATACCGAATCAGTATGCTATGTATCAATATTTTGGAATTTGTTCTCAAAACTGTGATATTTTACAGACACCTCAAAGAGGGGTAACCCATTCACAAAGGGAAGAAGTCTTAAGTTATGTTATATAGATTCGTATAGTGCACTAATCACCACTAGAGGGTATCCCGGCTCTTGGTCAAGACTCTAGGTTTGTGGTTCCCATGGTGCTTATATGAGGAGCCAGGTCCTCAGCTTCTTCCGGAACTCAAGAAGGCTCTGATGTATTGTGGGAGGTGGTTCCATGTTTTGGGTGTGATGTAGGAGAATGAGTGACCTCCAGTTTTGCTTTGGAGGATGTGAGGAATGTGTGTGAGTGAGAGTGAGGCAGAGCATGGGTGTGTGGTGGCTTGGTGAGAGTGTATGCAGCTGTTCTGATATTCTGGTCCTGTGTTGTGTAGGGCTTTGGATGTATGTGTGAATTGGGAGCCAGTGAAGCCTCCTGAGGAACGGTGGTATGTGGGTATAGTGTAGGAGGTCGAATATGAGTCTTGCAGCGTGTTCTGGATGGTCTAGAGACTGTGTAGGAATTGCCTGGAGATTCTGGTGTAGAGTGTTGTTGTAGTCCAATCTGCTTGTGATGAGCGCTTGCATGATAGTCGGTCTAGGGTTCTATGGCAACCATTTGAAGGTTTTTCGTAGCAAGCGTTCGATGTGGATACAGGAGTTGCACACTGAATTGACTTGAACCATCATGTTGAGCTTGTCGTTTAGCATAATCCCTAGATTTCTTACGTGGTCTGTGGGTGCAAGTGTTGGTACTAGCTTCCACAGCCACCAGGTGAGAATCCAATGAAGAGGTCTTGTTGCCGCAGACCAGTACTTTCATCTTGCTGTAGTTGAGCTGCAGACAGTTGGTTCACATCCAGTTTGCTACAGTGGTCATGAAGTTGGTGAAGTTGGTTCTGGTTGTGGTTGTTTTGTCCATCAGGGAGAGGATGAGTTGGGTGTCCTCGGTATAGGAGATGACGATTATGTTTTGTGATCAGATGATGTTGGCGAGCGCCTTCATGTACATGTTGGAAAGGATTGGGCTGAGGGACAATCCCTGTGGGACTCAACATATCAATTTCTTCATCTTTGATATGAAGGGTGGCAGCCTGACCCTGTGGGTTCTTCCTTTGAGGAAGCAACAGATCCATTTGAGAACGGATCCTTGTATGCCAATCTTGTGGAGTCTTCTGATAAGGGTGTTATGGTAAACAGTATTGAAGGACGCAGGGAAATCGAGTAGGACGAGGGCCTCTGTTTCTCCTCGTTCCAGGATGTTTCGAATGTCATTGGTGGCCGTGTGAGTGCTGTGATTCCTTCTGAATCCTGATTGAGTGTTGTCTAGAAGATGGGGTGAATGTAACAAAAAGTTTAATTGGAGGCAGTGTCTCATTTTAAACAAACAAAAAAACAAGAAACTTTTCTTCTTAAATATAGTTATGTTTCCTTTAAGGAAAAGAGTCTGCAGGCCACTATCCCTGTGGTGGCAGTGAATCATACTGGGTTGAAATTTGCAACCTACCTCATTAAAATTCATGAGGTAGGTCGGATTGCGACCCACTTCAATTATTTTTTGGCAAACCGACCTATTAGTACATTTTGCAAACAGACACATTAATACACAGGGCTGTTTGCCAAATATCACATTGTTTGCAAATTACATCATTTATTTTGTGACCAGTGTTCAGACCCAATATCCTTTTTTTCAAAATCATAACAAAGTTTAAAAAAACAAAAAATAATATAATAGTGCCACTATGTACAGCAAAGACTTTGGACAGTGAGCACCTTTGACCCCAGGGCTGGCTCACAGCTAATGCCAATCCTGTGCAATCGTTCAGTGTACAGATGCTGGCGTAGGACTTTGCCTTAGGCCATATATATAATTGTTCCTTAACGAGACAGAGCAAGAGAGAAGAAACAATGTGAGACAGCACACAATCATATATTCATACTCACTATACCTAATATTCCTACGGGTTAGAAACTAAGAAGATCAAACTACATTACCTCCCCATTACCACTAAGTGAAAATCCTAAATGCAATCTACACATAGGTCACCATCCATACAACAAACAGCCATACCTCTGAATGGGTCCCAGGTTACCAAAGTGAATGCACATTTTTACTTCCTGATTAAGCAATGGCAAATGGAACTCCACTAGCTAGACCCCCTTTTACTGCTAGAATCTCCCATGTTGATCCAGCCAGTGTGATCAGCCGTTGGATATAACTTGCTGCTCCAAAACAACTACAATCCACTAATGAAAAGCGGAGAGTATTTCAAGGTCAATGTCATCACAGGAACAAAAGGAACATAAGAGTCATATGCCACCTATTCTAAACAATTTTTATTGGCATTCTAAAATATTTCGTGACAACATTTTAAAGCTATAAATGCATCATTAACCTCACAATGAAGGAGAGTAGTAGAATAGGTAGCAACGACAGCTGCACCACCAGATCAGCAGTAATGATTCAAGAAGTTTGCGATTGGGGTGAAAAACAAAAACATTTGAAACTTAATGAAAAGGGAACAAGGAACAGGAGTACTCTTCATATATAAAAATGACATTTGTATGGCTCCTTGTAGAATTACCAGGTCCCATAAGTCTTTCTTATTGTTGCAAGTTATACACTATCCACAATACAAAAGATAATCCTATTCATTACGATTTAGGAAACAATCTCCAGTAAATAGGCAAAAAATTAGGAGAATGAGATTATACATCTAGATGGGTTTGTGGAAGAGCTCCAGCAGCAAGACGTGCCTCCATGGGTTTTGGACATCCCTTCTATGTGAGGTTCAGGATTAACCAGTCTGGGGTAAAGAAAGGTTGATAAAAAGATTACGAGTTCCCAGGTTAGTCCTCTATTTGCTTCAGTAGGTCCCCTTACTAGACACCACCCGTATCTTTTCATGTGGCTGTCTGAGTCAAGCCAAGTCTCCTGTCCTATCCACGTCCCACACACTCACTTTCTGGGCTAGCCAACGCTTTGTTGAAACTAGTGTGTAACAGAAAAGTCAGAGTCACATTGTTCCACTTATGAGCTATAGATGTTCGGTGCTGTCTTCTACTTTTGTCATTCTCTCAACCTCTAGTCGTCTGATAACTATTGTATCCATATCAGATGTGCTGCGAGTGATTTCTGAGCTATTGTAATTAGCATTTTAGCTAACTTAAAGGCCATATTCAATACATCTTGTACTGACTTTCTTAGGTTTGGGGCCTGGGAACAAGCAAAGTAAACAACCCCCTGTGTGTATAATTCCGTCCTCTTCAACCCTAATTAATTTTATCTTTAATTTCTTTCCAGAACCATTTTATTGTTGGTCAATCTTCTCACAAGTGATTGAATCCTGCGTCCCCATCTGCACATCTTGGATATGTGGAATACGATGTGTTGTAGGGTGGTCAGATATGATCTGTGAGTGCTTTTGAATTGAAGATAATTGAAGTGGGAATTTGTGCACACCTCAAATGCATATTACAGGGCTTTTTTGCATTCACCTTCCCCCACTTCCCGACCCATGTCCATGCCCCATTTTGTTTTGAAATCTTCAAGGGAGTGTCTAGTGCAGGAGTCTCAAACCTTTAGAGTAGTGAAAGCAACTTCCAATCTATGAAAACCACCTTGAGATTCTGCCTTATATATGATTTAGATAATAGCACAAAAAGGGCAAGCCACTTAAACATTGCCCCTAGAGCACCCAGTCATGCCTTAGTCTGCACACACCATTAATGGCAGAAAAGCAAAAGCTGTATCAGAAAAGGTTTTTCAGTGTGGCCCCCAAGGACCAGTTATGTCTCCTTACTCTTTTTATGAAGACTTTGAGATTCAAATGTCTCATTTGGGCTTCTGGCCTCTTGATCTTGCAATACGTGGGATGACCCAACTCTCATTATGCAAGCGAGGGCCAAAAGTCACAGATTATCTGGCCAACTGCCTTATGGTCCATTGGTTGATACCCAGAAACTGGTCCTGCCTTAATGATCAGGATTAATAATAGGTATGTGCTGATTCATAGCGCTTAACATACCACTGCAGTCACCCCAATACTGGTAAGCATACCTCTGAGACAAATCTGAAACACAAAATTATTAAATAAGAGATTGCTTTAGGAAGTTAAGTAACTTTAAGGGAAAAAGAAAGGAAAGGAAGAAAGGGAACCAAAGACAAACACATAAAGATAAAAGGGTAAGAAAGAAAACTATGAGGAAGAAGATGAAAAAGTAAGAAAAGAGGAACAACGGAGAGAACAGACAATGAAAGATAGAAGGAAGAAAGAGAGGATGGAAGGAGAACGAAAGGAAAGAAGGAAGGTGAGAAAAAGGAAATGAATAAATGAAAGAATGAAAAAATGGAAGGAAGATAACAATGAATGGAAAGAATGACAAGGGGAGAAGAGAATGAAAGAAGTAGCAAAGAATGCAGAAAAAAGAATTGCCAAAATAGAGAAGAGACAGAAAGGAAAGAAGGAATAGAGGTGAAATAGAGACAAATAGGGAAGAGGAAAGGGAAAAAACAAGCAAAACAGAGAAAGTATAAGAAAAATTGAAAGAAATAGAGTGAGACTATGAAAAGCAAAGAAAGAGAAATGAAAAGCAGAGAGAGAGAAAATAACAAGGGACAAAAAGAAAGAGAAAATCAGGGAACAACAAAAAGAAAGTGAAAATAAAGAAGGGAGACAAAGAGAAAGCAGAAAATTAAGGTGGGGAAAAGGAAGGCAAAGGGTTGAAAGAAGGAGGCTCAAGAAGAAAAGAAAGAATATTGAAAATAAAAGAGGAAAAAAAGAGAAAAAGAGCACAGGATAGAAAGAAAAATAATTTTTTTAATGCACTGCAACTCCCCTATAAATTTGTTACTGTCGTTGACTTTAAGTAAATATACTGCTTATGGACAAAATATGTTTTCAGGGTACATATTTTCATACAATGTGCTCCCATGTGAAGCATTTATGTATGTTTACTTAAGACTTCTTATCAAGTAGCAGTCCTGCAGGGTACCCTATTTGGGACGCACAGTTGCATATTGCAAAGTAGCCTGACGGGCAGGGAGCTACCCCAAGACAATTTCGACCTACTGGAGACTCCTAATCTAGTGACATTAAAGAGTACCCTATTCTAAGTAGTTAGTCGTCTAATATCCCTGTGAGAAGTTGGCCCGATATGCAGTGTTCACTATTCTAGCGACCACTATGCATCGGTCCAAACGACCCTTATGGTGATTGGTTGTAAGTCAACCTTAGACTAGCTATCCTAGTAGCGTGGATACGAGCAGTCTTCGGGCTAAACTCTAGAGGGCGTGTTAAGCTAGCTGTTATACCATCACATACCCCTTGAACACCAAGTGAAAGGACACCACACAAGTGTTATGAAAATAAACAGTATTTTTATTAGAATCACAACATCCATGTACTCTTTATGAGGACAGGGTACTAAGCACAGAACAAAACTCCTAGGAAAATACTTCAAGTGCACAATCAATACAAGTGCCCGAGGGCACGGAAAGGTTAGTGGTCTCGGGCGGACCCGATAAGGCAAGTCGGAAGCGAGGGACTCGGGACCCTTAAGTAAGGAGGCTATGCGGGCACCGAAATGCCGAAGTTACCTAGCCACAAGGGTCGCGGCTGCACAAGTCTTACAGGCATCGGGGGGTCTTCGCTGACGAGCCAGGAGCCGGAAGGAAGGAGTTGCTGGCCGGCGACCAGTGAAGAATAGTTCGTAGAGATCCAAGCCTGGATCAGAGATAGATGATACCTGAAAGCAGAGGGGACCAAGTTCGTACTACTAGCCAGTAGTCAGAGGGTACCAGGAGGGCACCGGATGGTCGTCACCTCGACTAGGTGAGTGGGGGACGCTAGGCTCTGCAGTCTCACGGACCTGGAGGCGTTGTCGGCGACCAGGATGGAGGTGCGAGCTGTCCCACGAAGGTTGATGCTGTCGGCGTCGCTGGGCCCAGGATTGGGGCAACACGCCTTGGCAGATTTCAGGGCCACGTGGTGGGCCTAAAATGGCGTCTTGAGTGGACCAGGAGGGTCCGGGGTGCTCCTCTCGCAGAAGGGAGCGAAGGCTAGTCTGGAGCAACCAGACCAGCAACGTTGGTTGTCGTTTGTCGTCAAAGAATCACAAGCCAGCGGCTAGTGATCGGACAACGTGCTGAACAGCAAAGCAGAAGGGCCCCACGCAGATCGTGGAGATGCTGGGAGACTGCACTTCGGTGCTGGAGCTGCTCAGGGTCGGGGCTTCTCGGACCCCAGAGCACTCACCAGAGGATTCCTTCGGTGGTTGTGCTGGTTAAGAAAGCGTGCAGGTTTTGATGATGGCCGGTCCCTCGAGGTCTCGTCGCACCCACAGATCTCAGCTGAGCTGACGATGTGGGTAGAGGTCAGAGGTGCCAAGGAAGCCGGTTCTCGTCGAGCTGGGTCGTCGGATTCCTGAGGAAGGACTTGCAGCAAACCGCAGAGTTCTTAGATGGTGCCTGCGGATGCAGGGTGACTACTCCTTAGCCACAAGGGAGAAATCTTGAGAAGAGTCTCGAATGTCCTTTCGTAGAAAGTAGTTCTTGATTCAAAGATGATCTAATTTGGAAGGGTCCCCGCTCCTGCCTTTATCCTAAAGAAAGGGGTGGGTACGTGACTAGGTCCTGCCCTAGGGGTGGGACCAGGAAGGGGGGTAGTTACACCCCTCTCCCATGCCGGGCTTTCCCCAGGTCAGGGGCTGGTGTGCCCCTGGAACTGGTTCTAGCCGGCAGATGCGTAGTGAGCACCGGGGTGCCACTCCGCAGTCACCTTCCTGTAAAGCCCTGCCTACCCAGGATACACAAAACCCTGTCTGGGATGGTGCGAACACCGCCCCGGACAGGAAACCCTTTGTCCAAGCTCTCCTCGCTGGAAGGTCTCCCAGCAGCAGGAGGTCAGACTCGTGTCTGTGGTGGCAGCATCCATTTTGTGGAGCTGAGGCTTCAGTTAACTTTAACCGGGGTTCACAGTTACGTACATGTCGTGTCCCTCTAGAAGGGCGGAATGCTAACCTCGTCGCCAGAATTGGTGAGGGGGCAGCATCCCGATTCGTATGACACCTTACTCGACATGTCTTGATAACGCGATACCAAAGTTACCGATATGGTACGCGTTATCATGGAACAGCCATTGGGTCTTGGTTCCGCAAGCTGCAACCGGGCTCGGCTCGTGCCAGAGCCCAATTCACACGGTTCCATGCACTCTGCCTTCAGGATTGTCAAGGCCTGCCATAGGAGTGACTGATAGGAACTCGGGTGTCCATCTTAAGGTTAGATATAGGGATACTATACCTACAGCAACGAGCGAGTACGCCACGTTGCCCCAGCTGTCGCGCAGCCAGTTGTGTCAGATTTAGATGGCCATCCAGGGGTGGCATAATACATGCTTCAGCCCCTGGTAGGCCCTGGGTACACCGATGCCCTGAGTTACAGGGTCTGACAAGGTGGCCCAGTCCAATTGGGTAATGCACCTAAGGTACACACATCAATTTAGCGAGAGAACAGCTAGACTGTGGGTCTGATTGGCAGGCCCACAGCCCGAGAAAGTCATAAACCAGTGAAACAAAAGCAAAAAGTCTGGGTGATCATAGGATTGCAGACCCTACTCTCCTACATGACCCCCCCCCAAACGTTGGGACAATAAACTAACCTTGACCAGGTGAGTCTTCTTGTTCTAAGTGGAAATACCTAGAGAGCCCATCTGCATTGCCATGATCAGTGCCAGGTCTATGCTCCACTGTGAAGTCCATCCCCTGTAGGGAAATGGACCACCTAAGCAGTTTGGGGTTTTCACCCTTCATCTGATTTAGCCATAGGAGGGGCTTGTGGTCGGTCTGAATCTTGAAATGAGTGCCAAACAAGTATGGCCTCAGTTTCTTCAGGGCCCACACCACAGCGAAGGCCTCCCTCTCTATAGCTGACCAATTTTTCTCTCTGGGGGTCAGCCGTCTGCTTATAAAAGCAATGGGCTGGTCATTACCATCGAAATTCAGTTGAGATAGAACAGCTCCCACACCCAACTCAGAAGCATCTGTTTGGACGATGAATGGTTTGGAGTAGTCTGGACTCTTAAGGATAGGTGTCGTGCACATGGCCTGTTTTAGGTCATCGAATGCTTTTTGACAGCTCGCTGTCCACTGAACCTTTTTTGGCATTTTCTTACTCGTCAGTTCATTAAGCGGAGTCACAATCGATCCGTAATTTCTGACGAACTTTCTGTAGTAACCAGTCAGGCCCAAGAAAGCTCGAACCTGAGTCTGGGTGGTTGGAGGAGCCCAGTCCCTGATTGACTGTATCTTGCTCTCCAGTGGTTGAACTTGGCCTCCACCGACGAGGTGGCCCAAGTACACAACCTGTGTCTGCCCTATCTGGCACTTGGTAGCCTTGATAGTGAGACCTGCTGCTTGCAGAGCCTCTAACACTTTCCGCAGGTGGACCAGGTGATCCTCCCAGGTGGAGCTAAAGACAGCAATATCGTCAAGATACGCCGCACAGAAGTCATCCAGCCCGGTGAGAACGTGATTCACCAACCGTTGGAAGGTGGCAGGTGCATTTTTCAAACCAAAGGGCATCACCACAAATTGATTATGCCCACCAGGGGTAGAAAATGCGGTCTTAGGTTTGGCATCCTCAGCTAACCTGATTTGCCAATACCCAGCTGTCAGGTTGAATGTGCTCAAGTAGTTGGCAGACGCCAATCTATCTACAAGCTCATCCGCCCTTGGTATTGGGTGGGAGTCAGTCTTAGTGACTGCATTGAGACCCCTGTAGTCTACGCAGAACCTCATCTCTTTCTTACCACCCTGGGTGTGAAGCTTCGGCACTAGAACTACGGGACTAGCCCAAGGGCTATCCGAGGGTTCAATGACTCCCAACTCCAACATTTTCTGCACTTCAGTTTTGATGCAGTCTCTAACATGATCAGGCTGCCTGTAGATCTTACTCTTGACGGGCAAGCTGTCACCAGTGTCAACCTCATGGGTGCACCAATTGGTCTGACTGGATGTTAGAGAGAACATATGCCGGAAGGATTGAAGAACCTGTTTACAATCCTCCTGTTGATGTTCGGAGAGGCTGCCACAAAAGACAACACCGTCTACCGATCCATCGTCAGGATTCTGAGTGAGCAGGTCTGGGAGAGGGTCACTCTCTTCCTCCTGTCCCTCATCTATGGCCATGAGCAAGCTCATGTCCTTCCTGTCGACATATGCCTTGAGGCTGTTGACATGAAGCACCCTGTGGGGGTTCCGGGGAGTTCCAAGGTCCACCAGGTAGGTGACCTCTCCCTTTTTCTCCAGGATGGTGTAGGGCCCAGACCATTTGTCTTTGAGTGCTGCTGGGGCCACTGGCTCCAACACCCACACCTTCTGTCCAGGCTGGTAAACAGTCAGGACAGCCTTTTGGTCATGCCAAGCTTTTTGGAGTTCTTGGCTGGCCTTAAGGTTTTCAGATGCCTTTTCCATGTATTCAGTCATCCGCGAGCGGAGACCAAGCACATAGTCCACTATGCTGGTTGCAGGCTTTTTGAGAGGTCTCTCCCATCCTTCCTTCACCAAACACAGGGGTCCTCTTACAGGATGCCCGTACAAAAGTTCAAAAGGGCTGTAGCCAACCCCCTTCTGTGGGACTTCTCTATAAGCGAATAAAAGGCAGGGAATCAGGACGTCCCATCTACGCCGGAGCTTTTCAGGTAGTCCATGAATCATCCCTTTCAGGGTCCTGTTGAACCGCTCAACAAGCCCATTGCATTGTGGATGATAGGGTGTGGTGAACTTGTAGTTGACACCACATTCCTTCCACATAGCAGTCAAATAGCTCGACATGAAGTTTGCACCTCTGTCAGAGACAACCTCCTTAGGGAAGCCCACTCTGGAGAACACTCCAACTAGGGCTCTTGCCACAACAGGTGCTGTAGTGGTCCTAAGGGGAATAGCTTCAGGATACCTGGTGGCATGATCCACTACCACCAGTCACTCAATTCAGCGAGGACATCGCCGACTTCGTCAGCCCGCAGGCCCTCCCCTCCGCTGACTACATCCTCCTGGGGGACCTCAACTTCCACCTGGAGAACAACAACGACCGCAACACCAGCACCCTGCTCGACAACCTCGCCAATCTTGGACTCAAGCAGCTGGTGTCCACCCCCACCCACCTCGCCGGACACACACTCGACGCAGTCTTCTCATCCAGCACAGACATCGCCTTCAGCTACGCCACAGAGCTTCAATGGACGGACCACAGCTGTGTCCACTTCACCTTCAAAAGAACGACGACCCACCACCACCAGCAACAGGTTGCCCGCAGAAGCTGGAACAAGATCACAGCCGACCAGCTCGCCACCTCCCTGAGCCAGCACCCTCCTGCCAGCTCAGCGAACCCCAGCCAGGCCGCCGACAACCTCACGAAGTGGATCAGCAACTGCGCGGACGAACTCGCCCCGCTGAGGACCCCGCCCAGCAGACCCGGCAGCAAGAAAGCCCCATGGTTCACCGACGAACTCAAGAGCTTCAAGAAGAACTGCCGAGCCCTCGAGAGTCTGGAGAAGGGAACCAATACCGGACAACATGACCACCTTCAAGCTTGCCACCCGGAAGCACCACCAGCTGATCCGCGCCGCCAAGAAAACCGCATTCAAGGACCGGCTGGACAACAACGCACACAACTGCAAGGAACTCTTCAACATCGTGAAAGAGCTATCCAACCCCAGCGCAGGAAACAACAACATCACCCCATCGCAAGACCTCTGCAACTCCCTCGCCTCATACTTCCACAACAAGATCGCGGACATACACAACAGCTTCAGCACCCAACCAACGCACACCACGACCGAACCACCGCCCCCCACCACCACCCTCCGCGCCTGGACTCCGATCAGCACCGAAGACACCGTCCGCATGATGAAGTCCGTCCACTCCGGATCTCCGACCGACCCCTGCCCTCACCACGTCTTCAACAAGGCCGACGCTATCATCGCACCCCACCTGCGGGACATTATCAACACCTCCTTCGACACCGCCACCTTCCCTGAGAGCTGGAAGCACGCCGAACTCAGCGCTCTACTCAAGAAACCCACAGCGGACCCCACCGAACTCAAGAACTACCGCCCCATCTCGCTCCTCCCGTTTCCAGCCAAAGTCATCGAGAAGACCGTCAACAAGCAGCTGGCCGCCTTCCTTGAGACGAATGGATCCCTCGACCCCTCACAGTCTGGCTTCCGAGCCAACCACAGCACCGAGACCGCCCTCATCGCTGCCACCGACGACATCCGAGCCCTGATGGACAACGGAGACACAGCGGCCCTCATCCTCCTAGACCTCTCCGCGGCATTCGACACTGTCTGCCACCGCACCCTAGTACAGCGCCTCAGCTACGTCGGAATCCAGGAGAAGGCACTGGAATGGATCATCTCCTTCCTCGACGGAAGAACACAGAGAGTCCGCCTACCACCGTACAAGTCAAAAGCCACCGAAGTTATCTGCGGCGTCCCTCAAGGATCCTCCCTGAGCCCCACCCTCTTCAACGTCTACATGAGCCCCCTCGCGGCCATCGCACGCAAACACAACCTCAACATAATCTCCTACGCCGACGACACCCAGCTGATCCTCTCCCTGACCAACGACCCCGCCGCCGCCAGAGCCAATCTGCACGAAGGGATGAAAGATGTAGCCGAGTGGATGACGACCAGCCGCCTGAAACTGAACTCAGACAAGACGGAGGTCCTCATCCTGGGCTCTTCGCCCTCCGCCTGGGACGACTCCTGGTGGCCTCCCGCCCTGGGCTCCGCACCCAAACCGACAGACCACGCACGCAACCTGGGCTTCATCCTGGACTCTTCCCTCTCCCTCTCCATGACCAGGCAAGTCAATGCCGTCTCCTCGGCGTGCTTCAACATCCTACGCATGCTACGGAAGATCTTCTGGTGGATCTCCACCGAGACCAGGAAGACCGTCACCCAGGCCCTCGTCACCAGTCGACTGGACTACGGCAACGCCCTCTACGCCGGTACCACCGCCAAGCTCCAGAAGAGACTCCAGCGGATCCAGAACGCCTCAGCCAGACTCATCCTCGACATCCCATGAACCAGCCACATCTCCGGACATCTGAGAGACCTGCATTGGCTCCCCGTCAACAAAAGGATCACCTTCCGCCTCCTCACCCAAGCACACAAAGCCCTACACGACCAAGGCCCGAGCTACCTCAACAACCGAATCAACTTCTACGCTCCCAAACGCCACCTCCGATCAGCCAACCACGCCCTCGCCGCCGTCCCCCGCATCCGAAGAGCAACAACAGGAGGAAGGTCCTTCTCCTACCTGGCCGCCAAGACCTGGAACTCCCTCCCGACCGACCTGCGCCTGACCCAAGACCACCTCTCTTTCAGGAAGAAGCTGAAGACCTGGCTGTTCGAGCAGTAACGGCACCCCCCTCCCCCCAGCGCCTTGAGACCCTACGGGTAAGTAGTGCGGTCTATAAATGTCTTTGATTGATTGATTATAAACTTGTGCCCTGATGCTGTTGGGGGTTCCATTGGACCAACAATGTAAATCCCCACTCGTTCAAAGCGCACCCCCACCACAGGCATTGGTATAAGGGGGGGCCTTTGTCGTGCCACCTGACTTACCACTGGCTTGGCAAGTGACACAGGAGCGACAAAACTCCTTGGTATCTTCGTTCATGTGAGGCCAGTGAAAGTGCGAGACAGGCCTGTCCCACGTCTTCGTCTGGCCTAAGTGTCCTGCTAAGGGAATCTCGTGGGCCAAGGTAAGAAGGAAACCACGCTGAGACAAGGGGATAACCAGCCTCCTGGTCATGCCAGGCTTGGGGTCTCTTGCTTCAGTGTACAGGAGTCCATCCTCCCAGTATACCTTGTGGGTACCTGTGGCGTTCCCAGCAGCCTCAGCAGCAGCCTGCTGTCTGAGGGGTTCAAGGGAAGGGCAGTCTAACTGGTCCTTCCCCAGGTCCTCTCGTGTGGGTCCCCCTGAGCCCAGAAACTCAACTTGATCAAGTTCGAGTTCTTTAGGTTCAGTTTCCCGCAATTTCTGGAGGTCAGCCTCCTCTGAGACTTGATCTTCGACCTGGGGCAAGGGGGAAGGCGAGGCATTCAAGGACCGGCTGGACAACAACGCACACAACTGCAAGGAACTCTTCAACATCGTGAAAGAGCTATCCAACCCCAGCGCAGGAAACAACAACATCACCCCATCGCAAGACCTCTGCAACTCCCTCGCCTCATACTTCCACAACAAGATCGCGGACATACACAACAGCTTCAGCACCCAACCAACGCACACCACGACCGAACCACCGCCCCCCACCACCACCCTCCGCGCCTGGACTCCGATCAGCACCGAAGACACCGTCCGCATGATGAAGTCCGTCCACTCCGGATCTCCGACCGACCGCTGCCCTCACCACGTCTTCAACAAGGCCGACGCTATCATCGCACCCCACCTGCGGGACATTATCAACACCTCCTTCGACACCGCCACCTTCCCTGAGAGCTGGAAGCACGCCGAACTCAGCGCTCTACTCAAGAAACCCACAGCGGACCCCACCGAACTCAAGAACTACCGCCCCATCTCGCTCCTCCCGTTTCCAGCCAAAGTCATCGAGAAGACCGTCAACAAGCAGCTGGCCGCCTTCCTTGAGACGAATGGATCCCTCGACCCCTCACAGTCTGGCTTCCGAGCCAACCACAGCACCGAGACCGCCCTCATCGCTGCCACCGACGACATCCGAGCCCTGATGGACAACGGAGACACAGCGGCCCTCATCCTCCTAGACCTCTCCGCGGCATTCGACACTGTCTGCCACCGCACCCTAGTACAGCGCCTCAGCTACGTCGGAATCCAGGAGAAGGCACTGGAATGGATCATCTCCTTCCTCGACGGAAGAACACAGAGAGTCCGCCTACCACCGTACAAGTCAAAAGCCACCGAAGTTATCTGCGGCGTCCCTCAAGGATCCTCCCTGAGCCCCACCCTCTTCAACGTCTACATGAGCCCCCTCGCGGCCATCGCACGCAAACACAACCTCAACATAATCTCCTACGCCGACGACACCCAGCTGATCCTCTCCCTGACCAACGACCCCGCCGCCGCCAGAGCCAATCTGCACGAAGGGATGAAAGATGTAGCCGAGTGGATGACGACCAGCCGCCTGAAACTGAACTCAGACAAGACGGAGGTCCTCATCCTGGGCTCTTCGCCCTCCGCCTGGGACGACTCCTGGTGGCCTCCCGCCCTGGGCTCCGCACCCAAACCGACAGACCACGCACGCAACCTGGGCTTCATCCTGGACTCTTCCCTCTCCCTCTCCATGACCAGGCAAGTCAATGCCGTCTCCTCGGCGTGCTTCAACATCCTACGCATGCTACGGAAGATCTTCTGGTGGATCTCCACCGAGACCAGGAAGACCGTCACCCAGGCCCTCGTCACCAGTCGACTGGACTACGGCAACGCCCTCTACGCCGGTACCACCGCCAAGCTCCAGAAGAGACTCCAGCGGATCCAGAACGCCTCAGCCAGACTCATCCTCGACATCCCATGAACCAGCCACATCTCCGGACATCTGAGAGACCTGCATTGGCTCCCCGTCAACAAAAGGATCACCTTCCGCCTCCTCACCCAAGCACACAAAGCCCTACACGACCAAGGCCCGAGCTACCTCAACAACCGAATCAACTTCTACGCTCCCAAACGCCACCTCCGATCAGCCAACCACGCCCTCGCCGCCGTCCCCCGCATCCGAAGAGCAACAACAGGAGGAAGGTCCTTCTCCTACCTGGCCGCCAAGACCTGGAACTCCCTCCCGACCGACCTGCGCCTGACCCAAGACCACCTCTCTTTCAGGAAGAAGCTGAAGACCTGGCTGTTCGAGCAGTAACGGCACCCCCCTCCCCCCAGCGCCTTGAGACCCTACGGGTAAGTAGTGCGGTCTATAAATGTCTTTGATTGATTGATTATAAACTTGTGCCCTGATGCTGTTGGGGGTTCCATTGGACCAACAATGTAAATCCCCACTCGTTCAAAGCGCACCCCCACCACAGGCATTGGTATAAGGGGGGGCCTTTGTCGTGCCACCTGACTTACCACTGGCTTGGCAAGTGACACAGGAGCGACAAAACTCCTTGGTATCTTCGTTCATGTGAGGCCAGTGAAAGTGCGAGACAGGCCTGTCCCACGTCTTCGTCTGGCCTAAGTGTCCTGCTAAGGGAATCTCGTGGGCCAAGGTAAGAAGGAAACCACGCTGAGACAAGGGGATAACCAGCCTCCTGGTCATGCCAGGCTTGGGGTCTCTTGCTTCAGTGTACAGGAGTCCATCCTCCCAGTATACCTTGTGGGTACCTGTGGCGTTCCCAGCAGCCTCAGCAGCAGCCTGCTGTCTGAGGGGTTCAAGGGAAGGGCAGTCTAACTGGTCCTTCCCCAGGTCCTCTCGTGTGGGTCCCCCTGAGCCCAGAAACTCAACTTGATCAAGTTCGAGTTCTTTAGGTTCAGTTTCCCGCAATTTCTGGAGGTCAGCCTCCTCTGAGACTTGATCTTCGACCTGGGGCAAGGGGGAAGGCGAGGCCTTAACCTGACTGCTCTTCTTCTTGATAGGTGTCTGGTCCATTGTTCCAGGATCCAGCACCGGTTCAGTGGGGCATCGTCTGACCTGTGACCTAGTCACAGCAAGCACATGCGCTGGCAAGCCTAACATTTCCATGTGAGTCCGGTGCTCCACTTCTGTCCATTGCGATGACTTCAAATCATTGCCCAACAAACAATCCACTGGGAGGTCTGAACTAACAACAACCTTTTTCTGGCCATTTACCCCTCCCCAGGAGAAAGCAACAATCGCCATACTATAACTGGTAGTGACGTTGCTGGCATTGGTCACCAGGAAATCTGTACCTGGCATGATCTGTCCAGGGTCCACAAAGTTAGGCGTCACCATGGTGACACTGGCACAAGTGTCCCTATAGGCCTGAGCCATTCTTCCATTGATCAAAGGCGTCTGTCGGTATTTGCCCAAAGTATTGGGACTGACATCAGGGGATATATCCGCATCCCCCGTACAGACAAGGACAGCCTGAGTGAGTGTACCAACTAGGTTGTCACACCCCTCAGAACCCAAGGTTAACCCAACTAGTCCCTTGGGAGGCGCACTACTACTGCTGGCTGTACTAGGGGGCACAGGTGCCTTAGGGGCTGCAGTAGCAGGAGTCTGCCCTCCTTTCTTGGTGCACTCACTAAACCAGTGAGTTTTACTTTTACAGTATTGGCACCACCTTTTCGATTGGCCTTCTTGATTCTTCTTTTTCTGGGAAGCCTGACCCCCCCCCCCCTCTTTGGGTTGTTGGGGACCTGTCGAAGACTTCTGGTCATTTTGTTCCCCTTTCGAATCTTTACCCTTCTAGTCTGCTTTCTTCTGACCACCCTGGTTCTGGCCCTGGTTTTGCTTAACCCTTGTTCTGACCCATCTGTCTGCCTTCTTTCCCAATTCTTGGGGAGAGGGCAGATCCGAGTTGACAAGGTGCTGATGCAACAACTGGTTCTGACAATTGTTTAAAATCTGTTCTCGCATGATCAAATTATACAATCCTGTGTAATCAGTAACTTTACTGCCCAGCAACCAGCCCTCCAAAGCCTTAGTGGCACAATCAACGAAATCAGACCAGTCCTGAGACTGAGTTTTCTGGGTATCCCTGAACAGCAACCTGTACTGCTCAGTGGTTAGGCCGAACCCATCAATCAGTGTGTTCTTCAGGACCTGGTAATTGTTAGCATCCTCGACTCTAGTAGTGAGGAGCTTATCTCTACCTTTACCTTCAAAGGAGAGCCACAAGATAGCTGCCCACTGACTCTGGGGGACGCACTGTACAGTGCAGGCCCGCTCCAAAGCAGTAATCCATTTGTGGATGTCGTCCCCTTGCTTAAAGGGGGGCACTATCTTACTCAGGTGCCTAGTGTCTAAACTCCTGTTTTCCCGTGGGGGAATGCTGCCACCAGTGGGATTGGTCCCACTCAATTCTTGCTCTCTAGCAAAGGCGAGTCTTTCTTTGGCTAGGGCAAGTTCTTCCCTTTCGATCCGCAGATTGACTTCCCGCTCCTTTGCTTCGTACACTCTCCTCTGAGGGGATGTCATCCCTCTTCGAGCAGAGCCTCGAGAGCCATTGGTTCGAACGGATCTATTAGAGCCTCTCGACAGAGACCTAACTTGTCCATTCCCAATGTTAAGCTGGCCTGAGAGAGGCCCCAGGGGTCTCCTAGTACCATTCTTGTGCCGGCTTAAGTTGTCCTGGGTTAGCTGGCTAACTATGACTGGACCTTTGTCTGCCTCGTCCCCAGATGTCTCTGGCTCCTCATCCTCCTCTTCACCTTCTGCGGAGAGATGGATAAGGTCAGGGTCACCTGCGGTTCCCTCGAGGGGGGGCATACTCTCTTCTGGATGAGAAGGGTCGGTGTTACCCGCCCTCCTAGCATCATAGGTCTCCAAGAGACCAATCAGAAATGGAGTTGTAGGGTTTGAACCCTGTTTTAGCTTCCGAGATGTACAGAGTTGTCGCATCTCTTGAAAGCTAAGTGCAGCATATCTGGAGGTGACCTGTGGAAGGTCGACTGACACAAGGGGAGACTCAGAGTTTCCTCCTTTGTCTGACATGCTGCTTCTAGTATTGTGTAAGTGATGCACCTACCTACACTATATGTTTACCTACTGATCCCTTGCTAAGAGTTGTAGCCAAGGTGTGCTAAGCCTTGAGGAGCTACAACAGCCTGAAGTACTTATGCGATCTTTCACAAGATATTCTTAGGATACGCGTGGTAAAACAACAGCAAGCTCAAATCCCAACCGCTGCTCACCAATGTGAGAAGTTGGCCCGATATGCAGTGTTCACTATTCTAGCGACCACTATGGATCGGTCCAAACGACCCTTATGGTGATTGGTTGTAAGTCAACCTTAGACCAGCTATCCTAGTAGCGTGGATACGAGCAGTCTTCGGGCTAAACTCTAGAGGGCGTGTTAAGCCAGCTGTTATACCATCACATACCCCTTGAACACCAAGTGAAAGGACACCACACAAGTGTTATGAAAATAAACAGTATTTTTATTAGAATCACAACAGCCCTGTACTCTTTTTGACGACAGGGTACTAAGCACAGAACAAAACTCTTAGGAAAATACTTCAAGTGCACAATCAATACAAGTGCCCGAGGGCACGGAAAGGTTAGTGGTCTCGGGCGGACCCGATAAGGCAAGTCGGAAGCGAGGGACTCGGGACCCTTAAGTAAGGAGGCTATGCGGGCACCGAAATTCCGAAGTTACCTAGCCACAAGGGCTGCGGCTGCACAAGTCTTACAGGCATCGGGGGTCTTCGCTGACGAGCCAGGAGCCGGAAGGAAGGAGTTGCTGGCCGGCGACCAGTGAAGAATAGTTCGTAGAGATCCAAGCCTGGATCAGAGATAGATGATACCTGAAAGCAGAGGGGACCAAGTTCGTACTACTAGCCAGTAGTCAGAGGGTACCAGGAGGGCACCGGATGGTCGTCACCTCGACTAGGTGAGTGGGCGACGCTAGGCTCTGCAGTCTCACGGACCAGAAGGCGTTGTCGGCGACCAGGATGGAGGTGCGAGCTGTCCCACGAAGGTTGATGCTGTCGGCGTCGCTGGGCCCAGGATTGGGGCAAAACGCCTTGGCAGATTTCAGGGCCACGTGGTGGGCCTAAAATGGCGTCTTGAGTGGACCAGGAGGGTCCGGGGTGCTCCTCTCGCAGAAGGGAGCGAAGGCTAGTCTGGAGCAACCAGACCAGCAACGTTGGTTGTCGTTTGTCGTCAAAGAATCACAAGCCAGCGGCTAGTGATCGGACAACGTGCTGAACAGCAAAGCAGAAGGGCCCCACGCAGATCGTGGAGATGCTGGGTGACTGCACTTCGGTGCTGGAGCTGCTCAGGGTCGGGGCTTCTCGGACCCCAGAGCACTCACCAGAGGATTCCTTCGGTGGTTGTGCTGGTTAAGAAAGCGTGCAGGTTTTGATGATGGCCGGTCCCTCGAGGTCTCGTCGCACCCACAGATCTCAGCTGAGCTGACGATGTGGGTAGAGGTCAGAGGTGCCAGGGAAGCCGGGTCTCGTCGAGCTGGGTCGTCGGATTCCTGAGGAAGGACTTGCAGCAAACCGCAGAGTTCTTAGATGGTGCCTGCGGATGCAGGGTGACTACTCCTTAGCCACAAGGGAGAAATCTTGAGAAGAGTCTCGAATGTCCTTTCATAGAAAGTAGTTCTTGATTCAAAGATGATCTAATTTGGAAGGGTCCCCGCTCCTGCCTTTATCCTAAAGAAAGGGGTGGGTACGTGACTAGGTCCTGCCCTAGGGGTGGGACCAGGAAGGGGGGTAGTTACACCCCTCTCCCATGCCGGGCTTTCCCCAGGTCAGGGGCTGGTGTGCCCCTGGAACTGGTTCTAGCCGGCAGATGCGTAGTGAGCACCGGGGTGCCACTCCGCAGTCACATTCCTGTAAAGCCCTGCCTACCCAGGATACACAAAACCCTGTCTGGGATGGTGCGAACACCGCCCTGGACAGGAAACCCTTTGTCCAAGCTCTCCTCGCTGGAAGGTCTCCCAGCAGCAGGAGGTCAGACTCGTGTCTGTGGTGGCAGCATCCATTTTGTGGAGCTGAGGCTTCAGTTAACTTTAACCGGGGTTCACAGTTACGTACATGTCGTGTCCCTCTAGAAGGGCGGAATGCTAACCTCGTCGCCAGAATTGGTGAGGGGGCAGCATCCCGATTCGTATGACACCTTACTCGACATGTCTTGATAACGCGATACCGAAGTTACCGATATGGTACGCGTTATCATGGAACAGCCATTGGGTCTTGGTTCCGCAAGCTGCAACCGGGCTCGGCTCGTGCCAGAGCCCAATTCACACGGTTCCATGCACTCTGCCTTCAGGATTGTCAAGGCCTGCCATAGGAGTGACTGATAGGAACTCGGGTGTCCATCTTAAGGTTAGATATAGGGATACTATACCTACAGCAACGAGCGAGTACGCCACGTTGCCCCAGCTGTCGCGCAGCCAGTTGTGTCAGATTTAGATGGCCATCCAGGGGTGGCATAATACATGCTTCAGCCCCTGGTAGGCCCTGGGTACACCGATGCCCTGAGTTACAGGGTCTGACAAGGTGGCCCAGTTCCAATTGGGTAATGCACCTAAGGTACACACATCAATTTAGCGAGAGAACAGCTAGACTGTGGGTCTGATTGGCAGGCCCACAAACCGAGAAAGTCGTAAACCAGTGAAACAAAAGCAAAAAGTCCGGGTGATCATAGGATTGCAGACCCTACTCTCCTACAATCCCCTCATTAGTATACGAGTTGCAACACTTCATGAGCTTGTGGTTCAGTGTCCGAGTTGCCCCACAATCTGCAGAAGGTATGTTTAATTATGCCATATTCTAAAATGTGTCCTGCTGGTAGTCCATCACTCTCCAACCCACTGAAGGGACCTAAAAATAGTCATATGTCATGCTTGTATTCCTAGTAGCTAGAATTTCCATTTGCTGTAACTGCTTCCTTTGCTGCACACACACGTAGAAATTCCCCACCAGGTTATAGAACTTATTTCTGTTTATATACTTTCTCCTTTCAACAGACGCACAGCAGTGCACAAGTCAATCTCTATACTGTCTCACTTTCCTCTCACTTCACTACCTCCTCCCTATACTACATTTACTGACTTCCTCATACACCCAGAAACTGCTTTCCATCTTACTCCCCTACATTTTCTTCCTTCCTACACCTTACCCTAATTTTTCTGTCCTCTCTCACCTCACTGGCTTTTCTATGCCACTCCTTCTCAGTTATGTCGCTCCTATCACCCCATTCCTCTGCTACATCACTATATGACACCATACACCTTCTCTCATTCCCCTCTTGCACATCAGTCTCACCCCTCACCTTATTAATCCTCTCTTGACTACTCCCTGTGATGGTGGACCCCTGTGTGGTGAGAGTGGTCGCCCACGTGGTGCAGTCTAGCCCATGGACCCACAAGACAATGAAGACACATACACACTTGGCCCAGTGGTATGAACGGAAGAACCCATGCAGTCTACCCCTGTTTATTATATAGCCTCCGGCCACGCCTGGCTGGAGGGTGTTACCGGGTATGTTTCGCGGGCAGGGCAGTGGCGGCTGGTGACATTTGAAAGTGGTAGGGCGTAAAATAATTTTCGTACTGCACTGTGGCGAGCGACCCCAAACAACCTACCGGGGGAAAAGTTTGAAAAAAGAGTGGACAATTGGAGCATTTTCAAGCAAATTTGAGGTCACAGAAACCCCTCTCGACTAATTTTCAAATGTCCACTTTCACCTCGACAATGTTAACACCAATGAGTGGCTAAACAAAGTGCTGCGTCTGACCTGCACAATGACGCCGTTAGAACATGCATCATGCCTTCCGTGGTTTTACAGCCCCCATAAGAACAACATTTCAAGTGTTCAGTGACAAAGGCCTGCCTGAAATGCTCCATCTTCTACAGATGGGTGTCTCTTAAAGTAATCAGAAAAACTCCACCTTGTGACTAACACAACTGACCATGTTGGTATCGTTCCTAATTGCAATCAAACCGCACTGTCAGCTGCATCAACCAAAACTACCTGTTTATAGGCAAAAGCACAAACTAGGACACCCCGAACACACCCCAAAATGGTTCCTTTGGATAAAAAGGGAAACCCACACCCTCCTCGACATTGCAATATCGACCCCTTCCCCAACACCAATTACTGTCAAATTTCTCACACACACACAATCGCCCCAGCTATCAATCACAATAGCAGAAACTACATGTTTTATAGGCAAAAATATGAGCTACGCAACCCTAAACACAACCCATCTCCTTCCATTGGATAACATGGGGGACCCCCCCACCTCCACTAACGTTTCCATTTTTAACACTTCAAGTTTCCAATCACACCAAAATGTCTCACAAATATACTACACAACCCCACGTATTAGCTCCATCACCCAAAACTACATGTTTATGGGCAAAAATCCAAACTATTAACTTTCTGAAACACCCCAACACCTCCATATGATAACATTGCAAACCGGACCTTCTCGAAAAATGCTATTTTAGGTATTTCCAGTACTTCAATCATCTTCAAACTTGGTAGGACACTAGTTCCAGCGATTCCAAACACCCTCCCCAAGTCACAACTCAACCGATCTACTGTAAGGGGTACGACTTTTAATCCAAAGATACCCCACCCCCAACATTGAAATACACATAGTCATAAATCAACCGTCCAAATCTGGCCATAATCGGGATGCATTGGCCAAGGGAAATCACAGCAGAAGAGAGACAGTTTAGTTTCGTTTTTTAAACTAATCCCCCTCTCTCCCACCTCCTGCCTCCCCTCTCAACCTACGGACACCTTAGTGTGCGAGGTGTGAAGCTGCAGGCTTGTTTTTTTTACACAGTTTACCCGACCTCGCGCCCTCTTCCGTGGGTGCTGGCAGTGGGACGCATAATCACACACACTCACACATACACAACAGACAAAACTCAAAGAATAAGAAATGTATTCAATTTCACACACGAATACACACAAATATATCCATTCACGACAACACTCTCCACCAAACATTCATGCATACACGCACGCACGCTCGCACAAAACACTTGAAAATAAAAGAAAAACACACACACATTCTTACCTTACCTTGCTGCCGGTTCCGGTCCGCGCCACCTCTGGGCTTTGCTCTGCTCCCCTCACGTCATGTCCCAGGCTCACAGCCCCTCTTGGCCAATCCTGGCGCCAGGTGGGCACAGGCCTTCTTGCCCGCAGCACGCCCATTAGGAGGCCGAAGGGCTCCTAATGGGCATGCGCAACCAAGCAAAAACACAAGGGCGCATGAGAGGACACGGTGCGAAAATTCGCCCTCCGTCCCCACTCATGCGCACTTGGTGCTGCATGCCCCCTGGCCTGGTGACGTCAGACAAATGACGGCAGATCGCCCACCCCCTTCAGGGCGGTCTGGCGTCATGCAGATGATCAGACAGTTGAGTTATTCTTCTCCGAGCCCTCAGCGTTTTTGAAGTGACTGATTCGCTTCAAAGACGGGCTGAGGGGGGGGGCAACGCCCCAACGCCCATAATGACGGACCGCCACTGGGGCAGGGTGCCCTGCTCAGACATGTCCGGGTGGAACATTACATCCCTTCCCAACTCGGTGATGAACTTGGCATTCAAAGTCCTTGAACCATTGGTTTGGCTGGAGGTTGGGTCTAAATTGTACCGCTGTTGGTTGGAATGACTGTTCGGGCTTGAGCTGGCAGCTGGACTCTCGTTAGCAGGGTCTCATGTATCAGGGCACTGTGGGGTTGGTGCCGGAGATACAATATCATCAAGTCCTTCACTCTCGGGTGTGTTGTCCCAAAATGATTCACCAGCTTCCCCTTCAGTGTCTTGTTCTGGGGCGCCAACCTTCCGAAACCATGAGACATTTAGGTAAGTACCTTACGCCTATTGTCACACCCTAAGATTCCATTTGAAAGAAACACATTCCTCATTATGCCATCACAGTGGATGTACTTGTTGTAACTGCATATCCAAAGTGAGCAGGGGCTTGTGACTTAACTCACTTCATAGCATCTCAAGGAGAGTGAGCTAATGTTCTTACACATCCACCAGGGTATGAGTAGTCCTTTCATCAACAAACAGACAACACTCTGGTTTATTTCAGTGAATTTATTAACAACTGTGGGTGGGTCTGAATGAGCATTTTAGGAGTATTTGGGGCAACAACACCATCATTGATTGTGATTAAAAGATGTCCAAACAGATTACATTTGGAGACATGTCATGCATGGCGTGCGATTGTCATTGCAATGAAAACAAGATTTTCGGTGCTTTTGGGGCTATCTCAGCCCTCCGAGCACCGAAGCTGATGGGAGAGGTATTTTTGGAAAGGTGCGAATCTCCCTTTTCCCTTTTCCCTTTTCCAATGGTACCCCTCCCTAGTGAATCCCTGCGGGCAATCCCCAACCAAGGACCCACCAACTAGCACCAGGGAGTGGGAGCGGCCCCTTGGGCATTGGCCTTTGCTCCCACATATCATTTGGGGCACAACAGTATTTCTGCACCCTCCCCCCCCCCGGGGGGGCAGATGGGGGAGGTAGACCCCAATCTGCCCCCCCGGGGGGGGGGGGGGGGGGGGGGTGGCAGAAAACTCACTAGAAATCAGGGATTGTTTTTTTTATGTTGGGGTGGGGGCTGCCCAAAAAAGGCATGGCAATGCCTCCACCCCCCAGAGAAATGTCAGTCTTTCTGCCCCCAGGGGACAGACGGGGACAGTAGCCCCCAATCTGAAATTCCAGTCTTTCAACCCCCCCCCCCTCCGGTGGCAGATGGGGGCAGTAGCCCACGATCTGCCCCCTGGCGGGCAGAAAGCCCATTAGAAACCAGTTTTTTTTATTGATGTAGGGGTGGTGGCTGCCCAAGATGGGCATGCCAATGCCCCCATCCCTCCCAAAAAATGCAACAGTCTTTCTGCTCCCCCCCAGGGGCAGATAGGGGCAATAGCCCCTGATCTGCCCCCAGGGGGGCAGAAAGCCCTCTAGGAACCAGGGATTTTTAAAAAATAATTTCGGGGTTGGGGCTTCCTAGCATGGGCATGATAATGCCCCACCCCAAAAACAATTATCCCAGTTTTTCTGCCCCTTCCCGGAGGCATATTGGGGCAATAGCCCCTTATCTGCACCCCCCGGGGGGGCAGAAAACCCACTCGGCCTTAGGAAAAATATATTTTTTTGATTCAGGGGGAAGTCAGCCCAGAAAGGGCATGCCAGTGCGCACACCTCCCTAAAAAATAGTCACAGTCTTTCTGCCGTCCCCCTGAAGGCGGATAGAGGCGTCTTCAATACAGAATTGGCTAAAAACGTATTTTAAAAAAATGTCGCGCTTATAATTCTTTGTGCTGTACCCTAATTCCCTATGTTTTGAGCTCTTCCCAGTCCCCGGCTCTTGCCCCACCCCCCCATTGAGGTATCATTTTACTCGGGAGACAGAGGGGAATGCTGTGGGGTAGGACATTTGTGCCGGCATGGTGATTCCATCCCAAAAATATGTGGAACGTTTGTTTTTTTCAGCTAAATTTGAGGTTTGCAGGGCATTCTGGGTAGGAAAACGTTGGGGGATCTATGCAAGCCATACCTCGCTGGACTCCCCCGGGTGCCTAGCTTTCAGAAATGTGTGGGTTTTGGAGTTGTCCCAAGATGGCCATCGAGCCCGGGACCAAAAACCCAGGTGACCCCCCTTGTAAAAACAGATTGTTTTGTGATAGGTAATTTTGATGTCTTCTCAGTACGTTTTGGGCCCTTGCCTGTCTCGGGTACTTGACCCACCCACGCGAGTGAGGTATCATTTTTATCAGGAGACCTGGCGGAACGCTGGGTGGTAAGATATTTGTGAATCCACGTAGGTTCCAGAACTTTCCCACACAGAAATCTGGAAAAAAAAGTGATTCTTTCAGCAAAATTTGAGGTTTGCAGGGCATTCAGGATAGGAAAATGTTGGGGGATCCACGGAAGCCATACCTCGATAGACTTCCCCAGGTGTCTAGTTTACAGAAATGTTTACAGAAACGTTTTTGCTTCTCAAAATGCCCTGCAAACCTCAAATTTAGCTAAAAAAACTAATTTTCCACATGTTTTAGGGTGGAATCACTGTGCTGACACAAATGTCCTACTCCATAGCGTTACCCTCAGTCTCCCGAGTAAAATGATACCTCACTTGTGTGGGTGGGGCAAGGGCATGTATGGAGTAGGAAGAGCCCAAAACATAGGGAATAAGGGCATAGCACAGAGAATTCTATGTCATGACCGGAGGCTCTGATTATGCTATTCTCTCTTCGCTTTAATCATATTACAAACTCCACAGCAGCTTTATTAACATCATTTTTTTTTGTTAAAAATTTTTATTGCAGAGTCAATTACAGCATATTTACTGAATACAGGAGCCCTGAGTGCAGCGTTGTTATCTCATCCTATCCCAGTCAACCACTTACACAGCCATTTAGCCCACATCCTGGAGGCTGGGCGGCGCTAGTCTTTTGTAGTTTACACTCGTGTCTGGGTGTCTGCTGCAGTAGGTATACAAGGCCCTCCGCCCTCTGCTTTTGTATTTTCTCCCCGCACCCACTAACGTTCACCGGAAGTCGGGCATATGTCGCTACAGGATCCCGGGATGCAACCCTTCCCTCCCCCTCTCCCTCCCCAGTGACTAGAACTGTGCCTGGCGCTAGGATATGTGTGTGTACAGTGGGCCTACGGAGCTTCGTGTTTCTATTGCGCGTGTGCGTCCGGTGTTGGTGCCGGGGCCGTGACCACATCCTCTGGGGTATCCTGCCCCTCCTCCGTCCTCGTCTACTGTGCTATCCCTCAATGCCTGTACTAGCATTTCCCACGCCATTGCAGCGTCCTGCGCTTTCTCGTCCGAGTTACGGCGGGCCAGTTGATATCTGATCGTGCTCTCCGCCGTTGCCCACTTCAAGAATTCATTCAACCACCTCCGGTGCGTCGGACCTACCTTCGATTTCCAACCCTTGGTCAGCTCTCTCTTTGCAATAATTAGACCCATGTCAATGAATTTGCTAGATAGTTTGTTCTTACGTGTGTGCGGGAACCAGTGTAGAATAGTGACCGCGCTATCAAACTGCAATTCCCTGTCCGCTACTTCATTCAGAGTGTCACCTATTTCCCCCCAGTACTCTTGTAGTCGGGGACAGCCCCTCAGCATATGTACTAGGTCCGCTCCCAGCTGGTTACATCTGGGACATGCTGCGTCCACTGCGCCAAAGTACGCTGCTATTTTACTCGGGGTAAGGTAGGCCCTGTGAAGGATATAAAGGTGTATTAGCTGGAAACACGCGTTTCTGGTGCTCTTCCTAGATCTCCGCACTAGTTGGGACCACGTCGTGTCTGGGATGTCCAATTGTAGATCTGCTTCCCATTTATGCTTCAGTGACGTAAGTGGTAGGAGGGTGTCTGTGTTCATCCTGGAATAAAGGCATGTGACTGCTTTAAACGTTCCTGCCGCCATCATTGTATATTGGCACCCCAGCGTCGTCGCGGGCTCCATCAGTCCCTCCCCCCAGTGCGCCTGTATGGCCCTCACCACCGCCGCATGCATTAAGTAATCCCCCCTCGGAAGGTCGTATCTCTCCTGCAATGTCTGGTACGGGGCCAATACCCCGTCATCGTAAAGATCCCCTACCACCTGCAGCCCTGCATCCTCCCACAGGCGTAGTCTTGACCAGTCTCCACCATGTGGGAGAGCTGTCAACATGCCCAGCGGGATCTCAGGTGCATACGGGTGCCCGGGCCCAATTCTCTTTTGCGTGCGATTCCAGCACAAACGCAATGTTCGTTCTTCCTGGGTCAGCCCACTAAGCCTCAATTTTTGCTGCATGGTAATGTATGCCAGTATGTGACGGGGGACGCCGTTTTCCCTCTCCTGCTCCGGACCACGGTAGACCCTCGCAACCTCCTGTGTAAAGAACTGTAACTGGGCCGCCAGGTAGTAGAGCTCGAAGTCCGGGACCGCTAGGCCACCCTCGTCCTTCGGGGGGGTCAACGTCGCTAATGCTATTCGACGTCTGCCCGAACCCCATAAAAAGGAAACAACCATTGACCTCAACCGCCTGAAGATCGCTCCAGGTATCTATACAGGGAGGGTCCGGAAGAAATATAGCAGACGCGGTAGGGCTATCATTTTTAGGAGTGAGACCCGACCCGTCATTGAGAGGGGCAGGGTGGCCCAAAAAGTCATACTGCCTTGTAATGCGCAGATACAGCGACCTATATTGCCGTCGAGAAGATCCGCAGGCTCGTGATATATGTACACTCCTAGGTAGCTTAAACATCTAGGCTCCCACCTAAGCTCCGGGTTGGTCAGGGGGTGCTTCTCCTCCTTCCTCATCGGGAAGAGGCAGGTTTTCGACCAGTTAACCCGCAGTCCCGATATGTCGCCGAACCGCTCTAACAGACTTTTCGCGCCGTCCACAGCTCCCTCAGCATCCTCTAAGAAGAGGAGAAGGCCATCTGCGTACAGGGAAATGAAATGGTGGGTCCCATTGACTTCTAACCCACTGCAATGCGTCCCCCGTCTAGCCATCGCAGCCAGTGGCTCCACTGCGAGCGCAAACAACAGGGGAGAGAGTGCACATCCCTGCCTTGTTCCACGATGCACCTCATATTGGTCCGACACTAAAGGTCTGATCTTCACCCTAACCTTCGCCGAAGCATAAAGAACCTTCGTCCACCTTATATATCCCTCACCCAGGCCAAAGCCCTGCATCACTCTATATAGGTATTCCCATTCCAGGGTGTCGAAGGCCTTTTCTATGTCCACCTCCAACACCAAGGGAGCTCTCGCTCCCGGCGGCGGGTCATCTATTAGTCTGAGCAGCCTACGGATATTGTGCGTCGTATTCCTAGTGGGTATAAACCCTGATTGATCTTTATGAATCAGGTCGCGCATATGGGGCAGCAGCCTGGCGGCCAGCACTGTGCTCAAAATCTTGTAATCTGTTGTCAGCATTGACAGCGGGGTCCGTGCTTTCCCTCCGCGGCTTTAACAGTGGGATCATAATGGCTTCACGCATTGACTGGGGAAGACTGCCCCTATCTTTGGCTTCATTATATATCACTTGTAACTTCGGGGACAACTGATCAAGGTATTTCCCGTAAAATTCAATGGGCAACCCATCTATCCCCGGCGTTTTGTTGCTCGCTATACGCTTTATCGCCCCTCTTATTTCCGCCAAGTCTATCGGACCACCTAGTGAGGTAGCCTGTTCCTGTTCCAGCTGTGGTAGCTGCAGATCAGACAGGAAGGCCTCCAGTGCCTCAGTCCGGTCCCCCAATTCGCTCCTATATAACCGCTCATAGTATGTTCAAAAGCAGTCCAAAATAGCAGGTTGTGTTTGAAGTGTGTCGCCTCCACTACTCTTAAGGGACAGAATCGGTTGAGTGCTCCTATTAGGGTTTGCAAGCCAAGCCAAAAGCGTCCCAGTTTTGTCCCCCTCAGCTAGGGTCTTTGTTAGGTACGTTTTATGATCAAAGCTACGAAGGCGCTCTACCTCCACAGCCACTGCCTCACGCGCCTCACTGACTCTCCCCTGCAGCTCAGGACGACCAGGGCGTTCCTGTTCCGCCTCCCTCAATTTACGTTGAGCCTGGTCTAGGTCCTCCACCAGTGACCTGCGAGCCCCAGCAAAGTTCCCTATGCAATGCCCCCGTACCACAACTTTAAATGCATCCCACACCACTGCCCTGGAGGAAGCGGTACCCTCGTTTTCCATGAAATAATTAGTAATCCGATTCTCTAGTTCCTCACGGAAGGGAGGATCATCCAGCGTGTCCGGGCGAAGCCGCCACGTCGGGATCTTTGATGGTGTGTTCATCCAGTCTAGCGACAGGAGGATAGGGTTGTGGTCAGATATTGCGCGCGTTAAGTATTCTGTGCGGACCACTGCCGGGAGTATTGTTTGGGAGCAGAGGAAGGTATCAAGGAGGACATGAAGGTCGTGTATGCTAGAGTAGAACGAATAATCTCGCTCTGTCGGATGTTGCGCGCGCCAGCTGTCCGTCAGGTCCCACTTCCCCTGCCATTCCATTCTGCACCTCGCCAACCTGTGCACTGGGGATGTATGTAGTGGAGGGTGTGATCTGTCTAGTGTTGTATCTTCTATGGAGTTGAAATCCCCCCCCATCAACATATTACCTGTGAAGTAGGTGGCCAGTACTCTGGATAGCTTTGCAAGATAGGCCGCCTGATCCACATTTGGCGCGTAGATGCTACTAAGCACAATGTGTCGACCTCTAAGTAGCCCTTCAACCGCTACAAATCTCCCCTCCGGGTCCTCTGTATGTCTAGTAACTTGGAAAGGAACTCCCGCTCTCACCCATATTAATACCCCCCTAGCAAAAGCAGAGTATGTGGTGTAAAACAGGTGACCCCTCCATCTACGCTGTAGCGCTATCCCCTCTTTTCTCGTTAGGTGGGTCTCTTGTAGGAACGCTATGTGCACCCCTCTACGAACCAGGTAGGAGTGGATTTTGTGTCTCCTCGCCATTGTAGTCAGTCCCCGCACATTCCAGGACACACATTTTATCAAGCCCGCATTAGCCATTGTCCCAACTTGTGCGGTTTAAGTCAATAATGAGTTGCAGCCAGACATCAGATACCACACCGTCCCCACCCACCCCCAACATCCCCCTCTCCCCCCTCCCCAACCTGCACCTCGCGGTACCCCAACTTCTCCAGGTCCCCCCACCCCCAGAACAGGACCCAACTGCAGAAGAGTCGCTCCCATCCAAACTAGTGAGCGAACGCGCTCCCAAACTACCCAAGTCCGTAGCCTATGCCACGGAGGTCTTATGGGCCCTGGGGTGCGTGTGCTAGCTACTAAACCCTTCCAGTGTTAACTCCAGACCCCCGCCCCGCAGTACTCATAATGATTCACGATATTCCAGTCTTACGGTGGTCTGCTCAACAGTTCGTGAGGGCTACACCATTCGTGTTCAAATCTTGTCAGGCGGTGTGAGCAGGCTTCAGCCTTCGATGATTTCTCCCGATGTCTGTGGCTTGATCTTCGGGCCCCTGGCGTCACCCAGCTCCGATAATTCAGTGTCCGAACCCGTTCTCTGGCCCTCCGAGCCTGATTCCCTCGCTGACTGGACCGTCGCCGATCCCGACACTTCCTTTACTGCCTGCAGCGCTGCTCTTCATTCACCCGCTGTTTGGGAGGTCGTTGTTTTTTTAGACCCCTGTCTGCGCCCACGGAGCCTCCCCGACTGTCTGACTGTGTGTCTCTGACGTTCCTCCTCAGCCATGTATCGAGCTCCGTCCGTGCCCGCTTTGTAAGTGTCCCACCAGGCCCATGCCTCCGCCGAAGTTGTGAAGAACAACGTCTTTTCGTCGACCACCACACGGAGTTTGGCCGGGAACAACAACGAGTACTGTAAGCCTTCTGTGTGCAGTTCTTTTTTGATAGAGAGGAATGAGGCACGCAGTTTTTGCGTCTCGAACGTGTAATCCGGGAACAGCGTAACTCTGCAATTGTCCACCTGGAACGGGCCCGTGTCCCTGGCCCGCTGCAAGAGCCAATCTCTGTCTTTGTAGTGGAGCAATTTGATGACCACTGGGCGAGGTGGTAGGCCCAGTTTCGGAGGTCGGGACGGCACCCGGTGCGCCCGCTCTAGAGTGAAGAAGGGAGAAAGGCCATCCGCTGCCACCACAGTCCTGAGCCATTCGTGCAGGTAGCCCACCATGTCCGTGCCCCCTTTTTTTTCGGAAGACCCACCAGGCGCACGTTGTTCCGCCGACTGCGGTTTTCAGCATCCTCCGCTCTCCTTTCCAGAGCTTGTATTCGTTCCATCGCGTCCGTGAGCTTCCCATCCATTGACTTATGCGCTGGTACAATGTCCTTTAGGGCGACTTTCGCTTCCTTGACTCTGTCCGCCAACTTTGCGTGGTCCGCCCGCAGGAGTCCCAGCACGGTCGACACCTGTACAATGTCTTGGTGTAGGGCATCTTTCGTGGCGGCAATAGCTGCTAGGATCCGATCCTGCATCTGTTGCAGGTCAGTGGTGGACTGCGAAGCATTGTCCGGCATCTCCGTGGCTGGGCTCCCGTCCCCTTTCACGGTCCTTGGCTTTCCCGTCCTGCTCCCGCGACGGAGATCTGGGCTCCCAAGGGAGGACGGGCGTCACCGACGCCCCCTGCAGCAAGCTATCCGGCGGGCTCGGATTTGGGGAAGTTCAGGTCGAGTACTCCGCCCGGGCATTCCACTCCGCGGGGTCAAGCAATCCTCCCCGCTTCCTCAGGCCCCGATGATATGTAAGTTGGGCTCTCCACCCACTCCTCCGGTGGCCCTCGCCAAAGGGACGGCGTCCGCAGTCAGTTCACGGCCTCCATCGCACAACCAGTGCAGCGACACACGTAACTCAATCCGGGTTCAAGTTCCTCCCGGTCACAGCACACGGGGGGGAATCTCCAGGTAATCCCGTGGATGGTGCCGGGCCACCTCAGATGTACTGCCCCCTCAGGTCCCAATCCGGCCGCGGCAAAGTTCGGCCAGCTTCTGGTTGCTCCTCGCAGGGCCCCGTTCCCCCCCGTCCCCCAGGAGCCCCTGCAAAGGCTCACCCCCTGGGGCTGGCAGGCGAGCCCTCCAGGTGCCCCACGATGTGCGCCGGGATGATGATGGTCGCCGAGGCCGAGGTGACAGTATTCCTCCCACCGGCAGAGCAGGCCCTCCTCGGTCACGTCTGCGCTCTGGGTCCCACGCCGGTCACATTGGGATGAGGGTCGGCGATGTAAATCCAATTGCTGGGTCCCGCAACCCTCATTCAGCTACTCATATGCCCACCTCCGTCGTACAGCAATTTAGTTGGAGGCGGAGCCTCACCCACCAAAGTACCAGGCCCCGGAGCCGGGGTGTAAAGTCAGGATCCCACGGGTCTCGCGGTGACTCACCCAGCCTCCTGGCCGGCACACTCCGAGATCTCAGCTGATGGTGCAGTAGCAGTCGCCCCCGGGCCCTCCTCCAGACGGGCGGTACCTCACGCCCAGCTGGGCCTCGGGACGGGACCGCTCCCGCGAGGACAGCAGGCCCCAAGCCGGGGTGTAAATTATTCCACTTCCGGGCGGGGCGGAGCCTCGTCGGGGCCGCACCCGCACCCGAGGCACACTCCGGTCTCGCGGAGATCAGGCCCCGTCAGTGCTCCAGGCAGATTCAGCTGCCCCTCGAGCCACCAAATGTCCCGGTCTCCTGCACAGCCGGGTGCGGGGGTGGATCCGCCGTTAGTCCTCGGCCGCCGCCATCTTGTGCTCCGGTGACTCGGGCACTTCACCGCAAAGCGTGCCCGCTACGGTAGTTTCCTTGGCTCGCCACTCGAGCCGGAGCAGACCTGAGTGTTGTAGTCGGGATCGACCCAAATTTCGCGGGGATCCCGGGTCTTAGACAGGATTTAGAACGGATTCCAGGGCAGAGGGTCGGGAGCCTCGCTAGGCTGCAACCATCCGCATCGGCTGCAAGCCACGCCCCACCCAGCTTTATTAACATCATAACAGAACCTTTATCCCCAACAGGGAAAACGCTGTCCAAAGGAAACAAAGTTCGAACAGGGCTGAGCCAAACTACAAAGCCCATGAGTCCATGTAACAACACCTTCATAGTCCTTTCTCAGTGTCAGTAAGCCATAGAAAGTCTCTCCTTCCTAGCTGTCCCTCCTCTTCCTTCGCTGCTACGCAGCACCAGATAAGTCTCCTTCCCTACTCTCGGGGTGTTGGGAGCGGAGGCTTTGGTTTCCTGCCGTTGTGATTGTTGTGGGCGGCGGGGCCCGTGTTTTCACTTTCGCGGGATCCTGATCCGCCATTGGGGGAGCTTGTGTCGGATTGAAGTTCCTTTATAGGTCTCCTGCCGGTCCACTATTTCGGCCGCCAGGGGGAGCTCCAGCATCTCATTGGTTGCTGCGGCGCATCTCCTCAGTGAGGGGACGTGCGGCGAGACCAACGGACCAGAGAGCCTTTGTCCTCTACCGCCACACCTGAATGCCCCCGAGGGGGGTCCGTATTCCCAGCATTTTTTCCTGAACGCCCCGGCAGGGGTCTGTAACAAGCGGCGCTGCCGCGTGAGCGCCTGAAGGCTTGTGCTCTTTTTCGAAGGCTACAGCCTTAAGCGCGTTGGGTGGCAGTTGGTCTGGTTAGGGTTTCCTGAGGACGCAAGCGCGCTAAGGGCCTGAGCACCTGATATCTGCTGAGGTTTCACCTCGCCTGAAGCTTTTGCATCCGGCCAGGTTACCCATACCAGAGAAGGGAGCACCCCTTTTATCTTGATCAGTGCAAAACCTCCGTTGTGGGAGGGGAGTGTTCTTACCTAGGGGTCTAGGCTTTCTTGGCTGGGGATTTTATTTCCTTGACTGGTTATTGTTTCCTTAGAGCGTCAGGCTCCCTGGTGGCTCTCTTTTTTGTCTGGGTATTGATCTGTTGGTTGTCAGAGATGAGTCACGGGGAATTTTATGAGGAAGAACAGGTCCAGTACTTACCCCTAGACGACCAGTTCTTCGAGGCAGTGGATGAATCCATATTTAAGTGCGATAGTGATGTGGTGGGTCCAATCGAGCAACGCCTGTCAAACCGCATTATAGTGGAGTGAGCCAAGGTGGCTTACGCTCACTTGGACACCCCTGGCCCGGTACCTACCTTGCCTCCAGGGGAGGGTCCCTCAGTTCCTAATAAGGGTCGCATTGAGGAGGCCCCTGGAGGGTCCCACGGGGTGGATTTGGACGCCTTCGACCGTCTTAAGAGTGCCTTTCTCGCAAAGGCTGCCATTCCTCCTCCTGCATCTGCTCCAGCCCTACCTCCCGCGGAATCTGTCGGCCCAGACTCTCCATCCTTGGATGGTGGTTCGCCAGTGGATTCAGAAGATGATGTTGGGTCTTCGCGGTCTTGGCGCCCGGCAAGTTCTGGTGCGGCGTTGCCCCAGGATGCTTCGGAAATGCTTGACCCAGATGAGATTATTCATCCACGGTCGGCAGCCTGGGCACCTGGGGACAAGGTGACTAAGTTCGTAGCGGGTCGCCTCCGCAAGCCCTTAGAGAAGGAGCCGAGGGTGTGCTTAAGAGAGGAGTGTCCTCGCCCGACCTTGGATGAGAAGGTGGCATGCACACCGGAGCTTGACTCCAAGATGGCCACTTTCCTGGCCAAGTACATGAAGGATCCGCGTAAAGGAATAGACCGGTCTTGGCGCTCCTGCCAAGATAAGCTTCTTGACGCGGTGGGGCCCATGACCAAGATCTTAGATATGGCAGAGGAGGCGAAGGTGTCGGGTTATGCCATATCCCCCGAGGTCCTCTCCAACTGGGCTCAGCGAGCTATTATTTTTTTGGGGAACGCCAACTGCGCCCTGTCAACCGAGCGGAGGCGCTCCCTCCTTATCAAATTGGACCCGAAGCTCTGTGACTTGGCGTCCTCAGAGGCAGGAGCAGTGGGTCAAGGGGGCCTGTTCGGGAACCCTTTTGTGAAGGAGCTAGGAAAATATGTAGCTACTTTCACCAGCCTGGACAAGGCCCAGTCCAATATAAAAAGAGTTTTTCAGTCCCGTTTTTCCAATGGGGCCGGTCGTGGTAGGGGCTGCGCGACCGGCCGCGGCGGACAGCACAATCTCGGTAGGGGACAAGGCTCCGGGCGGGGTCAATCCAATTCCACCGCCAATTATACCAACTTTTACCCGACCAGAGCACACAAGTTCTGTGGCCGCGGAGGATACAAGAACAACGCAGTAGGTCCTGCACCCAGTGGTGAGTCTGATTTCTCCTTCTCAAGTCCGCATTGGGAGTCGGCTGGCATTCTTTCTGGGGGCTTGGAAGGCCATCACAAACGATGCTTGGGTACTGCAGACAGTTCAAGGGTTTCACATCGAGTTTTTTACGATTTACCCCGTCAAGAGGTGTTCCCTCGTCCCATTTCCTTCTCAGTGGCGGACGCCCTTCTGGTCGACGAGGAAATGTCCGAGCTGCTCCGCACAGGGGCAATCTGTCGGACAGTTTTGCACCCCCAAGGTTTCCTGAGCAATGTCTTCCTGGTGGAGAAGACCGACGGGAGCGCCGTCCGGTCATCAATCTGAAAGAATTCAACCGGTGGCTGGTATACCGGCATTTCAAAATGGAAGGGTTCCACCTCCTCCGGGATGTCCTTCTTCCAAGCGACTGGATGGCGAGATTGGATCTCAAGGATGCTTATCTGGTCGTTCCAATCTATCCCCCACATAGTCGTTTTCTACAGTTCCAATGGCGAGGCCTCCTGTACGAATTTTCCGCCCTTCCGTTCGGACTGTCCTCGGCACCCTGGTGCTTCACCAAGGTCCTCCATCCAGCAGTGGAGTTCCTTCGGAGTCAGGGTGTCAGGATGATCGTCTATTTGGACGACATCCTTCTCATGGCTCAATGTCCTCAGAAATTGGCGGGCCAGGTGCGTCAGGCGGTATCTCTGCTGCAAGGTTTGGGGTTCATTATCAACGGGGACAAGTCCATTCTTACCCCGACGCAAACCATAGTGTTCTTGGGGTTTGTCGTGGACTCGATTCACACGTTCTTGAGTCTCCCATTTAAAGTTTATTTAAAGTTTGTAGAGCGCTCAGTAACGCCATCACGGCGTGTCCCCGCTCTGACACTGTCCATGGATCAGCAGGCAAACTACCAGGAACTATGCAGTGTATAGATGAGTTTTAAGCAGAGCCCTAAACCGAGTTTCACTGCTCTCCAGTCTCAGAGCAGGGGGAAGTTTGTTCCATTATTGAGCTGCTTGGAGTGCGAAGGACACACGTCTCCCTCTGCCAGATTGCCCGGGTGGTAGGGCTACTATCGTCATCTATCCAGGCAATCTTTCTGGGGCCCCTGCACTACCGTGCGCTGCAGCGCCTCAAGGCACACCACCTCGGGAGGGGTTTGGCATATGACCAGCTGGTTCCTCTGTGCTTCGAGGTCAAAGAGGAAATGTCCTGGTGGCTTTCCCACATGGACGCATGGAATGGCAGAGCCATTTTCAGGGCAGCCCCCGATGTCGTCATAGAATCCGACGCCAGCAGGCCAGGATGGCAAGCCCGCTGCGGCGATTTTTCTACTGGAGGCGCTTGGTTGTTAGACGAACAAGAGCTCCATATCAATTGCCTGGAGCTTTTAGCGGGATCATTTGCGGTCCAATGCTGGACCAAGGACAGAGTGCGCTTGTGCGTCCTGCTGAGGATGGACAACGTCTCCGCGGTGCGTTACATCAACCACCTAGGAGGTTCCCGCTCCCAGGCCCTGGCGAATTTGGCAGAGGAGTTCTGGGGTTTTTGCTTGGCGCATCATGTTTTGGTGACTGCAGAGTACTTGCTGGGCCAGTCCATCCAGGTCGCAGATTGGCACTCCCGACACTTGCGGGACTTCAGTCAGTGGAAACTGGAGTCCCAGGTCTTTCGGTGGTTGTCCACCACCTGGGGTCCCTTCTCGGTGGACCTATTCGCGTCCCGCTTGGACCACCAGCTTCTGAGATTCTGCAGCTGGAGGCCAGACCCTCTGGCGCAGGCAACGGACTCTTTCCTGCAGGATCGGAGTCAGGAACGGGTTTATGCGTTACCTCCATTCTCCATGATTATGCTGTTGGCGGCCCAGCTTCGCCGGCAGAGGGCGGAGGTGGTGCTGGTGACACCGCTTTGGAGGTATCAAGTCTGGTTTCCAGTTCTTCTGGAACTTTCTTGGGATTCTCCAATCCTACTCCCCCTATTTCCTCACATTCTTCAGAATCCTGCCGGAGAGCAGCACCACCTGATCGCCCAGGGCTCTCTCCACCTCATGGCCTGGCGCCTTTCGTGCGACGCTGGTCGCTCCCAGGTCTTTCGGGATCGGCGGAGTCTCTATTATCAAAGGCTTGGGCCAGCAGCACCTCGAAGAAGTATCGGTCTGCCTTGTCGAGGTGGCTACGTAGGTGTCTTCGACGGCATCTGGATCACGTGGTCGCAGGAGTTGTTCCCATCCTGAATTTTTTGGCGGAGTTGGCGACTGGCGGCCTAGCGTACCAGACAATCAACGCTATGCGTTCGGCTATTTCAGCGGGTCACGCTCCGATCGAAAATGCTCCAGTAGGGGAGCACCCGTTTTTGTTTGCAGACTCTTGATGGGCATCCGGCTGTCACTACCCCCGAGCCGCGTTATTCTGTCTTGTGGGACGTTAATGTGGTCCTCAATCTGTTTCTGTCTTGGCAGCCTAACAGATACCTTTACTTGAAAGAGTTATCGGCTAAGTTAACCATGTTGTCATGTTTAGTTTCTTGCCGCAGGGTCTCTGATGTTAGAGCACTGGACGTTTCAGCACGTGTGTTCTCCCCGGAGGGGGTGACTTTCATGATCGGGCGGCGTACAAAATCTGCTTCCAGGTCAATTTCATATCCGACCTTTGCCGACATGCCCAAAGGTTGTGTGGTGCAGTGCCTTAAGGCCTACGAGGACCTCACCTCTAAATTGCGGCCTCTGGGTGAAAGACAACTCCTTATTGCGTTAAGGAAGCCGCACAAGGCAGTCTCTTCCCCCACCATCGCTAGGTGAGTGCGTTGGGTCATGCAAGAAGCGGGTATTGACACAAAACAGTTTGGTGCACACTCAGCCAGAGGTGCCATGGCTTCAAAGGCGTTCTCGCTGGGCGCTCGCTTGGAAGATTTGATGCGAGCCGCACATTGGTCTTCAGATTCCACCTTTAAGCGGTTTTATTTTAAACGAGTGGTGGATATTGTACATTTGGTGGTAAGTAAGCTTTAAACTAGCATAATCGGAGCCTCCGGTCCTGACATAGAATCGAAATTTGCCTAGCTTAGTAACGGTAAGTTTCAATTCTATTAAGGACACGGAGGCGAGGATTATCCCTCCCACGGCACGGTTGTGCGAACCCGCCTGTATGGCGGTAAGTAACCTTTTTTCTCTGATGTCTTTTACTAATATTCGTCTGAGTACTGTTGCAATTATATGGTGGCGTTTTGATGCTCAGCCTTTATCAGTTTCTTTACACAATGTGTTTTTTGTTTTAGGACATGATGGTTCCAAACAAGACCAGTGATTCTGTGACGTACGCGCGAAGAAAGAGGAGGGACAGCTAGGAAGGTGAGACTTTCTATAGCTTACTGACACTGAGAAAGGACTATGAGGGTGTTGTTACATGGACTCATGGGCTTTGTAGTTTGGCTCAGCCCTGTTCGAACTTTGTTTCCTTTGGACAGCTTTTTCCCTGTTGGGGATAAAGGTTCTGTTATGATGTTAATAAAGCTGCTGTGGAGTTTGTAATATGAATAAAGCGAAGAGAGAATAGCATAATCCTCGCCTCCGTGTCCTTAAAAGAATTGAAACTTACCATTACTAAGCTAGGCAAATTTGGATTCTAAGCGCAAATTTGTTTTAAAAATACACTTTACGTTACAGTAAGACCATATCCACACAATATCTCGTGGCGGCCCATCACCACAATAATCTGAACAAATATCCATGGCTTCAGATAAGAACTTAGCAGCCTCTCTACATATTGTCTCGCTAAACGTTAAGGGGCTTAATCACCCAGTAAAGCGCAAAAAAATCTTAAATTACTTAGCCAAGGCTAGAGGAGACATAATACTCATGCAAGAAACCAAATTATCCCAGATTGATGCTGACAATCTTAAACAAAACTGGATCTCACTTACACTTTGCTCCCCCGCGAATCAAAAGAAAAAAGGGGTGATCACCCTGGTTGCTAAAAAGGCAAACTTATCCCTGATATCACCCTCGATAGACTCCGAGGGTAGACTGAGTATTGCACACCTTCAAAGAGACGAGGACCATATCTATGTGGCAAATATATACGGCCCTAATACAGACATGCCTGAATTTTGGGAATATGTGTCGAAAGAACTTGAAAATATTCCACAAGATGAACTACTAGTGGTCGGAGGAGACCTTAACCTACCATTAGATCCCTTGTTAGACAGGCAATCCAAAAGTACATACCACCCCCCACGCGCCCACGAGGCATTGAAACGAATGTGTGCCAAATTCCACCTACATGACTCATGGCGCCTCCAACACCCAGATGGCCGTGACTACACTTTCTACTCCCCTCCTCACAATTCTTATTCAAGAATTGATTACCTTTTGATATCCGACTCTCATACACACCTCATCGACGAAACTGATATAGCCCCCATATTGGTGTCGGACCATGCGGGTAAACATATGAAATTGGCAGGCTCCCATTCTCTTATCCCCCCCAGACGATGGAGATTCAACGATGAGATACTTTCAGTGCCAGAGAACAAATTAAGCATAGAACAATGCATACAAGAATATTTCCAGATAAACTCACAACCAGAAACAGACCCCACCTTAGTATGGGACGCGTTCAAGGCCACATTAAGAGGTAAACTGATAGGTATCAGGGCCCGTATGAATAAAGAATTAAACTCCGAACTGGACTCTCTAGAGAAAACAATCAAGCAACTAGAGTTGCAACACTCCCGTGATCTGAACAATAAAGTTACCATCGACCAACTGACGAACCTGAAATATAAATACAACGCCATTCTTAGTAAAAGAGCAGGAGTATGGACTAACAAATTCAAGGCATTAAGACTTTGTGAGGGTAACAAAGCAGGGAAACTCCTTGCTTCCTATCTTAAACACAAAAGGAAGCAATTTCATATAACATCGATTAGAGGCCAATTTTTATAAAACTTTTGAAGGACAACTTAACCCAAGACTCCTTAAACTGTTCCATTCATTTTCACTGTCAAACAGAATTACCCCCACGATGAGTGAAGCGACAATAATAGTGATCCCCAAAGATGGGAAAGACCCCCTACTTCCTAAGAATTATAGGCCGATATCCCTCATAAATTTGGACTGCAAGATTTACGCGAAGGCTCTAGCATGCAGACTAAACAAAGTTTTACCCGCCCTAATAAATAACTCACAGGTGGGGTTCCTGAAACATCGCCTTTCTAATGACAATACGGGACTCCTATGTCATGTACTGGAGAAATCGAAAATCTCAAATGCCTCCGCTGTAGCAATCACCCTGGACGCGGAGAAGGCGTTTGATAGAGTGTCGTGGCTCTTCCTCCGCCAATGCATGCACATATTCAACATGGGTGAGACTTTTATTAATATGGTCATGTCATTGTACGCCTCCCCTTCGGCTAGAATTGCCATCAACAGTTCATTATCAGAACCATTCCTTCTCGAACAAGGAACTAGACAGGGTTGCCCATTATCTCCCTCTCTATTCCTTCTGGCAATGGAACCTCTCCTCCGCGACATACAACAGAACGCAGATGTTAGTGGCATCAACTTCGGGGATAAAACTGTAAAACTTGCTGCTTACGCAGACGATATTCTGATAGTCACTGAAAACCCTGATACCTCTATAGCCGCTCTGATGGATTCTATAGAATCATACTCTAAACATTCAGGCTACAAACTGAATCGGGATAAATCTGAAGTTAAACCCCTCAACATATTCACTAATAAAGGATCTTTAGGTTTATCAGGTCTAGTCTGGCAAAACAACTACATCAAATACCTGGGTATAGAATTTGGAAGCTCCATCATAGAAACCCTACTACATAATGAGAAACTCACTCTCGAAAAAATAAAAACTCAACTAGACGGATGGTCACCCCGCTTCATCACTTGGTGGGGTAGGCTGGAGACCATCAAGATGATGATTACACCACTAGTAAACTACCTAATTACCATGCTCCCCTTAATGCTGTCCCAAGAATTTCATAATAAATTAGATAAAACTATTAACAATTTCATTTGGAAAGGGAAAAAAGCACGTATCAGCCTGCAAAAACTGAAACTAGATAAATCCATGGGCGGAGTCAACCTCCCTGACTTTAAAAGATATCAAATTGCCTTTTTAGCAAAACAAGGATCCTATTGGCTGTCCCCCCCAATGGACTACTTGCCAAAGTGGTTGGATGTCGAAAAAGCGCTTCTGGAAGGCATGCCTCCCATCTCGATCCTTTCAATGAAAGCGAATCAGATCCCATGTTCTAAACCCATATTTACCTACACCAAAATAGCCCTACTCAGAGTAGATAAACTGTTAGACTCAACGATAAGGAAATCTAGGTGGGAAGCGATCTGGAAAAACTCCTCAATCACCTACAAAGGTAAACCACTATTTAACCCAACCTGGATCAAGAAGGGAATCTTCTTCCCCCACCAACTCAATGACAATGGCTACCCTCTACCCTTTACCAAAATCCAATCGAACTTTGGGATTGATAGTTCCGATTTCTACATATTCCTCAACGTTAAAACTGCCATTACAAAAGCGGGACTGACATCCAAACACCCAGCTCTTCCCTCACTCCTCTCCTCCCTAAATAAAATGGGCCACCAGGTCTCAAGGTTATACAAATTATTGAGCCCGCAATCATCAACATTGAATACCAAAACAATGCAGTTCTGGTCGTCAGTCGCCTCCTTCTCCATTTCAGAGCTGGAGTGGTCCACGGCGTGGAGATCTTGCACAAGCCATAAAATAAGCCCTACATTATCACAAGCCAAGCTCTGGCTCATGCATAAAGTCTTCTGGACGCCGGCTCGCCTATATGCACATAAACTCAGCCCAGACGCATTCTGCTGGAACTGTAAGCGTGCAGAAGGAGATCTAGAACACCTTATACTCCAATGCGACTGTGTCTCACTGTTTTGGGACTGGGTATTTGACTTCGTCCACAAAGTATTTAATATCTCACCGGCCAAGGAACTCCCCTATCTTATTTTCGGATTTACTAAAGAGACCCAACTCCCAGAAATAGACAGGGCACTCCTTGACCTCCTCTTTACGGCAGCTGTGAAAGTCGTTCTAAATAATTGGAAGGACACCAAAAAGGCAAGCTATGCCTGCTGGCTAAACTGGGTGATTAACCTCCGAGGAGCTGATAATATCACTTTACAAAACACACCGGGGCGAACTTCACAAAGGAAACTTTGGAACTCACTAGATATCTACTTCAAAACCCACAAACCACCGTGAAACTTCATTCTCCCCGTTTCTTCCTACAGCTCCCGGGGGGCCGCTTATACTTTTGCACTGCTTAAATAACCAGTCACTCGTAACCGGGACTGCCAAGCCGCATCGTGGTGGACATCTAACGTCCAACTTCTTACATCTAGCTTCTTACCTCTTACATCTCACCTCTTTCCTTTTTCTCCTTCTTCCTCTTATCTACTCCGTTCCTTTCCTTTCCATCTCCAATTCATTTGTTTTGTAGCCCCTCAGGAACCCAGCCTAGAAGGCTGCTTGGTGGTTTTCCATATTGTCTTCAAGATCGTCCCGAATGACCACCACCATGGGTCATAATGCATTCCTTTGCTGAATGATGTGTAATTACAAGTATCGATTGTATGTACATTGCAATTTATGATTTGTATGATATATAAACCTGAAACGTCCAATAAAAACTTGAAATAAAAAAAATAAATACACTTTTAGCCAATACTGCATTGAACACCCACACAAGTGAGGTATCATTTTACTCGGGACACTAAGGAGAACGCTGTGGTGTAGGTCATTTGTACTGCCACTGTGATTCCACACAAAAATATGTGGAAATTTTGGGGGTTTTCAGCTAAATTTTAGGTTTGCAGGGGATTCTGGGTAGGGAAACGTTGGGGGATCCACGCAAGCCATACCTCATTGGACTCCCCAGGGTGTCTAGTTTTCAGAAATGTGTGGGTTTTGCAGGTTTCCCTAGATGTCGGTGAGCCCGGGGCCAAAACCCCAGGTGCCCCACCCCCACCCAGTAGTTTTTTTATAGGTAATCTTGAAGTTTCCACAGTACAATTTGGGCTATTTCCTGTTGCAGCCACTATGCCTACCCACACATTTGAGGTACCGTTTTTATCAAGAGACCTGGGGGAACGCTGGGTGGTAGGAAAATTGTCAGCCCGGTGATCCTACAACTTTCCCACTCAGAAATGTGAGAGAAAAAATTATTTTTAAAAATAAAATTTGAGGTTTGAAGGGGATTCTGGGTAGGGAAATAATTTAAATAATTAAGCCATACCTTTGTAGACTCCCCCGGGTGTCTAGTTTCTAGAAATGTGTGGGTTTGGTAGGTTTCCCTAGATGGCCGCTGAGCCTGGCCAAAAACCCAGGTGACTCCCCTTGCAAAACCAGGTTGTTTTGTGATAGGTCATTTCAACTCAATAGGTTTTGGGCCTTGCCTGTCGCGGGTACTTGACCCACCCACACAAGTGCGGTACCATTTTTCTCTGAAGACCTTGGAGAATGCGGGGTGGGTTGAATTTTGTAGATCCACACATATCCCAGAACTTTCCACCACAGAAATGTGAGGAATATGTGTTTTGGTGACACATTTTGAGGTTTGCAATGGATTCTGGGTAACAGAACCTAGTGAGAGCCAGACAAGTCACCCCCATCCTGGATTTCCCTGGGTGTCTAGTTTTCAAAAATGTATAGGTTTGCTAGGTTTCCCTTGGTGCCAGCAGAGCTAGCATTCAAAATCTATAGCTAGGCACTATGCAAAATAGTGTAAATTTTCACTGTAAAATGTGGTGTGTCCACGTTGCATTTTGGGCCGTTTTCTGTTGCGGGCACTAGGCCTACCCACACAAGTGAGGTATCATTTTTCTCGGACGACTTTGGGGAAGGCGGTGTGTGTGGAATGTTGTGGATCCACGCAGATTCCAGAACTTTCCACCACAGAAATGTGAGGAAATTGTTTTTTTGGACAAATCTTTGGGTTTGAAAAGGATTCTGGGTAGCAGAACCTGGTGAAAGCCAGTCAATTCACCCCAGCCTGGATTCCACTGGGTGTCTAGTTTTCAAAAATGTATAGGTTTGCTAGGTTTCCTTAGGTACCGGCAGAGCTAGGGTACAAAACCTACAGCTAGGGACATTGCAAAAAACGGGTCCGTTTTCACAGTGAAAATGTGTTGTGTCCACGTTGCGTTTTGGGCTGATTCCTATCGCGGGAGCCAGGCCTACCCACACAAGTGAATTTTGTGGATCCACGTAAATTCCAGAAACTTTCCACCACAGAAATGTGAGAAAAAAGTGTATTCTTTGGGCACATTTTTAGGTTTGAAAGGGATTCTAGTTAACAGAACCTGGAGTGAGCCAGTCAAGTAACCCCATCCTGAATTCTCATGGGTGTCTAGTTTTAAAACTGTATAGGTTTGCTAGGTTTCCCTTGGTGCCGGTAGAGCTAGGGTTCAAAATCTACACCTAGGCACTTTGCAAAAAAAAGGGTCAGTTTTCACTGTAAAAATAAAGTGTGTCCAAATTGTGTTTTGAGCCGTGTTCTGTCGCAGGCACTAAGCCTACCCACACAAGTAAGGTATCATTTTTATCAGGAGACTTAGGGTAACACAGAATTGTAGAGCAGCTGTTATTACCTATTGACGTTTCATGCATTTCTGTCTTCCAAATGAAAGACAATGTGTAAAAAATAAGTCATTTTGAAAAATGACCTATAATTCTCATGCTGGTATGGGTGCTCACAATTTCGGAAACGTGCAAATATCTACTGTTTCTAAACTCTATATTTTGTTCCTTTTCAGGAATACATAAGTGTCTTTCATACCGATTTTTCCATGTATATATTTTTCCAAATTAATTGCTATATACCCGGTACATAATAAAAAACCATTGCAAGACGCAGCTCAGTTATTGGCTCTGGGTTCGTCGGGTTCTAGGTGAACCTACCAGTCCTATATATTCCCACAACCAGAAAGGTCCAGCGGATGTAGCAGTATATTGCTTTCAAACAGCTGTTATAATTAGAAAACGTTACAGGTGAAAACGTGGACACAAATGGCTGTTTTTCCAACAAATGTTAAATTTTTCCTATATTCCACTGTTAGTTTCTATAAAAAAACCTTGAAGGATTTACACAAATGACCCCTTGACCCCTTGATGAATTCAGAATTTTGTCTACTGTTCTCAAATGTATAGCTTTTCAGGATCCATTATTGCTTTCATACCCATTTTGACCATTAACTGGAAGGAGGTTGAAAGCCCCAAAAATAGCAAAAGTAGGCTATGTCCCAGAAAAATGCCAACACTGTGTTACATTTTTGGGGTTTCTGACAAAAGTCTGCTGTCCCTGAAAGCTGGGAAGATTGTGATTTTAGCACCACAACCCCTTTGTTGATACCATTTGCAGGTAACAAATCACCCCCCCCCCCTCCAAGAAAAATAACTTTTGCTGTATTTAGGCTAATTTCTGGGTCCCCTCCAGGGAAATCCACAAACACTGGTACCTTTAGAATCCCCATGATGTTGGAAGGAAAGGACGCAAATCTGGCATGGATATCTTATGTGGTCACAAAGTTACAGTGGCCTAAGCGCAAACTACCCCAAATAGCCAAAACAAGGATTAGCACAGGGTGGGGGTAGAAAGGGGTTACAGAAGGTAGGCTTCTTCAAAAGTCCACAAGTGGATGAGATTAACTGGTGCACAATCAAAATGGTACAATGCTGGGTGACAAAGAAGGTGGCATGATGACAGACAAAGGACAACTGGGAAACTGGCCAGGGGGCACAGACAAATGTTACCACATCTTCTTTCCCTGATAGGTGTTGTGCCTACCTTGCAGATGGTGGTGTTTGTGTGGGAGGCATCTGAGACATACACACATCAGGGGCGGAAGATATGGCTCCCCGTCCCTGTCAGCATGTGTCTGTGCCAGGAAGTAAGGCAGCACAGCACTGACAAGGGAGTGATGGCTTCTCAGCAATGGAACAATGTTGCTATGGAAGGCACCCATTGTTGTTATGTAGGAGTCCAACTTGCGCACCATAGGTGCCAGGATGTTAATGATGGTCCCCAGCTTGTTGGCAACCTCACTGGTGTCAGAGTTTGAGGCCGGTGGTTCTTGCATCTCCCTTATAACACCAATATTGTCTGCCAAGGACTCATCTATCCTGTGTAGGCAAGCGCAGCTGCCTTTAATTGCCTCAGATGTATCCTTATTAGGACTGAGGCACCTACGTACTTTCTCTAGGCTGCCCACTATGGTCTCAATACCCACCAGCACCACATCAACCATCCACTGCTAGATCCCTTCCACTCGTCATTGGAATACAACTTGGGGATCCTCAGAGTCCGCAGCCGGGCTTGGACTAGCAGATGGGGGATGTCCTGTGGGTGGTGGCTCCTCTGGAGACCCTGAGATGCTGCCAACCCTTGCCATGACTGGAGATGGAGAATCTATGGGGTCCAGGAGTTGTTGGAATGTGTCAACATCCATTGGGGGCAGGATGTCCTCACCAACAGATTGGCCATCCATGACAGGCTGCTGAACAGGAGGTGTTTGTTCCTCTGCAATGAAATAAGCCCGGGCAGGGACTTCCGCTCCGCCCGTGGAATGTGTGGAGATTTGCCTTCTCCACTATCCGCAGAGAACGCGGAGAAGGCCAATCTCCACGGCGGAGCGGAGTTGGCCACCCCCACCTCCACCCCTCCTATTAACAATTAATTATAAATGACATGAAAGTAAAGAACAACACATTTTGTGGACTGCGGCGTCTCCGGGATGCCCTCCTCCTCTTCCTCGCTGTCTCTGCTAAAAGTGTGCATGCTCACGCGCGCATTTCTTGCGAGCAATGAACTAAGAGAGAGCGAGTGGCTGCTGGCTACTGCTGTTTGCGTCCTGTAGCATTTAGTGCTGGTTTCTTAGCAAAAAATGCATCCTCAAGTCCATTTTGGACGCAATAAGTGCAGGATTACGCTTCCTATGTAATTACACATAATTACGAGTAATTTTGCAGTAATTATGCTTGAGAGAATTACACCAGTTGCTCCCACCCATAGTGTTTAGCCTTTTTAGGTCTCGACCTGCCAATGCGCAAGCATTTCAGCTCGAGACATATAGAGTTGGATCACGAAAGCTGACCAAGGGTCTTTGACAGGCGGATTACGCTGAGTGCATGTGCCCGTGCACGCGCTTGCCATTTGCTCCTCGAGCCGCCTCGCATCATCGCATCAGACACTCCGCAGCATCTGAAGCTTCCCCAGTGCGCGCTCGGCCTCAGGCATTCAAGCGTGAAGCTTCCCCAGCGCGTGCTGGGCCTCACTTCTCCTCACATCCCATATGCTCATTCCCTCCCACCGACTTCAAAGGAACGTCACTCCCCTGCTCCCCGCCCCCCCTAAATCACCCCTGCCGTTGCTGCCCACGGCCGTGCTTTCACTTTCACGGCCGCAAGGCCGTGTCTCTTCGTGTCTCTTTCATGGCCAATGCTTGTTACTTTTGAGGTGGGTCTGTTGACTTTTAGATTTAATTCAACACAGTGATGTCTCTGGAGCAGCGTGTTACATCTGTCCTACGTTGGTGAGTGTTATTACTGTAGCGCTGTGCTAATACTTCCATGCGCTATGGTAATGCTGCCATTTTGTAGTCCTAATTCCGTGTCTCTTGCCTGTCCCAGTTTATAATTTAGAAAATCAGGTCACCTTAACGTCGGGGCGAAATCTTCTCTCTGTCGTCTGTAGAAGTTCAAAGAGAATGCTTCCTTTGAACTGTACAACAGTGGAGTAACAAAATGTGAGCCCCCACCCCGTCTCCCCGTCCAGCAAGATAAACTGAGGAGGCCCCTCAAACGCCCATCAGTAGGGGCTGAGGGAGCCCCCTCCAGTATAGGTAAGCCTGCCTCCTTTCCCCCTGCACACACTGCGGGAACTGCGGGGCTCTTAGGTACGCCCCTGAGCCCACTGCATTGTTGTTACTCATTGCGAAAAAGGTTTAAAGGCAGGCGGAGATGCAGATGCTTTCCTACCTCAGAGGACAATGTAGCCGCGGGTACGCAGATGAGCATGTGCTCGCTTGTTTATGTTCTGTGTATTTAACTTGGCACAAGCTTTGTCTCCCAGGGTAAAAGAGAGCTTTACAAACATTTGGAATAGCACATCCTATTCATGTTAAAAAAATCTTGAAAACGTTGCCTAATATGCCCATTGCTTCTAGTTATTCGCCACCCCCTGTTGATTTTCTTTTCCAATAACTACATTTGTCTCGCTAACAATTTAGCCTCATTTTTCCATGTCCATCCCCCAACATCTGCTCTTGACAAGCATGTCGCTTGAAACCTTTCAATGAGTCAATGTGCTTGTACATTTGTTAATGTTAACCCCTTCCAAAGCCCAGCTCGTCATGGCGTAGCCTCCTCGCACGCTGATGCCGAGCCCAGCTCGTCATGTATAGTGTGATTCCCTAAATCCCAGCATGCGAGCAAAATAACGCTAGCACCCATGAGGTTAAAGTGCGCCGCTGCGGCCCAGGTACTGGAAACTTTAGAAAGGTAAGTGCATGGAGCCATAACAACATATCCAAGCATTCCAAGAAACTTGTGACTGACAAGAGTGTAAGAGTGCGAGAGCAAAGACGCAAACAAAGTATTTCCATATTTATATGTCTCTAGCCAGCCACTCTGTTACAAAGTCGGCCGCTTTAGAAACACGACCCTCTCGCAGAGAAGCAAGCGGGCTTGTCAGTTTCATTTTGGCTCCTCGCAATCCCCCCTCCCTTCTCGGCCAGCCATTTGATGCTGTGTACGTTCTTAACTTTCAAAAACAGTTAAATTAAAATTTAATTTGGGACCGGGGTTAATATCACTTTTTAGGGCACCGAGGGCTTATTGGAACTCCCATCCTTCTGTAGCTCGTGGTCGGACCAGATTCTGTGCCATTTACCACGAACTACGCGGAAGTCACCTTAATAACTTGACTTAGCTAGCGCTTAATAAAACTCCATTAATAAATAAGTGAATAACATTTGGTATCTTCTCCTCGTATCGGTTTCAGAGGTAACACCCAATCTACTATTCTGGGATGGCAGGGTGCCCTACACACGCCTACAAACCTCGAGTTGGACTCATATTCATGTTTTCCACGAAACACATGCCTACAGGGGTTCGAGGGTTGCTGTGGGTTCCCCAAAATGCTCTGCCATGCAGCATCAACTCTTTCTGCTCTCACGCACACAAGCTCTCTCTCTCCCTCTCTCACACATGCATGCACGCACACATGCACGCTCTCTTTCTCTCTCCCTCTCCCCCTCTCTCTCTCTCACACACAGGCACGCACACATGCATGATCTCTCGCACTCACACACACACACGCATAATCACACATGCAGGCTCTCTGCTCTCTTTCTCTCTCCCCCTCTCACACACATGCACCCACACATGCACACTCTCTCTCAGACAGACACGCACACATGCACATTCTCTCACTCACACACGCACAAACACATGCACTCACTCGCTCTTTTTCTCTCACATACACCCATGCACAAACCTGTGTGCTCTCGCTCTCACATGCATCCACGCGCACGCTCTTTCTCTCCCCCCCCTCTCTAGCGCACACACACAGGCACTCACGCACACATGCATTCTCTCTTTCTTTGGTGTGTAGTGCCGAAGCACCATTTATTCCTGCTAGGCACGGTAAGCCATTCATTGGTGCTTTTATTATGACACAAGGACCCCTTGGTCCCTGCCAGGCCTCTAGCACTTGTGGCGTGGTGGGGGTAGTTACAGTAAGACCTTCACTGGTGCTTTTAGCTTAACTGTGCTATGATACAAGGACCCCTTTGCTCCCTTTCAGGCCTCAAGCACTGGTGGCGTAGTGGTGGCAGTGCGCAGTGCCGAAGCACTTTTGACTTCTGCTATGCAAGGTAAGGCATTCATTGGTGCTCACTGCTTTCAATAGGGCCATGGCTTGACAGCAGGCAGGCCTTTGTTCCCTATCAAGTCTCCAGCAGTGGTAGTGCATCATTCATTCCAGCTGCTCAGGGCTGGTGCCTGTTAATGATTCTCCTGCAGCTGCGGAGTCAGCAGTGGGTGCGTTTGTGAAAGGCTAGGGTGGTGTGTGTGCGTTCCCTCACACATTTTCCTGCCCTACTCCATGCTCCCCGCTTGTCCCTCGCGTGTCTATTACAGAGGTCCGAAAAACAAAGCATTTGAAATACCTAAAGCACAAAAAGATTGCATGAGAACCGGTGCCGCGGGGCTATTTTCCTCTCATTGATTGGATATACCTGCTCTCCCTACAACTCTCTCTCTTTCACGCACACAAGCTCTCTCCCTCTCTCACACACACATGCACTCACACATGCATACTCTCTCCCCTCCTCTCTCACACACACAGGCACGCACACATGCACGTGCTATCTCTTTCTCACACACACAGGCACACATGCACGCTCTCTCGCACTCACACAAACACGCATACTCACAAATGCAGGCTCTGCTCTCTTTCTCTCCCCCTCTCACACACGCGCTCACATGCATGCTATCTCTCTCTCTCTCTCTCTCTCTCACACACACACAGGCACGCACACATGCACCTTCTCTTTCTCACACACACACAACCACACACAACCACAACCACACACACAAACACAACCACACACAACCACACACACAAACTGCACACACACAAACCATACACACACACAAAACCACACACACACAACCACAACCACACCAATCCACACACACCAACAACTGCACCCACAACCGCACACACACACAACCACACACATACAACCGCACACACAACCACACACACACACAACCACGCACACATACCCACACGTACACACACACACCCACACACACACACACACACACCCACACACACACCCACACAACCACACACACAACCACACACACACACACACACAACCCCACACACACACAACCCCACACACACAACCACGCACACACACAACCACGCACACACACAACCACGCACACACAACCCCACACACACAACCCCCCCACACACACAACCACACACCAGGATAGCAAAACATAGCATAGCATAACAAAACATAGTATAGCATAACAAAACGCAAGAATACGTAGCATAACAAAACACAACACAACATAGCATAGCATAACAACACATAGCATAACAAAACTAAGCATAGCATAGCAAAACACAACAAAACATAGCATCACAAAAAATAGTATACAAAACACAACAAAACATAGCATAACAAAACATAGCGTAGCATAGCATAACAAAACATAGCATAACAAAACACAACAAAACATAGCATAACATAACAAAACAAAGCATAGCATAACAAAACATAGCATAACAAAACAAAACATAACATAACATAGCATTGCTTAACAAAACATAGCATAGCAAAACAAAACAAAACGTAGCATAGCAAAACATATCATAGCAAAGCAAAACATAGCATAGCATACCAAACGCATCAAAACATAGCATAGCATAACAAAACATAACAAAACAAAACATAGCAAAACAAAGCATAACACACACAACACACACACAACCACACACACACAACTGTGTTGTAGAGACACGGGTTAAACCAATAATTCGCTGGGACCTGGTGAGTGAATGATGCAAACAAAATGGTCCCAGATACTAAAGCAAATAAACTAAAATTAAATGATATCTCAACTAATTTCAAAGACAATATCGAGCATTGTTTTTAATCACAACGTGTATAAAATATTCAATAAAACACTGTTCATAAAATACATCAAAACGTAATCATGAATAATGCCCCTAACAGAAGGGAAAGGGAAGGGTAGTGATGTGGAAGGTGAAGGAACTGTATACGTGACAGAACGGTGGTCGGTTTGACCTTAATGAAAGATTACTAAAAATTGATTAACACAGGCTAATAATCACAATTCATAAATTAATATGACAAACTCATGCCTATTACAACAAATCCACAAATGATAAATGGGGAAGAAGGCTGAGGATGAAGAAAGTGTTGACGTTTCGACCCAAGTTGATGCAGGCGTATGATAAAACCTTGCTAGAGGGTCTTCATCAGGACAGGGATGCAGGTGGGGCAATAAATCTGCACAGAAAATTAATAATTTTATTTTAATTATGGTCAAAAAGATCCATATTACTCATAGAAAATGCACTGTTAATGGTCGAAGAGGGGAACATTACCAGGGGGATACACATGTTGAGAAAAAGGTAATGAGGAATACTTATGTGGTGACAAACACCAAATATGAAAGGCTGCAGGCTTGAACATAGGTATAGCATTGGTGCGGTGTCCATCCCAAGTTGTACAGAAACACTTCACAGCTTACTTACATTAATGGGTATAGTATAAGATAGTAATTTCGAAGGATAGGGAATGGCCATGTCCTGAAAGGGTAACAGCTTGTGGGCCCTTAAGGTTTGAACAATTTCCATAATGTCAAGTCAAAGGGAATATATTGAAACCCACTAGAAGAGGAGTTTCGCAAAGATAGACAGCAAACAGATATGATGGTTGCCCATCGTCCAGTATATCTGTCATGCAAACCACTAGGTTAGATATCAAATAGCCTAATGTCGAATAGTAAAAACTAAGGGCACGAAGCACATCAAAATAATTACCTTAGTAGAAAGGCGTGGTTGCAAGGTAGATAAGGAATCCGCCGCGTGGGTCAGAATCCTAAAAGGAGTAATTTGTCGGCAGTTACCCAACCATGACGGGGGTGCTTAGTCAGAGCAGATTAAGATGTTACAGAAAAAGGGGGGAACCCTACCTGAAGTCGGTATTTAAACCGCTGTCCCCGAAAGAAGTGTACTCAATGTCTGTGGTTTCAAAGCGACCGCTTAGAGTAGTCCAGATCGGTTTCTAGAGGTAATAAAGTGACACGCTAGTGAATAGTCACATACACACAGTCAGGTAGTCAATATTAATGCTAAGGCAAAGTCACACTGCGCATACCTGAGAAAGGGAAATTGCGGCACTCTCACAGGAGTCTGGTGTGTTTGGTCCAAATATCGTAAAAGCTGTGGACTAAGATCAGTGTCTGCAGTTACGAAACGATTGTGTCAATGACTTCGGTTCAATTCCTAAAAATGTTAAAGTGACAGACTTGTAAGTAGTCACGTAGTTGCAGCAAGATAATAATACTGCTGCAGAGTCACAGTGCGCATACCTGGAAGAGAGGGGGTCCGGTACTCTCACGGGGGTCTGGTGTATGTAGTCCGGATGGGTAACAGCAGTCAGGGTCGGATTGGGATCACAATTTGGCCCAGGCACTGACGAAAAAGTGGCCCACATTAAGGGGGCGTGGCCTACATTTAAGGGGCGTGGCCTACATTTAAGGGGCACGGCCTATATTTAAGGGGCGTGGCCCACATTCGAGGGGCATGCCCTTTCATGAAACACCATTTGGTTACTCTTTGAGGTCTAATTTGTAGACAAATATTTAGTAAATTAAGCCTTTTAAAGCTTACAGAGCAAGTAACATTGGTAAAGACTAGGAGCACTGCAGTTCAGATAACTGAATACTTACTTGCAGTCTTAACGCCCTGCACAATGTCGTTGGATACTCTTTCCTAACCAGCTATGTCCTAGACTCTAATCATCACATAAACCAGAAATCTAGTGCAAAGTCAAGGAGAAAGGGTAAGACTGGAATCTCTGGGAATAGAACATGTAATAACAAAAGTAAGAATTCACAAACGAGGAAAAGGCAGTCTGGGGTGTAAAGAATGCTGAAAAAATGTATCTGTACAATCTAGTCATACATTTTTTTCACAGTCAGCAGGTGATGTCTATATACAAAAAACACAGTTTTATTCATATCTGTTGCTGCCTTAAAGTCTGGGCCATGGGGAGACTGAGGATTACTCAATCAAAAGATCCTGCAGCAATGCACTTTTTTTTGCAACGAAGTCAATAATGTCATCAGTTTTCAACTGAGACAGCACATTCCATTCAACTGACATGAGCATAAAGGCTTCAAGGTTTTCCTGACCAATTTGGTTTCTTAGGCGGGTTTTGATGCACTTCAGTTTGGAAAAACTTCTCTCACAGGCTACTTGTGTACAGGATAAGGTCAAGACATATTTGTATGCCAAATACAAATGCCGATAGGCATTGCTTCTGCATTGGAAATGCAATAGGTCTCGCACCATTAGAGTTAGTGCTTTTAGAATTGTTTATGGGTTTTTTTTGTAAATGTTTAGCATTTTTGTTTCCTGTAGCCAATGCTAAAGAATTACAAATAAAAAAAGCCATAAACATTTCTAAAAGCTCTAACTGAAATGGTCTGAGACCTATTACACTGTGTGAGGGTGAGGGGTTGAGGGTGAGTGAGGGTGAGGGTGGGTGAGTGAGGGTGAGGGGTTGAGGGTGAGTGAGGGTGAGGGGTTGAGGGTGAGTGAGAGTGAGGGTGAGTGAGGGTGAGTGAGGGTGAGTGTGGGTGAGGGTGGGTGAGGGTGAGTGAGGGTGAGTGGCTGAGGTTGAGGGTGAGGTGTTGAGGGTGAGTGAGGGTGAGGGTGAGTGAGGTGTTGAGGGTGAGTGAGGTGTTGAGGGTGAGTGAGGGTGAGGGGTTGAGGGTGAGTGAGGGTGAGGGGGAGTCTCTGAATTGGTTCATAATCTTTTTTTCCTCTTGTGGCACACAATGAAATGGCCTTCTTGGAAGTATAGAAAATATCAGTTCAACATGGCCGCTCACCACTATTGGTTTTACCAATGCTTCAGAAGCATTGTCAAAGCCAATACTGACAAACAACAAGCAAAGGCAAAGTGAGACTGCCTGGGATTCCTAATTCTTTTTTTTTCTCTAGTGGAATGTGTGTTCACATTAAGAGCTCACCTCACACAATACACTGTTTTGTGTCAAATTAGCCACTCCGTATCTGAGCGTTCACACATTTGGTCTGGCTGATATTAAAAACAAATTAGCTTAGCTCAAGAGCACATGAACAGCAGTATGGCCCCTGCAATTAGTAAATTAATCAACCCTCCCCAGCCCTCCAGGCCCCAGGGCAATGTCTTGGCAGGGGAGCACAATGGTAGACAGGGGAAGGCTGAGGTGAAGATGGTGGGAGTTCAAAACATCACCTAGCCCCCACAGCCAGACCCATTCTTCCTCGCCCACTGTGCCCTGAATCTGAGGGGCTGTGGGCGAGGTGTTAAGATTAACACCGTTTCTCGGCTGCGTGGGCCCCAGGGGGGCCGAGGTGGAAATGGCTCAAGGCCTGAGCAACACCTGGCCCCCAGGGAGGCCGATTTTCGCAGACAATCACCGCTCCCCAGCCCACCCTTGGCGTGATTGCTTTTCAGGGGCAGGGGGTGAAGTGAGGCCACAGCTAATAATCACTGCATGGCACACAGTGAAGCGCTTTCATTTCTGTCTCTGTTTCCGTGCGCTCTGTGGGCCGTTTTTTTTTCTCCCCTTCCCAAGTTCACAGAGAGCAGATAGCAGAGAGCACTCTCTGTGAACTGAAAAAGGGGAGAAAAAAACCGGCCCACAGAGGGCACTGAGACAACGGCCCTTCGGCCGTTTCCCGAATGCCCGCCTTGCCAATCCGACCCTGACAGCAGTGATGCGGGGTAAATATCAGCAGTTACGAATCGGCCGCATGGATTGCTTCGGCTCGATTTCTGAAAATATTAAAGTGACAGGCTGAAAATAAATACAGCTGAATAATGATATTCGTGCTGGGGCAGACTTGTAATGCGCATACCTGAAAAGGTGGGGCTCCGAAACTTCCACGGAGGTCTGATGCAGGAAGTCAAGATTCATAAGAGTCGTGAGGTAACCGGGGGCGTAGTTTTAAACTTTCTATATTGGAGTTCCGATCACGTGACCCCGCGCATATCGGAAAAAAGTGAGAAAAGACTCACAGTACCGCTAATCATGGATAACACTTGAAGAGATACATACACAGCGAGATAAATCGCATTGGGGACATATTAATAAAAAGGAAAATATGTAGCCCAACGAACCTGGTAGTATTACAATATTTTTAGAGAATTAGTAACACTCGGGATGGCACAATAGTAATGCCATTGTGGACAGACTGAATATGACTAGCATAAAGGGCAAAAAAAAATTTTTTTTTTTTTATATGCTGCACGCCCAAAGGAGGATAGTCAATATACCTATCCTTGTTAATAGTATTGATCACATCATATTTTAGTCAATGGGGGTTGGGTAAGAAAATACCATTATGAGTATCGGTAAACTGTGTTCATCACAATAAATGGAAAAAGAAAATCATGGCACCCTCCAATCGGCGTACCTATCATACAAGATGGTAAAGGCCGAACAGTTTAGTTGTAAACTCAGCATATACAATTGATCGGTGTATCATCCTCTTTGAACAGTCACCTGAATACACACTTAAAGGTATTTAATTCAAAATGGCCATTTGCGCAAAAGTACTGTCAGTTTCGTTAAATCCTGATTTCACAGAGTCAAACAAAAACATCCATTTGGCTTCCCTGATGTTAAGGATATTAGAGACACTGCCACCTCTAGGGCCCAATGTGATCTTCTCTCTAAGACAACCCATTTGAAATTCTCTGGTGGATGTTTCGCAGTTTTAAAATGGTCCACTAATGGGGCTCCAGCTACCTCACACCTGATTCTACTTGAATGTTGCAAAATCCTTACTTTAGCTTTTTGCTGAGTTTGACCTATGTAGATTAGGTCACAGATAATGGCATAGATGACATTTGAGGAATTGCAGTTCGTGTGTGATTTTAGAGGGATCTTGGGATCTTTATATTCAAAAACTTTGGTCTGGATGGAATTATTACATGCTTTGCACTGAGTGCATCTGTGGTGACCTGTCACTGGTGGAAGATTTCAAAGGGATAGTACAGTTCTGGCTTCTACCGGGGGAGAAAGGACCAAACAACATGGTCCCTGATATTCTTACCCCTTTTAAAGGCATGCATAGGTAAGGTCGAGTATCCAATATCGTCTGATACCAGAGGCCAGTGCTTATTAATGATTTTCTTCACCCTGTTACTCTCTGTGGAAAAAGTGGTGACACAGACCATCTGATTCTCATGGGGGTACATTTTCTGTTGGGGTTGTAATAAGCACTCCCTAGGGCTGTACCAGGCCCGTTTCTTAGCCCTTTTGACAAGACGTTGAGGATATCCTTGTTGTATTAGCCTAGTCATAAGATCTTCCGATTGCTCCATGTAGTGTGTTTTATCAGAACAATTTCTGCGAAGACGCAGAAATTGTCCAATGGGCAAATTATCCCTTAGGGACCTAGGATGATGACTGCCGTATTGAAGGAGCGAATTTCGCTCGGTTGGCTTGCGAAAGAGAGTGGTTTGCAGAGAGCCATCCTTGTCATAGATAGTGAGATCCAGGAAGTCCACCCGTTGAACATCAGATTTGAACATGAACTTGATGTCTCTTGACTGTAAGTCTAGCCATGTCTGGAAGGCCAGTAGCTGTGTCATTCCAAATTAATAGAATATCATCTATATACCGGACCCATAGACCAAGGTGGTCATGGTATGGGTTCCGGTCATTTAGAATGATATCCTCTTCGAAGGCTGCCATGAATAGTATGGCCAGGTCAGGGGCAAATGTAGCCCCCATCGCCACGCCTTTGGTTTGCAAATAAAAATGGTCTTGAAATATAAAAAAATTGTGCATCATGGCCAACCTCAGGAGTGATACAATAAATTCAGTGGGTACTGGTGTGGCAGCAGTTCTCTGGTCCCGAAAACGTGTCATAACTGTCAAAGCTTCCTCCTGCGGGATACTGGTGTACAATGAGGTAATGTCACAGGTGACCAAAATTTGTTTTGCAGCATCAAAGGCAGACCATCCACGATGTTTATGGTGTGCATCGTGTCACGAAGATATGTTGGAATTTCTTCTGCTAAGGGTTTTAGAAAAAAGTCAATATAACGACCCAAGGGTTCAAGCATTGACCACACATCCCGACACAATGGGTTGGCCCGGTGGTTCTTCCAGATTTTTGTGAATCTTCGGGAGTGTGTATTTTGTTGGTAATCTCGGGGTTTGCTGGTTGAGATAACTGAATTCTTGCTCGGTGAGGAAACCTTCATCGAGTCCTGTTCTAGTCAAGTTCAGGATCTCAGAGGCTAGGGCCAAAGATGGATCAGTCTTGAGCTTTTTGTAACTAATACCATCATCAAGTTGTTTGTAGATTTCTTTTATGTACTTCGCAACATCCTGTACCACGATGGCACCGCCTTTATCGGCTGGTTTGATTATAATTTCACGATTCTTGCCAAGGGATTGGAGGGCCATCTTTTCACTTTTACTGATGTTAAAAGTGTGATAGCAACGCTTCGCCAAGATTTGATTGACATCACGTAACACCACTGCTTCATATGCCAAGATCTTGTGTGACATAGTGCTAGCTGGTGGAACAAAGGTAGAGGGGATTCTCAGGCCAGTCTGTGATTGGCAGTGGAATGATGGTGCCTTATTGCGAAAAAAATATCTTAGGCGGACTTTCATGAAACACTTGAAAAGTTCTGACCTGAGAGTAAATTTGTCAGGAATATTAGTTGGCACATAGGACAAGCCTTTACACAGGACACTGAGTTGTTCATATCAGTTAGCTGGTAGTTAGAAATATTCCCTACAGGGTTGGACGGAGGGGTCACCAACGGTACACATTGCGGCGGGTAGATATCTCGCCGTGCTGTTCGGGCTGGAAGCGCACCTGCTTCTGTGGTCTGCCTCAGCCTCCTTCCCAATTCTGGTTGCTCGACTGTTGACCCCGTTGATATCCTCTGGACCAGTTGTTGCCTCGGTTCCTGGGGGGTTGCTATTGTCCCTTACCCTGATCCTAAAAAGATTGTTGACGTGGTTGGTAACTATAATCTTGTCCCGGATGGGAATGGCTGGGTCCAGCCTGATCAAATTCCCCGTCGGAACTATAGGAGGAGTTTACAACTAAACTGTTCGGCCTTTACCATCTTGTATGATAGGTACGCCGATTGGTGGGTGCCATGATTTTCTTTTTCCATTTATTGTGATGAACACTGTTTACCGATACTGGTAATGGTATTTTCTTACCCAACCCCCATTCACTAAAATATGATGTGATCAATACTATTAACAAGGATAGATATATTGACTATCCTCCTTTGGGCGTGTAGCATATAAAAATGTTTTTTTTTTTTGCCCTCTATGCTAGTCATATTCAGTCTGTCCACAATGGCATTACTATTGTGCCATCCCGAGTGTTACTAATTCTCTGAAAATATTGTAATACTTCCAGGTTCGTTGGGCTACATATTTTCCTTTTTATTAATATGTCCCCAATGCGATTTATCTCGCTGTGTAAGTATCTCTTCAAGTGTTATCCATGATTAGCGGTACTGTGAGTCTTTTCTCACTTTTTTCCGATATACGCGGGGTCACGTGATCGGAACTTTGATATAGGAAGTGTTAAACTACGCCCCCGGTTACCTCACGACTCTTACGAATCTTGACTTCATGCATCAGACCTCCGTGGAAGTTTCGGAATTCCACCTTTTCAGGTATGCGCATTACAAGTCTGCCCCAGCACGAATATCATTATTCGGCTGTATTTATTTTAAGCCTGTCACTTTAATATTTTCAGAAATCGAGCCGAAGCAATCCATACGGCCGTTTCGTAACTGCTGATATTTACCCCGCATCACTGCTGTTACCCATCCGGACTACATACACCAGACCCCGTGAGAGTCCCGGACCCCCTCTCTTCCAGGTATGCGCACTGTGACTCTGCAGCAGTATTATTATCTTGCTGCAACTACGTGACTACTTACAAGTCTGTCACTTTAACATTTTTAGGAATTGAACCGAAGTCATTGACACAATCGTTTCGTAACTGCAGACACTGATCTTACTCCACGGCTTTTACGATATTTGGACCAAACACACCAGACTCCTGTGAGAGTGCCGCAATTTCCCTTTCTAAGGTATGCGCAGTGTGACTTTGCCTTAGCATTAATATTGACTACTTGACTGTGTGTATGTGACTATTCACTAGCGTGTCACTTTAATACCTCTAGAAACCGATCTGGACTACTCTAAGCGGTAGCTTTGAAACCACAGATATTGAGTACACTTCCTTCGGGGACAGCGGTTTAAATACCGACTTCAGGTAGGGTTCCCCCCTTTTTCTGTAACATCTTTATCTGCTCTGACTAAGCACCCCCGTCATGGTTGGGTAACTGCCGACAATTTACTCCTTTTAGGATCCTGACCCACGCGGCGGATTACTTATCTACCTTGCAACCACGCCTTTCAACTAAGGTAATTCTTTTGATGTGCTTCGTGCCCTTAGTTTTTACTATTCAACATTAGGCTATTTGATATCTAACCTAGTGGTTTGCATGACAGATATACTTGGCGATGGGCAACCATCATATCTGTTTGCTGTCTATCTTTGCGAAACTCCTCTTCTAGTGGGTTTCAATATATTCCCTTTGACTTGCCATTATGGGAATTGTTCAAACCTTAAGGGCCCACAAGCTGTTACCCTTTCAGGACATGGCCATTCGCTATCCTTCGAAATTACTATCTTATACTACACCCATTAATGTAAGTAACCTGTGAAGTGTTTCTGTACAACTTGGGATGGACACCGCACTAATGCTATACCTTTTTTTAAGCCTGCAGCCCTTCAAATTTGGTGTTTGTCACCACATAAGTATTCCTCATTACCTTGGTCTCAACATGTGTATCCCCCTGGTAATGTTTCCCTCTTCGACCATTAACAGTGCATTTTCTATGAGTAATATGGATCATTTTGACCATAATTAAAATAAAATTATGAATTTTTTGTGCAGATTTATTGCCCCACCTGCATCCCTGTCCTGATGAAGACCCTCTAGCAAGGTTGTATCCTACGCCTGCATCACCTTGGGTCGAAACGTCGACACTTTCTTCATCCTCAGCCTTCTTCCCCATTTATCATTTGTGGATTTGTTGTGATAGGCATGAGTTTGTCATATTAATTTATGAATTGTGATTATTAGCCTGTGTTAATCAATTTTTAGTCATCTTTCATTAAGGTCAAACCGACCACCGTTCTGTCACGTATACAGTTCCTTCACCTTCCACATCACTACCCTTCCCTTTCCCTTCTGTTAGGGGCATTATTCATGATTAAATTTTGATGTATTTTATGAACAGTGTTTTATTGAATATTTTATACACGTTGTGATTAAAAGCAATGCTGTGATATTGTCTTTGAAATTAGTTGAGATATCATTTAATTTTAGTTTATTTGCTTTAGTATCTGGGACCATTTTGTTTGCATCACACACACACAACCACACACTCAACCACACACAACCACAACCACACACACAACCACACACACCCACAACCACACACACAACCATCTATCTATCTATCTGTCTATCTATCTATCGCCCTCACTCTATCTATCTATCTATCTTTCTATCTGTCTATCTATCTATCTATCTCTATCTATCTATCTATCTATCTGTCTATCTATCGCCTTCACTCTATCTATCACCCTCACTCTATCTATCGCCCTCACTCTATCAATCGCCCTCACTCTATCGCCCTCACTCTATCTATCGCCCTCACTCTATCTATCGCCCTCACTCTATCGATCGCCCTCACTCTATCTAGCTGTCTGTCTATCTATCTATCTATCTATCTATCTATCTATCTATCTATCTATCTATCTATCTATCTATCTATCTATCTATCTATCTATCTATCTATCTATCGCCCTCACTCTATCTATCTATCTATTGTCCTCCCTCTATCTATCGCCCTCCCTCTGTCTATCTATCGCCCTCCCTCTGTCTATCTATCGCCCTCCCTCTATCTATCTATCGCCCTCCCTCTATCTATCTATCGCCCTCCCTCTATCTATCGCCCTCCCTCTATCTATCGCCCTCCCTCTATCTATCTATCTCCCTCACTCTATCTATCTATCTCCCTCACTCTATCTATCTATCTCCCTCACTCTATCTATCTTTCGCCCTCACTCTATCTATCTTTCGCCCTCCCTCTATCTATCTATCGCACTCGCTGTATTGCATCACCACAGCATCACTCAGCACTACCACAGCATCACTCAGGGGCACCACAACATCACTATGCGCAACCACAGCATCACTGAACGCTACAGCATCACTCGGCGCCACCAAAGCATCAATCTGTGCAACCATTCAACAACTGGTTCAAATATGGTCTCTCAATGTTTCAAGCTTTATTACAAATGTCGCAAAAAAATGTCAATATTTCACTTTTGTTCTTGAATTTTCCTCACAATAAAATACACTGAACATAATCTTCACAAAATTTATTTACAAAAGTTTAAGCTATTGCCATTTTAAATTACAATAACTTTTATTTAAGTATTAATTGTTAAAAAAAATTAAAAGCCATTGTTATTTGTAATAGCAATACATCTAAGTCACGTAAATACACACATATTGCATTACAAATGCTATAGGTGTCACATTTGCGAAAGTTATAACTATTGACATTGTAAATGACAAAGCTATTAATTTCGCTATTTTCAAAACCAACACATACATAAAAAATGTGTCATTTACAAGACCAATAGCTCAAACTTTTCTAATGCGAGACCTATTGCATTGCAAATGCTTGTTAAGGTCTGGCTGGAGAGCGCAGACAATTATGCCAGCATTACTAGAGACATACTAAGGCTCCACCCACATGTTGGATGCCAGGAGTGCTTGTTTTGATTGGGCAGTAGTTGTGTGCTTCCACAAAAAAGTGATTACCCTCCACACAGCTGTGTTCATTTTGTTTATTTACCCAGCTGCCTGAGTTTGAACTTTCGGGGACGCACACACAATGCAATGCTATTAAAGTGCGTTAGGACCTTATTATGACTTTGGCGGTGTGGTCGCGCACCATGCCTCCACCCCGCTCCCTCACCAGCAGAGCCAAAACAGACCCCCGCCAGATTACGACTTTTTACGCCACTGGCAGGCAGTTCTTTGGCGTTCCCACAGTGGCACCTCTAAAATATGCACTGCAATAGAAAAGTCAATGCATGTTCCTGCCCAACCGAAATGAACAATGTTGTGCATTTCGTTCTGTGCAGGAACATGGGTGCTCATGCAGACAGGGGGCACACCTTATGCCCCCCTGCATGCACCCCATGGCGCAGAGGCACAAGGGGGCTCTGTAGGGCCTTTTTTATTTCCTTACCCCCACACTTCTCATGGTGGTCGCACCACCATGAAAGGTGCGGTGGAGAGGACACTCCAAATATGCCTGGTGGTGCTATAGCGGCACCACTAGCATATTAGGGGGATCTGACCACTGCGCCACCACCAGGGATGAACCCTGGTGGCAGCATCGGTCCCGTGGCGGTCCAACCACCACGGTCCTAATGTAGCAGGCGGACCACTAGTCTGGCAGTCCCCTGGCCGCCACCATGGGTTCGGTGGTTCATTGGACCGCTGAACTTGAATAACCGCCCTTAGCGCTAGATAAGTTATGCTGTTTTTCTCTGGCACCAGCACAGATGGGGAGGAGGACAGACATTAACCGATATGGATGTTTAGGACCAGCTTGATAGTGCAACTGTCAACTGACCTTTTAACCTACACCAATATTATCCACCAGTTCTTGCTTCGATACAAATACATATCCATTCCTATTATATTTACTTCTAGTGCTTCAAGCCAGAACTATTGACATTGACAATGCTTATTAGTGTTTATTGTTATGGGAATGTTGTAATGAACCAACCTCAAAGTACAGCAGGCCCCTGTTTTGTACAAGAGCAAAAGAAAGTTAAGAGGCAGAGGAGGAAAACATGTTTGCTTCATTCTGTGCCAAGACTATTGATGATGACCTATTCATCATGATGAGATACTGTGACACCTAAAAAGAGGCCTAAACTATCACCTACACTTATACTTCTTGGTCATCAGTCCAAGATCCATTTCAGACAATGCTGGGACAACTTCAGCTGCCTCTGCCTCCAATGCCAAAGGCAGGATAATAGTCTGTAATCAGACTTTCATGTAAACAAAAGGGGAAACAGCATTTATAGTGCAGGCTGAGCCACACGAGTGCCATTTCAATGCAAGCGTAACATCTCTAGCATGAACCACGCAAATATGTCTTAACCACGCACATGTTTTACGATGCATGTGCGTGGTTAAGGCAGTCAGCTGTCTAGATGCAGAGCGCATGAAACAGTCATGGAGTTTCAGTGGATCTCCTCCTTCCTGACGGATCGGACACAAAAGGTCCAGCTAGGTGGCTGAGTGGCTAGTAAAGGAGCACTGTCCTGTGGAGTCACCCAGGGTTCTGCTTTGTCCCCACTGTTTTTTAATATCTACCCCCAGTCACTAGTGGCGGCATTAGCACAAATGGACCGTCAAGTATTTAATTATGCGAACGACACTCAACTGATCCTTCGACTTGATAACTCTATGTAAGCGCGGTCTAGCGCACAGAACATCCTCAGGTTTACAATGAATTGGATGACTTCTAACTCACTTAAAGTAAACCCACATAAGACCAAGGTTCTAGCAATCACCACGGGTGGCAACCCCTGGTCAAACCTTTTTTGGCCACTAGAGTTAGGCGCCACACCAATACCAGTGCCTGTCATGAAGAGTCTTGGTGTTAAGTTGGACAGTAAGCTGGCATTGGCCGGGCAAGTGACGACAGTGGTAGGAAATTGTGTGAGCCTTCTGAGGCAATTTTGGAATTGGTACCCCTACTATCCTTTTCAACTATGCGAACTGTTGTGACGGCACTGAATGTGTCGCAACTATACTACAGAAATGCTCTGTATGCCTCCGGACAGGCTGTTAGGGAAGCTTCAAGTAGTAATGTATGACGCTGCAAGATTAATTTTTAAGCTTCCAAGGCGATCACATGCTTCACCATTGTGGCAACAACTGCATTGGCTTTCACTTAAGCAGAGTACTAGGTTTAAGGGCCTAAGTATTGCACAGAAGGCCCTGCATGGGACGGTACCAGGATATATCAAAGACCATCAAAGGAGATATGTTCCGGGACGATGCCTCCGGTCGTCCAAGGCAAGCCTGTTGTCTTGTCCACGGTGCGTCAAAGTCTCCATGGATATCGAACCATTTCAGTATTGATTCTTCAGTTGTGAAATAAGCTGCCAGAGAATGTGCATGGGGAAAGCCACTCTCCTTCCATTTCGGAAAATACTGAAAACTCTTCTGTTTATGCAGGCTTTTGAGCAAGAGAAGTTCTAACCGAGTGGGTATTGTGACAGGTAACAGTTGGTGTTTGTAATTTTCTTACAAGCGCTAAGAGACCGTTGCTGATTATGCGTTATACAAATGACACTTAACAGTAACATGGGCAGGGGGAGGAACTGAAAGGTTCGGGAAAGTAAGGACCAGGACACGGTTTGGTAAATGGGGCTGGGGCCGGGCCTGGGTTTTAGGGGGTAGTTTTTATGGCTGGGGGCAGGTTTTAGGGCTCGGGGTGGGGGAATGGGGGTCATTTTTATGGCTGGTCGCTGGGTTTTAGCGCTCGGGGATCCATTTTCAGGGCAGAGGGGTTAGTTTTAGGGCTCAGGGCAGGAGGGATGTGGTCAGGGTAGTTTATTGAGCGGGAGGGTCGGGTTTTAGGGCTCTGGGTTGAAAGTAGGGTAGTTTTTCAGGCTGGGGTAGTGTGGATTGCAGGGCTCAGGACGGGAGGCTGGGGTGTGAATTTTACCACGCATATCCCTTTACCAATCATGCCTTTACAACAAAATGCATTGCAAAGGCATGCTTGGTAAAGATATGGTTGATAGGCATGCTTGGTTAAGGCATGCGTTGTTGTATCATACAGCACAGCCAAAGAGACTGTCTTCTCCTCTGCGATTTCATAAACCCCACACTAATGGGAGGCTCCGTAGTTACCTCTTTAAAGAAATTAGCATTTCTGGGATTTCCACTATTACCAAAACCCTGCATAAGCATAGATAATATCTTGACGGATCTGCTCTCTTTGTATGTTTCTTACCGTCAGCTTTGCTCCATGGGCCAACATTTACTGGTGGTCCCTCGGGTCAGGAGGACCCGGGCCGGAGGCCGTTCCTTCCGGTACAGAGCGGCGACCCTTTGGAACTCTCTGCCACCCCATATTCGAGGCCTCAGCAACTTTTCTGAATTTAGGAAAGCTGTTAAAACCGTTCTCTTTCCCACTGTGTAGGCTGCTCCCTGTGTTGATGTTGCATATCTTCTGTTAGCGCCAGGACGCCTCTTGGCTGGGGTAGCTGTCGCGCCCTATAAATGTTTTAAATAGAAAATAGAAATAGACAGGAAAAGACCATATATGCTTTTGCAACCACACAGAGTAATAATCGTTATAGACAATTTGACTGTTTCACACAATCAGGAGCTATCAAACGATTTTGGTAACCAGGCCCGAGCAACAGAATAAAAACACCAAGGATTTATGCAAAACAACATGCTATGAGTCAGAAATTCCAGCTTTCGAGTTAGTGTAACTTATACTGCTGACTATCAATAATATGTTATGTTATCAGGTTTCATAAAGCGCACATCTGTCACCTGAGTGGCCTCTTTGCACTTTGAGATGTCCAGTTTTGAATTTCTACAAGGTTCTGGAGATTTTCCACTGACCAGAGTCTGGATCACCTGATGGTGATGTGTTTTGGGTTTTGTATTCCAATGCAATGTAAGCCCACGTTGGGCTGTAGCTTATCATGGAAGTTAACCATAGGGTTGAGTTGAAGGAGGGTCAAAAGTGGCTGGATTTGCCCTTTATGCTGGTGTAGAGTAGTTGGACCTGTTTCTTTGGTCTGTGCTAGGAGGGATGGTTAGTGGTGAAGGTCATTTAAGTGGAAGAGGATCTTGTTCCTCAGGGACTCTGAAGTAACCTGCACAATGTCCACATAGCTCTGAGCTTGTTCTTAGAGAGAATGCATGGATGTTATGGTAATTTACACCTCCTAGTGGAGCAGACTGAGTTGGCCTAATATATATTACTTGGGCCTGTGGAGACCATCCACATCTACTCCCTGGCCTGGTCTGTGCTGCTGAAGGTGGTGACCTCATAGTACGTGGAGGGACGACTGGTTTACGCTGGCGCAAATTACATCCTAGATCAGACATGTTTTGTTTTTCATAGCCCCTAACACATACAGGCAGTGCTGGCAACCCTGGACGAGTAGAGTTGACCTAATATTAGCCAGAGATGCAGAGATGAGTGTGACATTAATGTCATTGACCAGATCTTTGAAGTCATATGCTGCTTTGGCGCAATCAGCTAAGGTTACCTCTTATTGTGGGAAAACAAAGGAGAAGCCATTTGGATTTTTGTGGATATCATTACCGCCTGCAATGAGCACTGATCCCAATCACACGCAAAACCATTGAGGGGGTCCTACCAAGTGAGACAACACAGAAATCAAGTGGAAACACCCACACTTCCTAAAACGTAAGCGAAAGTGTAGCCAGGTTGAAGTGTTACGTCTGAAGACACAGTTTGCTAAACCATTCAGCAAGACATTCTTTTAAGAGTCTTTTCACAACATACTGTGCACACTGTGACAGCTCCAGGGACACCTTCGGAACTTCTCCCTGTGTCCGGCAGCTACTGCAGTGTCATAAACAACAGTCTGACAGTAGTTGACACGTACTTGTACAGCCGCAGAACCTCAATCAATTGCTGAATTACCCCTGGTTTAGCAGGGCACAAGAAGGAGAGAGAATAGTTTCTAAAACACTGGTAGTTAGTTTATTGCCTGCATTCCTGTGGCTGGAGGGTGGAAAAACCCTTAATGCATTGCAAAGTATACAACAGAATACAGAAAGGGTTGTTCCCTAATCTATGAGAAGCGCTATTGCAGATGGATGATATGAGTGTAGAGTGCACTGAAACCGCATTATCTTGCTCAAAAATATAGGAAGCCCTATGATATAGCCCTATGAGCTTTGCAATTAGATGTAGATTGTATGGATACTCACAAAAATGAGATGTACAGTGTTTGTGTGGAGGAGGGATGCTTACCAATGTAAAAAAGCCTGCTGTGAGAGAGACATCTGAGATGCTCATAGAAGATAGGTATAGTGAGATAGGCAGAATGAGGTGTGTGGCAAAGCTCAGATATGAGGTGTTAGTGATGAACACCAGAAAAACATAGTGTTGTGTGTGAAGCTTATAATTGAATATAGTGGGTGGAAGGTCACAAATGAATAGTGCATGGGATGCACTAAAGCACAAAAACGTTGTTATATGGGAGGTTCACAAAAACTTTAAATACTCAAAACTAGCAAATATGCCTAATGCAAGGTTTATTCAAATCAAAATATGGAGCACTGAATTGAAATAATGTTGAAGGCATAGCGGCCTTGATCAGGACTATGATGATTTTTTACAAGTTGCATTTGAAGAGTTGTGTATTAACAGTGAAGTAATGTCTGGGGAATAGCTATTGCTATCAAGATAAAAGGTCAGATGGGTAGGATAACTTGGATATGGGTGGTAATGCTCCAGAAGATGAGCCAAGGGTGTCCAACACCCATGACTCTACTTCTGAGCATATCCAGGAGGAGTCTGAAGACCCCTTACTGGAGAACTCTAGTCCCCCAGGGAATATATCTAGTGACACAGAGGGAGGCCCTAGAGGTAGGACCCCCTTTATTCCTCCGGGGAGGGTACAAAGGGTTTGGTGGAGGTCCAGGTTCTCCTCAGGTAATTCAACCTCATCTTCCACTTCATTAGGGACCTCCATCTCGAGCAAGAGGGAGGATTCTTTAGAAATGTTATACTACCTGCTCAATCTAGAGAGAGACACGCTCACAATCAGGAAGTAACAGTTGGCCCTAGATAAGGAAATCCTAGAAGTCCAGAGGGATAGGAAGAATTTGAGATTTTAATCCAATGGTAGCAGCACTAGTGAACCAAGAGTTAGGGAACACTCCTTTGATACTAGGAACTTGAGCAGGATAGTTCCTCCTTTAAAGCGGTAATCCACTTATAAAATAAGTGGATTACCTCTTTAGAGAGGGGCTGTAAAGTTCAGAAGGTTTATCAGGGACAGTGGGCAGCTATCCTGTGGCTCTCCTTTGCTAACAAAGGTAGAGACAAACTCTTGATTGTAAAGGAAGAAGATACAGACAATTACAAAGTCTTGAAGAGTGCCCTCGTAGATGGGTTTAGGTTAACCACTGAGCAGTAAAGGGTTACGTGTAGGGGCACACAGAAGTCACACATTCAAGACTGGGTAGATTTTGTAGATAGTGCAATTAAGGCACGGAAGGCTGGCTTCATGGAAGTAATTTGCATGATTATGAAGGACTGTATAATTTACTTCAGAGGGAGCACATCCTTAATATATGTAAAAACAGCAACTGCACCAGTACCTGCTGGACTCTGATCTGACCTCTGCTCATGAAGTGGGAAAGAAGGCAGACAAGTGGGTCCGCAACAGGGTGAAACAAAACTCCTATGGTAGTGGTGACCAGAAGAAGCAAGATTCTCCTAAGGCCCAAGAGAAAGGTGAAGAGAAATCTAAAAACAAGAAAGAGCCAACTGAAGGTCCCCAAAAATCTTTCTCTGGTGGTGGGTCCCAATCTTCTTCCTCCTCTAAGAAGTAAACTTATTGCTATTTGTGTAAGGAAAAAGGTCACAGGGCAAATGATGCCAATTGCTGTAAGTCTAGGACCAATACTGCTACTAGTACTACTAAACCTCTTAGTGCCCTTATCAATAGCACTCATAGTAGTTATGCCACGAAGAGTTTAGCTGGGTTACCCTGGGGTACTGAAGTGGGTTCTGACACCAACTCAGGCTGTTTTAGCCTGTGATGGTGGCACTGAGCTTGCCACCCTTATTTTACGTCCCACTAACTTGGGCAAATACAGACAACAGCCTTTCATCAATGGTCAGGAAGCTGTAGCTTACAGGGACACAGGTACCAGTGTTAAGTTATGTTAATTTTCTTTGTATAGCGCATTAATGACCTGAGGCTTCTAAGCGCTGTTATGTTTCAGCTGCAAGTGTAATCAGGACAACCGGAGAGTTACCAAGATTTGAATAGCCAGGTCTTTACAGCCTTTCTAAAAGAGAGAAGACTGGATTCATTTTTTATGCACAAAGGAAGTGTATTCCATATTTTGGATGCTTCCATCACAATGCTCTTTCCACCCCATCATGCTTTTTGAAATCTAGGCTGTACCAAGAAATTGGCAGTGGCTGAATAAAGTTCCCTAGTTGGAACATACTGTTTGAAACTGTGGTTCAGGCAAATCGGGCTCAGATTATGGATTGCCTTATAGGTCAAGCAAAGCACCTTAAAGGTTATTCTTTGCTAACAGGAAACCATTGCAGATCTTTAAGATTTTGAGCCACTGAACAGAATTTTGGGATTTTCAATAGGAGTCTGGCTGCGGCGTTTTGCAGGACCTGTATTTGTTTAAATTATATTTTGGGGTGGTCAATAGTAGACTGTTGCAATAATCTTTTTTGGGCATGACTAACGATGAAACTAGTGTTTTTTGTAGGTTGGCCGGTATGAACAGTAGAACTTTTTTAATTATCCCGAGGGTGTTGAATGCGGAAGCAGTGACAGAGAAAGTTGTGTCTCCTGAGCAGATTTTACTTTGTCAGATTTACCAAGTGACCAATGCTAGTAATGTCAGGACAAATCATTCCATGGCAGTTGTCAATCTCAGATGGGGATGGGTAACTGGCCCAAAGAAAGTTGTGGTATCCTCAGACCTACCTGTGGACCATCTACTGGGGAATGATTTGGCAGTTTCAGCCTGGTGTGAAGTGGAATTCAGGACTCGTGCAGAAATTATGGTAATTTCAGCCAATGTCTTTGCTGTCACTAAGGCTCAGGCCAAGAAATTAGGCATGGAAGGAGCCCTGGATCCTGAAAAAAACGGAACAGCCAGCTCCAAAGAGCAGGTAGGGTAAAGATTTATCCTCCTCTCAGGCTCCCTGCGGGAGATTATCTCAGTACCTGTGAATGAACTGTTCCAAAGGAGCGTGAGCCTGACAAGGCAGAGCTACTGGATATAGAGGCACCTACCAGGGAAGACTTGAGTCTGCAGCAGAAGGCCTGCCCCTCTCTTGAACAACTCAGACAGCAAGCTGTTGCTGAGGATGCAAGGAATGTGAGTGGGTCCCACAGGACCAATTGGGAAGATGGACTCATGTTTTCTGAAAGTAGAGACCCCAAACCTGGTGCCACTAGGAGGTTGGCCATGCCTCAGAAGTTCGGGGGTTTCCTGTTGACTCTGGCACACGACATTCCCCTTGCAGGTCATCTTTGGCAAAGTAAGACTTGGGACAGGCTTGTTCCTAACTTTTACTGGTCCCACACATATGAAGACACCAAAGAGTTTTGCTGTTCCTGTGTCACCTGCCAAACCTTTAGTAAGTCAGGTGGCACTACAAAGGCCCCCTTGATCCCACTACCAGTGGTTCGGGTTCCTTTTGAGAAGGTATGAATAGACATTATAGGTCCTTTAAACCATCCAACATCATCTGGACATAGTGTTATCTTAGTGGTGGTGGACAATGCTACTAGATAGCCAACCGCTATTCCCCTTTGGACCACGGCCCTTTTGGGAAACTTTTCCAGTGTTGGGTTCCCTAAGGCGGTCTTGTCAGACGGAGGTACTTACTTCATGTCAAGCTACATCACTGCTACATGGAAACAGTGTAGTGTTAACTATAGGTTTGTCTCGCCTACACTTTTCCAATTCCTTCTGTCTCGACCTTCCTTTAGGCCTACTTAAGCGTCTCCAACTGGTACAGAATCAGGCCGCGAGGTTAATTTACAAGCAACCCAGATGGCTATCTGCTAGACCTCTGTTGGACAAACTTCATTGCCTTCCTATTGCCCAACGCATCGCCTTTAAGTCAGGGTGTATAATCTTCAAAGCCCTGCATGGCAGTAGCCCCAAATTTATCAGCTGCCGAAAAGTTAGGCATGCACCTCTGCGCAATCTACGGTCCGCTCATCTCCAGCTCTTGTCTATCCCTACCTTCAAGCTTAGACGCCAGGGAGGGTGTAGGTTCTCTTATCTCACCCCTAAATTTTGGAATTCCCTACCACTAGCAATTCGGATGAGCAACAATGTTCTGGCATTCAGAAGAATGCTTAAAACCTAGCTGTATGAGCAAGCTCTTGGGTAACTTCCCTTTGATGTGACTCTTGCCTGACTAGCGCCATGAAACCTCTGGGTGACTGTGCACTTTATAAATTCCTATTAAGATAAGATAAGATAAGATGTAGGTTTACCACACCCTACCATCCAGAACCTAATGGGCTTGTTGAAAGGTTCAACAAGACCCTCAGAGGTATGATCATGGGACTCCCAGAAAAGCTGAGACAAAAATTTGATGTTTTACTACCTTGCCTTCTCTTTGCCTATAGAGAGGTTCCTCAGAATGGGGTAGGCTAAAGCCCATTTGAACTTTTGTTTGGCCATCCAATTAGGGATCCATTATGTCTAGTCAAAGAAGGATAGGAGCAACTTCTCAAGCCTCTTAAAACATAGACATAGTAGACTATGTACTGGGCCTGCGTCCTCGCGTGGCTGAGTATATGAAGAAGGCCAGCAAAAACATTGAGGCCAGCCAGGAGCTTCAGAAAGCTTGGCATGACCAAAAGGCTGTACTGACTGTTTACCAGCCAGGACAGAGAGTGTGGGTGTTGGAGTCTGTGGTCCCCGCAGCTATCCAAGACAAATGGAGTGCCCCCCACACTATACTGGAAAAGAAAGGTGAGGTCACCTATTTAGTTGGCCTAGGTACTCCAAGAAGTCCCCATAGGGTAATTCATGTGAATCGCCTGAAACCTTTTATTGACAGGGCTGCCATGAGCTTGGGCATGGCCACTGATGAGGGACAGGGGGAAGAGAGTGACCCTTTCCCTGATCTCTTCTCTCTGGGCCCTGCTGATGGATTAGTTGAAGGAGTAGTCTTGGTAGACAGCCTCACTGATCATCAGAAAGCTGATTGCAGACATGTTCTCAATCAGTTTCCTGATCTCTTTTTTCTGTCACCCAGTCAAACCACCTGGTGTACTCATGCAGTGGACACAGGTGACAGCCTGCCTGTGAAGAGCAACATTTACAGTCAGTCTGACCATGCCAGAGATTGCATCAGGACAGATGTCCAAAAGATGCTGGAGTTGGGGGTCATTGAGCTTTCAGATAGCCCTTGGGCTAGTCCTTTAGTCCTTGTACCAAAACCTCACACCCAGGATGGTAAGAGAAAGATGAGGTCGTATGTTTATTATAGAGGCCTCAATACAGTCACTGGGACTGATGCCCATCAATTCCAAGGGCAGAGAAATGATTGATACTTTGGCCTCTGTCAAATATCTAAGTACATTTGACCCAATTCCTGGTTATTGATAAATCAGACTCTGAAGATGCTAAACCAAAAACAGCATTTAAAATCCCCCGTGGGCATTATCAATGTAATGTGAAGCCTTTTGGTTTGAAAAATTCACCTGCCACCTTATCAGGTCTGGGAACCTATAGTGCAGAGAATAGCTAGATGATATAGGGCAGAATAGCTAGATGATATAGCTGTCTTTAGCACCACCTGGGAGAATTACCTGGTCTACCTGAGAAATGTACTTGAGGCCCTGCAGAAGGCAGTCCTCACTATCAAGGCCACAAAGTGCCAGATAGGGCAAAGCATGGTTGTGTACTTGGGTCACCTGGTAGGTGGAGGCGAAGTTCAACCACTGGAAAGCAAAACTTAGACCACGATGGACTTGATTGTTCCCACTACCCAGACTCAGGTCAGAGCTTTCTTGGGCTTGACTGGGTATTACAGAAGATTTGTTAAGGGTTATCGATCCGTAGTGACACCTGTTAATGATCTCACCTCCAAAACAATGCCTAAGAAAGTTAATTGGACAGTTAGCTATCAGAGGGCATTTGATGACCTGAAGCAAGGCATGTGCTCTGCTCGAATTCTGCAAAGACCTGACTACTCCAAACCATTTATTATCCGGACAGATGCTTATGAGATAGGGATAGGTGCAGCTTAATGCAGCAGGCCAAGATCAGCTAGTGGCTTTTATAAGCAGAAGGTTGACCCCCAGGGAGAAGTGTTGGTCAGCTATAGAGAGAGAGGCCTTTGCTGTGGTCTGGACCTTGAAGTTGGGGCCATACCTTTTTGCTACTCACTTCATTGTTCTGACAGACCATAAGCCCTTCTTATGACTTAAACAGATGAAGAGTGAAAACCCTAAACTTTTGTGGTGGTCCATTTCTCTAGAGGGGAAGCAACTTTTCAGTGTAACATAAACCTTGGAGTAACCATGCTAACACTGATGGACTTTCCAGATCTTTCCACTTAGAAAATCAAGACTCAACTGGGCAAGGTTAGTCTTATGTCCTACGTTTGGGGGCGGGGGTGGGTGTAGGGAAGTAGAATCTGCTTTCATGGTTACCCCCACTTTTTGCCAGGTATCAGTGTTTTGACTGTAGTCTGCTGGGATTCTGCTAATCAGGACCCCAGTAACTGTTCACCTGTTCTCTCTCCCCTAAATTGGCTCTGGTAAGTACATTGGTACATCCACAATTGGCTACTGATGTACCCTTAAAACTCCCTAGTATATGGCACTATGGTGTCTAGGGCATAGGTACACCAGGGGTCTCCCATGAGCTGCATCATGTGTTGTGCCACTAATGAGAGTCCACCTAAACTCTAACTACAGGCCTGCCATTGCAGCCTGTATGAGATGGTGCTTGCACCTCTTACGCAGATGTAAGTTTTGTTATACCTGAGGTCACTGCACTTAAAGCCTATACATCACCCCTATGGTAGGCATGATGCTTGGTTACAATTGTGAGTGTGCCACTTCATGAACAGGACAACCCTAAAAACCCCAGAGTCCATTATCTAGGCTTTGTACCTGCGGGCAATCAATTTAAGGTATATAGTGGACTTCAGTAATTATGAGATGTCAAACTATATAATGGCTGCACCAAACTTGGTCATGTTTGGTGTCAAAGATGTTGGAATCATACTCCAGCATTGATTCCGGTTCTGGAAATATGATCCCATGTACTGAGGGTCACTTTAGGGGAACCCCCTGTACTCCCTGTAAAAGCCTTTCAGGGTCTGCCAGCACAGACACAATTCTGCCCTCCTTCTGCTGAGATGAGCTGGAGCAGGGGAAGGTAGAACAATAGGTTCCCTGTCACTTGAAGGTGTGACCACCTCCCAGACAGGACTTGGTGTATTGGGTTGGGGTGGGTTCGTTTTCCAGCGCCACCAGACTACTTTGAAGGGCACAGCCCTCCTTGCATACCCGATTTGAGCCAGTTCTGGAACCCTTGGTTCTCACTCTGGCAGGAAACTGGACAAAGGACAATGGAGTTTCCTCCTTTCTATCCAACCCCTCCTCTGAGAGGGACCCCGGAGTCGTTACAACCCTTTCCCTAGGGTACGTAAGGGCTCCCTTGTGGGTGGGTCCTCAGATTTGTCGTGAAATACTCACCTCTGAAACCAAGATACTCTTCGACCATTTGGACACTTGGACTTCATTGAACTGAGACTGGAACTGAGACTGCATCAAGGAAGACTCCTGTTGCTCCTGGTCACACTGTTCTTCAAGTTTTCTGCATCATCTGTGTATGTGCTTCATCCAGGTTCTCCAGAAGGCCTGTGGGCATCAAGGACATCAAAAGTAATCTACGTTGGCGTGAAGGAGTCACTCCCCTGCATCTGAATGCACTGCAACTAAGCTGATTGGCCTACTGCTCCTGTCATCCTACAGACTTCCAGAGGCCAAACAATGCAGGAGGTGGTTCTGCATCTCCCAAGAGGCCTGTCTTCTCTGCAATTTTGAGGACTGCATTCCTCGTCTGAGTTGCTGGGACCACCCTTATGCACTCTGTCGACTTGCCGTTGCCAAAGCTTGTTGGCTCTGCACTCCAGAGATCTTCAGGCTACAAGAAGCTCCAGCCTCCAGCACCTCATCCCTCACTGCATCATCTGCACCGTGGGCCTCCATCTTTGGTGAGTTGCCTGAGGACCTCTTACGACTCTTGTGTCTTCGGCCTTTGGGTCCTCAAGGGTCATTTTTAACTTCAGTGGGCGCCCCCGCTTGCTCAGGGCCTGCTCTGTATCTCCTGCACTTGGTGAATCCCTTGTACCTAGCTGGTCCCAACGTTTGCATCTTTTTCGATTTCCACACCTCTTGCGGCTAGCAACGCTTGTTGGTGCTCCCGCCGGACACCTACCACCTGTACACTAACACCCGATGTGGAACAGCTCATGCATGGCTCCTGGTCATGCTCACGGTCGCGTGGTCCTCACAGCTGCAGCAACAAGGTTACTGTCTTCACTCTTGAACCTCCCAACATTAGTGGGCATTGTGCTTCCGTGCCTCCTGGTCACTTCTGACTGGCATAGACTCTGTCCCCTCTACTTGCAGGATCTCCTCTTCAAGAATCCTCTATTGGATTCTTGAAGAGGCTTCTCCAGAGGCATCTTCTTCGAAGTCTGCCTAGTTGTTATTCATGACATGTTTTAACGTCACTACATCCCTATGCACCTGGCTTCCCTGGTGCAGGAAACCTGGTTCCTGGGGCATCAACGGATGGGGTGGCTCTCCAACCTCCTGTCTTCCAAAGGGTTTCTTCAGGGTCCTCTGGAAAGGGTCCTCCTTCAAGACTGAAACCGCGACTTCTCCATTGACTTCCAATGGGCATGTCACTATGTTTCCACCAACTGCACACAGCCTCTTTGGTGTTCCTCTATATTTACCTCGATTGGTTCCTTGTGTTCCTAGCTCCTCTGAGTCTTCTGGTCCAAGTCTAGTTCTCCGTTGCAATTCACATTCCACTTTCTTAGTATATGGTTTGGTCCCCCCCTAGAGACCTGTGTGTATTTGTGCTACTTACTTGATTATTTTGAAGTATTCTTGTGTATAGTGTTGATATCTCAGGGTATGAGATATATCAATGTGTTAGTGATTTGTGTTGCATAATAACTAGACTTCTTTTTATAAACACTGTGTTGTTCTTTTTCATCTAATCTACACTGTTGATTAAATATAGTAAAACAAGCTGCACTCCATCAATATAAGCCTGAAGGCCGCTCTCCACAGTTGCCACTTTGAGAGCTTTCCATGGTACTCAAAGACCACTAAAATCACCATGCAACCCGTACACCATATAACCTGGATTAGTGCAAGGTGCACAACCAGGTTAGGCAGTATGTAAGTGACATCACAGCGCGTGACATTGCATGTGACATCACAACCCATGACCTCACAGGAAATGATATCACAAAAAATTACATCAGATTATAGACCTCACATTTGTTAAGCAGTTTGATCATGAGTACATTTATGCGCATTACAATAATTAACAAATTAGACTTCGCGTTGGAGTTGTCCCAAAAAAAAGATGCACCATGGCCAAGATCTAGGCCTCTACTTATACATGTATTTATTAAAACTCTGCCAGAAATAAATTGGCAACAAAGAAAACCATGACAGTAGATCTGTTCTGCTTAATTGGTTGCAAAGTCTGCATGTTAAAATACCTTATGGGGTTACAGCACCTGCTGCATTCATCTTTATGTATCCAGTAAATCTCAGGAAATAATAATAATGCTAAGATAACTCTGGAGGTTAATGCACTTCCTGGAGAGACAGGTGTTTTGTCTAGTCTCAGTTTTGAATCAAAGTAGCATTGAGGGTTAATACGACTCCCGCAAAGCACATCATGTGACACACAGATCACAGATTATTATTTTTATGAAGATGGGTAAGTGGGTATTTTCTTTTAACACAGAGATCCTTTAGTTTCTTGCAGCTCATAAATTGTAATCCTTCTAATATAGCACAGCAAACTAGGAAGGAAAGGACATGTGGCTCCTACACCTTATAACCCTCACTATCTTATGTAACATCTTTTAAATTGATTTACACACACATGATATACTGTTGATGTAAAATGTGCATGTGTGATGTAAAACGCTCCGACACCCTAGATTGGGTTGAGTAGCGCTATAAAAGAAATAAGACAAAATAGAGTTATTTAAATTGTTATTTGTGTAAATATTAGGATAGACCAACACTTCCGATACAATGTAACACAAGATGTCTGATGCTAATTGTTCTCATGCTCTAGGGCAGAGCTTTCCAAACTGTGTGTCCCGACACAGTACTGTGTCGCCTGCGAACGGTGGGTGTGTCGCGGGCACTTAGCACATAATTGCTGATAATTAAGAGAGGCATTCCTGACACTCTGCTCTATGGTCTTTTAAAAACCTGTGAAGTGCCCGGGTGTGGCTGTGTGTGTGCTCGGGAAGCTGGGGTGACGTGCAGATAAAATCCAGGAAGTTAAGTGCGGGACTTTACTCATTTATGTACAGTATGTCATGTTTGAGGTAGACTTGTTGTGCAGGATCATGTTTTACCACCGGATGAGAAAAAATAATCCTAGTTCCGCTGAGATGGCGTACTTTCGATGGGACACTGACAGTCCTGATGAAACTCACTGAGATAAAGATAGATCGAGATCACCCCTGTATCCCACCAAATGAAACGCTGCTAATGTGAAACATACAGTAGAGGAAATGTTTTTTTTCGTTTTCGTTGCCTGGGCCATCTAAATCGTATGTAATTGGCACGGTCCATGTCCGTCATTACTTTTTGCTCGTCATCAATACATTTGAAAGACACCATTTCTACTTTCATACTGTCTACAGTAGAAATCGTGATAAAGGTAAAAAATTGTGGATTGCGATTAAAAAATGCCACTGCTGACTCGAGTATATACCCACCTATATTCGCTCAAAGGTTGAACATTTGTTAATGAAAATTGACTGTTATGAGAAATGTGAGATAGAAGAAACACAAAGTAAGCTTGATACATGCTTTTCAAAACAAAAAGGAAATGCCTTCCTTGTTCCTGTAATAATGATGCTGGTAGTATCATGTAATTAAGGCAAGTGCAGCGATTTTGCCACCCTCAGTGAAAGAGGTGCACTGGGCAGGGGATGGGCAGCGGATGGAGGCCTACCCACCCTGAGACCCAGGAGTACACTCTTCATCGGAGCGGCCTGTCCTGCCACAGATCGGGAGGCACGGACATTCTCAACTGGTTCTTTTGTAAAGCGCACTGACACCTTTGGGTAATGTTCGCGCTATATAAAATTGCATGAAATAAATAAAAAGGTGACAAAGGGTGACAGAGGGAGATGGAGGGAGTAATACAGAGGGAAGGAGACAGAGAGAGGGAGACAGAGAGAGACAAAGGGAGGGAGGCAGGGGCGACAGACGGAGGAGGGCGACAGAGGGAGGGCGACAGAGGGAGGGCGACAGAGTGAGGGCGACAGAGTGAGGGCGACAGGGGGAGGGCGACAGGGGGAGGGTGACGGGGTGGGAGAGGGAGGGTGGGAGACGTAGGGTGGGAGATGGTGGGAGGGAGGCAGTGGGCGACAGGGACAGGGAGGGAGGGAGGAGGGCGACAGAGGGAGGAGGGCGACAGATAGAGGGAGGGCGACGGATAGAGGGAGGGAGACAGACAGACAGACAGAGGGAGACAGACAGACAGACAGAGGGAGGGAGAAAGACAGACAGACAGACAGAGGGAGACCGACAGACGGAGGGAGACAGACAGACAGAGGGAGGGAGACAGACAGACAGAGGGAGGGAGTCAGACAGAGGGAGGGAGACAGACGGGCAGAGGGAGGGAGACAGACAGACAGAGGGCGGGAGACAGACAGACATACAGACAGAGTGAGACAGACAGACAGAGGGAGACAGACAGACAGAGGGCGGGAGACAGACAGACAGACAGAGGGAGGGAGACAGACAGACAGAGGGAGGGAGACAGACAGACAGAGGGAGGGAGGGAGTCAGACAGACAGAGGGAGGGAGGGAGACAGACCGAGGGAGGGAGACAGAGGGAGGGAGACAGACAGACAGAGGGAGACAGACAGACAGACAGAGAGAGACAGACAGACAGACAGAGGGAGACAGACAGACAGACAGACAGAGGGAGACAGACAGACAGACAGACAGAGGGAGACAGAGGGAAGGAGACAGACAGAGGGAGGGAGACAGACAGACAGGCAGACAGACAGACAGAGGGAGGGAGACAGACAGAGGGAGGGAGACAGACAGGCAGAGGGAGGGAGACAGACAGACGGAGGGAGACAGATAGAGGGAGGGAGACAGAGGGTGACAAAGGGAGGGAGATAGAGGGTGACAGATAGAGGGAGGGAGACAGATAGAGGGAGGGAGACAGAGGGTGACAGATAGAGGAGGGTGACAGATAGAGGGAGGGAGACAGAGGGTGACACATAGAGGGAGGGAGACAGTTAAAGGGAGGGAGACAAAGGGTGATGCATCTCCAAAAAGTGTGTCACCAACATGAAAAGTTTGAAAAGCTGTGCTCTAGGGCGTGGTTCAAGTGCTCAAAATAAACCTTTCAATAAAACATTAGCCTTTGAGTGGCTGAGTTGGGCAGTGTAAAACAGTCAAATAAGGTAGGGTCTGGCTGAGGCGGGGTAGGATGCAGGCAGAAGTGAACAAACTACCTCTCTTCCTTTGTCCTGGAAGTGCAGACTGCAGGCAGCCATGGTGGCAAGGTAAGACAAAAATTCCTGGAGGTTTGCAACACAAGAATAGAGAAGGTCAGTGGTCGAAGTGGGGGAAAAAAATAGGGACACTGTAGGCAGAGACTCCGATGGCGGGGATAACCCTAGGATTGGATCAGTGGGCGGAGTCAGAGGTGTGGGCAGAATGTGCAAAATATCCCAATTATTAGTATTTGTTTGGAATTTCACTGACCAGTTACAGCTTATTATGTTATTTAATTCAACCAATGGATACACTTGATTATTTAAGGTTTAATATGAGTTATTGGCATTTAAATACCTTCACAAAGTGGGATATATTTTCAATCACACAATGTCCCAAATACACTTAAAAGTGGAATCACAAGCCATTTGTCTCTGAGCCATATAGTTTTTGTACTTAGCACTTCTCCTCCCTTCTTCCACAAGAGCAGTGCAAACATGAATGGCAAAATATCCTAGTTTGCAAATGTTTTCTAAATAATTATGGCTCTGCCATATTTGCCACATAATACATCATCCACTGCATAATCTTACAGTTTTAACTAATAATTTTTGTAGCTCAAACGGATAAAAAGTTACTAAAAAATATGACTTGTGTTGCTGCAAAGTGGACGGCCATTTGCAAAGGTTGACATATCTCACTGCTGCATTTGGATGTTACACTGGTACTAATGAGGCAGAATCTTTGCAGAGACTTAACATGTGAAAAAATGTCAAAATAATAAAGTATAAGAAAATATATTGCATTATGCTGCAACCTTGTAAGGGCGTGGCTTGGACGCCGGAGGGAATGGCAGCGTGAGCTCGGAGCTCCGCGCCCGATCCCCACAGAAATCCTGAAAATCGGAGCGGAATAACCCACGCCGGCCCCGGAAAAGAGGGGGCGCCGTCAGGTGAACTCAAGGGGCACACGGGGAACCGCCACCGGAGCCGATTGCGAGAGTATTGACGCCGGAGGAACGATCCGACTCAAAACGGATCGGAACAAAGAAGCCCTCAAAATGGCGGCCGAGGTATGATAAAAGCCGACCAGCAGCGGGACCAGCTCACCTTTGAGGGAACCGGAGCCCCGACTCCGGATAACATCGCCAACCATGGCTCGGTGACCCAGCAGTGGACTCGGATGATAAATACCGAAAGGGTTTACTGCCCACTGCGCCGTCTAGCCCGAGGACAGCGACTAGACAAGATGGCGGAGTGACCCGGGCTGCTGCGTCACATAGAGAAACGGAGTCCAACGACGCTCATATCTGAGGCCCGTGAAGAACCGAGGAGTGGAATAGATCAGCAAAGCCGAGACGCCCTGGAAGGGGGCTGACTTAAGAACCCCCCCCCACTCCCCCCTGAAAGAGGCGAAAGGGTGGAAGACCGAACCCCGAGCTACCGGCGGTGGAGAGGGCGACCGCCATCAGTCCTGGGGAAAAGCCTAAGTGCCCCCACAACAGTGAAGACGGTTGACTGGCGAATTGGGCCTAGTGGGGGCCGGGGCAGCAGTGGCACGTGGACGCGAGTCGCGAACCCGCCCCACCGGTAGGCCGCAAAACAGGGCCAGTGGAGAGCACTCCTAGACAGCTACAGAGCCCTGGATCGGTCCTGACCCGAGTGACCTACGGTGGCCTGCAGGAGACAGCAAACACGAAGAGGACAGACGGGCTAGGTGCTGATCCACCGACGATCCTGAGGAGCAAGTGGCTGTGAACGTGACGGTCCCATAACTGGGATCCAACGCCCGAACAAAGGTCCGGAGGTCAGTGATAGATCTGAGCGATGACCGGACGCTGAGCACGCACTCGGAGTAGGTGGCTGGGCAACATGGTGAAGCCGAAGGGGAAACCTGAGGGAGCGGCGGCCTCCGACATGGCCGAGGGTGATCCTACAGGACCCTCTGAGCTGCAGCAGTTACAGGATCGTATCCTGGAAGCCATAGCGGCCACACAGGACATTTTACAGCAGGATATTGCACAAGTGGTTTCGGGACTGGGCCTCCTATGAGCGGACCATGACAAGCTCAAAGATAGGATCAAGGAGGTTGAAGATAGCCTACAGGACCTGGCTCCTGCTCATAAGACTCTGGAGGGCAGACTAACAGATGCCCTCGACCAGATCCAGATCCTTGAAAGACGAGCTGAGGACGCCGAAAATAGGAGCCGACGTATCAATGTCCGTATCGTAGGTGTGCCGGAAAAGGAGGAAGGGGAGGACATGGTGGAGTTCCTCGATAACTGGCTCAGGACTGTGGTGGCGCCAGAAAGCCTGTCGCCCTTCTTCACCCTAGAGCATGCACACCAGGTCCCATCGGACTGCCTAAACCAGGTCTGGCCCCGAGACCGATAATAGCTAAACTGCTGCATTATAAGGACAGGGACCTACTACTTCAAAGGGCCCGAGACACTGGTCCGTTTCAAATAGCGAACAGCAGAGTAACATTGTACCCTGACTTCACTTTCGAGACACAGCGTTTGCGGGCCTCCTTTTTATCGATTAAAAAGGAGCTCCGGACTGAGGGCATCCCATACTCCTTGCTTTTCCCGGCTAAGCTCAGGGTGGTGGTCGGTGAGAAAATACACTTCTTCGGCACGGCAGCGGACGCATGGGAGTGGTGGGACACATATAAGGCGGGCACTGACGGAGCCAAGGCCCGAGAGGAAAGAGAACGGGAACGAGAACGGGTACCAACGGGCCTACGGAAATCGCAGCGGCTGCGCAAGAGGCGTCATGGGACACGTAAACCATTGGCATCGCAAACCGAGGCAGGGCGAAAGGCCGCGCTTCACGCTGTGGAAACGCTGGCGAGATCCGGGGACTCCCAATCCAAGCAGGGCACGGACACAGAGACACACTCATCAGCCTTGGGCTCGTATCGGACTTATCAGGGATACACAGTACTAAGGGCCCTCTGGTGACGCCACAGACATCGGAGATGATCCTGAATGTTTGACTCGGAGCTGGCAGGTAGTGGGCAGGATTGCCAACGAGCTCTTCCCGAACTAAAGCATATGATGACCGGGGACAGCGGTCTGGGTTTCAAGCCTGCTGCTAATCATGGGGAACCTACGGGAGGGTGCGGGGGAAGAGCCTGCGTGGCTCCCCTCTGGCCTTGGCCACGCTCCACTTGCCCTTAAGGCATCCACGGTTGCGACCGTGTTGTAGCAACACTGTTTGGAAAGTTGCATTAGTTTGGATGGGATCTGATAGTCTAATATTGGGGCCTGTTCTGGGGGGGAGGAGGGGACATACCGTTGGGGACCTTTTCCACGTTTGGCGATTGTTATTCCCGGGAAGTCTGGGAGGTGAAAAGCTCGGAATACCTAGTGGAGTTTGGGGGGGACACCATACGTGAGGGGCTGAAATTTGATGTGAAACAGAGACTTGATTTAAGGGACAATGGCTAATGCTAATGCATTGAAGTGCATAACCTGAAATGTGCGAGGGCTTCACACGATGCAACGAAGACATAAGGTACACGCCTACTTAATTCGAAGGGGGGTCCATATTGCGCTGCTACAAGAGACTCATCTCACGAAACATGAGGGAACGGCACTTCAGAGGAGATGGAGGGGTCAGGTCTTTCACACTTCTTACTCAGCGTATGCTAGGGGCACACTGATATGGATTAGGGCGGGCACACCTTTTCAACCAACACGACATTTAATAGACCCGGAGGGGAGGTATGTGGTAGTGGAAGGCAGGCTGAGAGGTAGGGACATAGTCCTGTGTAGCGTATACGCCCCGAACACTGAGCAACTGACCTTCCTAACGAGATTATCGGGGACACTGGCACACTTCCTGGCGGGCCCGATCCTGATGGGAGGGGACTTTAACTCCATAGCGCATACAACACTGGATAGGTCACACCCACCACTGAGGGACTCCCTTGTTCACGGACTCACAAAGGGTAGAATGGAATGGCAAGAGGGATGGGGGCTGACCGATGTATGGAGGGCGCACCACCCAACTGACCGCGATTACTCTCACTTCTCCAGCCTACATGACCTTCACGTCCGGCTTGATGCAATATTGTGCTCACAGGTCTTGTTACCAGCTGTAACCTGGTCAGAGTACCTAACGAGGACGATCTCGGACCACAACCCCCTGATAATTAACTTGGCCTGGGCGACCGAGGTGCCTCGAGTGCCGACCTGGAAATTAAGACCAGAGACCCTCGAAGACCCGTTGTTCCATGTGGCACTGGAGGAGGGTATAACCCAATACTTTACAGATAATGAGGGGACAACGGCCACTAGGGCGATGGAATGGGATGCTTTTAAAGTGGTGTTGAGGGGCCACTGTATAACGAAATACGTGGGCACGCGGAAGGTGTTGTTGGAAGATATTAGTAAGGCAGACTCCAAGTTGCGGGAAGTGGAGAAAATACGGCTTGGCCGCCCCGACCTCCAAGAGGAGGTTAGCTCAGCTAGGGAGGCAGTGGCGGTGGAGGTGGAGCGGGTTCGCGCCTTCGACCATCGAGCGTATATGCTTAGAACCCACGTAGAGGGGGACAAAGCCGGAACACTACTAGCGTGGCTGGCGAACCCCATGAAGCGATGCTCCCCTATATTGGCTATAGAAGATGAAGCGGGCCGCATCCACTATTCCCAAACTGAGATTTTAGATGGCTTCCAAAAGTATTACGAGAACCTCTACAAAAGCGAACCGGGGGACCGATAGAATGAGACCAAGGTTTTCCTGGATGGTCCTCAATTGCCCCAGCTAGACGAGGAACAGGCGAAGGATCTGGGGAGGGACATTGACCTAGGAGAGATCAGGGGAGCGGTTAAAAGAATGGCCTGCAACAAAACACCAGGGTTAGATGGACTACCCATTGAATTCTATAGCAAGTATCTAGACATTTTAGCGCCACAACTCCAAATAATCTATAAGGAGGCCAGGGCAACAGGCCGCCTGCCCCAATCAATGCGGGAGGCGTTAGTGATACCGCTCCTGAAGCCGGGTAGGGAGAGTAGTAGCCCTGCGTCCTACAGGCCACTCTCCATGCTAACCGCTGACTATAAGATATTGAGCTCCATACTAGCAGCCAGACTGCTACAGCATATGCCCGGCTTGATACACGAAGACCAAAATGGGTTCATTCCCGCACGGAACACGACGATTAACATCAGGAGACTCATACGCCTATTGGAGAGTTTGCAAGCTGCGAACAGAGCGCCCCTAGTCCTTTCAGTAGACATCGAAAAGGCCTTCGATAGTCTAGAATGGGACTATTTGTATAAGGTCATGGAGCGGTTCGGACTAGGAGAAGGGTATATTAAGTGGACGCGAATCCTGTACACGGCGGCAGTGGCAAGAGTGAGGATAGGGCCCCTGGTCTCACAGCAATACCCTGTGGAGAGGGGCACCCGGCAGGGTTGCTCCTTGTCTCCCCTATTGTTCGCACTAGCGATTGAACCACTAGCGGCCGAGGCCCAGACGGGAAGACATTTCGAGGGCATAGGTTGTAGAGGCGGACAGCAATTTATATCGCTATATGCCAACGACTTGCTGTTATTCCTCGAAAATGACACAACAGCGCTAGAAGGAGCAGAGAGATTGCTAGGACGATTCGGCGTAATATCGGGCCTAAAGGTCAACTGGGCGAAGACATGCTTGTTTCTGTTACGGAGGGACACTGGTCGTCCTGACCACCAGCCCACACTTAACTGGGAACCGACTTGTCTTAAGTACTTAGGGGTATATATATATCATACGGCCGCGGACATGTTGGAGGGTAACATGGGTCACTGCGTACGAGCGCTGAAAGGCAGCATGGCCTTTTGGGCCACGCTCCCGCTCTCCGTAGCTGGCTGTATATCCTTGTTAAAAATGGTTGCTTTGCCGCAATTGCTATATTACTTTCGGACACTCCCGGTCTGGATCCCTAGTTCCTTCTTCCGCCAACTCAAATCCCAGCTGACTGCATTCCTGTGGGGAGCGGGCAGATGCAGAGAGGCGCTAGCGACGCTCACCCGTCCAAAAGACGAGGGTGGGCTAGTGGTACCGGACTTTGAGCTTTATTATCTCGCCGCCCAACTGCAGATATACACGCAAGAGGTGGCTTGAGTGTAACGGGGCCCGAAAGGCGGAGAGCCCAGAGGCACGCCAAGACATGTCTTGGCCTACATAGCCTTACAGCAGAAGATCGCTTCCCGAGACCTAACACTTGAACAGCAGACGTTCCGGCTTTGCTGGAACTGGTCTCAACGGCGGGCGGGGATACGGCATCCATATGCCCCGGAAATACCCCTGGGCATGCTGACGGCGCTGCCCTACGGGGGCGACTGGTCGCAGCTGCAGCAATGGGAAGAAGCGGGTGTACAGGTTGTAGGAGACCTCTATGAAAACGGGGCGCTCCTCCTGTATAAGGACCTTCTAGAACGATTTGACCTGCCTCGAGGGGGATACCTCCTGCACTCGGCTGTGGTTGGAGCGATGCAGGCGCATTGGGGAGGAGGTCTAACAGAGCCAGAGACATCCATGGCTTGCCAGTATGCTATGATGGCGGCTGGGACGGTTAAGGCGGTGATGTGCCTGTATTCCAGAATGCTCCGCGAAAACCTATTGCCCCTTACGGCACTGAAGTCCAAATGGGAAGCTGACCTGGGTAAGGATATTCCTGAAACGACTTGGGCCCGACTTGTGAGCCGAGCCCGAAACAGCACGAGAAATGCGAGATTTCAGCTTATCCATTACTATGTGCTACACAGGGCCTACATGACCCCTGGCAGAATTAATAAATATTTTGGGGTAGCTGAGTCGGTGTGCCCCCGCTGTGCAACGGACGGGGCGGTGCTGGAGCATATGCTGTGGTCTTGCCCGGCCCTCTGGGAATACTGGCAGGACATAGGGGAGACCTTAAACAAAGTAACGGAAAGAGCCATTGACTTCGATTCGGCGGTATGCATTCTGCATCGGTTCCCTCACACGTCCAAAAATAAAACTTCCAGCAAGTTCGTGGATATGGGACTGATGATAGCCAAAAGAGAAATAACAAAACAGTGGAAGGCGAGAACAGGCCCAATTCACAGGAGATGGTATAATGAATTCCTTAAATGGGCGGCTTGCGATAGCACATACAGGTATCAGTTAGCGTGCAGAAATCCTGACCCTAGAGCACTATATATCACACACACTAAACAGAGACAATAATTTATATGTGTGTAAATCACAGTACAGGAAATGTTACATAAGACAATGGACTACAAGGTGTAGAAGTCACATGGCAGCCATACTAGTAGGCAGTATAGTTTAATAGCTCACTTTTCTATGTTAGGATTTTAACTTATAAACTGCAAGTAACAAACGGATCTCTCTGACAAAAGCAATAACCCACTCACATAGTTAACATTATGTGCACTTTATGATCTGCATGGTACATGTTCTTTGCACAAGCACATTAATCCTCTGTGCTACCTTTCCAGGAGTCAACCCTTCCACTAGACAAAACTCCAATCTCTCGCTAGGAAGAACATTGATCACCGGAGTTATCGTGACATTTTTATTGTTGCTGAAAATTGCTGGAGGCCAGTAAGGTGGCAGCAAGTTTTTTTAAAACCATAATATACTTGCAAACACTACGTCCCCACCCGAAATAGGTGCCTGGTGCAGTCACATCGTTCGCACTGCCCTAACCTAATCAAGGTTACTGTGACCTCATTGACAGTCACAGTGACTGGATCACTGTTGCTCTAGGGCAGAGGTCTTCAAACTTTTGTAGGTTGAGCCCCCCCTGCTGAATCTTTTTAGATGTCAGCCCCCCCCACCACCTGGCAGGAATTTCAGGAATCTGGGACACTACATAATCAACCACCACCCATATATCCCGGGCCATATCTTGCAAATGATATTCCACACAATAAGAGTGTTTAGTAAACTGCAGGTTTGTGAGTGGGTGTGGTTAAATGGCAGGCTTATTACACAGGTTTTTGATAGCATGGTCCACGTTCTTTGTAGCAGGTACATTAACCCTATGCACTGTGTGGGTGGCAGGACCGCCCATCTGAGGGCACAGTGAACGATGCAACAGTGTGAGAGTAGGGCAAGAGGTGTGACTGGAGGGTGAGTGAGGTGACCATGTGAATTTGGGTGCAGATGTAAGTGCAAAGGGAAAAATGAATGTATGGTTAGTATTGGGGATATTTGAGTGGGATTTCAGATTGAGCAGTGAAGGGAACAGGTGAGTGAAGTGTCACATGAGCGCAGGCTGAATAGTGTGCTCGTGAGACTGCAGGGTGAACAGCACAAGTGCATTGTGAGTGCAGAGTGATCACTGTGACTACAGGGTGAGCGGGTAACTGGTGTGAGTGCATGGGGATCAGTGTGAGCGCATTGTGATTGCTGTAAATGCAGGGTGAGCATGAAAGTGAAGGGCAAGAATGGGGAGCGAGTTGTCTGAATGCTCGATGCATTCCCAGACACTTGAAGTAACTCAGCATGCTATTGACAGTGGCATAGAGTTTCAGATACAAGTTAAACTATTGCTATTATAGCATTAACCAGGGATCAAGGGGGGAAGAAATAAATAATGTGCTGATCTTGCAATAAACTTCCAGTTTTATAATTAGGGTTGCCAGTTCATTATTTTGATGTCCCAGGTGGTACAAAAATAAGCATTCACTAACGCTGTATTTTCAACACTTATCTGTGCATACTTTGAACAGCAAAAATAAATAGAAAGCTCTTTAATTGTGTTCTAGGGCTGCCTGAATGAACCATGGCTGATAATTAAAGGGAACAAAGACAGAAAAGTCACATTACAAATAAATACATACTTCTTTATTTATAACCGTCATTTAGTGTCAAGACCAGGTCTTTGCAGGCTATTTAAACAACACATGGTGCTTTCAGTTTTATCAGTTTGTCATTTTAGGAGTACCATAGTTACCAGCAAAGAAATTATAGATAAGGAATCATTAAATATAGCTCAATCTGAGATAGCAATGATTCTACTACTTACACGCCACAAATAGAGCAAACTGATTTGCCTCAAAGAGTTCCCATCTTTATATTTCGAAAACTGGGAGACATTTAATTTATCCAATGAATATGTTAAATCAGCAAAAATAAAGCAGAATCAGTCTGTGCCATGTCTGCCTTGGTGAAAATCTTATTTAACCTAGTCCACACAACACAACCTGTAAAGCTGCAGCAGGTGTGTTTTCTCTGCTCTTTGAGCAGCGCCAGTACTGAAGATGTTGTTGCCCCCCTGGTGAGGTAATGTAGAGCTGCACACACATCTCCCAGGCTGCATGACCTGTACAAGTGGGTACTGTCCGGAGCAGCGCTGATGAATAATTCATGCTCTCCGAGCACCTCTCATACCTCGCTGACTCGCTGTGTCAGGGTGCACAGGCCTGCTCCTGTGAGCTGTTTCTTGTTTGCCTTTGCCATGGCGGCCGGGGGTGTATGGCAAGCAGTAGCCCCAGTGTCAGAGGGGTGAGGAGTGAAGTCCCACCTGTAACTTAAATCTGATTAATGTGGAAACTTCGAACGCCTCCGTATCCCTTTATCAGTCACCAGTTAGTGAGTTATGTGAAGCTGTGGGGCATATGTATCGGTATGCCTGTGCCATGCGAGGGAAAAGTAACAGCATTTCAGCTGTAGCAATTAACCAATTAACATCAGTTAGCTCTTGCTATGACAAAAAAAGCATGGGCACGTTGTGCCCTATCAATTCCCTTTCCTTCCCCCTCCAACCCTCTGTTATTGCTGAACCCGCCGCCCAATGCGTCCCCCCCCCCTCCCCAGCCGCCTACACACCCCCCCGCTCTCACCCCCCCACCTCGGACTTTGAAAACTGGGCCGCACTAAATGGCCCAGCAAAGCCCTCTTTCCTGTTGATGTAGATTTCTGCAAAGTCCTTCACAGCGAGGCGGCAGTAATTCTCAGGAAAGCGTCAGCAGGAAACAAAGAAATAAAGGCAGCACGGACTAGACGACTGCAGCCTCTGTATGCACGCAAATTTTGAGGCACTTCCTGACATCTCTGCTTCTGCCCCCCTCACTCATTACTGACGTTCCTACGTGCCCCAGAGTTCTCCAATCATACTGGGTGAAGACTTGCTACGTGGGACAGTGAAAGACAAAGGAAGGAAAGATTTGTGTAGTGCGCGCCCCCCCTGAGATGGTGTCGCGCCCCCCCAGGGGGGCGCGCCCCACAGATTGAAGAACTCTGCTCTAGGGTGTGCTGCTTCGTAGGCCTGCACGCAAGACAGGAGAAGAACTTCAGTATTGATTGTGATGGACAGGCCTTCAAGGTTAACCCAAAATTGACACCGCTAGGGTTCACCCGCTTGTGCTAAGACACAAGGGCTTCTAAGGTCTTGTGGGTCCTTCCAAGGTCTAGCACTGGAATGTGCTCCCTCAGGAGAGTGGTGTGGTGGACTGGTCATGAAGGTTGAACCCGATTCTACTGTTCCAAATTTGGCAGCTCTGGCCTTAGTGTCACATCCTCTGCCCCACTGAACACCATACTGCCCCACTGAGAGAACCTCGCACGGCATTCAGCTGCAACCTATTTTTGCCCGCTATAAACACCTGGATGTGTCTCATTCAAATTATGCACTAGACAAGAGTAATATGCATCCTAAAAAAAAATACATCCCGGAAAAAGCAAACACTGATAGGGAATGCAAGATTAAATAAAGCATGTGAAATGTAAGCAGAAACAATATGGTTACTTTAACAATTTCTCACTCACTATTTAGAAATCAGTGAGTGCTTTTACCTGAAAAGTTCAGGACATGACTACAAGGCCCAGAAAGGACCAGCTTCAATGTGGGTTGCTTATATCCTACAAAACATAAGCTGTCTGGTTATAAAAGACCACATCCATAAACACAGAGCCATGGTCCACATTTTGTTTTCCAATCCATCCATCAACCAGGAATTACAGTACCTCCAGAAAAGGTGCACTTCCCCACCAGGGGAAACAATGCTGTTTACAGAAAGACGAGAAAACAAAAGTATTGCTTCACTGGCAAACCCTTAAAAGTGAGGCTGATGTGTTTGGGTATGAATGACATCAATCTGGCCACTTTGCGACCACTCTGTCTTGCTTTCTAACCCTGGGGCTACCCTGTCTTAACTCCTCTCCACCTTCCGTCCTCCCCTACTCCATATCTTCCTCATCTCCTGAGCTATCCATGTCTTCCTCTTCTGGCAGCGGCTCACACAGATCCCCCTATAAGTGTTCCAAGTTGTCCATATTTTGTTCCATTTACGTGGGTTGGCTCTTTGTTGGTACACCGCCCTTTCCACCACCATAAGCATGTCCATGTTCCGGCACCATTGTGCTAGGGTCGGCGTCTCGGATGATCCCCATTTTTGCGCTATATCTCGCTTTGCTAACATCATTCCAATGACCACCCATTGCCTTCCATGTGGTGTTAAGTTGTTTGGGCCCCAAACATTCAACAGACAAACTCGGGGGTCAGGTGTAATTGGGATTTGTAAAGTCTGGGCCATCGTGCGTGTTACTCGCCGCCAGTAGTCCACCATGCTGGGGCAGGACCATAGGGTGTGGAACAATGTGCCCTCCTCTCCACAGTGTCTCAGGCAGTATGGGTGATTTGCTCTTTGGATTTTGTGCAGGGTGGTGCGTGTATAGTATACTCGGTGCAATATTTTAAATTGCACTAACCTAAATCTCGCCAAGATGCCAGCTTCTTTAGGTGACGCCAACGCCGCGTTCCAGTTTGTCTCATCTAGTTCCCCTATTTCCCCCTCCCACTTCTCCTTCAATGTCTGCAACGGGTCGGGTAAGTTGTTTATGAGTTTACGGTAAGTGAGGGAAGTAGCACTGGCTTCCATGTAGTCTGTAAGTAGTCGGTCTTCCAACGGTGCCGATTCTGGGACATTAGTGCCTGGTTCTATCGCTGACATTAATGCGTGACAAATCTGTATGTAACGGTATGTTTCAGTAATGCCCAATTCGTACTGTTCCCTCAGTGTCTCAAACGAAACCACCCCATCCTTCGTCCATATATCAACCACCGTGGAGATCCCGATGTTGTCCCACTGATCGAAGCCTTTACTGTGTCTCAGATTTCCCAGAATTCTGGAGTCCCATAGGGGTGTGAGTCGTGTAACCACTCCCTCCCATTTTAGTTGTGTTTGGGCTTTATGCCATAGCGTCACAGTGTGTTTAGTTGGGCCGCTAAGTTTTGCCGTCAAACCTTTATTGTAGAGTGGGGCCAGAAGCGTGTTTGTTCCTAGCTGCCGTCTGTCCGCCATATACGCCGGGTCGTCCTGTGGCCTGTGTATCCACTGGTTAATCACTTTAAGGTGGGCTGCCCAGTAGTATAGTTCCAAATTTGGGAGCGCTATCCCTCCACTATACCAGTCTTGAATCAATTTCACATGTGCAACCCTGGCTGGTCTATTTCCCCACAGTAAGCTGGACAGTTGAGTCGATATTTGTCGAAAGAACGACGATGGGACCAACGCTGGCGTATTTTCCAGGACATATAGGAAACGGGGCAACGCCATCATCTTGAAAAGTGCGGCTCTGCCCAACAGCGTCAACGGGAGGGTTTTCCAGTGGCGCACGTCTGATTTTAACCTTTCGAGCAGCGGCCTGAGATTTAAGTCCTGAAAGGTCGCATGCTCTCGTGTGATTTGGATCCCTAGATATCTAAAGGAGGTGGTCTCCAACAGTAATGGGCAGTCCGCACTTAGGTTCGGCGGCGTGCCGTGTAGCATGTAGAGCACAGATTTCGTCCAATTTATTTTGTAACCGGAGGCTGTGCCATGCCTCTCACACAAGGCCAGCAGTACCGGAATACCTGTCGCTAAATCTGTTAGGTAAATCAACATGTCATCGGCATATAATGACACCCTGTCTTCCCAGTCGCCTCCCCACCGTATGCCCTTCAGTAACTGGGTGGTCCTAATGATGGTGGCTAATGGTTCCAGCACCAGAGCGAACAGTAGCGGCGAGAGTGGGCATCCTTGTCTCGTGCCCCTCGCTAGTGGTATTTCTCTCGAGATGTGGCCATTTGCCGTCACTCGGGCTACAGGGTTTTTGTGCAAAAGTCTAATCCACACTATAAATTTCGGGCCGAAACCCATATGCTCCAGATCCACAAAGAGGTAGCGCCATTCTACCAGGTCAAACGTCATTTTGGCGTCAAGCAACAGGATAGCTGCTGGTTCTGACAGTAATGGAGCCCGTGCCATCACGCCGTGTAGTCGCCTGAGATTCATCGCCGTGCTCCTGTGCGGCATGAATCCGGATTGATCACGATGTATTAGGTGCACCAGATGAGGTAACAGTCTGTTGGCTAGTAGTTTCGCTAAGATCTTACTCTCGGCATTAAGTAGGGATATTGGGCGGTATGACCCGCAGTCCTCAGGTGGCTTGCCGGGTTTCGGTATTGTTATGATAGTTGCTGCGCGTTGATCGGGCGGTAGTTGTCCCTGTTCCAGACTGTCCTTAAACATATTCAGTAGGGGGGTTTCCGACATGGTTTTATACCATTCAATCGGTATCCCATTGGGACCTAACGCTTTTCCTGAGTGTTGTGCAGTGATGGCTATCTGTACCTCTTCAGCGGCCAGGTCTGTTTCCAACTCTTCTCTATTGTCCTGCGACAGGGTGCGAGTGGGTACTCCTGCGAGAGACGCCTCCGCCATCTCCCGAGGGACGTCAAATTCAGGGGAGTATACTGTTTGAAAGTGGTAAGCCAGGAGTTCAACTATCAATGAGGGACGGGTTTGTAATACCCCTGCAGGATCTTTCAAGTGTAGGATGGCCCTCTGACCTTCCTGTTTTTTCTCTAACCAGGCAAGAAGCCTACCAGCTTTGTCACCTACGTCGTAGATTCTGTGTGCTGTCGTCGCTATATTGTCCACTACCCTGCGGCGTATGTGGTCGGTATGACGCTGCTGACACAGTCGGAGCCTGTGTAGCGTGTCCCTCGTCGGGCCAGTCTCATGATCTCTGTTGGCCTTGGCGAGTCTGTCTTCTAGGTCTATGAGCTCTTGTTTTTGTGTGCGTTTGTACCACGTGATAGTGGAGATAGCCTGTCCCCAGAAAACCGTTTTGTATGCTTCCCATAGGATAGTGGGGGACTTAATGGACCCTACGTTTTCGGCGAGGTACGTCCTCGTTTCTCTCTTAAGCGCTTTTGCTACTAATGGTACTTTAAGGTACCCCGGGTAGATCGGGTAGATGCGTGTTCGGTTCCGTCCAGGGTTGGAGAGACTCAGTGTCAGGGGAGAGTGATCCGAAACACCCCTTGGTTTGATTTGTATGTCTTCTATAGTGAGGGTGCCGTGTCCCAGTGTTAGGAAATAGTCGATCCGTGATAAACTATCATGGACCGCTGAGTGGTACGTGTATTGCTGGTCGTCTGGGTGGAATCGCCGCCAAAGGTCCACCAAGCCCTGTGCTTCCATAAAATCATATAGCCGGGAGGGCCCGGGAGACTGCGTTCTCACCGGGAATCTGTCTTGTGTGTTGTGTGCCACTGCGTTGAAGTCCCCACCTAAGATGAGATCCCCCTCTGGAAGGTCTTGCAGGAATTTCCCCAACTCTGGTAGTGCGACTGCGTGTAGTGCCGGCGGGATATATACCGAGACCACATTGAGCTGCCTTCCTTCCCACTGCCCATGTGCCGCCGCAAAACGTCCCTGTGTGTCTATTTTCGTGGATTGGATTATGAATCTCGAAGAGCGGTGCATCAGAATCCCTGTACCATGGGACCCCCTAGTGAACTCTGAATGTACGATCATACTGTAGCCCTTCCTATCTAGTGCTTTGGTTGCTGTGCCTGTTAAGTGTTTTTCTTGTAGTAGGACCAGGGCTGGGTTTAGTCTTTTTATACTCTGTAGCACTAAACCTCGTTTAACTTTATCCCCTAGGCCCCTCACATTCCACGTCATGAGGCACAATGGTGTCACCTGCCCCGTCCTGGATACCTCCCTGCCTGCGTCAACCCGTGTGGTGTGTGCCATAACATCTATGGTGGCTGGCATTAGTATGCCGTGGAGATTGTGTGCTAGCGCATTTCCAATGTTTCGCCTTACGATTAGCGTGTGCCATATAGTTCCAATCTTGACCAGTAGAACAGTTTGAAAAATGCAAAACGTCCCGCCCCCCAACACCCCCCCTTCCTGCCCCCCTGCTAAACTGACCTAAAACTGCCCGACCCCCAACTCAGCAGAGTGCCTGATCCCAACCCAAAACACAGTACTTGCTCGCTGGGGTGAAGGACTCTCCGGAGTCGGCGGCCCCCCTCCTTGACCACGGAGGACCTCTGCCCAGTGTCCATGGCAGCACTCCCGGTCAGCGCTACAATTGGCCTAGATAGGCAGCATCGGGAAGTCATTGATCTTCATTGTCTTCTGTTTCTGGTATGTCGTTCAGAGGCGAGTGTAAGTCTGCTTCTCCCCCGGATGACTGGGAACCCGTTCGGGGTCCGTTATTGCGATGTTTGTTCGGCCTGTTGGAACGGCGAGGTAGGCCCGCTGGTCTCCATCCCTCCAGCCAATCCTGAGCTGCCTCCGGAGTGTCGAAAAACCATGTTTTATTGTCCACCACTATCCTCAGTCTGGCTGGAAAAAGCATTGAGTAGGGAATCTCCCTCACCCTAAGTTCCTTTTTTACTTCAAAAAAGGTTCTTCTTCTACGTGCGACTTCCGCCGTATAGTCAGGGAAGAATGCCAGTGTGGAGTTCTGTATTCTAATGGGGGGTGAAGTTCTTGCTGCCTGTAGGATCGCATCCCTGTCTCTGAAATTGAAGAGCCGAGCAATGATCGGCCTTGGGTTAGCGCCGGTTTTCGGGCGTCCCCCGGGAACTCGGTGCGCCCTTTCCACTGTAAAGAAAGCGGAGAGACCCTTGGGCCGAAGGCTTTGTTTGATCAGGTCTTCAACATACAGGTCCATCGCTCTTGTGTCTTCCGATTCCGGAACCCCTGTGATACGGATGTTGTTCCGTCTCGAGCGCCCTTCCTGGTCATCTTATCTTATCTTATCTTAATGTTTTGGTAAAGCGCTACAGCTGCCCCGGCAATGAGGCGTCCTGGCGCTGAAACCCAGATCCAATCCTGAGCTAGAGGGACCATGGACAGAGGAAGTTTACAGGCCAGGGAATAGAAGAGTTTTCGCTGCCTTCCGGAAAGCAGATAGGTTGTCTATCGCGCGAATATGATGTGGTAGTTCATTCCAGCTTGTCCCGCAGCTCCTTGTTTTCTTTTGTGATCCGCTCCATACTTATCTGCAGTTCTGAAACATCTTCCACCAACGATTTGGTCACTACTTCCATTGCATTCACTTTTTCTGCCATTTTATGGAAGTCTGCACGTATGAGTGTAATTTCTGCTGAGATCGATCCCACTGTTGCCTGTACCTGGGTGAGGGCCCGCATCACGCCGTCCAAGGTCGCTTTCTTGCCCCCCGCTGTGTCCGCGGTTTTGCCCGCCTGCTGTTTCGCATCTGGTGGGGAGGAGGTAGACTTGTCATAGGCATATCTTTCAAGACGGGCTTGTGCCGCTCCGCTTTTCGGCCCTTTACCGGCCATCCTGGCGGTCCCTTCCGCCGCGATCCGCAGAGGCTGCTCGTTATGAAACCAGTTCCCAAATGGTGTTGCGACCGTTAAGGAGAAACCCCTGTGGAGGCCTTCCGCTCACTTTATGACCCCCGGAATTGCGTGGGCCGATCGGTCTCGAGGTCCACGATGGGATTTGCTCCCCTCCTTGCCACCAAGTCCGTCGCGGACGCGGCCCTCGCTTCTTGCCAAGCTCAATTTGCCGCCCAATCACCGTCTGTAGATCCTAGTCGTTGCGCCCGATGTTCCGCAGTGTCCCTACAGCCCGGTTATCCCGGTGCGTGGTGTTGCATGAGGGGTATGGGGCCCCGAGAGGATGAATCTGTGCACTGGAGCCAGCGCCTATATCGTGGTGGTTAAGTCCGGATAGGCGCCTGCGTGCCACCGCCTCCAGTCGCGCCACTGTACGGTGGATTTTGCACTCTTTCTCACCGGGCAACCAATGGTCTGTAGGATGACTTCTGCTGTCCTCCACCGGAACTGTCGGCTCTCGGGGAGGCCGACGCGGTCCTTTCGCTGTTTCGCACCCCGGGCTTACCCGTGCTCCGCGTCCAAGATGGCGGCCTCAGCCCGGAGGTTGCAGGGATTATTGTTTCCGTACGTTCGCTGGGAGCGTTCTGGACCACCACAGAATTACCGACAAGGACGTCTGGTCATCCGAACCCCAGCCCCTCAATTTCGGCGATGGCGCTGTCCCACTGTTCCTTCCTGCGTCACAAGCTCATCCACGAGCGTGCGCTTCCGGTGTTATCTCGCCCTGATTGTAGCACTTCCTGTCGGCTCGCCGCTTCAGTCTGCGGCCCGGCTGTAGGGCCTTCTCAGCTGCCCGCACGGGCTTCACTCGGAACTGTACTTCCCGATGTCGGATTTTTATTCCGCTTGTCTCCGTTTGTGCCGCCCGGTCCTGGGCGTCGGTCCCTTCCCGTAGGAGATTCTTGTGTGACGGATCAGTGGTCGGATCGTCGAGGAGGCCGCTTTAACCGCGGAGCTCGCCTTCTATGCTGCCGTCATCTTCGGCTGCTAGCCACGCCCCCCCGGAACGGAATCTTTTTAATAAAAGAAGTAGAGGCACGCCGTACCCTGCCAATCTTGCCCACTTCGACCACTGGGAAGGTCACAGGTCAAGTGCAGGGATAGTGTGCCAATGGCCCTGCGATTGACGATGAGAACGTGGAAATTCTTTTGTCCCCTTGTGTCCCCACCCTTGTCACCCTCACTACAAAATCTGGGGGGATATATCCCCGTATCGTTTCCTACGCCTGTAACCCTAAATCCAGACTGTAATGAGGCTGACTTCAGGTGGCCCCTGCCCCAGTTGTGTCAACATGCTGTCCCTCTTTATAAGGGCGTAATAATGGGACAGGCAACGGGTTACTGCGAGGCAGCCCCTGGGGCCTTGATATGCTGAATTTAAGATATAGAGGACCGTCATATGCCGAATGTAAACTGCTGCTGGTTTGTTATTTCTAAAGTTGGGGACCAGTTCTGCATGACCAATTGGGTAAAGTAGGTCACTTCTTTTAGGGGGCTGTGACAACAGATCAAAATATTATTGATTTGATCGTGAAAGAAAATTACAATCAAGCTTTCTTACATCAAAGACTCTATGGAGAAAATACTGTATTAATGTAATGTACCCATTAACAACTGAAAGCACATACACCAGAGACATCAGATTAAAATACGTTTGTCTCTTAAAAGCTCTTCTTCTGGCAGCTGTCAGCTTGTAAAAAAATCCGGTGCATGGGGTATTAGGAGATAATTTGCGAGTGGGCCCCCGAAATTTCGACTGCCTAGGGGCCTCCACAGGATTTAATCTGGCCCTGTTGTGGAAGACACTTGTATATTTAGCCTGACATTACAAAGTTAGCGATGATGGAATTTATAATTACTGTGAAAGTCAAACATGCCACCATGCAGGAGGACCGCCCCCCCCCCCCAATAGGTGAACTCAGAGCGTGCATCTTCCGCCTCCTCGTGGTCGAAGTATTTATTATTCATACTAACACCATCGCGTCATCAATAATGCAGCGCCCAAACTCCATGCACTTGGAAAAACCTCTCCTTGCGAACGCCGCACCTGGGGAGTGGACGTCGGGTTCTATTTGTGTCGGTGCAGTGACTTACATCTGCCCGGGGCGGCTGTATGTGGCAGCCAGCAGGGCCAACTAATTCCTTCCGAAGGCTACCTCGTCCTTTCGTTTTAGCATCATTGGCATCAATGTAGAAGTTTGTTTTTATCTACTAAGTGACTCATGCCCACTTCGCCAATCAGACCCGTGTGTGAGTTTGTATGTGCTGGGCACACAATATGATTTATAAAAATCATATAATTATCAAGTCTGCAAACTTAACGTAAGGAAATTCAGTGTAAAAGTCAGTGACCAACAGAAAATGATTACAGCATGATTGAAATGTATAGTCACAGTTATGTGCATTATATAGAAGGTAGACCCGGGGCGAAGGGTGTAAACTGGGGAGGCCCTGCCAGGTCTCATACCCAGCTGTAATTAAAAACTAACTTTGAAAACTACTGGAATCTGCATTCATGTCCCTAACTTTATGGGCAGAGCACTGGTTGATTTCGCAACAATGACTGTAAAAACTGAAGGTACTCCAAGTCAGTGAGGCGGTTCGGTTTACATTTCATATGTTACTTCTTCTTGGATTCCCCAAGTGACAAGTGTACTTGCTTTTCTTCCGAGTATTGCATTTCTGTAGTTTTTTCATACAGCATATGATTCTTGTATAGTGCATATTGTACAATGGCTTGCTTCAGGGTGGATGGGTGAGACCAGAATGTGTCGAGATTCAGAGCTCTGAGGCTGAAGGCAGTGCCAGTTTATCAAAGTGCCAGTCTGTGGCTCATAAAGACGATATGCTCATCCAAACTGTGACCTATCTGAAGAGCGCACAGACCTACTGTGAGATGTCTGCCAATTGTAAATACTATTCTATGAGGAAGTGTGTGAAGAAAGTATGCTCTTGAAATATTGACCATGCCAAAGTTTAGTTTAGTTTAGTTTAGTTTATGGCATTTGTTAAGCGCTTGGTTGCACAGAGAACAGTGCTGTGTTTACAGGTGAAGAGAGAGAGGTGAGTGAGTTGGGGCAACGTGACTGAGAGATAACACAAAGAAGTGCATGCAGAGAGTGAAAAGGGAGGGGTGAAGGTTAAGATGAAACGTGAGATAAGAAAATGTAGATTTTAGAAAGATGTCGGTTTATAAAGTGTCTAAAAGAGGATAGTGCTGTGAGGGGAGAACGGGACTGATTGAGTTCACTATCTCTTCCACAGACCTTAGTGTACTGTTTAGCTCACTGTGTCAAATTTTCAGAATAGAAAAATTTTAATTCCATAGGCCTTAAGAGGATGTTGGGCGGACCACGGTCAGCCCAACAGCCAGGATAGCGGTATGACTGCGGTATTACGATGCGTTCGGTCAGAAAGCAGCGATGCCTCCGTCAGGTTCAAGTAGGCCATCGGGGCATCGGCCAGACAGTAATTCCTCCAATGGGGACAGTGCCTGCACAGGCACCGCCGTAGGGAGGTTGTATGATGTTACAACGCATACTTTTACAACGCCTACCTTTACAACGCATTTTTTACACCGCAACATCCATTACAATGCATACCATTACAACGCATGCCATTACAACAAATTCTTTGAAACTACCTTTACAACGCATTCCACTACAACGCATACTACATTTACAACGCATACCATTACAACGCATAACATTACATTGCATGTAAGGTAAGTTTTGGATAGTGTAGGGGTAAAAATTATTATTCTAACTCCAGGGGGTGCAACAGTAGGGTAAGTGTTGGATAGTGTAGGGGTTAAAATTACTATTCTAACTCCAGGGGGTGTAACAGTAGGGTAAGTGTTGGATAGTGTAGGGGTTAAAATTACTATTCAAACTCCAGGGGGTGCAACAGTAGGGTAAGTGTTGGATAGTGTAGGGGTACTATGTGTTGTAATGCTATGCGTTGTAATGGTGTGCGTTGTAATGACTGCGTTGTAAGGACATGCATTGTAGTGGTGTGCGTTGTAGTGTCATGCGTTGTAATGGTTGCGTTGTAAATGCATGCGTTGTAATGGATGTTGCATTGTAAAAGTTTTGTTGTAATGGTAGTGCGTTGTAAAAGTTGCGTTGTACAGGTTGTTTCCCCCGTAGGGATTACGATATCCAATTCCCGCAGCCTTTTCATGGCGGTCCCACTGCCATGGAAGAGCTGTCGAAAAGGGACCTTGAGGGGCCCCTAGCAGGGCCCCCATTCCCCCTCAGCCTCCACAATGTGCCCGGGGGCTCCCCCAATAACCATGTGCCATGTACCAGGCACCACATGGTGCCTGGCACACGGTGCATGGATGTTTAAAAACATCCCTTTTTTTTTAGGCATGTGCTGCCCCCTTTTCTGGGCCACAGCACACACCACAATAGACAAAGGGGTGTTTCCGGCCGCCTACACGGCAGTCGCATCATAATACGGCTGGTGGAGCCTTAGACTACTTGTTTGGTTGGTCTCCATCCCACTACAATGGTGGTCAGATGCCTGTCCGACCGCCATCGTAATGAGGCCTTCAGTCTTGAAAATAAAATCACTGTTACTCATTTAGCTGATGTTGTGAACAAGCATTGTTTGTTGTGTGAGGTGTCTGGATGCAATTACTGGAAACTCACAGCGAAGCACTCAAAATACTGGTCAGGGGACATTCTATGTTATGCTAGACCCTTAATTACATAAGCTATGCCTCTTGTAAAAGACTCTTTGTTACGGTTCTTTGGCCACCACTTTATTGGGGCCTCCACCATTTTCATCCCATTTAAGGCAGTGCCCAGAGGGATAAGTTTCAGGCAGGATTCATCGTTTTGACTTTAAAGTAGTAGTAGTGGAATTCATCTTGCAACTCAAAAAGTCAAGTCAAGTCAAAAAGTAGCTTTATTCGGTAACAATTTAGAAACCATAAAAGCACATGTTAAAAAAGTACAAATACAAATTTCAGCTAGTTCATTAAATACATGATTACTTCAGTTAAGATGGATTAGGCATTATATGCTATAAAAGGAGAAATATGAAAACCGGACAGCCACTAATTACATGACTAACATCAAGAACTCGGGTTCATTGAAAGTCTAAATCTTAAAACACATTTTAAAAACAATGAAACACTAAAAAGGGTAAACTCATCCTCCAACATTTGCAGTTTTAACAGGGCCGGTCTGCATTGTCCTAAGCCCAAATTTTTAAGTAGATTGACAATGTACCTTTTTCTAATTTAAGTATAAAATTTGCAGAAGAAAATGCAATGTAGGGTCGTCTGTTGTGATGCATCGTCACAGGGCCCGAGGGGCAGAGTTTCTGACCAGATGTTTACCTCCGGAAAAGTCACAAGTCTAAAAACGGTACCCCCTCAGAAACGAGTGAGTAGCATCTGGGTAAAACAGCTTAAAGTAAGTGATAAATATTTCTGTAGGCCAGGGCCATCTAGCAGCATATGATTGCGGAGGACAGTTGATTTCTTGCCCTCCAGTTGCCACCTGCAATCTTCCAGGAGGGTAAGGCAGGCTTCTTTTAGTTTCTGCCTGGAGACGCCTACCATGCTAGATGGGTTATCAAAATAATCCTGGTGGCCTATAGCAATTAAAAAGCGTCTCACATACCTTAACCACTCTATTTTCATGCCCCCTTCGTGAGACATACAATCATTAATAATGTCCCTGTTTAATCCTGTTTCTTTTGAGACCCAGACCCTATGCCACAACAAGACCGGGCTCACCTTTATAAGGTCCGAGACATAAACAATACCCAATTCCTTGTGACAGACATATGTGGACGTTGACTTTGGTACCACCAGTAAGTACCTTAAAAATGCGTTTTCTCACGCCTGGATTTTTCTGGAATCCGTAATGCCCCATTCGCCTGCCCCATAGGTTACTGTGGACACACACTTTGCCTTATAAATATCAATAAGGATTTTTACTGGTCTGCCTCCTAGTTTTGTAGCAAAATTTCGTACTGCACCAATGGCTTGGGAAAAGGCTAGTTTCCTTGCCATTGCCGCTGTGGCCCAAGACCCATTATTGTCAAAGTTAATGCCTAAATAGGAGAAGGTTTTGGTTGGTTCAATCTTTACGCCCTCCAAAAAGATATTGCACCGGACCTTATTTTTCCTTGGGCAGGACATGCCAAATGTCTTACTGCTGTTAATTTTTAGGCCTCGTACGCCCATAAAATCAGAAAAAGAGTTGAGTGACTTCTGAAGACCTAGTTGCGTGCGAGCCATTATGACAGCATCATCTGCGTAAAGCAGGATTGGGACGGGCTTCCCTTTGACCTGTGGGTAATCCTGCTTGTTTTCCATCAAATGGATGCTATATTGTTAATATATAAATTAATTAAAAACGGAGCCAAAATACACCCCTGTCTAACGGCTTTTTAAATTGGAAATTTAGAAGTACATTCCCCCTTTATACTTAAGCGGACTTTTGCTCCTGCGTCCCGGTATAATTGCTTTATAAAATTTATAATAGTAGGATCAATTTCCAGATTTGAGAGGGTTTCCCATAAAGTTTCATGACTGACGCAGTCAAAAGCAGAGCTTAAGTCGACGAAAGTCTTCAAAAGCTTTTCCCCCTTTGCCAAAACATATTTGCCAGTCAAGATTGCTAGATTTAAGCCCTGCTACACTGTGCCCAATTCTTCTTTGAAGCCGTACTGGTAAATGGAGAGGACACCCGTGTCCGCAGCCCATGACTGTAGCCTATTTAAAACCACCCTTCCCGCCACCTTCATTAAAGAATCTAATAAAGTAACATTTTGGATCTTGGCGGTCTCCCTTTTTAAAAATTGGTATCACTATGGCTTCCTGCCAAGTTGTTATGAAGCCTATGTTGGAGCAGTTTAACACATTGGTCAGGAGGGGGGCCCATAATTTATCATTTGATTTATAGATGTCAACTGGAACCCCATCCGGCCCCGGGGCTTTACCGCCCGAACTCTCGGCTATTGCCACTTCAATCTCCGATAGTTCAAAATGTAAGTCCGGAGGGAATGCAGCCGATGTGATACTTTCTACCTCTCTTCCACAACCCGCTATAACTCCCCCCGGTAGAGGGTCCCTATCATATAGGCTAGTAAAGTGATTGACCCAGGTTGCTTCTTCTGTTACTAAATCGATACAATTATCCTACTTCTCCTGGAAGAATGGGGCGTTAACTGCCTTCCAGAAGCTAATATTATCTTTCTGGGTGCTAGCTTTATGCAGAGCCTCCCAGACCTCATGTTTTAATGCTTTTTTCCTTTTCTTTACCGCGGAGTAGTAAGCACTTCTTGCAGTACGGATATCATCCGAATTTTTTGGTTCTTTCTTAAGCGCTAGTTTTAGAGCTGCATGTGCTTTGGAGCATTCCGAATTGAACCATCCCTTATTTTTATTGTTCTGTCTCATAATCTCTGTCCTTTCCAAGGAACTTTTTATCTCCTCAGAGAAGTTTGAAAACGCCAGCATCACGGCTTCAGGCTTGCTAGGTACTGTGAGGCAAGTCTGAAAGTCCGCTGCTCTCTTACTAATTATATTCTGGAGAAAAGGGACAGGGTCAATTTTGCTCCACTTTAGGGCATACCCGTTTTCCTTGGCTAAATTTAGCATATAAAAATAGAGGCTATTTACTACTCCACTGCTTGCGTTTTTCGACTTCATAACTTCTAGTGAGAAGCTTAGTGGATAGTGGTCGCTGATAGCAATTTCTCCTGTTTTAAAGTCCACCAAGGATTAAGTGAAACTGCTCGAAACCAGGACATAGTTCTTCCGGTGGATCCCCACCGAGACCAGGAAGACGGTCACCCAGGCCCTCGTCACCAGCCGTCTGGACTACGGCAACTCCCTCTACGCAGGAACCACCGCCAAACTCCAGAAGAGACTTCAGCGGATCCAGAACGCCTCAGCACGACTCATCCTGGACATCCCCCGTCGCAGCCACATCTCCGAACACCTGAGAGACCTGCACTGGCTCCCGGTCAACAAGAGAATCACCTTCCGTCTCCTCACCCACGCTCACAAAGCCCTACACAACCAAGGACCAGGATACCTCAACAGCCGCCTCAACTTCTACGCTCCCAAACGCCAGCTTCGATCAACCGCCCACGCCCTCGCCGCTGTCCCCCGAATCCGAAGAGCCACCACAGGGGGTCGGTCCTTCTCCTACCTCGCCGTCAAGACATGGAACTCCCTCCCGACCCACCTCCGCCTGACCCAGGACCACCTCGCCTTCAGGAAGCAGCTCAAGACCTGGCTGTTCGAGCAGTAGCGGACCCCCCCCCCCTAGCGCCTTGAGACCCTCTGGGTGAGTAGTGCGCTATATAAATGCTTTGATTGATTGATTGATTGACATAGTCAATCAGCGTGTTACTACCCCTACCATTAAAGGTGGGTTTAAAATTAACCTGAGGAACCACAACATTTGTTCCCAAATGACAAGTCCATTTCATCCATCGAATTGTTTAAGAGGTTGCCCATGGGAGAGTGTGAGAAATGGGTGCATGGTTCGCCTTTATTATTTACTAGTCCACAGATGTTAGAAACAGCAACCGGGCACAGCATGCAATTGAAATCCCCCACCCATATTACCCTATTTCCTGAAGTGCCTTCTCTATTTGGGTTAAGCAGAGTTTGAGTAAGACCCTCAACAACAGAACAAAGCTCACCCTGTGGGATGTTATTATAAAAATTCACGATACTAATGGTCTCATGACCCTCAGTGGTAAGTTCCAGCATCTGATAATACTTTGATGCGGAAGTACATTTCTCCACCTTCATTTTAGAGGTGTTTGAGATCAAACAACACAGCCCCCCTTTATTTCTGCCCCTGACTACTTTTTCTGCAGGGGTATGAAAGGTACGGTACCCATTTAGGTGTACGGGCTCTAACTCCCATGTCTCCTGGAGGCAGATTATGGAAAAATCCCTGACAAAGTTCAAGAAAGTGGGGTCATTTAACTTACTCGACAGACCCGCAATATTCCATGATGTACATGAAAATGGCCTGCCTTTGTTTCCTGCCTCTTGTATCATGTCTAAATGTGTCAATTTACAATGCCTATTCCGTGCAGGTTGGTGGGTAGCGACGAGTCTTAGTTGGTTAATCGGACAGATCTCGGTGGAGGATTTACCCCACCCCAGCCCTCCATCTGAGTGGTTGCTACAAATTTGATCTCCTCTGTTGAATACTAGTGATGGGGTTCCCTTGGGGGATCTAGCCATATTAATTGGTCTAAATTGCGTTTTGAGAATAGATTCCTGCTCCTCTGATCCCCCCCTTGTTAAGGATTCAATGTGGGTTTTGGGGTTGTTCAGTCAGTCAACCATTTCTAACACACTGAACCCATTTTGGAGAGGTAGGTGATTCTCGAAACAGTTCTTTGGCCACCACTTTATTGGGGCCTCCCCATTTTCATCCCATTTAAGGCAGTGCCCAGAGAGATAAGTTTCAGGCAGGATTCATCGTTTTGACTTTAAAGTAGTGGTAGTGGAATTCATCTTGCAACTCATACCTGTAGCTTAAGTAGGTAATAATAATATCTTTGAATTTGTAAAGCGCACAGCTACCTCTGAAGTGTTTTCTCGGCACTGGGGGCCCTCGGGAAGATTAAGCAAGCTATTGCCCAGAGTCACATGGTGCTGGGCTGACCTGCCGCCAGTGAGGATCGAACCGTGAACCCCGTGGCCCGGAGTCAGGCACCCTGGCAGCTGCACCACACCTCTTCCACATGTTGTTTTAATTATGCTTAATGGTGAAATGAGAAACATCTTTTTTAAAGCAGCCTGTGTCACATTAAACAGGAGTTTTTTAAATTTCTTGCTAGCAATTACATTTGGCGGAGCAGAAGAATGCAGTGGTACCCTAGACCACTTTCTTCTGTGTCTGAAGCAGGCTGTCATGAGTCTCAATGGAAAGGCTGTTTCATGGGAGAGCTTCCCATTGGTGAATCGGAGTTGATAACAGATTAATGGTTTACAATTGCAGTCACAAACTCATAATGCACAAAAAGGTGGGTAAAGCCTCTTCCATGCTCCATTTTATTTGTGGTTTGGAAATGTTCTCAACAGAACTTTTGTGAGTTGGAAATACTTTTGCTACTCTCAAAAGGGCTTTGGTCCATTGTAAGTAGGTGTTTGTGATTGGGCAACTTAGGGCTTATTTAAAAGCCCCTTGCGCTGCCGGTGCGTCACTTTTAATGTGGGCAAAAGTGACGTACCAGCGGCACAAGGTGCTTGTTAATAACCCCCTTATATTTTTGCGAGTGACAGACCTTGCGACTGCAAAAGATTGTGCACACCTCCTCCTATTTATGTTTAGGAAAGGTTCTCAAAAGCCCTTTTGACAAATGCAAACATTTTTCAAACTCTCAAAAGGACTTTGGTACATTAGAAGCAGGTGTTTTGCTGTTGGACATCTTGGGCCCTATTATAGATAAGGCGCACTTTCCCTGTTTGCGCTACAGCGCACCTCAAAACAGGTGTGATCATGCACAAACAGAGAAAGGGCACCCTATTACATTGAATGCGATGCCCCGAAGGCTGTCGCAGAACCGTGTTGCCCTGGGTGCAGCGCATTCAAGTGAAATATTGAGCCGTGTTGAAGCAGCTGCTCTGTGTTTCACTGTGCAGGTGGCAACACACCTGCACTTTTAAGAAGATTAGAGATCCCCTTGCAGGTGGATGCAGTGAGTGACTGCACCCACCTGCAAGGGGATGTCTGGGGGGGGGTCCTTGGGACCCCTTTCCCCTCCTGAGGGCTGCCATCAGGGGGCATTCTGACAGTGTACCAAGTAGTGCACTGTCATTGTCCCTCCTGACAAATATGGCGCGGGCGTGCCCCCATGCAAATGAGGGAACACCATCTGAAGTGAATGCTGGGGCTTTGTGTGCCAGCACTATTGGTATTACAGGAGGGGCCCCTTCTGTAATACCTAAGTGCCCTGGGGGCGCACAGAGCAGGCACAAATGCCCGTTGCGCTCCCGGGGCACTTTCAAAATACGACCTCTTGTGTTTTTGCGAATGACAGAGCTTGCAACTTCAAAACCCCTTTGTAGATTGGGTCCCTTGCTCCATAGTTTTTCCATTGATGTTTTTAATGATCTCTACCTTTGTTAATCAGTGCAGCTATAAAATGAACAATTATGAGTCACGGGAGAGCTGGGGTGTGTGGCCAGCTGGTGGAAATTGGTGAGATCTGACAGATTTTTTGGGGCACTCTTATTGATTGCTTTCCAACCAAAGCATATAACTTTAATTTACCAGTTTAGTTGAGATCTCGTGGTAGCTAAATGATAGTTTTTCGTCAGGCCATACATTATGCAGTTTCTGAACAGAGTTTTGGGGTTAAGTACTGTTGGAACCTAATGTTGTCAGGTCACCTAGGGTAGCCTGGCCTAGGGTAAGACGATCTCTAATTGAGGCACATGTGTAAAGGTTGCAAACCACACAGCAGTAATTAAATGCACATCCACACAAAAATGACGCTATACCAATCCTTTGTGGAAAAATACGAATTGTTTTATAAAAGTTCTTTCCCCTTCTGCTGGATTTCAAATTTCCACAATCATATACATCAAGTTCACTGTATCTTCTTACTTACCTACATTTTACAAGTAAACAAATACATTCTTCAACAGATCATGTGCAATAGTACTGTACTCCAATTAACACTTTTTAAATCTTCTTCTGGAATTTAGCTCTTGTCAGTTAACTACAACCCTTCCACAGACATTCTATTTCAGGGAACCAGTTTGGCATTCTCCAGTACAGGTTAACAACTTCTTAGTCAACCCCCTCCCTTTCTCAGTACAAGCTTAAGATGGTTCCATACACCAGTGGCTGTGAGAGAATGTACTGTTCGACTGTCTTAGGCCTCTGACACCTTCAAACCCTCCAGAGTACAGGGTGAATTTATATTATCTCAATTGGCTTATCAGGATACTGCAACCTAGCAGTTCCCCTATCCCCTTTTGTATGCGGAAACCAACCAGTGCTGCACTGTTCCCTGGTTAGCAGGCCAGTCAGGATGAAGTACGGCCCAGTCCTCCTTTACCGGCAGGCGCCGGGCCAGTCCTGATTCTCCCTCCCCTCAGGCTTCCCAGCTTACTTGGCGATGAAGTCTCGAATGCCCGGCCACCAGTCGCACCCTTCCGCTTCAAGTGAGCTCCCCGCTGAAAAACGGGCCTCCCTGCCCCCTCTCCTCTCAGGGGAGCAGGTGCCCTCCTGGGTGAAACTCACGCCGCTCTCACCGGATGGCAGTCGCTCTACGGGCACGCTCCTCTGGGATCTCCCTTCAGACTGTCTTCGGTGTTTCCCCAGCGGAGGCAATACCGCGCATGTGAGTTAGACTAGCAGAGCAGGTACAGAGTCTGCCCCGCCCGCCTGACGCTGGCAGTGGCTCTACCACGGGCCTGCTCGATCCTAGGCCCCTCCTGTCAGGGAGGACTGAATCTGCTTGGGGCATGCGCAATGGCGCCGCCCGGCTTCTGCACAGCCAGCCCCCTTTTTCCTCAGGACAGTGGCACTGCCACAACAACGCTGTCGATGCCTCAGGGGCCCCGCTCACAGCGGAATCAGTGAAAGCAACGCAGCCACCAGAACCCCGACACCCCTCTCCTCTTCCTCACGAGTGGGGAGGGTGATTCACCGGCTGCACGACCAGTCACCGGTAAGGGGCCTCAGTGTCACGAGGGCAGTAGCCTGCTTCAGCACCCAAGAGAAGTGGGTTAGAGATGAATTCTCTCACGTTTGAGCCCCCAAACCTCTATCCTCAGCAGGAACCCACTTACCCTCCATACTGGACAGGAGCCGGTGAAAGGGGGACACTCAGTTCCGTTCTCACAGTAGGGATCTCCGCAGCTCCACAGTTAACTGGAATTAACCCCTTCACCTATCTTGAGGCAACTCTCTCTGTCCAGGGTCAGCAGGACAGGACTAACTTGGTTAGGTCAACAGGAATTGGGGGTGGTGATCCCAGTCAGGAGGCAACCCTTGTGAAGCAGTCGACCCTGTGAGCCCCTACCCCTTCCAGACCTCAGCCTTCACTCTAGCTGTTCCTCTCTGACAAGACAAAATGGCTGTCCAGCATTCCGCCTTATATAGGCTGACCCTCAGAGGTCCAGAAGGGACCAGAAGGTTCTGGAATGCCCTACTCTATCCTATGGGACAGATCCCAGGTGTGACAGTTGAAAACCACCATTTTGTAAACCTGGGTGAATTCCTGTCAGGAAAGGCACCTAGGCCTGAGGTGAAAAACTAGGAGGGCAAAAGAGCACCTATCCCCCAGGCCAACACCATAAAAACCTAGTGGACACAAAAAAAGAATACAAAGGCATGAGGGGCAAAAAGGGGACAAAATAAATAATATATTGAAGGGACTACGCAGACAGGTCTAACAAGTACATATTTAGTAACGCCCTTTAAATATTCAGTAACACCTTTTCACATATAAAAAAAAAGGTTTCGCTTAATTTCTACAAGTGTTTGAACCTCCTAACTTGTTTGAGACTTAAGACACAATAGTAATCTCTATAAGATGGAATGGTTCCAGGTGAACGTTGCTACCCACCTTATCTCCCAAATCCACAGAGATAAGATATTTCAGGTATACTGACAGTTTCACTTTTGCCTCCTAGACCTAAGGTGTAAATTATGTTGAAAAGTAGCACTCCTTTTATTGATAAGGAAATGCTTACACTAAGGGCAAGACCCTACTACCCAATAAGACATAGGGGCCGATTAGGATGGCGGACGGAAATGGGTACTGTCCGCCATGGTGGGGGAAATTTTACTCCCGGCTGCGCCGCGGAGATACCGCGTTTGGGATTAGGATATTCATGTGACGAAACTCCGACCGCGGCGGACGGTTCACAACCAACACCGTCCGCGGCGGTCGGAACACAACCAAGTCCGTCCGCGGCGGACGGAGTTCAATGAACAACCACTGCCGCGGACGGAAATGACCGCGGAAAATAAAACATGTACCGCCATACCTAACTCCGTGGCCGCAATTAGGATAAATCCGCCCGTACCACGGAACGCACAGCCATCCACGTCCGCGGCGGAAACAATGCCACGAGAACCACAGCATCACCGCGGAAGGCCAACACGCACAACATCCCTAGCGCCGAACAAATGTCAGAAACTGCACCGCAAGTCCTAAGCAAACATACGAACATTGACAAGCCCCCCCCCAACACCAATCACAAGCCACCATGACAAGTCCCAATCATCCAATAATGCACACACGTCAACACGCCCACCTACCACCTGACTCGCAACAACCATTGAGACACGACTACAAAATGACACTCACACACAACCACAATCCTATGCACCACAGCATTGCTGCCAGCAAGAGGGCAAATCGAGAAACTGCTAACTCACATAAAATCACATAGAAGACACCCACCCACCACCCTACCACACCCACCACACAAATCCGACACATCACACACCACACACCTGCACCTCCCAACTCACACAACTCACACACTGAGCACCACACACCATGGCACCCAAAAAAAATCCTAAATTCTCAGAGACAGAGTTGAGGGTAATGGTAGACGAAATAATCCGTGTCGAGCCCCACATCTTCGGGGCCCAAGTCCAGCAGACGAGCGTGGCGCAAAAGAACCACATGTGGGACAGGATCGTCACTCGGGTGAATGCGTCGGGGACTGTGCCGAGGACGAAGCATGACATTCAGAGGCGGTGGCATGACCTGAAGACCAGGGTCAAGGGCATCCGAGCGAAAAACGTCACTAGAGCCAATCATACTGGCGGTGGCACACCCCCGGAGCCATTACCCTACACAGATTGGGAGGAGAAGGTGCTGGGGATACTGCACAGAGAGAGCCTAGACGGACTTGACGAAGGAGAAGAGACTGGTGAGTACAAACCAACACCACGATCAGCACGACATGGTCAGGCTCACACAACTGAGAAGAAACATCCCCTACGCCCCAAACCATGCACGTTCGACACCAACTCACTAACATGTCCATGGCTCCCAACAGGCCCCCATGTTCACGGGGAGGGTGGTGGCGGTGGTGGTGGTGGTGGAGGGTGGGGTGTGTGAGAGGCCCAAACTACAACTCCCAACAGGCCCCCATGTTCACGGGGAGGGTGGTGGTGGTGGTGGTGGTGGTGGTGGAGGGTGGGGTGTGTGAGAGGCCCAAACTACAACTCCCAACAGGCCCCCATGTTCACGGGGAGGGTGGTGGTGGTGGTGGTGGTGGTGGAGGGTGGGGTGTGTGAGAGGCCCAAACTACAACTCCCAACAGGCCCCCATGTTCACGGGGAGGGTGGTGGTGGTGGTGGTGGTGGTGGTGGAGGGTGGGGTGTGTGACAGGCCCAAACTACAACTCCCAACAGGCCCCCATGTTCACGGGGAGGGTGGTGGTGGTGGAGGGTGGGGTGTGTTCGACAGGAAACCGAAATGGCTACAAATCCATATACCCATGTAATGTCCAAATTACTGACCAGCTCGATCTTGTCCCTCAGGTGATCGTCAACTGACTGCGGAAACCAGTACCCGGCCGCCAGCCTCGCCTCTCACATCTACAGGACTCTCTGGTGACGAGGACACAGTCAGCTCCGGGGCGGAGGATGGAGCGGGACCAAGCACGCAGCCAGGGCCATCTGGCTCACAGGGACTCCCTGGACAGACCAACGTCGCATGTGTGACTCCAGCGGCACCTGTCTCTGTGATCTGCACAGTCCCCACCACCACCAGTACCACCAGTACCACCACTACCACCAGCACCACGACTCCTGCCGCTGCCACCCAGCAGAACCCACCGCGCAACGCTGGTCCAACGGCCCCACACACAAGCAGGGTGAGTGGGCCACAAACACAGGCAACGGGACAACATCCAATCAGGCGAGCCACACACCGCCGTGCAGAGGAGGAACAGCTACCCCAGCCAGTGGCACAGTCCCTACAAGCTCTTGCCAGGTGCCAGGCGTCATACGACCGGTCCCAGGCAAACGCTGATCGTGCACACCAGGACTCAGTGGACAACACCAACACCCAGCGCCAAATCGCTGGCATCCTTGGCCAGATGTTGCTGATCATGGGGCAGCAGGCAACGATGTGGAGTGAATGGGTTGACCGGAACAACCCCCCCCCCCCCCCCCTCCACCAAGTGTGGTAGCGCCACCGTCACCTCCGCCTCCCCCGCCACCTCCGCCTCCCCCGCCACCTCCGCCTCCGCCGCCACCTCCGCCTCCGCCTCCACCGCCGCCACCACCATCTGAGCCCCTGGCGACGGATGTGGCCCATCAACAACCTGCCCTCCCAGCTGACTCTGTTCCAGGTCAGAGACGGAGGGGCCGTCCGAGTAAGAAAGAGGCTGAGAGCAGTGTTGGAGCGCCAGGCACACGCTCCAAGAGGGGACGACCATGACAATGTCACTGCCTGTGCCAGACATTCACCCAGCTAAGTAGCCTGTCCCACAGACAATCATTCCCACTGGTCTGCTGGTCTACCCTGACACCCCCCAATGTGGCGTCAGCACGGACATTTCATCAGCCAATACCTTCAACTCCAACTCCCTCCACCCCACTGACTTGTAAATATTCACCAGCACAGAAGCACAACCTGTAAATAAATAGCATTAATTCACACAATGATGTTTTGCCTCCATGTTTATTCACATGATTGCCATCAGATACAGACGTAAACAGGTACAGGGATCATAGTCGTACATGATCATGGCGCAGCGGGAGTGACCTAGAGAAAACCAGAGACAGCAAACACACGTCAGTAAAGAGATTCACACACATCACAACACAATGCACAGCTACATTACACAAACGACAACCATCACACAAGCATGGGATGAGAGCACACACATCATGGACACTTCCATGTCCAAAGACATGAAGACACACATGTGCAACCATCACAAACAACACCCAGCTGATTAACCCCATACCCACACAACACCAGCAAACATACATGAGGCATTGTCAACCGCCACTACAGGTAGATACTCACATTCAAGGGAAGTAGCGATCTATGAGCTGGCGCCTCTGGTCCACACCTTCCTCCTCACCACTATCCTCATCAGTGGACATGGGTGGGATGGGAGGCCGAGGCACTCCTTCGTCTTCAGGGTCCAACAGCAGTTCAATGCCATTGCGTAATGCAATGTTGTGGAGCATGCAGCAGGCTATCACGATCTTGCATACTTTTCCTGGTGTGTAAGGCAGGGCCCCTCCGGTCTTATCGAGGCACCGAAACCTGGACTTTAGCAGTCCAAAGGTACGTTCGATGACTCTCCGTGTCCTTCCATGTGCCTCATTGTACCGCATGTCACCCGCCGTCCTCGGATTACGTAGGGGACTGAGGAGCCAGGGCCGGTTTGGGTAAGCCGAGTCGCCTATGTAGGGGGATGACAGAGACAAACATCTGAAATATATATGGTGGGTACTCCATGCAACACAGAGATCACAAGAGTACCCACTGCACACTCACCAACAAGCCACGCTTGACCGGGTCGCAGATTTGCCATGAGTCGTGGGACATTGCTGCTCCGCATGATGTGGGCGTCATGTGCGGATCCAGGAAATCTGGCACACACATGGGAGATGATGTTGTTCGCCAGGCACACCACCTGCACGTTCAGCGAATGAAAGTGTTTGCGATTCCTGAACACTTGTTCGCGTGCCCGTGGTGGAATCAGAGCGATGTGTGTGCCATCAATTGAGCCCACAACGTGAGAGTGCATAGAAAGCAGCTTTGACAGCTGGCAACTCTTCCGGCCGTGGAAAATGTATGTACTCATCCTTGTAGAGCATCATAGCTGTCAACACATCCCGAAGAACCGTGCTAAACATGGCCTGCGACATCCCCCCGGAAACTGCAACAGTGAACTGAAAAGTGCCAGTAGCGAAGAAATGTAGTACCGCTATGACCTTTGCAGTGGGTGTAATCGACCCAGGATACGTTCTACGTGGCTGCAGATGAGGAGACAATAGTGCCACAAGGTCCATCAACCGACGTCGATCCAGCCTGAATTTCCGAATGATCTCCTCGTCTACCATATCCTCCAGCACAGTGTATGGCCGAAGCACATTTGGAGCCCTCCTGTGTGGGACAGAGATGTAACTTTGGTCAACTTACAAACGACGCATACGTGTAGAACTCCATCACATGTGTACCTTACTGACAAAACTTCTGTCATCACCCTAATGTTTCGTAGACACATCACAGACACTCATGCTACTGCATGCACACAAACGATAAGTGTACACACGCCATGTCATCAAGCACAAATGCCACCACCAATAATGATGTGCATACGGAAATGACATGCATGGTGACACAACGTACAAAACACATACACGGAATGCATGTGTACCACCACCACTGTAGTCACCTCGACACAACAAGAAACTGACAACAGATGCATTAATTGGCCACGCAGCCGTGATGTACTGTGTAGTTGTGAAGATGTAACAACGTCTGTAGGGTCACACCCGACGTCAACAAGTAGAAATGCACATCTTTTGCCCATAATGTGCCGACCGATTGCCATTGTATGGACACACATGCTATATTGTATGACATATGACCTTTCCCAATCACGCTCACATCCCTCATGACACAACTGCACACAACACATCACGGTGCAGCGTCTGACAAGATCACATAATTGGCGCCGCCATGGCGGTGCTCAACTTCCGCTACTTCCCAAAGGCCATATGCGGCCAGCGTCCCTCTCCCCATTGGCTGCATGTGCATGGACCGTCACGGGCAGACATCGGCGACCGCACGTGCAAGCCTCAGGCACGGATGCTTCCGTTGCAACAATGTACTATCACTGGCGCCTCCATGGCGGTGCACGTACTCAGCGGGGGAGGTGCAGGCCCATACACCCTGTAGATGTAGTCAATGGACATGCCATTTCATGACCCCCCTTACAGTCACCTTGCATCATCCACCGTACACCGACCGGAGCGGCCGGGCCTAGGACGACCGCCGTGCCCGGCCATGAACACAAGCGCCATGGCCGGGCACGGCGGTTGTTCATGGCCGGGCACGGCGGTTGAACATGGCCGGGCACGGCGGTTGTTCATGGCCGGGCACGGCGGTTGAACATGGCCGGGCACGGCGGTTGAACATGGCCGGGCACGGCGGTTGAACATGGCCGGGCACGGCGGTTGTTCATGGCCGGGCACGGCGGTTGAACATGGCCGGGCACGTTCAACCGCCGTGCCCGGCCATGTTCAACCGCCGTGCCCGGCCATGTTCAACCGCCGTGCCCGGCCATGTTCAACCGCCGTGCCCGGCCATGTTCAACCGCCGTGCCCGGCCATGTTCAACCGCCGTGCCCGGCCATGAATAACCGCCGTGCCCGGCCATGTTCAACCGCCGTGCCCGGCCATGTTCAACCGCCGTGCCCGGCCATGTTCAACCGCCGTGCCCGGCCATGAACAACCGCTGTGCCCGGCCATGTTCAACCGCCGTGCCCGGCCATGTTCAACCGCCGTGCCCGGCCATGTTCAACCGCCGTGCCCGGCCATGAACAACCGCCGTGCCCGGCCATGTTCAACCGCCGTGCCCGGCCATGAACAACCGCCGTGCCCGGCCATGTTCAACCGCCGTGCCCGGCCATGTTCAACCGCCGTGCCCGGCCATGTTCAACCGCCGTGCCCGGCCATGAACAACCGCCGTGCCCGGCCATGTTCAACCGCCGTGCCCGGTCATGAACAACCGCCGTGCCCGGCCATGTGCAACCGCCGTGCCCGGCCATGAACAACCGCCGTGCCCGGCCATGGCGCTTGTGTTCATGGCCGGGCACGGCGGTCGTCCTAGGCCCGGCCGCTCCGGCCGGTGTACGGTGGATGATGCAAGGTGACTGTAAGGGGGGTCATGAAATGGCATGTCCATTGACTACATCTACAGGGTGTATGGGCCTGCACCTCCCCCGCTGAGTACGTGCACCGCCATGGAGGCGCCAGTGATAGTACATTGTTGCAACGGAAGCATCCGTGCCTGAGGCTTGCACGTGCGGTCGCCGATGTCTGCCCGTGACGGTCCATGCACATGCAGCCAATGGGGAGAGGGACGCTGGCCGCATATGGCCAATCGCAAGTAGCGGAAGGTGTGCACCGCAACTATGGGCCAGTCATTGGCCCATTTCACGATCACGCTTCCAGGGCTGACCAATTGCTGGCGACGTATGCCACTGACACGTGCTGAGGGCCCTATATATGTGTGTTGGCCAAAACGACGCTACCTACCCTGGGGACCAGTGCTGCCTGTGACCATCACCTCGACCTACTGCTGCTGCTGAGCTGACCACCGACTGCTGCCTGTGACCATCACCTCGACCTACTGCTGCTGCTGAGCTGACCACCGACTGCTGCCTGTGACCATCACCTCGACCTACTGCTGCTGCTGAGCTGACCACCGACTGCTGCCTGTGACCATCACCTCGACCTACTGCTGCTGCTGAGCTGACCACCGACTGCTGCTCTAGTGCCATACTCCGTGATCTTGCCATGTCGAGAGGCAATGAGATCCGGTCTCGACCCTTCACCGCCGCGGAGCTCGATGTCCTCGTGGACGGTGTACTCCGCAACTATGGACGCCTCTACGGCGCACCAGGACGGGTGGTAAGTGCAGTGTGGGACATGTTGGTGTGCATGAGGGGGCTAAATGATCTTGCCAATTTCTATCTTAGCTGTGTAGTGTGGGCTACACATATGTTCCCGATTGTGCATGGCTGCTGACAGTTACGTCTTGCCCCTATGTGTGTCACAGGCCACCTGTCCACTGACTAAAACCCTTTTCTCTTTCATCATGGTAGGTCAAGCTGCACCTTCGCAAGGACCTGTGGAGGGGCATAGCACGGGAAGTACGGGCATTGGGGGTGTGCAACAGACGACATACACACTGCCACAAACGCTGGGACGACATTTCCAGGCTGAGCAAGAATGTAGCTGAAGTAACACTGGGCCTGATTCCAAGGACGCCCCGTCTGGCCCGACGCTCCATGACCCCTCTCATGCACCGTATAATTGCAGTGACGCATCCTGAACTGGCCGAACGTCTGAGTGCCGATCAACAGCAAACTAGCGGTGAGCATACTGTCTGTGTAGGAAACTTGTGAGTGCTGTGCATGTATTGGTGCCCAGACACACTATTGAGTTCCGTGTTGCGTACGTATGCCTGTGCTGCCATTTTGGTCCCATTGGGTGGTACTCATTTGACAGCCAGGTCCGCCATGTTGACACGCCACTTGCTTAGTACTTGAGTGTTAATGCACATCCCCTAGTGGTCCATGGCCCCATTCCAGGAAATGTGAGGATGACTGGTAGGGGTGGGCCATGTGCAGGATGTGGGCTCCTAAACCTTTGTCTGCTATGTAATTTGGCTATCCTGTTCCTTCTGTACGTCAGTCTGCCCATGACTCACACATCTTTTCTGTGCATTTCAGCTTTGACAGAGGACACTCTGCCACAGACGGTGGAGAGTAGCCGAGGAAATGAGTCCGGCTCAGGCATCGCACACACGCAGACTGACACGGAGGAGGCCAGCGCCGGAGAGGAGGACAGGACCGTCCCTGAGGACTCGCATGTGGAGACACCATCGTCCTCCTCGTCGGACACTCTTGGTGAGCCTGCACTGTTGTCACAGACTGGGAGTGGGCACTCATCACCTTCTGTCGGAAGACAGCACACAGGGCCCACACTTCCACCAACTGCACCATGTACTGTTCGTGGCCGGAGGAGTAGGGGGAGCAGAGTGGCGTTTGGTGCAGGCACCGCTGCCCCTGCCACGGTGAGCCAAAATGCACTGTGTGCTGAGGCAGTTGATCTGCTGCGACAGCTGTGTGTGGGGCAGACCAATATGACGAATGCATTCCAGGACCATGATAGGAAGTTGGGGCAGGTGGTGGCATTCATGGAAGGGATGCATGGCGATCTTTCAGGTCTACACAGGACAGTGCAGTCATTGGCAAGCAGTGTGTCGTCTGCAATAGTTCAGTCGAATGCACAGGGTCCTACTTCTGTTTCCCCATCTACACCGCTGGATGTCTCAGGGGGTAGTGATTATTGTGAGCAAGACTCAAATAAAGGTTATTGCACTAGAAGCAGCGTCAGACAGCACGTCAGGGCACGCAGGGCACAGACCACATCCCCTAGATCACCTACATCTGTTCACGTACACGACGTCAGATGCACTGGAGTACACACACAGGATCCACAAGTGTTGTTGGAGGACATGCCTTCAGGAGCTACACAGGCATTCAACACAAAAGGTACTCCCAAGGCATGGGATACTCACATGTCCATGGACTGTTCCTTGGACAAGGCCAGTCAGAAGACTAAGGCACCTACTAAGAGCAGGGAGACTCCCAAGAGCAGGCCCACAGCGGTCGATAGGAACACTCCCAAGGACAGTGAGAAGACTAAGGCACCTACTAAGTGCAGGGAGACTCCCAAGAGCAGGCCCACAGCAGAGGTAAGGGACACTCCCAAGGACAGTGAGAAGACCAAGGCACCTACTAAGAGCAGGGAGACTCCCAAGAGCAGGCCCACAGCGGTCGATAGGAACACTCCCAAGGACAGTGAGAAGACTAAGGCACCTACTAAGTGCAGGGAGACTCCCAAGAGCAGGCCCACAGCAGAGGTAAGGGACACTCCCAAGGACAGTGAGAAGACTAAGGCACCTACTAAGAGCAGGGAGACTCCCAAGAGCAGGCCCACAGCGGTCGATAGGAACACTCCCAAGGACAGTGAGAAGACTAAGGCACCTACTAAGTGCAGGGAGACTCCCAAGAGCAGGCCCACAGCAGAGGTAAGGGACACTCCCAAGGGCATGGACACACACAGAGAGCAGGTGTCTACTGGAGACAGGTGCACCACAGACGACAAGTCTGCTGGCAGGAACAGGGCGGCGAGCAGGGCACAGGCTACATCCAGAGACAACACTCCACCTAAGGATAAGGCACCTCCTACGGACAAGGCATCTAGCATGGACATTGGCGCAATCAAGGACAGGCATACTCCACCCCTGGCTGCACTGAGGCTGATGTTTACTACTGGACGCCAAACTAATGTCTCCGCGGCGGAGTCCCCCCATACCTCCACTCCCATCCAGGCCAGTCAGAAGCAGAGGTGGGTGTCCCCTGTTGTAGCATCCCCCATTACACATCATTCCGAGTCCAGGCGGCAGGCACAGAGCAAACGACAAGCAGGCTCCAGCACGTCCCCAGAAACCAGGTCCCCGGCAGCAGTTGCTCCACCTATGCTGGGTGGTGATTCTTTGGAGTCCCCGCCACTTGGCAGTCCAGTCCTGTCCAGGGTGCACTCACACCTCCATAAGAAACGCAGACACACACCATTGACACCTGCCACACCCGATTTGGCTCTAGATGACCTATCACCAGCTCCCAGGCCCACCCTGCCTCCTGGCCCATACAGCCCTGTGGCTCATCATTTCAGTTGTCCCAGTGGCGCTGGTGCAGTTGACTCTCATGTATCAGATGGTGGCACAGTGTCAGTTGTGCCCTCTCCTGTTGCACGTCCTGGCAGTGTATCTGGGTCTATGGCTCACGTGTCAGTTAGGAGATCTGTGGCTGTGTTGCACACTCCTGTTTCTGGTGCTGCCAGTGTGTCTGGGTCAGTGGCTCACGTGTCAGTGACTACATCTGTGGCTGTGTCTCACACTCCTGTTGCTGGTGCTGCCAGTGTGTCTGGGTCCGTGGCCCATGTGTGTGTGACTCGGGCTGTGGCTGTGTCTCACACTCCTGTTGCTGGTGCTGCCAGTGTGTCTGGGTCCGTGGCCCATGTGTGTGTGACTCGGGCTGTGACTGTGTCTCACACTCCTGTTGCTGGTGCTGCCAGTGTGTCCGAGGCAGGTGGTTCACGCAGTCCCCCTGAGTCTGTGATGTGAGGTGCTGTACACTTCACTGAAATGTTACTTCACATGGTGTGTCCATTGGGAACTGCGTGGCACTCTTGTGGTTCCTGTGACGGGTTGGTAGGGACACGTAGTTGTGCAGCCTCTGATGTACCTGCTGTGTACTGCACTGTGCCCTGTTGATGCTCTGATACTGCATAGTGCCCTCTCGTTACCTGCTATGATGTACCTGCTGTGTACTGCACTGTGCCCTGTTGATGCTCTGATACTGCATAGTGCCCTCTCGTTACCTGCTATGATGTACCTGCTGTGTACTGCACTGTGCCCTGTTGATGCTCTGATACTGCATACTGCCCTCTCGTTACCTGCTATGATGTACCTGCTGTGTACTGCACTGTGCCCTGTTGATGCTCTGATACTGCATACTGCCCTCTCGTTACCTGCTATGATGTACCTGCTGTGTACTGCACTGTGCCCTGTTGATGCTCTGATACTGCATACTGCCCTCTCGTTACCTGCTATGATGTACCTGCTGTGTACTGCACTGTGCCCTGTTGATGCTCTGATACTGCATAGTGCCCTCTCGTTACCTGCTATGATGTACCTGCTGTGTACTGCACTGTGCCCTGTTGATGCTCTGATACTGCATAGTGCCCTCTCGTTACCTGCTATGATGTACCTGCTGTGTACTGCACTGTGCCCTGTTGATGCTCTGATACTGCATACTGCCCCTCTCATGTGCTGCCTCTGATGGACCTGTTCTGTGCAATGGACTGTTCATGCACTTGGCCCCTCTCATGTGCTGCCTCTGATGGACCTGTTCTGTGCAATGGACTGTTGATTCTCTGTGCCCCTCTCATGTGCTGCCTCTGATGGACCTGTTCTGTGCAATGGACTGTTGATTCTCTGTGCCCCTCTCATGTGCTGCCTCTGATGGACCTGTTCTGTGCAATGGACTGTTCATGCACTTGGCCCCTCTCATGTGCTGCCTCTGATGGACCTGTTCTGTGCAATGGACTGTTGATTCTCTGTGCCCCTCTCATGTGCTGCCTCTGATGGACCTGTTCTGTGCAATGGACTGTTGATTCTCTGTGCCCCTCTCATGTGCTGCCTCTGATGGACCTGTTCTGTGCAATGGACTGTTGATTCTCTGTGCCCCTCTCATGTGCTGCCTCTGATGGACCTGTTCTGTGCAATGGACTGTTCATGCACTTGGCCCCTCTCATGTGCTGCCTCTGATGGACCTGTTCTGTGCAATGGACTGTTCATGCACTTGGCCCCTCTCATGTGCTGCCTCTGATGGACCTGTTCTGTGCAATGGACTGTTCATGCACTTGGCCCCTCTCATGTGCTGCCTCTGATGGACCTGTTCTGTGCAATGGACTGTTGATTCTCTGTGCCCCTCTCATGTGCTGCCTCTGATGGACCTGTTCTGTGCAATGGACTGTTGATTCTCTGTGCCCCTCTCATGTGCTGCCTCTGATGGACCTGTTCTGTGCAATGGACTGTTGATTCTCTGTGCCCCTCTCATGTGCTGCCTCTGATGGACCTGTTCTGTGCAATGGACTGTTCATGCACTTGGCCCCTCTCATGTGCTGCCTCTGATGGACCTGTTCTTTGCAATGCCCTGTTGATGCTCTGATACTGCATAGTGCCCTCTCGTTACCTGCTCTGATGTACCTGCTGTGTACTGCACTGTGCCCTGTTGATGCTCTGATACTGCATACTGCCCTCTCGTTACCTGCTATGATGTACCTGCTGTGTACTGCACTGTGCCCTGTTGATGCTCTGATACTGCATACTGCCCTCTCGTTACCTGCTATGATGTACCTGCTGTGTACTGCACTGTGCCCTGTTGATGCTCTGATACTGCATACTGCCCTCTCGTTACCTGCTATGATGTACCTGCTGTGTACTGCACTGTGCCCTGTTGATGCTCTGATACTGCATACTGCCCTCTCGTTACCTGCTATGATGTACCTGCTGTGTACTGCACTGTGCCCTGTTGATGCTCTGATACTGCATACTGCCCTCCCGTTACCTGCTATGATGTGCCTGCTCTGGTGCCCACTTTGCCCATGCTCACGCATACACTGTGATTGAACCCCTATTTTGTGAAATAAAGGTGGTCTATCAAATCTCGTGGTTTTTCGTTGTCATTCCTGCTTGCGTACTACAATTGTGTATTCGTATTTGCTTCTCATCAGTGGTTACGGTGACATGACACTCCCCCTCCCTACGTCACGTCCCTTGCTGGTATTCACCTCCAGACAGCCAATGGTTTGTGCCTTACCTGCGTCGTCCATAGTAGGCCATGACTAGGACGTGGTGGATCGCGAAGAGCATCGGGAAGGCGTGTAGCGCAGGGTCCATGGTGGTGGTCAGCTTGCGGTGGGTATCTCGGCTATGTCACCTGTGTTCGCTGTGGGGATTCCGACGTGTTCAGACAGGTTGTTTTTCCGCTGCGGTTTTATGTGTGTTTTCCGCCATCTTGATTGGGGGGACGGTCTTCGTCGTCAGTACGTACGGCGGTGCGTCCGGATCTGTTACGTCCGCCGCGTGGTCGTGTGTAGTTGGCCGGCGGAGCGTGCTTTTCCGTCGCGGACGGAAATTTGACAAGTTTTCCTATCCTGATATGGCGGACGGAGTATCCGCGGCAGGCGGACACGGAAAAGGCTTTTTCCACCTACTCACGGGCCGCGGTGGCTCTTCCGTCCGCCATCCTAATCGACCCCATAGTTTGTATTTTACAAACACAATTTATTTAACATGGTCGATAATCGAGTTTGTGCTGAGATCGCTAGATCTCCCGAGATCACTAGGCTAGGCAATTCTGCTTTCTAATTCCCATTCGCTACTATTAGGCCTGTTTGTTATCTATACCATTCTAAAAGGTTATTGTCATTTCTGACTCGTGGAAGTGATGTAATCCATACCTCTTGCCAAGTTCTGCCAGGCCCGGGATTCAAGTCAGCATCTACAAGCAATTCAGGAATGGCAAAATGTGAAGGGAGGGCTTGAACCACTCTGTTCTGCACTGAACGCTTATCTCCAGCTCTGCAGCTCTCCTGCCCCAGTAAATGGAGGGCTCAGCTACTCTCCGTCTGGCAGCCTGTTCCAGCAAATCACCTATGCCTGAGTTTCTCAGTGTCACACGTCTGCTCGGATTGACAGTTCTCTCTCCCTTACCTTATTTTCTGACCAGTCTTATATAGAGTATCTGACCACAACTTATCTCATTGTACCAGCCCGGAAAGCGCTGCTTTTTAATTTACTGTCATAAATAGTTTTGACACCGTGTCGTACAACTCGTCAGTACATCTTAAACTCATAATAATCTTCACATTTTGCTTATCTATATTGTGCAAATTATCATCATGGAATTTAACTGAGGACATCATTCGAACTAAAATAGATAACCTGTCATGTGAAAATCCTGATGCCAACATTCTACTGGCATCTGAAAGAAATTTGTTGACGTTGCATTACCTATGCACCAACATATGTACCAAAACAATCATAACGATAGAGCATATTTGAAGAATGCATGTTTGAGAAGTAAACCTCGTGCATACAAAATGGAGAAATTAAAGAGATCATGTAAAAACCCTATAATAAGAGAAAATCACTTGTGCCTGTATTTGAAATTTATTCAATTGTTAACCAAGGGCAGATTTTTATCAATCATACAGGTGGATATGAGGCACATTCCTACGTGTTACGGTGCCTTTCGTGTGCTACTTTTATATTTTTCTTTCTGATCACTGTAATGCAGTTAACGGTGTAGTTGCCGCACGCACACATGCATCCCTACATCCGCAGGCCAGGCGTGGCCTGCGGGGTGAAATAAATGAAGGGCGGGCGCTCGTGCACGTCACTTCCGAATGTGACGACGGTGTCAGGCTGAGTCCCTGCGCTGCGCGCTGCCAGCCTCCGCACTATTCACTAAGCCTGATTGCGGCCTAGCCCACTCATTGCCTGGCACACAACATTGGCGATGAGCGGAGGGGGCCCAACCCTCGCCCGCGCATCGGTGACCCTGTCGGAGCTGCCTGCTCCTTTACGCGGTGCCTACCGCGATACATCTGCCTGCTGTGGCGTGGTGCCCTCCTGTGCCTGCCTGCCGCTTGCTGTGGCGTGGTGCCCTCCTGTGCCTGCCTGCCCACCCCCGCCTCCATGCACCTGGGCCCCAGACGATCCGGTAGCTGCCTGCAGGACGCGGCGCCGTGGTGCGCTTCACCGGACCGGAGACGCGACAAGGTGCGGTATCCCACGCATCTCGCGTGAGCCGCGGATCCCGGGAGGCCATGCCGATGCTCACGCATTGCGTGTGAGAAGCGGGAGTACGCCCTACCGATGCCCACGCATTACGCGTGAGGGGTGCAAAACGGCTGGGGGTTCATCCTACTGTGCCCTGGAGAGAATGCATGCTGCGACACAGCTCTAAGAAGGTCCCCAAGCAGAATCTCGGCGCCTTCACGCAGACGGAGGCCGGTGAGACACTCAACGAGGCCGAGGTGAGCCGCGCATATTGCCACGAGGTGCCGCAGTACCGGCGCAGTTGCGGGGGACAGACAGAGGGTGCGCACAACCTTCCAATCGGGCGTAAAGACAAGTAGAGAAAGCCACCCCGACGCACTGCCACAATGGGAGACGAAGACGCGCCAGCAGCTACGGTTCATATCCGGTTTCAGCATGCTGCTTCCAGGGTATTACCCCCATTCAGGGAATCGGAGGACCCATCCACTGCCGCTCCAAGATGGAAGATTTGGCTAGAAAGACTGGAAAATTATTTCGTGGTCACGAGAGAGACAGACAAAGCAGTGAGAAGGTCGCTCTTGCTACACTATGCAGGGGATGAGATATTCAGATTGTTCAAACACCTGCCTAATACGGGGGCGGCGGACGATTACGACGCGGCGGTTGCTGCCCTCAACGGCCATTTTGACCCCCAACTGAATGTAGACTTCGAAGTGTTCAAACTGGGACAAGCGCGCCAGAGGGAAGGGGAGACGATGGACCAGTTCCATGCCCGTGTCAGGGAGCTAGCCAGTTCCACCGACGAAGACCAACCAAAGGCCATAAGGAGATAGACCATTCAAGGATGTCGTGACAAGACACTGAGAGGGTCAATCCTACGCAAACCAGGATTCTCCTTGGAGGACATCTTAATTCCGGCCAGGTCTCATGAACTTTCAAACGTCAGAGCCACCGCCATGGAACAAGCGCTACACAACCCCCAGGTCAAGACAGAAACCATCAAGGTTGAGAGGGCAGATGCAGTACGGCCTCAATCACGTGGACCACCGCAGAAAGAATATCGGAGAGACCCGCCACGAGCGCGGTGCGGGTATTGCGGGCACGAGCCTCACGCAGCCAAGGACTGCCCCGCCCAAGGAAAAAACGTGCGCAAATTGTGGAATCCCAAACCACTTCGCATCAGTGTGCCGCAGAAGGAACACGTCAAAGTATTTCAGGAAATCAAGGACGCCCACCAAAGCTGTTCGTCAACTATCGCTGGCCGACCCACCGCCAGCGAAAGCAGAAAGACACCTACCCACGGTGTATGATGATTCGGAGTCGGAGGATGAAGAGGCCTACATCGTCTCATTCGCGCGAGAACTAAAGCGACGGCGGCGACCACAACCAACGTGCGTTGTGCAGATTGCGGGAAACGAAGTCAAGGCCATCATTGACACTGGCGCCACCATCAACGTAATGGGCCTGCAGCAGTTCAACAAGCTACGCCCGCGGCCCCTGGTGGTGCCGTCCAAGACGAGGATCTTTGCCTACGGAGCGGACACGCCGCTACCACTCAAAGGAAAAATCACAATACCCATTCAGTCCGATGAGTCCGAGGTGATGGCGACAGTCCACATCATCAACCGAGAGGCTGACACTTTGTTAAGTAGTCACACCGCTGAAGTCTTGAAACTGATAGCATTTGCCAGCCGCATCAGAGCACATCAAGTGGATGAACTATTGGGACGATTCCCCGAACTATTCCGAGGCCTGGGCTGCATAAAGTGTGAACCGATCAAACTACATATCGACAAATCCGTCACTCCCACCGCCCTGCGCCACCGCCGGATACCATTTCACCTACGCCCCCTGGTGGAAAAGGAACTTGAGAAACTGGAGAACATGGGCGTCATCGAAAAGGTCACGGGGCCCACCCCGTGGGTATCACCAATGGTCATTGTGGAAAAGCCCAAGTAACCCGGTGAAATCCGCCTATGCATCGACATGCGGCTTCCTAACGCTGCAATCCGGAGGGAGAGACATCTGACCCCCACGATGGATGACATCGTGGCTGACGTGAATGGGTCGAAGTGGTTTTCGAAAATAGACTTAAACGCAGGATACCATCAGCTACCCTTAGCGGAGGAAAGCCGATTTATTACCACCTTCAGCACCCATCTTGGCCTCCGACGCTATAAGCGTTTAAACTTTGGCAACTCATCGGCGGCGGAGGTGTTTCAGAACACCATCAGAGAACTCCTGACCGGGCTACCGGGGGTAATAAATGTCAGCGATGACATTCTGATACACTCCGCCACCGCCTCAGAACATCACAAACAGCTGCGAGATGTCCTAAAGAGACTGAGCGCCCATGGAGCGACACTCCACAAAGAAAAGTGCCAATTCTTTCAGCCCTCAATAGAATTCTTCAGATACGTCTTTAACCAGGAAGGCATCCAAATAGACCAGAGGAAGTCCAAGGCCATCAAGGACGCCCTAGCACCGAAGTCCCCGACAGAAGTAAGGAGTTTCCGTGGAATGGCCACCTACTGTGGCCGGTTCATACCGGGCACAGCTACTCGGAGTGAGCCGCTACGAGCGCTGACCAAGACGGATGCCACATGGCAGTGGGGCCCGAAAGAAGACGAAGCGTTCCAGAGCATCAAGGACGCTCTCCTGGAGAAGGCCACTCTTTCATACTTTGACCCCACAAAACACACGGAGGTGATCGTTGATGCCAGCCCGGTGGGCCTCGGTACGGTCCTGACCCAAGAACACGAACCCGGCCAGTGGACGGCACTAGCTTTTGCCAGCAAAGCCCTAACTCCGACTGAGACCAGGTACGCCCAGATCGAGAGGGAGGCTCTCGCCCTTAAGTGGGCTTGTGGCCATTTTCACTTATATCTACAAGGACACTCTTTCGTCATGGTCACGGACCACCAACCGCTGGTGTCCCTCATCAAGGGAACTGCCCCACACCCACCACCTCGCATTGAACGATGAGTAATCCAGCTACAATCATATGAGATGGAAGTAGTATATCGCCCGGGGAACAAGAATCCCGCAGACTACCTGTCTCGTCATCCCGCTCTGCAAGAGACAGAATCAGTAGACGACAACTGTGAGGAGTATGCCCAGTGGGTGGCACTCACTTCATGCCCGCAAAGCATAACAATAGAAGACATCAAGGAAGCAGCTGCCGCCGACAACATCTACCTGAGGTCTCTTCAGGCGGTCCAAGAAGGCTCGTGGGCTGACTACTTACGTCCACCCAATTCCTGGTCTGTGGAAGACAAAGAGTCACTCACGAAGATCTGGAGAGTCCGACATGAGCTAAGTGCCACGGAAGACAGAGTGTTGCTAAGAGGATCACAATTGGTAATCCCCCAGAGCCTGAGACACCGGGCAGTACAACTCGCCCATGGGGGCCACCAGGGCAAGACGAAGATGAAGGCGCGCTAGAGGGAAAAAGTATGGTTCCCGGAGCTGGAGAACATGGTGGAGGAATACGTGAGAAACTGCATGGCTTGCCAGCTGACAAGTGACCCTGAATGACCCGCACCGGTGATCACGGAAGAAGCCTGCACATCTCCCTGGACCAAGGTCAGCATAGATTTTGGAAGTTTCCCGGGGGAAGGACACACACTAGTGGCCATTGATTCCTACTCCAAGTACCCGCTAATGGAGAGGGTTACTTCCACGGCATTCACACATGTAGGGCCGGCGTTGGAAAAGATATTCTCCATGTTTGGATACCCATCTGAGCTACGGAGTGACAACGGACCACCCTTCCAAGGGACTGAATTCGCCACATTCCTCAGGGCAAGAGGGATTCATCACCGTCGCATCACACCTCAGTGGCCCCAGGCAAATGGGGACGTTGAGAGATTCATGCGGACCCTCAACAAGGTATTCCGGATAGCCATGGTGGAGCAGGCCGACCCCGAGCAACGACTGCATGAATTCCTGCGAGAGTATCGGGGCACTCCTCACTGCACAATGCAGAGAAGCCCATGGGCCCTCATGTTCCAAGGACCACGCAGGGACCTCCTCCCTACTGCCCCAGGCTGGACACCCTCCCCGGTTGACCCTTAAGAAGCACAGGAACGGAGACGACAAGGAAATCAGCGAGCCAGCCGGTGCAGGAGAGCGACTCCAAGAGACTTGAGCCAGGGAACCCGAGTGATCATACGGAACAGACGCCCCGGGGGAAAGTTCCAGACTCGATATGAGCCGGGCACCTGGACAGTAACGTCCACAAAAGGCACCATGGTTACCGCCCAAAAGGGGGAAGAGGAAGTATCACAAAATGCTTCATGGTTCAAAGCCCTACCACCAGAGTCCAGACCACACCCAGAGGCTGCGGAATCGGACAATGAGCCATCCGTGGCGGCGACTCCCAGAGGAGAAGATAATATGCCCCCAGAGAGCCAGACGGAGGGACCTGCATCCGCGCTGGTGCCCCAAACGCCGCCGGCCAAGATCAGAGGCACCCCTCAATGTGCCGAAGGTGGCTGGGTTAACACCCGGAGATATAATCTGCGGCCCAACCCACCACCGAGTCAGAAGTTGAAAGACTATGCCTGCCTACTGAGATGAGACCCTGAAGCTGCCATCAAGGGACACGCAAGTACCCAGGCATTTGTGTCTGAACTGTATTACAAGTCATGACTGTTTTCACCCTTTTGAAAAATATATAGTTGGATAGGGATGTAATGCAGGCAACAGTCTAGTTGCCGCACGCACACACGCATCCCTAAATCGGCAGGCCAGGCGTGGCCTGTGGGGTGAAATAAATGAAGGGCGGGCGCTCGTGCACGTCACGTCCGAATGTGACCACGGTGTCAGGCTGAGTCCCTGCGCTGCGCGCTGCCAGCCTCCGCGCCTTTTCACTAGGCCTAATTGCGGCCTAGCCCACTCATTGCCTGGCACACAACAATCACTACATCGCAAGCAAGTAAACATGTATTTGAAAGAGGGTGAGTTTGGAAGTTAGGGTATGAAGGAGAATGCATGTAAGCAAAAGAGTGATCAAAACTGAAAGGGCAAGTTAGGGAAAGTAATTGACTTACATAGTGAGTGTATTGTTGTAAGGCCAGATTGTGCAGCTGTCCAATCCTGACATTTGTTTCTGCTGTGCCTTAGGAACCCTGTCAATTTCCCATTTTTGCTACATTTGTGTGTCCATATATCCACACCATACTTTCATTCTGTTGCTTCTTAGGAACACCCTCAATATTTCAGAGGATAGGGGAGACCCTAAATTCGTCTGTCGACTCCTAAAACCTAAATGGAAAACCAATTGACCTCTTTTCCTAGATCATAGCTGATGGAAGCATTTTTCGGGGTGAGGTAGCCTACACCCATAGGTGATGCTTATGGAAGTTCCTGTGTAAATTACTCCTAACGACTTCTGGTAAATATTTATTTACATATATATATATACACATATGTGTATATATATATATATATATATATATATATATATATATGTATGTTTTTATATGTATGTTTTTATATTATATGTTTATATTTTATATTTCTCATAGTTATTTAAATAGATCAGTAAGCAAACTTAATCTAGATTGTTTTCGAGATTCTAAATAAACAATTTCAGAAAAAATGTGGGCAACATGTTGATTGTTATCACCTTTGGTGCACTGTAACTTGGGTTATTCTTTGCAAATTACAGACTTCTTTTTGAATTAACAATGTTTGTTAGATCTTTGATCTGAATTCAGGAGTAACATGAAGATAGGGTTGATGGGATTTTTGTTCCATTAGTCCAAGTATAATTCAGGAAGCATGGTCATAGATTATTTACTACGAGTTTAGAGTGGACCTGGAACGTTATGTGTCCAAGCTAGTACAATAATCAGGGTTAGATTTGTGACAATCAGAACCAGCTCGCTTTGTGCATAGGCAAAAGGGAGAGGATGTCACAAAGCAGGCATGGGTGATAAAACGTGCTTATGGTGTCTTCCTTCAGTTGGGGAATTAATGTTAGGTTTTGTCAAGCACTACTCCAGATTAAATACTTTGAGAGTCTGCCACAGTGGGTAGCCCAATGAGTTAGGCCATGTAAATGAATAAGCACCAATGAACCTCAGACTTCTCTGAGTGTTCAGGCGTAGCCAGTTTTTAGTTGCATCCAGAATCTAGTTTCTTAAACGTTTGTGATCTGTTGACAATCAATTGTGGGATTTAGCTGGGTGTTTTAGCATCATGTGCAGTTGACCACAGTTATATGTGCCAGATATATGAGCCAGTGGGCAGATAAATGTTAATAAGTCCCTGAGAGGAGCTGATCTTTGAGAAACTCCACCTATGATAGTAGCAAAAGCTGACACAATGAGTCAAAGCTTGATGTGGAGCAAAGTATGTGGTGAACCAGGCAAGGGTGGGGCCAGTGCAAACGTACAATGCCAGATGGTTGAGCACAATTTAGTGATCAATGATACTGAATGATGGCAACAGGTCCAATCTTCTTAGGGCTCATTTGTTGCACAGGTCAGAGGAAGAGCTCTCCATGAAGTTCAGTGCGGTGGATTTAGTCCGATTGCAAGGGTGAACACCACATGTAAAGCCAATACAATTAGCATTTAAATGTGAAGCAACAACAAAGCCATGTAAACTGATTCAGGTAATTTAGCATTACTCTGCTGTGGGCACACCCAAAGGGTGCAAACCTTTGCAGACTGTGAACGAGCATCCAGTCAGTGTTTGTTACCAGATATTCATAGGACTGTAAACCTGAAAACCTGTGGGAGCAAGCTATATGTACAAAACGGTTTTATTAATAGTTATAAGAACTGAGAACTGATCGTTTTTTAAAGGTTTTTGTTTAGGAGCCACATGAGTACTCAATAGCCCTTTATTGACAAAGCAGTGTGGTAATTTGTAGCCCACACAGCACAGAGTCAGGTATGTTGTATTGTAGGGTAACAATAATATTGTGCCTACTAATCCTATGTGGGGCACTGAAGCACTTGCCTACATGGGCAGCAAGCTACACCCAGTAGCGTGTTTGGTTGGTAGGGTGCTTCACTTTGTTTTTTATTCTATGAGGAAAGTGTTTCCATGTTTTGTATGATGACCACTGAGGTGGAGGTATCGTGTTATAGGGTTCCGTGCTTAGCAGTGTGATAGATGAATAAGTGTGAAAGAGAGGCGCGCAGTTATGGTTTTCAGTAAACTCACAGCGTTGAACAGCTCTGCATGTCCCTTCATTGTATTTCTTATGATTGTTGCCCACTTTGCAGTTTAACACACTGGTTTGTCAATTCTGAGATGGTTTGTTTAAAGTTAGTAGTTAGCTAAGAACCTCAGACCTGGAAAAGCCAGGTTTTTAATCTTTTCCGGAAGAGAGTCTGAGATGGTTCGGCCCACATAAAGAGAGGAAGTGCATTCCAGTTTTTGGCTGCCAGATAGCTGAACGAGCGCGCACCCATCCTTGCTTTTTGGACTTTCGGAACTTTGACCAGATAAGTCCTGGTCGATCTAAAATGTCATATAGGATTATAGGGGGCCAGTAGATCATGAAGATAGCTCGGACTGTTGCCCTGTAAGCTCCGATAACTAATGTAATTCCTTAACATTTTGAGGATTCCAAAGCATTTCCCTGCAACCTTCCTAGTTTGTGTCTTGAAAGAAAGAGTAAAGTCCAACCAGACTCCTAGGTTTTTAACCTTCTTTTTAGGTTGGGAGTAAGACCTAGGGTCTGTGGCTGTAGTGAAGACAGGGCCCTGCTTGCACACATTGCTATGTTAGCATAAGCTTTTTAGAAGTTTAAACACCATTTTGCCACTGTGCAGCTTTTGCACACAACACTACATGTAACTGTTGTTGTAAGTTAAACTGCTTGATTATCCTCGCATGATAACGGTCTGTTTTTCATATCCCTAGACTTACACCGCAACCTTAGTCTGTACACCGCGTGCAGAAATCTTCAAGGTCACCCTAACAATGTACGCTGTTATTCAGGTTGATCGGTGTGATAGTCGTAATCGCACTCAATGTGTGTCTGGTGAACACTGTGCTATGAGCTAATTAACATCCAAAGTGCGGCACTTCCCTCAGGAGTGTCGTCTCCTCGACGCACTCTTGAATCAAGTTTGCGTTATTCGTACATAAGGTAGTCTTAGGCAGAGACAATATTCAATACCTGCTCAGACGCGAATTACATTGGATAAATCGTATGAGTACGGTCGAACCTAAGGGTCCTAATGAACGTTTAGAATTTAGTTACTACCTTTAAAGATACCATGTATTCTCATGTATGAATAACTGCACAGTACCACACTTTCAGTGTTTAGATTGTAATTACTATTTTATCATGTCTTTTGATTTTGTTTTGAAAATGACTGCACCCACATATATTTACACCGTGTTTACATACTGTTTGAGTTTTACTCGCTCTTAATTCACTTTTTCGTTTCACCACGGCACACAAGGACAAACATATTCATCGCTTAGCTACTACCAATCACTGCTAACACCACGAGACTTTAGACAGGCGAATCAGAATACAGATTACTAACATCGCTATACACGTGACTAATCTGGCACCAATGCGGTACACTTATACATAGGCACTTCCGATCACTAGGTTTACCGACTGCGAGAGAGCTGGAAACCGAAGCCCACATTCGTACGTTTCAAAGGTGAGCCTTAATAGACAACGTAACACTGCCCGAACAGTTTTATGAAGCAAACATTATTCGTTACGATGATATACTTCATTATACTTATTTCCGTACAGCTCAAAATCACACACGGAGACCACGCCTAATTCAGGTCAGAGATGCACGCCAGCACCATTTTACCGTTGCATGTTGCACGTTTTTAGAGTAACGGTAATTCACTGATTATGTAGGCACGCCGTTTCACTTTATTTGTGAAGTCATGATCACGATAAGCATGAACATTTATTGATATTTCACTCGTCCACTCACTTATCTGGCACGAATCGCGTAATACACGGGTCATTCTTCTGAATATTTGCCGTCTTTCTGATAACATCCCCCCATCTAACGGGTTGTTACCCCAGACTATAACTCATATAAATGTATGACATGTGAAATTATGCTTAATCATCAGAAATCTGGAACTACATGCTCTTGTATTATTTTGCAGGACACTAAGGCCCCTGACGAAGGGCCTAGTCCGAAATGCATTGGGCAGAACGATGATGAATGTATGCTCTTGAAACATTTTATGAAGGAATAAAATGAATGAAAGAAAATAAATTGAAACTTCTACAAACAACTGATAAGACTACTTTATGTACGAATAACGCAAACTTGATTCAAGAGTGCGTCGAGGAGACGACACTCCTGAGGGAAGTGCCGCACTTTGGATTCAGGTTGATCGGCCCATGCTCTAGACACAACACGCACACAGCTGCAACCAACTGAATTTCTAGTGCCTTTAATATTACACTGCATGCTTGATTTGGGCACTTGGAGAACAAACCTTTCCAGTGAGAGAGAGCTTTGCTGATTCTGTGATGTGATTCACCTCTGCTGATGATCTTTGAGGTATGGGGGTTCCCCATTTAAGCCTAAGAGATCTTCTATTATTATAAAACCTAGTTCCTAGCAGGGGAGGGTGTCACAAGGTGCTATACGACCTGTTTCCACTATCATTGTAACATGATTTCTCCCTTTGTGTTTTATGGAATTGTAACAATGCTGATTGTATTATTTCTAATCATATGTCTGCTTATGTTAGCCTAAATACTGCATCTTAGAGCTCGTAGTTAAAAATAAACATTTTAAACTTTTCCGTGTCTGTGAATACTCACGTTGTGGACTGGTATGAGAATAAAAACAAAAGAGTGTTCTTGATTCCCTTCATTCCTGAGAGTACCCTATGTCGCATGTTCTAGGTTGTCTAATCATTGGTAGCTTCGCTGTAGGACGGAGAGCTAATGAGACACTGATGCTAGTCGGATAGGGGTTCTGGGTACTGAGGCAAGTTTTTTGGTATACCACAATTCACTGTCCTGGTTTTCTGTGCATAGTTCTGTGCATGAGCAGAATTCCCACAACATGGCGTACCTAACGTTTGGTCTTATATTCAAACACTTGGGTAGTGCTTATATCAGTCCACAACACCCTCACTCCTGTTTCCGGTTGTCAGTAGTGACGGATTAACATACCTATATGGATTTATTATAGGTTCATTCAAGCTTGAGATTTTAAAAAGGTTGATACTTTGAATTACTACCCGTTTGTGCTACAATTCATTTATATTGTTTTTTCTATACTGTGTCCTTATGGGTACTCAGCATAGTCGCGTACCGCTCTGAAATCATTTGACACACCAGGGGTACCCGCTAATGGTATGGCGGTGCTCTTTATGGTAAGTGCCGAAGCAGCGCACCCATTTGAGCTTTTCCACTCTTGTGTTATGTTTCCTGCTGCAAATGCGGATGATGGTACATTCCATACTTACATGTTCGAGGCATGTGGGCTGCTGAATTCATATCTGTGCATAGATCGCCGCCTAGTGTTGGGTCCGGATGATTGCACATTGTTGTCCTGGAAGAGTCTTCGAAGTATCACGAGATAGGTGGCTCCTCCCCTGGACTACAGTGCGCATGGGCATCCTCTCCATCCTCAAATTGTTTTTTTCCGCCATTGGGCTCGGATGTACTTTCTTAACGCAAGTTCGGAATCGATAAAAACATTTTTTCACAAGGCCAAAAGGCCTTTGGGGCGTCGGTATTGTCTTTTCGTTCGGTGCTGCGTACTCGTTCCAGTTCTTTTGAGCCGGACGCGTGGCTTTTTCGACACCAGAGGCCCCATCAACGATCGACGATGGAACGGAGCCCGTTCAAACGATGCCCCGTTTGCAACCGAAACCGACAGAGTCAAAATCGAAACCTAAACTGCTAAAGACAGTCCTCGGATTGGCGACTTCGGATTCATCGGATCCAATAAAAATGAAGAGTGTCATCGACCCTTCGGGTCTCAAAAGGGTGTCGACCCGAAGATCGGGGCGCCGAAGCCTGTGACTGGTCAAGCATGTTGGACTGACGCCATTGACGTCGACGTCAAAAGACGGCAACACAAAAAAGGGACTCAAGACTCAAAAGACTCTCGATGCAAAGCTTCCAGCCTCCAAACCACTGGTATTCAAGACCTTCGAGTCGAAGACCAAGATCGGCTCGAAAGAGCACGTCAAGTCGAAGCAAAAGAGCGTGCCTGCCGCGCACCAAGAGCTCGAGTCGACGCTAGGCCAGAAACAACCTAGTAAAAAAATTAAGTCGGTTGGATCGAAGACGGCGCCACCCTCGAAGAAGGTCAGTCCGTCTCCGATGCTTACGCCACCGATTAAATGCGGACTGCCCCCGACCGCACGACCCAAATCGTTCGTGACAAAGCAAAGCATCGAAACAACCAAGCAGGTGTCGATGGTAAAAAGGACTCAGCCCATAGAAGAGGACATTGTATTCCAAGCTCCCTCCTATGATAACCAGTCGAAACTATTAATTGACTCAGATTCTGGCAGACTCACTATTTATAAAAGAAAGATCATTCCAGAAAATCCTATGGAGTCATACAAGATCCCACTCAAAAAGAAAAGGGACTCTTCCTCCTCACCTGTTCTTTTTGAGCCTGTGGAGTCCTATGGACATCAATATACTTATTCACCTACATGTACTAATGAGGATGTAGGGGAAGGCTACAATGAGGAGGTATTTAATTATTCTATTGACACAGATCAAGAGGAGTCTCAACCCTGGACTGACCCTGTTGACCCGGGTGAGCCACACACCACGCCTGACACTACATCCTACACAGTTAAAACCTCGCCAACTGAAGATACAGCTGCGTTTAACGCGTTGATTGAAAGGGCAGCACATAATCATGATGTAGAAATGCATGCTGACCCAATAGAGGAAGACTTTTTGTTTGACACTTTCTCAACCTCAGAGAGATCAGTAAAAACATTACCAATGCTGAAGGGTGTCCTTAAGCATGCTGGTGACATTTTCAAGGAAACCACAAGGGCAAGGGTTGTGAATCCAAAAATTGACAGGAAATACCGGCCTGCGCCTGTAGACCCTACGTATATTAAGGGCCAGCTGCCATTGGACTCCTTAGCAGTGTCAAATGCTCGTAAGAGAGCGAACTCTCAAACAAGTGGTAATGCTCCTCCTCCGGACAAAGAATCCAAAATCTTGGAAGCTTCTGGGAAACGAGTGGCAGCTCAAGCTGCAAATATTTGGAGAATTTCAAATACACAAGCCCTATTAGCCAGATATGATAGGGCTCATTACGACACATTAGAGCAACTACTACAACACTTGCCTGATGCGTATAAGGAGGGAGCAGAAATGCTTAAACAGGAGGGAAAACTGATTTCAAATGCTTCCATTAAATGTGCGCTAGATGCAGCAGACACAGCAGCTAGGGCCATCAATACAAGTGTGATGCTCAGAAGGCATGCCTGGTTACACATCTCTGGATTCAAGCCTGAGATCCAAACCACATTACTAAATCAGCCTGTTAACCCTGATTATCTATTTGGTCCTGATGTGGACACAATCCTAGAGAAAATTAAAAAAGACACTGAGACGTCCAAATCCATGGGGGCTTTGCAGTCACAACAGTTCAGGGGAGGTTCCTTTTGTCGCTCCGGTAACAGGGGAACCTCTAGAGGTCAAGCATCCCAGCAAGCCCAATACAACAAAGGAGGCACACAGACCACCTATAACAAGAACCATAGGGGTGGATACCGTGGCAACAGCACCAAAGGCAGAGGACGAGGAAATAATAACGCCAGATCCTCCGCCAATACTAAACAGTGACGTCTTTTCACTCCCCCCAGACCATGTAACACCGGTCGGGGGAAGACTTCAGCAGTTCCTGCCAGTCTGGGAAGGCATTACCACAGACAGGTGGGTAAGACAACTTATCGAATATGGCTTTTGTCTAGAACTAACCTCCACTCCAACCAACATACCCCCAAGACACCGTTCTATGTCCACAGAGCACATACACTTATTGCAGCAAGAGGTCATAAGCATGCTGCAAAAAGGGGCCATAGAACTCGTACCTTTAGAACAACAGGGTACAGGGGTGTACTCGCTGTTCTTCTTAATTCCAAAAAAGGACGGGTCTCTCAGGCCCATTCTGGACCTCAGACCCCTAAACCAATTCATCTTGTCAGAACATTTTCACATGCTCACTTTGCAGCAGATTCTGCCATTGCTCAGTCAGGGAGATTTCCTAGCAACACTAGACCTGAAGGACGCATATTTCCACATTCCAGTATACCCGGGACACAGGAAATATCTCAGGTTCACCATACAAAACCAGCATTACAAGTTCAAGGTCCTACCTTTTGGGGTCACAATAGCCCACAGAGTGTTTACCAAGTGCTTGGCGACAGTAGCTGCGCACCTTCGGAGACAACACATTCATGTCTATCCTTATCCGGACGACTGGCCTATCCGAGCAAAGTCAGCCCAACAATGTGCCAGCCACATATCCCGCACAATTCACCTCCTACACAGTCTGGGTTTTTCACTGAATTATCCGAAGTCGCATCTTCAACCCGCACATGTACAACAGTACCTAGGAGCAACAATAAACACTCTGGCAGCAAAAGCATAGCCAAACTCCTCAGTCAGAATCAACAGCGTGCAATTGCTGATTCAGAAATTCAGACCCCAACACTCGCTCCCATCACAGGTGTTTATGCAGTTGATAGGTATGATGGCCTCCTGCATCTTCATAGTCCTTCACGCGAGACTACACATGTGTCCGCTTCAGGAGTGGTTAGCACGGCAGTGGAACCAGGCTCAAGGACAGTTGAAAGACCTAGTGTTGGTGACCGGTCGTGCATACAACTCTCTGCATTGGTGGAACCCACAAAACCTTTGCAGGGGGCGACCGTTCCAAGAGCCTGTACCACAAATAGTGCTGACGATGGACGCCTCTTTCCAGGGCTGGGGAGCGCATGTCCTCCATTACACAGTGCAGGGACTATGGACGATGCAGCAAAAGAAGATGCACATCAACCTGCTGGAACTGATGGCAATCTTCATGGCAATGAAGGCGTTCGAAGTGCATTTGTGCAACAAAGTCGTGCTGATCCGGACAGACAACATGACTGCCATGTATTACATCCAGAAGCAGGGAGGCACACGCTCTCCACAGTTGTCACACCTAGCTCAAAGCATGTGGAAGTGGGCCATTCAAAGAAACATGTTCCTCATGGCAGAACACCTCCCAGGCAAGGACAACCAGATGGCGGATCTGCTCAGCAGACACAGCCACCAGATGCACGAGTGGGAGATACATCCCTCAGTGCTACAACCGTATTTCCAGCAGTGGGGTCATCCAGAGATAGACCTGTTTGCCACAAAGGAATGCCAAACCTTCGCCGCTAGGTTCCCACACCCGCAGTCTCAGGGCAATGCGATGTGGATGAACTGGTCAAGCAATTTTGCGTACGCTTTTCCCCCAGCACCGCTCATACCGCTAGTGGCACGCAAACTGCGACAGCACTCAATGACACTCATCCTGGTTGCTCCAACATGGGCAAGGCAGGCATGGTACACCACGTTCCTAGAACTTTCCGTGGTGCCTCATCAACGACTGCGACTCACACCCAGTCTCCTCACCCAGAGCCATGGAGACATTCAGCACCCAGATCCGCAACAGTTGAGCCTTGCGATATGGCTCCTGAGGTCATAGAGTTTGGCTACCTGAACCTGCCCCCTGACTGTATGAATATTATCAAGGAGGCAAAAAGACCTACAACCAGGGCATGCTATGTGGCAAAGTGGAAGCGCTTTGTCGTTTATTGTACCAATAATGACATAAATCCACTAGATGCATCAACTCAAAACATTATATGTTATTTGTTACATCTATACAGATGCAATCTGGCATAGAGTTCCATACAGATATATTTAGCTGCAATAGCAGCTTATCTTCAGAACAGGCAGCACCTTTCCCTTTTCAGAGTGCCAGCCATTAAAGCTTTTATGGAGGGACTCAAAAGAGTGATTCCTCCTAGACACCCGCCTTCACCTGTCTGGAATCTGAACGTAGTTCTGACCAGACTGATGGGACCACCTTTTGAACCTCTACACTCTTGTGAGATACAATTTCTGACATGGAAAAGTGGCCTTTCTAGTAGCGATCACATCGCTAAGGAGTGTTAGTGAGCTTCAAGCCCTAACTATTCAAGAGCCTTTCATACAGATTCATGCTAATAGGGTAGTGCTACGTACCAACCCTAAATTTATGCCTAAGGTGGTATCACAGTTCCACATTAATCAGACGATAGAACTGCCAGTATTCTTCCCAAATCCAGATTCAGTGGCAGACAGAGCTCTCCTGTATTACATAGACAGGACAAAGGATTTCAGAAAGACTAAGCAACTGTTTGTTGCCTTTTCACCACAACACAAAGGCAACCCCATTTCCAAATCAGGTATAGCCAGATGGATTGTTAAGTGCATACAAATTTGTTATCAAAGAGCTAAACGCACATTAACAGTTCCCCCAAGAGCGCATTCAACACGCAAGTTAGGGGCATCCATGGCTTTCCTAGGTAACATTCCTCTAGAGGATATATGTAGAGCAGCCACATGGTCCACCATACATACATTTACCAAACACTACTGTGTGGATGTACACTCCAAACAGCAAGCTGCTGTGGGACAGGCTGTTCTCAAAACTCTTTTTCAGACTGCTGCAGCTGGCACGGGCACCCACCGCTAAAAGGGGGACTGCTATTTATTCTATGCACAGATAGGATTTCAGCAGCCCACATGCCTCGAACGGAATATGCTACTTACCAGTATGCATCTGTTCTTGGCATGTAGGGCTGCTGACATTCATATCGCCCACCCTCCTCCCCGGTGCCTGTTGCAGCTGTAGCACTCAGAATTAATCTCAAGCATGGACATCACTTACTGTATCATACTCCATCTCTGCCACAATGGCGAAAAACAATCTGAGGATGGAGAGGATGCCCATGAGCACTGTAGTCCAGGGGAGGAGCCACCTATCTCGTGATACTTCGAAGACTCTTCCAGGACAACAATGTGCAATCATCCGGACCCAACACTAGGCGGCGATCTATGCACAGATATGAATGTCAGCAGCCCTACATGCCAAGAACAGATGCATACTGGTAAGTAGCATATTCCTCACTAGGCGATGCCAGCAGCCTATTCACCATATAGGACACAGGAGTGATTTGTGGCCTGCCGCTGCAGGGGGCTACTCGAGCTGCTCGGCGGGTCATGCTGACTGTTAGTGTCTTTTACCTGTTTTTATTCTTATTCCTGCTGGTATTGGGGCTGCTGGGGGCTGACTCCTTGGGCTAGAGGCTAACTTTTGGGGTGCAGAAGGGATTCCTCTGCTCTCAGTCTCCCGTGTGACATCTTCCGCTCCTCTGATTGGTGGGGACCGTCCGTGCGAGCGGTCCCGCCTCTCTGGAAGTTAGCGGTCTAGTCGGGGGTGCACAGATAAAGAGAAGCTGACGCGAGCGCGCAGCTTGTAAATAGTGATTTGTGGCCTGCCGCTGCAGGGGGCTACTCGAGCTGCTCAGCGGCTCATGCTGACTGTTAGTGTCTTTTACCTGTTTTTATTCTTATTCCTGCCGGTATTGGGGCTCCTGGGGGCTGACTCTATGGGGTAGAGGCTGACTTTTGGGGTGCGGAAGGGATTCCTCCGCACTCAGTCTCCCGCGTGACATCTTCCGCTCCTCTGATTGGCGAGGACCGTCCGTGCGAGCGGTCCCTCCTCTCTGAAAGTTATTGGTCTAGTCGGGGGTGCACAGATAAAAAGAGATGCTGACGCGTGCGCGTAGCGGGCGCGCCAGCGGCACACCAAAGGCAAGCACGTCTGTGCCCGTCCATGCTAAGGACGCGCTCAGCACCGGCCGTGCTGCCTCTCCCTTGGCGTACTTGGTAATGGAGAGGCTAGTTGTAGGGATAGCTCTCTATTTCGCGGAGACCGCCTCTCCACTGGCTGGCCTCTTGGTTAAGGACTTTCTACCATGTGGGCTTCTGAACGTTAGATCGTTGCCCAAGCACAGGGTTGAAATCCAGTTACTAATGGAAGTGCACGAGCTCGAAATGCTGTGTATGACAGAAACTTGGACGCAGCCAGATTGCGAGGTAGATCTTGGTCTGCCCAACTCCCCGGTTACAAAATCCTCCATAGCCAAGATTAAGGGGGAGGGGAGGGGGTGTTGGGTTGATTTATAAAGAGTCCTTGAACCTGGCTACTATTGATATTGATGGTGTTGTAGGGGTTGAACTCTATGGGTTTGTAATCAAGAGTCCATGTGGCCAGTCTCTTATAGGAATTATTTGTTATCGTCCCCCGGGGCCTTTTAGCGTGCAACAGCAACATCTGTTATTGGAAATGTTTACCAATATGGCCGCTATGCACAGCAGACTGCTGATTTTGGGCGACTTTAATCTTTGAGTGAATGACCCACTCTGGACAGTAGTTTGGCCAATATCACTCAGTCCTGTGAGGGTTTGGGCCTTTGCCAACGAGTATCTAAGGCCTCTCATATTGGAGGGCACATGCTAGATCTTATCTTTTCTGAGGATGAGCAAGTGTATATTGCGGAAATCCTACCCATGGATTGGACTGATCATTTTTTGATTAAGTTCTATATGAATATTGCCAATCTGGATAAGCGGGGAGGCAATCGGGTGGGTGAATTTATAGGTAGGGACTGGAGGGCTCTTTTGCATAAGAGAGGCCAGGATCCGGTGTTTCAAGCGGAGGACTGTTTCTCCCCGGAAGTTCAAGTGGAAGAGAACTATTCCGCTTTCTGCAGGAAAATTACCTTGGCTCTCGACTCTCGTGCTCCCCTAAAGAACCTTCAGAGCAGGGGTAGACCCTCTGCCCCTTGATTCAGCGAGGAGCTGAAAACCCTGAAACATAAATGTAAGCAGCCTGAGAGGAAATGGAGGCATGGTTACCAGGATGTGGATAAGCTGTCCTGGAGAATAAAAATTGCAGAATATAGGAAGAGAATCAACAGGTCTAAAGCCGAGCATTTTGCCACCTTGATACTTAATGCCCCCAATAGTGCCAGAAGCATTTTTAACATTCTTAACAGCCTGACCAACCCAGATTGCGCCAAAAACGTGATTTCTCCCTCTCAAAGTCTTTGTGATGATCTAGCTAGGTTTTTCCATGATAAAGTCAATGACATTATAATGGATCTGGGTGGGGTCCCCCATTCCCCGGCTGGGGTGACTGCATCACTACCTGACATGGAGGATAATTGCACTGTGGCTGTCGATTTCAACTTGGAGGGGGCTACCTTGGGCTCTCTTTCTGAGTTTCCATCTTTGGAGCCTGCAGTTTTTTGTAGGCTAGCTGATGGTATTGCATCTGGCTCTCCCTTGGATCCACTGCCTTGTAAGATTTGGAAAGAATTTAGAGCAGTGTTGTTCCCCACGCTTTGTTTGATTTGTAATCAGTCTCTCACCGATGGGGTGGTGCCTTTTCAGTGGAAGCAGGCATTGGTGACACCCTTGCTTAAAAAGCCCTCCCTCAATCCGGAGTGTCCTAAAAATTTTAGACCTATCTCCCTCCTACCTTTCCCTGCTAAAATAGTGGAACTGGTGGTGAGTAGCACGTTGTCTAAATATGTAGAATAAGCTAAGCTTTTGTAGGTGGAGCAGTTTGGGTTTCGACCTGCCCATGGCACTGAAACGGCTCTGGTTACCGTGATGGACGAACTTCGGAGCGGGCAGACAGGGGTCAGGTAGCTGTACTCATTCTGCTTGACCTGTCTGCCGCCTTCGATACGGTTAACCATGAAATCCTGTTGAGACGACTTAAAGAGGAGGGAGTGACGGGCTGTGCCTTGGGGTGGTTCCAATCGTTTCTGTCAGGCAGGCAGCAGGCAGTCTCCTTTTCTTCTTTTCAATCTGGTTTTACTAGTGTCCTGCATGGCGTGCCATAGGGCTCGGCCATCAGCCCTATTTTGTTTAATATCTACTTGAAACCCCTGATGACTGTCATCAAGCGTCATAACATTGAGATTGTTAATTATGCGGATGATACTCAATTAATTCTCTCTCTGGAGGGAGCCCAGTCAACCTCTCTTGATGAGTTTCATAGTTGCATGCGAGATACAACATTGTGGCTGAGGGATAACTTGCTGCAATTTAATGCGTCCAAGACTGAGTTGCTTTATTGTTACTCGGAAAGGATTCCTTCCAGGCTGCCTAGTCATTTATGGCCCTCTGATCCCCCAATGTAGTTCAGCCTGTTAAGTCAGTCCGCAACGTTGGAGTGACATTTGACTGTAATCTCACCTTGGAGGCGCATGTGACGAAAGTAGTAGGTTGTTGGCTGGCTATTATCCGTTCTTTACAGAAGATCTGTCCCTTGCTTCCTTCCTTGGCGCACTCTTTGATAGCTCGGAGCACTGTACTTAGCAGATTTGATTACTGTAATTCCCTCCTCCTTGAGTCACCAAAGTTTCTACTTGCTAGGATGCAGAGGCTGCAGTCAACTGCAGCTAAATTAGTACTAAGATGGTCTAGAAGGTCCTCTTCCTCTTTGGCTCTGGCGGAGCTGCACTGGCTTCCTGTGAAACAAAGAATCCAGTTCAAATCACTCTGCTTGGTATTTAAGGCCTTGCATGGAATGGGTCCCACCTCTTTTCAAAGTAAATTTGAGTGGTATGTTCCTGCTCGAACATTACGCTCATCTGGGGCAATACTGATAAAAATCCCTAAATTTAAAAAAGTTAGAGAAGGTGGTAGATCTTTTGAGGTCACTGCTGCAAAGCTCTGGAACACCTTGCCTTTTGAGCTGAGACAAATCAGCGACCTCTTGCTATTTAGAAGGCATTTAAAACATGGTTATTTCCTAAGATCCAGGGGTGAGCTTCAGTAGGTTCTACTGTAGGTATGCTATGTCAATTCACTATTAGCGCAAGGATGCCTGTCAGGTGATAGTGCGCTCTAGAAATGTTATAAATAAATAATAAATAAATAAATAAATAAGGAGATTCCGATTTCTGCTTGGCAGCATCAGATTTGGCTCAATGGCGCCCTCCCCCACACCGTGTCTGCGCTTCAGTTAGGTCTCTTGCCTATTCCTGTCTGCACTTGGCCAGTCTTGGCCGGGTTCACACCACATTCAGCGCTGTTGCAGGGGAAACGCATGTTGGTTGTTACACTGTATCCTACCCTTGAGGCAGTGACAAAAGCCAGTGTACCAAATTCAAAAGCTTTGCATTCACGTTGGATACAATAGGCCACATCCTTGATGTCTCCAGATGTCACGTTTATCTTTGATTGCTCATTGCAGACTCAGGAGTACTTGCAGTAGGAATTTGTTCATCCTTCTCCTTTGTCCTTGCGCCCACTTGAGGATTACCATTGTATCATTTACATTGACGGTTCGGCGCAACAGGCGATGGGTTCTAAGCATGCTTATTCAGCAGCCTGCGCAATAGTGGTGGGTACCTTGGTGAATGGCGAATTTAAGTCCAATGTCGTGCACACGCAGACAATAGTAGACTGTACCGCCCAGATGGCAGAGCTGCATGCTCTGGTGCTTGCACTGAAGTTTGGTGATCCTCGTGTGACTACTCTTATTGTAAGTGACTCTTACTACTGTGTTCAGTCTTTCAATGTCAATTTATTCTTTTGGACTCAGAATGAATATTGTGATTCCAAAGGTAGCACAATCAAACACAAAATGGTTTGGGTTCGAGTCGCAGACCTTAAACAATGTCTGCCTCTCGTGAATGTAATTCATACTCTTGGTCAACAGCGCGTAGGAGTACACGCTGTTGGTGACAGTCTTGCTGACGAGGCAGCAAAGAGAGCAGTGGCAACTTATGTAGTAGCAGCAGTTACAAGGTCCAAAATGATGATGACATCTTGGCAGCCATTGCTGCAACAGAGAAGGGAGGTAATTGCCCTAGAGGTTTCCCTACTAAATACTCATCATTTAAGTCCTGATAAAATTCCCTATGTAAATATTTACCAAGTTGGTGACAGATTGATTCCCAACGCGGACTGCAGGCTCTCCTAGATAACAGCCGCTCAGGAAGGCATGGCCTTGGGTCATGCTGATGTCTCAGCGACTGTCTCTATCTTGCAGCAACGTTACTGGTGGTGCAGATTGTAGAAACAGACGCAAGATTATGTACTTACTTGTGACATTTGCCAGCAGATTAAACCTTTGACTGCTGCGCGACCACCACAAACACCGCTGTACATATCTAATAAACCACTTGGTTGTGTTTATTTAGATCACTGCGGTCCTATCTCCTCGGATACTGCGTATAAGTTCATCTTAGTTGCATTGGATTCGTGTACACGCTTTATATGGCTCTGGCCACAACGCAGTGCTGACGCTCGAACTGTCATCAGCGATTTGCATGTCTTTGTGGGAATTTTTGCAAGTGGCACCCTCCATTCGGTCCAGGGTTCGCCTCTAAAGCGTACAAGGATGCCATAAGGTCTTTGGGGGTGCAGGTAAAATTTTCGTATCCATACAGGCCTGAGGCCAATTTAGTTGTGGAGCAGATGAAGCGTGACTTAAAGCAATCCTTGACAGCTCAGGTTTTAGGTACTGGCAGAAACTGGCTGGCCCATCTGTATAGCATCGAACGTGCACTTAATAATCTCCCTAGAAGGTCTCTGGGTGGGCGGACCCCATACGAAATGCTCTTTGGCATAAAAATGTTTGTCCCGCACCTTGAGGGTCTAGACATGGCGGCGTCTGCCGCACCCTTTGACGTAGATGATCATTCTGTTGTATTACAGAACCTACAAGAGACTCAAGACAGTTTCATTAAGGAACACTTGCCCTCCACAACTGATGCTACATTTCAGATTCCGGTAGTTGGCTGGCTACCCCGAGTCGGTGACCTGGTCCGTAAGAAGGTGAAGAACTAGGAGTTTGGTCCCGCATATCGTGCACCAGTTCCTGTGCTTGGTGTGCAGGGTACAATAACAGTAATTTTACCACCACTTTCTGATCGCAAGGTTAACAGGTACATCTCTACTGACAATGTCAAACTACAATGAGTGGCCAATTCTTCTTAGTATGACTCCAACGGTCTCTTGTCCAGCAATGCTGAGAAATTCTGTTTTGGCCTCAGCAAACACCAACAGGCCTGGCATTGCCATCAAGATGCATACAGTTACTTATCCATTATTGAATCCACCGGCAGGTGATCCCCATGAAGATACTGAGTATACTTATCCCACAGATGTGTGGCTGCCTCATGTGCAAAGAAGTGCAGTTGACCAGTCTCGTTTTTCATTTTACACTAACTCAACAACGTCGAGTTCCCCATCAAAGATTTCTATTTTTGCTGTTTGGTTTAAAATACGTTTTTTTATTTCCTCTTGGACTTACATCTGGTTGGTGCTCTTCTCCATTTTTCTGTTCATGGCAATTGGATTTGTAGTTGTATTTTTTCATCTAGTGAATGGACATTATGTGAAAGAAAGATCTACAATTAGGTTAATTGATAGAACTTTGGCACCCCACTCCTCGTCCCACATCATGAAGAGGGACCAGACTTTTGTCAACATCACTGCCTGGCCTGTGTTAGACGGGATTGTATGGGATTCTGTAAAATTTCAAATTCATGGCCCTACAGAGGTTATGAATGTCCCCAATGTACTTCGTGTTTCAATGGGGAATGTTGTAAAACAAAACATACGCTCTGATGATTGGGATGTCCAAGCCGTAGAGGCTCTTTTTTCTGATTTGAAATATTATGCTGCGTTTGATGCTGAAGATTTGTACTTAGACTCTACTAATTATGCAGACTTATTCTGCTACCAGGACTATGGCCATCATTTCCTGCATAAAGCAAATACATTTAGAAATGTGGTTAATTATACACAATGGGAACATTGCCCAGCTCCCATTGAAGGCAGCACGAAAACTCTCTTGAAGAAGTTAATATATTTTACTGATTTTAATCAATCCATCACGAGGCCTTTTATTTTAAAATGACTGCAAAGTCTTCTTCAGAGTTAGACTTAACCACACTAAATTACTTTATTTAAAGTCCTTTATCGATAAATTAGCTATAGGGGGCTATGACCTCTGGAAAGATACTATTGATCTTAAATCTGTTTTGGGTTCTAAAAGCTGGCAAGTGCAAGGCACTGAAGCTTTGCATCGTGCATGTCTCATCCCTAACCACATGTTGTTTGTGAACTCTATGATTTCAAAAAGTACTTGCTTTGGATTGGCTTCATCTAAATATGTCCCTTTCATTCCTGATTTAGGGGAATGCCCTACATGGTACAATCACACCGATCAGTTCTTAGATGAGTTGCAGTTCCTAATAACAAATTCCTCCTTTAATATTTCCAGCTTGGATCCCCAAGGTTGGTTATTATGGCAGAAAAGTTCAGATTCATGCCAACATCATTTTCTGGGTCTGGCCACAGGCTTTAAACGGGTTAGTGTGGACCCCCGTTTTGAAAACGCCCATTCAGTTACTACCTATTCAGTAGGCAAATTATGTCAGAAATGGCTTAAACATTCCACTTTAGTGCCAGTTAAACTTAATTTGTCCCAATTGACTAACAATGTTGATTTGAATGACTTTGTTAAAGGCCCTGTAGGAGGCAGGTCCAAAAGATGGATATATGCTATTTACAACGAAGTTTGGAAATTTTCTCAAATTGAAGCAGCTTCTAGCTTAAGGGCTATTGATCAAGCTCATTTAGAAAACGTGCTTGCTGTCATTGACAATAGCAATAATACTCTTTCTTCCAGAATTTACACATTAGATAATTTTTTTTCATCTGTTATTGATATTGTACAGGATGAAGTGTCTGTTTTGTACCATGGTCAAAATCAATTACGATCTATAATGCAATTTGCGTGGACTTTACAAACTTTAAAGTCTGGGAAAGTGCCTTGGGACTACATGAATACCTTATCTCTGTTTTGCCGTTCAATCTGACTGAAAAACAACAGTTTATGTCCATGAAGGACGCAACATATTCACTTTTGCATATTGAAAAATTATAACCTTTACCATTTTCTGTTGCCGAATCTAATTCAGCTGTATGGTTAATTAATGGGTTAATCACACCGCCCTTCCCCTTGTTTAAATTCAGTTCATGTATGAAACACTATGCCATAGGCAGATATTAACCATTGGGAAGCGCCTATCTCCATGAAGTTTGGTCTCTGCCATTCACATACAGGTGACTGAGAGAGGGTAAAGAAATGTATTTAAAGGGCGAGGAGTGCACTTCTACACCTGATCACTCACTGGTTTGCAAGAACATACAATTGCACGGCTCATGTAACACGCAAGCCCCGAATTTAGCCTGCATTTTAAAGGGAAATCCAGTGCCAGCTCTAACACCAACTTTCACGTTGCTAGCTAACAGTAGCTATTTACTTTTAAATAATGAGGATTGCTGCGGTATGCTGGCAGGGATTCCATACATTGTGACCGTCTCCCAATGTGTAGTTTGCTGTAAGAATTGCTCTTCCCACCCCTGAATGGGAGACTCAATGTGTCCATCTGTCCTTCCATTCCGACCTTGAAAGCAGAGTTCAACAAGATGAGCAGAATAAGGGCTCTATTGTCCCAGAAAGAAGTCGCCCTTACTTCTTATCGTGAAACATTTGTCTTTCACATGGCTAACACCCGCACTGAGGTACATGCGCTTTTAAATACTGATCTCCCACTTCATTTCGGCGCTTTGATTCACACTATATTCAACTGGCTTGGCGCATTTTTTTTAAAATGGTGAGCTCCGGTCTTGTGACCTCATTCCAAACTAAGGAGCCCATTAGGATGACGGACGGACCTGCGTCCGCCCGCCACCCCGAGGTGGAGGGACTGTCCGCAGGGGCAGCGGCGGTCCCTCCGTTTGAATTAGGATGTGACCGCCACCCTGGCGGTCACATCCTGTATCTTTAACCTTGCGGCGGGTGCTGCTTGAAGCAGCACCCGCCGCAAGGTTAAATATGCATGCTTTCCATTTGCATGCACAAAACAGCAGGCACTGTGCGGTGCCTGCCGCTTTGTTCATGTAAATGCAGGGGGGTACCATAGGTACCCCCCCATGTGCACCCCCTGACACCCTGGGGGCCCGCAACGGGCCCCCAAACTCAAAAGACCACATGATTTTCCACGGCGGAAAAGCCGCCGTCAAAAAGCATGTTTCCTACCCCAGCCTAATATGGCTGGCGGTGTCTGATAGACACCGCCACCATATTAGAGCTTTTCCACCACGGTCGGAAGGCGACCGCGGCAGAAAAGCAGCGGACAAGTTTCCCGTCCGCCGATGATCCCCTAGCCATCCTAATCTGGCGGGGGGTCTTTGAAGGCACTGCTGAGGTGATTCCGCATCCTCCGGGTCGGCGGTGGCTTCCGCCGGCCCGGAGGATGCGGAATCACCGCAATCCTAATAGCTCCCTATATTTGGTGTGATACCAGCATTTTCTCATTCCATTTTTTCCAGGATCTTCGGCGGATTATCATTATGTTTAATGTACATTGTATATTTTCATGACTTGGCTCGTGCACACGCTCGTAGAGCCATGCCAGACCTTTTGGCTCAGCTCTCCTTGTTTCATTGTTGTCTCGCTCACCTCCAGTGATGACAGAATGTTTTGGGGTGCTGTCTTTCCCAGCATCTGCTGAACTTTAAAAACTTTAATGAATGAAAAATAAAAACAACCTACACTTTTGAGGAATCACTGTGACCCAAAGCAGGGGCCTCAGCCTTCACAGACAGCATGCTAGGAGCAGCAGCTGTGCCTCCATTAGGATGGAGGAGCGTCCCCTGCCCTGCTGCCAGCGCAGTAAACTTGAAAAATAAAATAATAAAATGATTTTATTACCATTACATTTTTCAGTGAAGCCGTCAGCCTGAGCCAAGTGTTGGGGTGAGGCCATTACAGCTGACTTGCAGCAGAGGAGTGGGGGTGGTGAACACTTACAGTTTAAAGAGCGCATGTTACTTTGGCTGGCTGTCTTACGACGGCCAGCCTGACATGCACACTTTAACCTCTCCAACCTGAACTGTCTTAGACAGTTGGATGGGAGCAGGCACAGGCTTCCAGTAGCTGTAGGAGCAATGAGCCAGCCTACTACAACCAATATTGGTGCTTTTCTCATGCTGGGTAACAGTATGAGAGCAGAGTCTGGTTGGGGGAGTTGGCTTAGGGACCCCTTGTTGCCTTTTTGCAATAGACGGTGAACCGGAGAGGAGTAGGTATGTTTAAAAAAAATGTAAATGTACTAATTTAATTAGTTTTACACACTGCCATGCAGTGTGGGAAACTCGCACTGCCTTCAGCCTCAACTCCAGAGGTCTTAATCGTGGCCAGTTATAAACACTTTTTAAAACAGACCATGATTGTTAGCTTTGGAGTTGCGTCTAAGGTCATTCATGGAGTGCCCACCTGATCACCCCACCACTTTTAAAAGAAATTTAGCCACCACTGGCTAGGAGACCAGTGCACAGACTCACACCACAGTTCAACACAGACTCCCAGAGAGACCTTCTCTCTGTTGCCTTTACACTCGGCCAGGGCAAATTAGATGACTATTGCAGAGAAAGTTAAACTAAAAAGTAGCACACACAGCACACTTTGTGCTCGGCACCAACCACCCCAGAAAGAACCCTCTGCCTTCACCTGAAAGACAATATGCTGCTGGAAAGGGGGCCGATCCAGTTCCACCTCCTTCTCTAAATCCAGCTGAGGCTGAGCAGAGGCTTGCATATGTTTTATGTGCCATGGAAATGCACTGGCTGGAAGGGCTAGGGTACCCTCCCCATGATCACAAAGCTAGTGAACCCCCCCACACAGCAAGAGTTGGAGGGCCCTCTGTCATGCCTCAGTGGGATAATCTAGTTATCTTGGGAATAGTCATGTTTTCACATTTAGCCTGAAGTGTCTATGCTCCTAAATTTTTTAAATCTTGGCTGGTACATACTTCCAGAGCTTGGCGGCATGTACTGTGAAAGCTGTGTCTCATCAAATTTCCTAGAGCAAGGAGATATGATGATCTGTGGTGCAACCTTGGATAGCAGTATCCTACTCTCCTTGTGTTGATTGAATTGTACTTGTACGTACAAAGGTCCTTTTCTTTGTGAAGCTCTGTAGACAACGCAGAGTGCCTTGAACATTGCTCTTCTACCTATTGGGAGCCTGTTAAGTTGTTGTAGAATTGGGATTATGCATTCTCTTGGGTGAAGGTGGAGAAGGAGTTGTGCATCACCATTTGAGACTTGTATTTTGTGCATGAGGAAACTGGGGGTGCTAAGGTACAGAGAGCTGGCCTAATCGAGCTTGAAAATTATGAGTGGGAGGATAGGTTATATCTTTTGGTGGTATCCAAAGTATGGGAACATGTGACACAGTGATTTCATTGCATAGAAGGAGCTATGTGTGATCTTGTTGAAATGTAGTATCAAGGATAGATCTAAATCCAAAGTTACTTTTAGATTTCTAACTTCTCTTGATGTTTGAGGAGCCTCGAGTTCCTTTGGCCACATGCCTGTAGGCTGATCTTTTTTTACATTGTCCAGATGTCATGATCTATGTCTTTACGGTGCTGAGCTTTATGTAGTGATACTTCATCCATGCAGTTATGGAGTAAAGGCAGTCAAGTTTTGAGTTGTAGAGGTTTTCTGGGCAATCCTTTTTTAGAATGATTTGCCTGTCATCTGCATAGTTTTAACAGGTCAGGTTTAATGATGTAATCAGGCCTAATAAGGTAAGAGAGATGTTCAATATTAGAGGAAGTATGATAGACCCATGAGAGATGCCACAGTGTTGTGTGTAGGGAGATGATATAGAAGATGGTAGGTACACTACTTTTCATCTGTCTCTGAGGTAGGAAGCATTCTCTCTTAGAGCATTTTTACATATTCTAAGATGATGGAGTCTTTGTAGTAGCATGTGTTGGTGGCTAGTGTCAAATACCACTGATAATTCCAGAATCAATAGGGTGGCCACTGTGAGTTTTAGATCATCCGAAATTGGTATGATGGCTGACTCTGTGCCTCTGTCTGGTCTAAAACTCGATTGTTGGTCTGACATCAGTCATTTTCTTCCACAAACACGGATAGTGAAGTAAACACTATTCTTCAAATATTTTCTTAGGAATGGCCCTTTAGCTATCAGCCTGTAGGTTGCTGGGTTGGATGGATTGAGGTTTTTCTTTTTGAAGAGTAGTCTAATGTAGGGGGGTTACTTCTCGGTTGTGTGAACCTATTTCCAAGTACTTAATAAGTACACTTCCAGCAACCTTCCCTGTGCAGTTTGGGCAAAATATATTTTTTAAGCTGTTTGGAGATGCTGGGTCTGTAGGAGAACCTAATGGTGGCACTCATACTACTAGATTTGAGTGCCGCCTTTGACACCATATCCCATGTGGCCCTGGTCCAAACTCTTAAATCAAAGGGTGTTGGTGGCACTGCCCTGAAATGGCTGGAGAGCTTTTTATCGAATTGTACTTTCCAGGTTTTCTCTAAGAATAATTACTCCAACTCTCTCGTTTCCCCTCATGGAGTGCCTCAAGGCTCTATTTTAAGTCCACTGCTTTTTAATGTGTATATTAGCCCCTTAGCAGCTATAGCAGAAGAAGCGTTACAATATTCTCCTACGCAGACGACACCCAGCTTGTTTTCTCTTTATCTACAGATGACAAGTCTAAGGTGTCCCCTTTTCAAACAGGACTTCAAAAGATTTCTGATTGGATGCACTCCAACAAAGTGAAGTTAAACAGCGGCAAAACAGAGCTTCTCATCTTTGGTGAACAGAAGGAGCTATGGGGCCCACAGCATTGGCCGACCCAAATGGGTCCTACTCCCCAACCGTCGCAGTCTGTTCGCAACTTGGGCATCATTATTGATGACGAACTGTCCATGCCACAACAAGCAGTTAAGACCACCTCAATATGCTTCGCCATCTTAAAATGGCTGAGAAAAATTCTACGGCTGCTACCAGAAGGGGCACAAAAGACAGTAGTCCAGGCCTTGATTGTGTCAAGGTTGGACTGCGGGAACGTCTTATACTTAGGGGCCAATAAAGATGTTATTCGTCGGTTGCAAGTGGTCCAAAACGCTGCAGCCAGACTTCTATACCGTCTTCCTAGAATGACCCACATTACAAGCTACCTCCGCGATCTACACTGGCTAAAGATTGGAAACTGCTCTAAATTCAAAGCACTTTGTTTTATGCACAGAATCAATACTGGTAATGCGCCCAGTTATCTCTGTGAGTTGGTTAAACAATACATACCAACTCGCCATCTTCGCTCGTCGAAGCAGGCTAAATTTGTGATCCCAAGATTCAAAGGAGCCCGGATGGGTGGTCGTTCGTTTGCTCAGTTAGCTCCTGCATTGTGGAATTCGATACCACTCTCGCTTTGTCATGAACATAATTATGTTAAATTTCGAAAAGGCATTAAGACATGGCTATTTAATGAATAATTTCCTAGACTTTTCCTTTTCTTAGCTGAGGTCCAGGGCGCCGGGAAACCTCTGGGTATCTGTTGCGCCATACAAATTTAATAATAATAATAATAATATTGGTTTCCTTGTGACGATAATGTTGAGGAAATCTTTTAGGAGAAGGTATTGAAAGTATTCAGTGTTGTGAGATTGGTTTTTGTCTCTTTTTATAGTAATTGGGCTATGTGTTGTGGTGGTTTTATTTATGTTCTAGGTGATTTTCTGTCTCTGGTTTTCTGAACAATTTCATGCAGATTTCGTCACAGAAGATATGAGATTGTGGTGTTTCTGAGTTTTGCTACTTTGAATTGCAAAAATCTGCTATAATCTTGTGGCGTTACTTAGAGAGGCAATCTGCTTCAGTTACGCTTGTTAAATAATGCAATCTTTTTGTAGTTCTGATGGCTGTCCTTGTTACATACACAATCTGCCCGCATAAAAACCGGCCTGTGCTCACACACGCATGAGGGCATTGAAGCATTGCCCCTTCGTACCCAGTATGGCAGGGCCTGGGCATGGCTGGGCAAGTGATGGTCAGAGAAATAGGTATCCTTGCCTGTGCGGAACTCATAGGCGGGGCTGCACAACAACGCAGTTCGCGTTCGGTTTACAGACTCACAAACTACAACTCCCATGGGGCTCAGCGGAAGTGACTGAATGTGCTGGAGACACGTGGGAACTGAACCGGAAGGGAAAGACCGGTTAAAGGAAACCTCCGGTAAGTATGAAGCTGCTGGTTATTCTGCCGCCGTGTAGCGCCCTCATGCTGCGGAGTCCTGCCGAGTCAGAATAGGGTAAGGGTGCACGTGCACTGTCTTGATTTGAGCCCCCTCACCCTCGATATCGCTATTTCTTCTATACTTGCTGCTAATTAACCTATGGGGGCATTCATACTTGGTGAAACTATTGGGCCTGCAATCATGTACTAAGTTGGGTGATTACTGAAACCAAGTATCATGCTTACAGCTCCTTCATGTATGGGATACATTACATCCCTTCAGGATTACAACCACTTGTTTTAGGTATATAGGCACCTTGGAAAATGATGTGGATACGCATATGTATATGATATGACAATGATACAAGCAAATATCGTAAAGGGATCATAAAAGTATTTTGATGTTTATTATTTGGTTTATTTTTAACAGGGTTTTTTTTAGAGAACTGCCTTCTGCTGGTCCCCTGTGACGTGGAACCATTTATGTGTGCTGGTATGTATGAATCTTTGGTAGCTATAAAAGTGAGAGTCCTTGTGGGCATGATTGTATTGGTGGACCACAGAATTCATGTTCCCTTTATATCTCTATCCCTTTATTAGCACAATACCTACCATTGCTGAGTTAGTTACAGGCCTATTGATTTGTTGTCTATCTCTAATGGATGGAGGATTATTATTTGTTTTACAGGTATGCGCGGCTCACATGTATAGTTAAGAGAAACAATATACCTATCTTTACTTATCAGTCAGTATTTTGCTTTTCAGATCTCCCTCCCTGCTGACCCCTTCCTTTCCTTCCCCCGCTTGATCATCCCATTTGCCTGTGCTATTATAGCATTCAGGGTTGGGACTGTTGAGAGGTTGACCACTTTTGGCTTCGAACCGCTCCTGACGAATCGTCGAGCTGACAGTCCTGTAGGCTGTGCTATACAAGCGTAGTAACATTTTGTCTTTTTCATAACTTGTTTTTCCTAGAATTTCATTGTAGTATGTTGAGTTATGTTTTCATTAGGTCTCGCCTGAGTCAGCGCATGCACTGCTCAGGCGAGACTTTTAGTAAGCTGGTTTTCAAAGTCAATCAATCAATCAAGCATTTGTATAGCGCGCTACTCACCCGGAGGGTCTCAAGGCGCTTGGGGGGGGGGGGGGAGGGTTCTGGTACTGCTCGAACAACCAGGTCTTGAGTTGCTTCCTGAAGAAGAGGTGGTGTTGGGTCAGGTGGAGGTGGATGGGGAGGGAGTTCCACGTCTTGGCAGCCAGGTAGGAGAATGATCTTCCTCCTGTTGTGGCTCTTCGGATGCGGGGAACGGCGGCGAGGGCGTGGCTGGTCGATCGCAGCTGGCGTGTGGGAGTGTAGAAGGTAAGGCGGTCGTTGAGGTATCTGGGGCCTTGGTTGTGGAGAGCTTTGTGTGCGTAGGTGAGGAGTCAGAACGTGATTCTCTTGCTGACTGGGAGCCAGTGCAGGTCTCTCAGGTGTCCCGAGATGTGGCTGTGTCGGGGGATGTCCAGGATGAGTCGTGCTGAGGCGTTCTGAATTCGCTGGAGCCTTTTCTGAAGTTTGGCTGTGGTTCCGGCGTAGAGGGCATTACCGTAGTCCAGTCGACATCTACAAATTGCACATCAAACTAGAAAAAGCACATCTAAAACAATTCACATCTATACAATTCACATCTATACTAAATCTTGTGTCATCTATAAATCTATAAAATAATAAGCTTGATACTCAATTGTCCATGAATACTTGGCACATTTTAAGAGTGTACATTAACGTAGTACAAACATTTTTCTATGGGAAGACATTTGCAGACCTAAATCAGCCAGAACAACATCATTACATTGAGGCCAAATACCTTAAGAGAATCATAGTTACTCCCGCCGTTTACCCGTGCTTCATTGAATTTCTTTACTTTGACATTCAGAGCACTGGATAGAAATCACATTGCGTCAACACCTGTCTCGGGCATTCGCAATGCTTTGTTTTAATTAAACCGTCGGATTCCCCTGGTCCGCACCAGTTCTAAGTCAGCTGCTAGGGGCCGGCCGGGGCAGAACCCCTGCCCCGCGCCCCCTGGGAGGGGGCACGGGGAGAGGTGACCACCGCAGCTGGGGCGATCCACAGGAAGGGCCCGGCTCGCGTCCAGAGTCGCCGCCGCCCCGGAGGGAGGCGCCTTGTCCAGTCAAAGCACGCGCCCAGCCCCGCTTGGCACCCCAGTCCGACCGACCCAGCCCTTAGAGCCAATCTTTATCCCAAGTTACGAATCTGACTTGCCGACTTCCCTTACCTACATTGTTCCAACATGCCAGAGGCTGTTCACCTTGGAGACCTGCTGTGGATATGGGTACGGCCCGGTGCGAGATTTACACCACCTCCCCCGGATTTTCAAGGACCAGCGAGAGCTCACCGGACGCCGCCGGAACTGCAACGCTTTCCAAGGCTCGGGCCCCTCTCTTGGGGCGAACCCATTCCAGGGCGCCCTGCCCTTCACAAAGAAAAGAGAACTCTCCCCAAATGCTCCCGCCGGCTTCTCCGGGATCGTTTGCATTACCGCACTGGACGCCGCAAGGGCGCCCGTCTCTGCCACTCCAGGTTTGGGGATCTGACCCCGACTACCTTTCGATCGGCCGAGGGCAACGGAGGACATCGCCCGTCCCTTCCGAACGGCGCTCGCCCATCTCTTAGGACCGACTGACCCATGTTCATCTGTTGTTCACATGGAACCCTTCTCCACTTCGGCCTTCAAAGTTCTCTTTTGAATATTTGCTACTACCACCAAGATCTGCAACTGCGGCGGCTCCACCCGGGCCCTCGCCGCGGACTTCCGTGCTCACCGCAGTGGCCCTCCTACTCGTTGCGGCTTAGCCTCCACGGCTCTCAGCGCCGGGGAGGGCCGGGTATGGGCCTGACGCTCCAGTGCCATCCATTTTCAGGGCTACTTTAATTCGGCAGGTGAGTTGTTGCACACTCCTTAGCGGATTCCGACTTCCATGGCCACTGTCCTGCTGTCTTTATCAACCAACACCTTTTCTGGCGTCTGATGAGCGTCGACATCGGGCGCCTTAACTCGGTGTTCGTTTCATCCCACAGTGCCAGTTCTGCGTACCAAAAATGGCCCACTAGGCACTCGCATTCCATGCCCGGCTCCAGGCCAGCGAGCTGGGCTTCTTACCCATTTAAAGTTTGAGAATAGGTTATTTAAATATATTTTTATTGCAGAGTTATAAACCACAGGATACAATTAGTCAGCCAGTTCACTCGTGACATCCCCCCAGTCAATAATAAAACACAGATCGTACACAGCCATTCAGCCCGCATCCCGGAGGCCGGGCGGCATAATACTCCACTCCATAGGAAAACATCACGGTGCACGTCCCTTAGGGACCCTGGTTGATAAGTCGTTTTACGTATCTGCTTTTACCCCCCCACCCTCAACATCGCTCCCGTCAGCCATCCCAGTAGTGATCAGTGGTACCGCCTGTAGGAGAGTAGGGTCTGCAATCCTATGATCACCCAGATTTTTTGCTTTTGTTTCACTGGTTTACGACTTTCTCTGGCTGTGGGCCTGCTAATCAGACCCACAGCCTGGCTGTTCTCTTTCTAAATTACGATATGTACCCTAGGTGCATTTACCAATTGGTACTGGGCCACCTTATCAGACCCCGTAACGCAGGGCATAGGTGTACCCAGGGCCGCCAGGGGCTGAAGCATGTATTATGCCACCCCTGGCTGGCCTCCTAAATTTGACACAACTGGCTGCACGACAGCTGGGGCGAAGACGTGTAATCACCTTTCGCTTTAGGTATAGTAGCTCTATATCTAACCATACAATGGACACCCGAGTTCCTATCAGTCACTCCTATGGCAGGCCTTAACAATCCTGAAGGCAGAGTGCGTGGGCCCGTGTGAGCTAGGTTCAGGCCCGAGCCGAGCCCGGTTGCAGCTTGCGGAATCAAGACCCAATGGCTGTTCCATGATAACGCGTACCATATCGGTAACTCCGGTGTCGCGTTATCAAGGCATGTCGAGTAAGGTGTCATACGAATCGGGGTGCTGCCCTCTCACCAATTCTGGCGATGAGGTTAGCATTCCACCCTTCTAGAGGGACACGACATGTACGTAACTGTGAACCCCGGTTAAAGTTAACTGAAGCCTCAGCTCCACAAAATGGATGCTGCCACCACAGACACGAGTCTGACCTCCTGCTGCTGAGAGTCCTTCCAGCGAGGAGCGCTCAGACAAAGGGTTTCCTGTCGAGGGCGGTGTTCGCACCGTCCCAGACAGGGTTTGTGTATTCTGGGTAGGTAGGGCTTTTGCGAGAAGGTGACTGCGGAGTGGCACCCCGGTGCTCACTACGCATCTGCCGGTTAGAACCAGTTCCAGGGGCGACAGCCCTGGCCTGGGGAAAGTCCGGCAGGGGAGAGGGGTGTAACTACCCCCCTTCCTGGTCCCACCCTTAGGGCAGGACCTAGTCATGTACCCACCCCTTTCTTTAGGATAAAGACCGGAGCGGGGACCCTTCCAAATTAGATCATCTTTGATTCAAGAACTACTTTCTACGAAAGGACATTCAAGACTCTTCTCAAGATTTCTCCCTTGTGACTAAGGAGTAGTCACCCTGCATCAGCGGGCACCATCTAAGAACTCTGCGGTTTGCTGTAAGTCCTTCCTCAAGGAATCCGACGGCCCAGCTCGACGAGAACCGGCTTCCCTGGCACCTCTGACCTCTACCCACGTCATCAGCTCAGCTGTGATCGGTGGGTGCGACGAGACCTCGAGGGACCGGCCATCATCAGAACCTGCACGCTCTTAAAACCAGCACGACCATCGAGGTAACTCTCTGGTGAGTGCTCTGGGGTCCGAGAAGCCCCGACCCTGAGCCGCTCCAGCACCGAAGTGCAGTCTCCCAGCATCTCCACGATCTGCGTGGGGCCCTTCTGCTCGCTGCTCAGCACGTTGTCTGGTCACTAGCCGCCGGCTTGTGCCCTTCTGTGACGACATCCGACAATCGACTCTGCTGGTCTGGTTGCTCCAGACTGGCCCTTGCTTCCATCTTTGCGAGAAGCACCCCGGGCCCTCCTGGTCCACTCGAGACGCCATCTTAGGCCCACCACGTGGCCCTGAGATTTGCCAAGGCTTGTTGCCCCATCCTGGGCCCAGCGACGCCGACAGCATCATCCTTCGTGGGACAGCTCGCACCTCCACCGTGGTCGCCGACAACGCCTCCTGGTCCGTGAGACTGCAGAGCCTAGCGTCGCCCACTCACCTGGTCGAGGTGACGGCCAACCGGTGCCCTCCTGGTACCCTCTGACTACTGGCTAGTAGTACGAACTTGGTCCCCTCTGCTTTCAGGTATCAACACTCTCTGATCCAGGCTTGGATCTCTACGAACTATTCAGCACTGGTCGCCGGCCAGCAACTCCTTTTCTTCCGGCTCCTGGCTCGTCAGCGAAGACCCCGACGCCTGTAAGACTTGTGCAGCCGCAGCCCTCGTGGCTAGGTAACTCGGCATTTCGGTGCCTGCATAGCCTCTTTACTCTAGGGTCCCGAGTCCCTCGCTTCCGACTTGCCTTATCGGGTCCGCCCGAGACCTTAAACTTTCCGTGTCCTCGGACACTTGTTTTAATTGTGCACTTGAAGTATTTGCTAAAGAGATTTGGTTTGTGCTTAGTACCCTGTCCTCATAAAGAGTACAGGGCTGTTGTGATTCTTAATAAATATACTGTTTATTTTCATAACACTTGTGTGGTGTCCTTTCACTGGGTGTTCAAGGGGTACATGTGTGGTAAACAGCTGGCTTAACGCGCCCTCTCGAGTCTTTAGCCTTAGACTGCTCGTATCCACGCTACTAGGATAGCTGGTCTATAGGTTGACTTACAACCAAACACCATAAGGGTCGTTGGAACGATACATAGCGGTCGCTAGAATAGCGAACGTTGCATATCGGGCCAACTTCTCACATTGGTGAGCAGCGGTTGGGATTTGAGCTTGCTGTTGTTTTACCACACGTATCCTAAGAATATCTTCTTGAAAGATCGCACAAGTACTGTTAGTACATATAACTAAAGCTTAGAATACTCTGAGTTCTACTGAACCAGCTGTTGTAGCTCCTCAAGGCTTAGCACACCTTGGCTACAACTCTTAGCAAGGGAACAGTAGGTAAACACGTAGTGTAGGTAGGTGCATCACTTACACCACACTAGAAACAGTATGTCGGACAAAGGAGGAAACTCTGGGTCTCCCCTTGTGTCAGTTGACCCTCCACAGGTCATCCCTTCAGGATATACTGTGCTGAGCTTCAAGGAGTTAAGACAGCTATGTCACTCCAGGAAGATCAAGCAGGGGTCTAACCCCACAACGTCCTTTCTGATTGGTCTCTTGGAGACTTATGATGCCAGAAGGGCCGAGAAACTTCTTAGCTCTTCTAATCCAGAAGGAGACATGCCTCCCCTCGAGGGAACCAGAGACGATCCTGACCTCATCCACCTCGCAACTGAGAACGAAGATGTGGAGGATGATGAGGATGAGGATCCCTCTGGGGATGAGGCAGATAAGGGACAGGTAGAAGTCGTTAGACTGAGCAGGTCCAACTTAAGCAAACATGATAGTGGTACTGGGGGACCCCCGGCGCTACTGTCAGGTCCGCTTAACATTGGGAATGGACGAGCCCGATCTCTGTCGAGAGACTCTGGCGGATCCCTTCGAACCAATGGCTCTCACAACTCTTCTCAGAGAGGGATGACGTCCCCTCAGAGGAGAGTGTACGAAGCTAAGGAAAGGGCAGCTAATCTGAGGATCGAAAGGGAAGAACTTGCCCTGGCCAAAGAGAGGCTTGCCTTTGCGAGAGAGCAACAGTTAAGTGGGGCAGTCCCCACTGGTGGCAGCAATGTACCTAGCAATAGGGAAAAGAGTTTCGATACGAAACACCTTGGTAAGATAGTGCCCCCCTTTAAACAAGGGGACGACATCCATAAATGGATTACTGCTTTGGAGAGGGCCTGCACGGTACAAGGCGTTCCCCAGAGTCAGTGGGCAGCTATCTTGTGGCTCTCCTTTGAAGGAAAAGGAAGAGACAAGCTCCTCACCACAAGGGTGGAGGACGCTAACAATTACCAAGTCTTGAAGAATACACTCGTTGAAGGGTTCGGCCTAACCACTGAGCAGTACAGGGTGCTGTTCAGGGATACCCAGAAAACGCAGTCTCAAGATTGGTCTGATTTTGTCGATTGTGCCACTAAGGCTTTTGAGGGCTGGTTGCTGGGCAGTAAGGTTACTGATTACAAAGGATTGTATAATTTGATGATGAGAGAACAAATTTTAAACAATTGTCAGAACCAGTTGTTGCATCAGCATCTTGTCGACTCGGATCTGACCTCTCCCCAAGAATTGGGAAAGAAGGCAGACAGATGGGTTCGTACAAGAGTTAAACAGAACCAGGGCCAGAATCAAGGTGGTCAGAAGAAAGCAGACCAGAAGGGTAAAGATTCTAAAGGGGAACAAAATGACCAGAAGTCTTCGACAGGTCCCCAACAACCCAAAGAGGGTGGGGGTCAGGCTCCCCAAAAGAAGAAAGAAGGCCAATCCAAAAGATGGTGCCAGTACTGTAAAAGTAAATCTCACTGGTTTAGTGAGTGCACCAAGAAAGGAGGAGGGCAGACTCCTGCCACTGCAGCCCCTAAGGCACCTGTGCCCCCTAGTACAGTCAGCAGTGGTAGTGCGCCTCCCAAGGGTTTAGTAGGGTTAACCCTGGGTTCTGAGGGGCGTGACAACTTAGTTGGCACACTCACTCAGGCTGTCCTTGTCAGTACAGGGGACGCGGACGTGTCCCCTGACATAAGTCCCAATACCTTGGGCAAATACCGACAGACGCCTTTCATAAATGGAAAGATGGCTCAGGCCTATAGGGACACTTGTGCCAGCGTCACCATGGTGACGCCTAACTTTGTGGACCCTGGACAGATCATGCCAGGTACAGAATTCCTGGTGACCAATGCAAGCAATGTCACTACCAATCATAGTATGGCAATTGTAGCTTTCTCCTGGGGAGGGGTAACTGGCCAAAAGAAGGTTGTAGTTAGTCCAGACCTCCCAGTGGATTGTTTGTTGGGCAATGATTTGGAGTCATCACAATGGTCAGAAGTGGAGCACCGGACTCACATGGAAATGTTAGGTTTGCCAGCACATGTGTTCGCTGTGACTAGGTCACAGGTCAGGAAATGCCCCACTGAACAGGTGCTGGATCCTGGAACAACGGACCAGACACCTCCCAAGAAAAAGAGCAGTAGGGTTAAGGCTGCGCCTTCCCCCTTGCCCCAGGTCGAGGATCAAGTCTCAGAGGAGCTGACCTACAGGAATTGAGGGAAACTGAGCCTAGGGAATTCGAACTTGATCAAGTTGAATTCTTGGGTTCAGGGGGACCCTCAAGGGAAGACCTGGGGAAGGACCAGTTAGACTGCCCTTCTCTTGAACCCCTCAGACAGCAGGCTGCTGCTGAGGCTGCTGGGAACGCCACAGGTACCCACAAGGTATACTGGGAAGATGGACTCCTGTACACTGAGTCAAGAGACCCCAAGCCTGGCATGACCAGGAGGCTGGTTGTACCCTTGTCTCAGCGTGGTTTCCTACTTACCTTGGCCCACGAGATTCCCTTAGCAGGTCACTTAGGCCAGACGAAAACGTGGGACAGGCTTGTCTCACACTTTCACTGGCCTCACATGAACGAAGATACCAAGGAGTTTTGCCGCTCCTGTGTCACTTGCCAAGCCAGTGGTAAGTCAGGTGGCACGACAAAGGCCCCCCTTATACCAATGCCTGTGGTGGGGGTGCCCTTTGAACGGGTGGGGATCGACATCGTCGGTCCCATGGAACCACCTACAGCATCAGGGCACAAGTTTATACTGGTGGTAGTGGATCATGCCACCAGGTATCCTGAAGCTATTCCCCTTAGGACCACTACAGCACCTGTTGTGGCAAGGGCCCTAGTTGGAGTATTCTCCAGAGTGGGCTTCCCTAAGGAGGTCGTCTCCGACAGAGGTGCAAACTTTATGTCGAGCTACTTAACTGCTATGTGGAAGGAATGTGGTGTCAACTACAAGTTCACTACACCCTATCACCCACAATGCAATGGGCTTGTTGAGAGATTCAACAGGACCCTAAAAGCGATGATTCATGGACTACCGGAAAAGCTTCGGCGTAGATGGGACGTCCTGATCCCCTGCCTTTTGTTCGCCTACAGAGAAGTCCCACAGAAGGGGGTTGGCTACAGCCCTTTTGAACTTCTGTACGGGCATCCTGTAAGAGGACCCCTGTGTTTGGTGAAGGAAGGAGGGGAGAGACCTCTCAAAAAGCCTGCAGCCAACATAGTGGACTATGTGCTTGGCCTCCGCTCGCGGATGGCTGAATACATGGAAAAGGCATCCGAAAACCTTAAGGCCAGCCAAGAACTCCAAAAAGCTTGGCATGACCAAAAGGCTGTCTTGACTGTTTACCAGCCCGGACAGAAGGTGTGGGTGTTGGAGCCAGTGGCCCCAGCAGCACTCAAGGACAAATGGTCCGGGCCCTACACCATCCTGGAGAAAAAGGGAGAGGTCACCTACCTGGTCGACCTGGGAACTCCCCGGAGCCCCCACAGGGTGCTTCATGTCAACAGGCTAAAAGCATATGTCGACAGGAAGGACATGAGTTTGCTCATGGCCCTAGATGAGGGACAGGAAGAGGAGAGTGACCCTCTCCCCGACCTGCTCACTCAGAATCCTGACGATGGATCGGTAGATGGTGTTGTCATTTGTGGCAGCCTCTCCGAACATCAACAGAGCGACTGTAAACAGGTTCTTCAGTCGTTCAGGCATATGTTTTCTCTAACACCCAGTCAGACCGATTGGTGCACCCATGAGGTTGACACTGGTGACAGCTTGCCCGTCAAGAGTAAAATCTACAGGCAGCCTGATCACGTTAGAGACTGCATCAAGAGTGAAGTGCAGAAAATGTTGGAGCTGGGAGTCATTGAACCCTCGGATAGCCCTTGGGCTAGTCCCGTAGTTCTAGTGCCGAAACCTCACACCCAGGGCGGTAAGAAAGAGATGAGGTTTTGCGTAGACTACAGGGGTCTCAATGCAGTCACTAAGACTGACGCCCACCCAATACCAAGGGCAGACGAGCTTATCGATAGATTGGCTTCGGCCAACTACTTAAGTACGTTTGACCTGACAGCTGGGTATTGGCAAATCAGGTTAGCTGAGGACGCCAAGCCTAAAACCGCATTTTCAACCCCTGGTGGGCATTATCAGTTCGTGGTAATGCCCTTTGGTCTGAAAAATGCACCTGCCACCTTCCAAAGGTTGGTGAATCAAGTCCTTACTGGGCTGGATGACTTCTGTGCGGCGTATCTTGACGATATTGCTGTCTTTAGCTCCACCTGGGAGGATCACCTGGTCCACCTGCGGAAGACGTTAGAGGCGCTGCAAGCAGCAGGTCTCACTATCAAGGCCACCAAGTGCCAGATAGGGCAGACACAGGTTGTATACCTGGGCCACCTTGTAGGTGGAGGTCAGGTTCAGCCACTGGAGAGCAAGATACAGTCGATCAGGGACTGGGCTCCTCCAACCACCCAGACTCAGGTTCGAGCTTTCTTGGGCCTGACTGGTTACTATAGGAAGTTTGTCAGGAACTATGGTTCAATTGTGACACCATTAAACGAACTGACAAGTAAGAAAATGCCAAAAAAGGTTCAGTGGACAGCGAGCTGTCAAAAAGCATTCGATGACCTAAAGCAGGCCATGTGCACGGCGCCTATCCTCAAGAGTCCGGACTACTCCAAACCATTCATTGTCCAAACAGATGCTTCTGAGTTGGGTGTGGGAGCTGTTCTTTCTCAACTGAATTTTGATGGTCAAGACCAGCCCATTGCTTTTATAAGCAGAAGGCTGACCCCCAGAGAGAAGAATTGGTCAGCTATTGAGAGGGAGGCCTTTGCTGTGGTTTGGGCCCTGAAGAAGCTGAGGCCATACTTGTTTGGCACTCACTTCAAGATTCAGACCGACCATAAGCCCCTCTTGTGGCTAAATCAGATGAAGGGTGAAAACCCCAAACTGCTTAGGTGGTCCATTTCCCTACAGGGGATGGACTTTACAGTGGAACATAGACCTGGTACTGATCATGGCAATGCCGATGGGCTCTCCAGATATTTCCACTTAGAACAAGAAGACTCACCTGGTCAAGGTTAGCTTATTGTTCCGACGTTTGGGGGGGGGTCATGTAGGAGAGTAGGGTCTGCAATCCTATGATCACCCAGATTTTTTGCTTTTGTTTCACTGGTTTACGACTTTCTCTGGCTGTGGGCCTGCTAATCAGACCCACAGCCTGGCTGTTCTCTTTCTAAATTACGATATGTACCCTAGGTGCATTTACCAATTGGTACTGGGCCACCTTATCAGACCCCGTAACGCAGGGCATAGGTGTACCCAGGGCCGCCAGGGGCTGAAGCATGTATTATGCCACCCCTGGCTGGCCTCCTAAATTTGACACAACTGGCTGCACGACAGCTGGGGCGAAGACGTGTAATCACCTTTCGCTTTAGGTATAGTAGCTCTATATCTAACCATACAATGGACACCCGAGTTCCTATCAGTCACTCCTATGGCAGGCCTTAACAATCCTGAAGGCAGAGTGCGTGGGCCCGTGTGAGCTAGGTTCAGGCCCGAGCCGAGCCCGGTTGCAGCTTGCGGAATCAAGACCCAATGGCTGTTCCATGATAACGCGTACCATATCGGTAACTCCGGTGTCGCGTTATCAAGGCATGTCGAGTAAGGTGTCATACGAATCGGGGTGCTGCCCTCTCACCAATTCTGGCGATGAGGTTAGCATTCCACCCTTCTAGAGGGACACGACATGTACGTAACTGTGAACCCCGGTTAAAGTTAACTGAAGCCTCAGCTCCACAAAATGGATGCTGCCACCACAGACACGAGTCTGACCTCCTGCTGCTGGGAGTCCTTCCAGCGAGGAGCGCTCAGACAAAGGGTTTCCTGTCGAGGGCGGTGTTCGCACCGTCCCAGACAGGGTTTGTGTATTCTGGGTAGGTAGGGCTTTTGCGAGAAGGTGACTGCGGAGTGGCACCCCGGTGCTCACTACGCATCTGCCGGTTAGAACCAGTTCCAGGGGCGACAGCCCTGGCCTGGGGAAAGTCCGGCAGGGGAGAGGGGTGTAACTACCCCCCTTCCTGGTCCCACCCTTAGGGCAGGACCTAGTCATGTACCCACCCCTTTCTTTAGGATAAAGACCGGAGCGGGGACCCTTCCAAATTAGATCATCTTTGATTCAAGAACTACTTTCTACGAAAGGACATTCAAGACTCTTCTCAAGATTTCTCCCTTGTGACTAAGGAGTAGTCACCCTGCATCAGCGGGCACCATCTAAGAACTCTGCGGTTTGCTGTAAGTCCTTCCTCAAGGAATCCGACGGCCCAGCTCGACGAGAACCGGCTTCCCTGGCACCTCTGACCTCTACCCACGTCATCAGCTCAGCTGTGATCGGTGGGTGCGACGAGACCTCGAGGGACCGGCCATCATCAGAACCTGCACGCTCTTAAAACCAGCACGACCATCGAGGTAACTCTCTGGTGAGTGCTCTGGGGTCCGAGAAGCCCCGACCCTGAGCCGCTCCAGCACCGAAGTGCAGTCTCCCAGCATCTCCACGATCTGCGTGGGGCCCTTCTGCTCGCTGCTCAGCACGTTGTCTGGTCACTAGCCGCCGGCTTGTGCCCTTCTGTGACGACATCCGACAATCGACTCTGCTGGTCTGGTTGCTCCAGACTGGCCCTTGCTTCCATCTTTGCGAGAAGCACCCCGGGCCCTCCTGGTCCACTCGAGACGCCATCTTAGGCCCACCACGTGGCCCTGAGATTTGCCAAGGCTTGTTGCCCCATCCTGGGCCCAGCGACGCCGACAGCATCATCCTTCGTGGGACAGCTCGCACCTCCACCGTGGTCGCCGACAACGCCTCCTGGTCCGTGAGACTGCAGAGCCTAGCGTCGCCCACTCACCTGGTTGAGGTGACGGCCAACCGGTGCCCTCCTGGTACCCTCTGACTACTGGCTAGTAGTACGAACTTGGTCCCCTCTGCTTTCAGGTATCAACACTCTCTGATCCAGGCTTGGATCTCTACGAACTATTCAGCACTGGTCGCCGGCCAGCAACTCCTTTTCTTCCGGCTCCTGGCTCGTCAGCGAAGACCCCGACGCCTGTAAGACTTGTGCAGCCACAGCCCTCGTGGCTAGGTAACTCGGCATTTCGGTGCCTGCATAGCCTCTTTACTCTAGGGTCCCGAGTCCCTCGCTTCCGACTTGCCTTATCGGGTCCGCCCGAGACCTTAAACTTTCCGTGTCCTCGGACACTTGTTTTAATTGTGCACTTGAAGTATTTGCTAAAGAGATTTGGTTTGTGCTTAGTACCCTGTCCTCATAAAGAGTACAGGGCTGTTGTGATTCTTAATAAATAAACTGATTATTTTCATAACACTTGTGTGGTGTCCTTTCACTGGGTGTTCAAGGGGTACATGTGCGGTAAACAGCTGGCTTAACGCGCCCTCTCGAGTCTTTAGCCTTAGACTGCTCGTATCCACGCTACTAGGATAGCTGGTCTATAGGTTGACTTACAACCAAACACCATAAGGGTCGTTGGAACGATACATAGCGGTCGCTAGAATAGCGAACGTTGCATATCGGGCCAACTTCTCACACCGCCCATGTCGGGGCCTGCCCCAGGCGCTGTAAGTCTATCACACCTAGCCGCTCCCTCCAGCCAATCCTCAGTCCTCACAGTACCCCACCATCCTATTAGATTCGAGGTGCCCTGGCGGGCAACCATCTATTCGGCTTTCGACCCACCCCAAACTCCCATTAACTAACCCCCCCAACTCCCCCCCCCCCCCTTGGCAACTGCTAAGGTGTATGCCTCGTCCCGACGTGTTGGATGGATCCACTACAGTGTGAGTTACGATACTTTTTGTGTTTGCCCCGCGGTGTCCGCCGACCTAATTCCCATCGTCCTCATCCTCCACCAAAGAATCACGTAAGGCCTGCACCACTAGCTCCCATGCACGCGCCGCATCCAATGCCTTCTCATTCCCAATCTTGACGGCCTGCTTCATCCAGAGCACACTCTCACAGTCAGACCACCGCAGCAATTCATTCTTCCATCTACGCAGTGAGGGTCCCCCCCTGGACTTCCAATGCCACGATATTTCCCTTTGCGCCAATATCAGACCCATATCAATGAATTTGCTCGTCACCTTGGTATGTTTGGTATGCGGGAACCAGAGCAGCAAGCATGCCGCCATATCGAATTCCACCTCTCTGTCAGTCACTTCGTTCAGGAGGTCCCCCACCTCCGCCCAATAGGCCTCCAAGTGCGAGCACCCCCAAAACAAATGGTCCATGTCCGCTCCCAGAGACGAACACCGTGGGCATCGGGCATCCGGCACCTGAAAGTACCGCTGTAGTTTCTCAGGGGTTAAGTAGGCCCTATGGAGCACATAGAAATGTACTTGCTGGAAGCGCGCATTTCTCGTGCCCTTCCACGTGCGCCGCAGGATGTGGCCCCATGCCGTGTCCGGTATGGGCCGGCCCACACTTTCCTCCCATTTAGTCTTGAGCCCCTGGAGCGGTTCCAGTCCCTCATTCAGCATCCTATTATGGAGGCACGTCACAGCTTTGAACGTGCCTGCCGCCATCACCACATACTGGCACGCCATAGTCGTTGTCGGTTCCATGAGCCCCCCTTTCCAGTGTTTCTGTATGGCAGCCACCACCGCCGCGTGCAGGAGGAACCCCCCGTCGGGCAGCCCAAACTGGTCCCGGAGCGCTTCAAACGGCGCTAAAGCCCCGTCTATGTATAGGTCGCCTACTACCTGTAGTCCCGCCTCTTCCCAATCCAGCAATGGGGACCAATCTCCCCCGTGCGGCAAGGCCGTCAGCATGCCGATCGGGATCTCCGGTGCATAAGGCCGCGACGCCTTCACTCTCCGAAGGCTCCTCTGCCAGCACAGCCGGAGTGTCCGTTCCTCCATAGTGAGGCCCCGCAACTCGAGCCTCTGTTGCATGATAATATAGGACAGCACGTGGCGTTGTATCCCCCGGTCCCGGTCCTCCTCTGGACCCCGAAACACCCTAGCCACGTTCTGCGTAAGGACCTGCAGCTGCGCCGCTAGATAATACAGCTCAAAATCGGGCACAGCCATGCCCCCTTCTATCTTGGGGCGAAGTAGCGTGCTCAGGGCCACTCTACGGCGGCCATGCCCCCATAGGAAGCCAATAATCATTGTCCTCAGGTCTCTAAAGATCCCCTGAGGAATCCAGACAGGCAGCGTCCGGAAGTAGTAGAGGAAGCGGGGGAGCGCCACCATTTTTAAAAGTGCGATCCTACCCAGAACCGTCAGCGGGAGGGTCGACCAGAAGGACAAACTGCCCCTCAGTGCCCGGACGCATCGACCAATGTTGCCCTCCAATAGGTCCGCAGTCGCGTGGTAGATGCGGACTCCCAGATAGGTGAAACAAGATGGCTCCCAGACCACACCCAAATCGCCGCCGGGGTCGGGCGATTCCGCTCTCAGCGGAAACACACAAGTCTTCGCCCAATTGACCTTAAGGCCCGATAGCCGGCCAAATTCCGACAACAGAACCATCGCTCCGTCCAATGCCCGCGCCGTGTCCGCGAGGTACAGGAGCAGGTCATCCGCATATAGCGATATATAATGCCACTGCCCGCCGCTGACTATCCCCGCGTACCTGTCACCCGACCCCGCATGGACCGCCAAAGGTTCCATCGCCAGAGCAAACAACAGGGGGGATAGGGAGCACCCCTGTCGCGTGCCCCTGCCCACCGGGTATGCCTCAGACATCAGACCGCCCAAGCGCACCCTCGCCGTCGCCGAGGTATATAAGACCCTCGTCCACCTGCGGAACCCCTCGCCCATGCCAAACCTCTCTAACACTCCATCCAGGAAAGACCATTCTAAACTATCAAAGGCTTTCTCGATGTCCACGGACAGGACCGCCGGAGCTTCCTCCCCGTCCAAGATGGCATCCATTATTCCCACTAGGCGGCGAATATTCAGCGCCGTGCTCCTCGTGGGTATAAACCCGGCCTGGTCCCTGTGTACCAAGCCCGTCATGTGTGGGGCCAGCCTGGTGGGCAGGATTCGGCTCAGAATCTTGTAATCCACCGTCAGCATGGACAGCGGGCGATAGGACCTTACATCCGTTGCATCCCGGCCAGGCTTTCGGAGCGGTACAATCAAGGCCTCTCGCATTGACCCAGGCAATTCCCCAGCCTCAAAAGCTTCCGTATACACCACCAGAAGCCTGGGAGCCAAGCTGTCGACATACCGTTGGTAAAATTCAATCGGTAGTCCGTCCACCCCGGGCGTTTTGTTACGGGCCATATGTTTGATGGCCACTCGTATTTCTGTGAGCGTGATCGGGCCACCTAGCTCCTTCGCGTCCTCCTCGTCCAGGACCGGAAGCTGCCTCTCCCCCAGGTATTATGCAATGTCCTGAGCCCCCACTCCCAACTGACTCCGGTATAAATCCTCATAGTACCCCCTAAAACATTCCAATACCGCTGCCTGGGAGTACACCATCTCCCCCTGCGCATTACTAATGCTGAGGACCGGGCAGCCCCTAAGTTCCGAGTTAGCTAGTCGGGCCAAGAGGGTGCCCACCTTGTCCCGTTCCGCATGTGCTCTGATGATATACTGCCTGTAGTCGTAACACCTTAAACGTTCTGTCTCGGTGGCAACCACTTCCTTCGCCTCCAATAACTGGGTCTGCAAATCCGGCCTAGCCGGCCTGCGGCGCTCCAAGTCCCTCAAAGTCTCTTCCGCTTTCATGAGTGCATTCAACACAGTCGTGCGAGCATTCGAAAACCTACCCAAACACACCCCTCTCACCACCACTTTCATTGCATCCCATTCAGTAGACCTACTCGTGGCCGTGCCCTCATTCACTCCGAAATAGCTATCAATGCCTTGCTGGACCGCGTCGCTGAACACAGAATCCTCAAGCGTCTCCGGCCGAAGCCGCCATGTTGGTATCGCTGAGCGCTCCCGCTGCCACTGAATGTGTACCAATAGGGGGTTATGATCTGAGATGGTCCTAGCCAGGTACTCCGTATGAGAAATCAATGGGACTAGGGACCCACCGCAGAGCACCGAATCTATCCTGACATGCAGATCATGGAGAGCAGAGTAAAAGGAATAATCCCTGGTGTCCCTGTGCCGTTCCCTCCAGACATCCAGCAACCCCCATCTATCCTGCCAGTCCTTCCTGTGCGCGGCCAACCTGCGTACCGGGGAGTCCACCAGGGGGGGGATGGGACCTATCCAGAGCCACATCCGTGATCGAATTGAAGTCCCCCCCTAACACTATCGGGCCCGCCAGGAAAGAGGCCAAGGACCCCGAGAGGCCATCAAAATATCGAGCTTGATCAGTGTTCGGCGCATACACACAGCAGAAAACCACATCCCTGCCATACAACCTCCCCTCCACCGCCACAAACCGGCCATCTGGATCCACCACTTGATTCAGCACTTGAAAGGGTATCCCCGCCCTCACCCAGATCAGCACCCCCCTGGCATACGCTGAGTAAGTGGTGCCAAACACCTGGCCCCGCCATCTTTTCTGCAAAGCAGCGCACTCCTTTTTGGTGAGATGAGTCTCCTGTAGCATAGCGATCTGAACCCCCCTACGCACTAAGTATGCATGAACTTTGTGACGTTTCACCATAGTTCGCAGCCCCCGGACATTCCACGTCAGGCATTTCAAATTAGGTAATGTCCCCATTCCAACTTCGGACAGTCCGAGTCAAATAACGAAGGTTCATAGCCCCCCCAATGCAGTTGCCCCCCCCCGAACACACCCGGAACAGAAAAACTCCCCAAACCCCACTCCCCAGGACAGAGCACACGAACCCAATGTCAGCCCCCATCCAAACCTTGAACCAACTTCCCACACTCTTACCCTGTGGTCTCCACCACAGTAGGCCTTAAGGGCCCAAGGGGGGTGAGTTACCGCCGACCCCAGCTAGCGGAGCCCGCGCCCCGCGCCTTCATCCCCTACGAAGCACTCAGCCCTCCCACCCGGCAACCCGCCCTTCACCAACAGGATACCACCCTACCATGAGGTCTCGACCAAGTCCCAAAGTTTCAGCCGCAAAATATGCCATCCGACGTCTGTGGGGTCACTATCGGCCCCTTCGAGCTTTCCGCCTCTGAGAGATCTTCTCCCGTCCTGCTACCTTCCCCGCCTGAGTCCGATTCTGCCAGTTCACTAGTCTGTTGCGACCCCGTAATGGCCGCCGTCGCTGCGAGTGCATCCCTCTTCTCCGCCGCCATTTGAGCCTCCCGTTTCTCCCGCTGGCGCCTGTTGCGGGACCTGATGCGCTGCGATTGCCTCACCCGGGGCGGCTTAGGCTGGTCTCGCCTACTTTTATGCGACCTGTCCGTCCCCGGTCTATACGACTCCAGCCATTGCCAAACTTCATCCGGAGTCTGAAAAAAGTGCGTAGTGCCATCCATTATGATCCGCAGCTTGGCCGGGTAGAGCAAGGAGTATTGGATGCCTTCCTCCCTGAGCTCCTTCTTCACCGCTAAGAACGATGCCCTGTTCTTCTGGACCGCTTGGGTATAGTCCGGGAATATCGTGACCTTACTGTTCTCCACCTCATATGGGCCCGACATCCTAGCCCGCTGGATGAGGAGATCCCGGTCCTTGTAGTGGAGGAGCCGCACCACCATCGGTCGGGGGGGGGCGGCCAAGCCCCGGCGGGCGAGCAGGTACCCGGTGAGCTCGCTCCAGAGTGAAAAAAGGAGTAAGCCCCTCCGGTGCTACCACAGTGCGGAACCAATTCTCCATATAGGCCACCGCATCCTCCCCCTCAATCCGTTCCGGCAGGCCTACGACCCGCACGTTGTTCCGTCTATTGCGGCCTTCGGCATCCTCCGCCCGTCGCTCCAGTGAGTCCAACCGGGCCAATATATCCATGATCCTGTGTTCCGCGGTCACCACCGATGGCTTCAGGTCCAGCAACAATTGGTCATGGTCCTTGACCCTGTCCGCTAGCTTCGCGTGGTCCGCTCGTAGCAGCCCCAGGCCCGTGGCCACTTGGGCGATGTCTTGGTGTAGCGCCTCCTTGGTCGAGGTGATCGCATCGAGAATGGCATCCAAACGCCGGTTCAGCCGCTGTTCCTGGTCCAGCTCCGGCGAGGGAATCTCGCCCATCCGAGTTGATGTCGCCGGGTCCCCCTCAGCGCGCTCCTCGGCCATCGGCCCTCCGGTCGCCGCCATGCCAGGGTGCTGCGTCACAAGCCCAGGAGCCCGTTTGGCGTCTGCGCTCGTAGTTCAGTGCCAGCCCCCCGGCACCGGGCAGTGTTCAATGTCGCCACCGATGCCCTCGGGAGCAATGAACAGCTTGATGAGCTCCGTTCAGCTGACCCCCTCGGAAGCCTGAGGGAGGAAGGATGGGTCTCGGGACGGCGGCCAGCGAGGGTCCCCAAGGTCCGGGCGAGGCAAGTCAGCGTCCCCTGGTCTCTGGACACAGCACCGCTGATCCTAGTGCCTCGAACAGCCGATTGCAGGATCTCCTGCCAATCGGCGACAACTCGGCTCAAAGCTGAAGTCCGGGGCCGCCCGACCTCGCCGCCATTTTCTTCGCACTCTCGGCAACACCTCGGTCGTCTCCTCGACTCGGTCTCCTCGGGGCCAGCAGTCTCCCAGCGACTCTCCGATCGTGCCCGGCTGTCCCCTTACACTTCAGGGGGTAGGAGCGTCGTCTCCGGGTCGCCCAGGGTGCCGAAAACAGGAGAATTAGCGGGATTCCGCGCGGAGCTGCGAGCTCACGCCGCCATCCCGATCGGCGTCCAAGCCACGCCCCCAAGTTTGAGAATAGGTTGAGATTGTTTCGGCCCCAAGACTTCTAATCATTCGCTTTACCAGATAAAACTGGGAACTCCGAGCACCAGCAATCCTGAGGAAAACTTCGGAGGGAACCAGCTACTAGATGGTTCGATTAATCCTTCGCCCTTATACCCAGGTCGGACGACCAATTTACACATTGGGACCGCTACGGACCGCCACCAGAGTTTCCTCTGGCATCGCCCTGCCCATGCATAGTTCACCATCTTTCAGGTTCTATCATGCTCCACCTCCCCGAAAGAGCGGGCGAGACGGGCCAGTGGTGCGTATGCCGCTCGAAGCGTGGCAGGATCCCACCTCACCCGCATGCGCCGGCCCTCACCTTCATTGCACCACAAGGTTTTGCTCGGCCCTCCGACTCACGCACGTGTTAGACTCCTTGTCCGTGTTTCAAGACGAGTCGGTGGGTAACCAACATCGCCGCAGACCTCTGCCGCCCGGCATGGGACTCCCCGCCCGGCGGCGCAACGCGGTCGGGGTGTACTGAGAACAGTCCGCCCCAGTCGACAGTCTCGCTGGGAGCAGGGGGCCCGTTACCCCTTCAACCGCCCCGGTGCGCCCCAAGGAGCGTCCGGGGATGGGTGCCTGGAAGAGTAAGCGAAGGCGGTCGAATCTCCCTCGTCCACGCGGACACAGTGAAAATTCTGCCAGGGCGGCTGTAACACCCTCAGCCGGAACAGAGGGCCTCCTGCCACCCCTAAGCCTTCCCAGCCAACCCGGAGCCAGTCGCAGCGCATGTTGAATCCTCTGGGCAGACTGCACGGACCCCACCCATTGAACTCTCTCTTCAAAGTTCTTTTCAGCTTTCCCTTACGGTACTTGTTGGCTATCGGTCTCGCACCCGTATTTAGCCTCAGATGGAGTTTACCACCCACTGTGGGCTGCATTCCCAAGCAATCCAACTCCATGAAGACCCGATACCGGCCTAACACCGTCCGCACCGGCCGCTGGGCGGGGATTCGACGCTGGGCTCTTCCCTCTTCACTCGCCCTTACTGGGGGAATCCTGGTTAGTTTCCTTTCCTCCGCTTAGTAATATGCTTAAATTCAGCGGGTCGCCGCGTCTCATCTGAGGTCGTAGTCGGAAGAATAATGCCAGAGCGTCAAAGAGGGTTGCCGGTGAGGGCCAGGCCTCTGCCGGAGCAGGGGCCTGGCGTCCCAGCAGCACGCGCCCTCCTTCCCTTGATTGGATCTGGAGGGGCTTCGCCCTACCTGGGAAGCCGGCCGCAGAGGTAAGCGCCCGAAGCACGTGCGCGCAGGCAGCCGGTGGGACACCACAGACAGCCTCGCGCAGCACGCAGCCAGGCATCCTATGTATCGGGCCCGGGCAGACTGGGCGCCAGACCCCTTTCTCGGCGTACCTCCGCGGCAGGACCCGGGCGAAGGACCCTTCCACCGGCTATCGGGGGTCTGACCTTGTGGGGGGACGAAGGGGAAGTGGAGCTAACCCTGCGACGGCACCAGCCGCATCCCGGGGAAATCCAGTGGCGAATGACGATCGAGCGACCCTCAGACAGGCATAGCCCCGGTAGGAACCCGGGGCCGCAAGGTGCCAACAGCCCCTTCTCTGTCAGGCCGCCCTGCCGCGCGAGAAGGGCCGCTCCTCAGTCGTCCAGAACCCGGGCAGGCCGGTACTCGGGCGCGGGAGGGCCCAGCCGGCTCCGGGGACTTTCGAGGGAGGGGTGGTACCAGCCCGGGTATGCACTGCCATTCGGTTTACTTGGGTAAACTTGGGTTCCGTCTCGGAGAGGGACAGGGAACGGGGCCACCCCCCATCCCCCGTCCCTCACGCGTTGGTCAGGCCCTCCAAAGAATCGGTCCTGACCGGAGCGCCCCATGCAGCCGCGGACCGCTCCGCCGGCCGGGGCATGCCATGGCAGGGCTGGGCCCTATGCCTAGGGTGCATGCTTGCAGGAGGCGGCCAAGGGCTTCCGGCTGGCGCCGGCAGTCGCTCGGGCTGCTCCGCCATTAATGATCCTTCCGCAGGTTCACCCACGGAAACCTTGTTACGACTTTTACTTCCTCTAGATAGTCAAGTTTGATCGTCTTCTTGGCGCTCCGCCAGGGCCGTTGCCGACCCCGGCGGGCCGATCCGAGGACCTCACTAAACCATCCAATTGGTAGTCGCGACGGGTGGTGTGTACAAAGGGCAGGGACTTAATCAAAGTGAGCTTATGACCTGCACTTACTGGGAATTCCTCATTCATGGGAAATAATTGCAATCCCCAACCCCTATAACAAACAGTGTTTAGCGGGTTACCCACACCTGTCGGCGAAGGGTAGACACATGCTGATCCGTTAAGTGTAGCGCTCGTCTAAGGGCATCACAGACCTGTTATTGCTCGATCTCATGTGGCTGAACGCCACTCGTCCCTCTAAGAAGTTGGACGCCGACCGCTGGGGGTCACGTAACTAGTTAGCATGGAGGAGTCTCGTTCTTTATCGGAATTAACGAGACAAATCGCTCCACCAACTAAGAACGGCCATGCACCACCACCCACAGAATCGAGAAAGAGCTATCAATCTATCAATACTTTCCGTGTCCAAGCCGGGTGGGGTTTCCCTGTTGAGTCAAATTAAGCCACAGGCTGCACTCCTGGTGGTGCCCTTCTGTCAATTCCTTTAGGTTTTAGCTTTGCAACCATACTCCCCCCGGAACCCAAAGACTTTGGTTTCCCGGAAGCTGCTTGGTGGGTCATGGGAATAACGCCGCCGGATTGCTAGTCGGCATCGTTTATGGTCGGAACTACGACTGTATCTAATCGTCTTCGAACCTCTGACTTTCATTCTTTTTGGTTCGTCTTGTGCCGGTCTAAGAATTTCACCTCTAGCAGCACAGTACGAATGCCCCCTGCCGTCCCTCTTAATCATGGCCGCATGGCTTAATCATGGCCGCAGTTCCGAAAACCAACAAAATAGAACCGGAGTCCTATTTCATTATTCCTAGCTGAAGTATTCAGGCGACCAGGCTGTTTTGAACACTCTAATTTTTTCAAAGTAAATGTTTCGGACCTCCAAGACACACAGTCAATAGCATCAAGGGGGCCCCAACAGGCAGGGGCTGGGACAAGCGGTAGCTCGCTTCGCGGCGGACCGCCAGCTCGATCCCAAGATCCAACTACGAGCTTTTTAACTGCAGCAACTTTAATATACGCTATTGGTGCTGGAATTACTGCGGCTACTGGCACCAGACTTGCCCTCCAATGGATCCTCGTTAAATGATTTAAAGTGTACTTATTCCAATTACAGGGCCTCAAAAGAGTCCTGTATTTTTATTTTTCGTCACTAACTCCCCGAGTCGGGAGAGGGTAATTTGCACGCCTGCTGCCTTCCTTGGATGTAGTAGCCATTTCTCAGGCTCCACTCCGGAATCGAACTCTGACTCCCCATTACCCGTGGTCACCATGGTAGGCACAGAAAGTACCATCGAAAGTTGATAGGGCAGACATCCGAATGTATTGTCGCCGTCACGGAATGTGCGATCAGCCTGAGGTTATCTAGAGTCACCAAAGCGGCCGGGCGAGCCCGTATTTGTCTTAGTCTAATAAATGCACGTATCCCGGGAGGTCAGCGCTCGTCGGCATGTATTAGCTCAAGAATTACCACAGTTATCCAAGAAACAGATGGAGCGATCAAAGGAACCATAACTGATTTAATGAGCCATTCGCAGTTTCACTGTACCGGCTGTGTATACTTACACGTGCATGGCTTAATCTTTGAGACAAGCATATGCTACTGGCAGGATCAACCAGGTAGTCGTACATGCTGACGGGGTGGTGGGCCGCGTGCCCATCTCCCTGACCGGCAATCTTTGCACACCCCTCCATCTCTCAGGAGCCTGCTAGGGGCAGGAGCCCACCCGCCTGGGCGGGAGGGCTCACTGGAAAGGTGTGGAGAGGTGCGGTCGCATGGGCACCGGCAGGCCCAACCGTCTTCCCCGGGAGGGAGAGGCGGGCCGAGGCGCAGCCTGAGTGAGACGCAGGGGTGCCGGAGCGAGACGGCGGCGGCACTCCTCGGAACAGTTGTTCCGAGCTGCTGTGGAAATGTGCTGGGCAGAGAGGGGTGACAGTGTGGCGCGCGGGGCCTGCAGACCTGCAGGGCATGCCTGGCACCACCTGACCCCTTCCGCCCAGGTCAGACCACTGGGGGGCACGAGCTGCCTGGGCCACTAGGCCATCGCTTTGCTGGGTAAAGGGTCTCCCGCCAGGTGGCAGGCCCTCGAGTCGGACGGTCCATGTGGGGTGGAAGCTCTTTCCTTGAAACAGCAGCCGAGGCTAGCCAAGCAGTCCATCCTGAAACGGATCGAGAGTGCCCAATCGATCAGAGTACAGCTGGGGCATCCCTTGGAAGGCCACCCTGCGCAGGGGGTATGCTGGCTTAGCATCCCCTGCCTGCCCCCAGAGCAAGCAGACTCAGAGAAAAAGGACCATCGGCAAGGGGCTGAGAGGCAGGTGCGTACCCAGGCCCCTAGGGGGCCGTGGCGGGCAGGCCCGGGTGCCGCCTTACCCCTTCTCAGAATCGCCGGACCTCACAGAGGTCTGACTGAGCAAACTCGGAGAAAAAGGAACATCAGCAAGGGGCTGAGAGGCATGGGCGTACCGGGACCCTAGGGGCCGCGGCAGGCGGGCCAGTGAAGGGGCTCAGCGACAGGTGCGTACCGGGGCCTTTGGGGGCTCTGGCGGGCAGGCCCCGGTGCTGCCTTCCCCCATTTTAGCATCACCGGACCTCACGGAGGTCTGCCTGAGCAAACTCAGAGAAAAAGGACCATCGGCAAGGGGCTGAGAGGCAGGTGCGTATTTGGGTCCCTGGGGAACCCTGGCGGGCGGGAGGGCTCGGGTACCGCATTACCACATCTCAGCATCACCGGACCTCACAGCGGTCTGACTGAAGAAAAACTCGGAGAAAAAGGACCAGTTGGAAGGCAGGTGGAACCCGGGCCTCCGGGGGCCCCGGCGGGGGGGGGGGCAGGGTGCTGCCTTCCCCCGTCTCAGCATCGCAGGACCTCACAGAGGTCTGCCTGAGCAAACTCGGAGAAAAAGGACCATCGGGAAGGAGCTGAGAGGCAGGTGTGTACCCGGGCCCCTGGGGGCCCCAGTGGGCAGGCCTGGGTTCTGCCTTCCCCTGTTTCAGAATCGCTGGACCTGTCAGAGGTCTGACTGACCCTCTCCCTAGTAATCCAGAGGAAAATGACTCCCCTTTCTTGTAATACGTGCACATGAGGTGACAGAGGGTACCCAAGGGGCAAAAGTACCCGACCTCCTGGAGCCCTCACTGGGATTAGGGAGGCAAAAAATGACCCCACATAGGGACTTCCAGGAAAGCCCGGTCATCTGGTCACCACATAGGAAAGAATTGGGTGTGACCAGATGGCCGAGGGGATCGGTGAGATCAGATGGCCGAGGGGAAAGGTGCGACCAGATAGCCGGGCAGTAAAAGGAAGCCATCTGGTCATTCTGTGCCCCAACGAAAGAGTGAGCGGGCGCCGGGGCATGGGGGACCCCGGATGCCCAGGGCCCCAGCCATGAAGGCTGCAAGGGGGACCCGACGGGCCTTCCAACCCGGGGCCCGCAGACACCTTGACAAGCAGAGGAAGCCTGCACGGGACCGACAGACCCCTATCCTGGCCCTTGGTGGAGCAGCAGGCCAGAGGACGGGACCCAGGCCTGGAGCACCCAATCCGGGGCCCGACGGGTCCCTGGATCCAGCAGGGGCTCTGAGGCCTGGAGGCGCAGGGGACGCCTCCCGGGCCCTCCGGATCCTGTCCTTAGCACCCTGCCACACGGCAGGACCGAGGACGGAGCCCGGGGTGGGGGGGCCGCCCTCCCCAGGGCCCTTAGGCGCCCGGCTGGATCTCCTGAACCCAGCCAAGAAAGGAGATGTTCCCCTGGCACAACTGAGCCCCGTCCTGGGCCTTTGGATGTGCGGCAGGCTGGGGGATGCGGCCCAGGGTCGGAGCACCCATCCCTGGGCCCGGCGAGGCCCCTGGAACCACCTGGGGCTCCCAGGCCCAGAGGCGCAGGAGAAACTTCCCCGGGCCCGCCGGACAACATCCCGGGCACCCTGCCACGCAGCAGGACCGAGGACGGAGCCCGGGGTGGGGAGGCCGCCCTCCCCTGGGCCCTCAGGGGCCCCAGCCGGAGCTCCTGAACCCAGCCAAGCAAGGGGAGGCTCCCGGGCACAACGGAACCCTGTCCTGGGCCTTTGGCAGTGTGGCAGGCTGGGGAACGGGGCCCAGGGCCGGAGCACCCGACCCGGGCCCGGCAGGTCCCCTGGACCCAGCCGGGGCTCCCAGGCCCAGAGCCGCAGGGGATGCCTCCCCGGACTCGCCTGACCCCATCCTGGGCACCCTGCCACGCAGCAGGACCAAGGACGGAGCCCGGGGTGGGAAGGCCAACCTCCCCGGGACCTCAGGAGCCCCAGCCAGAGCTCCCAAACCCAGCCAAGCAAGGGGAGGCTCCCAGGGCACAACGGAACCCCGTGGTGGTCCTCCACCAGTATCATGCATGCTGGAACAACCATCAAGCTTTTAGCATACAGCCACTGCATGCCATTATCCTGATATGGGTTTGTTGCAAGCCTTGCCCACATGTGGTGGTGATGTCGGTGCAATATCATTATACTTCTATACAGCAGCATGAATCAAGGCATGTGACACATCTCTGTGCTAAAATGAGCTGAAAAAACTTTCTTTAGACCCACCTGTTGTTGTGTGGCCTTTCTATACAATATGGGCTCTGAGGAGGGTGGACCCTAGTGTCACACTCTGATGGTGTTGGTAAGTTTATATAGCTTACTCTTTAGCCCCCATTTACTTCGTCAAGGTGTCTCACTCTCTTGCATACTTCTTGGGCCCCATATCTTAATGTGAGTGTTTGTTATTTTGTGTTAAATACTCCTCTTTTGCCAAGACATGACATTTCTGGGGACAAGCAAAGTAAGGAATCCATTGGTTCCTGTGTGGGAAGCGCTGTCCTTACTTCCAAATCGTCAATAAAGTTTACCTCGGAAGTCTAAACGGAGTTCTGTTGGCTTTACTGAGGGACTCGCTATCCTTATCTCCCATTCCTGAAGCGTTGGATAGCGTAGGGGTAAAAATTACTATTCCCACTCCAGTGAGTGCAACGGTAGGGAAAGCGTTGGAGAGCGTAGGGGTAAAAATTACTATTCCTACTCCAGAGAGTGCAACAGTAGGGAAAGCGTTGGATAGCGTAGGGTTAAAAATTACTTTTCCCACTCCAGTGAGTGCAATAGTAGGGAAAGTAAATACTTCATATATAAATATAAATAACAAATATTAATACCAATTACAAAATAATTAAAATATTTTACAATTTTATAAAATATATTAATTAATCAATTAAAATAACAAATAAAAATTAACTATTAAGAAGAATCACCTACTAATACTAATTATTTACCAATTGCCAATAAATTAATTTACAATATAAAAATAAATAAAAATTAGACACAAAAAAATATTTTAAAAATGTAATTACTTACAATTAAATTACTTCCCAAGCTCTTCCCCTATAAACACACAACCCACTACAGAAAATAATGTAATAAAAATAACATATTTATTAATTAATCATTTACAATAAATTACAAATTATATTTTAATAAATTACCAATTAATAATTAATTAACAATTAATTCTAAATAAATAACAATAATAAAATAACATATTTAATTAATTATAATTACTTCTCACCCTATTCCCCTATAAACCCACAACCCGCTACAGAAAATAAAAAACTAAAATTAACATATTTATCAAATAATCAATTAAAATTCATTACCAATTATATTTTAATTATTTACAAAGTAATTATTTATTCACAATTATTTCCCAAAAAATACCAATAAATAAAATAACATATTTAATTATTTATAATTAAATTACTTCCCACCCTATTCCCCTATAAACCCACAACAGAAAATAAATTACTAAAATTAACATATTTATCAATTAAAATTAATTACCAATTATATTTTAATTAATTACCAATTAATAATTAATTGACAATTAATTTTAAATAAATACCAATAAATAAAATAACATATTCAATTCATTATAATTAAATTACTTCCCACCCTATTCCCCTATAAACCCACAACAGAAAATAAATTACTAAAATTAACATATTTATCAATTAATCATTTAAAATAATTACCAATTATATTTTAATTAATTACCAATAAATAATTAATTAACAATTAATACTAAATAAATACCAATAAATAAAATAACATATTTAATTAATTATAATTAAATTACTTCCCACCCTATTCCCCTATAAACCCACAACCCACTACAGAAAATAAAATACTAAAATTAACATATTTATCAATTAATCATTTAAAATTATTTACCAATTATATTTTAGTTAATTACCAATTAATAATTAATTAACAATTGATTCTAAATAAATAACAATACATAAAATAACATATTTAATTAATTATAATTAAATTACTTCCCACCCTATTCCCCTATAAACCCACAACCCGCTACATAATTATATTACACAAAAATTAAAAATGAATGCTAACTTACCTTAAATTCGATATTATTGTTGTCTATATTCTGTCTAGTCGATATTATGTCCATTCTATATTTTCTATTCGATATTATGTCCATTCTATTCGATATAAAAAATTTCTAGTCGATATTTTGGTAGTCTATATTCTGTCTAGTCGATATTATGTCTGTTCTATATTTTGTACTCGATATTATGTCTAGTCCATAATAAAAACTCGATATTTTGACTCTATACCACTGCAAGGGCTTTCTCTAAATTGGCCCTGTCAATTTCACGCAGTTTTTCAGCAGCCTCCTGCTGAGAAACCTTTCATATTTCATTATATATTGCATATAGGAAGCATTTTTGATGTGCCTTACATGGACCTAATTAAAGGTCCTGGAGTACTAGATCATCAGATAAAAGGGGCAAGGGTTGTTCCACATGGGACAGTGTTGAGGTTTTTAGCCGCTCAAGGCACAGCTTCCCAACACTGTAAGTTGTCACCACCCGTGAATGTTCAGAGTGCAAGTACCATATGTCAGGTCTGTTTGTTCTAAATCCCTCTATGTTATCTAGGAATCGTGCCTGACATCCATTTGTGTGTAATGGCCAAGCTAACCATCATTCCAATTGGGGTCTTATGAATTGTATGTACCATTACACAGCATAGTATTCAATGTATCTTCATTGCATGCTGTAAACTATTGCCAGTTTTCAAAGCATGCACATGTGGGAATTTGTGGTGTGTTATAATCTTTCATCTTGGCTAATCCAAGACAAGTTGTTTGCTGCACAGTTTTGGTCAGAAAAATCATTTGTTCTGGTATTAGGCATGCCGTAAGCAAGGCCTTGAACCTGCCAATCGTTTGTCTCCCAAATAGATTTTACATTTATTGTGTCCTACCAAAAGTCAAAACCTTGTACAGACAGTTCTGAAAGAAAATAATCAGAATAAATAAACTTGGTATCAGTTAACATATTTTTCTTGGCAGGTGCTGGTGCAAGCCTATAATATTAGGAGGCTGGGTCAAATGTATTGTAACTAGAAAAATAAGCAAACTTCTGAGCAAATGTTTTTGAACTACCCCATGGTGATGTCGGACAATGTTCACATTGAGTGTAATTGTAAACAGCACGTGGAATACTAGCTTTACGTAGAAAATGATGACCGTAATACTGAAAACAAAACATTTCATCGTAATTGGCTGTACCATCATACAATTCTTCAGAAGAAAACAGTAGAATGCTCTAGATCTTCTAGAATTTCATGCACTGTATCAATGCCCCAATCATTAGAAACAGTACTAGGGGTAATGACGTCATTCACAAATATTTTGAACAGATATAGAATTTGTAAAAGTTCAATGGGGCCATACACATCATACAATACCCTATCTCAAACAATCCCATAAGGAACTGGAAAAGCTGAAATGTTCACCAGGAAAAGGTCTCTTTGTTCACGGTGTGATGACGCATTTGGTTTGAGAAACACGTTCACCAGTTGCACTGCACTGCAGAGCGTTCTTGGGAGATAGTGCCCATTTAGGAGTTTTGGTGCGGTGAGTGAGTTAACCCATTGTGTCCAACGTGGATATAGTGCCAGTAGCGTTTGGAATGCTTTCTCTGGTGACGGTCTCTAAGGTCGCAAAACACATTTCAGCATTGGTGTATAGATGTGATTTAAATGGAATTGGTACTGTCACCTTCATTGACTGTGCTGTATGTGTACCCTGATGTTTCTGCAATGATTTGGATCACCAAGTTTGTTGTGTTTAAACGTGTGTGTTAAGTGTTTTGAAGCTATCATGTCAGTGTGTATGGAACATAAGATATTTGTATGTTCCTGAGTCCCATGTGTACTTGAAAAATCTTGACGTATTAGGCAGTAGAAAGGTTTAACCCATTCAGCGTAATCTGGAATTTTAGTTCTGCCAAAACGTAGAAATCCCAATACGGATGGAAATCTCTTCAATGTAGTTGGTGGTTGAAGTAGCACACACTTCTCTTTATAGTTCATATCTCAGAAAAAGGACATTGAGATGGGCAATTTTGAATTTTTTAAAATTACATTTATTAGCCATGTAAGCAAACCCTAAAACTATGTGATCCACTCTTCTCCAGTGCTCCGAAAAGGCCTCATCCGTTAAGTAAATATCATCAATATAGGACAATGCCTGGTCATCAAACGTTTGTAGTAGCTCTGTTACTCTGTCTAAAAACAGCCCAGGCCTATTCTTATACCTTTGGGGTTATCGACAGAACTGCTTCTGAGAGCCGAGTGCATTGAATGTAGTCAGACATCTGCTTCCAAGCCCTATATTTTTGGCAGAAAAATCCATTTGAGATTTCAAGAGTTGTTTTGTATTTCTTGACACTATGATGTACCAACAGCAATGTACCAACTTTGGTGAAAAACTTCAGCTAATTTAGAAGTTAGTTTGAACTGTGTACTGCATTTACCAGGATGCCAAGGGGCAAACTGTGCTGGGACTTTGAGGCAATGTGTTCCCAACCCCCATTCTGTTTAAAAGGCTCCCTTGAGCCAGCAAGCTGACGAGCTTTGGAGATGCACTTGTGTGCCTGCGAGTGGTACTGTGACCTGAGAGAAACTTGGCAGCATTTCCAGCAGCCCCAGATGATTTTCCTCTGCTCTCTAATGCTGCTGCTCTCTACTGATAGTGGGCTCAACCCAGAAATACATGTCTAGAGCTATGTCTGCACCAACTTTGGTGAAAAACTCCAGGTAATTTTGAATTAAGTTTGAACTGTGACCTGAGAGAAACTTGGCAGCATTTCCAGCAACCCCAGATGATTTTTCTTTGCTCTCTAATACTGCTGCTCTCTACTGATGACTGGCTCAATCCAGAAACACGTGTCTAGAGATATACAGCAATGTCTGCACCAACTTTGGTGAAAAACTCCAGGTAATTTTGAAGTAAGTTTGAACTGTGTACTGCATTTACCAGGATGCAAAGGGGCGAACTGTGCTGGGACTGTGAGACAGTGTGCTCCCAACCCCCATTCAGTTGCTTAGAGTTATCCTTTTCAGAATTACTCTTCAATTGTGGTTCCCTAGATCTAGCTCCCAAATGATCTCTACCGAGCGTAACATACGTTTCTGTGATCATTTTAGGTATTTTGCGCTCTTGCTGTGCAGAAGCCACATTCCATGTACACTGGCATATAAACAATGCTGCTGTGTCCCCCTTTATGTTACTTAACATAATGGTGGATTCTGCTGCAAAATTGCCCATCAGTTCCATCCCCAAGTCCAGGGCAGGTGCTGCACGTACTCATTCTGGATCTGTTTCAGCAGTTCAGGCAAAAAAGCCAATGAGGGGGTACCATGTGTTCTGGTATATGCGGAAGCAAAGACTGTTCCCTAAGTTCTGCAGTCTTCCACAGGGGGAGCCATTTCCATCGGCAAGCTAACGGTTAAAATTATGTGTTTTTCCTACAGACTTGTATGGGGAAAAACCGCCTCAAGCTGACTTGTTTTTGTGCAATCCAGAACGGAATCGCCTCCCGTCTGACAGGAGCCTTTCCCATGACTGCATATAGCATTTGTGGGCAAATGTCTGGGGTAGCCAGTAAGTGTTAATGTTTGCTTAATAAACTGTGTTAAGCATCTGTATATTGTTACTAGATCTTTATATGGTATGCCCACCTCTGCTGATGATAAATTATTAACATTAGGATGCAGTGTGTGGCCGGCTAAGACTGGCCATGTTGCTCCTTCATTGCTGGGAGGACTGAATCTAACATTTGCTGTTGTTTGTGGAAGGGTGCCGTTAAACCAATTTATGTTTCTTGGTATGTGAGAAGTATCTCAATTCCTTCTTATGATATATAATTGTCTGGCTCTTCATTCTCTTTGTAAGTGTCAAATAACTGTGTGGTGCCATTTGCACGTGGGAATGTATCCAGGGATAGAAGACCTCTGTCCTAACAACTTTGTGAGCCTCAGTCACGAAGACTACCCTCCCCGCCTGTAGCTACAAGACCATGTTTTAGTAATTTCTGAGCAACTGCATGTCTGCAGCTCTTAGCGATGTTAAGTGCTGCTGCATCATCACCTCAAGACATTTTAAAGAATGTCTCAATAAATTACAGAGAGGGTAACACAATGGGAATAGATTCTTTAAAGGTTCAAGCTTGAACAACCTATAGCCAATACATAAGAGTTACCTACTCAGCTGAGGAAGATAGTCCCTACCACTATGGACGTCTCCAGATAGGAGGTTCATAGGGGTCTTCGAGAAAAGCATGATGGAACTACCCAGGCGATCCATTGAATAATAAATAATTCTACAAATGTTGGTGGCGCCATGTCGTAGTTTCTCATTTCCCAGTAGGAACTGCTTGTTTGTTGTGCAACATAAATGTAGGGATGGTGCTACACTGATTCCATGTACCCCGCAGGATAAGCAGTCCTAAAGATCAGCTAGCCCATAGTCCAACCCTATGTACACCTAGATGGTTAGCAAACGGTTTTGTCAACCGCAGAACATGACAACTCTGACCTCTCCCAGGGATCTTGGTACCAGATCTAGAACCCATTCGCTCAGTCACTCATGCTCTCTTTCTCTCAGAGAAATATACCAGAAATACACTGTGGGGCGTTTTCAATATTCATTGAACCAAAGTGATTCTTGCATAAGATATGTGTGCTGCAAGGATCAATAGACAAAAGCAGATGAAAGTAATTAGCAATATCAGGACAATGAACAGTATAAAAAGTTCCACCATCTTGCTAAGACAATATATATATATGCAGGCATATAAAAAATATATATGTATGTGTAGATAGGTAAATAACTAGTGTAGTCCTACAACGCGTCCCCTAACTTCAATGCCTTCTGTGTATGCATGTGTTCTGCCAGAAATTCCCCTTCGGATGATCCAATTCCATTACCTGAAGGGAGAGACTGTCGGTCCTCGTCGTGGTAATTGATTGGCCACACCTCATCGAGGGATCAGCAAGCGGCTGGGCTGAGACGTCAGTGTGTGGTGACCTCGCAAATGCCAGTGAGTGCTCCTCTGCCTCAGCCGGAAATGCTTTTTTATTTATAACAGAAAGCATCCTTGTCCTGGACCTAGAGTCTTGTCAGGCCGCCATTGTTTATGTGCTGTATATAGCTATGTTGCAGCATGAACAAAAACAATCGTATTTGCACAATGTTTGTATAGACATTGTACATGATGTTCTAGGTATCATGATAGTGTTCTTGTGAAGTTGATTTTGTAAGCAAGTATAGGTTCATGGAAACTAATCCGCGCTGTCATGAACGCAAATGTGTGTCAAAAGTCAATGTGTGAGAGTGAAGGCAACTTAGAAAAAAAAACGTGTGTATGTAAAACTGCAGTTTTTCCCTCTAGGCCTAACCGGGACACATACCGCCAGAGCAGCATAAATTAGGTTTTATGCAGCATTGTGAAACCTAATTAGATTGGTATCCCAGGTTACTTGCAGGACTGCTATGTTCTTTGAGCTCAAACTCCTGCTGAATGATGATACTATTTAGAGATTGTACCCTGGCTGTATCGCAGGACTGCTAAGCTATTCGTTCGTATTGGTGAGCTTCGTTTTTGTTAGTTTACTCCCATATGGGTCCCTTAGAATTTTGGCGAGCGTCTAAATGCATGTAACAGTTGCCTCCATTTGCCCCGATGGGTTCTCTTCTGTGTGTAAAAGCCCTCTTTGCTTTACTGATGCCTCACTATTTTATTTATTCTGGTCCCACCATTTATTTTTGTAGCACCATATTCCATGGGATGTTATAAAGCGGGAGGAGGAGCCAGCCCCACCATGGCCGCTTGGAGCTGTTGCACAGTAGTGTACCCTCTTTTCAACCTCCTGAACAGCGTTCCGCCGCATTGCTTTTCTTACTAAAGCAACGATTCCGCCACCAGAATACAAGAGGATCTCCTGAAAATAAATTTGACCCTTATCCGATGGAGCATCACTGAGATATCCGAGCAAACTGCAAAATCGGCACCCCTGGGCTCGTCTGTCCCGAGAAAGAGGAGCAGCTTAAGAACAGCACCTTCGCTCACCATGAGAACAGCGTTCCTCCAGGAGTGACATGGCTGAGGCGCAGTTAGAAGCCCGCCAGTACAGAGGGGGCACTCCCAACGCTGGGAGGAGATAACACCGATCCCAGAAGAATCCCGCCCGCCATTGCAGACACTCACCGCGAGACGAAATATGGTGAGCGGGGGCATTGTTGACATCACTGGGAGTCCTGATGGTAAGGCCGGTAGGCTAGTGCTCCCGTCACTGTCCTCCTTAGACTCTTAGGGCAATGAAATCAATACTATCCGAGAGCCTTTTTTGTGAAACGCGCCTGACCCTAAAATTGGCGCCTACAGAAGATCATCGCAAGGGGTCAAAAGCAATCACCTTACGGGAGGCCCCTTTAGCATCTACTACATAGAGGGCGCATCATTGATTGAACTAGCAGCAACAGCTCAGGCCTCAAGGGAAGACCTCGTTTAGCGTCACAAGCAACCAAGAGGGATACTGAAGGGAACCCCGCCTGATCCTATTATGGCGGCCGTCTCTCCCCCTGGCAGCTATAACGCAGAAATATTCTCCTCCTCTGGAAGCAAGCGGACACTGGCTCCGGCCTCAAGCTGCTCCATTGCACAACAAACACCCCACCATCTCTTCAGCAAAAGACAAAAATGGGAACTGGTTGATTTTAACTCCAAGGTCAGAATCCCTTGCCTGACCCGAAGATGGCTGCCACAGTGGTCCCTACCACATCATGCTACTATTCTGAGAAAAAACGGACATCGACCACACCTCGAACCCATCCCCCATCCGGCCTACCAATCAGGATACTGAATCTGTGAACTTACCTCTGACCGTGGAGACCTAACTTTTTGGCTGAGGCCCAGTGAAGCTACCTGATAGCTATAGAGGAGATGGGCTGTGGACTACCCCCTCGGCCGTCACCTAGCCAGCCGGAGTCTTTGGGCATACCTTACTTCGTCTCTCCATCGTATTCTCCCTCCTACTCCTTTACTCCACCCCCTTTCTCGTCTACGCTCCATTTATCCCATCCTCTATGCTCTTTAAATGTTTTCCCATTGAGACCTAGCTATTTGACTGATGCCCGGTGAACCTACCTGATAGCTATAGAGAAGATGGGCTTGGGACTTCCCACTCGGCCGTCACCTAGCCAGCCGGACTTTAGGCAGACTCTCCTTCGTCTCTAGATCGTATCTCCCTCCTACTCCTTTACCCCACCTCCTTACCCTTCTAAGTTCCATTTATCTTGTCTTCTATGCTCTTGAAATGTTTTTCTAGTAACTGATGTAACTTGTAACTGATGTAATTTTGTGGTACTTTATGTAAAACGCTTTGATGCCTCCGGGTGTAGCCAGCGCAGTAAATCCACCACTGTTCCAGCTCTAGTAGCAGTCCCTCTTTGTTCCCTGCTAGTAATTAGATTTTCTCAAAGACCACCCATTTCATGTCATTTGTTGTGTGTACGTTCTTCAGAAAACGGTCTGTCATTTTTGTTATGTTTTCCTTGCACCTGATGTCGCTGCGATTTTCACAGATACGTGTTTGACTTTACTCGTGGCCATCCTTAAGTAGCGTAGGTAGCATGGGCAGGTACAGCATTCATTTTAAATTAAAAAAAATATATATCTTTATGTGCATTTTTATATAAACAATAGGCAGTAGAGTTCTGTATACGTATTGGAGTTCTACTGGTGCTTTCATTTATACATTTGTACATATCAAATTTAGTCAACTTGGGCTCAGTTGACCAGTTGAGGGAACTCGTCGTTCCAATATTAATGCACTGCAATTACCTTACGTTATATGTAACCAACAGTTGTGAGTACATTAAAATGTCTGTATTCGGATCTTGTCATACCCTAATATATTAGTTTGTCCGCTTGTCCACCTGGCTTTTTTATTTCCTCTCAAAACTCCATTGTTTATGCCTTGAGTACAGCTTGATGCAAATGCAACACAATAATTAACCAAACAACAATAACAACATTCCGTCACTCCTAGGTCATTATAAGCAAGTAGCAATAGCAATAGCAATAGCAATAACTACCTAATCAATGTTATTTATGTACATATCTCCCATCCCTTCCCCGCTATGTTGGGGAGGCTAAAGTGCTGGGCCTCTCCCACCCTCTTACATATTACTCCTACCCGTTTCTACCCTGCACACGCCTTCATTTGACACAGCCTGAACCTGGATTGCAGTGTGTTTAGGTGCCTGTGTCTGAATCCAACTTGTCTTCATTTTGTGATTTATTTCTCTCGATTTCCCTGTCTACAAATTTCAGCTCCACAAGCATTACATCCCAGTATTGCATAATGGGATATTTACACAGAACCATCTATCTCCTCCCTGTGCAAGGACGTACTTTCTGCCTGGGAGTTTTTCAGCTATTGAGGGTGGGGATTCTATTTTTCCACCTTTTAGTAATTAATCTTTTGGCGACAAATGAGTCCTAGGATGATAAACCTGGAGGTAACCCTGTTCTTATTTTATCTGGGATAGAAGCCAATATACATGCTTCCCATGTTTGTAGTTGGGGTCCGTCGGTGTATGTCGCCAGTGCCGTTGTTATTCCCTGCCAGTATGTTTGCAGGGAGTGACATGAGCACAACATGTGTAAAAGATCTGCGTTTACCTGCAGGCAACGAGGGCATGCTGATTTGGTCAACTAGAAGTATCTGTTCAATTTATCTGGGGATAGGTATGCTATGTGTGATGTATGTTTGTATGAGCCTGAATTTCGCATTTCTTGGTATTTGCGTGGGATTAGTCAAGACAATGTCCCTTTCGCGATCTGTCCATGGACTTACCTTGTCTGTCTCCCACATTGTGCGCAAGGCCACCATAGGCTGTGTTGTATGAGATAATAGTGTCTCTGTCAGCCGTTGTATTATGCGGGATCCGTTGTCCATTACATGTAGATATTGTATCAAGAGATGCATCTCCAGCTCAGTGTTTATATCCCTCCAAGCAAGTGAGAGTGATCTTGTAATAGAATTGTATAGCAGGAAATGACCTGCCGGCAAATCATACTCCTCAGACAATTTCCTGAATTATTTTAGCGGGAACGTATATGGGGAAGTTGGAGAAGTAATACAATAGCTTTGGAAGCATCACCATCTTGGTCAGGGCAATTCTGCCCATCACATTAAGCGGGAGTGCCTTTCAACACTTGACCTCTTACCTGATGGCAGCTACGGCCCTGGTCAGATTTCCTTCCAGGATATCCGCGGGGTCGCGGTATACAAAGACACCCAGGTATCTAAAGGTGGATGGCTGCCAGTGGAGGGGAAAGTTGTTTATTCTCAAATTTGGATTAGTCATCTCTCCCCTGAAGGGGTATAGGCATGGCTTGGCCCAGTTTACCGGGCGGCCCGACATCCTCTCGAATTTCTTTAGTGTGTCGGCTATGATGTCAGGTATGTTGTGTAGGTCTCTGAGGCATAGGAGAAGTTCATCTGCGTAAAGAGAGAACTCATGCAAACCATTCCCTAGCCAGATGCCCCAGTCTCCGCTTCCGTTGCGAAATTGCGCTGCCAATGGCTCCATTGCGAACTAAAAAAGAAGTGGGGAAAGGGGGCAGCCCTGTCCGGTGCCTCTATTAATCGTTACGTTCTCTGATATCATACATTCTCTTTGTACCCAGACCGTGGGCTATATGTAATCTAATCATGTGAAGGAAGGTGTCTCCAAACCCGTACCCGCGTATTACTTTAAAGAGGTAGGGCCATTCAAGAGAGTCAAAGGCCTTTTCCAGGTCCAAGACCATGCAGCCTGAGTGATGCCAGGTATTAGTGGAATATTGTTGCACACTGAAAAATCTGAGAATACTCAATGCTGTGCTCCGGGTGAGGACAAAACAATTTTGGTCTGTATGTACCAGGCTCCTTACCAATATGGCCAGTCTCGCAGCAATTATGGATGCTAAGACCATATACTCTGTATTAAGTGCTGCAACAGCATATATGACCCCAGCAGCACCAGATCCCTGACGGGCTTGGGAATAGAGACCAGCAAAGCCTCATTTTACATGGGCGAGAGCAAGGAGTCCATTAATGATGTATCATATACCCTTTTTAGGTCTCGCGACCTGCATTGCACTGCGCAGCAGTGCACGCGCAGGTCGCAAGACCTCTAGTAGGTGAAAAACGGGGAATCTGAGCTGACCTGGAAACGCACACGCTCGTGCATGTGCGTTTCCTTTTCAGCTACCCCATTGGCCTTAGCGTGCGTCTTTTAATGAAAGACTGCACGCTATTGGCCAAAGGCGGGCTCATCGCTCCGCCCACGGCCTATTGGTGTCTATTACGAGCTTGGTGCGCGTAATAGACACCAATAGCCCGTCATGTGGTTTCAATTATCGTGCTCACATACGGGCGCGATAATTGAAAGCACGTCTCGCACCACTCGTTATGGAAGGGTTCCTCTGCTGTCGCCTTTCTGACACTTTCTCCAGCAGATACAGCGGGGGAAACACCGATATGGGAGGCAGGAGGCAAAGCTGGTTTGAATTTTTTGCATGGGTTACTTCCAGTTTCCAGTCCGTCTCCCCCGCCCTGCGAGGGTTTTTCACATCAAGCCGTTTTTGGAGACATCCCAGCTGACCCCTTTTTGTAAAAGTGTATTTTCTGGGATCTGTCATTTCCATGTCAAGTCTGAAATTCACCCCTTCCACATTTTTCCAATCTGGGATTATTCCCGTTTGTGAGCCCATCTGCAATTTGCCTTTTTTGTGGTCTGGTCTGGAATTTCTCCCATATGGAATTCAACCCATCTACCTCCCAACCGTGTCTCCTCTGGGTTATATCGAATCTGTCCCCTGTCTGGGATTCTGCCTTGCACCTGCATATCATTTGACATACATGCTATCTGTGATATATATGTTCCTTCTGCTCCCCCTTGGAGATGTCCCATCAACACCCTGTGTTGGCTATGCCTCTTTTAGGCTGCATCCAAAATCTGGGAGATATCCTTTATCAGATAATTCCGGTTTGGCTTATATACTATGTGCAGCCTGTCTGTGATGCATCCCTCGTGGTATTCTCCCTGCCTGGGATACACCCCATCTGCACCCTGTGCGGTATATATTCCGTCTGCAGCTTTTCTGTGACACACCCTATCTGCATCTTTGTAAGACATGTCCTATCTGGGTTATGCCACAGGGGATCTATCTACTTTTAGGGTGGGGACTCATTCATTCTCCTCCTGTTTGGCTTTGCTCCTCTTTAATACTTTGTCTGAGGGCTTATTCTGTCTGTTTCCAAAGTATGGCTTTACACAATCAGTCTATCTAGGATATGCCCCTGGAGCATCCCATCTGGGTTCATTCCATCTGTATCATGGGTTGGGGTTCTGTCTGCTTGTCTTGATTTGTCTGTGGATTCATTCAATCTGCTCCCATCCCAAGCAGGAGAACCTCTCTGGGGTGCATCCTATTTGCTTCAGGCATAGTGGTTCATACTGTTTACTTCCTTCTCGACAGGAAGCAGGCTCGTGATGCCTGCTTCCTGTCTAGGTGTACATCCTACCATCTTCCTGTTTTATAATGCCTGTTAATTATTCTTGACCTGTTTCATTGACTTTCACGCACGAGTCTCCCAGTAATTCTTGCCTCCGTACAATTGTCATACTGTTCCGCATTCCTAGGATGTTAAATGCCTTGTCTCTTGTTTTCCTTTTAGAATTAATTGCGATTATGTGTTTTGCTCCATTTGTTTAATTTCAAAGCAACAAAATAATAGCTCAAACTTTAATAATGCGAGACCTATTGCTTTGCAAATGCTTGTTAGTTGTGGTGCCAGTAATTCGCATAATTCTTGTAAAATACTGCCAGCAAACCATCAGGACCCGGGGTTATCCCAGTGGCTAGTACGCGTATGCCTGCCTGGGTTTCTTCCAGGAGCATGAGATCGTCAAGTTCAAGCCTATTTTCAGAGGTTGTCTGGTGTGGGGAGGAGGGGTGATGTCTGCTAGATATCTGTGAATTTCCTCCGTCGTAACTGAGACTGAAGATTTATATAGCATGGTGTAGTGACTTACGAATTCCGGGTGGATGTCTTGCTGTGAATATAGTGTTGTACCTTGTGATGAACGAAGTGATTTGACAAGCGATTTGGCGTTGTCTTGCCTGATGAGCCACGCAAGGAGTCTGCCAGCCTTCTCGCCCATGTTATGTGTGCTTGCAGAGTAGGCGGCTTAACTAAGGCAGCAGAGCCTCTCTAGTAGTTGGGCATGTTCTGCTCTGCTTTCATGTAGCCTCCTACCAGAGCCCCTAACTGGGTGTCTCTCATGGGTCGCCAATCTGTTTTCGAGGTTGTTTAAGTCCGCCTTTAACGTTTTGCGCATACCATACCAGCCTGTGTGCCTATTCAGTGTTTCCAGATAACTGTTTTAAATGCGTCCCATTCTATTAATGCCGATGATGCAGAGCCCGTGTTTCTTCAAAGTACTGTGCCACTGCCGCCCCTAGTGATTCTCTGAAGGGTTCATCCACTAGCAGTTTGGGTTACATGCGCCATATTTGGATCGGTGTTGAGGTGTGTGTGGATTCTGGTCTGAGTAAATTCTCCCAAGGTATTGAGGGTCTGTTATGACTGGTAGGAGGTCGCCTGGGACTAACATCTGGTCAAATCGGACATGTAGACCGTGTGCCCCCGGTAATATGAGAAAACCCTAACCATGGGATTCCTGTGTTTCCACGCGTCTACTAAGTGCCATTGCGTAGCCCAGCTTTTTAGTGCCCTCATTGCTACGACAGTAGGCGCCCCGGGAAGTGGGGGGGAAGGAGCAGTCCAGAGTTACGTCAAATACGCAATTGTAGTCTCCCCCCAAGAGTCATCGAGGTACTGTGCCAAATCCATAATTTACTTGATAGGGTATCTAAGAATGAGCGCAAAAACAACAGGTGATGGACAGAGTGCAGAACAATGTCATACATTCACCCAGTACAGAGATCTGGGCCTAAATCCATCGTTTTTTTGCTCACCATGCCATTCCAGTTTGAACCCAGCCATATGCAAATCAGTCTTGACCTTGTGCCCCATGGGAACAGTCCAGCCCGAACTGCCAAGCCAGGTCCTCCCTGGACTGGAAACAAGCATTCGAGGACCGGTTTCGGGCTTTCAGCCCTCATCAGCCTGTATAGCTTGATTCCAGTGGCATGGTGAGCACGGGACTCACGTCTGAGCATACCCGTCCCACTCGGGGTGACAAATGCAAAAACAACAGGTGATGGACAGAATGCAGAACAATTTCATACATTCACCCCAATACAGAGATCTGGGCCTAAATCCATCTTTTTTTGCTCACCATGCCATTCCAGTTTGAACCCAGCCATATGCAAATCAGTCTTGACCCTGTGCCCCATGGGAACAGTCCAGCCTGAACTGCCAAGCCAGGTCCTCCCTGGACAGGAAACAAGCATCCAAGGACCGGTTTCGGGCTTTCAGCCCTCATCAGCATGGATTGCTTGATTCCAGTGGCATGGTGAGCACGGGACTCACATCTGAGCATACCCGTCCCACTCGGGGTGACAAATGCAAAAACAACAGGTGATGGACAGAATGCAGAACAATGTCATACATTCACCCCAGTACATAGATCTGGGCCTAAATCCATCGTGACTGGGGGTGAATGTTTTGTCATTGTGCAACATTCCGTCCATCATCTTGTGTGTTTTGCTGTTCACCCTATGTGGGAAGGATATGCCCAGACGTGGGTCCCGTGCTCACTACGCCACTGGAGTCAAGCTATCCTGGCTGAAGACGGCTGATAGCCAGAAACCGGTCCTAGGATGCTTGATTCCGGTCCAGGGAAGACATGGCTTGGCAGTTCGGGCTGGACTGTTCCCATGAGGCACAGGGTCAAGGCTGGTTTTCATATGGCCATGTCTGCACTGGGGTGGCTTTGTGAGCAAAATAACAATGGATTAAACCCAGATCTGTGACTGGGGCTGAATGTTTTGCCATTGTGCAACATTCCGTCCATCATCTTGTGTGTTTTGCTGTTCATCCTATGTGGGAAGGGTATGCCCAGACGTGGGTCCCGTGCTCACTACGCCACTGGAGTCAAGCTATCCTGGCTGAAGACGGCTGATGGCCAGAAACCGGTCCTAGGATGCTTGATTCCGGTCCAGGGAATACATGGCTTGGCAGTTCGGGCTGGACTGTTCCCATGAGGCACAGGGTCAAGGCTGATTTGCATATGGCCATGTCTGAACTGGGGTGGCTTGGTGAGCAACATTACTATGGATTAAACCCAGATCTGTGACTGGGGGGTGAATGTTTTGCCATTGTGCAACATTCCGTCCATCATCTTGTGTGTTCAGCTATCTAAGAATGAGGCCTGCTCGGTATTAGGTGCATATATCAGGTCTGTCAACACACAAGAAAGTGGCCTGGTCCAAAAACTGTTAGTGTGCCGTAACTGAACTAGAACCCTAAAACCATTAGTAACACTAGAAGTGATAACCCTGGTCTGGTAAAGAAATTCCCATCAGCCCACCCATTTGGTGGAGTGCCACTTTCTTGTGTGTTGACAGTTATAATAAGGGCGTAAGTAGTCTTGGTCGTTAAATATGCCCTGTTGACCCTCCTCACATTTATTTTTTGCATATATCAGGTCTGCCATCCAACCTACCCCTTACTATCACGTATTGGCCCTCTGTTTCATTGAGCTACTCTTCTACATTAAATGGGGTACCTGGTCTAACCCAAATTAATGTACCTCTGGCATATGCTGAATAGCCCGTGGCGTATAATTGCCCCCTACATCTTCTCTATAGGTTCCTTACCTCAGATCCTGCCAAATGTGTCTCTTGTAGAAGAGCTATCTGGATTAGGTGCCTCTTGAGATATGAAGAAATCAGATATCTGCGTGTTGGGTGCCATTCTGTTGAGCCAGATATCACGCTGTGTTGTCCCAGCGCATGACAGATAGTGAAACTAATCAAAACCAAAACATATAATTCCAAAAGGGCGAGAATGCAACTACCAGTCGTCCAACCAATGAAATCAATCTCAATGACAAGGGGGGGTTCACCCAGGCAAAGCACGTCTACAAATAGGTGAATACAAAACGTGGTGTCGCCCCTGTTTATTATAAGGAGAGCATATACCGGGCCTCACAGGGCCTCACAGGTTTGTGCATGCACCATCCGGGAAGAAGAGGCAATGCGTCGGTCTATGCTGAATAGCATACTTTGGAGTGTTTGTGCTGCTATACACGTTGTATATAGTATGAGGAAGGAACTTATTAACACTACAATTAACCATTATTGTGTGACAACAATACTGGGGTCCATTTATACTTGCGTAGTCGTTGCCGCAGTCTCATTGGCCTAATCTCATGGATTGTCTCTGCATGTTAGATCTGCGGTCTGGGGGGTTACTTTCAGTAGAGATTCTGAGTCTTGCGAGTTCAAAGTTTCATCCGATAATTCCACATCACTCTCTCTCTCGTGTAAGCTGGACTCTGATGATATCTCACCTAATCCGCCTCATATTTCTGCTGCTGCTTGGAGCACATTGTGCTAATCCTGCTTCATCCGTCCTAAATTTGGGCCAATATTTTGGGACACTAGAGTTTTGGTGCGTCTTTTTTCTCTTTTATATTGTCTGGAAAGGTCACTCGGATGTTTCTCCCCTGTTCTTACAGTAAATGAGGTGCCTTCCGTTGATTCCTGCATGTGTAGCAATTTGCATGCTGCTCCGGGAGTGTCAAAGAAATGTGTCTTTCCCTTTGCAATTACCCGTAAGCGAGCGGGGAACATTAAGGAATACTTGTGGTCTTGCGGTCGAACTCTTTGTTTCACCTCCATGAAAGAATACTGTTACCTTTGCACCATTGAGGTAAAGTCAGGGCGAAACATGACTGTAACAACCAAATTGCCAGAGAACTCACCAGGAGCAGAGTCGCCATCCCTGCCAGCGGAGCCGTCCAGGAGAACCACCATTGCCGCCGACCTTGCCGCAGCTCCATTGTCGAGTACCTCCCCCCCTGCCGCAGCCTCGCAACAACTGTGCTGCCGCCGAGTGGGGGTGAGGGAAAGACTACACCTCCCAGCAGCCTCCGCGACCGGAAGTCGCGTCGAGGCGGAGCGCGCCAGGAGGCGCTTAAAAGCAGCCCTTAATCTTGTAAACACTGGGTAACAACCAAATTGCCAGAGAACTCACCAGGAGCAGAGTCGCCATCCCTGCCAGCGGAGCCGTCCAGGAGAACCACCATTGCCGCCGACCTTGCCGCAGCTCCATTGTCGAGTACCTCCCCCCCCGCCGCAGCCTCGCAACAACTGTGCTGCCGCCGAGTGGGGGTGAGGGAAAGACTACACCTCCCAGCAGCCTCCGCGACCGGAAGTCGCGTCGAGGCGGAGCGCGCCAGGAGGCGCTTAAAAGCAGCCCTTAATCTTGTAAACACTGGGTAACAACCAAATTGCCAGAGAACTCACCAGGAGCAGAGTCGCCATCCCTGCCAGCGGAGCCGTCCAGGAGAACCACCATTGCCGCCGACCTTGCCGCAGCTCCATTGTCGAGTACCTCCCCCCCCCGCCGCAGCCTCGCAACAACTGTGCTGCCGCCGAGTGGGGGTGAGGGAAAGACTACACCTCCCAGCAGCCTCCGCGACCGGAAGTCGCGTCGAGGCGGAGCGCGCCAGGAGGCGCTTAATAACAGCCTTTAACACCCGCGTCGCGGGAGCGCGCGGGGCAGCGCCGGGCTAAGCCCGGGCAAAGGGCGGGCCCTCTGTGGCCCTCCGAGGACCTCAGAGGACGGGACGGGCCACCCCGCTGACATCCATCAACGCAGAACACTCCCCAAGTAAGTCTCCTACGCACGCTGTCCCTATTGGAGATTGTATCGTTACTCTTTTACAATGTCCACAAGGGGCAGTCGCAGTAAGACCGCTGCAGGAGCTGGGAAAGTCACCGGGCCAATTGACAACTTCATCTTTAAGGCCAATGAAGCAATTGATCATGGCATTTCATTATTGGAGCGCAGAGTATCCCTGGAACTGGCCCAAGCCAAACGCTCCTCCTTGGGTCTCCTTGCCACAGCAAATACACCCATTAGACACAACTCTGCTGATGGCGCCGCCATCATTAATGCCAACGCAGAGATCCACACCATGCCTAACACCGTGGATTTATCAGTAACACAACTTCTCTCTGACTCCTTACGGAGTCTGGAGAAATCACCCAACTTAGATGTTACTGATAATTTTAACACAGAACTGGATCGCGTTACAAACTCTATTCCTCCAATGAGTTTTCCTGAGAACTCGGATATCATACCCATTGTAGAGTCTCAAGAACTTCTTACCTCACTAACTGAGACCACACGTGATCATGCTATTGACCCAATTTTGTTTACAGACCTTAACCCCATGGCTACAAATTTTTCCCCTCCACAAGCCTTAGCCACAACACATATACTCGTGGATTCAACCCCTAACTCAAGAGCAATGCGAGGGTTAAGGGAAGGAGCGGTACAGAAGCAGAAACCGCCCCAAGGCCCAAATATATCCACATCCAATAGAAGCCCTCTCCCTCAAAGAAAGCAGGGGAAAAACCCACCTAATAACCAAAAAAAGGCTTGTAAAAAATCTAACGCAGGATTAAGTAATAAAGGAGATCCATCCTCTAAGGAGGGGTCATATAAAGACTGCTCCTCAACAAATCAACTTATAACAAAGGTTGGGGAAATTATATCTGCCCATCTTGCCACCATCGAAAAGAGACTAGGGAATATGGAAAAACAACTGAATGAATTAAGCGCCCTAGTTAAAAGCCCACTACCCAAAGATACTCCAGTCTTAGTGGCAGCAAAACCACACATTCAACCTCCTTCGGGGCAAGCCGTGAAAAAACCAGCCCCAGCCCCAGCCCCTAGTATCACACATAAGTAAAATTTACCCCCAAAGGGAGTCACGAATAAGCCAAACACACCCACACCCACCCCAAACACAATCACACAGGGGAAACAACCTAACCCAACACAATCAAAGGGGGATACCACTAGCAACTCTAAGGACAGGAATAAAGGCAACCAAAGAAGATTCCATGCTAATTTGCCACCCGGATCTAGTCCATATGTAGTGGTAATGACGGGTGTCCCTGAGATACCGGACAACACCGAAGAGCCACCCTGGTCTCTATTAAATAAAGTCAGCTTCTGGTTGAATAACAACAGACCCCTACCCTCATATTGTAGGAGTAAAATCCTAACAGTTAGAAGAGTACCATGGGTGGGTCGAGAAATACAGAAAACACATGGTGACTGTGTGATTGTTAACTTCGATGACCCGCGCACTGTAGAACATATCTGCTCATGGAGAAGCGAGGGGTATAGCGAAGGCATAGAAACGAAACATCTCTCCTTTTTCTATCCATCTAGGAGATTCAACCAGCACCATAATGCCTTTGAGAGAAACTGGTGTCACACGGGGCAAGAAGTTGAGGGAAACAACTGGGGTGAGTGGGAGTCAGATAATAACTATAGACATCCCTATAGGAACATACCAAGCAGAGATGCTTACTGGGGTATACCAGTTTTTAACAGATTCAGCAGTCTCGATATGGTTGATTGACTTCCCCCATCTCTTCCGGGGCTGCTGAACACTGAACTGGAGGGAACAAAACAGGGCTGCCCTGCTGAGTTGGTTAAAAACACAGAGATGGTCGATAAGGAAACATTAGGTACCCAACTGGTCCAAAACCACCAGACACTGCCACTAGTAAGGGAAGACAAACTAATGGATAACAATGTAGGATGTAAAACAACTATCCTTCCAGACCCACATATTCATAAAAACCCTGATAGTGTACTAACGATTGTTAGCTGGAATGTAGCCGGACTCCAACAACGGGTATTGGACCAGGAATGGTTAAAATTCATATCTAACAAAGATATTATAATGTTCCAAGAGACATGGGCTACTTCGGAAATAACCATAGAGGGCTTTGAATGCTACAGCATCTGTGCTCAAAAGCCAGCTTTTGGTCGCCCCATGGGAGGCTTGCTGATTGGGTTCAGAATAACTCTAGGGGGGGCTATCAGGCCAATACCAACTAAGAGCCTAAATATTCAAATCATCGAGTTTACTTGTAGATCATCGGTACATCTGATCAACTTTTATAATAACGACTTTCACTCGACCCCCAATAAAAACTATATAGAGCTATTCGAGAACATAACAAGGATAACTGAATCAACCAAGAACTGCGCAAGCAACGGGATCATCCTAGCTGGAGACTTTAATGCTAAATTATCAAGAACTATAGCAAATACAAACCAACTAGATAGGGCCACCAAACGCGGGAATGAATTGAAAAATTTCATAAATACCCACACCCTATCAAATATAATGGACACATTTACACATAGTGATACTGCTTACATTCCAACCTTCAGAGGGAGAGATTCTTCCAGCACAGTAGACTACATCTTCACTTCTGTGGAACTACTAGACAAAGTCATCCAAGCTGGAGTGGTAGAAACAGCCTTTGGCGACCATAACGCACTTGAACTCAGCCTAAGAATGGGCCCGATCCAAATACCTCCCGCACTTTGGGAGCAAGAGATATCACGACATCAACAGACAACCTTAGGCTAAAGTGGAAAGGGGTGAACTGTGAATCCATTATGGACATAATTACAAATAATCACCAACCAACAGTTGCTTCCTGCCTACTTACGGATGGGAATTACCACAGGACAATCGAAGACTTTGAAAACTTGTGCCATGTCATTAAAACTCTTCTGACAGTCCCCCACAGGAAAAATAACGACGAACCCAGATGGTTCGACAGTTGTTGCTCAGCGGCAAATAAGGCACTTCGCAAGGCACTAAATTCCAAACCGAGAGACCTTGCTGATGTACGGACCGCCAGGCATGCCTACAAAACAGCCATAGGGATAAGGAAGGCTGCCATGGTAGAGGATCAGTGGAAAGATCTATCAGTTTCTGCTACTATGGGAAACAGTGCAACTTTTTGGCCTGCTGTAAGGAAGATGCGGGACATGGGTAAACAGCTGTCACCAATCAGCTGCACCATTTCAAGTCAGAACTGGGAGCAACATTTCTCCAATATTTATGCTAACCCCGCTGCTCCTGTAGAAAACCAAAATTTTGATAAGCTGAGCCCACTTGACATAACCCTGGGGGAGGTCCTCTTGGCCATTAATCAAAGCCTGGGGAACAAGGCACCTGGGCCGGACGGCTTCCCAATTGATTTAATCAAACACAGACCAGAATTTTGGGGGCCCATTCTGGCTAATGTTTTCAATAGCGTACCGCTGGGTACCATCCCTGCTACCTGGTCCACAAGCACAATAGTGCCTATTTACAAAAAAAGTGAAAGATCTGACCCTGCAAATTATAGGCCCATCTCACTCTTAGACAATACCCTGAAAATCTTGGGCCGGGTGTTGTAGAACAGAGTGAATGATTGGGCCGAAGAAACAGGGGTGCTAGACAGATGTCAGATGGGCTTTAGAAGTAGGGTTGGGACAACAGAACAATGCCTGAATCTCAATCTTATAATAGGCAAATACACCATAGCCAAGGCTGCTCCTATTTACCTAGCCTTTATGGACTTGTCGTCCGCATTCGACCTTGTGAATAGGTCGAAATTGTGGGCGACACTTCTCTCCTATGGCCTTGATGAACCCTTGGTACACTTTCTAGCCTATCTACATGCGGACACTAAAGCTCGGGTACGAATCGGAATGGAGGGCGAAACCTCGGGGGCAATTAAGGTAGAAAGAGGCGTCCGACAGGGGTGCGTTTTAGCACCCCTGTTATTCATCATCTACATAAACGGTCTGAGTGACTCCCTGAAAGAGACGACAACGGATGTCCCGAAAATCCAAGGGAACCCGCTACCCGCACTCCTCTACGCAGATGATGCGGTGATCATGGGCTTAACACCGAATGCCCTCCGTGCCCTGGTCAAGAGCTTCTCCCTTTTTATGGGGAAACTGGACCTGAAGGTGAACTTTAAAAAATCTTTTGTTATGACATGCGGGCCAGGGGCTAAACAACTGAACTCCATCTCAATTGGATCAGAGAAGCTATACTCCACCAAATCATTTCCATATTTAGGCATGGTCTTTGCTGCGAACGGCCTGTGGAGTGGGCATCTCGCCCACGCCACAGGCAAGTTCTCAAAGGCCATAAATTCCATCCTTGCCTTGCCACGACCAAAAAGGTCAGAAACAACCGGGGCAATTATGAAAATCTACAAATTGCAATGTGTTCCGGTTGCAACCTATGGAGCAGAAATTTGGGGGATAGTGAGCCCATCTAGCCTGCAGACAGAAGAAAACCGGTTGTGTAGAAAAGTTTTAGGAGCTCCGATTTCCTCTTCTGGGTACATCTGTCATGCCGAGCTCAATCTGCCCTACATAACCGATTTCATTGCCACGCGACCCGCAACATTTTGGCTGTCGATCTGGGCTAACGAACGTGCCACCTTAACACAGGACATTGTGTCTGAATGCCTAAACTGTGACAAGGGTATGAGCATCCCGTGGCTCCGGGCAACAAAGGAAAGCCTGGACAGTATTGGGAAAATCAATCTTTTTAACGACCCTGCCCAGATTAAGAACTCAGATAAGAAGGTCATACAAACCGAACTTTATGCCCTCTTTAGGGAAAAGAGGCTGGAGATAGAACTACAAAAACAAACTGTTAAATCTTATGTGACTAATATAAACAATGATCTATCCCCACAACGAATACCTTTATACCTCAGACTCCCTCTGACCAACTGGGAGAGGTCGCTGTTATTTCGCCTAAGAGCTGGATCTACAAAATACTCACTCTGCTTTCCCATGGGCTACAGCACTTCGAACTTTGGGCACGAGCTAAGTCCCTGCCCCTGTGATGGTCACAGCAGACAAAATGAACTGCATTTCTTTTTTCATTGTAAATTTTTTATGAAATATATCAAGTGGTTCTTAGCTCCATATTTTAAAAAACAAAGGCCAGTTTCCCTAATTCAATCTTATCTTATGTTTTTAAACTTAGACAATGTAGATCTGATTTTTCGTGCAACCTCATTTCTGAAAGTTATTTTTTATGCACGGAAATCTATGGAACCTCCCTGAAATGCCCATGCACCCAAGAAGAATGCCTCCTATGCAACAGCACTTTGGTTACCTGTAATGTATATTGGAATGCACTTTAATAACTTGATCTTGACTGTTTACATCATCATTGCTGCTCTCTTTTCTTTTAACTATTTTTATGGTAACTGTGTAAAATTATTTTTAAAGATGTATTTTTATGTCTATGTGACTTTTATGGATTTTTTGCAATCCGAATAAAGTTTTCTTTGAATTGAATTGAATTGACTGTGTTATTTCCCACTTGCACTTTTTGTAGTTTCCTGTAAAATGCCACCTCTGTCCCTGTAGTTTAATACATGGAATAGGAATGGTCTTTGGTTGGCACCCGGAGGCGGGTGTCTGTTCAGCATCCTGTGTGCCCACTCAATGACAAAATTGTTGTGAGTGTGTTCCCTCCAGCAGTAGATCCAGTGCTCTGTGTAGGCAATTGCGTCTCTTCCTTTTTTGCCCTCCGGAAGCCCCACAACACGCACATTGTTCCGCCTTGATCGACCTTCTGTGTCTTCAACTCGATTTTCAAGAAAATCAACCCGGGCTGTGAGATCTCTAAGGCGTTTTTCCATAGCCTGCGTCTGTGAGGAGATTTCCACCATTGTGACTTTCAATGTGGACATCCTGTCTGTAAGTTTTCGGTGGTCCGCATGTAGGAGATTTAAGGCGATCACTACCTTGTCAATCCTATTTTCTAGTGTGGTGAGAGTCTGTTCCATTGTTGAACTTAGATCTCCACCGCTGCTAGAACGGCGTCTAGTTTGTTGGACATCTGGTCCGAGGGCCCATCCGCGGACATTTCGCCTGACTGAGCGTGGGTTAAGGGGGGTTGAGCCAACGGACCTCCAGTGCCTTCCTTGGCTGGCTTCTGTGGGACATATGGTGCCTGAGGATTGTGTGGCAGCTCCACCTGCCTATACCGTTGTTATAATAGCTTGGTGTTTCGTTGCTCTGATCCTGCACCCAGTTGCTGGATTTTGCGTTGTGCCGTGTGTTTGGGTGGGCATCAGGATTGGGAATGGTTCTAGAGGCGCTTATTCTTTACTTATTGCACACTCCTGCACCTTCCCCACAGCAACGGCATCGCCTACGTGGCTCAGGGCCTGTGGGTGTGTATGGCCGTGCCCCTGCTTCAGTTTCTCTCCGACGGCATGCAACTTTGGGTAAAGATTGATCGGTTAAGGCCCAGCACTTGTGGGTCTTCAGTTACTGCCTATTTTGTTGTCTCTTCTGTCTTTCTTGTCTGTTATGTGGACTTGGTGAGCGCTCCCTGTCCTGTAGCACACTTGCATCTGGATGTCAGCGTGGCCCTATGTGTACCGCCTGTGATCAACGTTGGGGATAAACCTCATATGCTGCTGCGCTCGTGCCGATGAGGCATCTACTCGCAACAGGGTTCTCCGGCGGCCAGCCCGTGGGATTTTTCCGTCTTGGCAGGGCAGTATTTCTGCACCGGTTCCCAACTCCGTTTGGCTCGTAGGTTGCTGGCGTCCACTTGTCTCCGGTCCTCAAGTCCCAGGCCGTCGCCGGAGATGTTCAGGCATTGGGAGAGCCAAGGGGGTTCCCCAGCAAAGGCGCACTCTTGACCCAGGTGTGGCGCATTTCCCGGAGCATGGTGCGGCCTCGACGTTGCGTCGCAGACATGGCCAAGTTTCATGCAATTCCACTGCAGGCCTCACCTCCGCTACGCATTTGTTTCCCCGTTTCTTTCCTGCTCGGCGGACGTGAAGTTTACGGGTTGTCCCCAGACTAGTCGAGGCTCAGTAAAGTTATTTAGCGGCCCGGAATTGCTATGAAACGGATAAATGATCGGATTAAGGGGGACTAAGCGGTGGAGCTCTAACAGAGCACGTCCGTCTTCATCACCTGCGTGGACACGCCCCCATGGGCAAGTACTGCGTTCATAGAGTTACAATTAGTATGCTTTTCTAGTATCCATGTCTTACCTGGTTCCAAATCTAGTGACTTTGTGGTACTCATGAGATGACAGAAGCTGCAATTTCCGCATGCGCAGCGGCCTGTTACTTCTGGGAGACCCCAGCTATTCAGGACCATGGTTTCTGCTGGTATGTTTTTCTTCCTAGAATGTATTGAGACCACAGTATCCTTTGTACTACATGTTTAAAAAAAAATAATACAGGTTTTTCCCATTTTAGTTTTCCTGTCTGCAGTATCTTCCAATGTTGTTTTATTACTTTCTTCGCCTGTTTTGTACTTGTGTTGTATGTTGTTGTTACACATGTCAGTGGGATCGCTGTCTCCCTCTTGGTTGTTGAATCCAGTACAGCTTCTCTATTTGATATCTTTAGGATGGTCTCTGGTTAATTCCTGTCTCAGTTTTTCTTTTAGCGCCTTGGCCTGAATTTTGTCATCAGATATTTTTGCACAATTTCTTCTTAGGCGCAAACATTGGCCATACGGATGATTTTCCTTCAGCGTCTCGGGTTGAAAGCTGTTACTATTTTTCCATTTTCTACATAAATGGTCCCATCCAGAAAGGTTATTGTCTTTGTGTACGTGGTGTAAGTGAATCTCATGTTGAGGTCCTGTTCATTGATTCATCTGGTAAATGGGATCACAGATGTATTGTCCCCATTCCAGACCAACAGAATATCATCATTCAGTATGTGGCTTCTCTCAAAATTAAAGATGTAAAAATCCTGCCACATTTGGGGCTAATGTACTCCCCATCAAGGTTCCTACAAAGTTTTTAGGTACCGCGTTCCCTCAAACTCAAAGAAGTTTTAGTGAAAGCTAGGCGTAAGCATTCCATGATGAAATGTTTCAGGGCTGTGTATTTCCATTCAGGGCTACTGTATTACCTTCAAGGTGTCTTCTTGAGGGAGGTTTGTATGCAGACTTTCCACATCCAGACTCAGTAGTATGTTATTTTCTGGATCCTATTCAATATCCTTAAGGAGGTTCAATAGTTCTTTTGTATATTGAAGACAAGTTGGGGTGCTCTGTAAGAGGGGTTTTAAGTAGAAATCACAGAAGTGGGATAAAGGCTCCTGAAGTGAGCCCATTCCTGACACTATGGGGTGACCTTTTGGAGGGTATCTGTTTTATGGATTTTTTGAAAGAATGTAGAAAACTGGTATTTTGGGTTTGCTGTTACGAGGAACTCAGCCTCCTTCTTGGAAATCCACGTCCTGCTTTCTGCATTCTCCACAAGGTATTTTATTTCTACTTTTAGGTCCTGTGTTGGATCAGCAGTTAGGCTTTGTATTTGTTGTTGTCATTCCGGAAGCAGCATTCTGTTCTGTAAGCCTCCTTATCTTGTAGGACAATCCCACCTCCTTTGTCTGCTGTTTTTTTAAATTATTTTGTCCCCTTCCTTCAGATCTTTCAATGCTTTTGTTTCTTCTCTGGTCATATTATGGAAAATTCTGGTTTTGTCCTCCTCTATTGATTCAATGTCATTATACACTGCCTGTTCAAATGGAGGAGTTCCATAGGGAGGCTCCTTGTTGGAGGGCAGAAAGTAGATTTTATTTTTTGCCCAGTATCTCCTGGTTGTGCAGATTCCCCCGTAGGTTCAGTTTTTTCAAAAAAGTCTCTTAGTTTCAATTTAAAAATAAATTGGGCCAACTTGCAATGTAGGCAGAATTTATCCAAGGGTGCATTTGGAACAAAGCCTAACCGCTTGTTAAGGACTTTGTGTTGCATTTCTGATAGTGTAACGGAGGATAGGTTGGTCACAGTATCTAACACTGGCTCGTTCCTGGCTGGTTCGCTTTTGACATGATCCTGGTGTTTACTCTTGGTTGTGTGTCTTCTCACTGTACTTCCATTTCCCTTTTTCTTTGTCTCCTTACTCTCCTGCTCCTCCATAAAAAATGGGAGGGGGGGGGGTTGATTTTGGGGGCCGCCTGGTGGGGGACCTTGGGAAAAAGTTTTGCCCCAACCCAGATACTGAGGTGGTTGCGCGTGCTGAAAGAAATGTGAGAAATGTGGTAAACATCAAGAAAAGAGCCAATAGTGATTGCCATTCAATCACCCATTCACATCATGATAACATAAGCCAATTACTATGATCAATTGAATTTATTCAAAAGGGTTTTTTTTAAAGTTATTTTTAAAGACTTGATTAATTTGTAAGATTTAATTAATTTTTGGCATACACAGTAATTACAAAATTTACAAAAGGTACCAAATATATAAATTACATACCATATATATGATACATGTACAACACATAACAAAAATGATGTTTTGCTCAGGTTCTGTACAGTTTGAACTGCAATAATACCATGATGTCCCTGACATCTACCTAACTAAGAAAACGTACACGTGTTAGCAGGGGCAATCGCCAAATAGTGACCCTACTATGCACATACTCAATGTTTTTTAAAAACCTTCTCAAAATTAATTAATTATGAGCAACAGTGGTAACACATATATAGAACACTTATTTGGCTGAGAGAAAAGCTGTCGATGCGTTTCAAACCCTGACAAGTTTTTTTGAGGGCTCTCCGCAGGACACAGAACGCAAAAAGAGCTGAAAATTAACAAAACAAAAATGGTTAACAAAAAGTGCTAATCAACGCTTTCACACTTTCATCTCACCCATTTAATCACAATCCAATGTATCTTCATATACTACGTTCACTCAATGAACCTCACTTCAAAAAGACACCTGTGGACTGCCGCAATCGAAATTAATCAATGACAAGGAACACAGGATTTGATTCATCAAGCCGAAAACGGCCCTTTGCGAGCGCTATTTTTGCATTTGGGATTCATCATCCCAAATGCAAAAATCGCATTTTTAGAAATCGCATTTTTGCGAATAATTGCATTTAAGGAATCTCAATTAGAGATTCCTAAATGCAATTCAAGAAGCATTTAAAAATTGCGAAATCGCTATTTTTGGCCGCTATTTACCGCGAAGTCTGACTTCGTGGTAAATAGCGAAAACTGAGAAAAATGCACTTTTGTGCATTTTTCTCAGTTGTATGTTACACACACACATGTCCTTTGGACATGTGTGTGAGCAACATCAGTCTACATTTTCTTTTCAGGGGTACTACAGGGTGTCCTTTGGACACCCCTGGCACCCTTGAAATCGCATCCTTATTTGCGATTAGCAATTAGGAATAACTCCCCTTTCATTCCTATGGGCCTTTAGGCCCATAGGAATGAATGGGGAGTTATTCCTTATTTGCGATTAGCAATTTGCTAATCGCAAATAAGGAATGTGTAGGAATCGCAATTTATTTTGCGATTCCTACACGAATCCCGTTTTGCAAATCCTTAACTCCTTGAGCTCGTCATGATGTACACCTCCATACACTCATGACGAGCTGAGCTCGTCATGAACAATGGTATTCAGAAATATCAGCACAGGAGGAAAATAACACTAGCATCGATGGTGTTAATAGCGATTCCTTAATAATCGCTATTAAGGACTCGCAAAACGGGACAATGATGAATCTAGCTGAAAACCTGGTGTTACTTAGATTTCTCAAAAACTAAAAGGCTGTACTAGTGCCAAGCAACAATGGTTCACTTACTTTTGACCGTGCCAAATCAAGAAGGAAAAACTCCGCCTGACACAAGACTTTCTTTTCTTTTTTCTGTGGAGTTAAAGGAGCTGTTGTCAGTATTATTGTTTATATGCCCCCAAAAAAGTTGTGTTATCAAGACTTGCAAATGCTGAGATTTGTATGACCTCATCTGTATCATTCAGACGGGGGGCTATCTTACTCCTTCTGGTAGCATAAAACTTTGGAGTCAGCTCGTATCACATTTCCTATGAAGATTATGAGTACGTAATTTAGAGACTGCTTGTAATTGAACAGCACTGTTGTTAATTTGAGTGCCAGCGCTTATGTTACTGGCATGGTGAAAGGAATTCACTTGTGATATGTGAACTAAAAAGCTTTGAGAAAGTCAAGAGAATGTCACGCTGAGTACTTATCGAAGATACTTGCAGTGGCAGACTTTGCCTCTTACGCAGTAGCGTTTCGTGCTGGACTCCAGGTAGAGTAAGGTCTTCAACGGAACTTTACTGCATGATTGGCCACAAAAATTACTCTATTTTCGTTATGATAGAGCCACTGGCACCTCAAAAAGGGAGGAAGAACTATATTGGAGGTCTTCTTATGTCCTGAAGCGAAGTTCGTCCTTAAGCCAAACTGGATGTTTCTGTGAGTTGTATTCCGGCTACTTCTATTGCCATAAATAAATCAGTATAGACAGTGTAACTCTAATAACCCAGTTTGAGAGTGCTTACAACTGAAGACGAACTAGTCAATCACTCATTAGTGGCATGTTGAACCATACAAGACGCCCTTTGATGTAGACGATACTATGGGGAGATTGTACAATGAACCAGAGATGGAGAGTTCTTCCTTGGGATTTATATAGTATATTGAGCCTGAGGCGAAAATCGCTCTGGGTCCGGGCTTAAAATGTTGTGGCATTCCTATAGGATTTTGAAACCGATTGAATCCCTGCCACGGTTGTGGCTATGGTCCGTTTCTGTTTCTACCTCAGGAGTTAAACTGGTAGCTAGTTTGTTCTTAGTGTTTTGAAGTAATAAAACAGCACACACACCACCCGAGACTCGCATAGCTTTATGGCTCAGCTAAGCTTGCTCCAAGGAATGTCAGTCAGGATGACAGACTTAAAATGCTGCAAGATGTCGGCGTATAGAAGAAGCGTGAGTAAATTAGTTTGTCACTGGCAATAAGGCAGAGGGATTTTATTCCTCTTTTTGGTTGTAGCTGCTAAGGATTATTTCTGTGAAGCACTCCATGAGAGTGTATGTGTTTTCCACTCGTCATCTCTGTCGTGTTCTTTTCTCCCCCACAGGTATACACTATCCTCTGTATCCTGTGTGCTTTTGTTTACCACTCTTTTCTGTTCCATTCCATCCTTGGTCTCTCTACCTCCCGCCCTTCTTTCATGTCTTTCGAGTCCCTGCAAACCATTCCAGTTATCATTGAATTCGATTTTTTTAACTTCTATCAGCTTTGCTGATCCTGCGCACGAGAATGGGCCAAAGGACTCTTTCCTATCTTGGATCAGTGGCCTGGAATACATTCCCTGTAGATCTACGTACAGTTGCATCCTCTGATCTGACCTGTTCAAGAAAAGCTTGAAGACCTGGTTCTTTCATCGAATATAACTGATGTGGTTGCGTTTCGCTGTCAACTGAAAGTTGAGCTCTGGGACACTCCGAGGATTATGTGTGTGCTTTAGAAGTCTCATTTAATTCATTCACTAATTTGCCAGATGGTCTCATGGACAAGAGCTATTAGCTTTGGTAATGCTTGTTTTTAGAGTGTCTCAATGGACACGGAGTAATCTAACTTTTGAAATCAGTTTGGGTAAAAGCATGCACGTGCAGCTTACATTTGCAGCATTACGAAAGGCTGCATCCCAACCAAGCAGGCAAGTTCTATCTGGATTGCATTATTGCTCAAAACAGCCCCCCTCCTCACCTGGTTTTAAAAGCATTTCCCAGGGCACGAATGTAAACGATGCTATGTTCTGTGTGCAGTTGTGCGCATCTAATGTGTGATGGTGTGAATTGATAACATCTAAGTATGAGAGGTGTGTATTGTGGTGTGAATGTGTGCTGGTGTGATGATGCATGTGTGGAATTGTCTTTAGGTTTATTTGTGTACATCTGACTTGGTAGTTAGCAATGGTTGGTGTGGGAATGGTGCGTAAACAATGTGTTTTGTGTATTCAAGTGACAATATGATCGGTGTGTGTACCTATATTTTTACTTTGCATTTTTCTTTTGTTTTTGCTTGAAGGCACTGTTCTCAAAAGATGATGATTAACTTGTTCTAAATCTCGCAAAGCGACATTGTTTCTTTATTAAAAAAATTATGCTTTAACACATAATCATGCTGTACACCCCAATCCATTCCACTCCAATCCGTCCGACTCCAACCCAAAACAATCTGCCCCACTCCAATCCACCCCTCTGTAATCCACCACACTCCGATCCAATCCAACCTACTCCAATCCAGTCCACCCCACACAATCCAATCTACCCCATTCCAATCTACTACGCTCCAATCTAATCCACCTCACCCCAATCCACTCCACTCCAATAGGATAGGATAGGATAGGATATGTGTTTATAAAGCGCTCGAATGCCGAAGCTTCTCGGCGCCACCACTACCTATCCCACTCCACTCTAATCCCATCCATTGCAGTCCAAACCACCGCACCCCACCCCACCCTAGTCCAATCCAACGCACCCCACCCCAGTCTAATCCACTTCAGTCCAATTTAACCCACTCCAGTCCAAGCTACCCCACTTCATCCAATCCAACCCAACCCACTCCAATCTACTCCACCTCAAACCCACTGGAACTCAATCCACGCCACTCCAATCCAGTCCACCATATTCACCCCATTCCAATCCAAAACAATCTGCCCTGCTCCAATGTGCAACACTCCAATCTGCCCCACGCAAAATCACCCCAATCCAATCCACCTCACCCCATTTCAATGAACCCCACTCCAATCCACTACATCCTGTCCACACAATCCAATCCACCCAATCCAATCAACCCTACTCCTCTTAATCCACCCACTGTACCCTAATCAAATCGACCTTGCTACCTCAATCCATCCCACCCAATCCACCCTATTCCACTCCAAGACACTGCACTCTAAAACACCTATGCCACTAAACCGCTGAACTCTATTTCCCTGTACTTAATTCTACAACACTCTACTCCTCCTATGACACTCTACTTCAGCACATTAAATCACTGACACTCTACTTCCCCACTCAACTCTATAACACCCTACACCATGACGAACAGTAGCCACACTGGTGTACAACATGGCAAAAACACATTGCCAATGCCAAAAGGTCTTGTACAGGCGAGACCTACCAGTTTTGACAATGCTTGTTTTTTATGTTTCTTCCATCATCTCCATTTCCATCCTCACCCCCTACTTTTATTTCCTTTACTCCCTCTATACTAACTACATTCTATTCTTTTCTCTCTGCATTTCTTTTGTTGCTTTTCCAAAGCGCTTCTTTTGCTTTTCTTTATTTGTGTTTTCGCTTGTAAATGGCTTCCTTTCACTACTACTTACAGCCTTTGCCTCTCCTCTTCATCTCACGCTTCCACCAGTGGCGAGGTAATGCTGCAAGTATTGCTAGAGTAGGGTACAGATAACAGAGCATGATGGATTGTTCTCCTAAGTAGCTGTGCCTCGCTACTGTTTTAATCGAATTGCTGTGCATTAATATATTGCAAACTTGGCTTAAAACAGCTTGTCTTACCATGGAGTCCAGGGGCCTGAGCCCATGCCAACGAATGGAGGAAACTGCATTGATAGATGTGGAAAAGGCGTGTCAGTGATCCTGCCAGACCCTCTATGATACAATAGTTTCCAGACACTACCACACAGGTCCTTCAACATGTTATGGATACCTGAAGTTAGATACCCACTAGTGAGGAAGAAACCTATCCAGTGATGGTACATGTAAATAACTGCGGTGAGCCCTCTACTCCTGCAAAGGGGCCCGGAGTGAGCGTTTTACTCACGGTAAAGGTAGCAGAAGTCCTTCCTAGGTCCAGTTCTTCCTTCACGATACAGGCACTTGGCTGTGTTACTCCCAAAGCGAATTATGGCAGATTCAGACCATTTTAATCACTTTTTACTTATTTTTGCAGTCAAACCAACTGAGAGGTTTAAGGCACTTCAGTGTAGGAAGCTAGTCTTGTATTGGTTGTCTCAGCTGGTAGCACGCACCATGATTGGTTTGGTATCTTTTTAAAAGAGTATTTCATCATGATGTTGAAATGTTGTATTATTTGCAATTATAGTGTTGCCTTGACGGAGGGGCTACTGAAATGCATTGCGAACAGCAACACTGTACAAGAATCATAGAATTTGAGTTTTGCTTATATTGTATAATACATGTGATATCATAAGAATTGGTTTATGGATTGTCTCAATGATTATTGAATTTGTTATGAATCATGATAGACAAAAAGCCTGTATATTCATTATTTTTGAAGAAAAATCGAGAAGGTTTATTTTAATCTAAAGCACCGTCAGGGTACAAGAATAGTGCACCTTGTTCATATGTGACAGGATCTGTACACATCTAGGGAGTTTACTCAATACCTGACAGGAGCTGGTCAGGATTATAAGGTAGCACCTTTGTTAACATTTGTTTAAATTGTCTAGTGTTGCAAAATTGTACACAGTAAGGAGTGCAGGTTATAGCCATTTGTTGCATGGTTTGATATTTCACCATGGAAAGACTATGTAAACACCCCTAACAGGAAATTCTTTTCTCATATGAAGAATAGCAAAAAGCATGTACCCCTTATCAGGATATGCCAGTAGAACTCCTAAAACATGGGTACTCGCAAACATTTTCCCTTGGTGCAACTTGGCCACACTGATGCCATCCCGGTGACGACTGGGCAGGGGAGAGGGGGCGCCATGGGTGGGGTAACATGGGTGTAGGAGAAGAAAAGCATGTACATCTGGGGCCAAATGTAGGTAAATCCCATTTACCGATTTTGAAATACCGAATTTTACCGATTCGGTCTTTCAAAATCGGTAAATGGGATGTAGGTACCAACATCTGGATTTTTTACCGATACTTGTCAAGGGTGCAGGGGGTGTCACTTTGACACCCTCTAGCACCCCCAAAACGGGCATGTGTGCAATGTGGCACACAGACATGCCCTAAGGGCACGTCTGTCTGTCACATGGCACATGTGTACATGCACAGATGTGCATGTACACAGGAATCAGTATTTTACCATGGAATACAAATCCATGGTAAAATACCGATTCCTGTGTACATGCACATCTGTGCATGTACACATGTGCCATGTGACAGACAGGCGTGCCCTTAGGGCATGTCTGTGTGCCACATTGCACACATGCCCGTTTTGGGGGTGCTAGAGGGTGTCAAAGTGACACCCCCTGCACCCTTGACAAATTTGGTATTTACCGATTCGGTAAATACCGAATCGGTATTTGAATTGAATCCTATGGGCTTTAAGGCCCATAGGATTCAATAGCAAATACCGATTCGGTAGTTACCGAATCGGTAAATACCGAATTTCAAGGTATCTGTAAAAAATCCAGATGTTGGTACCTACATCCCATTTACCGATTTTGAAATACCGAATCAGTAAAATTAGTTTTTTCAAAATCGGTAAATGGGATTTACCTACATCTGGCCCTGTATTCCATGGTAAAATACCGATTCTGAAAGGCATGTGCCAATGGAAAATTGGCTACCCACATTGCATTTTCGGTAATTTTACCGAATCGGTAAATATTACCGATTCGGTAAATTTACCGATTCGGTAATAATAACGATTCGGTAAAATTACCGAATATGTGCCCCTACATCTCCATAGCCCTTTACCGATCGGAAACGGCCGAAAATCGGTATTTTCGTCCGATTCCGATCGGTAAAGGGCTACCTACATCTGGCCCCTGGTGGCTGAATTGCACAATGTGAAATCAGAAAACCTGGGACCAATCCCAGCTTCCCCACTTGACCAAATTGTGTGATACTAGGCAAGAGTTTTATTTCACTTTCCCTGCTTTTTCTTCATGTTTACATATTAAAGGACCTTTAAATCAATCACTTAAGGATGTGCACTGTACAAAACCGTCTTGTGTGTTTGATTTAATAAACTATGTTGTTCATGTATAATAGCGACTCAGGCCACCCAAAAACTGACCTGCCTCCTAGTTCATGACTGGCATTGCTGTCTAGGTAGGGGGAGGCATGAATGTTTCTAAATCAGGGGTCTCCAACTTTTCTAGAAATTTGAGCCATTTATGCTCAATGAAAACCATCCAGAGCAACCAATGTTATTAGTGTTGTACACATCAGACAAGGCTACATTAGTGGTTACCCTAAGCAAGATTGCAAGCCGTGATCAGTTCAGTGTAGGATTGCCAGCAGTAATGTAAAAAATGCTTTGTCATTTGAAATGCCTCTACAAAGTACAAGCGCAACACAAAGCATCAAAAACAGCAAAAAGAACAGATGGTGGATGAAGTGCTGAACAAATAAAACATTCACTCCAACTATAGATCTGTGTTTAATCCATAGTTGTTTTGCCCACCACGCCACCCCAGTGTGATCCAACCATATGCAATGCAAACTTGACCCTGATCCCCATGGGAACAGTTCAGCCCAAACTGCCAAGTCAGGTCCTCCCTGTACCGTAAACAAGCATCCTGAGACCGGTTTAAGAGTATCACTCTCATCAGCCAGGCTAGCTTGATTCCAGCGGCACAGTGTGAATGGGACCAACATCTGGGCATACCCATTCTACTAGAGGCGACAAAAGCAAAAAGAACAGATAATGGACGGAGTGCTGTACAATGCAAACATTCACACCCTGTCACAGATCTGGGTTTTATCAATTATTTTTTTTGCTCACCACGCCACCCCAGTTCGGACCCAGCCATATGCAAATCACTCTTGACCCTGCTCCTATGGGAACAGTCCAGCTCGAACTGCCAAGCCAGGTCCTCACTGGAACGGAAATAAGCAACCTGGTACTGGTTTCAGGGTATCATCCCTCATCATACATAACGCCCACAGAAGCAATACCTCTGGCTCCAAGGTAATAATATTAGTAATACGTGTTCCAGTGCTGCATGATTTAACATTCAAATATCCTATTTAAATATATTTTGTATATTATGGGTTCTAAATATACACACATTTTCATCTTGAATATGACATTTTAATTTTAGTATACAGGTACTAATTCAACAAAGCAAATGCTTCTACTTTAGTAGTCTGGACTACACACAGAAGAGCTACTCACAGGCAGCTGGAGAGCTACCAGCGGCTCACAAGCAGCTCACAAGCTACTCGTTGGGGAAGCCTGTTCTAAATTAATGTTTTAAAACTATCCCTTTTAAAAGTAATACTTCCCAATGCACTGATATAATCTGATGTACTATGGTGAAACGGTTCCATATATTAATGTAATACACCTTATGAATTTTAAACAGAGTTATCATTTTTTTTAACGTTTGCTACATGATGTTTCTTAAAAGGGAGATGTTCCTAAGGTTAAGCGGTGTAGGACACCCTGGTTACTTCCTTTCTTTATCTTCAATTAACCTTTAAATACATTTTTGTCCTTTATTTAATATTTTTCAACGTTAGTGCTGAGTTGAGTAAACAGAAGCTCAGTGCTGCTGTTGACCAGTGGGGCACATGCAAAGGTCAGGAGGGCTGCATGCGGCCCCAGGCTGTACTTTAAGTATCACTTTGATAAACATTTGACTGCCACAATGCACTGAGAGAGAACTGCAGTCTCAGTGATGTTAGATCAGATAAAGTTGAAGAATTATGTTGTGGTAAGCAGTATATTCAGTATTGGTATCTACCTGGTGTGCTTTTGTATCTTCATGGGGCACCTGAGACACTTGCCTGTCGGGGTCCACCAAGCGGCCATTGATTTTACGGCAGCACAATACATTGCTTCATTAACTACTTTACTCATCAATGCTATGATTGAGGGTAGAGCTTGCTCCCTGGTTTTGAACATCCACCCCATCTTATAGGACTACCTGTAATACTGCTGGTAACCCCAGAGCGGAAATATGTTTTCTGGATAGCAGAGTTCCTAAATTACGTATCAGCCTAGCATATTGGTTGAATTGCATCCAGCACCACAATTTTACAAGACTTTTCATAGACTAAGGGGCACATGCATCAAGCCCGCATTTTGCGATTTCTAAATAGCAATTTTTACAGATTTGCTATTTAGAAATCGCAAAATGCAATGCATGCAGGTATCGGAAAAAAAATGTGATTCCTTAAAATTCCTTAATTGCGAGTCGCAAATTGCGAGTCGCAATTAAGAAATTGATTCCCATTGATTCCTATGGATCAATGGGAATTGCATGCGCAATTTGCGAGTACTCCATAGGTACTCGCAAATTGCGCATGCAATTTCAAGGGTGCAAGGGTTCCAAAAGGATACCCTGTTACACCCCTAAAATTCCCCTTTTTCAACATGTTGAGCACACACGTGAACCAAGGGCATGTGTGTGTGTGTAAAATGTGACTTTGAAAAATGCACTTAGTGCATTTTTTCAAAGCAATCACAAATTACCGTCAACTTTAGTTTGATGGTAATTTGCGATTCCTAATAGCGAAATCACAATGATTTTTTGCTTAATCCATTGCATTTAAGGAATCGCAATTTGAGATTCCTTAAATGCAATCGCAATTTAAGGAATCGCAATTTTAGAGATTCTTTAAATTGCGATTTTTGCATTTGGGATGATGCATCCCAAATGCAAAAATACTGGTCGCAAGCGTGCAGATTCTGTGAATCTGCCCGTTTGCGACCGGTTTTTGGTTTGATGCATTGGGCCCAAAGACTTCAATTTTGATGAAGGCATAGCATTTCTTGCTTGAGTGCATGCATTGGGTCGTATGACAGAATATCGAGAACAACAATATCGAAGGACATGAATATAATCTAAACAAAACATCAGGTTTACATACTTTGTATGTATACTACCTAAAGGCCGTCTAAAAATATTGTGGAACTGAATATTGGCAAAATAAGGTAAGAATATCATTTTTAAATACATATTGCTTTATAAGCCAAATATTTAAAATATTACAGTCATAAATAATAATTTAAATGCATACATATATCCAAAATAAGTCCTCACAAGCAGATACCCCTCCCGGCCCAAGAGCTACCAATGTGCGGCAAGATTACAAGGAACCCTTGTGTACACATCAAAGTGTCCACTAAACATCTGCACAAATAAGCACGCACTGCCTATACATTTAGACGGCGTCTCGGCCTTGCTCATGCCTTATACCTGTTACAGACAGGCATTCATTTAAACAAAATCACAACAAACACAAACATTGAATCATATCATCTGTCAGAGATAGGATAGTATGCCTTCATCTTAGAGGGGTGCCAGTTATGATAAAATACAAATAAATCAATGGCATACAGCACTGAACAATATTCCTATGCAGTCAGTAGCATGTACAATCATGATTCCTGTCATTCTTGACACAATTAAACATTATGAATGAGGCAAAATTAAATTATTAAATTAATTCAACCTTATAGTAGTCTCACATTATTATTATGGCAAACATAGGTAAAAATATGTGAAATGTGTACACATCACCTAGTGTTGAAAGGTTGGTAAATCCGGGACTCAAGAGTAAATATGAACTGTAGCTCCTATAGAACATAGCACAATAGACTATAGCACCGATAAACTGTACGTGAATCACTGCTCGTACCCAAGGTCATGTTTCTTCTTAATCTTAGACATTATTGACACCTTCTGCTTACACCCACAATTTAGTCTAGTTTTAGAAACGATTACTAATTTAAAGAAGAGAATAAGAATAATTGCACCAATCAGCACAATAGGTATGGGAGCTAATATTAATTGCAAAACACTCACTCGTAGGCTATCAAACCGCTCACCAAACTTCTTAAATCCCCTTTCAATCTCATTGAAGCAAAAACCAACTGATTCCCACAAGCTATTCTGCTCAAAAGCTTTTGCTTCACAAAAAATATTAGTTACATTTATTATATATGCGTTAATAGGCTTACTAGTATCAGGAATCAAGGTGCAGCAATGTTGTACCTGCAACATACTTAGTTCCAATTAATCATATACCGATCACATTTGCTGCAAATAAATATTTAAACCACACCTCTTTCTGGAATCTAACTTTCTATTTATTTATAGACAATCAAAAAACATTCTTTAATTCATATTTCATCTTCATTCAATTTAGTAGAGACATCAAATTCTAAATAAATTCAAGATTTAAGCCTATCCATTCACACTAATCTTTCACACACTACACATCTTAAAAACTGGGCAGAGAGAGCATAAATCCTTATTGTGCATTATCAATATTCAAATATGCAAACCATATTCCAGATTTTTATCTTTCCTCTCTTGTCTGGTTAGCCTAACAGTTAGTCAATCTACTATAGCGACTACGAATCCATAGTTTTGTGGCGCTACTTCTTAGGCTTTTTCGGGACATTTCTATTTTGACTTCGCTCATTCTCAATCAGGTTCAAGGATGTATTTACAAATAGTTTCAAAAATGTATATATTCAAAACTACAGTAATATAATTCATGTAAAACATAATTTCCTAATCTCATCTCAATCAATCATTATTTAAACATCATTATTATACTATTCTTTTTGCAGTAACTCAAATCTGTAATTTTATTGCAAGTCTTATATCCCTCAACGGATATATTAATCATCCTTTAAATTGATTTGGTCGAGGGGAGGAGCTACGACAGCAAGCAAGATGGCCGCATAGCCTCCCGGCTCCGCCGACCTCCGTCTTTCACTCGAAGATCCTGTTGTCTATCCTGATTTCTAACCCTGGGCGTAGTGGGCGTAGTGGGGCTTCGCGGAGCTACGTGAAGTGGGCGAGAAACTACTCCCACCTCCGCACTCCGCGTAGCCCCACTACGCACCGCAGGCCTCCCTTCTGCCCTCCCTAAATACTTGAAATTAAAAGTGTAAAAGAATTAAAAGGCACTTACCTTGCCCGCCGCTACCCGCCGCGTCCCGTTATCTTCATTGCTGCCGTCTTGTAAACTAATGTGCATGCGCGGGCGGCCGCGCATGCGCATTTTTTCGTGAGAAATGCGCATGCGCGGCCGGCCGCGCATGCGCATTAGTACACAAGACGGCAGAATGAAGATAGCGAGCCCCGGGGACGCGGCGGGCAGCGGCGGGCAAGTTAAGTGCCTTTTAATTCATTTACACTTTTAATTTCAAGTATTTAGGGAGGGCGGGAGGGAGGCGGGTGGCGGCCAGCTACGCTCCGTCTGCGGAGCGTGCTTAGTGCCGGATTCTACGCCTGCTACGCAAAATGCGTAGAAGCCGGCACTACGCACACTCCGTGCACGGAGCGTAGCCGCCCGCCCACCCTTACTGATTTCCCGCCCCATATCCGGGTGCATGAACTACTCTGCAGTCTGATGGAGCAATCCCGAGAATTTTCCAACATTGTGGAGTGGAGTAATGTCGAGGCTTGATTTGAGGCCTAACCCAGTCTGGAAGCCGGGGTCTCAAGTGTTGGTCCAGCCGGATCCTAGTTGAACAACAGCGGACCGGAGAGAGCGGCAGGGTCCGGTCCATGGAACTTCCGACATCTTTTTGATTTCTTTGCTGCTGATCTGCTGCCTGGCACTGTACCGGAGGTGAGGAGACGAGTGACGCCCGAGGTGGTGTGGTGGGGGTCCTGGACCCGGAGGCCTGGCGTTCGCATCGCCGTTGCCGTTGGGTCGAAGACTTGGTGCGCACTAACGCTTATTGACGATCTGTCCCTCATGGTTCATTCCTGCTCCGACTAATCTTACCCCGGGGAAGGTGCCTCTCCGTGGGGATCACTATGCTCGATGCTAAGTGCGGCCCGTCATTGCGGTCAGTGATGGCAGCCCTTGAGGCACTTCAGGCGACTATGGAGACCCAGGCCTGGAATCTGATGTCGGCAGCGGACGGACTTAGAGGATCGGGACCGGACTCTGACTTGCTGCCCGAGACCCGGTGGCCAGTTCACTTCCCAATAGCTACCCCAGCGGTGCAATTAGACCCGGTGCTTGGAGCTATACCTGCCCCTACAGAAGTGGTACGGTTCGAATATGTCGAGATTGGCGATTCAACTAAAAGGACGGAATCTCTGGATCTCCAATTGGCGGAACATTTCACTGCTGTTCCCGATTTGGAGACTTTTGCTCGAAACTGTGAACTGTGTTGGACTGTGTTGCACCCCCTTCCCAGCTGGTCCATCAAGATGGCGGACGGGATAGTGCCTGGTCTTGGAGTCGGGGAGGGGCATCGTTGGACCCGAGCGCCTGTTTTGGGACTTGCCATCCTTTATTTGTCTGATCGCCATGTTTCGGCAACTTCGGTGTAAACTTTGACAACTTTACGGTGGGGCTCTACTTATCGGAGGGTATCAGCAAATTTGATAGACCAGGCCAAGGTTGAGACTGTTGTTTGAGATTTCACACTATTGTTTTATCGGTAACGGGATTGCTTTATTTGGTTAACGGAGTCCGGGGGGGGATTTATAGTTTCCTCTGGTGTACTGTTTTATTGTGGTCTGCTCGATCGAGTCAGCTTTGTGGGGGATTCTTCGTTAAGGCGGTGGGGAGAGACCAGGAATGCGTATGATATAGCCCTCCTCCATTTCTCCTTTTAGGGCAGGGAGTTAGTCCCTTCTTTCTTTTTTTCCCTTTGTTCTTTCTATATTTCGGGTTCATTTTTGGGGCGACAGGCATGCTGCTAGGTGGGTAGGCCGTAGTCATCTGCAGGGGTGCAGGGTGGGGGTTTGGGGGAGGGGAATTTTGTTTTTACCATTTGTTTCTATGACCTTTTTCTCTTCTTATCTTTCCTCGCTTTTTCTTTTCTTTCTTCCCTTTTTTCGGGTCAGCGTAGTGGGTCTATTCTTCTGTCAACTGTCGACTTTTTATCTGTGCCTATACTTTTCACTGTACTTCAGTACCATCGGGCGGGCGCTTAACTGGTGCGAACAGTAATTGTACGCTTGTTTATCCTGAATTGTATGCCTTAGCGCCACTGTCTTAAATGAGATCGAACTAATTGTGGACCTCTTACTGTTTTGCCCGCCCTTTATGCGCCTTTGTGATATTGTATGGCACCTGACCCTTCTATCCTTATATTATAAAATGGAGCCTTTAGTATCCTGTTGTTCGTATAGTATGCTCTGCTGCCAGCTTTAATTGAAGTTATGCTATATTCGCCTCCCGGGAGGCCGAGTCTGGTTCTAATTGACTTGTTGTGATGACATTGATTAGCGGCCGGCCCTGGTGGTTGTAGGCCCATATTTGTAACTGGTTGAAGTATTAATAAAGGTTTCCCCCCCCCCCCCCCCCCCCCCCAAAAAAAAAAATAATTGATTTGGTCCCATGGACGTATTTCACTTAGACTTCTAACACCTTAGCAGCTATGGAATGTCCAGCTCCAGTGCTGAACGTTCCATTGCGCAGGTGCAGTTGGAACGTCCAACGGCCAACGGCAGCACTCCCGAGGTAGTGGTGCCGTCGGCGGCTGGTATAGGCGCAGCGCTTAAGAGGCTAAGGGTAATAATTCTTAATATACTTCCACTCCCATACAAAATGTGTGCTCATATAAAATAAATCTTTACCATCAAATACGCACATTTAATTTAGTCTAGTTAATTTCTCATGTAAGGTTCCCATTTCTCTAAAAATCCTCTGTATAATTCATATATCAACATGAGGAACCTAAGTCTTGATCTGGTTCACCTAATAATTTCTCAAGTACTGCTATATTCTCCTTAAAGGTTCCATTTTCTTTTAAACTAATTTCATCAATCCTATATCAATACGAGACTCAATCATACTCACCAAGTTCACACTTCAAGGTATAAAAAAATCTCAACCTATTTCACTCTGTATCCATTTTCTAACACAGGATGATAGTCAAGATTACTCCTCCCTAACCATATTCCTGCACCAATACCCCACACTTTATTGAGGATCTCTATTAATTCTCAGCTATATGGAACTGAGTCACACATAGGGATCTCAATGTCCTATGTGGATTACAACTTTTCTACAGTGTTCATTGTTTCGCCTTCATTCAATTTCGTCTATCAGCCCAAATCAAGGGGCAATGCAGTGACATGTGACATCTAACAGAATGAAGAAGTCTTCTACCTTATTCACAAAAAGATCCTGAGCGTATTTTTCACATTCTTATTAATCCCACATCAATGACTCCACCTCTTTACAAACACTCTTCATTTGAATTTTACCTTTTTTTACAGGGCCAATTAATTCCTGTTATTCCATTTTAGAGATAAATCAACTATTTAGTTCTACGAACAAATAAAGTAATATAATTACTTTCATTGAATCTAATCCTCTAAAATTTGCAAAGGACATGCCTATCTCCATATTTTCTGATCTCCCATATTCTTACTATATTTGCTCACCTTTTCACAGAACTCTTAAACACGCGTCTATTATTCTAATAAATCCGCTTTGAAAATGGCAGTCTCATCAACACCTTTTATCCTCTGAACCCTGTAAGTCACTGATTCTTAGGTTTACCTATAGTCCCATTTCACAATCAATCTACACATGTGCTATTGATCAGTGTTCTCTTTCTGCACCAGAAATGAACCACGTTTCTTTTTTAGCATCAGCACAACTTGGGGGCCGATTAGGATGGCGGACGGATTGCCTATGCCAGACCGGCGGTAGCCACCGCCGGCCCGGCGGAGGCAATCCGTCCGCCATCCTCACAGAAAAGACCCCTCGCCACATTAGGATGGCTGGGGGGTCCGCGGCGGATGGCAAGACTGTTCGCCACTTTTCCGCCGGTCGCCTTTGCTACCGGCGAAAAAAGTGCATACATATGGTGGCGGTGTCTGCGAGACACCGCCAGCCATATTATGATGCCGGCGGTCCTATGCCTTTCCACTGCGGCATTGCCGCAGTGAAAAGGCATACGGTCTTTGCTTTGGGGGCCCGTTGCAGGCCCCCAGGGTGAAGGGGGGGTGGGTGGTGCACATGGGGGGTACCTTTGGTGCCCCCCTGCATTTACATACACAAAGCGGCAGGCACCGTGCGGTGCCTGCCGCTTTGTGCATGTAAATGTAAAACATGCGATTTTAACCGTGCAGCGGGTGCTGCTTCAAGCAGCACCCGCCGCAAGGTTAAAGATCAAGGATGTGACCGCCATGGTGGCGGTCACATCCTAATTGCCCCGGAGAGTCCGAAGCGGCCCCTGTGGATGGTCCATCCACCTCGGGGTGGCGGACGGACGCCATCCTAATGAGGCCCTTAGTTTGAATTCATATCAGCTCTACTGCTGTAAAAAAATGAACACTTTTTCATTAATTTTCTCTTATGAAGTGGAAAACTAATGACTAATTATACACAAGCATTGATATTTAGCAATTATCGGTTACATTTTTAGTTATTTGCTCTCGCTGCGTAACGGTCTAGTATTCAATATTTATCTCTATTCTTTTAACAGTAGTCTGTCCACTAAGTCATCTTTTCTTGGATTCACAGTCAACATCTCGAGTAGTTCCCATTTTACATCATAATCTGAATCAATATATTCAATATAATGCTTTACCAAATGCCTACACTATCTTTTCTTGTCTTCTTGCTATCCTCTGTTCTGTAACTCTCATTAACAATTCCCTAGTGATCATCACAATATAGAATTTCTCACAGGGACAAAAGACGCACATAAACACGATTTGCTCTGTAGTTCATATGGTCTATTAACACACGAAAGACTCTGTCTTCCGTCACAAGGATATCTAATGCAAGACGGTTTTGTGTAATCATAGCATGCACTGCCATTAACTCCTCATTAATTTGAGTTAATGATCCAGCAACATTTGAAGCAAAGCCATTTACAAGTCTTGACAAGCTTCTAGTTTTCACCTCATACAAAGCCACACAGGCAGACTGCTCAGCCTGCACTCACACAGGCACTCCCTTCACCCATCACTCACAGCTCACCATGCTAGCACACAAGCACAATATAGACTAGGATTTGAGTACAAATTAGCAATTAAAAAAAAAAGAAGATTTTTTTGTAAGACAATTTGGGATGAAATAATACAAGCTATTGCTTCTAAAGATGTAAAGAAATGCTAGAAATTAGTTCAATCTGCGATGGGTAGAAAAAAACAATACAGTAAATTGCATGGTGCATGAAGCAGCAAGGATAAGCCATTATAAAGAAACATATATTAAAGGTCATATTGAGCCTACCCAAGAAGAATATGTGGTTGACAGTGACCTCTCTCAAAGTGTGATAAAAGAAGTTATTAAGGCACCCGCTCTTTCAGGAACAGCAGATTCTGATAATCTCCTAGCCATAATAATCAAGCCCAATGTTGATTGGTGGGCTCTGTTTTCCCTCATAGTAGTTAAGGCTGTAATTCTAAAAGGGATGGTTCCCGAAAGCTGGAAAGGGGAGATCATAAAACAAAAAAGGCATACTAACTAATCCAAAGAATTATAGACTACTAAACCTAAAGGACATTGGGGGCAAGGTCTATGAAAAGTATACTCCAGAGGCTGAAGGAATGGACCAAGAAAAATAGTCTAATTCCTAGTCAACATCGTGGATTTAAGGAAGGCTATACAACAAAGGACAAATGCTGTAGCTTATGGGCAATAGCCATGAAGTAGGAAGAGATCAAGGGGAATGTCTTTTGTTGACATCTCGACTTTTGGGCAGCATTTGACTTGGTGAACCGATACTTTGGGATAGTTTAAAAGAGATGAAAACCCCCAAAGGCTTATTAAGTATTTTGAAAGACCTTTCATCACTGACACAATATTGTGGTAAAAAATATTGTTGACAAAAATATCGTGACAAAAATATAGTTTACCACAATATTGTGCTCCTGTATACATATAATGGTAAATTCCAAAATATCAGAAACAAAATAACATTGACGCTAATTGTCTATATACTTTATTTCGGTCCAGAGACCATTAAAGTGCAATTGCAATAAATACATCATAATGATAAAAGACATAATAAGAGTAATAGTAAAAAGGGAAGAATAATGCATAAAAACATTACAGTATAATGTAATCCTTAGGATAGGCATTATGGGAGACCTCAAGGGAAACAATTAGCCCTATCTACATAAACCTCCATAGTGGCCTAATTGCATGCCAATATGTTGTCCGCTTTGTTTGATAGCCCAGTCTACCCTATCTAGAATGTATAACAAAGGTATTCTGCCATTCATACGAAACGTCAACAGTAAGGGGCCCATTAGGATGTCGGGCGGATCGCCACCGCCATGCAGGTTCATAGGCGGTTCATATGGCTGGCGGTGTCTACCAGACACCGCCAGCCATATTAGGATGTCCTCATGCAGATGCCTTTCCGTGGCGGCAATGCCTTAACGGAAAGGCATGTGGTCTTTACTTTTGGGGGCCCCTGTGGGCCCCCATGGTGAAGGCGAGAGGGGGGGTGCACATGGGGGGTACCTGTACCGCGCGGTGCCTGCCGCTTTGTGTATGCAAATGCATGCCTGCATTTTTAACATTGCGGCGGGCGGTGCTTTTAGGACCGCCCGCCGCAATGTAAAAATGCATGATGCGCCTGCCAGTGTGGCGGGCGCATCATAATTGGCATGGCGGGACCGCCACTTACATCGCGGGCAGTCCCGTTTTCCACAGGGATGAGGGGCCCGCCATCCTAATGGGGGCCTATGTGTCCTATTCTACGAGTGAAAAGTGTTAAAAAGAACTAAAAGTTATGTGTAAGAAAAACAGCTTAGAAGTTGATGCTCATATATATTCCAAGAATTTACAAAAATATATATTTTCTTTAAATAGAGTTTAAAGTAGCATACATTTAAAAATGTAATATATACATTTAATATGATTGAAATTAAATACATTCCACTTATATTTAATACTATAACCAAAACAATCCCAAATGTGACGGATGTCGCTAACATTCTCGAAATTTCAATGCATTTAATTAACGCAGTAAGCCTTCACCAACGCTTTTCAGCCTTAGCCGTGATCAAGGCTACGGCTGAAATGCATTAGTAAAGACTTACTTTGTGAATTAAACGCAGTAAAATTTCGACAGTGTCTGAGACATCCTTCACATTTGGGATTGTTTTTGTTATATTTGGGCGTCTGGAGCATGATGCGGACCACTGCGATCTGAGCCCCTGGACCCTGGCTTTCTGGAAAAAAAAAAGAACGAGCAGGGTAGGAATACCCTGACCTCTCCAGGCCCGGTCCACAGTGACCCCGCCGTGTGTCAAAAATGTTGTAAAAACTGTGTTTTACTGCAAATTTGCAGAGGATTAATACCCCATGGGACCCCGTCTCCAGGGCTGGGTCCAGCTGCATTCCAGGGTTCCCACCCAGGAACATAGCGATTTCCCTATCCGCACTAGTGCAGGCAGGAAATACTCTGTTTGCTCTCACTTGGTGGGAACAATTTAAAGCTCGCGCCAACCAAGACCAAAAAGTAAATCTGCTCCTTGGGGACGGGTGCTGGAAAAATGCTCCTGCCTGCAGGGAGCAGACTTGTCATCTGTTTCCTTGCTCGATTTGAAGCAGGCAGGGAAATAGATAAAAACACTGCTCTCGCACGCGGTGAGAAGCATTTTTTTCTACTCTCTGAATGCTGGAGCAATGCCGCTCCCGCTGGAGTTGGGGAGCTGGCTGGGGCCCCTGGGGTATTAGTGTTCTCCCCCTGGCCTCCAACAAAAAGACAATGGGCACCCCCATTAATTGACTAGTACCCCTAGATGGAAATCAGCTTGAGGACGACGGGGGCATGTGGACCCCCTCCCCTCCACTAATTTCAACTGGGTCCCATTGGGATGGGGGGTCACAAAGCTGAAACTGGCCTATGGAGGAGGGCGTTGTGGCCCCCTCCTCCAAATTTATTTTGTCATGCCCCAGGGGTTGGGGTCCCCAGGACCAATATGGCTCGGTGAGGTGGTCTGCGTGCCCCCTATGTTTAGATGCTGGCCGAGCCCCAGGGGACAGGGCTCCTGGGGCCTATTTTGGCTAGGGGAGGGGCGCTTTTTGTCTGCCTCCCAATTAGATGCTTGCCAGGAGCTGGGGCCCCCAGGGGCCATATTGGCCCCTGGAGAGCGGCTGTATGCCCCCCTTGAAGAATAAGACAGGGAGATGGGATCCCCAGGGCCAAATTTGGGGGGCCTGGGTGGGCTCCAGTGCACCCATCATTTACTGGGTGGGCACTGGGGGTTGGGGTCCCAGGGGCCCGGGGTGCCTGTGTATCACCCCCTTTATATATGACAAGGCCCTAAGAAGCAAGGTCTATGAGGCCAACATCGGCCTGGGGAGGGGGCTGTGTGCCCTCCTCTCCCATAAATTAAGTGATGAGTCCCGGGGAATGGGGTGCCAGGGGCCAAATACTGACCTAGGAGAAGAGCAACGTTCCCCTCTCTCCTGTATAAAAAAAGTCTTAGTGGATTTTGTCTCTGGGGCCACAATCAGTCCAGGAGTGGGTCTGAGTGCTCCCCACCCGTGTGTATGCTGAAAGTTAGCAGCAATTGCAAACAAAACAGTTGATGGACCGAATGTGGATCAATATCACACACTCACCCCAGTCAAAAGATCTGGGCCCAAATCCATCGTTTTTTTGCACTCCACACCACCCCGGGTTAGACAATGGCGATATGCAAATCAGCTCTGACCCTGTGCCCCATGGGAATAGTCCAGTCCGAACTACAAAAGCCATGTCCTTCCCAGAACGGAATCAAGCATCCGAGGACCGGACCGGTTTCGAGGTAACACCTCTCATCAGCCCGGCTAGCTTGACTCCAGTGGTGTGGAGTGCCTGGGACCCACGTCTGAGCATCCCCAGCGCACTTTTGGCGCAATTGCAAACAAAACAGTTGATGGACCGAATGTGGATCAATATCACACACTCACCCCAGTCAAAAGATCTGGGCCCAAATCCATCGTTTTTTTGCACTCCACACCACCCCGGGTTAGACAATGGCGATATGCAAATCAGCTCTGACCCTGTGCCCCATGGGAACAGTCCAGTCTGAACTACAAAAGCCATGTCCTTCCCAGAACGGAATCAAGCATCCGAGGACCGGACCGGTTTCGAGGTAACACCTCTCATCAGCCCGGCTAGCTTGACTCCAGTGGTGTGGAGTGCCTGGGACCCACGTCTGAGCATCCCCAGCGCACTTTTGGCGGCAATTGCAAACAAAACAGTTGATGGACCGGTCCGGTCCTCGGATGCTTGATTCCGGTCTGGGAAAGATATGGCTGTTGTAGTTCGGACTGGACTGTTCCCATGGGGCATAGGGTAAGAGCTGATTTGCATAAAGCCATTATCTGACCCAGGGTGGTGTGGAGTGCAAAAAACGATGGATTTAGGCCCAGATCCTTGTACTGGGGTGAATGTAAGACATTGATCTACATTCTGTCCATCAAATTGTTTTTTGTAATTTTCTCTCTGAGTGTACTGGGGTAGCTCAGACGTGAGTCCCAGAGCCTCCACACCACTGGAGTCAAGCTAGCCGGGCTGATGAGAGGTGTTACCTCGAAACCGGTCCGGTCCTCGGATGCTTGATTCCGGTCTGGGAAAGATATGGCTGTTGTAGTTCGGACTGGACTGTTCCCATGGGGCACAGGGTCAGAGCTGATTTGCATAAAGCCATTATCTGACGCAGGGTGGTGTGGAGTGCAAAAAACAATGGATTTAGGCCCAGATCCTTGTACTGGGGTGAATGTAAGACATTGATCTACATTCTGTCCATCAAATTGTTTTTTGTAATTTTCTCCCTGAGTGTACTGGGGTAGCTCAGACGTGGGTCCCAGAGCCTCCACACCACTGGAGTCAAGCTAGCCGGGCTGATGAGAGGTGTTACCTCGAAACCGGTCCGGTCCTCGGATGCTTGATTCCGGTCTGGGAAAGATATGGCTGTTGTAGTTCGGACTGGACTGTTCCCATGGGGCACAGGGTCAGAGCTGATTTGCATAAAGCCATTATCTGACCCAGGGTGGTGTGGAGTGCAAAAAACGATGGATTTAGGCCCAGATCCTTGTACTGGGGTGAATGTAAGACATTGATCTACATTCTGTCCATCAAATTGTTTTTTGTAATTTTCTCCCTGAGTGTACTGGGGTAGCTCAGACGTGGGTCCCAGAGCCTCCACACCACTGGAGTCAAGCTAGCCGGGCTGATGAGAGGTGTTACCTCGAAACCGGTCCGGTCCTCGGATGCTTGATTCCGGTCTGGGAAAGATATGGCTGTTGTAGTTCGGACTGGACTGTTCCCATGGGGCACAGGGTCAGAGCTGATTTGCATAAAGCCATTATCTGACCCAGGGTGGTGTGGAGTGCAAAAAACGATGGATTTAGGCCCAGATCCTTGTACTGGGGTGAATGTAAGACATTGATCTACATTCTGTCCATCAAATTGTTTTTTGTAATTTTCTCCCTGAGTGTACTGGGGTAGCTCAGACGTGGGTCCCAGAGCCTCCACACCACTGGAGTCAAGCTAGCCGGGCTGATGAGAGGTGTTACCTCGAAACCGGTCCGGTCCTCGGATGCTTGATTCCGGTCTGGGAAAGATATGGCTGTTGTAGTTCGGACTGGACTGTTCCCATGGGGCACAGGGTCAGAGCTGATTTGCATAAAGCCATTATCTGACCCAGGGTGGTGTGGAGTGCAAAAAACAATGGATTTAGGCCCAGATCCTTGTACTGGGGTGAATGTAAGACATTGATCTACATTCTGTCCATCAAATTGTTTTTTGTAATTTTCTCCCTGAGTGTACTGGGGTAGCTCAGACGTGGGTCCCAGAGCCTCCACACCACTGGAGTCAAGCTAGCCGGGCTGATGAGAGGTGTTACCTCGAAACCGGTCCGGTCCTCGGATGCTTGATTCCGGTCTGGGAAAGATATGGCTGTTGTAGTTCGGACTGGACTGTTCCCATGGGGCACAGGGTCAGAGCTGATTTGCATAAAGCCATTATCTGACCCAGGGTGGTGTGGAGTGCAAAAAACTATGGATTTAGGCCCAGATCCTTGTACTGGGGTGAATGTAAGACATTGATCTACATTCTGTCCATCAAATTGTTTTTTGTAATTTTCTCCCTGAGTGTACTGGGGTAGCTCAGACGTGGGTCCCAGAGCCTCCACACCACTGGAGTCAAGCTAGCCGGGCTGATGAGAGGTGTTACCTCGAAACCGGTCCGGTCCTCGGATGCTTGATTCCGGTCTGGGAAAGATATGGCTGTTGTAGTTCGGACTGGACTGTTCCCATGGGGCACAGGGTCAGAGCTGATTTGCATAAAGCCATTATCTGACCCAGGGTGGTGTGGAGTGCAAAAAACGATGGATTTAGGCCCAGATCCTTGTACTGGGGTGAATGTAAGACATTGATCTACATTCTGTCCATCAAATTGTTTTTTGTAATTTTCTCCCTGAGTGTACTGGGGTAGCTCAGACGTGGGTCCCAGAGCCTCCACACCACTGGAGTCAAGCTAGCCGGGCTGATGAGAGGTGTTACCTCGAAACCGGTCCAGTCCTCGGATGCTTGATTCCGGTCTGGGAAAGATATGGCTGTTGTAGTTCGGACTGGACTGTTCCCATGGGGCACAGGGTCAGAGCTGATTTGCATAAAGCCATTATCTGACCCAGGGTGGTGTGGAGTGCAAAAAACGATGGATTTAGGCCCAGATCCTTGTACTGGGGTGAATGTAAGACATTGATCTACATTCTGTCCATCAAATTGTTTTTTGTAATTTTCTCCCTGAGTGTACTGGGGTAGCTCAGACGTGGGTCCCAGAGCCTCCACACCACTGGAGTCAAGCTAGCCGGGCTGATGAGAGGTGTTACCTCGAAACCGGTCCGGTCCTCGGATGCTTGATTCCGGTCTGGGAAAGATATGGCTGTTGTAGTTCGGACTGGACTGTTCCCATGGGGCACAGGGTCAGAGCTGATTTGCATAAAGCCATTATCTGACCCAGGGTGGTGTGGAGTGCAAAAAACGATGGATTTAGGCCCAGATCCTTGTACTGGGGTGAATGTAAGACATTGATCTACATTCTGTCCATCAAATTGTTTTTTGTAATTTTCTCCCTGAGTGTACTGGGGTAGCTCAGACGTGGGTCCCAGAGCCTCCACACCACTGGAGTCAAGCTAGCCGGGCTGATGAGAGGTGTTACCTCGAAACCTGTCCGGTCCTCGGATGCTTGATTCCGGTCTGGGAAAGATATGGCTGTTTTAGTTCGGACTGGACTGTTCCCATGGGGCACAGGGTCAGAGCTGATTTGCATAAAGCCATTATCTGACCCAGGTGGTGTGGAGTGCAAAAAACGATGGATTTAGGCCCAGATCCTTGTACTGGGGTGAATGTAAGACATTGATCTACATTCTGTCCATCAAATTGTTTTTTGTAATTTTCTCCCTGAAAGTTAGCAGCAGGCATTGCAGATCCCCCTCCCCCCGCCGGGCACAGTCATAGGCCGTGTGCAGTGGGAGGTTGGATTAATAAATGGTAATTAAATATTGCTTTACGTTAAAAAAAACATAGAAATTTACTGAAAAAAAACAAAGGTTACAAGGACATGATAGCTAAGAAATACAATGTGATATTAATTTTTTTTTTTAATTTAAAATCCTTATAAATTACTAAAAAACACCCAAGGTTACAGGGATGTTATAGTTAGATTTACATTTTACACGCACAAAACCATTGAAATTCAGTGGTTATAGTTACAGTTATCTCAAGTAACAATAACTCATGCCCTGAGGTAACTATAACTCACACCTTCGACATGCACTGCTAATTCCCTACATATTACATCACTCATGACATCTTCCATGACATCATTGATAATATCAGTGCAGCATTTGCTGTAAAATTATTGATGAGAGAACTGAGCATGGTGGGGGAGCGAGTTATAGTTACCTTAGGGTATGAGATAACTGTAACTATAACTGCTGAATTTCAATGGTTTCGTGCTTGCAAAATGTGTACTTAACTAGAACGTCCCAGTATCCTTTGTTTTTTTGTGAATATATTATATATATAAAATACACACAAACATAAAAAATAAACAAATCAATAAGAAACTATATTATTTAATAAATACAATAAATAAAATGTGATAATTTTTTTACCCGCAAAAAACACATTTACTACAAAATACTATAAATATTAAAATACATTTAAAAGTAAAATAAATATTGTAAAATACAAACAATGCTATGAAATCTATTTACGCAATATTATCAAAAATATTGGAGTCTAAGAATATTAAATATACTATTCCCACTCTAGCTTATGCAACAGTAGGGAAAGTGTTGGACATAGGATGGGTTACGTTTGCTATTCCCTTTCCAGTCTAAACAACAGTAAGGAAAGTTTTGGACTTTAGAGGGTTTAAATTTACTATGTCCATTACAAAAAGCGCAACACTAGAGAAAGCATTTCATTTCAGAAGTGTAAAATTTACTATTCGTACTACAAACAGCACAACAGTAGGGAAAGTATTCCTATTGCGGTCTAAGCAAGATTAGCAAAAGTCCTTCACTTCAAATACATTACATGAATGAGTATAGCCATGAATGTAGAAAAAATATTAAACTCTTAATATAAAAAGTATTAATTAACATACATATATATGTATTAAAAAATGAAAACCAATTAACCACTTTCATAAATACTATTCAATAATTATACATTAATAAATAATTGTTATTCATTTATCAATTAACTTCCCACCCTATACTCCTACATATCTCACTGCCCACACCTAAAATATAGCAAAATAAGTATTCAATAATTTACATATTTAAAATCAAAATAAATAATAAATTAACAAATAATAACTAATTGTTAAATAATAATTACTTAATTCACTTCCCACCCTAGACTCCTACAAACCTAACAGCCTGTTTTTTGTCGTCAGATAAAATAAAATACACCCTACGTGTGGTACATTTATCCTCTGAGGAAAATACTGCTGAATGCACCAATACAGGGAGGGTAAACTCCCTACCTCACAGTATTCTCTGCAATTCCAGCTTAATCACAGGACACAGGTTCTAGATTACTTTTTCTCAATGCTGTATAAGATGACCAAAGCACTTCCAACCGCTCCCTGTTGTTACCGTTCAAATTTAGTTTACATTCTTTATGCATTGATTTCAACTAGTTACTCTAAGTGGGGGAGTTGACTGCAGCCAATGCACACAAATCTCTCTCCTGGCCATCAAAATCAAAAACAAGACCAGCTTCTGTTGACTTTGAGAAAAGACTAGGCGAAACTGAGCATCAGTTCCAAAGAGAATCAAAGGGGGCTCACCTTAAATTTTGTGCACATGATCTTAGTCAATGTGCTACTGATGCCTTACCGGAAACTGCTCAGCTTTGGGCAGGAGACAAACATGTGTATTGTTAACTTTCTCTTCCCAACACTATTTATAGCATGGTCAGCCACGGCCCGTGGAGGGAGTTTCGGTGGGGCGGAGAGGCGGGGCGGGGGAGGGGCAGGGTGGGGGGTACTAAAAACCGGAGTATGGATAATTGAAGGTAAGTAAACAATTTAATTAATAAAACGAATTTCGTAGCGCGCCATGCATCGCAAAATGTGATGCAGGGTGCGCTATGAAATTCGTTTTATTTATTAAATTGTTTACTTACCTTCAATTATCCATACTGCTTTGTATCTTGGCCAAACATTCTTTGGAAAAAGGTAGAGGGATGTTGTTGAATAAAAATGTCCTTTTGGGGAGAATCACCATCTTAACTAAATACATCCTGCCATACAACGTAAGTGAAAGGTGGTCCAATCTTATTATTAATCCTTCAATATCCTTCATCTCTCTATTTAAATTATACTTCAGGACCTCATCTAGCACCTGCGGAATTGTAATTTGCAAGTATCTTATCTTGGTCTGGCATCGAATCACAGAGCTTTTCAGATTCTAAAACATAGCCTCCGTCTTGTCTTTGTTAATAGAGTGGCCTGAAAAGGCCCCAAAAGCATCAGCGATATCGTCCATACGGGCCACTGGTCTAGAGGTGTCCTTTGTGTATAGAAAAATAGCTTCTGCGTACAGATGAATCTTATTTACAAATCCCTAAACCTCAAAGGGCACCATCGCGACAACTGCTCTGAAAGTTTGCACTAGAGGCACTAGAGGCTCGATATATAAATAAAAAAGTAATGGGGAGAGTACACCCCAGGATGATTATTCTCTTAGTTAAGCTTCCATTTTCCAGAACCTGAGAAGACGGTGATGTATATGGTGTTCTAATTGCCACAATAAATGCCGATACAAGGCTGACACCCTCTAAAACTTCCTACGGGTAAGCCCAGCTGATCCTGTCAAATGCTTTAGCTGCATCAATGGTTACTATGGCCAATAGATCTAAATTTGTGAGGACCATATATACTGATGATGTAAGATCATGTACCTGCCTCCCTGGGACAAATCCCTTTTGAGCTGGATTATATTATTACTTACACCCTCTGAATAGAAATTCCAGCAAAGACCTTATAATCATAATTCAGAAGGGAAATTGACTTTTAAGAATCTGCCTTCTTTGGGATCTTATTAGTTTTTAAAAGCAAGATGATTATAGCTTTGTTCTAAGAAGGAGAATTATGTGATCTTCCAGCCAGCAGCTCATTAAACAGATCTTTCCACATTGGTGCTATAATCTCTTTTAGGGCCTAATAGAACTTGCCTGACAGGGAGTCACGGCCTGCTGCCGTCCCACAGCGAGCTCTAGTTATTTGTAAGCTGATTTCTTCCAACAGGATATCCCTCCGGAGGTCTTGCTGTTCCTCTAAGGATAGAGTTGGAAGCTGTTTTCCTCCAACCACTTTCTTAACTCTGACAACTGAAAAGTTTTTGTCTCCATGTAAAGATCTTCGAACAATTTGAATATATATGCTTATATCTGGTACGAAATGGCTGAGATATTACCCTCTTCGTCCACCATTAGATTCTCTATGTTGTTTTGGCCTCTCTCAGTTTTGCTTTCCAAGCAAATAAAATATAATTAAAATAAATAAGCATTCCATAATTTACATATTTAAAATTCAAATAAATAATTAATTTTGAAATAATAATTAATAGTTAATTTATTTTTACCCCTAGACATAACATCCCACAGCTAAAATATAAGTAACATAAATCAGTATTCCATATTTAATTAAAAATCAATTAAATAATCAACTGGCGATTAATAAATAACTTCCCATCCTAGAACCCTACAAATTTAGCAGCCCACAACTAAAATATAATTAAAATAAATAAGTATTCCATACATTATATAATTTAAAATCAATGATATAATCAATTGACAATTAAAGATCATATGTTTACTTATTTTCCCACCCTATACCCCATACGAACCTAATAGCCTACAAATAACAAAAAATACATCAATATTACTTTATTACATAATAAATATCAATCATATAATTAAATACAATAAAATTAATAAATTGATAATTATTTAATTAACTTCCCACCCTATCCCGCTACAACCCCAAAAACCCACTACAGAACTATATATTTTACTATTTAAAATTAAATCCCAAAAAATGTTTATCACACAAAATTACATACTATACTTAAAAAAAAGAAGCATTTATATAAGCAATATTAACCCACAACATTAATATATCAACTATAACACATTAAAACAATAACAACACGAAATGTTAACTACTATATTACTTAAAAACGATATTAACATCTATAATATTTTAAACGATATTCCTGTCATCGATATTCTTGCATCACAATATTCGTGTATCACGATATTTATTTCCAATATTTCTGTCTCCTGATATTTACAACTCAATATTTTGTCCAAACACCAAGACCTTCATACTGAAAGTTGGGTAAGTAGAACTAGATCATTATGGTTCCTTACATGAGAAAATTGCAATAAGAAATGGGTTGCCACCAATCCTGTTGAGAACTGCTTCTTTCCCTCTTAAGATGGGAGGTTATGTCATGTGTCATGCCTCCCTTATGCAGACATCTTTGTGATAAGGGACATAATGCAAACAGGCCTGCAGAGAAACCGTGACACCTTTCTGAGATATTGTGATTCTAAAAGGTTGTTAGTCAATATGGAAAGAACAAAAACAATAATGAAATTCAGACTATGGAAGGCTCACTTGCCAAGATTAGAGGAACGGCGAAGTTTGTTAACATTTGGGATAATTTTCTGTAAAATTTGCAAGTGCTACAGACTATGAATGCTTTGTGGGGATGATGATTTTACCGACCGGCCAGGGTTACGAGCCTTTTTTTTTTTCTTGTAATTTGGGGGCTCATTTGTGGCTAAATAATGATTATAGGAAAAGTTAATTGCTTGTTTTTTTGTATACTGATATGTATCTGCATTATATTTTTGCAAAATGAGATTGTCAATCACCTTTTCTTGTTTGTCAATAAAAATTTTAAAAACAAAAAAAAGGAAAAAACAAAAATAATGGTCTTTGGGTACAAGAAGAATGAGTTTAAACGGTTCCTTGGTTACAAAAAGGTGGATCAGTTAAAGTCTTATTGATATCCTGGTATGCAGTTTTCTGCAGACTTAAACTGGAAAACCCATCTCAAAGTGGTGAAGACTAGTGCAATACCTACAATAGCTGGGGTGTGCAAATTTAGAAATGATTATGTGGCACCCAATATAGTACCGATACGAACCGCACTTAACCCGTTAAGCGCTGCGAACGTTCGGCGGACGTCGCGTGCACTACCCCGCCAGTGCTGCGCACGTCCGCTGAATGTTCCGTTTCCGTTAGCGCAATGGAACGTCCGCACTGGGGCGGAATTTGCGGCGCGCTTAACGGGTTAAAGGAATGGTACAAACAAAACTACAACATAAGATTTCTGTCCCATAAAGCAGTTTTATTTGTACCATTGCTTTAAACTTGGTTAGTACCGGTACTATATGGAATGTATAATAAAATCACACATAGCATGCATGGCATACTTGGACATTTTCCCTGTATTCTGACTATCTCTGCAGTATGGTCTGAGGTCTCTGCTTTTTGCAGAAAACTTATGAATGAATTCTTATCTGCTCCAGCTCTCAGGACCAGATGGAAGACTGAGGAATAGTCTGATATCCTTTTATTCCATAACAGGGGACTTAAGAGAGGGCAGGCTTATGTTTAGATATTTCAAGATCTTACTTCAGTGGCACTGGACCCGCACAACTTCTCTCAGCTGATACTAGTCTCTTCTCTCAATGCTGGTAGTGCAAACAAATGGACTTTGATATCCTACACATCCTGTGGTCCTGTTGTATCATCACCCAATTATGGTAGCAGATATGGAAATTCATGACAACGTCCTGTATGTCCCACTCTCCGGTCAGTGCCTCCTTGCTTGTGCTACACATGATTGGCATCACACGTGCAACCACGCAGTGGAGACCTTGGTTCACCCCAGCATTAGCTGCAGCATATTTTTGAATCCTCAGGCTCTGGATAACCCCTATGATACCAATGTTCACAACTTGGCGAGTGGAAATGAGGAATATGGCTGGCCATCAAAGAATCATATGCAAACTCGATGATCAGGCTGATGTTTTTGATGCTGTTTGAGTACATTTTGTTGAGCCACATCCAAATGTCTCAATTTATTTTTACACTGACCCTAACCTGGTCAGTGTGACTGATCTCACCCTGCGCAGCTCCACCAATAAGTGCTGCCCCTTGAGCTCTCCGTTTTGCAGACCACTGCTGGGTGTTTGAGGCCCTCCTCCACCCGCAGGCTCCTGTCTGCGCCTCATTCCTGGTGGTCAAGTGGGAGAGCACATTGCTCTTATGCTCTTTTGCCTCCCTTGGCTTTTCTGTTTCTCTCTCTGCTCACTCTGCACTCTTTTTGTCCTCTTTTCTAATTTCTCTCTCAGCTCACTTTAAGCTCTTTTCTCTCTTTTTTTCCTCTGTTCTATCTCCTCTCTCTGCTCTCTTCTGGTGCCACGCCGCTGGTTAACCCGCGGCCCCTCCCCCGCCAGTGTGCCCATTCCGCTCCCACCTCCCAACTGGCCACCCTCCCCCAACCCCTACTTAATGGCCACTGCTACATAAAGAAGATCTAGGCCACTGACCTGGTCGGTGTGAGTGCTCTGCCCCTGCGCAGCTCTACCACTAAGTGCTACCCCTTAGCTCTCCGTTTTGCTGATCACTGCTGGGTGTTTGAGGCCCTCACCAACCCGCAGGCTCCTGTCTGCACCTCATCCTAGTGGTCCAGTGGGAGAGCACTCTGCTCTTGTGCTGTTCTACCTCTTGGCTTCTCTGTGCCCTCTTTTCCCCCTCTGCGGTCTTTTCTCTCTTTTTTTCCTCTTTTCTATCTCCTCTCTCTGCTCTCTCCTGGCTCCACGCTGCTATTGCACCCGCGGTCCCTCTCCTGCTAGTGTGTCAATCCTGCTTCCGCCTCTCAACTGACCGCCCTCCCCCCGACCTTTACTTAATGGCCACCGCTGTATGGCAAGAAGAGCTAGATCACTGACCTGGTGTGACTGCTCCCCGCGCAGGTCCACCACTAAGTGCTGTGCCCTGAGATCTCCGATTTGCTGATGCTTTGTTGTTCGAGGCCCTCCTCCACCTGCAGGCTCCTGCCTGTGCCTCATTGTAGGAAGCTGGCTCTGTATATACTATACCAAGAGTCCAGTGGAACCCCAAAGGTAGGCAGAGGTAAAAGTAGATAGCACCTTACTCTCTATTTGTGGTAGTGTAGGCGAGCAGTAAGGCTTTATCAGAGGGTAGTGTTAAGCATTTGTTGTAGACACTCAGGCAGAAAATGATATCACACACTCAGAGGCTGAACTCAGACCAATTTGTTTGTATAAAACATATTATTTAGATATATTTCGTTTCTAGAACCAAGCAAGCCTGGTACAGTGATACTCTTCAAGGCAATTTGAACAACACAATAATACAAGCAAGCTGAATGAAAATTACCTGTTACAGGTATGGTAATACTTTTGAATACAGTGGAAAATACTGTTAGTTTACGTTTGATTACTTTTCAGATTACTTTATAGGTTACTTTTCTGCTGAGTGTGATATGCCTAGATATCACACTGGGACACTTCCTAGAGCATGGGTACTCACAAACTTTCTGTCGGGCCAAAATTGTGGCTGAGGGCCGCACTGTTAGGGATGGGGTCAGTTGGGGGTGGGGTCAGTGGGGGGGATAGGGCTAGAGTAAAAAAAATCAAACCCGTTTCAAAACATTAGACAATGCAACAATGGTGTATTTCAAAAGCAGATGTATCTACAAAGAGCACATTTTGATAATACATTTTTATTAGCAGACAATAGCAATATTAAAAGGCATTGCATAGCTTGATGCACACTTTGACCCCAATTCCATCACAGTCTCTCTCTGTCAGTCAGTCAGTCTCTCTCTCTCATAGTCAGTCTCTCTCTCCTAGTCAGTCTCTCTCTTTCAGTCAGTCAGTCTCTATCTGAGTCAGTCTCTCTCTCAGTCATTCAGTCTCTCTTTCTCATAGTCAGTCTCTCTCCTAGTCAGTCTCGCTCTGTCAGTAAGTCAGTCTCTCTCTGTCAGTCAGTCACTCTCTGAGTCAGTCAGTCTCTCTGAGTCAGTCAGTCTCTCTCTCTGTCAGTCAGGCTGTCTCCGTCAGTCAATCAGTCTCTCTCTCAGTCAGTCAGTCATTCTTTCTGTCAGTCTTAGTCAGTCTCTCTCTTTGTCAGTTTCTCTCACTCTCTCTCTCTGTCAGTCTCTGTCAGTTAATCTCTCTCTCTCTGTCAGTCTCTCGCTCAGTCCATCTTTCTCTCTCTCTCTGTCAGTCAGTCTCTCTCTCTGTCAGTCATTCTCCCTCTTAGTCAGTCAGTTTCTCTCTCTCTGAGTCAGCCAGTCTCTCTCTCTTTGTCAGTCTCTCTCTCTGTCAGTCAGTCAGTCAGTCAGTCAGTCTCTCTCTTTGTCAGCCTAACTCTCAGTCAGCCAGTCTCTCAGTCAGTCAGTCTCTCAGTCAGTCTCTCTCTCTCTACTATCTCCACTCTCTCTCTCTCCACTCTCTCTCTCTCCACATTCTCTACTGTCTCTCTCTCCCCACTTTCTCTCTCTCTCCACTCTCTCTTTCTCATAAAAAACCGACTCCACACTTGAAGCAATTTTCAAGGAAAAACAGTAAATGTATTCATATGGATAACAAGGATTTGCAATTTAATAGGTCTCGCATTAGGAAAGTTTGAGCTATTGGTATTGTAAATGACAAATTTTTTATTTATGTTTTGTTTTTGAAAATAGCCAAATTAATAGCTTTGTCATTTACAATGCCAATAGTTAGAACTTTCACAAATGTGTCACCTATAGCATTTGTAATGCAATATGTGTTGTAGTTACGTGACTTACATGTATTGATATTACAAATAACAATGGCTTTGAATTTTTTTTAAATAATTAATACGCAAATAAAAGTTATTGTAATTTATAATGGCAATAGCTTAAAGTTTTGTAAGTAACTTTTGTGAAGATTATGTTCAATGTATTTTATTGTGACGAAAATCCCAAAACAGAAGTAAAATATTAACATTTTTTTGTTGCATTTGTAATAAAGCTTGAAACATTGAGAGAACATATTTGAACCAGGTGTTGTTGAATGGTTGCACAGATTGATGCTGTGATGGCGCTGAGTGATGTTGTGATGGCGAACGAGTGATGCTGTGGCGTTCAGTGATGCTGTGGTAGCGCATAGTGATGTTGTGGTGCCCCTGAGTGATGCTGTGGTGGTGCGGAGTGATGATGTATGCTATGCTATACTGTGTTTTGCTATCCTATGCTTTGAATTGTTATGCTAGGCTATGCTGTGTTTTATTATGCTATGCTATGTTTTGTTATGGTATGCTATGTTTTGCTATGCTATGCTTTGTTATGCTGTGCTATCTTTTGTTATGCTATGCTATGTTTTGTTGTGTTTTATTATGCTATGCTTTGTTTTGCTGTGCTATGTTTTGTTATGCTATGCTATGTTTTGTTGTGTTTGGTATGCTATGTTTTGCTATGCTATTATATGTTTTGTTTTGCTATGCTATGTTTTGTTGTGTTTTGTTAAGCTATGCTATGTTTTGTTGTGTTTTGCTATGTTTTGTTATGCTATGTTTTGTTATGTTATGCTATGTTTTGCAATGCTATGTTTTGTTTTGCTATCCTATGCTTTGCTTTGTTATGCTATGCTATGTTTAGTTTTGCTATCCTATGCTTTGTTTTGTTATGCTATGCTATGTTTTGTTATGCTATGCTATGTTTTGTTATGCTAAGCTTTGTTTTGTTATGCTATGCTATGTTGTGTTTTGTTATGCTATGCTATGTTTTGTTGTGTTTTGTTATGCTATGCGTTGCTATGCTTTGCAATGCTATGTTTCATTATGTATGCTATGTTTTGTTGTGTTTTGTTATGCTATGCTATGTATTGTTATGTTTTACTTTGTTTTGTTATGCTATGTTTTGTTATGCTATGCTTTGTTTTATGTTATGTTATGCTTTGTTTTGTTATGCTATGTTTTGTTATGCTATGCTATGTTTTGTTGTGTTTTGTTATGCTATGATTTGTTGTGTTTTGCTATGCTATGTTTCGTTTTCTTATGCTATGTTTTGTTTTGCTATCCTATGCTTTGTTATGCTATGCTATGTTTTGCTATCCTATGCTTTTTTTTGTTATGATATGCTACGCTGTGTTTTGTTATGCTATGCTATGATTTGTTATGCTATGTGTGAGTGTATGTGAGGGTGAGTGTGTGTGAGGGTGAGGGTGTGTGAGGGTGTGTGAAGGTGTGTGAGGGTGAGGGTGGGTGAAGGTGAGGGTGTGTGAGGGTGAGAGGGTCTGAGGGTGAGGGTGAGGGTGTGAGGATGACGGGTGTGAGAGGGTGATGGGGTTTGAGGTTGTGAGGGTGAGGGGGTGAGGGGGTGTGAGGGTGAGGATGAGGGGGTGTGAGGGGGAGTGAGGGAGTGTGAGGGTGAGAGGGTGAGGGTGAGTGAGGGTGTGTGAGGGTGTGTGAGGGGGTGTGAGGGTGTGTGAGGGTGAGGGAGGGTGAGGGTGTGTGATGGTGAGTGTATGTGAGGGGTGTGAGGGTGAGGAGGTGTGGGTTTGGGGTGGTGTGAGGGTATGTGAGGGGGTGTGAGGGTGATGGTGTGTGAGGGTGTGTGAGGGGGAGGGTTTGGGGTTGTGAGAGGGAGGGTGTGGGGTTGTGAGGGTGAGGGGGTGTGAGGGTGAGAGGGTGTGAGGGTGGGTGTGGGGTTGTGAGGGTGATGGAGGATGAGGGTGATGTGGGTGAGGGTGACGGGGGTGAGCGGGTGTGAGGGTGAAGGGGTGTGAGGGCGAGGGTGTGTGAGTGTGAGGAGTGTGTGAGGGGTGTGTGAGGGTGAGGGTGTGAGTGTGAGGGGGAGAGGGTGTGATGGTAAGGGGGTATGAGGGTGAGAGGGTGTGTGAGGGTGAGGGGGAGAGGGTGTGTGAGGGTGAGGGTGAGAGGGTGTGTGAGGGTGTGTGAGTGTGAAAGGGTGTGTGAGGGTGAGAGGGGATGAGAGGGAGTGTGAGGGTGAGACGGTGAGTGGTGGTGAGGGTTAGTGAGGGTGAGGGGGTGTGAGGGTAAGGGGGTGTGAGGGTGAGAGAGTGTGTGAGGGTGAGGGTATGAGGGTGAGAGTGTGTGAGGGTGGGGGGAGAGGGGGTGTGATGGTAGGGGGTATGAGGGTGAGAGGGCATGTGAGGGTGAGGGGGAGAGGGTGTGTGAGGGTGAGGGGGTGTGAGGGTGAGAGGGTGTGTGAGGGGGTGTGAGTGTGAAAGGGTGTGTGAGGGTGAGGGGGTGTGTGAGGGGGTGTGAGTGTGAAAGGGTGTGTGAGGGTGAGGGGGTGTGTGAGGGGGTGTGAGTGTGAAAGGGTGTGTGAGGGTGAGAGAGTGTGTGAGGGTGAGAGGGGATGAGAGGGAGTGTGAGGGTGAGACGGTGAGTGATGGTGAGGGTGTGTGAGGGTGAGGGGTGTGAGGGTAAGGGGGTGTGAGGGTGTGTGAGACTCAGGGGGTGTGTGAGGGTGAGGGTGTGAGGGGGTGTGAAGGTGAGGGTGTGAGGGAGGGTGAGGGGATGTGAGGGTGAGGGGATGTGAGGGTGAGGGGATGTGAGAGTGAGGAGATGTGAGGGTGAAGGGGTGTGAGGGTGAGAGGGTGTGTAAGGGTGAGAGGGTGTGTGAGGGTGAGAGGGTGTCTGAGGGTGTGAGGGTGAGAGGGTGTGTGAGGGTGAGAGGGTGAGTGAGGGTGAGGGTGTGTGTTGGTGAGGATGAGGGGGTGTGAGGGTGAGGGGATGTGAGGGTGTGTGAGGGGGAGGGTTTGGGGTTGTGAGGGAGAGGGTTTGGGGTTGTGAGGGGGAGGGGGTGGGGTTGTGAGGAGGTGTGAGGGTGAGAGGGTGTGAGGGTGGGTGAGGGGTTGTGAGGATGAGGGTAATGTGGGTGAGGGTGACGGGGGTGAGGGGGTGTGAGGGTGAAGGGGTGTGAGGGCGAGGATGTGTGAGGGTGAGAGAGTGTGTGAGGGGTGTGTGAGGGTGAGGGTGTGAGGGTGAGAGTGTGTGAGGGTGAGGGGGAGAGGGTGGGTGAGGGTGAGAGGGTGTGAGGGTGTGTGTGAGGGTGAGGGTGTGTGAGGGGGTGTGAGTGTGAAAGGGTGTGTGAGGGTGAGAGGGTGAGAGGGGATGAGAGGGAGTGTGAGGGTGAGAGGGTGAGTGATGGTGAGGGTGTGTGAGGGTGAGGGGGTGTGAGGGTAAGGGGGTGTGAGGGTGTGTGAGACTGAGGGGGTGTGTGAGGGTGAGGGTGTGAGGGTGAGGGGTGTGTGAGGGTGAGGGGGTGTGAGGTTCAGGGTGGGTGAGAATGTGTGTGAGGGTGAGAGGATGAGAGGGTGTGAGGTTGAAAGTGTGTGTGAGGGTGAGAGGGTGGGTGAGAGGGTGAGTGTTGGACAGGCCTCGTGGCCGGGCTGTCCCCTCCCCGCATGGCGGGTCGCGGACCCCTGCTACTCCTGTTCCCCGGACAAGAACCACCCCCGCAACCCGCCGGGGCAACCTCCGGCCCTTCCCCGACGGAACCCTGGCTCCTGAACACCACCGTATCGGCTGGCCCGGGTCCCTTCCAGAACCCCTGTCCCGGGCCCAGCCGCCATTTTGGACACTACTCGACCAGGCCTCGTGGCCTCGGGTCGACCTTGGCCTCGGGCCCAGCCAGGCCCCGACATCGAGGCACCACCATCCACCCAGGGGGTGAAGAGACCACTTGGCAGGTCAATGGGAGAAGGAGTGTCAACGGCTCCCCTCCGCCAGGTGTCGATCGCCCCCAGCCTCCCTGGGCGCTGGCTCCACCCCCCTGCTGAGTGTCTGGACTCCCTCATCCCGGACCTCCCGACCTCCAAGTGCGAGGGTCCGGACATCAAAGGGCGCCAGGCCTATAACTGGGGCAGCTCCAGAGCAGGAAGTCAGTTGTATCCTGGAGTCGAGAGACACCGAGACAAACTCATCCTTGGAGGCCTGCTGGCGCTGCCGCGGCTCCTCTTCGTGAACGATCTTGAAGGCCTGCTGGCGCTGCTGCGGCTCATCTGCCTTTCGTGAACCATCTTGAAGGCCTGCTGGCGCTGCCGCGGCTCAACCTTTCGTGAACCATCTTGAAGGCCTGCTGGCGCTGCCGCGGCTCATCCTTCCGTGAACCATCTTGAAGGCCTGCTGGCGCTGCCGCGGCTCAACCTTTCGTGAACCATCTTGAAGGCCTGCTGGCGCTGCCGCGGCTCAACCTTTCGTGAACCATCTTGAAGGCCTGCTGGCGCTGCCGCTGCTCATCCTTCCGTGAACCATCTTGAAGGCCTGCTGGCGCTGCCGCGGCTCAACCTTTCGTGAACCATCTTGAAGGCCTGCTGGCGCCGCCGCGGCCCCTGCTTGCGAAACCACCAGCTCGAGGATTGTGAGCTCCACACCTGCTACCCCCGTACCTGTCCGGTACTGAGACTGTCCCGCTACCCTTTTCCCCAAAGAGACTAGAATTGACAGGATTCTCGTATCCTGGTCCTGCTGTACCGTCGAATACCTTGCTTAAAGATATATATAAAAGTGTGCAGAACTCATCCCTGTGTGGGGGGAAGTTACCTGTCTGTACGATTTACCGGAGAGGGCCCTCACCGGAGGCCTCTCCAGTCCAGGGGCTGGGCAGGGCCCAGGGGAGCAGCAGACCCCTGGCAGATTCAAGCAGCAAACAAGAACATTTTCATTGGGTCACAGCCCCTCTTTTATACACCTTTTCTTTTGTCTGTAGGTGCAGGGTGGGGGCAGAACCAGTCGCAGCTGGTCTGTGAGAACTGTTGATGGCTCAACCACCCCTTTCATTCATCAGGCAGGCTAGGGTCATCAGTCGCACCACAGGGGGCGGAGCCAGCATTGTGTGGGGGAAACCCAGCCTCATTCAGGACACAGGCACAGCCCCTCCCTCACATCAGCATGCTAATCTCTCCATTCACCATCGGGGAAGACCCACACAGACTTCCTGGAGCCTGGCATCCCAGCCAGCTCCAGCCAATCACACGCCAGCACCTTCACAGCACATACACAGTCATGTCTAGAAGTAGCACTTCCGCACAAGACACAACCATGTCACATACATCGTTGCGAAGCATTCAATCACACGAGTTCGCACATACCAAACTCGACCATGCACACCTCACGCATCAGGAACTACCAGGGACACAGACATTCCCCATGCATTCCTATGGGAGAGCAGGCCAATCTCACACACGCACTCAGGGAGAGCACGCACTTTACACTGCGCCGCAGTGTCAAAGTACGCAAAGACCAGAAATCACTAGGCAAAAAGTTCAGGGGTGAACCTGCCAGAAGGGCCAAGTCCAACAATTTTATTGATTCATTTCACAGACATATAAACAAAGAAAATCAGCATAATTTCTCATTGAAGGGTTTGAAAATTGCTGTGCATCAACATTTAACATCAAGAAAACAGAGGAAAAAAGAAAGGGGAGGCAGAGAGAGTCGGGGGGAGGTTGTTACACACGTGTGTTCTGCGCATTCAACTATAAAGATTATGATAGAGGTACGCTAGGTTATTTCTGAGGTGGATATTGAGATGATGTGGAGAATGTTGGCATCAAACATCATATCCGGTACAGGCGGGGGGTGGGGTGTAGGAATCTAGTGTGTCGATTATACAGACAGGTGTGGAGGAGTCCTGGATACAGGCCCATCTGGTTTAGGTGAGCGTGTAGGCAAGCGGGTGTGGAGGCCTGTTGTGTCGGGTGTAAATAGTGGCGATATATTTGCCAGATATCTTTATGTATGTGAAGTTGGAGGTTGAAGGGTAGTTTATATGTCGGTCTGCATATCAGAGTAAATCATGCTGCAGAACCATGCTTCCTACTTGGGGTATTGTCTGGTGCCCCAGTGTAACGTTAGTTCTCTTTTTGCCAATAATTGAGCTTTGGCGAGAAACCTGCGGTAGCAAGGTTTACGGTTTGCCCTTCTCTTAAACAAGGCCAAAGGGAGATTTCTACAGCTGTCAACTCACCCATCTCCTCTTCAATCACCTCAGCTTCCAGTGTCGCAAATCATGGGCCTGAGGTTGCTGGCTTGGTTATTGGGTGGATAGTTCCACTGGAGATGGGTTGTTCTGACTCAGTGGACTTGGACATCCAAGCTTCTAAGAAGCTATCCTATAAGGAGCATTGGTCCTCTTTTCATAAATGGTGAGCCTCAAAGGGGTGTGTTGCATCCTCTATAGATCCCTTTAAGATTTTCTAAAGGAAGGTTTTGTGAAAGTTCTTGCTCCTGCTATCTTAGCGGCTCAATGGGCTGCTATTAAAGCTCTCAGAATAAGAGAAGATTGTCCTAAGGTTTCTCCACTCGTGATCATGGTTTTGAGGAGTTTTTGTTTACAACGAGTGGTTATTAAGTGTCCTATACCATCTTGGGATCTATCTGTTGTCCTTAAGGGTTTCCAACTCTTGCCTTTTGAACCTATGGAGCAGTCAGATTTGGCCTTTTTGTGTGCTAAGACTGCATTTCTTGGAGACAGTCACGCCTGTTAAGAGACTAGGAGAACTAGGGACTCTTGTGATCTCGTTCCCTTATTTGAGATTTTTTTCTGATTGGGTCGTTCTCACACTGGACCCTAAATTGGTGCCTAAGAGACAATCTCGTTTTCATTTGTCTCAGGAGATTGTGCTTTCTGTCTTTTCTGAGTCGGAGTCAGGTATTATGTCCTCTCTTGATGTGAAGCAGGCATTGACGATCTATCTGGCCTGTACCAAAGATTTTCGTTTATCATCCTCTCTTTTTGTATCTTTGGATCTGCTAGGGAAGGTAAAACGGCTATTTCTCAAACCATTAGCATACGTGGCAAGCATGCCATTTCTCAGGCTTATGATCTGGCTGACGATGGTTGCGCCTATTCAATTTCAGGGTCACTTCACTAGAGCAGTTTCTACTTGTTGGGTGGAGAGGGTTAGTGCTTCCATTCAGGAAATCTGTTGTGCAGTTACATGGACTTTCCATTTAATGTTTGTAAATCATTACCATCTTGATTTGTCTTCTGAATCTGAAATTAATTTTGGTTCAGTTGTCTTGCGTTCAGCAATGAAGTGATTGCTAATTGATAACAAAGATGTGTGATTCATGCATTTGTCAGTGCTTTTTGTGCCTGGGTAAATCCTAATACCATTAGGACTGGGATGATTAGGATTGAGTTGTGGGGGTAATGATTCCTTTACTTACCAATAATCTTCATTGACCAATACGTAGTCCTCCTCGTCCCAGTCTGTTTCCTCCCTCTCCCTACCTGCGCACCTACAAATTAGTCTAGGAATATTACAGGTCGAGTGGAGGAGGGTAGTATTTATAGAGGGATCAATGGACATAAAAAATAGGCTATGTTTTAGGAGCTTTCGGCTTGGAATAGTGGTGAACTTCCTGTTGGAGGCAGTGTCGCCTCATACAGTTAGGACTGGGAAGAGGAGGACTATGTATCTGGTTAATATCGATTACTGGTAAGTAAAGGAACCATTAACCATTTATGTAACACAGGAGTAAATGATACCCATGTAGGGACTGAATTGCGCAGTGTGAAACTAGAAAAACTTGGGTTCATACCTGACTTCCTTGCTTGATCAAATTGTGTGATCCTAGGCATATACGTTATTTCACAGTCTCCTTTTCCTGCATTATCACATATGAGAGCACCTTCAAAGTTTGTTTTAATAAACTATAATGTTGCTTCTAGGGCACATATACGGTGCACAAAACCACAGACATGCCTTTTAGTTCACCAACAACATTTTTGTAAAGGGTCATCAATGTTTGTAAGTTTGTATTTAAAAACTAACACTTTTTTTGGTTCTAATATTTTATTAGATTAGAAAAAACATATAAATAGTTAAATATAATAAAAAGCAATACACTGACAAAAGAGCAATACCAAATTCAGAGTTTATACTGTCAGATATAGTTCTTACATAACAATGTAAATCTTATGTTGCAGAGACAAGATCATCGAGGAACCATAATAAAAAGTCAGATGCATTGCTTGATAAAAATTGATAAAAAGAAAAGAAAAGGAAAGGAAGGAGAAAAAAAAGAAAGAGGAAAACGAAAAGAAAAGACAAAAAAGAGAAGAAGGGAGAGTAAAGCTTGAAGAATGAAGAAAGAATAGAGAATAGAGAGTATAGAATCTCCTGCAACAGAAAGACGGTAAAAAGAAATTAAGGAGACGACACAAATGGATATTGCTCTACCAAACCTTTCGAAGCTAAGTCCACATATCTATCCAATGATCGCCATACCCCATTAGAAATAGAGGGAGAGAGAGATGGTTCTCTTCTACAGAGGTGTGAGCCCCACGGAGAAAAGAGACCCAAGCCCACCATGTATGATAGGATATGGATCTAATTGATTTCCACTCCGTAAGAATAATTTTTACCGTAATTGTTAACAACAAATCTAATAATTGCATATCTAAAGAATCCAGCGGCAATGGTAATAATGTAGCACATGGACCCAACAAAATTAAGGGTAGCGAAAGCTTAAAGTGAATGTTAAAGATTAGCATAAGATGTTTATGAACCAAATCCCATAAAGGTTGGAGTAAAGAGCATTCAAAAACATATGCTGATGGGTCCCAGCGACTAAGTTGCAACTCCAACAGAGGTCATTATCTTTACGATTAAGAGAGTGCAGGTGGACCGGCATACAATGCAACAGATTAAGAGAAAAGAATTTAGACTGAATTAGAGAGGGGGCAATCTTATTACGAAGAGAAAGTCTCCCAATAAGTTGGCAAGTTTCTGGAGAGATATGTTTGAAAAGATCATGGTCAAAATGATGTAGCCATTTTTGTTGTGTAATGGTAGTCAACAAAGGCGGTGAGGAAGATAGAAATTTGTAAATCTTAGAAGCCACATGACCTGATTTATAGCTCATAGATAAAAGAGAAACTGTATGGAAAATCGGATGAAAATGAACCTTAGCCACGGTAACTTTGACCTTAAAAAATGTATAAAAATCAAAATTGGTGAGAGAAAACTGCTGAGTTAAAGAAGAAAAGGGTAATGGATCATGATTAGAATCATAAAGATGTTGAACAAGGGTGATACCCTTGTTAGCCCAGTAGGCCATCAAAGTCGAATCAATATCAATCTTAATTCTAGGATTGTGCCACAAAGAAGACCATCTAGACTTATGAATTGGTTTAGATACTTTCCTATCAATCGCTTTCACTGCAGCAATAGTATCCAAAATGATAGCATGACAAAAAGGAATAGACAATGTGGATGCAGTTAAAAAAAGACAAGGTAGGTAGAGGCGAAGATAATTCTCGTTCAATAAACACCCACGGAGGAGTATGTAAAGTGTCTGTAGAAAACTAAAGAGCCCCTTGGGAGGCCAAGAAAGCCACTTGAGATTGATCCCAATCTGGGAAGTTACAACCTCCCATGTTATAAGGTTTCCTCAAGTGTTTATATACTATTCTTGCTCTCTTATCACTCCAGAAGAATTTAGAAGTGAGGAAATCAATTTCATGAAAAAAAGATGAAGACAACTTAACAGGAAGCATTGAGGACACAAAGTTAATAATGGACGTTATCATCATTTTAAGAGTTTGAAGACGTCCCCACAACAAAATATATTTAGGGGGACCAAGTGTCCAGAAGTTGACGAACCTTAAGTAGGGTTTGAGCTTCATTGTACGAAACCGTATCTGTGCTAGTACTACAATACCAAATCCCCAAATATTTAATACGTTTTTATTGCCATTTAAAAGCCAGCATCTCCCATATGTGCAGGAAAACAATACGCATTAAGGGGAAACATTTCCGTTTTATCTTTGTTGAGAGTATAACCAGGAATACTAGAAAATAGATTAATAGTCTCGGAAATAGCAGGAATTGCAGTAACTATATCATCGGAAAAAATAAGCACATATTCTGCATAGGCAGCTGTTTTGACACAAGTGGAGTCAAAGTGAAACCCTTTAATATCTTGATTAAGGTTCAGTAAATGAAGAAGAGGATCAATAGACAATAAAAACAAAAGAGGTGATAACGTAAACGGACATACTTGTCTAGTACCCTGACACAGATTAAAAAAAGGAGAGGTAGCACCGTCAACTCTAATATTTGCCCGAGGATGTGCGTACAAAGACATCACCATGTTAACAAGGGGATCTCAAAGATTATGAGCCGGAAGAACTGCTTGTAAAAAAGGCAATGAGACCTTATCAAAAGCCTTTTCGGCATCGAGGGCAAGCGCTGCCGCAGGCAAGCTGGATAATTTTGCTTTCCCTAGGATATGACAGAATGTTCAAATATCATCCCTAGCCAACCTACCTTTAACAAAACCAGTTTGCGAGGGGTGAATAAGGAGAGGAATGTATGGCTCCAGACGTTTGGCCAAGATCTTAGCAAAAATCTTTGCTTCCATATTTAGGAGAGATATAGGGCGAAACTGTTTAGGATCCAAATGATCTTTACCCTCCTTAGTGATTACTACAATAGTAGCTTCTGCCACAGAACCAGAAACCAAACCTGATGAAATAAAAGTATCAAAAATGTCTTTGAGACGAGGTACAAAAGATGGAAGAAAAGTTTTATAAAAAAGAATGGGAAAATCATCTGGACCCGGAGCTTTCCCTGAGCGGGTGGATTTGATAGCAGAAACAACTTCCTCGGATTCATTCGGTCTCCCCAACTTTGCCCCATCAACATCAGAAACCGTTTGGACAGGAACCGCATTCAAAAATTGTTGACATTGATCAAGAGAAGAGGGACTTTGAGGAGTGTATAATTTACTATAATATTCACGAAAAACCACAAGGATATCTTTAGTTTGAAATTTCCTAACACCAGAACTGTCGTTTATACAGGATATCTGTGTTGATCTGATATTAGACTCCTGAAATTTTAACCTAGCTACCAAAACCTTCCCTGCTCGGTTTTTGAGGAGCAGTCGTTTAGACTTTTGCGCCTGAACGCCAATATGAGCTCTCTTCGTCACAACAGAATTGTAAGAATATTTTAAATTTTTGATGTCTTGTAATAGCGACTTATCTGCAGAAGTTCTACATAGAGATTCTTTCTGCTTAATGTTATCCGCTAAAGCAGCAAGTTCCTTCTTGATATCTGAATTCATTTTTGCCATTTTGTTAATATTCTGCCCCCTGATCGTACATTTAAAAGCGTCCCATAAAACCACAGGAGAACTAACCGAAGACTCATTTTCACGAAAAAATTGCTCAATAAACTTGTTGAGTGAGGCAACTTGAGTCTGATCATGCAAAACCCCTGAATTCAGGCGCCAAGTGCGGGGTTCCCTGGTTGATGACAAATTGAGGAGCGTGAATGAAACCGCAGCATGATTAGAGACAAGAATAGGATGAATAACAGGATTCGAAGAGTATCGAATAAAGCTGAAGGAACTAAGAGGTAATCAATACGAGAAAAGCTAGAGTGAGGAGAAGAAAGTGAAATTACTACCGGAGGGATTATGTGATCTCCACACATCAGTAAGATTAGAGGAGGAGCACATGTTAGACATCTGAAAAGGGGGGGCCCTTGGCCCTCCCGCGGCGGCGGTGCGGCGATCCCCTCTCCCCTTGCCTCCCGGTGGTGTGGAGGCGTGATCTCCCTGCGTCCAATTATTACGCAGGAGGTGTGCGCCACACCACCGGTCGGCCCGGCGCCCAATCCCTGATCCGGAAGGCGTGGTGCAATCTTCCGGGTCAGAGGGGCGGGCGGCGAGTGGCGGGGGGAGGGGGCGGCCTGCCCTCTCCCCGCGTCCCCGGGAATAAAGCAGGGGGGAGCACTCAGTTGGCCCTTCTTGTAGCCTGACGCTCCCCACACTGGTCTTGCCCCGCGCTCGGGGCCTCCTAATTTTCTGTTCTTATCTTTCAGGTCGAGATTGCTGCTGAAGTGTGTGGTATTTGCAAAAACAACAGGTGATGGACCGAATGTGGATCAATGTCACACATTCAACCCAGTCAAAAGATCTGGGTCATAATCCATCGTTTTTTTGCACTCCACACCACCCCGGGTTAGACAATGGCGATATGCAAATCAGCTCTGACCCTGTGCCCCATGGGAACAGTCCAGTCCGAACTACAAAAGCCATGTCCTTCCCAGAACGGAATCAAGCATCCGAGGACCGGACCGGTTTCGAGGTAACACCTCTCATCAGCCCGGCTAGCTTGACTCCAGTGGTGTGGAGTGCCTGGGACCCACGTCTGGGCATCCCCAGTACACTTAGAGCGGTATTTGCAAAAACAACAGGTGATGGACCGAATGTGGATCAATGTCACACATTCAACCCAGTCAAAAGATCTGGGTCATAATCCATCGTTTTTTTGCACTCCACACCACCCCGGGTTAGACAATGGCGATATGCAAATCAGCTCTGACCCTGTGCCCCATGGGAACAGTCCAGTCCGAACTACAAAAGCCATGTCCTTCCCAGAACGGAATCAAGCATCCGAGGACCGGACCGGTTTCGAGGTAACACCTCTCATCAGCCCGGCTAGCTTGACTCCAGTGGTGTGGAGTGCCTGGGACCCACGTCTGGGCATCCCCAGTACACTTAGAGCGGTATTTGCAAAAACAACAGGTGATGGACCGAATGTGGATCAATGTCACACATTCAACCCAGTCAAAAGATCTGGGTCATAATCCATCGTTTTTTTGCACTCCACACCACCCCGGGTTAGACAATGGCGATATGCAAATCAGCTCTGACCCTGTGCCCCATGGGAACAGTCCAGTCCGAACTACAAAAGCCATGTCCTTCCCAGAACGGAATCAAGCATCCGAGGACCGGACCGGTTTCGAGGTAACACCTCTCATCAGCCCGGCTAGCTTGACTCCAGTGGTGTGGAGTGCCTGGGACCCACGTCTGGGCATCCCCAGTACACTTAGAGCGGTATTTGCAAAAACAACAGGTGATGGACCGAATGTGGATCAATGTCACACATTCAACCCTGTCAAAAGATCTGGGTCATAATCCATCGTTTTTTTGCACTCCACACCACCCCGGGTTAGACAATGGCGATATGCAAATCAGCTCTGACCCTGTGCCCCATGGGAACAGTCCAGTCCGAACTACAAAAGCCATGTCCTTCCCAGAACGGAATCAAGCATCCGAGGACCGGACCGGTTTCGAGGTAACACCTCTCATCAAGTGTGTGGTAGCGCGACATTAGAAGCAGACAGGCGGAGTGTGCATCGTACATGTTGAAGCGGTGAACAGTGGTTGTGTGGAGTACGGGACGTAGAACACACAGGACGTCGACGGTAAGAGGAGAGCGGGGGGCTCGCATTTCACTGCTTCATGTGGCCGCCGGGTAGGTCTACGTTAGAGTTTGGCCACCCCTAACAATCGGAATAGCCGGTGTGCTGCGGTCGCAGTTGCGTGGTGCCTATAGCCCCCTGCGTATCCTCCGTCTGGTGAAGGTACAGGGTGCACAGGTTTGCAAATCCGAGCTGTAAGCAAGTCGGTCAGTAGACAAAATGCCGGGAGTTAAGGGTGCTAAGGGGACAAAAATGGAGAGGATGTTGCAGCCATGATGCGTAAGATGAATGCCATGGATAAGAGATTGGATAAGGTTGATAGCCTAGAGGCTCGCGTGATGGAGAGGATTGATGATATCGCAAGCCCACGTGGTAGACCCAAACAGCAGATTGCCTTGCCATCAGGGGCCCCTCCTGTCAGGCCGACCCCGCCTGCCCCTGTTTGTCCACTTCCGTTGCCTCCCGTGCCGGCACCCATAGGGCCTCCCCCGCCGGTGGTGCCGGCAGCAGTGCTGGATTCTGAAGCTCCGATCCCACCCGAGCTAACTGCGCAGATAGCGGCTATACTTCCTTGGCTGCAGAAGGGGGGTATGATGCCCTCAATGCTAGACCATACCGCTGAGGCGGCCAAGATGGTGGATAAGATTAGGGCGGCAACAGTTGCGAGTGGGGCTGCTGGCTCCGTTTCTCCTTCTTCTGCAGGTATGGATGTCGCTCAACCGAATGGAAGTAACGCGGGGCCGGCCCCAGTGTCCGGTAATGGTAAGGAGGTGGCTTTGCCTCTCTTAGGGGACGGCACGATCCCGTCTAGGGGTGAAGATTTAGCGCAACATGTTTCTCGGGCGGTAAAAGAAATGATTTGGGCGGGAAAGTAGATTTATATTTTCTCTCTGTTATTGGACAATAGGGAAATGAAGAATGCCAAAATACTTAAGGAATGGATGCACCCTAGTGAATGGAGAGTACAGTGTGCGAAGTTTAGGGTGGAGGAAACTCTGGTGAATTGGATCAGGGCCTTCTCCATTCTTACGGCTATCACTGTTGAATGTCCTCCTAATGTACTGGCGGCAATGGCTTGCTACCAGAGCAGGATTGTAGGGTGGAGCGAGCAGTACCCTGGGGAGGCATGGAAGGAATATGATGTAAATTTCAGGAAATCTAAGGAATTTGACTTGTCTTTGACATGGGACAAGGTTAACTCGCTGTCATGGCATAAGCAGTTCTCAGGGAACACGGCCCCTGCCCAGCCTACTAGTGTAGCCAGTGGTTTCCCCGCTTTCCCCTACACTTCCCGGGGAAGAGTAGGGGAAAGGAAGGGTGTGTTGGGACTTTAATAAGCGCTCCTGTACGAGGCCGGCCGGCACATGTAGATTCAGACATGCCTGCGCAATCTGCGGTCACACTTCCCATCCTGAGACAACATGCAGATCGAGAAGTGGTAATCAGAGTCAAAGAGGGGGGAAGAAACCAGAATAGCGTAGAAAGCACGGTTGGTCCCTCCCCCATTAATGTCCTGGCAATGATCCCATGGTTGAACAGATACCTAGACCACGCTGCGGCTGCCCTACTACAGGAGGGTTTCTCCCAAGGTTTCCGGATCCCGGCGGGGGGATACACAGGCAGCGCTCATTGTAGGAATCAGTAATCAGTACAGCATAATCCTGCAGTAGTTATTGCTAAGATTCAAAAGGAACTGTCCATGGGCAGGATAGCTGGGCCATTCTTAGAGGTGCCAGTGCCCGACTTTGTGTGTTCACCATTGGGTGTAGTCCCCAAGAAGGAGAAGGGAGAGTTTAGACTGATTCACAACTTATCGGCACCAAGAGGGGCGTCCTTGAATGATGCGATAGACGAGGGTATTTGTAGTGTGAAGTACGCCTCGTTTGACCAAGCAGTGGAATTATTGCGGGGGTTAGGGCGGGGCACTCTCATGGCTTAATCGGACATTGAATCTGCCTTTCGTCTGTTGCCGGTGCATCCTTTGGACCACCACCTCCTTGGTTTCGCCTTTGACAGCAAATTTTACATGGACAAATGCATGCCTATGGGTTGTTTGATTTCATGTGCATACTTTGAGACTTTTAGCTCCTTTTTAGAGTGGGTCATGAGACAGTCCACGGGCCACGAACAGGTCATGCATTATTTGGACGACTTCCTTTTCCTGGGAGCCGCGGGGACTCGGGAGTGTGCCTGGGCATTGCAGGAATTTTGCGTGCTCATGCGGGCTTTCGGGGTTCCGCTAGTGCCCGGGAAAACGGTTGGCCCGTCCACCTGTTGGAATTTTTGGGTATCGAAATTGATTCATTGGAAGGGTGCTTCCGGTTACCCAAAGACAAAGTGTTTAAGTTCAAGGCGGCCCTGTGCCAGTGCCTACTCAAAGACAAGGTTACCTTGCAGCAGCTACAGCAGACGGTGAGTCAATTGAACTTTGCATTGCGAGTCATCCCAATGGCACGCCCCTTCTCTCAGTCGATTGCCCAAGCCATGAAGGGTTTGAGAGAGAAACATCACCGCACTACGTTGTCATCCGGGGTTCGCCAGGATATGCGTATATGGACGGCATTCCTGGAGAACTTCAATGGCAGGATAGTGTGGCCTGCCCCCCCCCACGGCATCAGCAGAGTTGGATTTATGGACAGACGCTGCTGGTAGCGTGGGCTTTGGCGCCATCCTGGGGACCAGATGGGTCAGCCAGAGATGGCCTGAAGAATGGGGGTCGTGGGGGTTGACCACCAACATCGGATTCCTGGAACTATTCTGGATATGGGTAGCACTGATGGTCTGGCCGGAGCACCTTAGCAATCAGTCGGTGGTGTTCTGGTCGGATAACATGAGCTTGGTAGAATACATTAACCAACAAGCGGCACGGTGCCCATTCATACTGCGCTTGGTAAAGGAGATTGTGCAACAATGTTTGAAATGGAATGTGATTTTCAGAGCCAAACATGTGCCAGGCATTCTCAATAATGCAGCTGATGCCCTTTCTCGCTTTAAAATACAGGTATTCAGGGAGCAGCTTCCAGCAGCAGACCCTTCGCCAGCACCTTTTCCGGTTGCTCTCTGGCGGATTGCTGCTCCAGACTACCGTACCTCGTGGCATCTAGTTTAGCCCCCAGGACCAAGATGGCATACGAAGGGGCGTTCTTGTCTTACCGTTCTTTTTTAGGGCACAATTGGGAGGCTAGCTGGGCACAGGAGGACAGTTTTGTAGCATACTTAGAATGGATGCTCAAAGAAGGGCGCTCGTTGGCAGCTGCAAACAGGCACAGGGCGGCAATTTCCTTCTTCGCACAAGCCAAGGGCATGAGGGACCCTACGAACACGTTTGTAGTGCGCAAGGCATTGAGGGGCTGGCGTCGCATACAGGGACACTCGACAGATTCGAGAAAGCCGATTGGGCTGGTGAGGCTCACAGCCCTGTTGTTAGCACTCCAGGGCGTCTGTAGCTCAACATGGGAGGTGCTGCTTTTCAAAGCGGCGTTCACACTAGCGTTCTATGGAGCTCTAAGGATAGGCGAGCTGGTAGCAGCGTCCAAGGGTGACAAACGGGGCGGCCTTCAAGTGGCCTCTGTGGTGATCCATGATGATACAATGTGGGTGACATTTCAAAAATCGAAAACCGACCAGGAGGGACGGGGGGATACCATAGTGCTTCACCGGGCTCGGACCAACCCTTGTTGCCCAGTCTCGCATGTAGAGACTTTTAGAAGGCAGCGGGAGGGTACGCTGGGGGGGGGCACTGTTGTGTCACACGGATGGTACACCATTGACCAGGTATTAGTTTAGGAGAGTCCTGGAGCTGGCGGTCGCAAAAGCAGGCCTGGATCCCACAGAAGTTGGCACCCATTCTTTAAGAATTGGGGCAGCAACTGAGGCAGTTGTAAGGGGACTCCCGGTCGAAAAGGTTAAAAGGATTGGGAGATGGTTGTCTGAGTGTTACAAACGTTATGTACGTATTGACATGTTGTGACATGGCCAGATGACTCACGCTTGGTATCTTTTGGTTTTTCAGTTTCTCGAACCAGTCACGCGGGGGAGGAACTCGCCGAATGTCAGCAAGAAACATCAGCTTTGCAACACAAGCAACAAGAAGATCAACGGACATTGGTGATGTGGATTGTGGGCCACTCTTATGTTCGCGCGCAAAAAATGTGTTTCTTTCAGGTGAAACGAGGAGAAGGGCTGAGGAAAAGGGGTTCTCTGTTTCCTTCTTTGGGAGGGGAGGCTTAGGCATTAGGCAGTTCAAGGACTACTTTCTGGAACTATTACCTCAGCAACCCGCTCCCCCATCAGTGGTGATACTTCACCTGGGGGAGAACGATCTGACCAAACTAGGGAGGCGCATCCTGATAGAAGAAATCATCTCCACTGCGGGTTGGGTGTCCAGAACATGCGCGGGTTGCACGGTAGTTTGGTCGCAACTTATTCCTCGTTGGCAGTGGCGAGGGGGGGACTCGGTCAAGGCGTTGAATCACTCGGTAAAGAGGATCAACACACAGTTGGACAAATTATTTCGAGCCCCTCGGTTGCAGACAATTCCTCACGGGTGTATTTGGGGGGAGCATTTCTACCTGCAGGACGGGGTGCACTTGACTGAGGCTGGGAATGTCCTGTGGTCGAACAACATATTAGCTTGGCTAGAGGGATTTGCGAGGTGAACATGACCTTTCTTAGGAGTACGAAGGGGGGAGGCCAGATCGTCGGGTAACAATGCTGGCCTGTGGCGGTAAGGTCACGACCGGTGAGCAGATATTTTAAGGTCTGAGGGGGCGGCATCATCCTTTGGAGGTGTCCGCCCAGGGGGAAGAGGGGTCACTAGCCCCTCCTAGAACTTCAGGGGCAGCAGATGACGCGAGTGAGGGCCCTCCTTCAGTGGTTACATGGAGTTCACGGGGTGGACCGAGTAATTAACGGGCTCGGCTGCATGGGTGGACTGAGTAATTAACGGGCTCGACTACATGGGTGGACCGAGTAATTAACGTGCTCGGCTGCATGGGTGGACCGAGTAATTAATGGGCTCGGCTGCACGGGTGGACCGGGTAATTAACGGACCCGGCTGCGCATGCGCACCTGCGGTAAGGGCGCAACTTGTAAGACCTGACACCGGTTAGCGACCTTGCCATATGGCCATAAATGTTAGTATGCAAAAATTTTCAGATGAGGATGTTAGATTCGGTTAGGAAGCAAGCTGTATTAGAATCTTGTTAAGGTTAGCCGATCACACTTGTCAATATGAATGTATCTAAATGTTCCTGAATATTTTTGCATACAATTTGTATATTTTGTTTAATAATTTTATTATTTTGTATCTTAATAAATACGGCCGGGGGGGTCTTGCGATCCCCCGCCTTCCAAAGACAAATCATGTTCCGTGTCGATGTGTTCTGGGTTGATGTGGGTATACAGGGAGAGGGACGGTAGCCGTCACTGACCATGTGAAAAGGGGGGGCCCTTGGCCGCCCCACCCGCATGGCGGTGCGGCGATCTCCTCTCCCCTTGCCTCCTGGCGGTGTGGGGGCGTGATCTCCCGGCGTCCAATTATTACGCTGGAGGTGTGCGCCACACCACTGGTCGACCGGTGCCCAATCCCTGATCCGGAAGGCGTGGTGCAGTCTTCCGGGTCAGAGGGGCAGGCGGCGAGGGTCGGGGGGAGGGGGCGGCCCGCCCTCTCCCCGTGTCCCCGGGAATAAAGGAGGGGGGAGCGCTCAGTTGGCCATTCTTGTCGCCTGACGCTCCTCCACACTGGTCGTGCCCCGCGCTCGGGGCCTCCGTATTTTCCCCGCCCACCATCCCTGGAACAAAGCTGTGTTGTGCATTATGTATACCTGTTTTGTTATTAATTAAGTTGTTTCCCTTTTAGGGTGTATAATTGAAGCATAAATGTCGGTTAGAATGTTTGGTGTATACTGTAATTGTGCATATCTCTCGTGTACTAAGTATTGGCTTCCCGTTTGGGGAGTAGTGTTAAAATGTAAATAATGTTTGCTATTTTGTTTAGGCCTTTTTTCCCATAGTAGCCTGATGTTGGTATGTCATGACATGTTGATGTAGATAGTGTAGCTGTCCTTTAGTTCCTTTTTTCCACAGGTCGTCGTATTTATTAGGGTATTGGACATGCGATAAGGTCATGACCAGTGAGCAGATATTTTAAGGTCTGAGGGGGCGGCATCATCCTTTGGAGGTGTCCGCCCAGGGGGAGGAGTGGTAACTGGCCCCTCCTAGAAATTCAGGGGCAGCTCGTGACGCGAGCTAGGGCCCTCCTTCAGTGGTTAAATGGAGTTCACGGGGTGGACCGAGTAATTAACAGGTTCGGCTGCATGGGTGGGCCGAGTAATTAACGGGCTCGGCTGCATGGGTGATCCGACCGAGTAATTAACGGGCTCGGCTGCATGGGTGGACCGAGTAATTAACGGGCTCGGCTGCACGGGTGGACCGGGTAATTAACGGACCCGGCTGCGCATGCGCACCTGCGGTAAGGGCGCAGCTTGTAAGACCTGACACCGGTTAGCGACCTTGCCATATGGCTATAAATGTTAGCATGCAAAAATTTTCAGATGAGGATGTTAGATTCTGTTAGGAAACAAGCTGTATTAGAATCTTGTTAAGGTTAGCCGATCACACTTGTCGATATGAATGTATTTAAATGTTCCTGAATATTTTGGCATACAATTTGTATATTTTGTTTAACAATTTTATTATTTTGTATCTTAATACATACGGCCGGGGGGTCTTGCGATCCCCCGCCTTCCAAAGACAAATCATGTTCCGTGTCGATGTGTTCTGGGTTGATGTGGGTATACAGGGAGAGGGGCGGTAGCGGTCACTGACCATGTGTTTATGAGCTCTAGGAGGACGAAATTTGAAAGCAGAGTGTCTGTCCAAAATCGGATCCATTGGGAGATTAAAGTCCCCTCCAACATTCAAATTACCATTATGAGGAACTTCAGAAAGCTTTTTAGTAATAGAACGCCAAAAAGATGGATCATCACCATTCATTGCATAAATATTCATGACATAGACATCAAGAGAACCATTGGATAATCGAGTCAGTACCTACCCTCAGAATCATGTTCCGCAGCCACAACAGTCAACCTCGAATTTTTTGAAATCATAGACACCACTCCATTCTTCTTGCCAAAGGCCTCAGAACAAACAACATCCAGAACCCACTCTTTCCGCAACAATAAAGCTTCTTTATACAATATTTTGGTTTCCTGTAACAATACTAGGTCACAAGAAAGACTTTTACAGTAATCCAAAATCTTTGCCCTTTTTACTGGATGTTTCAAGCCACGCACATTTAGGGATAAGATGTTCAAACCTGGTATAATAGCAAAAAAACAAAAAACATATTGGATGATAGAGAAAAGAATCCCAAAACAGAAGCAACCGCACAATAACAATAAAGACAAGGCAGAACTAATGAAGACACAAACCAGAAACACCAGCAGTAGACTCTGGAATAGAAGAAGCAAGAAAGTTTGCAGAAAAAGAAACAGAAAAGAGAAAAAAGAAGAGAAAAAACAGAAGAAAAAAGAAGAAATAACCCACCAGGGGAAGTCCATAAGAGACAAAATGCATACGCGGGAGGAACATGGAGGGGCAGCCAAAGAGGCCACCGAAAAACAAGAAAAGAGCCAATCACCACTTAGGCAGAAAACAATAGAGGATGAGAAACAGAGGCAATAGAGAAAGGCAATGCATAATAAATATAATAATACATTATAATATAGAAACTAATGACTAACAATTTAGTCCAACAAGGAGTTAATAATTCATAGAAACAGTATTTGGCATGGAGAGCATATATAATGATCATCTTATGCATAGCATTTCAAAGCACAATATAAATATGACTATATTAGCAGAATAAATAAAAGATAACATATCAAGTAAATATACAATCTCAACATCAAAATGAACATCAAAATAGAATTCATATATAAGACATTGGGAAAAGGCAACAATCAAAGAATAAATAAATCAGAATACCAATAAGTTATCTAGAACAGGGAAAGGGAATAGTAGACTGTGTTACCAAATATAAGAAGAATAACACAGCAAGGACAGAATAGGTATGAACTAAGATCAAGAATGATCCGTAGAAGAATAAGAAGCATACCACACAATATACAAACAGACTCAAACATAGAAAGGATTGAACAGACGTCAATTATTCAGAGAAACACTGACCCTTTCAAACAGGATACAAGAGAACGAAAAGAGTAACACGACTTGAAGACAATATAGATATATATATAATAGATTCTCGCAATAGAAAAAGGGAAAAGAAAAGTTACGTAACGAGACAGTAAATTAAGAAATTCCAAAGAACCTTGAACAAGAAATAATAGTAGTTCTTTTACAACACTGAACAACCAAAATAAGAGACACTACCCTAAGACAAAATAGTGAAAGAAAGTAGAAAAATAGGGCAAAGAAGATAAGAATAAAGAACACCGGTATTAGAGTCACAAACAAGACGGATATGAAGAAGTCGTAACCTGTATCATACAAACTGAACCTGCAAAGAAAAGATTATAACATACTAAACGCTACAAGTATAATCTAGCATTTCTTCTGAAGTATTAACAAATATCCTAGCAATTTGTGCAAGGATATAGAAACCAATAAAGGCAAGAAATACATATACCCCCCCAAGATATATTCAAGAACCAGAGGCACTAGAGGAAGGCGAAGACTCCATCTGGGATTCAGACTGATTGTCCAAAAAAGTAGACAACTCGGAAGGTTCATAAAAAATCTGAGAGCGGCCTCTAAAAGTTATTCGAAATCGTGAAGGGCCAGCAAAAGAAAATGGGATGTTCATGTCAAGAAGTCTTCGTTGCAGATTGAGGAAACTTTTTCTTCGGATGACAGTATCTCTAGCAAAATCTTGAGATATGGCAATTCTGTGGCCCTCCCAAGTAATCGCTTTAACTTTCTGCATCTGCGCTAAAATTTGCTCTCAATGTTGATGTCGCAATGGTTTGAAAACCACCTGTCTAGGATGAGGTGAAGACTTCGGTTTGAATGTAGGAACCCTGTGTGCACGTTCTATTTCAAAGTCTTTCTAAAAATAAATATTCAACACAGTAGGGATCCAATTGAGTAAAAACTCAAGCAGTGAAGGCGCCATTTTCTCTGCATCCTCAGGTAAACCAAAAATGCGTAGATTACTTCTACGATTTCTGTCTTCCTGCTCTGTAAGATCTCTTCATAATGCAGCTAGGGAGCGCTCCATATTCTGCATGGATTTAGACTGTTGGTGTGCGGAATCTTCTACAACACTGATACATGATTCAGCATTAGAAACACGAAGCTTTAAATTCTTAAAGTCATTTCTGATTGCCGCAACTTCAACTTGAAGTAAATCAGTATTGGTTTTTGTACTCTGCGCAATATCATGAACAGCATTCAGGCGAGAAAGAATAGCATCCAAAGTAGTACCAGAGTCTTTCAGTACAAGTTCTGGAGTAGGAGAAGTTTGTTTAGACCTTTTAGGATTACCTTTAGAGTCCTTGGTTTTGGGAGAAAGACCCATGTTGTCTGCCATGAGAAAAGGCAATAGAAGCAATGAAGAAGGTCTCCACGTAAATGTATCTCCACAGAAGTAACGCTAGACACCTCACTGGCCAAAAATAACCACTTGGGAGACTGCCGTATGAGCAATTCAGAGCGCACAAAACAAAGCACTTATTGCTGGGTAACCAGGCGCTCAATACATGCACACTCCACAAGACAGAAGAAAGTTTTGTGTCACTGCTTGAGAAAAATTATTTAGATAATGTGTGAAAAGGCATAGACATACCACAGCTCCAACACAATGAGAGGCGTATGGCGCAGCAATAACACCAGCATAGAAAGATTGCAGTAGCATTATGAAGAGCGTAAAAAGAGCGACAAAACAACAGAAGTTGCACCAAAGTATGTCGCTGTGTCGTGGAGCAGAAGCCAAAATATAAAAAGCCTCTGTTTAGAGATAACAGTGAAAAGTCAATTAGAAGCGACAAGCAGGCAGTAATTATCCAAAACGCGCCGTCGTTTCAGTCAGAATGTGCAAGCTGACATTTAGAGGAGCATTCCTGTGGAGACAATCTTCAGAAGGAGTAGTGGTCAAAAGACGTCGCAGATTCTCCAAACTCGCACGAGGCACTCTCTATGCATTCCGCCTGCAAAATCCTTTAATTTAAGATTGAAAAACGGGCTCGGTCACATAGTACACTGCTGCAGCCTTCCGACGACGCGACGGAGATCACAAAGACGCGGCCATCTTGGCTGTGCGCAAGCCACGCCCCCTTAAAAACTAACACTTTAAAAAATGCATGGCGTATCTAAGATGGAACACTTTTTCGAGTAAACAAATACACTTTTAAAATGTTGAAGATATTTTATCATACCTTTACGTGGTGTTTGCTACATGATTTATTTGGCAAACATTTTCCGGGCTGCGCTGTTGCACGGCTCTTACAGCCAAGGCAGACCCTAGGCTGTATGCTCAAATCTAGGCACTGGCTACTAAGTGATAATTTATTGATGCAATCTTTGGTAATTTGAACAGGCAATGCGGGGCTGTTATCTTAAGTAATGTGTTAAAGAAATAATGTGAGGGTCTGTCCAGAGATAAAAAGTGGTGGAGACAGTTATAAAGATTGGAAATATGATATTTTGTGTACCAGTTATGCAAGGCATAATATGTGGTGATAACCCTTTGTAGCACTGGCAGCTCTCAACAATTTGAATTGGTGCAACATCAGCGCTATGAATGAATGGCATCTGGCGATATGAAATATTTTACGAGACATGGTACATATCCTGGGTGGGAGTGCACAGAAACACTAGCCTCTAGGACTAGGTTCATGCTTTATAAATGCTCTAAATGAAATAAAATAAGGTTACTGGATAGATAAGGGAGCAAGAGTGTGTGTAGGAGGAAGGTAAGTGGAGGGTGTGGGGGGAAGGAGGTAGTGAGATATGACTCTCACTGTGCCCTCCACTTTCACTTCTACCGTGCACTGAGACATAGGCAGGACTTTCATACTGTACTTATATCATGTCCTGTAACGTACTGTTATCCGACTACAAAGGCTTTAAGAGTTAACAAAAGGCACGCCACTTGTAGCCTTGCACCTTGCACTGATATTCCAGTGCTGAGCCAGTCACAAGGCTTGATCCACACCCGGCTCTGACATTTCAGTTCTGAGACATTCCCAAGGCTCTCATGTTGCACCAATATTTTAACCTGCACACACACCACTGCTTAAGCAAGAGTCTGCTGTTTGACACATTCTTTTCCATTAAGTAACTTTATTCTTCTTCTTCTCAAACACTGCTATCCTAGTGTAGGAAATTCGCATTTCTTGCATGGTCACACCTAATTTTTTCAACACAAAAAGATGATGGACAGAATGCTGTGCACTGACAAACATTCATCACAGATCACACATATGGGTTTAATCCACCGTTATTTCGCGTGTGTGCCATTCCAGATTGGACCCAACCAAACTCAGTCCATCATTTTATTTTGTGATGTTGCTATGTGCGCCCTAAGTGGCTAAGGTTATGCTCAGACGTGGGTCCCTTGCTTGCAGCACCACTGGATTCGAACTAGCCTAGCTAATGAGGGGTAAATCCCCAAATCGGTCCCAAGATGCTTGTTTCTGGTCCAGGGAGGACCTGGCTTGGCAGTTGGGGTTGGACTGTTCCAATGGGGCCAGGGTCAAGACTGATTTGCATATGGCTGGGTCCAAACTGGGGTGACATGGTGTGCAAAATAACGATGGATTAAACTGGGAGTGAGTGTTTATAAAGTTTCAACACTCCTTCCATGATTTTATTTTGTGATGTTGCTTCACCCCTGATTGTTCGCCTGCCTTTTGCTGCACCCTATATTTGTGCTAGCTTTAGAACTCTGTGCACTTTCCCCTGCTAACCAGTAGTAAAGTGCATGTGCTCTCCTTTAAGTATGGTTTATTTGGCTTATACCTAACTTGTGCATTTACTTCTCCATAAGTCCCTACTATTTGGTTTGGAAAGTACCCGCATGCCTTGGAAGTTAAATACCTCTATTGGACTGCAGCACCAATTGTGCCATCCACTATATGTGGCAGTGCAAACATGACTTCAGGCCTATTTGTAGCTTGACTGTTGCAATGTATACTCACACCACACCCCTTGAAAATAAACTATTTTTGATGCGTAAATACCTCCCTTTAAAATAGTAATGTCATTATTATGTATGCCTTATAGCCTAACAAGGTAGGGTTCCTTGTACTTAAAAATGTGACATTTAAAAAGTCAATGTTACCATTTCCCTTCAATGGCAAGTCACTAAAAGCAGTTTTTACTTTGCAGGCCTAGCTGTCCTCTTTAGAAAACCAGAGTACAGATTTAAAATACTAATATTGTATCATGAGAATGGGACGAGCTAGAAAAATAATTAAACCACTCTGTTGAATAGGAATTAAAACTCCAATTCAATGCTGAAGTCTGTTATTTTAATAAAGATTAAGGGATAGTAACTTTTGAAAAGTTACTCTTTACCTGCTTGAACTCTCAGAAGGCTAATTAGCAATAGACTCTGCCTGCTCTCAGTCTGTAGTCAGCCTTGAATTGGTGTGGAAGAACATGTAAAATAACTCCCAAGAGCAAGCAATATACTGACCTAAATGGGCAGAGATGACCTTTGAACACCATAGAAAATACAGGGTGGGGGGCTGTGGGCAACCTTTTTTCATACTGCAGTTTCAAATCCTGCAGCACAATCGCATAAATACAGTAGCCCTGGCTATAAGGCTGACCTCCTGTTAAGCTATAAAGACACAATAAGCTACATGAAGGTTTTTTCCAGCAACTACCCAGCTGACCAGTGGCAACTGGACCCTGCTGTTTGGCCTCTGCCTGACACCCTTTGAATCACTAATTGTTTCCCTTTAGGAGTGTACTAATGTGGTGAATTTGGAGCTAAAGGATGAAAGTCGACAGGTAACATTTTTGACCTGGTCTAGGTGATGTATCTGTCCGGAACTTCATCACAGTCAGCATAAAATTGCTCTTAGTTTCTGGTCTACTGCTTAACATTAAGGGGGAGTGAGAGGCAAGAGATTAAATATGCCCCCAGCTTCTGAATATATACAAATCCTATCAACATAAGAGGGTTATCGCACCTTATATGTTACCTGAAGGGTGGTTAAATGTGGGACCTTAGGAATGATGATGAAGCTTGCCGTAGGTCAGGGCCGGCTTTAGGGCAGTGCGACTTGGGCGGCCGCACTGGGCGCTGACTTGTGGAGGGAGGGCGCTGTGACCTCAGGGCGGCGCTGTGCTTGGCAATATCTTATGATAGGAGAGATGAGGGACACTTTTTCCCGCTAGTAGTGAGAGAATCTGAAGAGGCAGTCATGGGACATGGGAGCGCCAAAAGTGATTGTTACACTGGGTCCCACCAGCGCTATAGCCGGCCCTGCGTAGGTGGTACCTGTGGATGAGGTTCCTTATAAATAATCTAAACAATTCCTAAGGTCCCGCATTTTACCATCCTTCAGGAGAGGTATGATGTAGGCTAACCCTCTCATTATGATAGGATCTGGTCTACTGCGACAAGTGACTATTGTTGGTACTTTATACTTCTTACTGATATCTATACTTAAAATGTTTAAAAAAATTGTGTTTACTGTTTCCCTTATTGAATTGTTGTCATTTTGGTGTCATTTTATTTATAAAAATTTGCTGCATTTTTTTTATTTCGGTTTGGTATTGTGATTGTTTTGCATTTGAGCTTTATTACTGTTTTAATACTGCATAAATACTTTATACATTGCAAGTTAAGCCTGTCTGCTCTGTGCCATTGCTACCAAGGGATTGAGCTCAAGTTTACTTAGTGACTTTTGTGATTCTCACTTTCAGTGGTTGTGATTAATTCTTGAGGTGGATAGTACCCGTACATGTATCTACTAGCTGCTTGTTAGAGGACCCTGATTTGGTCCTTTTAGAGTTCTGTCTCTGGGTTTGTGGTGAGTAGAGTACCTGCCTCAAACTGGATTTTAGTGTTAGATGTGGGAGGACACTAGAATTGCCGCAGTACACGCCCCATAGACACCCCAAACTCAGAGCTCAAGCTTAGTGCAGCCGAGGCTTTTTGCCATTTTGTAAATATCCTGACACATGTAATTTTAGGCATAGTAAAGCAAACAAAAACTACTGAAAAAGTGGGTAGCGTTGGCCCCAGAAACCTTTACCTCATTGGTTAGGGCATGATCAGGAGCCAAGACACAGCCTGGCTAGTTCCAGGCATTTATGTGGATCCTAAAGACACCCACTTCAGAACACGTTTTGGACCTATGGAAGATCGGAAGAGGCCTGGATCTGGTGTCTGTGACCTGGAAGGAGCTCTGATGGACTGGACCTACTCCATTTTGTACCCCAGACAAGGAAGTGGACTCCATAACTCAGTTGGATAATCTCCTGTGTGGCTACGGGGAAAAAACAAGCTGCAAGAGGCATTTTCCTGGAATTAGCCAGCTGGCCTGTGCTAACTGGACCTGGACTGGACTATGCTCTTGGCCTCTGCCTGACTCCTTGAGAAACTCTTAGTGCCTCCTTTAAGGACCTGCGGGGCTTTAGAAGTGTACTATTATAATCTTTGACCAGGATAAACCTGGATGCTGTATCTGACCCTCGCTCCATCGCGGTCAATGCCAAATTGCTCCTGGGTTTTGGTCTGTCGCGACCATTGACTATCATTGTTACTTTTTACTTCTTGGCGCCATTTCTACTTAAAACTTAAAAAAATCACATCTCAGTTTCCCCTAATTGAATGTTTGTCATTTTGTAATTTATATTATACTATATTTTTGATTTGATTTTTTTAAAATTTTGCTCAGGTTAATTTAGTGACTTGGACACCCCTCTTTAGTCCATTATGTAATTTTAGTCCTCAGGTGCTCCTTCTCCTGGCATTCCGCAGCTACAAATACCACTGCAACCTTGTACAGGAACAATCAATAGATCCAGTTGTGATTTAGGGTACCCTGTTATTCTTCACAGACAAAATGACGGCCAATGTGGATTGTTCCTATGCAGCAATATGGAACTTCTTCAGAGCTGTATGATAAAATAAAAGAAAATTACATTTATAAACAAACTCTACTCAGATCAAGACTAAATCACAACTGGGACTATGGATTGTTCCTGCACACGATTGCAGTGATATTTGTGGCAGTTGAATGCCAGGAGAAGGAGCACCTGATAACTAAAATTACATATTGGACTAATGAGGATGTGCTGGGTTTCACTATGCACTGGGACTATTTGTCAATCTATCATATTCTACAGTGTGTACTTCTCAAAAAGATATATGGTGGCATTTTTATTAACACCGTCATGCAACCCCAAAATAACCTTCAACACAAAGAAATGTCCTAAGCAGTCTTATTAAGACAATTTCAGTTCACAACTATTACAGATATTTATATTACCAGAAAAACTATCTTTTCAATACGACAAAATACCTATTCCTTTCATGTGGAAGTTTATGAAACATAGAGCCCTTGCCAAATGAGGGGTCTAGATTGGCAGGAGGAGTAGACTCTTGACCCAACCACTAATGATTCTCTTCAATTGTTTAGGCGGCACTGTGTGAGTAGTCTACAACCTCTGAATTGCATCTCTGATCGAAAAGGAAACAATTAATTTACAAAGTCTGATTTTATTCAAAAAGATTATTGAGGTTGAAAAGCACTACAGATCAACTAGTGTTGGATAGTGTTGCGCTACCTCGTTGTCCAAAACAAATGAGAATATACACTGTTTATGGTATGTCTCGAATGTCCACATAAAATCATAAAAGAACACAACACAATACACTACATCACAAATTAAAGAATAAGGGCAATATGTTACAAGCACAAATGTGTTTACAAACGCCAAAATTCGCAGAATTTCGGCGTTTGCGAACTCATTTGTGCTAAATGGTATGTATGTAGCAAATGTGCGTGCAAAATAAGTAATCGCTAACTTTGCAATTCCTTATTTTGCCATTGCATGTAAGAAATCGCAAATTTTGCGATTCCTTAAATGCAATGTAAGAAGCACCAAAAAAGTGTAATTTCGCCTTAAGGAATCGCAAATTACCACCAACTTCAAGTTGGTGGTTATTCACGATTTCTTTGAAAAATGCACTTTTTTGCATTTTTCAAAGTGCTATGTGCCAGTTGGGGGGTGTCAAGTCTCCCTGTAACAAAAACCACTTTGACAAGTGTATTTTCACAAAAGGAGAACACCTCCACAGATAGATATAAGGTCAACGATTCCAATAACTGGCATGATAGGCTCTTCTCAGCCACCCAAAGATTTCCTATTTCTAACTGACATTTTAAGAAAACAACACACACGTTTTTCACACTTCCTAAGAAATAAGAAAAGTGCCATTTTCTTTCCTGAGAACTCTACTGCTTACATATTTATTATGAATCTGAAGTGGGCTTCGTTGTGATTTTAGTTCATGGCGATGGCCGATGCCTTTCTTAAAAAGTAATAGAAAAAGAAAGTATATTGTACGAAAATGGTATCCATTTTAAGCATAGAGCTTACAAAGCTTGTAAATAAGTTTTCAAAACATGCAGTTTAATTTTGTCGTGTGTTACAAGTAAAAGGTGTTACAAAAGGTAACTTGCAACCCTACTACAGTATTGCAGCACTTTTAGGAGCATTCCAAAGAGGAACAAATGCAAAAATGTTCCCCTTCGGAAAGGATAGTTTATGACAGAAGAACTCAGTAGTTCCCATAAAAAAGGCACTATCTACTTACTGAACAGTCTGGCTAGAAGACGCAGCTTGTTCACAAATATCACAAGGCTTGTGGTTAGTAGAGTACCTGCCTCAAACTGGATTTTAGTGTTAGATGTGGGAGGACACTAGAATTGCCGCAGTACACGCCCCATAGACACCCAAAACCTCCGGGCTCAAACTTAGTGCGGCCGAGGCTTTTTGCCATTTTGCCATTTTGTAAATATCCTGACACATGTAATTTTAGGCATAGTGAAGCAAACAAAAACTACTGAAAAAGTGGGTAGCGTTGGCCCCAGAAACTTTTATCTCATTGGTTAGGGCATGATCAGGAGCCAAGACACACCCTGGCTAGTTCCAGGCATTTATGTGGATCCTAAAGACACCCACTTCAGAACACGTTTTGGACCTTTGGAAGATCGGAAGAGGCCTGGATCTGCTGTCTGTGACCTGGAAGGAGCTCTGATGGACTGGACCTACTCCATTTTGTACCCCAGACAAGGAAGTGTACTCCATAACTCAGTTGGATAATCTCCTGTGTGGCTACGGGGAAAAAACAAACGGCAAGAGGCATTTTCCTGGAATTACCTAGCTGGCCAGTGCTAACTGGACCTGGACTGGACTATGCTCTTGGCCTCTGCCTGACTCCTTGAGAAACTCTTAGTGCCTCCTATAAGGACCTGCGGGGCTTTAGAAGTGTACTATTATAATCCTTGACCAGGATAAACCTGAATGGTGTATCTGACCCTCGCTCCATCGTGGTCAATGTCAAATTGCTCCTGGGTTTTGGTCTGTCACGACCATTGACTATCATTGTTACTTTTTACTTCTTGGTGCAATTTCTACTTAAAACTTAAAAAAATCACATCTCAGTTTCCCCTAATTGAATGTTTGTCATTTTGTAATTTACATTATACCATATTTTTTATTTGATTTTTTTTTATTTTGCTCAGGTTAATTTAGTGACTTGGGCACCCCTCTTTGGTCCATTATGTAATTTTAGTCCTCAGGTGCTCCTTCTCCTGGCATTCCGCTGCTACAAATACCGCTGCAACCTTGTACAGGAACAATCAATAGATCCAGTTGTGATTTAGGGTATCCCTTTATTCTTCACAGACAAAATGACGGCCAATGCAGATCGTTCCTATGCAGCAATATGGAACTTCTTCAGAGCTGTATGATAAAATAAAAGCAAATTACATTTATAAACAAACTCTACTGAGATCAAGACTAAATCACAACTGGGACTATGGATTGTTCCTGCACACGATTGCAGTGATATTTGTGGCAGTTGAATGCCAGGAGAAGGAGCACCTGAGAACTAAAATTACATATTGGACTAATGAGGATGTGCTGGGTTTCACTATGCACTGGGACTATTTGTAAATCTATCATATTCTACAGTGTGTACTTCTCAAAAAGATATATGGTGGCATTTTTATTAACTCCGTCATGCAACCCCAAAATAACCTTCAACACAAAGAAATGTCCTAAGCAGTCTTAAGACAATTTCAGTTCACAAATATTACAGATATTTATATTACCAGAAAAACTATCTTTTCAATACGACAGAATACCTATTCCTTTCATGTGGAAGTTTATGAAACATAGAGCCCTTGCCAAATGAGGGGTCTAGATTGGCAGGAGGAGTAGACTCTTGACCCAACCACTAATGATTCTCTTCAATTGTTTGGGCGGCACTGTGTGAGTAGTCTACAACCTCTGAATTGCATCTCTGATCGAAAAGGAAACAATTAATTTACAAAGTCTGATTTTATTCAAAAAGATCATTGAGGTTGAAAAGCACTACAGATCAACTAGTGTTGGATAGTGTTGTGCTTCCTCGTTGTCCAAAACAAATGAGAAGAATACACTGTTCATTGTATGTCTTTGTATTGGACAGACTCCAACGAGTTCAGTCGGCTGCAGCCAAATTGGCCCTTGGTTGGACTAGGAGATCCTCGGCCACAGCTGCCTTAGCCGAGCTACACTGGCTTCCCTTGAAGCAACGAATAGCCTTTAAGGCTCTCTGCTTGGTCTTCAAGGCATTACACGGATCGGGCCCTAGACCCCTACAACAAATGTTCTCTTGGTATATCCCTACCAGAACTTTACGATCCGCTACAGCCTGCCTTGTGACGGTACCCAGATTTAAGAAGGTCAGGACCGGGGGAAGATCTTTCAGAGTAGCCGCTGCTAAGCTCTGGAACAGTCTGCCCGCCGACATCCGTCAAATTCCACAGATCCTGCCTTTCAGGAAACGAATAAAAACGTCTCTCTTCACCTAGTTTTTTCCCTCGCCATGTCTATCCCCCCCCTAAAAACAGTCTCCCACTGCTTCTAGCCTTCAGCGCCAGGATACCTGCCAGGTGACAGCTGCGCTTTCTAAGTGTTTTAAATAAATAAATAAAATAATAAATAATAAATAAATGTCTCGAATGTCCACATAAAATCATAAAAGAACACACCACAATACACTACATCACAAATTAAAGAATAAGGGCCATATGTAACAAGCACAAATGTGTTTGCAAACGACAAAATTCGCAGAATTTCGGTGTTTGCAAACTTATTTATGCTAAATGGTATGTATGTATCAAATGTGCGTGCAAAATAAGTAATCGCAAAATTTGCGATTCCTTATTTTGCCATTGCATTTAAGGAATCGCAAATTTTGCGATTCCTTAAATGCAATGTTAGAAGCACCAAAAAAGTGCAATTTCGCCTTAAGGAATCGCAAATTACCACCAACTTCAAGTTGGTGGTAATTTGCGATTTCTTTGAAAAATGCACTTTTTTGCATTTTTCAAAGTGCTATGTGAAGCACATACATGCCCTTTGGGCATGTATGTGCACAACATGTGCATCCATGCTTATTTCAGGGGTGCAACAGGGTGTCCTTTGAACACCCCTGCACCCTTGAAATTGCATTCTCAATTTGCGATTTGCAAATTGTTCATCGCAAATTGAGAATGTCTTCCCATTCATTCGTATGGGCCTCTAGGGAGGTGTTCCTTAATTGCGAATTGCAATTTGAGATTCGCAATTAAGAAATATGTAGGATTCGCAAAATGTATTGCAAATCCTACATACATAGCATTTTGCGATTCTCAAATAGCGATTCGCAAAAAAACGCTATTTGAGAATCGCAAAATGACTTTTTGATACATATGGCCCTAAGATACAATAAAAGCTAGTACCTAGTACGTAAAACTTGCTACTGCCATTTGATCCAGTTGGGGGGTGTCAAGTCTCCGTGCAACAAAAACCACTTTGACAAGTGTATTTTCACAAAAGGAGATATAAGGTCAACAATTCCAATAACTGGCATGATAGGCTCTCCTCAGCCACCCAAAGATTTCCTATTTCTAACTGACATTTTAAGAAAACAACACACACGTTTTTCACACTTCCTAAGAAATAAAAAAAGTGCCATTTTATATCCTGAGAACTCTACTGCTTACATATTTATTATGAATCGAAATTTACCTAGCTTACGTAACGGTAAGTTTCAATTCTATTAAGGACACGGAGGCGAGGATTATGCTATATTGCTATATCTTCCTTCTCTTTATTAACATTAAAACTCCACAGCAGCTCAGGAAAATAATCAAACAGTGAAAAAAATGCTGTCAATCCAAAAGCATTTGAAGAACGTTTTAATAGTCCAGAAAACCACAACTCCCAAGAGTCTCTTGTGTACTTCTAATCCACAGTCCTTCCACCTTGTCTACCATAGATAGATAGCCAGTCCTCTCTTCCTCTTCTTCCTCTTTCTTCGCGCAGATTACGCATCCGCCTCACTGATCCTGTTTAGCGCCCTCGTTGTCTGTCAAAAAAAAACGACAGCGTAAGCAATGTAACACTGGAGTGGGACAGCATGACAGAGGAGCATCATATACTGGCAACATAACATAACCGCATATAGGAAAAAACTTTACTTACTGCCATACGGGCGGGTATGAACCACTGTGCATTCCGGGTGGGATAATCCTCGCCTCCGTGTCCTTAATAGAATTGAAACTTACCGTTACGTAAGCTAGGCAAATTTCGATTCTATGTCAGGACCGGAGGCTTCAGATTATGCTAGTTCAAAGCTTACTCACCACCAACTGGACCAGATCCACTACTGGTTTAAAATAAAACTTTTTAAACGTGGAGTCCGGGGACCAATCCTCAGCTCGCATTAAATCCTCCAAGCGAGCACCCACTGCAAACGCCTTAGAAGCCATGGCCCCTCTAGCAGAGTGCGCCCCAAAAAGCTTCGTATCGATGCCTGCTTCTTGCATGACCCAATGCACCCACCTTGCAATAGTGGGGGAGGAGACTGCATTGCGTGGTTTCTGCAAGGCAATCAACAATTGACGTTCGCCCGGAGGGGGAATTTTCAAAGTCATATCCTCATAAGCTTTTAAGCATTGCACAACACACAACTTAGGAGTGTCCAGAAAAGCCGGGTATGAGATAGATCGCGACGCTGACTTTGTGCGACGCCCCACAGTAAAAGTGACCCCATCCGGGGAGAAGACTCGCGCCGATATATCCAACGCGCGCACATCAGACACACACCTACAGGAAACCAAGCACAACAGCATGGCTAACTTAGCTGAGAGCTCCTTTAGAGACAAGTAGGTGTTGGCCGGCCATGAAAGGAACAAATTCAAAACCACATTGACGTCCCAAAGGACGGAATACCAAGGCTCCGGAGGCAACGCAAGACGAATACCTCTCAGAAGTCGGCAAACAAAAGGATGTTCTCCGACCGGAAAATCGGGTTGTGACCCGCAGAAATCGCAGATCGAATCGCATTAATCGTTCTATAGGCAAGGCCATTGGTGGCTAGTTCAGCCAAGAAATTCAAGATGGGAACAGGGCCCGCGACCAAGGGATCCAAATCCCTTCGAAGACACCAACGCATCCACTTAAGCCAAGCGGATCTGTAGCGCTTCGTCGTACTATCGGCCCATGCCGCAGGATGAGAGGATGCGGTTCCTGATCCGGATTCCTCCGGAGGAGAGGAAACAGGGGGAGTAGAATTGGAAAATCCCAAGAAAGTTCCAGAAGAACCGGAAACCATATTTGAGACCTCCAAAGCGGTGTAATCCATACCAACTCCACTCCTTGGCGGCGTACCTGGGCCGCCGTCCGCATCACCATGGAGAACGGGGGAAACGCAAACGGCCTCTCCCGACTCCAATCCTGCAGAAAAGCGTCTGTGGCCTCTGCTAGGGGATCCGGCCTCCAACTGAAAAACCTCGGGAGCTGGTGATCCAGGCGGGACGCAAACAGGTCCACCGAAAAGGGACCCCAAAGGTCTTGTAGCCACTGGAAGACCCCTGAATCCAGCTTCCACTGACTGGCATCTCTGAGGTACCTGAAGTGCCAGTCCGCTACCTGATTGGCCTGACCCGGTAGGTACTCCGCTGTCACCGCAATGTGACGCGACAGGCAGTAGTCCCAGAAGTCCTTCGCCAAATTCGCCAGAGCGAGGACCTCCTAGATGGTTCACATAACGAACCGCTGAAACATTGTCCATCCTGAGTAAAACGCAGGCCTTGACCGAATCTTTGGTCCAACAACGTACCGCGAAGGAGCCCGCCAGGAGCTCTAAACAGTTGATATGCAACCGTTGTTCGTCTGAGGACCAGGCGCCACCGGTGGAGAAATCCCCGCACCGAGCGCCCCAACCCGATCTGCTGGCATCGGATTCTATGATGAGATCCGGGACTGATCCGAAAATCGCCCGACCATTCCATGCTTCCATGTGAGAAAGCCACCATGACATTTCCTCCTTCACCTCTTCCGTGAGGGGTATCAACTGATCGTAGCTCATTCCTCTTCTGAGGTGTTGGGCTTTGAGGCGTTGAAGCGCTCTGTAGTGTAGGGGCCCCGGGAAGATTGCTTGGATGGAGGACGACAGGAGTCCTACCACCCTGGCGACGTGTCGCAAAGACGTACTGTCCTTCGTGACCGTCTGCCGTAACAAATGTCGGATTTTTGTGATCTTCCTAGACGGGAGGCTTAGGACGGCCTCCACCGAATCCACGACGAAGCCTAGAAAGGTAAGCCTCTGAGTGGGAACCAGTACTGACTTGGAGCCGTTGACGACGAACCCCAGTCGCTGAAGGAGTTACACGGCTTGGTGCAACTGCCCGGCCAAAACCACCGGACATTGTCCCATGAAGAGAATGTCGTCCAAGTAGACCAACATCCGCACCCCCTGGCCTCGCAGGTACTCCACCACCGGATGCAACACTTTCGTGAAGCACCAGGGGGCCGATGAAAGGCCGAACGGAAGGGCCGTGAACTCGAACACCCTGTCTTTCCACAGGAACTGAAGGAAACGACGATGCGGCGGGTGGATAGGGATCACCAAATAAGCATCCTTGAGGTCCAGCCTCACCATCCAATCCCGCGGGAGGAGCACGTCTCGAAGGAGGTGGATACCCTCCATCTTGAAGTGCCGGTAGACCAACCACCCGTTGAATTCTTTGAGGTTGATCACCGGACGCTTGCCCCCATCTGTCTTGTCCACTAGGAAGACATTGTTGACAAACCCATTGGTGTGGCGCGTTGATTGGCGGATGGCTCCTTTGCGAAGCAACTCCGTGACCTCTCCGTCTATCAAAAGCGCATCGGATTCTGAAAACACAATCGGCCGCGGAAAAACCTCCTGAGTGGGATGGTTGTAGAACTCTATGTGAAAACCACGGACGGTTTGCAAGACCCAAGCGTCGGCAGTGAGCAACTCCCACTCCTCGTAAAAGGACGCCAACCTCCCTCCTATTGGAATCTGATCCAAACAAAGTATACTCACCGGTGGTATTGTTGGGTCCGGAGTTTTTTCCGTAACCTCTGCCGCCAAAGCGTTGCCCTCTGGTGGGGTAGAAATTATTGAAGTTCGCAGAGGTCTGGTACTGTCCTCTGCCGGAGCCTTGCCCTCTATTATTGGTCGGTTGGCCACGGCCGGTCGCGCGGCCCCTGCGCGACCGGCCCCTCCAGAGAAACGCTGATGAAAAACCCGCTTGATGCTGGATTGTGCTTTGTCCAGCGGGGTAAAGGTGGACACAAATTTGCCCAGCTCCCTGATGAAAGGTTCGCCAAAGAGGCCCCCTTGGGCCACCGCGCCCGCCTCCGAAGAGGCTAAGTCCCCCAATTTTGGATCCAATTTAATAAGCAAAGACCACCTACGCTCGGTTGACAGGGCGCAGTTGGCATTTCCCAGGAACACGATAACGCGTTGTGCCCAGTTTGACAGCACCACAGGGGAAATGACTGTGCCATTTGCCTTCGCCTCCTCCGCCATGTCAAGGATTTTCGTGGCAGGCCCGACTGCATCCAACAACTTATCCTGACATGATCGCCAGGATCGGTCAATGCCCTTGCGAGGGTCCTTCATGAATTTGGCCAGGAAGGTGGCCATCTTAGCGTCTAACTCAGGGGTCATAGCCACCTTGCCGTCCAAAGTGGGACTTGGGCATTCACCCCGCAAGCAACCTCTGGCTTCTTTCTCCAGCGGTTTGCGCAGGCGACCTGCAACGAACTTCGCCACAGTCTTTCCCGGTGTCCAGGCTGCGGACCGCGGATGAACACTCTCATCCGGGTCCAACATGCCGGATTCATCCCGAGGAAGCTCTACGGCTGAGCCCGAGGGGCGCCAAGAGCGCACCGACTCCCCGTCATCATCCGTGTCAGGAGAATCATACACCGGGGATGAGGGGGCGGTTCCCATGTCCACTGCAGACTCAGGGCCCGACAGAAGTGCAGGGGGGGCAGCAGTCGCCTTAGCCAAAAAGGCGTCACGGAGACGCTCAAAGGCGCCTCTGTCCACCCCCTGCGTCCCTGAAGGGGGTCCCTCCCTGCAGGGCTTCTTTGGTGCCGACGGTTTTTCGCCCGATCTCCCCGGGAGGTCAGTAGGTGCCCCCAAACGTGCTGACGCTAACTTAGCACATTCTTCCACAATGCGTGCGGAGAGGCGGTCCTCCATGGGACCCACCACCTCAGTCACGCAGCGGTATATGGAACTATCCACTGCTTGGTAGAATTTATCATCCTGGAGGTAAGAGTAGGGCTCCTCCTCATAATCCCCTTCTTGGGCCATAGTAACAATGTGGAAACCAAAAAACCACTATACAGGGCAAAAGGGGAAAAAACCCCAAGACAGAAGCAACCCTGGCACTGTATGCACCCAATTGGGTGTACTGTAAAATCAATTTTGGGCAGACAGGATGACTGCAATTACATTTTTGGGCCAACAGGTGTGGCAGATAGGGAGGCACCAACCCCCAGCGCGCAGACTCTCCTCACCGGGACCGAGTCCAGCCACCCCTTCAGCGCGCTAAGACACACGTTTATAAAGTGGTGCAACAAAAAGCACCCGAAGGCGTTCACGCGGTCTACGCCGCAATACAGACCCCTGCGGGGCGTCACAAAGGCAGGAATACCGACCCGGTAACCGGGCGTCAGAGGGGTAGGCGAGGGCAGGCTCTGGCGCAGGCAGGCTCCTCAGCGCGGCTCCCGTGACAGTAGAGACGCGCTGAGGAGTCGGCGAGACGCGCGGGCGCCCTCTGGTGGGCTTTTCTGTCACCGCACCTAATCGGGGAAAAAGAAAAGTCACGTAGGAACGATTAGAGCGTTCCCGCGACTGAGGGCTCTGAAAGGAAAAGCAACATAGACAACGCGATGAGCCCCCAACAAATCATGCAAGGTATCACACACATCAGATGTCACAACGACTGAAGGAAACAACGAAAAGCACTTATCTGGCTGCGGGAGCAGCGAAAAAAGAGGAAGAAGAGGAAGGGAGAACTGGCTATCTATCTGTGGTAGACATGGTGGAAGGACTGTGGATTAGAAGTACACAAGAGACACTTGGGAGTTGTGGTTTTCTGGACTATTAAAACGTTCTTCAAATGCTTTTGGATTGACAGCATTTTTTTCACTGTTTGATTATTTTCCTGAGCTGCTGTGGAGTTTTAATGTTAATAAAGCGAAGGAAGACATAGCATAATCTGAAGCCTCCGGTCCTGACATAGAATCTGAAGTGGGCTTCGTTGTGATTTTAGTTCATGGCGATGGCCGATGCCTTTCTTAAAAAGTAATAGAAAAATAAAGTATATTGTACGAAAATGGTATCCATTTTAATCATAGAGCTTACAAAGCTTGTAAATAAGTTTTCAAAACATGCAGTTTAATTTTGTCGTGCGTTACAAGTAAAAGGTGTTACAAAAGGTAGCTTGCAACCCTACTACAGTATTGCAGCACTTTTAGGAGCATTCCAAAGAGGAACAAATGCAAAAATGTTCCTCTTCGGAAAGGATAGTTTATGACAGAAGAACTCAGTAGTCCCATAAAAAGGCACTATCTACTTACTGAACAGTCTGGCTGGAAGACACAGCTTGTTCACAAATATCACACGGCTCTTTTTCGATTATTTTTACTTACTAGTAAATTATTTGTGAAATATATATATATATAATAAATATCTAAACCTTATATACATGCTATTGCATCTTAATATGTGTAAATTATACATTTGATTTGTACATTACCGCATGTTATTGCATGTAAGTAATACATTTGTATATTGATCTTACTGAATGAACTGTAGCCTGATGACTGTTTAGCATGTCAATGGTACGTTTCAAATATTTTCTTTTCTGTCTGTCGAGAATGCGTTCTGGGCTCTACATTAGTTCATGCAATCCACCTGCATGCAGGTCCCTACTGACATGCACCCTTCACAGGTTATCCCTGCTTTGGCTGCGGTCAACAGCAAAAGCTCAGTCTTATCCCAGTTTAGCTTTAAGTCCCAAATCCCCTATTATGGAGTTACATTATTTTCAGGGTGTTGCACATATAACACAATATCACCTGCATAAAGAGATATCAACGTCGAACGTCCTCTTGTATATGCCTCAATTTGAGAGACCTGGCTGGGTTAAGTATCAGTGGGATCCAGATCCTGAAGACTGGACCTGTGAGGTCCTGTTTTCCACATTGTTTGTTTTCTAGTGACAAAGTCCACTCTTACTCTTCATTTGCAAGATCTGTTCCTCCTGGGCTTCTAGCCATTGGTCTGGTGTCAATATCACATCAGGGTCCATGATACCTGAGTTCAAAGCCCACAGGAGAGCCTTACCCTAAATCGAGAGCTAGTACGTGGGGTCCTGAGAATTCCCCCACTGGAAATTCTTTACCAGAAAAAAAGTTTTAGGGAAAAAGTGTTGTATTAGCAAGCTGTTGGCTAGCCGCAGAATTCCATAGGTCCAGGAGTTGGATTTATTTTTTACCTTGTCTGGTAAAACCAAAACCAAGAAGAGAATTGCTAAAATTAAAAAATGAAGCTGTGAAATGATCAGTGCCAGGGCAGTGTTTTTAGGAGATCAGGGAGTGTGGGGTGGGAAGGACAAATGTGTTTTACAGTATGGAGATGTAGGTTGAGGGCCAGATTGAGAGTGAAGCCTTCCAGATTTAGAGAATCACGTAGGTTGGGATCAAATCTGCTTTTGGTAGAGATTTAGAGGAGGATAAATTCAGTTTTTTGTGGGTTAAGAAGCAGATCTAAAGCATCCATGCTTGAAATTAGATGTGCAATTTCTAAGCAGCTGGACATAGATAAAGCTGTGTGTTGTCCGCCTATTGGTGAACAGCAGCACCTGAGTTTTGGAAGATCATGCTTAGTAGCTCCATGTAGAACTTAAAACATTGCTCAATTATTTCTTTCAGAGGAGATAACAATGCTTATATTTTACTATCGTCCCAACCAAATAATTTCTTTCAGAGAAAAAATCTGTACTGAGTTAATTACTTAAATGAGCTTCTTAAATCAAAACCGCTCCGTTGAGTCAATCAATGTTAGCAAAAAAAGGACAATTTTCAACACATTAATTTTGTCGAAAAACCTGACACAAACCAAATAATTATTTGAAAAAGTACGGAGTTTAATCATTTACTCCATTGAAACTCAATAATTAAATATATACAGGGTGTAAGCCTCAAAGGAAAAAATAGTGACAAGTGACTAAGAATTCAAATTTGTTTTAGCTGTACTGAAATTCAGCTACTTTTGCAAATGGTCGCGCTTGGACTTGACACGGCAGTTCGGCCTTCAGCGGTTACAGACGCGAGTCAGAGAGCGCCTGGTATTTAAACAAATCGGAGATTGAACCCGAACACGTGCTGATTCCAACTGGTTGACACTTGATATGCTCAACGCTCGACATGGAAGTGTCCAGGGACGTTCTGCTCGAATTTTAACTATCAAGGTCTGGATAATCATCATAGACGCCGCACCACCTAGCTCAGGGTGGGGTCTCTACGATCAAATTACATCATTCGTCCATCTTTGAATAGGATGATGGAGGCAACCCCTAAATAATCCGTGGGTTACTTTTACGTGAAGGCTACGGTAAAAACGTATGTGAAAACATCCGTCCTGAGGAAGACCCGCAGGTCGAGGCTCCAACTTGCCCACGCACCAAAAGACGCGTCGAAACGTCGACGCCTTTCTTTGATGTATACAAACAGGACCACCCTGGAAACCATTATACATGCCACTTGTGACTGTATAAATGAGTGAAAATAATAACAACTAATTGTGGCCGTTTGCAAAAGTAGCTGAATTTCAGTACAGCTAAAACAAATTTGAATTCTTAGTCACTTGTCACTATTTTTTCCTTTGAGGCTTACACCCTTCTTTTCACAATCACCTCTCTCTCTTCTTTTTTCCTGCACTCCTTTAGAAGCTGACTGCTTTCTTTTTTACCGTTAGTCCAAAATTGTATATAACTGTAAAAATGTATATATTTAATTATTGACTTTCAATGGAGTAAATGATTAAACTCCGTACTTTTTCAAATAATTGTTTGGTTTGTGTCAGGTTTTTCGACAAAATTAATGTGTTGAAAATTGTCCTTTTTTTGCTAACATTGATTGACTCAACGGAGCGGTTTTGATTTAAGAAGCTCATTTAAGTAATTAACTCAGTACAGATTTTTTCTCTGAAAGAAATTATTTGGTTGGGACCATTGTTTTCTCTATATAACGTTTCACCCAGGTCCTTGAACCGCATTGGGTTACCCCATTCCAGTAATGGTTATATTTTACTATCAGCAGTCTAGCTTGAATTTTAACATATTTGGAGTTTGTCTCAGGAGTCAATCAATGCCAGTTTATAAGCACCTAAATATTAATAGAGCATACTGCTTTGGTACCTGCTAAAATAAGATTCTGGTATGAAAGAGAACATACCCCACCCGATGCCCAAAAGTATAAACTTGGATGTAGAAATGTTTATGTGGCCCTGTCTGACAAAACAGCATTATGTATTTCATCTGAGTACCTTGGTAATAATAACCCTTTCTCTCTTTCTGGTTTTTCAGCATATTGTGGATTTTGAAGCAGTACATTGCATAGTTTGTGTCCCAGCACAATTGTAAGCCACTTTAGCCCAAATGTTTACGCCCATTGAAATATTGTTGTAGTAGTTCTCCGTGTGGTCAGCATTTCTTCTCATTTCTCTTCAGTGCAACTCTTAATATGTATTTCACTCTCTTTAGAGCACATCAAAGGAATGTAACGTGTCAATCTGGAAGCAGTTAAAGACTCATACCGCATAATCCTTTGGTAACGTTCCAAATAACATATTGGATGTGTTACTATTTCACTACCAAGAATTGTGTTGGGAATGCATTGTTCTTAGGTTGCAGCATTTATTTCTTATACTAGAAAAGTTGCTTGGTACATCACATTCTTCCAGAGAGGCTGTGAGAATTGCTGAGAAAGATGATTACTGGGCCAAAAGTGGCAGAATGAACTTCTGAATTTGGTGATTGGCAGAAATTCCACTGGTGAAAAATCATTGGCATTGCCTTCCTGTTCGCCCAAGGTACAGAGGTAACTTCATCGGAAACTGTGGTAGGTTGAATACCCAGTTTAGAATTACCCATTCATTAGCATGTAATAAGACTTTTTTGTGTTTCCCTGAAGTCAAGTACCAGGCCCAGAAATTTGAGATGCTATGCCTCTCGCAATGTGCCTTAAAAGAAGAGGAAATCAAACAAATTAATTTACACCATTGCCCCCTACAATATCTCTCTCTGCATTCTGTCCATCAACTTTGGTTTTTGCATTACTTTTGACCCAGATCCTAGATGTCTTCTGTGGTGCGTTATAAGGTCTCTGGTGTTGTCCGTTTCCCCTGTGGGGCTACGTGGCTGCCTGGGACAGGTCCGCACTTTGACAACTTGTTTCTTCCGTAGAGGACTCTCCATCGTGCGATGTCTGAGGGTGTGTTCTCTTTGGGCCCCGTGACGCCGGGGCCTCTGCGTGCGCCATCCCTCCAACCATTCTCATGCTTCAGCTGCAGGATTTTCCTTCTGCAAGGACTTGGAGCTTGGCGCGGAACCGCATCATATATTTTAGGTCAATTTCCCTTAGGGCTCTTTTGTTCTTTTTTTTTAAAGCTCCTTCTTTCTTTCGGGACCTGTTCGGTAAAGTCGGGGAAAAAGCGAACCGTGGAGTTCTCAGTTTTAAGGTCGCCTTGCGCCCAAGCTGCTTGTAAAATGATGTCATGATCTCTAAAGTTCACATTCGGGCTATGATTGTGCGTGAGGGACCCCCCGGCCTCGGAGGTGGGACCGTAGCTCTGTGTGCCCTCTCAACCGAGAAGAACTTTGATAGACATTTGGGTTTCAGGTGGTGATCAAATCTTCTACGAACAGTTTGAGACTTTGGGCTTCCGCCCCGTCAGGAACCCCTACTATTCGTAGATTATTTCGCCTAGACCCTCCTTCCTGGTCTTTGACCCTCACCTCCAGGGCCTCCTGCTGCTTGGTGAGCTTTCACAGTTGTTCCACCAGGGATTTGGATGAGGTCTAAAGCTCACGGACGTCTGTGTTTGCTGTGTGTACCCTGCTGGAAATCTTCTGGAGGTCTGCTCTGAGAAGCTCCTCCTCGATTGGGACAAGTCTATTTTAGGTTCCAGCGAGGATTGAAGCATTTGGATCGTCGTCATTATTTCCCCCAGGAAGGGCTCTGCATAGGCTGCTGAGGCCGCCAGGCCTGCAGGCCACGCCTCTTCTTCCTCGTGAGGTCTGGGGACCTCATATTTATCCATTTTGTTTGATTACTGTTATATCGTATAATTCCTAGTCCTGGATGCTCAGCCTGCATGAGTGTGATGTCATAGAATGTTGGGTGTGTGTGCATGCTTTGAATGAGTGAGCAGTTAGATTGAGTGGGGCTGAGCAGCTGTGTGGAATAAAGAATTGTTTAAATTCCCACCAGAGAAAGGCAAATATGTGAAGCGCCACTTTTAACTGCAATGGCTGGTCAGATTTCTTTACAACTGGAAGCCGCCAGTCTCTTTGTCAAGTTCAAATCTACGCTTTTAAGAGACTGAATTGCATGTTTCGATGCATCTTAAGTTTGGAGCTGCGCATATATCAGCTTACAATGAAATGAGAGAGTTTAGGAACAACTGCAAAATGTAAGAAGCAGCGTCACCGGAGAGGTTAGATTCAAGACTTGAGATGGAGATTTTGTTGTAGCAACTCCGTTTAATGACAACGGTGACTACTTTGTGTTGTTTTAGTTTATTATTTTGATTAATTATGCTAAACAAGCAGGAAGACATTTTCATATTTTACCTTCACTGTTAATGCATGTTGCACTGTGGTAATGTTATGTAAGACCCTTCAACCAAAAGTTAATGTGAATGTACTTCTATATTATTTTAGCAGCTACTGTTATTTACATGTTGAGATTTTTTATAAAATGCCTGTGGGGTATGTACCGTGTTTTGTCTAAGCGTGTTTTGTGGTTCATGTACCCTGTGTTCGTATTTTTTTTTGCTTTTCCCTCGCACGTCAGGGTTGTGTTGGGAGTGTCCCTCGCACGTCAGGGTTGCGTTGGGAATGTCTTTTGCCTCACACGTCAAGGTTGCATTGGCAGTGTCCCTCGCACGTCATGGTTGCATTGGGAGTGTCCCTCGCACGTCAGGGTTGCGATGGGAATGTCTTGTGCCTCGCACGTCAAGGTTGCGTTGGCAGTGTCCCTCTCACGTCATGGTTGCGTTGGGAGTTCCCCTCACACGTCAGGGTTGTGTTGGGAATGTGCTTTGCCTCTCACTTCAAGGTTGCATTGGCAGTGTCCCTCACACGTCAGGGTTGTGTTGGGAATGTGCTTTGCCTCGCACTTCAAGGTTGCGTTGGCAGTGTTCTTCACATGTCAGGGTTGTGTTGGAAATGTGCTTTGCCTCGCACATCAAGGTTGCGTTGGCAATATCCCTCGCACATCAAGGTTGGGAGAGCTGGTTTTTTTTGCCTCGCACGTCAGGGTTCAGTTGGCAGAGTATTCAGGAGTAGTGCTGTATTGTCAGTGTGCATTACATTTTTGTTTCTCTCTCGCACGTCATTTATTGTGCGTTATTACATCCTTTCTGGAACATGTGCACATTTTTGTGTTCTTCAGAGTGTAAAGGGTAAGTGTGGGGATTGCATTTTCCCTGAAACATTTGCAATCTGTTTTGATTGCATCCTGCCTGAAAACATGTGCAATCTTTTAAATGTGAATTTACATGTTTCATTACCATTCTATATGAGTGTGATGTCATAGAATGTTGGGTGTGTGTGCATGCTTTGAATGAGTGAGCAGTTAGATTGAATGGGGCTGAGCAGCAGGATGCTGCTCCCGGTGGGGCACCTGTACCAACTTACATGAACTATTAAATCTACTTAACTACATCTCTGGCTCCTGGTTTACCTATGATGACAGTACCTCTTCAGATACAAAAATGGCGACGATGTTAAAAAGAACCACGTGTGAAGAGCCAAGAAATTACAGATGGAACAAAAAGATGATGGCCAGAGTCTGAAAATAGTTCACAGAGGTATGTGTTGGGCGTTGGACATTATGTTGCTCGAGTGACTTGAAACCTGCTTTTCTACTATCTACTTTGTGCTTGGAAGTCGCTGCTAGTGTCTGAAGCCTATTCATGTAGCAAGCGCACCAAAGGTCAGTGACAGAGTGTGTTGCAGCGAGTGTGCTCTTATGGCACCAGCCGCAGAGTACAGTGCACGGTAATGCACGATGAAAGTGCTGTGATGGCAACAGCGTGAACAAAGTTGGTGTTAGTAGTACCGGCTGGAAGCTTGAAGGAGAATTAGTGAAGCATGAAGGAAGAATTAGCGTTGAAGGAAAGCTTCTCTTTAAAAGTAAACAAAGCCTGCAGCTTTTTCATATGGGAAGCTGCTCTAATATAAATGTGTTTTGGTGTGCGGTGAACTGTGTCCAGTTCCACTAGTTGACAACACAACTTAGATGAGGATGTTACAGAAAGTTAAAGTGTGAATTTTCGTGCTGAACAAATTTTGACCTTGTGCACCCAATCCTGCATGTCATATCTGCTCTGAAGAAAGCGGAGTTCCAGTGAGAAGGAGCGGCATTTGAAGGGGTTTATCTACACAAGATCAAAGCGCAACTAAAAAACTGCCTAGAGCATTTCAGATTGTGACTTGTATGGATCGGGGGCAGGTTTCCAATGAGATGTGATTGTGGAAACAGCCCTGCTTTTAGTGAATTGGAGAAGTGAAGCAGTGTCTTGTGAAATAAGGAATCTGTGTGGAATAAAGAATTGTTTAAATTCCCACCAGAGAAAGGCAAATATGTGAAGCGTCACTTTTAACTGCAATGGCTGGTCAGATTTCTTTACAACTGGAAGCCGCCAGTCTCTTTGTCAAGTTCAAATCTACGCTTTTAAGAGACTGAATTGCATGTTTCGATGCATCTTAAGTTTGGAGCTGCGCATATATCAGCTTACAATGAAATGAGAGAGTTTAGGAACAACTGCACAATGTTAGAAGCAGCGTCACCGGAGAGATTTGATTCAAGACTTGTTATCTGGTGGAGATTTTGTTCTAGCAACTCCATTTAACCCCTTAAGTGCTGCTGACGACCAATGGTCGTCAGCAGCGCTACCTCCCCAGTGCTGCGCACGACCATTGAACGTCCATTCAGCACTAGTTCTAATGGACAGCGCAGCACTGGGGAGAAATGTTTACAAGCAGCTAAGGTGTTAATGACAACGGTGACTACTTTGTGTTGTTTTAGTTTATTATTTTGATTAATTATGCTAAACAAGCAGGAAGACATTTTCATATTTTACCTTCACAGTTAATGCATGTTGCACTGTGGTAATGTTATGTAAGACCCTTCAACCAAAAGTTAATGTGAATGTACTTCTATATTATTTTAGCAGCTACTGTTATTTACATGTTGAGATTTTTTATAAAATGCCTGTGGGGTATGTACCGTGTTTTGTCTAAGCGTGTTTTGTGGTTCATGTACCCTGTGTTGTATTTTTTTTTGCTTTTCCCTCGCACGTCAGGGTTGTGTTGGGAGTGTCCCTCGCATGTCAGGGTTGCGATGGCAATGTCTTTTGCCTCACACATCAAGGTTGCGTTGGCAATGACCCTCGCACGTCTTGGTTGCGTTGGGAGTGTCCCTCGCACGTCAGGGTTGCGTTGGGAATGCCTTTTGCCTCGCATTTCAAGGTTGCGTTGGCAGTGTCCCTCGCACGTCATGGATGCATTGGGAGTGTCCCTCGCACGTCAGGGTTGCGATGGGAATGTCCCTCGCATGTCAGGGTTGCGTTGGCAATGTCTTTTGCCTCACACATCAAGGTTGCGTTGGCAATGACCCTTGCACGTCTTGGTTGCGTTGGGAGTGTCCCTCGCACGTCAGGGTTGCGTTGGGAATGTCTTTTGCCTCACACGTCTAGGTTGCGTTGGCAGTGTCCCTCGCACGTCATGGTTGCATTGGGAGTGTCCCTCACACGTCAGGGTTCCGATGGGAATGTCTTTTGCCTCGCACGTCAAGGTTGCGTTGGCAGTGTCCCTCGCACGTCATGGTTGCGTCCCTCACACGTCAGGGTTGTGTTGGGAATGTGCTTTGCCTCGCACTTCAAGGTTGCATTGGCAGTGTCCCTCACACGTCAGGGTTGTGTTGGGAATGTGCTTTGCCTCGCACTTCAAGGTTGCATTGGCAGAGTTCTTCACACGTCAGGGTTGTGTTGGAAATGTGCTTTGCCTCGCACGTCAAGGTTGCGTTGGCAATATCCCTCGCACGTCAAGGTTGCGTTGGGAGAGCTGTTTTTTTGCCTCGCACGTCAGGGTTCTGTTGGAAGAGTACTCAGAAGTAGTGCTGTATTGTCAGTGTGCATTACATTTTTGTTTCTCCCTCGCACATCATTTATTGTGCGTTATTACATCCTTGCTGGAACATGTGCACATTTTCGTGTTCTTCAGAGTGTAATGGGTAAGTGTGGGGATTTCATTTTCCCTGAAACATTTGCAATCTGTTTTGATTGCATCCTGCCTGAAAACATGTGCAATCTTTTAAATGTGAATTTACATGTTTCATTACCATTCTATATGAGTGAGATGTCATAGAATGTTGGGTGTGTGCGCATGCTTTGAATGAGTGACCGGTTAGATTGAGTGGGGCTGAGCAGCAGGATGCTGCTCCCGGTGGGGCACCCTGTACTAACTTACATGACCTATTAAATCTACTTAACTACATCTCTGGCTCCTGGTCTACCTATGATGCCGTAATTTTTGTACCTGAAGAGGTACTGTCGTACCTCTTCAGGTACAAAAATTATGGAGCTAGATTCCCCTTGGGCATCACCAACGCTATGCTTTTGCCAGGACTGTTGTCAGAGAGGCCCTTCTTCTCATTACCCTCTCCTACCCAGTCTTCCAACCTAGGGGGGGCGGTGACGTGGTGAGTTCTTGAAGTTGTATTGCCAGTTCTCTGAGGGTCTCTATACAGATTGACTTGGTCTTTCACCACTGTGCTTTACAGTGCCCCACGTGCAGTCTACTATGGCCCAGGAGCATAATTGTAGTTGTGGGTAAGCACATTCGCCTCCCTGCAGCCGCGGGCCCGGCGCTGGTCTTTTGTTGAAACTCCCGCTCAGCCTCGCCTTTCAACGGGTGGTTGGCCCGACCACATCAGAGGCCCCCTGTAATCTGTCACTACATCCCACGGCCTCAAGTGGCTTCGGTCAGGGCTCTGATCTTTCCCTTGCTTCTGGGTCTGCTCCTGGGCCTGGTCACCCTAGTTGTTTGTTAACTCGCTATTCCCTAGGTAGTGTCACCTGAGCTAAAAAAATTTCTTCTCTCCCGGCTCTGGGTAATGCTCACTCTTCCATCTTTCTTCCTCTAGCTTTCCAGGGCCCTCGAGGGCTTAACATTTGCATGGGCATCCCTACAATATGACCAATGCTGCCGGGTCTTAGCCGCGGTCCAGTTCTCACAAGGCTGTTAACTGCTGCCACATAGTCCTCCGGAGGGTCCTGCCGATCTTGCGAAGGCCAGGCATTCCTCCAGTCTTGTTTAGAGCACAGTGGGCCTACCTTCAGTATGGTTGCTGCTGCCGGGTCTGAGCTGCGGTCCAGCACTCAAGGTTCGTTGATGGGCACCCATCAGTCCTCCCTGAGGGATGCTGCCGATCGCGCTGGGACCAGACGTACCGTAGGTCTTGTTGAGAGCGCAGGGCACGGAAGTCACATTTTCCACTGTGCCTCCACCCCCCTCAGCTCTGGGGGTTCCACCACTCAGGCCAGTCTGCCTTGACGGGCCGCACCCACAGCCCCGCTCACCTCCGTTACTCCCCGATCCAGGGTCCTTGTGGCTCACTCAAGATTCTGGGCTCGGCCCAAAGCGGGTACGGCGAGTTCACTGTGCGCTTCGTACCCTTAAGGAGTTGCGGGGACCGGGACTATGGATGATGCCCTACGGGCCGCCGGATCGCCGGAGCTCCTCGCTTAGGTGGCCATTACGATCGGCGCCAGGCCGCTCCCCCCCACTTTTTAGTCTTTTTATATATACCTGGGGTACCACTTAATAAAGTATTTTTTGTGGCCTATCCTAAGGTATTTTTAGCTTGAAAAACTGGATCCCAAGTTAAATATCCAGAGTAACCAATGTCACAGAACTCCCTCAAGATAGTCCAACTTGAGGTCAAGTCTGCTCAGGTAGTACTATCTTACAAGGGTGGGATAAGGTGGCCTATGATAAAGTATGCCATATCACCTGGGTGAGGCCACCTCATCCAATTTCTAAACATTGCTTTGACTTAGAGCCAGAAAGTAGGACAGGTAGACACCATTCTTTATAGGCACAAACTAGGGATCCCTTTCTGAGGGACTACCGCGTCAATTTGTGATGTGATATATTCCTAGAGGTAGACACCGAGTCTAATTAACCTCTCTTTTCTCCCTTTGTGATAAGGAAGTCTAAAGGACCAACAGCCAGGTAGCCATGGGGCAGTAAATACCTCAAACTTTCATCTCTCAGTATTCTTCTTTTGGTGTTTGGACTAAATATCGAGTTGTAAATATCAGGAGATAGAAATATTGGGGGGAAAAATAATGTGATACCAAAATATCGTGCTGCAAAAATATTGTTATAATAGCAACAAAAAGAGAGCAAGAGAAACAAAGGGAACGTCCTTCTCCCTGGATTCAATCAGTAAACAACAATGTGGCGGACCCAATAAGCGGCCAAATGTTAGGATGACGCTATGTCATACCCAGGAATGAGTGAAAAACCATTAGGTTTTTTAAAAGAACCCTCACTCACCAACCTAGTTGGTGGCATGCTTCATCATCGGGTTGCCAGCCGAGCCTCCGAGTGCAGCTGTGCTACGACGCCTACATTACAGCAGAGCAGCTTTTTTGTTTTATGTGTGGGGGAGGAGTGCTCGAGATGTGATATAAAAGTACCTCTAGGATACTCATCAAAGGCCTTTATTCTTAAGTTCTAGGGCACGGTTAAAAACAGGGTGGGGATATTGTGAAGATATGATTGTTCTTCTGTGTCACTTTTTAAAGGTCAACATGTTTCAGCCTCAACAGGAGGTGCTGATGCTTTCTTCAAGACCAAAATAGAGTGAGTTGGTGAGAATATATCAGCACAAGGTGTGCTGAAATAGTAGCTGGAAAAAAAGGTACAGCATAAAGAAACAAACAAGTCATATAAGTTACAAATAGGAGTAATTAAGGGTGTGTAATCACTCCCTCGGATAAGTGACACAGTGCTGGCACTTTCCATTTCAGTGCAGCCATCCAATTCAATGTATAGATCCACTAAAAACACTTCACCCAAGGGCATGCAGGATACACTTTGTATATGCAAAGTGAATAGTGTCCTTAAACATGCCTCTTAATGAAGAAAACCACATGTGATGGCACACGACACCAATGTGGGCGAGGCTGAAATTACATGTAACAAACTGTAGTTACATGCGAGAAGCGCAATAGTGTAGTTTATCAATAAAAGAAACAAAGCCTACTAAACCTAAAAATGGTGGTTAAGGCAGTTGTGAAAAAAAATGTTATGCCGCAGAGGTTGGCATATATACATCAATCAATCAATCAGGTGTTTGTTAGGCGCGACTACTCAGCCGTAAGGGTCTCAAGGCGCTGGGAGTGGGGGGGTGCAGGTTCCGGTCCATCAGGGAGGGGGTCTGTCGAAGAACCTGGTCTTGAGGTCTCTTACGAAGATGGGAAGTTATGTTGTCTGTCTGAGATGGAGCAGAAGGGCGTTCCAGGTCTTGGCCACGAGGAAGGAGAAGGCGCGGCCTCCCAATCTGGTTTTTCTGGTGTGTGGGACAACATCATAGGGGAGCTAGGCTGATCGTAGGATCCTTTGGGGTGCGTGGAAATTGAGTCCGCTGTTAAGGTATGCTGGTCCGGTGTCATAGAGGGCCTAGTGTGCATGGGTGAGCATCTTGAAGGTGACTCTTGCCTCGATGGGGAGCCAGTGGAGTGTGCGCAGGTGCTGGGAGATGTGGCAGTGTTTTGGCAGGTTGAAGACCAGTCTTGCGGCGGCGTTTTGGATGTTCTGTATCTTGCGGGTGAGGTTTTTGTTTATTCCGGCGTAGACCGCGTTGCCGTAGTTGAGTCTGCTAGTGACGAGGGCGTGAGTGACTGTCTTTCTGTGCTCGAGGGGGAATCATCTGAAGGTCTTACATAGGAGGCGGAGGGTGTGGAAGCATGAGGACGAGACTGTGTTGATCTGGCATTCCATTTTGAGCTCGGAGTCCAGGATGATTCCCAGGTTGCGTGCATGGTCCGTGGCGGTGGCCGGGTTTCCGAGGGCAGGGAGCCACCAGGTGTTGTTTCAGGCGTCGGAGTTTGGGCCCATGATGAGTACTTCTGTCTAGTTGGTGTTCAGTTGTAGGCTGCTGTTTTCCATCCATTTGGCAACGGCTTCCATACCTTCTCGAAAGTTGTGTGTGGCAGTGTTGGGTTCATTGGATAGGGAGAGGATGAGTTGGGTGTCGTCTGAGTATGACACAATGTTGAGGCAGTAGGCTTTGACGATGGGGGCGAGTGGAACCATGTAGATGTTGAAGAGCGTGGGGCTGAGGGAGGATCCCTGGGGGACTCCGCAGGTGGTTGGTGTAGGGTCTGAGAGGAAAGGGGGGAGTCTGACCCACTGCATTCTGCCGGAGACGAAGGAGATGATCCTGTCGAAGGCCTTGTCCTGGATCCCTGCGTTGTGAAGTCTGCATAGTAGGGTGTGGTGGGAGACTGTGTCGAATGCCGCTGAGAGGTTGCGGAGGATGAGGGCTACTTTTGTCCTTTGTCCAGTAGGGTGCGGATGTCGTCTGTTGCGGCGAGGAGGGCGGTTTCCGTATTGTGGTTTTTCTTGACGCTGGACTGGGTGGAGTCGAGGATGTTGTGCTCTTCGATGAATGTGGCGAGTTGGCTGGTGATGACTTTCTCAATGACTTTCACAGGGAATGGGAGCAGGGAGATGAGTCTGTAGTTTTTTCGGTCGGTGCGGTCCTCTGAGGGTTTCTTAAGGAGGGGGTTGACCTCGGCGTGTTTCCAGTCATCGGGGAACAAGGCGGTCGCCAGGGAGCAGTTGATGGTGTGGCGGAACGTGGGTGAGATGGTGTTGGCGGCTCTGTTGAAGATGTGGTGGGAGCAGGGGTCCTTGGGGACCCCGGAGTGGATTGACTTTATTGTGTTCAGTGTGTCTTCGGTAGTGAGTGCAGTGCATCTGTCAATCTTGGTTTCAGGGTGTCGGGGTTGTTGGTGGGGGTTCCTTGTGTTTGCTGTTCGTTGAAGTTGTCGTATATGCTCTTGATTTTGTGGTGAAAGAGCCTGCTGAGTTTGGAGCAGAGGTCTTGTGAGGGAGTGATGTCAGTCAAATCGCTGGTGGGTTGGGTGAACTCCTTGATGACCTTGAAGAGCTCTTTGCTGTTGTGTGCGTGTGTGGAGATTATGTCTTCAATCACTTTTTTCCTCGTTTCTCTGATGAGTCGGTGGTGGGCATTGGTAGCAGCTTTGAAGTTGTTGTGTGCCTCTTTGGATTTGGTGTTCCTCCAGGTCTTTAGGAGGCGGCAGCTGGTGCATCTGGACTCCCGGAGTTTGGAGGTAAATCATCTGGCTTTCTTGGCATGGGTGTGGTTGTTTTTCTTGAGATGAGCTATGGTTTGGTGTTGTCGGAGATCCATTTGTGAAGGATTCGGACTGCTGTGTTTGGGTCGTCGTTTTCCCTGATGTTTGAGGTGGAGTTGCTGAGTGAAGAGGTAAGCTGGTCGTTGGTGATTCTGGTCCAGTTTCTTTGTGGGAATGGGTGCTGGTGTCTGTGGATGATGGGTGTTCTGAAGGTGCAGTGGACGCAATGGTGGTCAGTACCTGGGAGTTCGGTGGTGTGGCTGAAGGTGATGGAGTTTCCTGTTGTGAAGAGGGGGTCGAGGGTGTGTCCTGCTGAGTGCGACGTCCAATGTTGTGGAGGTTGTCCAGGAGGGATGCTGTGTTAGGGTCCAGTTGGTTGTCGATGTGGAATTTGAGGTCTCTTAGCAGGTTGTTGTTGGTGGATGCGATGGCATGCGGGGAGATGATGTCCGTGATCGAGTTGGCGAACAGTCCGCTGGGCCAGTGGTCAGTAGATGAGGGTTCCTAGGAGGATGGTGGTACGGTTGGTCTGTATCTTAAAGTGTAGATGTTCCATCATGTCTGTGGGCTTGTCGGGGATTGTGCTCAGGTGGAGGGTGGATTTATGGATGATGGCGGTCCTTTCTGGAGATCTTGTACCCTTGGGGGATGGCAATGGTGATGTCCGATCCCGAGGTGGTGCTGGTCCAGGTTTCAGTGAAGAACGCTGCGTCTGGGATGGTGTTGTCGAGGAGGCACCAGATTTCAGTGGCTTGTTTGTGGAGGGATCATACGTTGAGGAGGATATATTGCAGGGATATCACCAAATAGCAATAGAAAATGGGCTTACGAGAGCTACAGGGGTTATGTAGCCATTAATGATCCCAGAAGGGGCAAACTTCTGTAGTCACACACTACGGGAGGATGGTGGAGGAGAGTAAGCTTTTAGGACAAAAAGCCGGTCATCAGACCGGTGATTCATGTAGCCCTAAAAAGCTGCCAGAAGACACTTATTTCGTCAAGGATGTCTGTCCGCCTACTATACCTAGTGTGGTCCTGCTCAGGATCTCAGCGGTATTGAAGGCTGGCACTGTCCTGGTTTTTAAGTTGCCGGCTGGGGCCATGGTCATGCCCTGCATCCTGTCAGGTGACGCAGCTGCGTGAGATCGTGCTGCTTGGTGAAGCACTAGTGCGATATAGGTATTGCCAGCGTGCGCAACGGAAGTGAGGCAGCGGGTAGCTACAGGAAAGAAAGGCTCATGAAGCCTGTGTGAATTATAAAATGAATAAAAGGGGGATCATCAGGCCAGAGTGGTTTGTTTGAAAGAAAATGGAATGAATCATACCGGAACACTCAGTAAAGAAATGGCTATGTGAAGGGAAATGGATCATATCGAAACACTCAGTAAGGAAACGGATATGTGAAGGGAAATGGAATCAGGAGACCCCAATATTTATAAGCCGGCATTAGTAGTTGCATAGACCCTCTGGGTGTTGAAAATGGGGGCAACGTATAGCTGGAAAAAGCCCAGCATGGGTCAATTTGGCATTGGTGACAGAATGTGTACAAAGAAGGTGGTACACGAGTGTTGCCACCAATAGGATGAAATTGTCTAATTCAGAGGTTAGTCAAGTACATTCCAAGGAATGTTGTCGTTGAGGCCATTTCTGTTGGTAGACAGGCGATAAACCCACCGTTGCTCTTTCTCAAAGAGACGATTCTGGAGATTGGGGGTATTGGTATCTAGTTATTCAATACCCACCCAATTCAGGTCGTTGGTGGTGTGTCTTGCCTCTAAGAAATGGTCTGTCATCTTGGTTGTACTCCGCTTGCACCTGATGTTGCTCCTATTTTTGCAAATGCGAACTTCTATTTTTTGACTGGTCATACCAACATAGCGGAAACCGCAAGGGCAAGTGATCAGATAGATCACGCTGCAGGAATTGCTGTTGGTGTGTCTGGTAATCTGCCAAGTATTTTCAGGTTCCAGGTTTAGCGATTTTACTGGCTTTGTGAGATGACAAACACTGCAGTGACCCCAGAGAAAATGACCCATCACGTTGGGTAAACCCCACGCATTATGAACAGTACGGGTGGGGGATTCCCATTTTCCTTGGGCGTGTAGTTACCAGATTGTCTTTGAGGTTCCATGCTTTTTTTATAAGAGAACAAGTTTTTCGGTACCTAGGATTCTCCAGTTTTTTGTTTGATTTTAGATACTTGATTAGAGATTGTATTGTAAGTGGTCACTCATGCGAGCTGTATGGATGTAGATGACTGCTGAGTTACTGCCAACAAACCATCTCTGTTTTGATTTCTTGCACGTTTCTTTGCCGTGCAGATGACTTTATCAGGATATCCCCACTCCTTCAGTTTAGACGAAAGGGTAAACTGCTTGTTGTTTATTATCAGTGTTGTCACTGCAGTTCCTCCGTAGACGTAGATACTGGCTAAAGGGCAGATTTTCGAGCATTGGTCTTGGGTGGAAACTCTCAAAACGCAGAAGCGAGTTCCTGACCATGCTAGGTATTGTAGGCGGATGGACATCCTTGACGAAGTAAGTGTCTTCTGGCAGCTTTTTTGGGCTACATGCAACCCCTGTCTGCTAACCTGCTTTTTGTCCTAAAAGCTTACTCTCCTCCACCTTTCTCCCGCAGTGTGTGACTACAGGTGTCCGCCCCCTGTGGGATCATGGCTACATATCCCCTGTAGCTCTTGTGAGCTCATTTTCTCATGCTATTTGGTGATGTATATATGCGAACTTCTGCCGCATTAAAAAGAAAATTCATGACTGCCTCAACCACCATTTTTAGGTTTAGTAGGCTTTGTTACGTTTCATGATAAACTACACTATTGCGCTTCTTGCATGTAACTACAGTTTGTTACATGTGATTCCAGCCCTGCCCACACTGGGGTCGGGTGCCATCACATGTGGTTTTCTTCACTAAGAGGCATGTTTAAGTACACTAGTCACTTTGCTCCACTTTGCATATACAAAGTGTATCCTGCATGCCCTTGGGTGAAGTGTTTTTTAGTGGATCTATAACTTTAACTGGATGGCTGCACTGGAATGGAAATCTCCAGCACTGTGTCACTTATCCAAGGGAGTGATTGCACACCCTCAATCACTCCTAATTGTAACCTATATGTCTTGTTTGTTTCTTTATGCTGTGCCTTTTTTCTCCAGACACTATTTCTGACTGTGGAAACTGTAAGTACAGTAACATCACTGCACCACAGCACATCTTAACATGCGTGCTGATATATTCTCACAAACTCACTCTATTTTGGTCCTGAAGAAAGCCTCAGCAACTCCTGTTGAGGCTAAAACATGTCGACCTTTTAGAAGGGATACAGAAGATCAATCATGACTTCACAATATCCCCACTCTGTTTTTAGGCGTGCCCTAGAACTCAAGAGTAAAGGCATTTAGTGAGTATCCTGAAGGTACTTTTAAATCACACCTTGAGCACTCCTCCCCCGCACATAAAACAAAAAAACCTGCTCCACTGTAATTCAGGCGTCGCAGCACAGCCAGCCAACTGCACTCAGCAGCTCGGCTGGGAACCTGATGATGAAGCATGAAGCATGCCACCTGCTAGGTTGGTTGGTGATGGTTCTTCTAATAAACTAATGCTTTTTTACTCATTCCTAGGTATGACATAGCGTCATCCTAATATCTGGATCCCTTATTGGGTCCGTACACATTGTTGTTTACTGCAAAAATATTGTTGTCTTGCATATAGTTTTTTAGGGAAGTAATATCATTTTAAGAGTATTATTTTCAGTAATATAGTTGGAAAAATATTCAGCCTGATTCATCAAGCTGAAATCGGCTCGCAAAGGGTCAGATTCTGAGAATCTGGCCCTTTGCGAGCGCTATTGTTGCATTTGGGATTCATCATCCCAAATGCAAAAATCGGTAATTGCTAATTCGCTAAATTGCGAGGAATTACATTTAAGGAATCTCTATTTGAGATTCCTTAAATGCAATTCATCAACCATTTTTAAATTGCTAATTCGCAATTTCGGGCCGCTATTTACCGAGAGGTCAGACCTCTCGGTAAATAGCAAAAACTTAGAAAAATGCTTTTAAAAGCATTTTTCTAAGTTGCATGTTGCGCACACACATGTCCTTTGGACATGTGTGTGTGCAACACCTGTGTGAAATTTCATTTGAGGGGTGCTACAGGGTGTCCTGTGGACACCCCTGGCACCCTTCAAATCGCAATCTTATTTGCGATTAGCTAATTGCTAATCGCAAATAAGGAATACTCCCCATTCATTCCTATGGGCCTTTTGGCCCATAGGAATGAATGGCGAGTTATTCCTTATTTGCGATTAGCAATTAGCTAATCGCAAATAAGGAATTGTAAGGAATCGCATTTTTATTGCATATTCCTACTTGAATCCCGTTTTGCGAGTCCTTAATAGCGATTCGCTATGAATCGCTATTAGGGCCTCGCAAAACGGGAGCATGATGAATCAGGCGGATTGTTTTTTAATTATTTCAATGTGTCTTAGTTCAAATATTACGTTTGTGTTATTTTTGTTTGTATAACTGTTATTCAAGTGATTTAGAATGCTTTATTTAATTGTTCATAGTAATTTATAGTTTTATAGCTGGTTGCTGGGTTTGTAGGGGGATAGGGTGGGAAGTTAATTAAGTAATGCTTAATTATTTATTAATTAATTATTAACTCATTAATTGTGGGTTACCCACAAAACACGTACAGTCTATCAGATCTCGCTCCCTGCCCCTGTAATAATTATGCTGCACAGATGGACTTAAACATCTTTTGATTCTGTAAAAATGACTCTGAGAAAAAAAAATATTTATACTCCCAATCTTTTTTTTGTATAGTCTTTTTATTGCGTTTTCATTCACATCCACATGAACAGTAAACATCTCCATCTGAATTTAGGTTGTACATATCACATATCACGGCAAACACGACAAATGTATCACAGCTTAGACACTTACAATACAACAGTTGACGTTACTCTCATATCTTCCCTCCCGTTGCCAACAACCTTTAGCCATATCTGTAATCCATCCTATGCGACCCCTCCAATGTTCACAGGCTTGTTTCAGGGTTTGAGTTTGTGGAGGCTCACATATATTCCCCTGAAATTCATTCCACTTTCCCCATATTCTGGACTATACTCTCAATCTTGAGGCACCAACATTTTAGGCAATGCTGGGTCACCATGTAGTTCTTAAAGGCCTTATCGGACCCTTTGGTTTGTTTCTGTGTTGCCTCATTTTTATGGGCCAGTTTTAGGAAAAGGAAAAAGCAGGGTCTACTTTCGAGTAGCACTGTGTAGTTCTACTTATTAAATTGTCTTAAATGTTTTTAACAATTTATTTGGTCCACAGCAAATTTTTTTAATGCTTATTTTAACTTCAAATATATTTATATTTATTGGTGCGGAAATTTTACATAAACTGTTGTTCTTTTAGGGTCTGTTTACAAAGATCGAATTAAGCTGTGTGAAGTGAAGTGAACTGAAACTAGTCATTTAATTGATATTATTTATGTAATTTATGTAATACAGATTTATTTTAGTTATATTTTATGTGTGGGTTGCTAGGGTTGTACAGGTATAGGGCGAAGTTAAGTAATAATCAACAATTAATATTTAAGTGATAATTATTTAATAGATTTTTAATTATCTAAGTTGTGTAATAATTATATATTTTAGTTATATTTTAGGTATGAATTGCCAGGTTTGTAGGGGTATAGGGTGGGGAGTTAAGTATAATTAACAATGTATTATTAGTTGATTTTTATTAATACACGTATACAATTTTCTTGTTAATATTTAAATAAAGAGATTGTCTTTCCTGGGAGAAGCAAGATGGCGCCTGTGTAGGTAGTGGTCCATGGCGCTCCCGCCCGTGAAGCTCCCTAGTGGCCAGAAACGAAAAGGGAAAAGAGAACTTTGCACTGGAGTATGACCTCCAGACTGTACCTGTTTGATCTGCTCAGGCACGGCGCTCAGGGAACCTTGTTGTGGACGAAGCGGAGACCACAAACGCCGGCCGGCTACACCTCCGACGCTGCGTGGTTGCTCACTCTGGTTACGCAGCTTCGGCGCTCCCAGCTACAGTGTTGCAATGGAACTACAAAACAACACAGGATGCCTGTCCATGGGTCATGGAAAACTGGCCCGGCTACTGGATTACCGGGTGGACTTCTCTCCTCCTCCCAAGTCGGTGGTAAGGGGGTGAGGGGAGAGAAAAATCAAGAAGTGCCTTTTGAAAAAGGAGGTCCCAAGTTCAGCTCTCTGGATAGCGGTGCTAGGAGACGACTGGGGAAGATTAGTGCACCTGGGGACAGTATAGGGGGTCAACCCCTAATCTCTACGCTGTTTTCTGGCAATAGCAAGGCTGCAACTGTGGACCAGAAATCATGCAAGGGACAAGGGACATCCTTGGCCTGCAAGCAGGTTGAGGGAAAAGCAGAGGGGAAGGTGGATGCCCCCTCCCCAGGAGATTAAAAAGACATGGGGACTATAAGCAACTCCAATCCACCTCAGAGTGAGACACCATACCCAATTGATGATCCCCAAATTGACCCTAGAATCAGTATAGGGCTTTCGTCAGAGCTGGTGCAAGACCTGGGGAGGGTGGGAAATGAGTGGCCTCCAATATGTACAGCTAAGTCACCTGACGCCGATGACATGTTTTTCTCATTGACTGATGAGTCAGACCTCGCGAATATTGGAGAGTCATCTTCCTCCCTTACTGATGATCCAGTCTCGGAGTCTTCCTCCAGTGATGCCCCGGAAGAAAATAACTAATTGGTTGATTCTGAATGGGACGTCTTATTCCTTACGGAAACGTGGCTATCTGAGGAATATATGGCCTCCATATCATTGGCAGTCCCGCCTGGCTTTAAAATAAGTTTTTCGAATAGGGAAAAGGGTAGAAGGGGTGGTGGGGTAGCCATTATCTTTAAAAACAAATTTACATTGGCGTCCTCTACTCCTACCACTATTCAGGCATTGAGGGGTTACTTTTTTGCCTTCAAATTAATCCTCAACTATCTGTAGCTGGTCTGATTATTTACAGACCCCAGGATTGCTCCTCAACTAACACCTGTGAACTCATGGATTTTATAGTCCAAAGCTCTTTGGCTTATTCATACTTCATTGTAGCTGGCGACTTTAATATTCACGTAGATAGTCCTGATTGCCCCTTGGCCTTGCAACTTATCTCAACACTGGAAGCTGCGAATTTACCTCAAATTATTCTGGAACCTACGCATAAGGCAGGCCATATGCTGGACCTGATTTTCTCCAACATCATGGACATAACCGCCAATCACCCACACCCACTGCTATGGTGAGGTTCCGTGACAATTTGAATCCGTGTTTTCAACATTGTCGTAAACTCATAATGTTGGTACCGATGAACCGCAAATGATCCATTTAGTATATCCTGGTGTTTTCGCTATGCTACGAGCAAGAGCACTCCTGTTATAACCACATTTCTGATACATCGATGGCATCCATTTTAGATCATGGCATCCATCTTGTTTTCTTGCCCTCCCATAGTCAATGGACACGCAGTGACCTCTGATCACTTCATTTCACTTAAGGACACGTAGGCTTTAGCCGGCGATTCACCTTGCTAGTGACACGTGCACCTTAGGACAGAAACGCTGTGGCCGCATGACTCGGCAGAAGCTGCCTCCTCTGCCCGAGGCTAGTCCTGCTATACTGGTTCTCGTGTTCGTTGGCCTGATCATGATTAGACGGCCGAAGCTGGTAGCCTTGCCCATTTACGACCCACAAACATCTCTTATCCTGTTTTTCTATCTTCTGCACCTGGCTCTGCTCCTTTCCTTCTGGGCCTTTATTAGGGGGAGGTAACGAAATTTACGATGAGGCGGTCCGGCTCTTGAATGTAAAGATGACATGGGATTATGATGGAACAGTGGGAACCTCTCATTTGTAAATGTTTTGACATCAGATATTGTTGACGATTCCTGTGTAACGCCAAATATTTATTGTTTAGGACATAAAGTTTGAGAAACACACTAGTATGTGGAGAATGTATGTGGAGAATGTTGCCCCCAGCTAAATATTCTGTATTTAAGGAGCAGCCACTTAATGCAATTCGAACAGGCTCCTAGAATCTGCCCGTGTGTAGTTTCTGTGACTTCTGTGTCCCTGCAGTAATAAACCTTTGGTCTTTGACGCCACCATCAAGAAGCCCGTGTTTCTGTTCATTTGTGCAACGAGACAGGTAGAACTCAGGGGTCTTCGGGTGTTGTCCCTGACACCTCTGGACCGTAATTAAAAGTCCAGAACTCCAATTGGCGCCCAACGTCGGGCGACGTCATTCGGTACCGGTCCAAAAGCCTGAAGAGTTCGAGAAGCTTCGTGTGAAGATTCCGGAGGGAGGCGCCCCACTTCATCGATCCCGGCATATCGCAAAAGTGGCCTGACGTTCTCTTCCACGAGGGTTCCCGTTCGGACGGCTGCAGTGGTCCGTTGCCTTGACCGTCGCCCTGTCTTGGACCCGAGGTGCAGACCTTAGTACAGCGAGACGTGACAGGTTTCTCCTTGGTGACGTCTTCAGTGTCTCAGTTAAGTATTAAGTGGTTGCTAGTTGTTTGGTTACTTCGTAAGGGTTTGGATAATCCTTTTAGTTCCTTGGTTTGGTTTGGTTTTGTAAGATTATCACTGGTTGCTCTAGTTACGATAATCTTTTGGTTTAGTTTGGGTATCGATACATTTGTTCACTTTGGTAGGCCTAAGTTCGAGTGCACACTGTTGTTTGTGTTTGTTCTGTGTTCCGGTTTATAAAATGGTAAGTCGGAAAAGTTGTATGTTTTCATGTTTTGGTTGCAACAGGGATTCCCGGTTGGAGGACTCGTGTTAGGTTCCTCCGATTGGAACTCCTCTTTATGATCTCTATTGCAAGTTCGGTGTGGGCCCTATCTCTTATAATGAGGTATGGATCCGCTACACGGAGAAAGATGGTGTCCTTAGTTGGCCACTACATGGTAGTTTCGAACCTGAAATTCTCGATAATTTAGAAAGAAAGTTGTTCAAAAAGAAAGCCCGGCCGGCAATGTTTGATTCTTTCCGTTGTTGGCGAAAAGAATCCAAACAAAGAGAGACTAAAAAGTTGAAGAAAGAACAGAAGGAACAGGAATTGACTTTAGAACAGTCTGCTAAGCAGCTGCGACTCAATGAATCTGAGAAAGCGATAGAGGTAGCCGATAGAGAGCGTAATTTAGCGATAGATAAGTGCTACCCTGCTTTGCCATCAAGTACAGCTAAGATAGTGGAGGACTCTGAAAATGATCCTTTGTTGTCTTATTTGTTGAGGTCACCTCCACCGTATGCACAGGGTGCTACGGCTCCACCTCTGCCGAATGTTGTGTTACCGGTTGCTGGACAGCCTGGTATACCTGCTCCTGCACCCCTGAATCAAGCTCCTGCACTCCCTGTGATTATCAATGTTCCTCCGGCACCCCCTCTTCCAGGGTTGCCAGCTCCTTTGCCTATGCCTGTGCCGCTAATACCTGTTGTTTCACAAACTATTTTTCCTCCTACTCCTACTGGTACTGTTTCTTCTGTCCCAACTACCACTCTACTTCAAACTTCCTCTAGCTATATGACTCCGCTTTCTGTTCGTCGGAGAATCACTGATTCTGTCTCTAATATTCTCTCTCCCTTCTACAAAACTTTGATTAAAAGTCCTGCCTCTGAATCGGTTCAGAGACGTAGTCAGCTTCCTAGTATTGAAGAACGAGGAATATTAGATTCCACTGCTCTTAGGTGGATTTCGAAAATGGGAAGATATAATGTACGAGATGTATTAGATACATTTATGCAATGGAATGAACCGACACAACGCTATGTGTTTGATGTTATGTGTTCCCTATTGTGTGAGGAATGGGATGAGAATGATTCTGAACAAATTCCAGACGAATTAATTCTTATTCAACAAAAATTTGCTGCAGGTATGATAGTTGGTCAGGAGATAAAAGAAGCAATGGAACTAATTTTAGATTTTAGAGTTGATCCTTCCCTCCGTTCACCAAAAGATTTAGAGAAAGGCAGAGCAAATAAAGGTCGACAATATCCTATGAGGGAGGTTCCACCAATATGGCGCGAAGCCGTTCAAGCTGACGCAGTGAATGGTATTGCAGCTGCTCCAGCGCAATTCCAGAGAGTGTGGATACACATTCCGTGGAAGCGAGCTGAAGTGTTAGCAGTAAAACAGGCCTTGCCAGATCCGCGTAAAAATCCCGCTGGATACTACAAAGAGTTGGCTCAGACGGTTGAAGCTTGTGTAATGAATCTAGCGGACATTGATATGCTATTTGGTAATGTAGTACCGCAACCAATTTGGGCTAAAATTCGTAGAGAAAATCATCCAGTTGCTCTAGGTGGTGATTGGGCAGCTATTATTGCGGCAGATGGTCAACAAATTGGGGGTTCTAAACCTGAACCTTTAATTGCTAATTTGCCCGGTAGAATAATCGATTTAATGAAAACTCTGATGCCAGCATTGCGCGTTAACTGGGACAAGTTGTCCGCATGCAGGCAGAAGAAAGACGAAAGTGTCTCTGATTTCTTCACCAGATTCGAAGAAACTTTCGAAGATCACAGCGGTCAAGATATGAGCATGGAAGGAGGCCAGAGATTATTTGTTGATAAATTCGTGCACAATCTGTTACCAGAGCTCAGTAATAAATTAAAGAATTCAGAAAGTGCGTGGGCTGTCTCTACGACGGCACAGATACTTGCAACTGCCCAGTACTATGAAAATAGGGATAAAGAAGAGAAGGAAAAATCAGATAAGAAAACGAAAGATTTAAAAACTAAAGTCCTTTTGCAACAAGCATATCCGCCTCGCACGAATCAAACGAATACACAGCAAGGGCCATATCAGAGGACCGACTATGGTTCTCAGAGACCGCAGTATCAATGGAATCAGTGCGCTTATTGCAAAAAGGAAGGTCATTATAAGAATGAGTGTCCGATACTGGCACAAAATAATGCTGCTGCAGCTCAGAGAGGTCGTGGTGGTTCTATGCAAAATTCTAGAGGTCGAGGACGAGGTGCTATGCCTCCACAAACGAATGATCGCCCTTCTAATTATTTTGATCAACGAAATGGTCAGTCTACACAGCCAGCTAGATCTCAACAGTATCATGTTGAAGATTATTGTGAAGTTGGTGAGGAATTTCAGCAAAACGAGTACTAGGACAGCCTTGGACAAAGAGAGGGAGTAGTATCAGTTCCAGTAGACCAGAGTGGGCCTTATGTCGCAGTAGCCACATCAGGTGTAGTCGAACCGTTTCTGTTGGATACTGGTGCAGCAAAAAGTTCTATCATACATGCAAAACTCCCTGGCGCACCTTTGTCCGGCTTAACAAATGTTTCTGTAGGTTTTTCAGGCGCCCCTGTTCACAACCCTGTTTCTGGTCCTTTGTCTATTTCTGTTGGGCCTCGTCAATTGAAAGCACCCTTGATTTTGACGACTGGTTGTAATGAAAACCTGCTTGGTTTAGACTTGTTAAAACGCCTATATGCGACATTGTACTGTTCTCCTTCAGGAGTACAGCTTACATTAGGTAAAAGAATCATCTCCCCGATGCATTTGTCAATGGATGCGCTCCCACTGGAGCTGCGTTCTCTCCCTGATATTCTTTGGGCGACTGGTCCTAACGATGTAGGCCTTTTGGAAATTCCACCATATGTAGTGACGTTGAAAGCAAATGTCAAATTTCCACGAATCCCACAATACAAAATCTCTAGTGAAGGTGAGCGTGCGCTCCTATTGATAGTGCAAGATTTGATCAAGAAAGACGTAATAGAGGAAACTAGAGGAAATGCCTGTAATAGTCCTGTACTGCCTATTCTAAAACGCACTGATCCCTCAAAACCTCCAGTCTATAGATTTGTAATTGACCTTAGAGAGGTTAACAAAATTGTGATTCCACAGTTTCCTGTGGTGCCAGACATTACTGCATTGTTAACGTTGATTCCTGCTACAGCCACATGGTTTTCAGTAATCGACTTGAAGAATGCCTTTTTCAGCATTCCGATAGCAGAAGAAAGCAGAGATATTTTTGGCTTCTCTCTAGGAGGACGAAGCTTCAGGTTTAAACGTGCTCCACAAGGCTATTGTGAAAGCCCGTCCATTTACAGTCAGGCATTAAAAAGTCAGTTGGATTCTTTTGTACTTCCTCCTGGTTCTGCTTTAGTGCAATATGTCGATGATCTTCTAGTGGCTGCCGATGACAAGGAAACTTGCAAAGCAGCTACAATTTCTTTATTGCATCATTTGTCTGATTTTAATCACAAGGTATCACCTTCCAAAATGCAATACTGTTGCCAAGAAGTGACCTACCTAGGTCATCTCTTGTCAAAGGAGGGAAGAAGGTTGACCCCAGAGAGAATAAAAGCAATTACGCAGATGAATGTTCCTAGCACACAGAGAGAAGTGCGTGCGTTCTTGGGTATTACTTCATACTGCAGGCAATGGATCCCAAATTTTTCTCTCTTGGCAAAACCGTTGGTAGCTTTGACTGGAAAAGGTGTTCCGAATCCAGTGCCATGGTCTGACGAATGTCAGCAAAGCTTTTCTGAGTTACGAAACGCACTATGTTCAGCTCCTGTGTTGGGTACACCTGACTATAGTAAGCCATTTACACTCTATGTTCATGAGAGAGAAGGTTGCGCGTTGAGTGTTCTGACGCAACGATTTGGTGATAAACAACGCCCTTGCGCGTATTTTTCATCAACATTAGATCCGGTAGCCAGAGCGTTGCCTAGTTGCTTGAGAGCTACAGCGGCAGCTGCAGCGTCCATTCGACAATCTGCTGGTTTGGTCATGAACAACATGCTAGTGGTCATGGTTCCACATGCCGTGGATACACTCATGAACCGAACAAAGACGCAGCACCTTACCAGTGCTAGATTATCAGGCTATGAGCTGACACTGTTAGAAAGTCATATTCAGATCAAAAGATGCAATGTATTGAATCCAGCAACATTGTTGCCGACTAGCCAGGAGTCGAGTGATTCTGAGCCACATGACTGCTGTTTTAGAACTGAGGAAGAGACAAAAGGACAAATTGATCTAAAAGACACTCCGTTGTCAGATCCGGATGGCACGTTGTATGTTGACGGGTCTTGTTTTAAATTGGAGAATGGTGATGTGACAGCTGCTTATGCAGTAACGACTTTGAGTACGATTGTGGAGACTGCAAGAGTGAGTCAGAATTCTGCCCAAGCTGCAGAATTAATTGCATTGACTAGAGCGTGTGTTTTAGCTAAGGGAAAGAGAGCGAATGTGTTCACAGATAGTCAGTACGCGTTCGGCGTAGCCCATAGTTTTGGCAGATTGTGGAAGGAAAGAGGTTTTATTACGTCCCATGGGACTAAGATCCAGCATGGTCAGCTAGTTAATGACTTGTTGGAATCTCTAACCTTACCAATGGAAGTTGCGATTGTGAAGTGCAGTGCTCATCGAGCAATCACGGATGATGTTGGTCGAGGAAATGCCTTTGCTGATGAGACAGCAAAACAGACAGCTAGGAATCCGATGAGTAGGATGTATGTTGCAACGTCTGCAAGATGGGTTACTGATTCGGGAATGTGTGAGGACACAATGGAAAGTGTGAGAACGATTCAGGAAGAAGCGACTGAAGAGGAAAAACTTGCATGGAAAGAGAAAACGGGTAAATTGGACTCGAATGGATGTTGGATTGATTTGACGGAACAACAGCGTTGGATGTTGCCTGATGCGTATGTGCTTGCGGTAGTAACAATGGCGCATGGAGCAGAGCACATCAGTTCTAAAGGGATTTGTAAGATGTTGGCTCCAGTCTGGAAGAATGATGGAATTAGTAAGTGTGCAGAAAGAGTGGTGAGAAACTGCATGATATGCTTGATGCATAATCCTGGCAAGGGAACCCCCACACCTACTGGTCACTTCGCTCCTCCTTCTTGCCCCTTTGAAGTGATTCAGTTAGACTTCATTCACATGGATCAATGTAATAACCTCAAATATGTTTTAGTGGTAGTTTGTGCTTTTTCAAGGTGGATCGAAGCATATCCACTCAAAGACAATACTGCTTTGTCCACTGCCAAAATTCTTCTAAAAGAATACTTCCCCAGGTTCGGCATGCCACGGATTGTATGGTCAGATAATGGAAGTGAATTCGTAGGGAAAGTTATGCAGAGTGTGTGTGCAGGCTTAGGGATAAAACAAAAGTTCCACAGTGCGAATCACCCCCAGTCAGCAGGTTTAGTTGAAGGGTACAATGGCACCCTCAAGCTGAAACTGGCTAAGATACAAGCCTCCACGGGCTTGGCCTGGCCAGATGCATTACCTTTGGCCTTGTTATCCACAAGAGCGACTGTGCATTCCCGAGTAGGGCTTAGTCCCTATGAGATTGTGTTTGGTCGCCCTGCTAACATTTGGGGGGTACCAAGACCTAGGGAGTTTAGGCAGCTGGAATACCCAATGTTAATCGATTACCTTTTTGACTTGACTGCTAAATTGAGTCTCATTCACCAACAGGTTTTCGATGCATTGCCAAAGCCTCCGGAAAGTCCAGGTCATCAGCTGAAACCCGGAGACTTTGTCGTCATAAGGAACTTTGGACGGACCAGAAATCTTCAACCCAAATTCGTTGGACCGTTTCAGGTGCTGTTGGCGACAAGGACTGCTGTACGAGTGGCTGGAAGAAAAAATTGGGTCCATGCGACGCATACTAAGCGTGTACCCCTACCACTCCCTTATGATAATTGGATTAGAAAAGGAATTGGTGTCTCAGAAACAGAACTCTGACTCTTTTTCTGAAGCTGCTCCTTTGATCACTGACCAGAACACTGCATCAAACGAACATTTGTCCTCTGCGAACTCGAACATTGTCCCTCCTGCTGAACAAAGTCTATTTCTGGATCAAACTAAGCCAGGAAAACTGAGATACAACCTACGTTCTCAATTTAAGGACAAATAAAGCAGGAAACTGCCTATTTTTAATCATTTTTGCTCCAAAGACATTGCCTCCAGCCAGGAAGTTTGCTAAACATTTTGCATGTCTCTGTATATTTCTATTGTGCTTAATACCTTGCCGTCTGGGTAGCCGTAGGGTCGTGGCTTTGTGCCTAGTTGAATCTGCGGGGGGCCAGACACAAGGTCGGTCTTTCTGTTAGTTCTGGGAACCCCCAGGGCTGGCAGAGGCATTTTCAACTACGTACATACCATCAGTGGTCGCGAGCGGTTGTAGAAGATGGAGCTTCCTGGGCTGCACCGAGAGAATGTAATTTATGTTCGCAGAAATAGACTATACAAAATTCTTCATAACAAATGTTTTATGATGCAATGTGCAATTACGTTTTTTATTGTTTTAATAATGTTGGTGGGTGGAATTGTCTTTGGCATCCATTTGATTTTTGCACCGATAACAACCACAGTACCTCCCCTTGATCCTGTTTCTACTACTATTGCTTCTTATCATTCCTTTCATCCGTTTCCTGAACACGAGCAAGCTCGACGCTCAGAATTCATAAATAACACTTTTGTACAGCTCTTGCATCAACACCAACTGGTAGTTAACACAACAGACTGCTGGGTATGTGGTTTGATACCACACACTATGGATAAAGGCATTCCCTATCTGGTCTTGCCTTTCAGCTATAATGGATCATTTCAGGCCTTTCAGACTATATTTGTCTATGCCCTTGAGACCTATCCCCCGCGTCCACCACGTTCCGCTAAATATAACTCCGCTAATAAAGCTTTAGTCAAGGGAATTATTGACATGATTAAAGACGTCAATAACACCCCATCTTATCCTAGGGATGAGCTACGAGTATATCTGAGTTGGAATTCTACGGAGTATCGCATTAGTTTGGGTGAAAGCAAGCGTAAGAGCTCCACTCCAGTTTGGGTCGTGCCTCACCGAGGTCAAGTCTGTTTGCAAGGTAATAGAAGAAATCCAAGACCTCGGCTAGGGAAGAGTGACTGTGTTGAAACTTATGTGTATCCGTCTAACTCTTCCCCTGCCTTCCTAACTGCTAAGGGTACCTACTTCATTTGTCAGGATAGGGCATATACATGGTTGCCTGCTGACTTTTCAGGTTCATGCTATATTGCTCGACTATTGCCTCCGACATACACTGCTTCCCCAGATTATCACAAGACCAGAGTAGCAAGAGGTGTTGTCAGCAAAGAAGATACCGCTGGTCAGGAAGCCGGAGACTTTTTCAAAGGTTTTCTTCCGTTCTGGGGGCCTATGGCCAATAGTAGAAACCTGCGTCAACTAACACGGGTAGTTGAATCTACTATTACAGAAACTGCGGGTGCCCTTAGTAATTTAACAGCTGAGCTCCAGGCGGATCGTCTCATGACGTTACAGAATCGTATGGTTCTTGACGTAATACTTGCAGATCGAGGTGGGGTATGCAGAATGATCCAATCGAGCTGCTGTGTTTTTATCCCCAATAATGCTCCGACAGTGTATGAAGCGATGTCTAAGCTTCACAAGATTTCCAATTCTATCCATGTAGACAAGGGAAACTGGTCCTTAATGAAATGGCTCTGGACTCTACTATCAGCGTGGGGATGGAAGATTCTGATGGCCGTTGGCATTATCTTAGTATTCCTATTCTCGTGCTGCCTTATTATCCAATGTGGTCCCGCTTTGTGTAGCCTTTGTGCTGCAACCTGTCTTAGAAAACCGCCTGTATTTGGAGACAAGGTACGAGAAAGGATGATGATGCAACAACATGTCACTGACCTAATGAACATCGAGATAGACTCTGACATAGACTGAGTAATTGCCTATGTAAGGGCAAAAGGAGGGTCTGAGGTTCCGTGACGATTTGAACCCGTGTTTTCAACATTGTCGTAAACTCATAATTTTGGTACCGATGAACCGCAAATGACCCATTTAGTATATCCTGGTGTTTTCTCTATGCTACGAGCAAGAGCACTCCTGTTATAACCACATTTCTGATACATCGATGGCATCCATTTTAGATCATGGCATCCATCTTGTTTTCTTGCCCTCACATAGTCAATGGACACGCAGTGACCTCTGATCACTTCATTTCACTTAAGGACACGTAGGCTTTAGCCGGCGATTCACCTTGCTAGTGACACGTGCACCTTAGGACAGAAACGCTGTGGCCGCATGACTCGGCAGAAGCTGCCTCCTCTGCCCGAGGCTAGTCCTGCTATACTGGTTCTCGTGTTCGTTGGCCTGATCATGATTAGACGGCCGAAGCTGGTAGCCTTTCCCATTTACGACCCACAAACATCTCTTATCCTGTTTTTCTATTTTCTGCACCTGGCTCTGCTCCTTTCCTTCTGGGCCTTTATTAGGGGGAGGTAACGAAATTTACGATGAGGCGGTCCGGCTCTTGAATGTAAAGATGACATGGGATTATGATGGAACAGTGGGAACCTCTCATTTGTAATGTTTTGACATCAGATATTGTTGACGATTCCTGTGTAACGCCAAATATTTATTGTTTAGGACATAAAGTTTGAGAAACACACTAGTATGTGGAGAATGTATGTGGAGAATGTTGCCCCCAGCTAAATATTCTGTATTTAAGGAGCAGCCACTTAATGCAATTCGAACAGGCTCCTAGAATCTGCCCGTGTGTAGTTTCTGTGACTTCTGTGTCCCTGCAGTAATAAACCTTTGGTCTTTGACGCCACCATCGAGAAGCCCGTGTTTCTGTTCATTTGTGCACCGAGACAGGTAGAACTCAGGGGTCTTCGGGTGTTGTCCCTGACACCTCTGGACCGTAGTTAAAAGTCCAGAACTCCAATGGACGGATCACTTTTTTATCCCTTTTTCATTCTCTTTCTCTCCCCAGCACTGAACAAATGGGAGACGTTCATATGTACGTAGAAAATGGGACAATATATCACCAGACTCCCTTTGCCCCGCTCTTGCAGCTACCCCCCCGCGGCAGCGTTGAATTCCTGAATAAGAAATACGGTGGATATCATAGCCCCGGCAACAGTCGCTATATCACGGAGGGAATCCCCCTCCGCCCCTTGGTTCTCTGCTGAGCTGAGGGAAAAAAAAGCGACTGTAAAAGGCTTGAGCGACTATGGCGAGCAAACTACTGCAACTCAGCAAAAACTCGCTATAAAGAAACCCTCCATCAAGCCATAAGGAAAGCAAAAAAGATATTTTTTGCGTCTTCCATTCAGCGAGCGGAGCAATCCAGCAAAGAAGTCTTCAAGATTGTTCAATCTTTTTTTAAGCCCTCATCTATTGAGACTGAAGTCACTCCGTCGGAGAAACTCTGCGAGGATATCTCAGATATTTTTGATTAAAAAAATTGAGAAGGTTTATGCCTCTTTCATTAGCCCCGAGCCCACAGTATTGACGGATATGACTGACATAGTGCTGCCCTCCCCCTCCCTAGCCCATTTTTACCCCATTCCCTTGGCCGAGGCCCTGATGGAAATAAAGAAATGTAAAGCAGGGGCCCCTGACGACCCCTGCCCGCCTAAGCTTTGGTCAATGATGTCGGAGACGATCACTTTACCGCTCTTACACATATGGAACACGTCCATTGCATCAGGCATATTTCCGGATTTTTGGAAACACGCCACTCTCCTTCCCCTGAAAAAGAAGCCAAATGGCGCTCCGGATGATCTAAGTAATCTCCGCCCAATCTCCCTTCTAGCAGCCCCGGGCAAAATGCTCGAAAAATTGATACAACGTCAATTGAACAGATTTATCGAGGACAACGAGATTCTGCATGAAACTCAGTCAGGCTTCAGATCGGGATTTAGTACAGAGACTGCCCTCATTGAGGTGGCTGAGTCGATTAGATGGTCTTTAGATTCAGGAGCATCAGCCATGCTGCTACTCCTGGATCTATCAGCCGCATTTGATACGGTGGATCACAACAGATTGATCTCACGGCTGAAGGATATAGGTCTGAAAGTCAAAGCATTGGGCTGGCTACAATCCTATCTTACAGATCGCTCCCAGAAAGTAGCACTGGGCACCTTCACCTCAAAACCAAAACAACTCAAGTGTGGCGTCCCTCAGGGGTCGGCTCTCAGCCCATTACTTTTTAATGTTTACTTAGCCCCACTCTTTACCTTGATCTCAAAATGGGGAGTGAAGGCAATTTCGTATGCAGATGATACGCAATTAGTCTTCACTTTCTCTGACATATCTGAGGCAGCCTTCAGCAAATTGAGGGGATGTCTTCGGGATATTTCCAGCTGGATGAATACTAACAAATTAAAACTGAATGCTGGCAAAACGGAGGTTGTATTTTTTGGCAAACACCATCGCCCTCCCTCTGACCTGTGGTGGCCTCCTGAAATGGGTCCCCCCTTCCTAGCACCTATGCGAAGAACTTAGGTGTCAGATGGGACGAGGGTCTCTCCTTTTCGTCACACATACAACAAGTCACAACTGGCTGTCTTTTCAAACTTAGGAACCTTCGGAAGTTCCTTGCGCTTTTGCCAGCAGACTGCCGAAAAATGGTAGTCCATGCAACAGTTATATCCAGATTGGACTACGCGAATGGCCTATATCTTGGCCTACCCAAATATTTGGTACATCGCCTGCAGATCGTGCAGAATGCGGCTGCGAGACTGCTAAAACACATCCCTTTTAGACAGCATGTCTCTCCGCATCTCCCTGTGGCTAGTAGAATAAAGTTCAAAGCTCTAACCTTGGCGTTCAGAGCACTTAAGGGGTCCTGTCCTGATTACTTAAAACTTAGACTCCCCAGGTATCACCAGGAGAGGCACCTGCGTTCTAACGCTCGGCTTCAGCTCCTCGTCCCTCGCGCCAAAAAAGCCAGACTCGGTGGCAGGTCCTTTTCTGCTAACACAGCAATACTTTGGAATACCCTGCCGGTCGCCATCCAAGCTGCCACGACTGAATCCTGTTTCAAGAAGGTACTTAAGACCTGGATTTTTGCCCAGAAAAGATAAGCATTCTCCCCCCTCCTCCTTTTTGTTTTCCTGCCTAACAAGAGTTGCCCACTTAGCGCCGGGACACCTCCTTGTGAGGTAGCTGATTGCGCTTTAGAAATGTCAGTATTATTGTTATTATTATTATTATTAACTGTGCAACCCAATGTAAGCTGTCGTGGAGAGGATCTCGGGGGAAGAAGAATATGGGTAAGAAAAGAGGAGCAGGTGGAGAAACCTCTAAAGTTAGCAGTGGGGATGGCCCTTTGGACAATCTTAACTGGGACTGTTCCGTGTCTCGGCTGGCGTTCTCTGTGGAGGAACCTGAAAGAAGGCATTATAAAAACATCGGGTATATATCTGCAATCCTACTCTGTAGAGGGAACTCTGGCGACAATTCTTCAAACAATAAGGCAGGTTTAAGATGAAGTCGAGGCTTGCCACTAAAAAACTATACAGGATCGTGAAAAAAATCAATAAAACCTGCTCAGATATTGCCGACAGAATGACTATGGTTGAGGAACACACCAAACATCTGGAATCCGATGTCAAGGCCTTAAAACTACAAGAAGCAAAACAGGCAGTAATGATGGTCAATGTCCTCTGGAAGCTTTATGAGTACGAAAATAGACAGAAGCGTAACAATTTGAGAGTCGTGGGGATACACTAGGGAGCAGAAGGTTCTGATGTTCGTGCTTACATTATATCTCTCTTCAAGGGTGCCATCCCTGAGAAATCCAATTGGGACTGGAGCGCAGAGATTCAATGTGCCCACAGCGTCCCCCTAATGATGAAGAAATCTCGATCCAACGATGCCCAACGACCTAGGGCGATCCTGGTCTATTTTGGGAATTGTCTGTTGGGTTAAGAAATTTATGATCCTGCACGTCCCAATGCAAAGAAGGACTTTGGGGGTATCTCATTCTTTGTAAGACCTGATTTTGCCCATGCCACAGTAGTGAGGTGGTGGCGGATGCAGCAGATGTTCAACCCTTTCCAGCAATGCGGAGTGGAAGTTTATCTCCTAAACCCTGCTAACCTAAAAGTGACTTATACTTATAAAGGGCAAATTCGAAGTTTCACATCGAAGTTTCACATCAGAAATTGGTGTTCAGGAGTACCTTTAAGAAATTGGTGGAGGCAAAGTAGATAAAGAATTAGTACATCAAAATATTTAACGGTCATTGATCCTTGAGGATTGGTGGTAAAACCGCCAGTTAGTTGGAATCATTATGGGGCTTTAAGAATAGTCTAGTCTTAATAAAGCCAGGACGGAGTGGGATATTTAGTCTAAGGGTTTCTTTTTGTCTTTCCCCATTTTTTTTTCTTGAGGGGGGTCATCGATTGGGAGTGACTGGAGATGCACACTAGCATAGGCACCATCATTTAGGCTCCATGCCTGATTGCTTATTTGGTGGGGGAGGAGGACGGGGACAATGGGAGGGGGGGTTTGGTGGGGATCTGGGAGGGGGCTACACAGGAGGATAAATGGACATAAGAAAACGCAAGAAGAGATAGCAGAGTCAAGGACAGGAAGGTACCATTGGGGGGTTAGGGTAGGTTGTTAAACGCTAGATATGTAACAGGAAATGTAGGAAATTGGGCCAATGAGTAAACAAAGAGTTGACACAGTGAACATCTGTGGCCTTAATAATAAGAAAAAGAGAGCCTGGTAACTTTGGAATTTCAAGTTTAGGAGACAGACATAATATGCCTCCAAGAGACCCACATTAAGGGAGCGCAGCTGTCTTTGTTGGACACTCTGGGTTTTAAAATGGTTACGGGCACACGTCAAAATACGCAAACTTGTTGGGTTGCAGTTTTGGCTAAAAGGGATTTGATTCCGTTTTTTCACATGTTCGTTGGGTTTTAAAATGGTTACGGGCACACGTCAAAACACGCAAGTTTGTTGGGTTGCAGTTTTGGCTAAAAGGGATTTGATTCCGTTTTTTTAACATGTTCGTACTGTTATTCTGGGGAGATGGGTTATTCTGGAATTCTGGTCAATTGTCTGTACTTCTACATTATGTTCTATGCATGGGTCAATTCTAGATGATTCTGAGTTATACGATCGGTTGAATAATGAACTGGTGTCCTGGCTGGCTCCCATTGTTCTTTGCGGAGATCTAAACATTAATTTATCTAACAGCTGGTCTTGCGAAGAGCAATATAAGTACTACAGCAGGAAACCAAGGGTATTCCGGTCTCTTAAAAGTATGTGTCAAGATACCCTGATTGATGTATCGCAGAGCAGGAGGCCAACTTAACCTGGCTTTACATTTTTCTCTTCACCCCACCAGTCTCATGTCTATCTTAATTTTTTCTTTGTTTCACATTCTATAATCCAAGACTGGAATATCGAAATTTTTGCCCGGGTCATGTCTGACCACAACCCTCTAGTCTTGGTAATCAAGGAAGGTGTACCCCGTAGAAAAGGCTGTCAATGGAGTTTTGAGCGGGCAGTATTGGTAAATGACGACTATCTCACCCACATGAGAACTTGGATAACAACGTTCCTTAGTGAAAATCTTGGAAGCACTTCCCTCTAAATAGTCTGGGATACATTAAAAGCTGGGATACAGTGGGAAAGTCTCCAATTCTCGCTAACTAGGGTAAGGAAGGAAAAGCAAAAGTTATTTGCCCTACTAGCCCAGGATGAAGAGAAATTAATAACTGTTACAATACAGGGGGTGATAGTAAAGTAGCTCAGTTAGGGGTTATGATTGCTAAAGCAACAATAAACAACATTGAGATAACAAAGACAGCAGAACAATTCTTAGTTTATAGAGCAAGCTTATGAATATGGAGAACAAGTCAGGCGTACATTAGCCATAAGGACCAGGCAAAAGATCGGCCAGAATCAAGTTAGGGAGATCAGGGACCCAGTCTTGGGCATGATTTCTGATCTAGCTGGTATAAGATCAGCGTTTAAAAGATTCTGTCAGAAATGATATCTGGAAACGGGTACGGAGGATCAGGATGACATCTCTAAATATTTAGATCCAAGTGTAATCATGAAATTTGATGTAGAAGAACAGGCAGGGTTAGAAGGGGTCCCCCGTGGGAAGAGATTCTAACAGCTATCTCCTCATTGGTGACTGTGAAGGCTGCTGGTGAAGACGGCATTCCGATGGAATTTTATAGAACATTTGTATTGGAACTCAGGGACTGCCTTTTGAGATGGGTTAAACATATTTTTGAAGGTAATAAGCCTCCCCCTTCATGTTCTCAAGCAAAGATTGTGGTCCTCCCTAAAAAAGGACAAATCTGTAAAGAAGCTCGGGTCCTATGGGCCGATTACACTTATTAATGGGAATTCCAAAATATATTCTAAAATATTAGCCTCTCGGCTATCCTCTATCATTAGTAAGGTAGTAAGTGGATGGCAACATCAGTTTATACCTGGGAAAAGCACTACGAACCATAATAGGCGGGTAATTACACTATTCAGTGCCACCCAAGTAGTAGGAGACCCAAATCCTTTAATTTTGTTAGATGCCAAGAAGGCTTTGGATAGGGTCTCCTGGGGCTACCTGTGGAAAGTGCTTGAACAAGTAAACATCGGGTCTGAATTTCGGCAAGCACTTAAAGCTCTATACTATAAACCAGAAGCCAAGGTGTTTGTTGCTGAGGAACTCTCTGAGCCATTTACAATCTTAAGAGGGACTAGGTAAGGCTGCCCTTGCTTCCCATTGCTATTCTCCCTTTATATTGACCCTTTTATTCTTAGGTTAGAGTCCAATGTAAAGATCTTCCCTATGACATATACCAGGTGGGATACTAAGACGATTGCCTGCGCTGACGATGTCGCCGTAGTTATGCCCGAGCCTGCTACTGCAATCGTGGAGATAGAGAAAGAAGCAGGGGGATTTGTACGTATCTCAGGCTATTCTGTAAATAGGGATAAAACTGTAATCCTGGTAAACAACAAGCTATCTTGGTAGGATTCATGGGTGGCTATGAGTGCAAGATATTTGGGAGTTGCTATCACGCCCGATGTGGATCGTATTATTGGGGATAATTTTGAGCCTTTGATTGAAAAATCTAAGAAAGATCTGTAAAGGCTAAATAATCTGCAATGATTTTTCCCCAAGATTCTTTTTTTCGGCCATTCCATTAGGGATAGGGAATTTATGGTTCAAAAAACTAAATTAAGTAATTTTCCGATTTGTGTGGGCCTATGCCTAACCCAGACATGCTATGAAATTTTTGACACTCCCTAAAGATCGTGGCAGGTGGGAACTCACAAATCTTAAGTTATATTATTGGGCTACGGTCTTGCAGTATCTCGGACCCTTATTACAGGAGAAAATACCGTGGCGAGGAGGTGCTGACTATTTTCCCTCCCCATTTGAGCGACTGATAGGTGAAGAGGTGTGGGGAAACTTATGGAGGCAAATTGAGCTAAGCTACTTTAAGCGTGTTCATTTTAAGACCTTGCAGAATGCCTTTGAGATTTGGTCTATAATCTGTAAACTGATGGGTTTGGTTTGACTTCATTTCTACACTCCTCTGAATGATAACATATGTTACGTTGGGTTAATATTGCCTTCAACAAGGTGGGCCTTCTCTTTTCCCCTAGATGAATAAAATCATTTCAAGACATTAGAGAAGAAAAGTATTTACAAGTTAGGGATTTTCTTTTTCGCAAGGCCAGAGGGACAATTGGATTCCAACAGTGTGATTTGGTTGATGCTTTGTTAGCTGATCGCAAACCTGCAATAGGGTTTATCTACTCCCTCCTTAATAAATACATGAAGAACAATTTAGACAAAGATTTGCAGAGATGGCAAGAAAAAACTGACCATCTCAGACGCCTGCTTCCGGGAATCCTTTTTCTTGCTCAGACATCATTCATATCATCCAAATTACATGTTTAATATTATAAAACATGCTTTAATTTATTCTATACTTCTAGTAGGATTATTAAATGGGTGAATGGTAAAGATACTTGATGCCCTAGATGTCAACTAAGGGGTGCGGATATCATGCATATTTTTGCCACTTGTTCGTCCTTATCTTCATTAAGACTAACCCTGGGCGTAGTTCGCGAAATAGCACTACGCGTAGCTACGTGAAGTGCACTTAGCACTATGCGTAGCACTACACGAACTGCGTAGTACATTGTTCGCGATGATTGCACTGTGCCGGATGCTTGTCCGCACTGTGCAATCATTTAAAACGGCAACTTGCACAGTGCGAGCTGTCTTTTACTGCCGCTCGAGTACATTTTTACTCGAGCGGCAGCTTTCTCAACGCGGACTGGTAGTTCCTCATCGCGAGCATACGCGACCACTCGCAATGAGAAACCTGACCTCCCGGCTTGGAGAAGCTCGTCGGGAGGTTTATTTTCCACGCTCGCAATCGGCAATTTGATGTTGCTGATCGCGAACGAGGAAAAAGTCTCGCCGGGATGTTATTTTGCTTGCTCGTGGTCGCAAACTGACGTTGAGGACTGCAAGCAAGCAAAAAATGACCGCTGCACTACGCTACGCTTAGCTACGCGTGTTTGCACTGTGCTACGCGCAATTCGCGTAGTGCCAAGTAGCGCAAACTTCGCAAACTACGCAAGCGTAGCGTAGTGCTTTGCCCAGGCTTAATTAAGACCCAGATAATTGATTTCTTTTCAAGCAAATTGAGTATTCAGGTATTTCTATCCCCTGCAGTGATCCTCCTGGGAGTGTCGGAATATGAGAGACCGGCAAGAGGAGAGAGTTGATCTTTATTGCTATAACTATTTTTCGTCTATGTATAGCCTCAGCCTGGTTAGACAGCAATCCACCAGTGTTTCAGCAATGGCTAGCCAGGGTGCAGGCTGTTTGCAACTTAGAAAAGGCAATCTTCTTAAGGAGGCAGATTCCTAATAAAAGGAAGGGCCTAAGAAGGTGGGGTCCGTTATTAGATTGGGTAGACGTAAGGAGTTGTTGAGGTTAGGCATAATGCACTTTAATCTGGCATTTATACAAGTCCCTTGGAACTTTGCTTGTCCATTATGGATTTGCTCATCTTCTCTTTGCTTTTCTCTTTCTGTCCCTCTTGGTAATAACTGTATGAATTTGATTGAATTTGCTATGAAATATGGTTTTGTTCCATTGGTTAAGATTCCTGTCTTTTAATTGTGTAGCAGGGGTGGGTGGGTGTCTTATTGGGGTAAAAAGATGGTCTCATTTAATTTTCTGTTATGTATTAAGTGCTTGCAATCAATACTAAAAAAACATTAAAAAAAATATATCTATATATATAAAAACGAAAGTATGTCAGTTTGTCCTTAATGCATTACTACACCATTCATCCGATCGGCATGAACCTTTGGGAAGTTGTTGAGTACACTCCCGCGAAGGTGTCTGGCACAAAAAAAAAAAAAATGTTAAATATCGGCCCCCCAGGGCCTTCATAATCTTTCCAATCCTGAACGTTTACAGTTTCCGGTGCGACTCGCTTTTGCAATGACCATCAACAAAGCACAAGTGCAATCGCTGCAAGTGTGTGGACTAGATTTGGAGAATCCGTGCTTCTCACATGGACAACTGTAAGTGGCCAGCTCACGCGTTGGAAAACCTTCTGATTTATTCATGTACGCACCAGACGGAAAAACAAAAAATACCGTGTACCCACAAGCACTCGAATAAATAAACAGAATTAAAACAACACTTTAAAATGTTTTCCATATTAAAATGAATAAGTTTCAATAAAAATGACACAATGTAAATTAAATGTTATCATAACAAGTTTCCTTACATTTCCTTTCTTCTGAGATCGCAGCAACGCGTGACGGGTAAGCTAGTATTTATATAAAGAGTTTTAAAATTTTTCAAAATGTATAGGTTTATTCTTATATGTAATGTATTTCAAGTGAGGGGCTTTCCCTACTGTTGCTTAGACTGGACTGGGAAAAGTAAATGTAACCCCTTCAAAATCTAATGCTTTCTTACTGTTGTTTAGACTAGAGTGGGAATAATAACGTTAACCCCTTCGAAGTCCAACACTTTCCCTACTGTTACACTGTGTGGAGTGGGAATAATAAATGGGAGTGCGAATAGTAAATTTAACCCCTCCAAAGTCCAATACTTTTCCTACCTTTGTGCTGTGTGGAGTGGGAATAATAAATGTAACCCCTCCGTAGTCCTCCGGTTTCTACAGACTGTTGTGCAGACTGGACTAGGAATAATATATCTAATCCCTCCAAAGTCCTATGTTTCCCTTACTGTTGCATTGACTAAAGTAGGAATGGTAAATGTAACCCCACTTTCCCTACTGTTGCTGTGTTTGTAGTGGGAATAGTCAATTTAACTCTTCGAAGTCACACACTCTCCCTCCTTTTGCAGTGTTTCAAGTGGGAATAGTAACTTTTACCCCTCCAAAGTCCTATACTTTCCCTACTTTTGCATAACCTGGAGGGAAAACACAATATATAATGTTCCAAAACTACTTCAATATTCCTAATATTGGTTACATTTATTTTTATTATTACTTGTTTACTTTCTTAATTGTATATTTGTTTAAATATTTTTGTAACTTTTTTTCTAAATGTGTTTTTTTTACATTCTTTTATATTTTATTTATTTGGAAATTTATTTAATATATAATTAAACTATGAATATGTTTATGTTTTATTTAATTTTGTATATCTATCTATTTATAGATATATATAAACATATAGGTATAGCTAGATATTAATATACATACACACACACACACATACATATATATATTCATTTTATAGTTGCTTACAGTCTGTGCTCCTTCTGTCCCCCACGCCCACGGCAGAGGATCGCCAGTGCTGGCGGAGTGCGCCGGGCAGAATTTGCGAGTAAGAGTTTTAAAAGGCATTTTTTTTATAGTAGTACATTTTTAAAATATATTTGTCGTAATTGTATTATACACTATTTATATATATATATATATATATATATATATATATATATATATATTTTTTTTTTTTCTGCAATGTGGTCTATTGGCAGGATCGCTCGACAGCAGGTGCAGGCGTTGGGCCAGACCAGTGGCCAGGATCACTTTTTGGACAAAGGACGCCGCACTCAGCAACTTCGTTTTTGAGATTTATTCAACAGTGCCCAGTGAGACTGGACACTGTTGAATAAATCTTAAAAATGAAGTTGCTGAGTGCAGCGTCCTTTGTCCCAAAAAAATACATAAATAAAATATATATATAGATATCGATATATCTACATATATATACAGATATATACACACACATATATATATATATATATATATATATATATTCCATCATACCATGCTCATACGATTGAAGAAGGCGCTGACTCCGTGAATCTGAATCCAAACTTTATTCCTTAGATCAGTGTCTGCTTAGACGCGTTTCGGCGTTGCCGCCTTGTTATATATATAGGTTTGTGCATATGTTTATATAAGTATATATTTATATATAGTTTTAAGTATTAATGGAAGTTATTTAATGTATATTATATTAATGTTATATATTAAAATATTTAGGATTTACCACTATAAAGTTATCTAAATATTTTTTTTAAAACCTATGGGCCTAATTACGATGGCGGATGGACTTTTGTCCGTCCGCCATTGTCTCGGGCATGGGGACCGCCTGCCACATGGTGCAGGGAAATATAGCCCAGTGCTCTTTCCCCTGCCCAGGGATTAAGGGGGGAACGCTACAAATCCGTTTTCCACCTGCCGTTTCGTGGCGGGTTGTCTGCCGCGAAACGACAGGCGGAAAAGGGATATCATAATCCCTATGGCGGTGCCTGACAGGCACCCCCACCATGCTGGCCAATGTGGAAGCTCCGACAGGCGGTTGGAAAATGACCGCCTGTCGGAACTGTGGCAGTTGGTCTTTCTGACCACCACTTTTCCACCCGGCATAGTAATCTGGCCTTCCGCCATTGTAATCAGGCCCTATATTTTTGTATGTGTAGATGATATTAGTGATAATTGATATTTTATTTCTAGCATTATTATACTTACCATTATATATTTTTTCGAAACTCAATATTTTGGCAGGTGATTTTTTTTGACACTATGGATGCGACCGACCATCATTTGCGGTCCGCCCGGCATCTGACATTGTGCCATCTGGATTATTATGACAGTTTCTGACAGCCCTTTCATGTTGGCCTTTCGGACATGGAAAGGCAATCGAAGTGTTTTTGGGTGCCCCTAGCCGCCTGGCCCTCCGCTTTTGGGCTTGGGGAGCACCTTTGTGCACCATATGGCATCCCTGCACCAGGAGAGGTGTTGCCACACAGTGCAGGGATGTTTAAAAAACATCCATTTTACAATAGAAGTTTGTTATGGAGGCCTTTTCCGCCCACCACACAAGCTTTCATTGTAGAATGGATGTTTTGCACCGCCATATTGGCAGTCGCATCCTAATCTAGAGGTCGGAACCGCTAACCTATGGTCAGGCGGTTTCAGACCGATACTGTGTCCGCGCAGCATCATAATCTGGGCCTATATTTGTGTCAACACACCCGACACTCTCCTTTAATAAGTAGCGCTTTGGGGGGAAGTGAGTCCCAGTCAAAGAAGCTTTATAGTAACTCAATTCCGGCAAATTTCCAACGCTGATCATTGTTCATTCGTTCTTCAAATAAAACACCACAGAGCATCACATTTTAGACCATGCGTGTTTATTTCTTACATGCCTTGAAGTACAAAACTAAACATAAAAATCCCCCATGTACAGATGTATCACTTAACTGTGCCATAAATTGACACATTTGTGGCATATAAGAAGTAGAAGGATTCAGAATTTCCTGACATGTTCATGCTATTGAAGTTGCAAGATCTTTTATTAAAAATAATCCACTTGATGCATTTGGGTTAGGCTACAAAACCCGATGGCACAGTGACATGCAGTAGAGTTGGGGAAGGACCTGTACAGGGACAAATATGTCTCTCTGGGAAAAGACTCCTCATTATTATACCATGTTCCAGTCACTACATGGTGACCCTTTAGTGTAGAAGGATTCCATCCTGTTCAAACTCTTAGGCAATTCTGTGTTATGTTAAGGCTGCCTCCCATTGGCAACACATAGGTTACAAGTACTGTAGCCTGATATACAAGGAAACATAGGGATCTCTTTGGCGAGTATAGAGCTGGAGCAAGTTAACTCAAGTGGCATTTTTCACGCTCCCCTGTGCACTCTTGCTTAGCTCAGTGTGTCAGATGGAATGACAAGGGTGGGAAGAGCCAAAGCAGTGTTGAAGCCGATTGTCTCGCAGGATTCCAGAAACTGCAGTTTGGATAGGAAGTCTACCTTGACAGTATTAGTAAAATATTAGTTAAATTGACAATTTCCCTTCTGAGAAGGTGACGACCAAATATCTATAACTTAAGCTATTTAATATCAGCCTCTGGTATTGCATTGGGATGTATGACGTTACAACGCATGCTTTTACCACGCATGCCTTTACAACGCGGTTTTTACAACGCATGCCTTTACAATGCATAGTGCTTTGGGGCGCTGGATAGTGAATAGTTTAATTTACTATTCCAACTCCAGTCCCCATGGATAGTAGGGAAGGTGTTGGATAGTAAATTAAACCTATTCCCTATGCTAGAGCGCCAACCAGCGCAATGTGTTGTAATGGTTTGCGTTGTAAAAGTTGCGTCGTAATGGTAGTGCGTTGTAAAAGTTTTGTTGCAAAGGTTGTTTACCATTGCATTGGGGTAGTGCTTATTGACATTACAAGAAGAACATGATTCAATGAGACTTTGATGGTCACTGTGGCTTCATAAGGTTCTGTGACTCCATTGTTGGGTTCAATTGCTTCTTGAAGATGCTCCATGACTTCACATTATTATTCATACTATATCTTCACAATGTAACTCAATTTTATGGGGTACAGTAACTACATATTAATGGTTGTATGGCCTAACAATATGGTTCAACTGCATTGCGACAGGACTCTTTGCCATCACAATAGAACTGTATTACTTCATAATATGGTGTGCTTGCATACTCATCGAGTACAGTTTTTGATCCTTTGAATCAGTTTTTAATCCCCCTTTACCCACTTGCACAATTGACCAACATAAATAAATAAATTTACCTTTGGTCGCGATCACTCCACCTTGAGTTAGTTGCATAGTCACTGCTCCATGGAATATGTAGCGAACTCTTCCATATGGGAATACATGACTCTAAGGAGCTGCCCTCAGACGTTTTAACCCATTATTGCTTGTATACAGTATATACATGTGGGCAGGGGTTTGGATATTAACAATTGTTGCAATAAACAGTACAAACTTCTTATCTGCTGAACAATCTGCCAGTATAATTAGCTCGAGAGACACTACTGGCAGGTTTGTGAGTCATCAGAAAGAGAAGAGGGACACAAATCTTTTATGGTAATAAGTACATTGCGGACTTTTCTATTAATTAGTGAGGAAACATACATTTTCTGGATTCAAAGTGGTGTCATTGAGAGCAGTGCAACAGATTCACAATGACAGGGCAGGCACTTCTGCTAGAATTCAAAGGCCTGACAAAACTTCACAAGTGATGATTGCACGGTTGTTTTGCATGTCACATACAATAAATATCAATTTACGACCAGAAGGCAGTGGTCCATTATTGCACTCTGATGAGATAGAAAACATATGTGTTTAGTGGACATTGTCCAGTATACATGACGTAACAGGAGCATTAATACCATGACAGTGGCAGATCACCAGAGAACCAAATATTTGCGAATCATTGTTATTCAGTGTGGCGTTAGCCAAGCTTTTCAGTCCTACCAAAATTATATGTATATAATAAATGTGTACGGCCTTTCAGACAGCTCTCTTTATCTATTGGTCTATTGTGTCATTCACATTTTATTCTGTCCACTACAGCATGGGGCAATGAGTCAGCCCACTTCAGCCATCGGCTAGCTTTACTGTGCGAACCTCAGAAGGAGCACATCGCCACACAAAGTAGCATCCCTCTGTGCCAGGAACTACTTTAGGCGTGTGGTTTGACAGACCCAAAACCATTTTTGCTATTGTTTTGTTTTACATTGGTGAGGGCCTGACCGCATCCACAACAAAGCAGTTTAACAAAATCATGTTTAAATAAAATAAGCATTGACAAAGCCAAAAGGCTTACAGCCAAATGCAGACCTATTGGCGTTATCAACGCTTGTTTTATTTCTTCTTTTTTTCTCACCCAGTAAATGCATCTTTTAGAAGTAAGAGCCGATTAAGTACTCCCTGCGACTCACAGCCTCTCTGAGCTGTCCAGGCATAAACAACGATTGCCACAGCACAGTTGCCATGCTATCTCTCGTGTCGAGCAGTTATTAAAAATAGTACTGAACAAGAATCTAAGTGCAAGGGGATTTCATCGGTGCGGTCTAGAAAAAGGAATCGACGAGTATGTCTAGTTGTTTTCCTCTCTAAAGTGGCGGTTTTCCTCTCTAAATGACTGCAACATGGAGTCTGCAATGCAGTAAGTAGCGAGTTTATTTTACAATTTTATGATAAAATAACTTGAAATGTCAACTCTGTGGTGATAAATGTGTTAATATTCACCTATTAGTAGAATCCTTGCTTCATCTTTATGTATTATTAGATCAGAAATATTTTCATTAATATACTCGTGTGTGTTAAACGCATTGTCTTACTCCTCTTTCTACATAATCAATGGCTTAAAGGGGTGTGTGACTATTTCATGTCCACAAGCACGGTACAAGCTTCTTGCCATATGTTTTAAATCGAATATTTTTTGTTAGCAGACTACATTGCCCCCGGCATTATTATGAGCGCCCGCATGTTGCAAAGTGCCTCATATTTCACCAAACTATGACATTTTTTACTGTGCAGCCACATAACTTCACAGTGCACAGCTTACACACAACAAACCCTGTGATGTCTACTACCTTTACTGTTTCTTTCTCACACGGTTTCCTGTTTATCCTTAATTTATCCTTTTCACCCACCTTTATCATTCATCCCTTTATTTTCCCTCTCGTTTCCCTTCCCTCTCATCCCCACGTCTGTCTCTCTTTCTCTCCACCGCTTCAACCATCTTTCTCCCTTCTACCCCCACCACCCCCACACACTCACGTCCATCTCTATCTATTTCTTCATCCCTTAGTATATAGAATCTCCCATTTCAGTAATGCTCTGGCCTTGATACATTTGGACTTCACTATGGGTCGCTAATTTGTGCAGAATGCATTCCTTAGGAGTCATTTTGAGCTGCATCTGTTTTTATTAAATGTGCATTTGGTAATTGGCTGAGAACATCGAAAATTCTTTGTTTCAAAGATAGAGAGAGCATCGGCCCTTTTAGGAATATATTCAATACTACATTACTGGTACATTTGAGTAGTACTACAATATCTTCAACTTCACATGTTATCATTAAACTTCCCTAGCAGATTTCTGTGTTTAAGGGAGGCATTGCCAATACTTGTCAGATGCAACGAGGTATATTCAGTCGGGCACTTCAATCATTTCTCAGTGACCTTGAAGTATATGTAGTGATGCAGCACCAGCGCCTCCCAGGGTAGTGTAATATATTTAGTGGAGCAATCCAGGACTTCTCAGTGGTACTGCATTTCTTCCAGTAGGACCAATCCATTTGTTTCTCAACAGCACTAAGCAATATTTAAATGCTGTGCAGTGTGTTTAATGGAATATACTAACCTCTCTCAGGAGGACTGCACCCTTTTCAGCAGGACAGTACTGGCACTACTCGATAGGATTACTAATAATTGTAATGGGTCTATCGCATTGATGTTGTGTTAGATTATGGTAGGTAATGAATGCTATGGGATATGTTATGTATGTGCATGGCGCCTCTTTTGCCATTGATATGTCGTTGCAGCACCAACCGGGCTTGATAACTTGATGCCCCGGTTACTAGGATTAATTACTTACTGGGGTTTGTTGGTGAACTGTCAAAAACAAAAAGTGTGAGGACATTTGAAGTTTTGTTGTTGCTAGATGAATTCAAAGTCTGTTGGGTGGGCCCCAAGGTCATTAGTGGATGCATATAAGATAAATGGGTTATTTTGCTTGCGCAGTGCGTAAAGGATGTGTATGTTTGTGACTTAGCTGGAAATATTGGGTGATGCTGTTGAGTCCTTCCTGATCTGCTGGTTTTTCTGGATTGTGTGTGGTGGATGTTTGCGCCCTTCTCCTCCTTGTACTCATGTCTGATAGTGACTGCTGAACACGAGTTGAATTCGGTTGTGGTCGGACTGATTTACATACGAGTGGTATATCTGAGCGTTGTGGGTGTGTGAATTATTCTGAGTGATAAGTTGGATGTTTGTATGTTCCTTTGTTTAGTGGGAATCCTTATTGGGAGCAATTTGACACCCAGCTGCAATAGAATACACGTCCTGTGGACGAATCTAGGCTGCTGATGTCTACTCCTCCAGGCTTATCATACAGATATAGTGAATACAGAACGCACACATTCTGCCATATCACGCCTTACTGATCTGGTGAATATAGGACCTAGGCAGCCTGTTCTTCCTGGGCTTGTTACCATACACGAAAATACAAGTTATGTCTCGCTCAAAAGAAGCCGGTACTGGGTGAAACTCAGTAGTCACAGTTATTTATTTTTCCAGAACTGCCTCATCCCTTCTATGTATTGTGACACTTCCTGTTGTATTTAACCAACAACCTCTGGGTCACAGAACTGTATGATGCTGAGTAAATTGGCTAGGGTGCTTCTGGACTGCCTGCGTATGCCGTGTGGCTGCAGCCACAGGATAGTGCTTCATTGTGCTCATGTGCCGCCTTAAAATTTCTTTATTGCTCCGCCCAGAAATGTGGGTGTAGCCTTCCCAAAACAATGATCCCCACAGGCCTCGAAAGTCCCCTTCTAAAGCATCCACAGGGGAACCTCCATTTAAACTGCGGCAATGACCAGGCCCTATTGCAAAGAGTCCCCCATTTTTCTTCTGTGACTGTGAAGGATACCTCTGTCAATAGGCTACATCTTAGTTCATGAGGGACTTTAGAACTCAAGTAGTTTTGGTCTTGGGGACCCACTAATGTAGGAGCAGGAGGTAATGTACTCCCGCATTGAAATACATGGTTGCTGTAGACGGCTTGGGGGTGGAATGAATGCCAAGGAACAAAATCTCATTATGGTGTATCTATGGGGACTTCCAATGCGGGGTCTTCACAGCTTTGTCAAATGTTATCTGTGTGGCTCCTAACAATTTCAAGATTGCTCTTTGTAGTTACTTCACGTTTCTTTTGCTTTGTGTCCATTTTTAAGTGCTCAAAAACTTCTCTCCCTATTGTTGGTGCTCTGTGTGCATGAAAAATAGGCTACTTTACATGTGCTGACCTAGTTTCGCCTAGCAGCTGCAGTTGAAAGCACCCCACTGCTTTTTGTTATTCCATTGGGTAGGATGATGGCACATGCCCGGTCTGTCTCTATAAATGCATTGTCACCAGGGAGAAACCGTGATGCATCAAAAATTGTCATATCTACAACATGGCACATTCGGCTTCCTCTATTAATCCGTATTGAGTCATGCCCCGTTCCCTAGAATCATAGCCCCTGCAACACAGTTTCCTTGCGGTGCAAGACTTCCCACTACCCGACTCCTCACAGCTCCTGTTCCCCACATAAACTTACTTCTCATTCCCTATTCACTGTGTATTCTATGATCCTCCTTGGCTTGCTACTCCACCTACTTTGACTCCATCATTCACCTATCAAAAAACGAACAGAGAATTCATCAAAACAGCTATCAAGAACCACATTCAGAACAGCATGCAGATGGTCAGTTTTTCCATAAAAATACAAAAAACGGTCCAAATTTTAAAGTATATAGCTGAAGAAAGCGGCATTGTAAGAGCAAGGGAACCAAAGCCATTGTTTATATTGTCAGCCTTTCTTTGCATTTTTTGGGGTTCTTCTTGCCTTACTCTCTTTCGACCAAAACAGCTATAAGCTGCACAAACTGAAATAAAACTCATCACATCTTTTGGCTCAGAAATATAAAAAAAATGCATCGAATTTTTCTCTTTCTGAATCACCACCAGGCTTTGATTCGTTATTCTTTTTCTTCCATTTCCGTGGCAGTCTGACGTTTCTCAATCTTTATCTTACATTTGTGCCAACAGCGTTCGTCCCATTTTTTAGGTTTGCATGATGTCCATCTCATAAAATTCCCTCCTGTTCACCAATCACAGACTGAGTGAGAAGAATCCAATTTTTACTGAGTGAAAAGATCAATCTCCAACAGGTTGCGAGATACTGCATGCGATCCGACGTATCTCTTGTGGAGTAGATCTCAGCCCAGAGGGGCGTCCCTGTTCCTTTGGTGGCTGTTAAAAAGGCAGGGGTCTCTTGCAGTAAATTTTAAAAATCGTGAAGGAAGGTAGATATCATCGTGGAATGCCCTTCTGTCCCAGGGAACCGTCCGTCTATTGGTGTAAAACTGAAATGCAAAGAGGTAATAGTTAGTTTTGGTTTGTTAGTGACGTACATGGTTTGACAAAATAAGATGATGTTCTGCGACTACTGCCCACAGACCATTAGTATGGTTTATATGTATCGATTGTTTGTTATTGGGTATGGCTACTCTACTGTAGAGTTCTTTTAGAACATTTGATCACTAGCTTAAGATTGGTAGGACAAGTGTTAGAGATTCAGGCAACAAAAATGGCCTAATTCTTCCAATTTCTTACAAGTGGGTTATTGTCTTTGCCCTGTATTTGGTTTTGGGCTCTAGCTGATTAGGTAGTGGTTGGAGGGCAGCTGTTAAATGGTAGGTTAGTTAGACTGAAACATTGTTGAAAGGTAGGACAGTAATGTTTATGTCTCGGATCTGCAGTTATGTCCAACTGTGTTGCAGCAACTCCACCTGAATCCTGTCCCACTGACAACCCCTAAAGGGTTGTTAACTACATAAGGAAAGACCTATATAAATTACCATCATTTATCTCCTCTTCATCTCTCTTACAACAACCATGCTGGGTTTCCTCTAAATGCAAAAACCAGTGGCCACTGCCCTAAGGCTGAAGCGTCCTTGACCAGACAAGCTCCCACCCATCTTCCCAAGTGGTTGTCAATGCAGCTTCCAAGTACACTCTGTGCAACCTGGCCTGAAAAGCGAAGGAGTTGTATTTGTGTTTGTGGCTGGAGGGAGCCCCAGGCGTCTTCACCTTGTCTTAATTCTCAGGCAAGGATCCTTTAGGTAATGGCTGGAATGTTTCTCTACTTAAGAAAGGGGAGACCCAACTCTGTTCTACAATATCCGAATCTTGTTTTATTTTAGAATTTATCCTAATTATCTGGAGCTTGTAACTCGAATGAGGTGGAAATTCACTGGAGGCAAACCTCTTTGTTCAACACGGCCTTTGTCCACCCTGAGCTTCCATCCCAGCTTACCTGTGAAGTTAAGCACGCAGTACAGCACAATGATGAGCAGTCCCAGAACGATGGAGACCACGCTGAGCAACCTGGCCATCCTTCCCAGCCTGCGGGCACCATCTGCGTCTCCCTGCTGGAGGCTGTTCCTTGACTGTCGAAAAGAAAGAGAAGTGAGAATAGCCTGATGTTATGTTATGTTATGTTAAAATGGGACTTTTATAGCGCAACGGCTACTCCAAAGGAGTGTCCCGGCGCTTTGAGCTCCTGACCAAAGAAAAGAGCTGAAAAACATAACAGTAAAAGTAAAAGAGCAGGGGCCTAGAAGATGGAACCGATTATCCAGCGAACAGCCAGGTTTTTAAGTCTTTCCTGAAGGCAAGCAGGATATAGCACTACATGCAGCACAAGCCTCACTTATATCGAAACAAAGAATATCATATCCGACTGCTTCTAAATATTCACCTTGAAGAACGTAATTTATATCCAATGTCCTAAAGTTTCCCATCTCATTCTCCTTCTCTTATCATTTCTTCCCCAATGGATTAAAAATTTGACATTGATGGTAAAACCGCGAGAGTTCACGAAAATCATGTCTAAGTGACGTTGTTTGCTCTGTAGAGTTGCCTAGGGTACCCTTTAAACTAATTCTTCTACAACATTTATGCCAAGCAGCTTCTCTCTGTCCTACATTTAGGTTTGGTTTTCACTTCCAAGCAAGTAACATGCAGATATGTACTGCTATTTTTAAGAAATCCATACATATGTCATGTAGAGTCTCCCAGCTCCTATATTAAAGCCTGGATGACTGTCTGCATTTCAAGATGAAAATGCTCCTAAAGAAATGTTACTTTTATAAATCCCAATCAAAGTGTATTACATTTCGTATTGACTTTGATTCAAGATTAAGGGCATCATTTTAAGTTTGGTGGGCCAGTATGATAAGGGAGGTGAGACGGGATTCCGTGCCTCGGCCATCCTAGCTGGGACCTTATGTGGTAATTTTCCAGTGAATGCTTAATGGCCGAAGCAGTTTTGCAACAGTAAAATCAGTGAGTGCAGTTTTTTTTGTGCTAAGGCCGCATTGTGGAACTGCCATCACTTGTGTCCTTTCCTCAAACAATCCCCCCAAATCGGGGGCTAGTGTGCCGAACACTGAAGGTTTTCTCCCAGAACATGTGGGGCATTTCTGGACTTTTTCTTCGTCAAGTCTGTTTTGTTTGACAAAGATATGGTGTATCCATACATAATGGATGCAGACACGAAATACATTGAACAGGCAGCCTTAAAAAGGGTGGTTCTTGTGATGCCATTTTCTCACAAAAAACGTGTTCCTTCCACCTCAAAACGAACGACCTGAGCTGAGAGGAGGCTACACAGGACAGCTACCACTTATTGACAAATGTTCACTAAGACATTCCTCAAAATGAGGGCTTAAGTCTCAAACCACAAATTCCCACATGCATCCTCGTGCAACATTATGAGTTGTATTGTAATTGCATTTATATATTGCTTGCTACCGCTGATGAGGCATTAAAATGCTTTATGCCAAGCAGCACGTTGCTCTGGAACTCTGGAACGCCAGGGTAGTGCCTAGTCCATTGTTATTAGTTCTAGGAATTAGTCTTTTGCAGTTAAGCAAACCATTCCATGCAGTAATTCCAGTTTCGTTTTGGTAGATTAAATTATTAGGAGTTTAGTGTGATCATTTGTGAGAAAGGGGAGGGCGTATATGAGTTCATGCAGACCTTTGGTGGGGTTATAGATGAGCTAGAGGAGAATAGATCTTGTTAGATTGCAGAGATATGAATTTCTAAAAAGGAAAGGCTGTGATCTTTGAAATGAGTTCAGGGCAGTTTGCAGAAATACATGAATAAACTTTAAGGGGCAGATTTACAAGCCCCTTGCGCCACTTTTACGCCACCGTTGCGTCACTTTTGTGACGCAGCGGGGGCGCAAAAGATGCACCATGGTGCGGGTTATTTACAACGTGACGCATCTCCCATGGTGTGCCGCATTGTAAATGCTTTAACAACAAAACTACTGGGTTCGGGCTCCCAACAGCACTGCTTGCCACAAGCAATTTAAACAACAACTGAGATTGCATGTGCTGCCAATCCTTTCACTCACTTGTTTAAAGTTGGAACACCTGACCGTTAAACAAATGTTCCTGAGACCAAAAGATGTCTTTTTACTTCTTATTTTATTTTGAAAAAAAGGGTGATATTTTATTATTATAATATCCACGAGATTTTTTAAGAATTTTCAAGGAGAAATTTTTGACCTTATGTACAATTGACAACTCATCATTATATAAACACAACAAAACTTTTTCAATAGAAACCTTTTTTAGACTTTATAAACAACATATAATACAAAACACTCAGTCATACTCCTCACAAACCACACTATTTACATCTCAACACACAATACAAAAAAAGGGAAAACATATAAATTGCAATGTAATCACTAGATTTACAATGAAGCCTAGAACCTAATTATATATTTACAAAGCTATTTACAAGTAAATATCATCCATTTTGTTGGTTTGTTAAAGGCTTGACTTTTCAAGCCTTTAACAAACCAACAAAATGGATGATATTTACTTGTAAATAGCTTTGTAAATATATAATTAGGTTCTAGGCTTCATTGTAAATCTAGTGATTACATTGCAATTTATATGTTTTCCCTTTTTTTGTATTGTGTGTTGAGATGTAAATAGTGTGGTTTGTGAGGAGTATGACTGAGTGTTTTGTATTATATGTTGTTTATAAAGTCTAAAAAAGGTTTCTATTGAAAAAGTTTTGTTGTGTTTATATAATGATGAGTTGTCAATTGTACATAAGGTCAAAAATTTCTCCTTGAAAATTCTTTAAAAATCTCGTGGATATTATAATAATAAAATATCACATTTTTTTCAAAATAAAATAAGAAGTAAAAAGACATCTTTTGGTCTCAGGAACATTTGTTTAACGGTCAGGTGTTCCAACTTTAAACAAGTGAGTGAAAGCATTGTAATGCAGCGCATCATGGGTGGTGGAGCTGCAGCGCACAATTACTGGCGCATCCTTGCCGATATGCAGGGATGCGCCAGTAATTGTAAATCTGCCCCTTAGACTTAACTAGGTTGTACTCAGAGAGAGGAGGAATGCGAGGGACTGAGGGGAAGGAGAGAGCCATTTGAAAGAAAAAAAGGGATTCAACGATCAGAAGTTTTAATTAAAGTTCAGTTGGTCATGCAGGATTTAGAAATATAGAAGTTGCATTTTGAGATAGCATGTAATTAGAGGATGCAAGACTGTGGAAAGAAACAGCATCAATTGAATCAAAAGATACTGATATATTAGGCTCTAGAATCCAATGAACAGTATGTCCACTACTATACTACCATTAGACCACTCCTATAGCAAGGTCAGTTGATTAACTTGGGGTTTACAAGCACAAAGTAATGGCAGCATGTATAAACTGGGAAATATCAAGAGTTTCAGACTGGTTTGAAAGAAGCAGTACCCTCAAGATCATATCAATGTGAGAAAATATATGGGTAAATAATGCAAATATTGAGAAGGAGATTCTGCAAATGCTGGAGTTGATGTCTTGTGATGTTCATCCTCAAGTTTGTCTCACAGTATTAATCATAAAAGCAAGGAGGGATCCCTTTGGATGCCTCTGGTTGTGGCATGGATCAAGATGGAGGGCAAGGACAGCTTCCCCAGACAGTGGAACTGTGCTGCCAGCATTCCTGTGGTTGAAGGGTAGAGATCCATCCACTGAGGTGGGGAGGACGTGATGGTTCTCTCTTTGTTAGGAAAGGACTGCTGACTAAACGTCCCGAAGCACGGGTCTCTGGTAAATGGTTAAGGCTGCAGAGACTGTTAGTGCAATGTGAAAGGGACCCTTTTAAGTGAGGCTCAACCTTTTATCTTTCTTGATCACAACCAAAAGCACAACTCTCACACCACTTAGTGTCTGGAGAGCCGCCAAAAAAGGACTTTTACATTCTGGTGCAGGCAGGGTTGCTTTGTCAGTTATAAATTTAGGCTTCAGGTTGCCGTACAAAGTGGAAGAAACAGTATAAAGTACAGTAAGGAGTTTACTTTAAGATGTTTAATAAGTGATAGCCTGTAAAATAAAACTCTGCAATGCTACATCCAGCCTGGTGCAAGGGTTAATAGAGCATATATTTACATACTGTTCATAAACACATATACCAAAATCGGTTTCAGTAGAAACTATTTATAATTAGTCGACTTATATTTACACTAGAGTAGCTAGACTTTTTAAATAAAGCTTCAAACTAGAGGATGTGTATAGGTCAATATCACTAAAGCTGACCATGCCCGGATACATAAATAGGTTTTTGCAATTTACACTCAATAAGACATGTAAATAAAGTAATATTAAATTGTTAAACATGCTACTAGTACATTTTGCACTTCTCTAAGAAACTGCAGAAGGATGAAAGTTTGAGTTATTATTCAAACCTGCGCTAGCTGTAGGATGCACACAGATGTGAGTGTAGAGTGTGCAATTAGTGTACATATAAGACACAAGTAACCTCCCAGCAGGACATGGTGGTAGGCTTATCATAGGTAGACAATGCTCACCTGGTGAATGCTCTAGAATATCCATGAAATTTCTCAGTGCACGTGATGGACAAGTTGTTACTTGAAGGAGTTTTATTTTCCTGCAGTATATCCCTGTCCGGGTTTGCAACACCCGCTTTCTTTACGGCAGCAGAAGAGGGTAGGGGATATCCATTTTTTCAAATGTAAATGACTTTGAAGTTGGGGCCTTTATTCCCTACAGGGCATAGATGCACTTGAGCATGTATAGCATGCTGTACAAGTTCACAACATAAAGTAACAGGCTAAATTGGAAAAAAGGCACACCCAGTCATAGAGAATCTTACTCGAGTGCAAGTACTTCAGTGTAGCTCAAATGTGTGTTTATGGATTGAGGTGAATTACATATATAAGGTGAGTTGGACCCGGCCCTTTTAGCAGGTTCACCCTGAGACTTTTTGCTTTTTCCTAGCCTGTTTCTGTGACCTGGTGTTGGTGATTTTAGGTCTCTGTGCACGTTTTCACTGTGGTACAGTGTAAAGTGTGTGAGATCTCTGTGTATGTGTGGTGAGTGACCTGCCCTCCCATAGGAATGCATGGGGAATATGTATGACCATGGTAGTTCCTGATGTGTGGGGAGTGCAGGGTCGGGTTTGGTATGTGCGAACTCGTGAGATTGAATGCTGCGCAATGATATATGCGGCATGATTGTGTCTAGTGTAGAAGTGCCACTTTTAGAAGTTGGCATATTTGTGTAATTTGTGTCTGGCTTGTGATTGGCTGGTGAGCCTGGCTCCAAGAGTCTGGGAGGGTCAGCCCCGGTGATGAATGGAGTGATTAGCATGCTGATGTGAGGGGAGGGGTGCACCTGGGCCTGAATAGGACTGGGCTTTCCCCACACAAAGCTGGCTCCACCCCCTGTGGTGCGTCTGATGTCCCTAGCCTGGCCTGTGAAAGGAGTTCCCTATAACTAGTTGTAGCTGGTTCTCACATTGCCTGCACCGTGCTAGACAAATGATTTCTCTGCATAAAAAGGGGCTGTGTCCCCTTACAAAATGTTCTTGTTTCTGACTTGAATCCTGCCAGGGGCGTGCTGCTGCTTGGGCTCAGGGGAAGTCTTGCCTCCCTGGGCCCTGCCCAGCCCCTGGATACCTGATGGACCCCTGGATGCTGGAGGATTTTCCTTGTGGGGGAGCTGTTTTGCCCCACCTTTGCTACCCAGGACTTTTGGGACCCTTTGCAATGCTTTCCTGAATTTTGCCCAAGCTTTTTGTGGCCTAAGCGCCCTGTGAGCGCTTGTTGGGGGAGAAGGCTGGTGACTTGCCTCTGGTGCTTAGAGAGCGCTTTTATGAGTGCTGTTGCAGCTTGAGGCTGCTTTCTGGGGACCCCCCCCCCCGTCATGGCTGCCTATGTCCGTGGTGTGGATGTGCAGGTGCCACCCTGCCGGTTTATTTATTTATATGGCGGGTGTCCACTCCGCTAATTGCCCAGCCTTCGTGATTTAAACTTGCACGGGAGCCCACCCCGTGTCTCACCACCGTGGCCCGGGCCGCCGAGAGAAGCTTTCGGAGGAGCAGCGCCGCCATTGGTTGGCTGCGGGAGGCTCGTCCCAGTGAGCCGCGCTCAGATTGGCCCAGTTATGCCCTTCCGGTCTCCCGTGTGCAGAGGGAGACCGGAGATACTGCCGCCGAAAGAGGAAGAGCCTGGAGCCTTGAGGGCTCCACCTTCCAAGTCCCGGTCCCGAGATGGGGGACCGGGTGAAGCTGGGCACTTTTTGAAAAGGCGGGGCTCTCAGGAGGAGAGAGCCCCGCGGTGATGGCAGGAAGCCCCGCAGAAGAAGTGCCGTTGCCCGGAGGAGCCCCCGCCAGGAGAAGAACAGCCCGGTGAGTAGAAGGGCTGGGGGGCTCCGTGTGGGCTACTGTAGGTGCATGTTCCAGGCACAGTGACGGTAAAGTGCGGCCCCGCTTAGCAGGGGGCCGCTCCAACATTTGGGGCATGATTATTTTAGGAGCTTGTGAGCTCCGCCACAGCAGGGGTATATTCTGGGCGGCCCCAAATGGCAGTGGGCCGCCCCAACGTTCTGTTAATGGTCCCTGAGGCCCGTGTCCTCCCCCAGTTGTTTTGAGAGCCACGGAGGCTCTAGGGGGCGCATTGTTGTTCTAGAGTCCAGAGGGGCTCACCGCCCACATGATGTTTAGAGCCCAGTGAGGCTCTTGGGGGACACAAGTGTTTTCAGAGCCTGTGTGGCTCCAACGTTCTGCGCAGTGTTGTGTCTGAGCCTGTGTGGCTCCAACGATTGGGCGCAGTTCTGTTCTAGGGTCAGTTCCCAGCTGCCCAGCAATTAGTGGGCAGCTGCACCGTTTAGGCGCAATGGAGAGAGTCCCTGTGTGGGACAGAGATGGCACAGAGGTTCCAGGCCTTCTACAGCTGCGCAGCACTTAGTGCCAGCTGCAACACTTAGGCCTTGTGACTGTTCTCAGCTGCCCAGCAATTAGTGGGCAGCTGCAACGTTTAGGTTTGCGCCGGTGGCGCACCCCTGACTGGCGCTGCATTGGCAGCGCGCCCTGACATTCTGGACACAGGGTTTTTGAGTCCCCTTGTTGGATGGCCAGTTGGTTAGAAAAGCACTAGGGTCCCTGTCTTTATTGTGATTGGTTAGATGTATTAACTATATCTCCTGATTAGGGTTTCCCTTTGGACATAAAAGTAACTCTTTACCACCTAATAATCAATGAATGGCTAGTAAATCTCAAAAAACCAAAAGCAAGTGCAAAGTAGACAAAAACCATGGGATCACTTAGGATAAATAACACTAAGCAACCAAAATTTATCAAAATTAAAACATGGATTTTATTTCCTCCCAAACGGGTTACAATCTAAAACATATTAAAAACAATTAATAAAAGCCACCAACAGTGACACAGTCATATATTTATATGCAAACAAAGGTAAAACAATCATGTACAGTCAAGTAAGAAAAAAACAGTTGACGCAGCGTTTCAGTGCTTTGTCTGATCTTCACACCTTCTTCAGGACGTTAATAATTGACTTGACATCTGTATTTCTATTGGGAAGAGTGTATCAATTCTTTTCCACTGTTATACTGAATACACGGCTGTTCTACCATCATTGGAGCTTCAATATTAGTGAACCACTATTCAATATGCACGGAGGGGCCACCGTTGATGCTGGGGATATTTCTTGAGACAGTTAAAAACCTGTTGTTAATTCAGGTTCGTCATAGGGTTTCTTAAACTTGAAAATATTTGTCGAAACAAAACTTCTCTTTTTTGATTTATGAAGAGAGTCTTGTATGAAAGATTCGGCCTCCCTGCTCCTCCGTGCTCTCGTCTGTGAGATTTACTAGCCATTCATTGATTATTAGGTGGTAAAGAGTTACTTTTATGTCCAAAGGGAAACCCTAATCAGGAGATATGGTTAATACATCTAACCAATCACAATAAAGACAGAGACCCTACTGCTTTTCTAACCTTAAGATCCCCCTCCCTGTCATATACTACAGGGGACCCTCCTTCCTTATTTCATGGATGGCCAGTTGGCCAGGGGGCTGGTATGTGATTTCTGCGCAATGTGATATCTATTTTTTTGATAGTAATTGCTAAGGTGATGTTTGCGCAATGTGGTTGCCTGCTATGTTTATGATGGTAATTGCCTAATGTGAGTTTTGCGCAATGTGATGTGGTGCTAGGAAATGTAATGCATTTAATATGATTAAGCACCTTGATCTTACACCTCTGAATGTTTTTAGGCATCATGTGTTTTTGCGCTATTGAGTTGTGGTCTGGCACCTCTGAATGTTTTTGATGCATCATGTGCCTTGTTCTTACACCGCTGAATGTATGTTTTATGCATCATGTGTTTTCCTTCCCTACGCCTCTGAATGTTGTGATGCATCATGTGTAATGTGTTCTTGCTTATACCCCTAATAGTATTGTGGTACTTAGGTGGTTGTTCTTTCTAGTACACGTGGTCCTAGTGAGGTCCTGGTTCCCTGCGCGACATTCTCCTAAGGTGGTTAGGGTTGCGTAGGTGGTACTTACCTGTTACCAGTGGTTACTGGTTGTGATCTATAATTGTTATTTTGTGCTATACTTATTCTAAGTTCTAGAAGTGCTATTTCTACTAAGTGCTGATTCTGACAGTGGCCCTTGTGGCCCTGTCCTGGTGTAAATAATCCCTTGTGAATATTGCCTGTGCCAGTTGGCACCATGTATATTGTGTGATACTATCTGATGTGTTTTGACTATACAAAAGTTATTTTTATATAACCTTGTGTGGAGTTCCTTTTGTGGTGTGCCTAGGATTTTGTTGCTGTTGTGTGCATGCGCAAATGCTTTACACATTGCCTCCGGAATAAGCCTGTCTGCTCGTGCCAAGCTACCAAGGGGGTGAGCAGGGGTTATCTTGGCGTGTGACTCCCTTGCCCTGACTAGAATGGTGGTTTCTGCCTAGCTTTGGCGTCAGCCTTAGCCAACCAGAAATAGCCAGTTCTAACAGTGACTATATGGGGCATGGCTAACCACCGTAGAAGATGACCACTTACTGAAGCTGCTTCGAGAACCATCGCCTAAGTCCCCTAATATCTGGCTCTGATCCGAGCGCCATCGACTTAACTATTGGGGTGAGGCTGTGAGGAGGTGACAGCGAGGACTCCCAGTGGTTGAAACGACATTCCGGGGCCCAGGAAAAACAATGCGAAGGGAAGGCCTGCCGCCCGGCCGTGGTCCACGGCCTCAGCTGCCTCCGTGGTCACGACTCTGTGGCCCCGACAGAATAAAAGCAGACCATTTGGCTCCACAGTAGCATAGACTGGACCTCCTGGATGAAGCGGTGCCCCCGGAAAGGAGCAGTTATCCGGGGCCAGAGCACTCTGCCACCCGACCGAGAGAGAACTGACCGCGCGGAGCGGGCCCACCGCAAGGGCGCAACTCTGGCCCGCGAGCGACCAGTATTTGGCCGACTGTCGGGGGCCCTTATGAGAAGCACTGAGAGGAACGGGCGAGACGCCTGAGGCGACGCCAGAGCTGCGAGCCCTGCCTCTCCAAAAGATGTCCTGAACAGAGCACTGTAGTTCGTGGAAGGTCTCCAGTGTCCAGGATCCAGGTGAGCTTGGGCAGCCCTAGGGGACGTGGGGAGGTCCGAGCTAAGGGGCCTGCCTCGCCCCCCAGGGTGTCACAGCGAGGCTCCATACTCTAAGACAATATAACATCAGCCCACCCAGTGACCTTCACCCAGCGACCCTCAATTTAAACTCCTGTCCTGTATGGTTGTGGGCTGTCTTCTACTGGAGTAAGAAGCCAGAGAAGACGTGAGAACCCCTACTGGCCCAGTGTTGAAGCGGGAGACTGCACGGGGCAAATTGCATCCTGGTGGGCTGTAAGCTTTCTCTTACCCTTATCACAGGGCGGTGGGACCTCCTCTGGGGTGACCACTGCCCAGGTGTACTGACGTCGGAGGGCCAGTCCAGAGGCGGGCACTCTGGAATTTTGGCCGCCAATATAAGATCATAAGCATCAGCCTGACGAAGCCTGAGAGAGGACACATGGGGGAAACTTAGGAGGCCGAGTAGGACTGAGAGGCCACAAACAAACTGGCACCGGCGATTACCCTATATCCTCATTCCACCTTTGCTGGATGCAGTTTCCTTCTACAGGCCGGATGCCAGGATGACAGACAGAAAAAGGGGCAAAGGGGTCTCACTAAACAAAGATTGACAAATATGCTCTTACCGGGGGACCAGACTCTCAGGAGGGCACTCAAAACCAACCCACCTCCAAAATCCCGCAAATCACGGAAGAAACTCCTATGTCCCTTTGAGACACAATGGCCGCTATTCAGGGAGTACACACTGCACTAGAATCTCAGTTAGATACAGTTACAATAGAGGTCTCCCTAATGAGAGCGGACTTCCGCAACCTGGGAACCAGAGTCAAGGAAGTGGAAGACTCAACTGTACATTTGCTACAGGGCACAAAAAGCCTTAAGACACAAGTGGGAGAACGAGAAGCATCAAACAAACTCCCAGAAGAGTGACTGGAGGATTTCAAAGGATTTTCCAATCGAAATAACATACTTATTTTGGGGGCCCCGGAATGCGCGAAGATCCAGCTGCAGACTTATTCGTGGAGGACCATATCCTCAAATGCCTCCATCTGCGGGTACTCTCCTAGTTTTTCCCTATGGAGAGAGCGCTTAGGGTGCGGTGGGCGCCCGTGGCCGGGGCCCCTGCTCACGAATGTCTGACATAATATCGACAGACAGAATATCGACATGCAAAAATATCGGAGCAAAAATATCGACAGCAAAAATATCGGAATCCTATCTTCATTAAGGTAAGTACAAAAATATCGATAAAATAATATCGTAGTACAAAAATATCGAAATCAAAAATATCGTTTTTTTAAATGTATTAATAATAATGTAAAAATAATTTTAAAATACATATAATTTTACAACTATTAAATAAAAATATTAAAACAAAATTAAAACTAATACATATACATTTAAAATAAATAAAACACTTAATAATTTAAATTAATTTTAATTTTTTTCATGTAATTTATTTGATTTAATGTAATATTTTTTTGTTTTTACCCTGTACGCCTGTACCCCAAAAACCCAAAACTGACCCTGAACCCTAAAAATATCCCTGTACCCCAAAAACCCAAAACTGACCCAGAACCCTAAAAATACCCCTTTACCCAAAAACTGAAAACTGACCCTGAACCCTAAAAATACCCCTTTACCCAAAAACTGAAAACTGACCCTGAACCCTAAAAATACCCCTTTACCCAAAAACTGTAAACTGACTCTAAACCCTAAAAATACCCCTTTACCCAAAAACTGAAAACTGACCCTGAACCCTAAAAATACCCCTTTACCCATGAACTGAAAACTGACCCAGAACCCTAAAAATACCCCTTTACCCATGAACTGAAAACTGACCCAGAACTCTAAAAATACCCCTTTACCCAAAAACTGAAAACTGACCCAGAACCCTAAAAATACCCCTTTACCCAAAAACTGAAAACTGACCCTGAACCCTAAAAATACCCCTTTACCCATGAACTGAAAACTGACCTTGAACCCTAAAAATACCCCTTTACCCAAAATTCATTAATATTATTTAATTACCAATTAATTATTAATTAACAATAACAATAAAGTAAATATATTAGCACATTTGCTGTAATTAATTAAATTTAATAATTAATATTATTTTTCCCAAATAATTAATTAAGAATAACAATAAATTATATATAAAAAAATTACTATAATTAATGTAATTAAATAATTAATATTAATTAATTACCAACTAATTAATAATTATAAATATGTAAACAATTATATTAATTAATTAACTAATTAATAGAAATTAATTACCAATTAATTATTAATTAAAATATGTACAAACATATATCAATTAATTAATTATTATTAAATGACTACCCACCCTATTCCCCTATAAACCCATAACCCGCTACAGAACATATTTATCAATTAATTAAAAATAATTAAAAATTATTTCTCAATTAATTAATTAATAATTCCTACTAATTAATAATTAATTTAACATAATTAAATTACTTCCCACCCTATTCCCCTATAAACCCACAACCCGCTACAGTAGTAAAAGACAATATTTAATTAAATTACATTAAAAATAAATAATAAAACATAATAAATACAATATAATATACACTAAATTTATTTAAAAATTGATATTACTAACATCAAAGTTATTAATTTCGATATTATTGACATCGATATTTACAACTTCGATATTACTGATATCATACCAATATCGATATTAAGACTGTCGATATTACTTACCTTCGATATTTTGTCCCATCGATATTTAAACTTCGATATTTTTGTATATCGATATTTAAAAATCGATATTTTGTCTGTGTACCCTGCTCACTGGTAACACGACTTGTTCATTTCTGGAATTGTGACTCCAGTCTCCAAACGGCCCGTACTGTCCCACCTGTACTATATATATAATGCTCATGTTAGCCTCTTCCTGTACTTAACGCTGAAAGTCCAAAGACAAAGACGAAACTTCCTTGATGTGAAAAAGGTCCTAAGGGAGAAGAGGGTGAAATATTAAATACTTTTCGTGGCAAGACTATGTATAGAATCAGAAGGCAAGGCCTGTTTCTTTACCTCTCTGGAAGAGGCCTGGGAATGGCTTGAAGGGTGGGGGCCAGTCAAGGGAGCCAGGCAGGGGCACGCCGCGAAGAGCGACAACGGCGCTAATGACTGACTACCAACTAAACCAAGTGACGGCCCCTGGCCTGACATGGCGAAACGGAACACCAACAGGAGGCCTGAGATACAGGAGAACTGAACTCCTCAGTGATGTGATGGAGCCTGTATCCTTAGACTGAGAGTGACTGATTTTGGTGCAAGAATCAGAGTACAACAAATTTTACCCGTGTGTTGTGGTGGGCTGCAATAATCTTCTGTTGGAATCCATATGGCCAAACTCGATGGTAAGGGGATGGGCAGTGTGCGAGGAGGAAGGCCTACGTTCACCAGAGTTTAGTATGCTGTGGGGGGGCTACAGACACTCTGCAAAGTTGGGGGATGGGCAGTTTTAGAACCGTCTTGCAGGGTAGCGTAGTGGGGGGCCTTTTTTCTTCCTGTCTGGGTTTTTTGTGTTCATAAACTACAGATAGGTACAGTGGGAAAGTGTCACCAGGGTGGGGAGAGAAGGTCTCCCAACACCTCAATTTCGTTTGGAATATCCCCATTAGGACAGGGGACTAAGGGGAGCTATGTCACACTAAACAATATATCATTGAAGAACCTGCCAAAAATACAAAAACATGGCTTGGATGAGATCCGTTGAGGAAGACAGTGAAAACCACCCTACATAAACAAATGACCACACGTAAGGAGGCGACTAGATCGGATCTTCGTCTCCTGTCTTGGAATGTCGTGGAATGTAAACGGTCTGGTGGATACAATCAAGATGGGGATAGTGCTGTAATACATCAAACGACACTCTCCAGACGTCATCTTACTACAAAGAAACACCAGTTTAATAATGACTGTAGGGCACTGGACCGCTGGGGCTACAAAATGGTGGCACACAAGGGATATACTTCTAGCTCCCGGGGCACAGGAATCCTCGCTAGGAAGTGTTTCCCTCATTCGATAGACATAGTTTGGATAGATACGCAGGGTAGTTATGCAGCTCCATCCACAAATGTGAAGTGCACCACAGATATAGGTTTCCACAGTAATTGTGAACTTTTCGATACTTTAACTTCTTACTTCAATTCAACTGAACTCAATTGAATACTCTTCCCTCCATCATGCGATTTTTAAAGAGTCCTTGTTTTTGTAGGCACATTGTGTTATATGCTTTTTTTAATTTTAACTGTGGTCTATATACATGTTGTATTGCATTTTTATATGTATGTTGTATTATACACTATATGTTTTTGTATTCTTTAACAGTCCTGATGAAGTCCACAGGCAGTGGATGAAACGCGTTGGCTGTTGTTATACTACTTTTGTGAAAAAATAAAGAATACATGATGAACAATATCGATGGAATGGACTAATTTACTGTGGAAACCTATATCTGTGGTGCACTCCACATTTGTGGATGGACTTGTCTTGATGTTTGGATCGCTCTCCGGAAACAGCGGGAGCAAGTCAAAGTGCACACTACGTGGCTTTAAACTACTGTTTCTTGGACTCTATTTTGGACATTACGAGGGAGGTGTGGCTGCTATATAGGCTTGTGTTTCATTGTTTTCCATAGATATGCAGCTCTGATGGGCTCGTGGGAGAGGGAGAAGAACAGTATTATTTCGGTTTAGGTACCACCTACCTTACACAGCACCACCCTCCTAGACATAGATACACTCATGGTTCAATTACCAAAGGGCAAGTTCATGATGGGAGGCAACTTCAATATGGCACTATGAGACACCTCAGACCGGTACCCATACAGGCAAACATCCCCATCTAAGATTCCTTTGTCAAATTTTTGGAAGCATTAGGAATGATAGTGTCTGGAAAGCTCTTAACCCTTCTACATAACACTCTATATTCCACTCAGGGGCCCACAGCAGTATGTCAAGTATTGACTTTCTTATCTCGTCAGCCTCCTCCCACTGAAGTTTCGAGAGGTGAGACACCTGGCGAGGGGTATATCGGATCACCCCCTGAACTGGACAAAATACCGCCGGGCACTCCACTCGAGAGGGACACAATCTTTATAAATCCATGGTACCTGAGACTCCCAACAGCGCAGGAGGAATTAATGAAACAAACAATCCATTATTTTAAGGAAAACAAACTTTTAGTTACCTCCTCATTAACGCTTTGGAAGGCCTACAAGACCATAACCAGAGGCCATGCTCTGTCATTGATGTTGAGACACAAACAGGAGAGGGATGCCAAGATAGAGACACTGAAGTGAGAAATCCTGGAGTTAGAATCTCAACTGGGGGCTACAACACCATTAGATACACTGCACAGCCTGCATTTGAAACAGTGGGAAGATAAAGATATAGTAGCAGAAGCGGCTGGAACAAAATATAGGGCTACGCAGCATTGGGTATACAAACTGGGAGATGGGAAAAGTAAACTACTTGCCTGGCTGGAAAGGTGGGACCGTCCGAAAAGATGAGTAGCAGCGCTGGAATCAGCAGATGGACAAAATCTGAGTGACCCACAAGTAATTGCTGATACATTTGCGACCTACTATACCAGGCTCTACTTCGCCAGTATAGCTGGTTTGGAGCAGGATGCCCTGGCGTTATTGACTTTCAGACTGCTCCCTACCCTCTCGTCAGATGAAGTAGCAATATTAGACAATAGTACCCACAGAGGAGGAAGTAAAGCAGGCTATCCAAGCACTAAATCAGGAAAGGCGACAGGGCCTAATGGTATGCCCATAGAACTATATAAGGTCACAGCATTCAACGTAGGGTCTTACCTCCTAAAAAGGTTTGAAGAAAGCAGGAAGGTGGGCCTGTTCCGCGAGGAACAGAAGCTCACTTTGGTGGTCTAATACACAAGGAGGTCAAGCCACCGGAACATTGTGCCTCTTATAGACCTATTTCTTTACTCAACACAGAGGCAAAAATCCTTGCTAATCTACCAGCTCTGCGTCTAACACCATTAATGATGAAGCTGATCCATCCTGACCAATGGATTCATTAACCGGTCGACACACAGCCCTTAATTTGTGCCGACTCCACGGAGTTCTAGGAGGTGCACACACAATCAAGGAAGATGCAGCAATCCTCTCCCTCGATGCCCGCATGTCCTTTGATACATTGGAGTGGCCCTACCTCTATGCCGTCCTTAAACACATGGGCTTCGACCCCAGATTTCTTTCCTGGCTACGACTGCTATTAAAACACAGCCGCTGGTGAGAGTGGTGGTGAACGGTAAAGAGTCTGGAACTTTTTCCCTCCACCAAAGGACCAGGCAGGGCTGCCCACTATCCCCCTTAATATTTGCATTGATTCTTGAGCCTCTGGCGGTGTGGATTAGAGGTCACCCACTGATCTGAAGCCTAAGGTGGATCCCGGAATGGGAGGAAAGGCTATCACTTCATGCCGTTGATATACTTCAGCACGTGGCCTCCCCCAGGTCATCCATTTCAAGACTGATGGGTATCATTTTAATTTTCGGGCAATACTATGGTTATAGTATAGTCCATAATATTTTTTTACATGGACCGGCACCTCGCCTCCCAGCGGAGTTCCATGCCCGCGTTGTTGAGGAGGGTTTCCGATATCTGGACATACATATCACCACCGACTCAAACATATTCGCTACTCAAAATCAAGTAGGCCTATTGACCCATCTAAAGAGCAACGTCTGACACTGGAGGTCTCTCCCACTGTCCCTATTGGGGAGAGCGGCACTTTTTAAAACGCTGGCATTGCCCTGTTTCCTATACGTATAACAAACTCCCCCTATCTGGTGCCTTACACATATTTAAAAAAAAAACCCTTCTAAATATTCCAAGCTAGTGAAGCCAATAAATAATATTTTTCCACTAGCCAGGGAATTTTTAACCTTTTTCATTTTTCTCACTTTCACTAGTTAGGTCCCTACACTTCACTGACACTTCTGCACCAACACATAGCCTTTGTCACCATTATTCAGTGCTCCCGCGTAGTCCGCTGGTCGCAGCACGCCCCGCCCCGTAGAGGGACGGGAAGACCCCCATGATGAAGTATGACACTATTGGATTTTTTTAGTGTGTGAGGGGTATTTCAAAAGCACATAAATGCTCTCATCTTTCCACTGTTTAAGAGAGAGCTGCACCACAGAAATAAACAAAAATAAAAATAAAACCACTACACGTTGATAGAATCTCTTTGTTTATACAAGATTTTTTAGGAGGGTGATTCTATCACTGCCTCTACACTTCCCCTTTTGTTTTGGAATTACTGGCAGCGTGCAGCTGCGGAAGTCTATCAGAATATGTTACTCTGAAGACCACCCCGTGATTCTGCACTCCGCGGCATCTTATCCTGGGAAGAATCAAGGAACCTGTGCATCTCTGTTCTAACAATGGCCGACCTAGGCCTTGCCTTTACCGAAGACAAAATCTCCAACCTAATGTCCACTCTGGGGACCTTCGAGGGACTCAGTACAGTAGGTCCATCAACAAAACATAATGACTCGGATGAATTGGAAGAGCTGAGGAGAACCCAGATCAAAACCGCAATCCATGGGCTATTGATGTCGGAATATCTAAAGGTCAATACTGCTCCAGCTGGCCTAATAGTTCGCAACGAACCATTTATATTTCTCGACGACAAGACATTTAAGATAGACTGGTCACAAATCTTGTGGCTTTGCACACGAGACTGGATCGTACTCATAATAAAAACAGCTAGCAGACTGGCAACAGATCTCAAAGTAGAGATACAAACAATAGAAGTACGACTCAAAAACTATGAATCACCAGCAACCCTGAAAAAGTATTTGGATGAACTTAACAAAACCTTAAATGAATTTGAAATCACTTTAAAAGAGAACAAGTATGAGAAACTAAAAAAAGACACTAGTCGATGGACAAAAGAGAGAATATATCCTTACATCAAGGATGACTACAAACCATCACGTGACAACATCACGGATGATGAATCATCAGATACTGGATCTAACAGCTCCAACTCAAGCAGAAATAAAAGCCCAAGATTTCAGGGCCCGCGAAGAAATTTCCGCCGCCCTAACTACAGTGGAAAAGAGGCTGGAATAACTATCAACAGCCTATGATGTACCCTCCACAACAATATGGCCCACCGCTCTTCCAACATCCGCATGGATCTTTCCCACAATGGGGATACCAACAGCAAGATTTCAGCTACTTTGACCAATCGGCTCCTTTTTTAGGATCACGCCAAGGACGGAGCAAGGGGAGAAACCGGAGGGGGTCCACTGTGCATTGGAACACCGGAGAGGAAAAAACCCAGAGGATGTCAACAAGAAGCATGACGGGCGCACTGAGGACCCAGAAATGAGCCTAGTGGTCAATCTGACCAATACTGAATTGACTGAACCTCAAAAGAAAGTATTGGAAAAAGGCTTAGGATACGTCCCCACTGCCAACATGGATAAATTCCATCTCTGTAAGGAGGTTCAAGAATTTATAAGACGACTAAAACTTCAGGTGTTTTTCAAAGACAAAGAGGATAACAGTGAACAAGGCGATACCGGATTAAAACCAAAATCTACATTTACCCCAATGGATAACACCCTTCCCACCGAACTTCTCACCTTCGAGAAAGCGGTCATGAAAGACCTTGATGAACTCGACCCACAAGACAGAAAAATCTTCCAGAACATTTCCAAGGAAGAAAGACAAGCACTGCGGGAACTGAGCAACAACACAAATATCGTAATAAAACCAGCAGACAAGGGGGGAGCCATTGTGATACAGAGCAAAGAATAATACGACAGGGAATGTACCAGACTGCTACAAGACCAACGCAATTACACGGTCCTTCGCTATGACCCCACCGAGAATATAACCATCAAGATCAAGACAATGGTGGAGGAAGCCTTGACCCACAACTGGATCACCAAAAAAGAAGGAGATTTCCTGTGTCAGAAAAAACCAAAAACCCCATACCTGTACACCCTACCGAAGATCCATAAAAATCTGCAGAACCCCCCGGGGCGACCGATCGTCTCAGAGATTGGGTCGGTACTAGAACCTGTATCTAGATTTGCAGGCGCCTTCCTCAGACCCATTGTCCAAAGAACATCTACCTATCTAAAGGATACAAAGGATGTGTTGAACCTACTGGAAGAATTGACATTTGACCCGAACACACAGCTTCTAATCAGCTGCGATGTAGAGAGCCTTTATACTAGCCTGCCCCACAACGAGACTCTTTTGATAATCGAAGACGTATTATTCGAAGACGATTGGGACTACCAAACCCCACGGAATGTGGTCACAGAATGTTGCTCTCTGGCATTGAAAGAGAATTTTTTCGAGCATAATGGAACCCTCTACCTGCAAATACACGGGACCAGCATGGGGAGCACATTTGCTCCCAGCATAGCTGGTCTCTATGTGTACCAATTGGAGGTCACAAAGATATTGAACCAGAGGAACCCTTTCAGACCAAACATCAGGGTTTGGAAAAGATACATCGATGATATCCTTATCATCTGGGATGGAGATGAAAGGACAGCAAAACAGTTCCTAACCTGGTTAAACTTCGAAGACAAATTTCTTAAATTCATCAGCGTCACCTCCAACAGCAACCTTGTATTTCTGGATTTAAACATCTTTCCAACAAATGGCAGACTGATGACAACTACCCATTTTAAGAGCACTTCCAAAAACTGTTTGCTCATGTATCAGAGCTTCCACCCAAAACATTTACGGGACAATCTACCGTATGGTATCCCGTAAATCTATACAAGTCTGCCATAGCCAGGGCTAAATCTTGTTATTTCTCCAATAAGATCTTGAATTCCATCAACAAGTCCAAAGACATCTTTTCTATTGTTGAGGAATTATCGAATCCGGCGAGAGTCACCATCGCTCCTCTCCCTTCCCAGCTATTGTGTGATTCTCTGAATCAATTCTTTGTGGACAAAATTGTCAAAATTAAAACCAGCATTTCTGTCCACGTCTCTTCAGTTTCCCCTCCTCCCATTCCTTTCCTTTCCCATCGCACCGACACCCTCACCCAGCTCCCACTCATTTCTGAAGACAAATTCCTTTCCCTTCTGTTTAAAGTCTCCTCCGGATCTCCTAGCGATTGTTGCCCCCCGTCGGCCCTACGAGAAGCCTTCACTTCATGCCCGGACCCCCCTTAGCTCTTCTAAATAACTCCTTGACTACGGGGGTGGTCCCAGGATCTTTTAAACGGGCAGAAGTGGTCGCTATCTTGAAAAAACCCACGGCTGACCAGTCCAACATGAGCAACTATCGCCCAATTTCTCTCCTCCCCTTCCTCAGTAAGGTTTTGGAGTCTCACGTTACCCAAACCCTTACCTCTTTTGTGGAAGACTCCTGTGTTTTGGACCCCCAGCAGGCTGGATTTAGACCAGCACATTCCACAGAAGCAGTCATCCTCTCTGTGATGGACGAACTTCGCAGGGGCGCCGACACTAACATCTGTCAGGCCCTGGTCCTTTTGGATCTGTCAGCCGCCTTTGACACGGTCGACCATGACATCCTGGTCGACCGTGTCAGAGAGGCTGGCATCCAGGGCACTGCCCTGGACTGGGTGCGCTCTTTCCTGACCCACCGCCACCAGGCCGTCAGGCTGTCTCAGTTCTCCGCCTCTCAAGTCGAGCTGACCTGTGGTGTCCCTCAGGGCTCTTCCCTTTCCCCTCTTCTTTTTAATTTATATTTGGCCCGTTAATCCGTTCCCTTCACCGTTTCAATGTCTCCGCATTTAACTATGCGGATGACATTCAATTGGTCTTCACCATTGACTCCGGGTCCGAATCCATCTCTACCTTTCAAAATACCCTTTGTTTCATCAGTGATTGGATGGGCGCAAACCACCTAAAACTCAACCCCGACAAGACCGAGCTGGTGCTTGTCGGGGGACCCTCCAATCCTTGGCATCCCTCCTTCTGGCCGGCCAGCCTGGGTACCCCGCCTTGTCCTGTCAATTCAGCAAAAAGTCTGGGTGTTGTCATCAGCAACGATCTATCGATGACACCCCAGATTAGTGCCGTAGTCTCCTCTAGTCATTTTCAGCTCAGGAAGATACGCAAGATCTCTCGCCTACTTACCACCGATGCCCTCACTTTGGCCTTACTTGCGTTAGTCATGTCTAGGCTTGACTACGCGAACGTATTATATGTAGGCATCCCTGTTTACCAACTTAGGAGACTCCAGCTGATTCAAAATCAGGCCGCCCGTCTGATTTATCATCAGCCGAGAGATCAACATGTCCAACCGCTTTTAAAGGATCTCCACTGGCTCCCGGTCTCTGCTCGTTGCAAATTCAAGCTGGGTTGTATCATCTTCAAATCCCTCTCTGGTCAGGGCCCCGTTTTCATTTCTTCTCTGCTTCATCCCTATGTCCCCCCCCGCACCCTCCGGTCCTCCCATATGGCCCTTTTATCTGTTCCCAGATTCAAGCGGAAGAAACACGGTGGCCTTAGGTTCTCCTTCCTAGCCCCGTCCTTTTGGAATTCTTTACCTCTCCCGCTCAGGCTATCCTCCCCCTATTCCAGTTTCAGATCCTCCCTCAAAACTCACCTCTTCACTGAAGCCTACAATTAAATTCTTATTTATTGTTATGTTAGCTCTGTCTCTCTCTGCTCTCTCCAAACAGCGCCAAGGAACCTAATGGTGTTAGTGCGCTCAACAAATTAATTTAACATAACATAACATAACATTTAACATGGCCAGTTCCTGCGTCTCCGCAGGAACTGTACAGAAATTGACAATTTCAAACAACAGTCAAAAGACCTACGAAAGAAATTGGAAACTCGGAGGTACCCCAGCAGAATCATAGATCAGGCTTATAAAAGGGCAAGAAACAGTTGCAGAGAAAGCCTCCTCGAAGAAAAAACACCTAAGGAGGAAGAACGTAGACCCATCTGTGTCACCACGTACAATACGAGTTCAGATCAGGTGACTAAAATCATCACAAGAAATTGGAAGATTCTAAACAGTGGTGGTCTAGATATACCAAAACCTATCTTTTCCCACAAGAAAGCGCAAAGTGTCAAAGATATTCTGGTGCATACCAGACCAAAGACAGAAAGAATCAGCATACCAAAAAATCCCAATTTTGTACAAGGACACTATCCATGTGGAGGTTGCAAGGTGTGTTGTCTAACCAAAATGAGCAAGACACTTACGTTCAATAATGGATCGAAATGGGAACAGAGAGGCTTCAGTAACTGCAACAGTCTGAATGTTGTGTATTTAATCACCTGCCCGTGCAAACTTGAATATGTCGGTATGACTAGCAGGGCTGTGAAAATCAGAATAGGCGAACACAAGAGTACCATAAAATGCAAAAAAAACAGCACAAAATTAACCAACCATTTTTTAGAGAAGGGCCACAGACCTGAGGACATCGCTTGGACGGTCATAGAGTTGGTGGACAATGAGAATCACCTTCTCGAAAAAGAACAAAGGTGGGTTTTCCGAATTAAATCTAACAAGAATGGTCTGAACGATGAAATACCATGGGGCCAACTATGATCAATGTCACTATCTTTCCCCAGTAAAACTGATAATCGAAGTCCTTATTAAGCATGGGCGAATTTTGAGGATCTCGCGTTCGCGAATTTTGCGGATTTGCGAATTCGCAATCCGCAAAATCCGCGAATTCCCGCGAATTTGCGGATTTTTTTTTTTTTGTGTTCGCCCGTGTTTCTGCCAGTTTGCGAGGGTTTTTACAATTTCGCAATTTGCGAACTTACCTGTCGGGTCGCAAGTTTCGCGAACTTGTTGTTTCTACGTGTCCAGCCTGTTTGGGACACTCTTCTTCATCACTGCCACTCTCTGTCACCACTGCCACTCTCTGACTACTCATGCCACCCTCTGGCCCACCCATGCCACCCTCTGTTTCATCACCACACCCTCTGGTTGTCCAGTGTACATTATTTTCGGCAAAGCAAAGCACACCTTCCCTGCCTCAAGTGACCTGAATTAATTTGGGGCTGATTAATGTGTCACAGAATATTTTTTTAGCTGGCACCTGCTTCCTTAGTGCGCCCTGATTAGTGATCTTTTGCACTTGCTAAGTGCTTTCATTGTTGCAAAATTAGTTACAACACCTGCCCTGCCCCAACTGACAATAATGAATTAGGGGCTGATTAATGGATTTTAACTTCCAGCCTGGCTCCTGCTTGTCTCCCTTAGCTGTAATTCAGGACCTTTGTGGCATATGTGTAACTATTCTGAGGTTCAGAGCAGGGTCACATAATAGTTGCAACTGGCAACTGAACTCTGGAGGGGCCCCTCAGGAAGCACTACAGGAAATGGCTACTAATGATGAGCCTGAACTTTTGAACCTGGCAAGTAGTTTCAGTTTTGCTAAGATCGTATTTCTGCAATTTAGCACTTATTCGCGGGGCGCGAAGTTGTACTGGGAAGCCGCGAACTCACGCAAACAGTGCGAGCAGTGCGAGCAAAATCCGCTGCTCGCGGATTTGCGGATTTTGCGGGAGATTCGCAAATCTCGCGGATTGCGGATTTCCCGAAAATCCGCAAAATCCGCGAGCGGAACGGATTTTCCGCCCATGCTTAGTCCTTATTGACTACACCTGCCTGGGCCAAAAGTCATCCCTACTCCATACTCGTGTGTAATACCAAGCACCACATCTACTAATGTCTGCTCTGCCACCCGCAACTGCCCAAACCGTGATTTTATTTAGCTCTTTGACACAGACAAAATGTTTTTATTCACATTCCCATTCTGATTCTACACACCGCGCAAATTACGAAGCCATCAGCCGGCAACAATCACTAACACAAAAGAAGAAAGACTTCCGGGAACCAAGCTCCCGTTCGAACGTTGTTCCATTGTAGGCGGCCATCTTGGGTTAGCGGTTCAGCTTCTCGTTGACACGAGACACATCGGATGACAACACGGTCTGTTTGTTTTAAATACTGCGAACAGCGAGATGGCAGTAACCCACGGAGCGGCACAAGGGTAGGAATGAGGCATTGAACTCTGGCGGTATATGTAAGTAATAGACTCTGACCACGAGTCTCTAACAACTTTGGTCTTGGTAGTTATAGATCGACCATGTAGAAATCGGGGATTTACGTAAGGGTGCGGTTTTCTTTTACAGACCACCAAAAGAAAAACCCTTCGTCTGCCGACTCATGGGGCATGAAACTTGTGTCTAATGAGTATGTATTAACATCCTTACTTTAGCCTGGGATAGATTTACGCTGAAAAGATATACATGTATTGTTTTATCTGAGAGTGTAATCGGTCTCCTCGGACCCTTCCCTTTTTAATGATGCTCCCTGTTTGCATTGAGTGACGTGTGTGTGTGCATTTAGAGTTGACATAGCCTTCATACCTATGGAGCGAACGACCTGATGAATCAGGGGAGTGATATCTTTCCATCCCCTAACATATGACGCCTGTAATGCGTGCTTCTTATGTGTAATTTTGCCAAAAAACAGTAATTTTGCAAAAGAATAGTTTTTTCTGGATACTAAATCATGGACATAAGTATCCGAAACACGCAGTGATTTATTGTGCTTTGTTTCTTTTTCCATTTTTCTTTACAGAGACAGCAATAGGTCAATGTTTTTGACGAGATTAAGAGAAAATTATTATTTTTCTCCACGGGGCCAGCTCATGCCCCATAGTCCAAACTAGCAGCTTATTTTTGCTGACGGTTTGTAGGACAATAGGCTGACAATTTACAACCGAGCATTTCCCAGTAGGGACCACCATAAGGTCCTGATGAGTAGGCAGTAGGGGACTGCCTACGAAACATGTTGACCAGGTAGCCAGCTAATTGCTCTACCACAAAACCCCCTTCTTAATATTCCCAGCTAGGGAAGCGAATAAATAATTTTTTTCCACTAGCCAGGGAATTTTTAACCTTTTTCATTTTTCTCACTTTCACTAGTTAGGTCCCTACACTTCACTGACACTTCTGCACCAACACATAGCCTTTGTCACCATTATTCAGTGCTCCCACGTAGTCCGCTGGTCGCAGCACGCCCTGCCCCGTAGAGGGACGGGAAGACCCCCATGATGAAGCATGACACTATTGGATTTTTTTAGTGTGTGAGGGGTATTTTAAAAGCACATAAATGCTCTCATCTTTCCACTGTTTAAGAGAGAGCTGCACCACAGAAATAAACAAAAATAAAAATAAAACCACTACACGTTGATAGGATCTCTTTGTTTATACAAGATTTTTTAGGAGGGTGATTCTATCACTGCCTCTACACTTCCTTTTTGTTTTGACATATTTCAAGGCAACAGATGGTGAGATGAAGACCGGTTGTGGGATGGGGGCTCCTCACATATTGATCTGGCGAAACTCATGAGGGGATGGTATGACGGTGGGACAGCTCTACCAGATCTACAGTCCTTTTACAGAGCGGCACAATTGACGACTATTAATCAGTGGGAAGACCAGCCAGAGGAGGTGCCAGCTATTGTAGAGACCGTTTAGTCCTACAGCTGGGAGACTACCGCAGTGCACTTTACACCGATCCCTGACGACTCCATCTGGAGGGACCGACAGCGCTAAAAGTTAATCTCTGGCACACAACCCTACGAAAGCTAGGATGGGAAAAGTAACTCACACGTGTTACACCCCTGTGGGGCTCTGAATTACTGGGGCACAAAAGGCAGGGGCCCGATAAATGGGACCTGATAGGAATATCCACAGTGTGGGACTTATGCACTACTGAGGGAATAATTCCATTTGCAGACCTACAAAAAGCCCATGAACTATCCCACCTCGGACACCTTCTGCTATTTACAAACCTGACATGCTCTCCGAGAAGCGCTGCAACTGGAGAATTCTTACCCAAGTCGGCCCTCCCTTGAAAATTGTTTGCTTGAGGAACACCTCACTACTAGGGCTATCTCACTAGTGTATCAAAAACTCATAAATAACTCTCCTGATACTTTAACCCAGTTACAAGAAGATTGGGTAGTAGATCTAGATGACCTGCAGCAGGAAGGCTGGCCTGAAGCCTTGGCATCACCACAAGAGGGTTCAAACCAACTACATTTTTGCTTATTGCAGCTAAAGATACTGCAGAGGGTCTATATTTCCTGCACTACATTGGTAAAAATGGGTAAACAATCTGACACAGTATCTCAGAAACTGCGGGCAAATAGGGACGTTTTTTCATATCCTTTGAGGATGCCCAGCGATCCAATCCTTTTGGGAAGCAGTTTGGGAGGCCACAGATCTGACCCAGGCTGAACAAACATGGGTCACATTCGGCATGATGATAGCCAAACGTAACATAGCTCCACTATGGGTGGGTGAGACAAATGCCCCGTCCCTCAGGGGATGGAAAAGGGATTTACATTATTGCATGGTAGCCGAAAGAACAGTATATGAAAGTAGAGAAAGTCCCCGGAAATGAGAAAAGATCTGGGGAAAATGGAACTTATATAGGGGAAGCCCGTATTGCCTCAAGAGTCAATGCTTAAGTTTCTATTCCAAGGGAGAACACGTTATGATTCAGACTGCTGGCAATGAGAATGTGATCACGCATGCCTGTTTTTTTGTAAAACAAGTAAATTGTGACACTGCTTGCTGAATTCCAAACTGACGTCCATTAACTATTATACAGTGCGATATTTGTAATGTGATAATTGCTTTGCTGTAAATAGACATAAAAAATAAAAAATGTGACTATATATATCTGATGCAGCAGTATATCTGATGCAGCAGCATTTCTGTTTCGAGGGAGGAGAGGCTAATAGTGTGCTGCCCTTGCGCCTGGTGAAAGATTTCACATTTTTGGACGCTTCAATAAGCGACACTCCCAAAACAGGAATTACAGTTCCCAGGAGTCACTGAGGTCCTCTAGTGCTGGAAATGGCAGCAGCCATCTTGGATTGCTAGGCGGAGCTTCACTGGTGTTTTCACTTCCTAGGAGGCAATTGAGTTACTATGTTGTTGCAGATAGGATCATTACTTTGTAAATCTGCGGCTTGTGTTGGAGGAACGTTATCTTCGTGAATCGTTTACTGAGATCATATCCGTAATACGTTTTCTGGGAGCCACGTTGTTTGGACACATATAAACTTTGAACTGTTCTTAAATTATACTTTCAGGACATTTTAAAGTCTGTTGTACTTGAATTCTTTTGTGTAGGAACAAAACGATTTCTATTTTCAAAGCATCATTATTTACAACATGTATAAATAATGCTTTATTAAACCTTCAAGTAATATTTTAGCAAATGATGTATATGCCATTCAGAGTAGGAATCACAGACTACTATCAAATCTAAATTACCTTTCACTTACGCCCGACACAAAATCAGAACCTAAACCAATCAATATCAGAAGTCCATACAAATTAAGTTAGCTGTAGTTCTCTTGCAAACTGGCAGTTAATTAAATTAGCATTTCCATAGTTATTGATATCTTCTTGTATTTCAGTTTAAGGAAAGTCAGCTTTCTACTAAGGACACTGAGAGTTGGTCCACAGATGTCTCTTTACCTTAGATAGAAGCAGTGCTTAATTTGTGAAAAAGTAAGTGCCAGGGCCATCGTCAGGAAGCTACCACACCTTATACCACCCATTGCTACTGCCAACGCTGCCAATGATAGTTCATACACAACTACTAATCATCACACTGCTAAAGTGTGACAGATCAGACTGTTCGAGGGCCACAAAGATATGAGTCTTAAGTATTAGTTGTTATTGCAGTATATTAAATTTATAAACAATTGTTGTTCGGCTCATGTGTAAATTACTCAAACACCACCACCATGTGGCAGCTGTCATAAGTGCCAATGCTGACATTTAAGTCAGTGGGAGCTCATTTGCTGTCTTCTGCTGCTGTGTTACAACTGCGGGGGGCCAGGACTGCAAGCCCCAACTTCCAAAGCATCTTGCACGCCGCGACCGTCAGTTTCGCATGTCAGGAGGCACTTAAAACTCGACCGGTGCTCCTTGGCCCGGGCCAAGGGTGGGCTCGTCTGCGCCCATACGCGGCTAGCCGAGGCTGGGCTGTGCCACCCCTCCAGGGTCCGAGGCACGAACTTCTGAGCCACGGTAAGAGGACATATATTCATCGCACAATAGTACAGCCGTTTAATCGTTTCTTTCAGTGGCTTTCTTTTCTACTCTTAATCATGGGAAAACGCAAGCTTGCAGCCGCCTTGTCAGGCAGTAAACACAAAAATGCTAAACTAAGTTCCCCAGTAACTAATTATTTAAACACTGCAATCAACAATGACATTATTAATGTAGAGAGTCCCTTGTTCACTTTGCCACTGGATTCAAGCAAGTCTGGCTGAAGACGGCTATAATGCCAGAAACCGGTCCTAGGAAGCTTGTTTCCGGTCCAGGGAAGGCATGGCTTGGCAGTTCGGGCTGGAAGGTCCCCATGAGGCACAGGGTCAGACTGATTTGCATTTGGACAGTCTGAACTGGGGTGGCAGAGAGGGCTAAAGAACGGTGATAGATTAAACCCAAGTCTGTTGACTGGGTGTGAGTGTTTGATTGGTTCAGATGCTCCGTACATCACCACCCCCTTTTGTACCACTTTGTTTGCCATAAGTTGGCAGGGTATGTTCAGACGTGAGTCCCTTGCTCACTTTGCCCCTGGATTCAAGCAAGCCTGGCTGAAGACGGCTGTAATGCCAGAAACCGGTCCTAGGAAGCTTGTTTCCGGTCCAGGGAAGGCATGGCTTGGCAGTTCGGGCTGGACTGTTCCCATGAGGCACAGGGTCAGACTGATTTGCATATGGCCATGTCTAAACTGGGGGGGCAGAGTGGGCTAAAGAACGGTGATGGATTAAACCCAGATCTGTTGACTGGGTGTGAGTGTCTTATTGGTTCATATGCTCCGTCCATCACCACCCCCTTTTGTACCACAAGGAAGGGAAGAGCACTCCAGGTGTGGAATTTGTGACAGACTGTGCCCAAACCTTGGCGCTTTTAAAAATAAGCATTGGCAATGCAATAGGTTTCGCATTTGCAACATTTTAAGCTATTGGTATTATAAATGACAATGCCTTTTATTAATCTGTTTTCAAAACCAACACAGATAAAAGGTTTGTCATTTACAATGCCAATAGCTCAAAGTCTCGCAAATGTGAGACCTATTCCACTGTTAATGCTTGTTTATGTTTGTGAAGAACAAACTTTGACAAACTTGTATACTGAGCGATGTTTAGTAAATTCAAAGTTAAAAAAGCACATACAAAGAAAATCACAATCTACAAGTTAAAAAAACAGCAAACAAAGCAAGAACTTAAAATGTACCAAGAACATGAGGGGTTCCCATACAAATTATTATATCTCTTTTCAACTGCACCGACCCATATAAACCTACTCATGAAGCAATGTACAAACTCTGCCCTGAAAAAACAATTACAGACACATGGTTCAGATGGTCAGCGGTTATTGACCTGAACTGCCTCACTGCACTTCTAATAATTACAAATAGTTTCACTGGGACCTGGTTAGAAGCATTAGGTAATGCAGTCATTAACGGCAAAGAAAAAGGTTTAAAAGGTAACAAAAAAAACCCAGAAGAATGAACGTTGTCCAGCTGGATTTTGGAATAGGCTGAAAACAAAATGGAGAACATCTAAGTTCACTGCAGCTACACCTTAGAATTGGGATCTATTAGTCTATATTGATTTAAACTAGTATTTGTGTTTTACCAGTACAAATTCCCTTCTTAATTACATACATTCTTAATTTTATACATTTTGTATTTATCATATGTACAATGATACACTATAAACAACTGATAGGATGTAAATGGATCCAGTTTAAACCACTTCATAACTGTTCAAGTATAACCATTCATAATTGTTCATGTAGAATTTTCACCACAGTCAGCCACCTGACCACAAACTAACAATTTAAAGCTTAACAAAGGTTGTTTCTAAACAAGTTCTTACAATTCACAGAACTACTTGTATAATGTGTTGGCCACTCAGGCATGGCATACAGCACACAAGGTCTGACCGCCTCCTACCCCAGATAACCCACACAAATTAGTGAGCCATCAGCCACACATAGGGTGAATTACAAGATTTTTTCAAGCCTAGCCTACAAAGCAAATCAGTCATTCCCTTCTACCTCGCCGAACGGGTAGTGGCTTTAAACACCCCTATTCGTTCCATGAGATCAGCTAACCATTAACCTCTAATCGCGAAAAGTTCTGTCTATCCCCCCTATGTGCTCCCTCAAAGTTCTAACTCTTTCGACTACTCAGAACTCATTCATGGAAATAAATGTCTTCCAAATCACATCAGTGGCACGCTCTTCCTTACATAATTCAAATAAATAAATAACTCACCTCACTGAAGCGAGGCCTAACTCGACCTTCAACCTCCCACCAGTAGCCCAGTCCTTAAATGTAAGTATGTATATATAGTATATAACAGTAAGTGCGTTATCATTATTCGTATGCATGGATGTGCAATGCTGCAACACCTCAAAACATTTTCTTTTACTACTAGCAGCTATGCAAATAACTATCTTTAGCTTTAAAACGAAATAAAGTGAAAGCGCCCATGAGTGTATTTAAAGTAAGTGGAGCGCTGCTGCAAATACAAACAAGAAGGGTGCCATTTCCATGCGCTCTGACGTTTCTACTTCAGCAAGTCGGGAATTAAGGAAATAGTGCATCCAACCTCTTAATGAAAGATAAGTGCAGGGACACATGAAAGAGGGGCAGTCATGATGGTAGGTAACAACAGGAGACAGGGAGGTACTAAGGAGGGATATAAGCCTATTACCAAATCCTTCGTCCAAGATTTACAAAGGACAGTCATAAAAGCCAATACAAAATAGGGGCGGAGAGTGGATGCAGCTTCAAATCTATACCTCAATACAGCATGTCTTGAAGAGACAGCACAAGCGCTTCCTAGCTAAAACCTAAAAATGAGTGTAGAAAACATTTAATGTCTTATCAGCTGTTTTCCTTATTTTATTTTATAAAATGTGTAATGCTGCTCTGTCTGTGTTCTGGGATGTGGTCTTTTCAAAAATACTCTTTACCTTTTTTAAGGATATGAAATAAAAAAGAAGCCCTAGGTGTCTAGCTCTGTGACACCCGAGCACCTGAGCCACTTGTGTACCCCATCTAGGGTGGGACTGTGAAAACAAATAGGCCCAGGCACCAAGGCAGGACTGGCGTAATGGGCATCGGGTGGGAGGAAGGAGGCTGGAGGGGTGAGAGACTGGTTTTGTTACTGGGGGCTGCCAAACCGGCCCTTAGTAACAAAACCAGCAGGACTGTCGAGCACAATGACTCACTTCTCCCTTCAAAAATTGAGTCACATCCAGGTGTTTATAACTGGGCACAATTTGGTTGTAGCTGAAGGCAGTGCAAGTCTATCTTAGTGGGGCAAAAAGGTGTTCGGGGGGGGAGGGAGAGATGTAGCACTATGGCCAGAGCTACCAAATTTGAAACTGGGGAACCAGGATCAGGCTTCATGACCAGACCACTCTCCTGAGGGAGCACATTTCCCTACTAGACCATAGAAAGTCTCGCTAGGCCAGCAGATGAACCCTTCCGGTGGCCAGGGTGGGTTAACCTTGAAGCCCTGTCCTCCACAATCCAAGGGAGGCACAACAAGGAGAAATATCTTTATTTCTCCCTGTTTTTTTCTCTTTCTCTATGCGCAGCACACTTAGAGAGAGGAAACAGCCTCTTAGGATTGTTTTTGTGCAGGAAGGTGCCCTTTCCTGCTCAAAAACAATCCTGCATGCAACAGGGTGCCTGCATTGGCACTAGGCTGACGAAACAGCGCCACTGCAGGAGAAAAAGACAGAAATGGACTATGTTGGATAAATACGGTGCATTCCTGCCCTTTCCCTGTGACGCAGGGCAGCACAGCAAAATAACTTGCCGCGCTGCCCTGCGCTGCCCTGCGCCACCATTCCCATACATATGCCTCTAAGTACACAAACTTCACGGTCTCTCTGCTTCTTGCACAAGCACTTTTAAAATGTGCTGCCTGTTTTCGTGCCAATGCAATTATGCAGCAATGGAGTACAAAATTATGTTGCAGTGTTGACTAAATTATGCAGCAAAGAAAGGCTGCAGCGTAATGTGTGGTACATTTTCGGATAACCTATTATTTTTACTTTTTTCACATACTAACAGTCTCTGCAAAGATTTTGCCTCATTAATACCAGTTTAACATACTAGTGCAGCAGTGACAACAGTGACCAGTCAACCTTTATAATGGGCCTTCTACTTCACAGCAACAAAAGTCACATGTTTTGATCCATCTGAGCTGCAAACAATTATTTAGTTGGAACCGTCAGATTATGCAATGGATGATGTATTATGTGGGAAATATGGCAGAGCTATGATTATGTGTAAAACATAGGATATTTTGCCATTCATGTTTGAACTTCTCTCATGCAGTCTATGTTGGGTGGCATTTCTAGACACCTACAGTGCTTGTGGAGAGACAAAGGATGAAATTTTTGCAGAGGATATTAGTCTGAAGGGGAGAAAATAACTGATTGAGATAATCCGAGGTGCACTACCTATTTCTGACTCTACCACTGTTTGAGTCTCATAATTTCAGAATTGATACATTTGCTATTCTCATTGCTGAGTTCGTATCTTTGTGGACCCAGGTTTCACTTCCGTTTAGACTAGTTTGCGTTGCAAGCCTCTCTTTGGATCAGCGAGTACCGCAGCAGGGACGTCATTGGCAGGCGTCCATCTCGAGAGAGCTAAGCACATCCTGCACACCTGTCACTGACTCGACGCACGAACTGCAGCGGGAGCGCGGTCAGGGTACTGTGTCTGCGGCCATGTTGTTCTATTCCTTCTTCAAGTCCCTGGTGGGTAAAGATGTGGTGGTTGAGCTGAAGAATGACCTCAGTATTTGCGGCACCCTGCACTCAGTTGATCAGTACCTCAACATCAAACTGACTGACATCAGTGTCAAAGATCCAGAGAAGTACCCACACATGCTGTCTGTGAAGAACTGCTTCATCCGTGGCTCTGTTGTGCAGCTCCCGGCAGATGAGGTGGATATGCAGCTCCTGCAGGATGCAGCCCGGAAGGAGGCCATGCAGCAGAAGCAGTGAAAACTGTAACATGGGCTGTGCTTTAAGAGTGGAAGGGGAATAGTGGATTGGTTGTTGAAGAAAGTGTGGTGAACTGCCAAAACAATGCAAAGCTATCAAACTTAAGTACCGCCCAGAAAAGGGCTTTTTTCCAATTAGTTTTGAGTCATTCAAAAGCAGGAAAATGCTTCAATTGTTTTTTTGGTTTTTTTACAGGCTACCATAGTAAATGTGTTTTAATATGGCATTTATAAAAAATAGGTTTTGTACTTTAGGTTTGCCAGATGTGTGTACATGAATCACTGAGTTGGCATCAAAGAGTGTTGGGCCCTGTTAAGGAATACAGGATTCTGTAATTTGTTGCTGAGCAATATGGGTATCTGTGTGCAGTAGGAGTTTGGTCCTTTCTCTGCGTAATTTATTTTTACAATTTATGTATTCAGGAGCCTATGTCTTTCCGATCTGAGCAGAACTGCTTTAGGCATTTTTGGAAGTCCTGGCAGCTTTTGAAACCAAGTTTATAGAGCATTGTGTCTCCAATGTGTGATAGTTCTGATCACGAAATCTGAGTTAGTGTGGCGACCTCCCAGACCATGTCTGATAGGGACACTTCATGCTTCTTCAACACCGTTCTATGAAAGACATAGTAGTTTCTTTGGAGCAGTGAGAGGCGGTGGCATGAGTTCTGGCAGAGGATTTCTAACTGAGGCTTTGATCTGTTTTTAAACTTTTATAGCCACCTCTGGTTGATGGAATAACCTTGCCAGTACCTAGAGCTGACTCCTCGCCTATTATCAGGTTATCTTGACCAGTGCAGGAAGAATGCTCCTATACAGAACAGCTTTTCTACTTCTTGGATGAGTTCTACTTTTTTCTGTAAGTCTTGACAATAAAGGCTCTTGGATTTTGGGAAAAAAAAGCAATTCTCATTGCTAACTAACTTGAGTAGTAATTTCACAAACTACTAATATAATAATTGTTTCTCATTCATCTGATATTGCTAAAAGCATCTGCAAAACCAACAGGTCTGGATTGTTTTAGGTGTATATATTCATTTTTGAGTTCTATTTCTAGATACAATAATAGGAAACCCTGAGGCAACTAATGCTGGCTTCAAGACATGTTGCCTGAAGCACATAAAAAATGTAGGACTGCAATTTTGCATTGACGGAGGTGCACAGAATGATGTAATCAACAGAACTCCCCAACACGTCGGCCCCCTGCCATAGAATTTAAACCCAAATTTTATGTTCAGAAACAGTTAAAAATAGGGAGAAGAGCTGATGAATGAAACTGAATGGCTCGGAGCCAACTTGGGTCTGGTTCCACTTATAAGTGTATTCGGGACATTCTGTGATTGAAAAAGTATTCCACATTGGAAATGTTTTATAATGTCATTAACACATATATTAAACCTCAAATAAACGTGTATCTATTGGTTGTAATAAATAACATTCGTTATAAGCTGCAACTGGTCAGTGAAATGCCAAACGCATTCAAAATTGGTATGTTTTGCACTTTTTAGCCACACCTCTGACTCCGCCCACTGACCCAATCCTCTGTTATTCCCGCCTCCTGGTGCTCTTCCCACAGTTCCCCTACTTTTTTTTCCCCACTTCGACCACTGGTCCTAACAGATAGTACATACTTGATAACTCCTCCTGCAAAACAAAGCAAACAATAAATGAGCCTTTTAAACAGCCACAGCCCAAGAAACTGACCCAGGGGGTGTACCAAGTCCTGACTGTCCTCAAAATCTGGAATCCTTATTTAAGAAATTACACGAGAAAAGAACACAATCAAAAGGAAATTAATGTCTGAAATTATAAAGATTAAGAGTAATGTAGCACAGATTGTAAAACTAATTCATTACTATCCGGGAAAATTTCCAGTGCAAACAATTTGAAGGTCACAATTGGTAGTATACTTGTGGAACACAACCAACGGGCTAGGACTAAAGATATTTTATCAGGCTGAGCAGGTTCAGCAGTACCTGGCCGAGCAAAAAACGTTATGGATAAGTGTAATAGGCCTTCTGTGTTGCCGACTTCTTATGGGACAAAATTGATATTAACCAAAAACTGGGAACAAATTTCCTCCCACTCCTCAATCATCAACGATTATTGTAAATTAAAATTTACACGGATTACAGAGGCAATTTTTAGATGGGGAATTAACCAATTAGGGAAATGTTGACCCTTTATAAGAGTAAGTGCCTTACTGGAACTTGCTATGGTGCTGCGCTTTGGGGAGCAGCTAACCATGCTGCCCTCCAGACTCAAGAAAACATCTTCTGAAGAAGATTGTTAGCCGTTTCCAACTCTACTCCTATATATAGCGTTCACAAAGAGCTTGCTGCCTGTTATAGTAATGATTTATCAGTGTAGCAGGTCTCTCTGTTTGGTATGGGATATGGTGTAAGAAGGAAACCAAATTTACCCAGGAAATCATTAAGCATTGCCTCACCCTTGAGCATGGTAAAAAAATCCCCTGGTTAATGTATTTTAGTGATCTTTTAAAAGAATGCGCTGAGAAAATTGATTTTAACAACCCTTCTCAAAAGGAGCTAAAAACCGGACTCATAGAATCGAGGGAATGGCTGAGGGAATTTGAGGCAAACTGGAAGCAGATGACCAGGGCATATTGTGACAGGCACATTGGACCAAGGACATAATGCTATTTACTCCAGGTCTCGAATATAAAACATAGATTTTCATTTTACTAGATTAAGAATGGGGATCGTCCATTTTTTAATAGCCTTCCCAACCATGGGTGAATGGAAACAAAATCTCCCAAAGTGCCCCTGCGATGGAAAATCTGATCAGACAACTTTACACTTTATCTTACTTTATGATTTTTACAGAGATATTAGGAAGAGCACTTTATGTCCATTATTTTTAAAGGAAAGATTGTTCATCTATAAAATTTGATTTTATTTGCAATTTAGAAAATGATAGTTTGTAATGCAGTGGCAGTTTACATCCAGATGGCAATTAGAAGAAGAAAATATAACTCATATCTCGAGGCCCTCGTTTACGAAGAAGATAGGATGCATATTGATTAAAATGTGCCGGGTTGCAGTTTTGTTGCCGTACTATATATTATGCATGTGGCACTTTATGTACAAACTATCACCCGTGTTTGCTTTTATTGTAACATGTCCATTGAGTATATTCATGTACAGTAGAATTTTTAACCTTTCATGTGTCTTAATGTACAGACTGCAATGAATTGTGAAGATGTTTATTATTATTTTTAGGATGCTTTTATGGCTGTACCTAAAGCTGGATTTGATTAATTGATATATAAGTGCTGTAGCCGAGCTCCAGAAACTACAGGCTCACATTAAGTACTGGGTAGACAATGCAGGATGTTTATATGCAATTACTGAAAAATATTCTTATGTGCCTATAGGTATCTTGATCAATCTACATGCGTCCATGCCTAGAAGAGTGATCAAACAGAGAGCGATATCTGGTGTCTTTGTTTTTCTCCTTATCCCATCCACCTTTGCCTGCTTTTACTATTTGTCTCCTAGGTCTTTCGGTGTTTTGTAAGCAGTAGTAGTGGTGAGGGGTGAAAAGGTGTATCACTCCTGTTGGATGGAGTACAAGGTGAGACCCAGTTAAATTCACCCAGCCTCCTCGGTCCACCCACGGACATGCCAGTAGAATGGCATCCCAATCAAGTAGTATTGGTATTATACAAACTCCCCAAGCTTTCCCATGACTGACTGCTTCCCGCTCACAATCTGCCCAATGCAACAGCTCCAACCTCCGTGGATAGACGTCAGGGCCACAAGAGGATTTCCAACTCTTAGTCAAGTGACTGTGGGACAGGATTAAACCCAGATCCAAGAACCTATCAGTGACCTTCCTAGCAGCCGAACTGTCATGAAGGCCCAACAAACACAATGCAGGGTTAACTGAGAGTTCCCTGACTGTGGTTCACTGCAACACCTGCAGAACTGTGGACCAATAAGGAAATAATGATGTAAATGACAAAACCATGTGATAAAAGTCAGCCTCTGCAATCAAACAGCAGGGGCACTCTGAAGAGGGAGATGGAAACAGCGTGAATATGATGGGGGTTGAGGTAGGCCCGATGAACATAGAAAAATTGAATAAGCTTGAAGCGAGCATTCCGGGACACCTGGAAACTAGACTCTAAAACCCTCCTCCAGGAGTAATCAGAGAGAGGTGACCCAAAGTCTGCCTCCCAATGGGCCCGCAAAGACGTCAGTGGACACTTCGCCCCAGCCAACAATGTTCTGTTAAGCAATGTGAGTGCTTTAGTGCGACCTATTATAAAAAAAGCAGGCGCCTAATCTCATGTTCTTGAGGTTCCGCACCGCCAGCACCCAACCACTCTTGAATCTTATGAACAATAGCGCTATGGAGCAGAAAATGGCCCACCGGAATGTCATAAGTTTCCAGAAGACTTGAAAAAGGCCAGAACTGTCTCCCGTGAACAAATCACCCAAAACATCAAACCCCACATTCGACCAGTGTTGGGGACCTGGCCAGCCACCGGGGCGACTCTACTGCCCAACCAACAAAAGAGTCAAAGCGCCGGTTTACGAGGTCAGAACACACATCCACTTCAACAAACAGGCCCACACATAACTTGCAGTCCTAATCAAGACATTTCAGGACCGCACCCTGGAGGCGGGCCTTGGCTGCAATAACAAGCCTAGTAGACAATCCTTGGAGGGAAAGCCGCACACCACTGTCCCCATGCCCTCTCAAAGGAAGGCATGCCAATGCACCATCCATTGCACCTGTGCCGCAAAAAAATTGAGTTCAAAATTGGTACTGAAAAACAAAACGGGTGTGTGGAGGGTCAAGGGGAATGTTTAATGACCTGTCTGCTCGCTCCCCTACATCAGGATACTAAACACACAAAAGAGAAGACCAAGTCTGAGGGAGGTGTGTACTTGCGGCAGTGACCGTGTGGCACTAGTAGTGAATGTGTGAAAAAGAGAGTCGCTAAAAATAAAGACCTTTGGTAACAAAAAGCTAAAGCAATTCCCATCAGACCACCCATGTGGTGGAGTTTACGTCACGTGGGAATTGCTAGTCTTACCTTCCCAAGTCCGACCATATAGTGCCGGTACGGGAATGGATATCAAGAGTATAGTCATGATGTGCATCCTAGAGTGATGTGAATGAAAAAGTGCAGTGCTCAAATAATAATAATGGATACAATGAACTACCCAGACTCCAGAGGACGTTTAGATAGAAGTCCGGGTGTCCGGGATTAAAAACACGCCAAGTAGTAAGACTACCCTGTGGCGCTGTGCAGTATGGTCTGCAGTATGGTCGACATGTTTCAGCCTTATGGGCATTTGACCCGGCTTTCTTCAGGACCTATTGACAAAAAATGGCTACTGCAACTATCCACTGAATGTTTGTGTGAAAAATAACAATAACAAGAATGTACTAGAGAAGTTACATTTATACCAGGAACTTAAATACTTAAGTGTCCACTGGAAGGAGAGGGATATGTCTTCTTCCCAGCTTTGTGTGGGTGATGACCTCACCTCACCCGGCAACCGCTCGGGAGTATGAGGCCCCGCTCTGTCTGTTGGTGCCCTGGGTATTGAAACGAGCGGAAGTGGAGGCAAAATTGGTAGTCACTGAGCCTCCCTCGGTCACAGGCAAACGCATCTTCCTGAGAGCCACCAGACGAGGGGGGGCACTCCAATAAAACTAGATCAATCAGGGGTAAGGTAAGTGCGCTACTCACCCATGAGGGTCTCAAGGTGCTGGGGGGGGGCGGTGAGCAACACCGTTAAGGCGAAAAGCCAGGTCTTGAGTGTCTTCCTGAAGACGTTCGGGGGGGGGGAGAGGGGGCATGTTTGATGTCAATCAGTAGCTCGTTCCAGGTCTTGGCCGCTATGTAGGAGAAGTCTCTTCCACCTGATCTGACTCTGCGGATGCACGGGGTTTCAGCGAGGTCAGCGGATCAGAGGTTCCTCTTGGGTACATGGAAGGAGATTCTCTCGTTCAGGTATTGGGGTCCGGTGTTGTGGAGGCATTTGTAGGCGTGGGTGAGTATCTTGAAAGTGACTTTCTTCTTAATGGGGAGCCAGTGGAGGTTCCGTAGGTGTTGGGTGATGCGTTTGTGTCGAGGGATGCCGAGAATGAGTCTGGCTGCGGTGTTCTGTATGGTCTGTAGTTTTTGGAGCAGAGATTTGTAGATCCCAGTGTAGAGGGCGTTTCCGTAGTCCAGTCTGCTGGTTATGAGTGCGTGGGTGACAGCCTTTCTTGATTTATACGGGATCCATTTAAAGGTCTTTCGGAGGATGCTGAGGGTGTTGAAGCAGCTGGAAGCGACGTTGTTGACCTCTCGGGTCATGGAGACGGAGGAGTTGAGTACGAAGCCGAGGTTACAGGTGTGGTCGGTGGGGTTGGGAGGGCTGCAGAGGGCAGAAGGCCTCCAGGTGTTGTCCCATGCAGAGGGGGAGGGGCTGAGGACGAGGACCTCTGTCTTCTCCGAGTTGAGCTTCAGGCAGCTGTTGCTCATCCAGGATGCAACGTCCTTCATTCCTTCCAGGAAATTGAGTCTGCTGGTGGGGTCCTTGGTGAGGGAGTGGATGCGCTGGGTGTTGTCGGCGTAGGATACTATGCTGAGTCTGTGCGGTTTGACAATGGCGGTGAGAGGGGCCATGTAAATGTTGAAGACCATGGGGCTGAGCAACGACCCTTGGGGTACTCTGCAGTTGATTCCCGTGGGTTCGGAGAGGAAGGGTGGCAGTCTGACTCCTTGGGTTCTGCTGGTGAGGAAGGAGCAGATCCAGTCGAAGACGGTTCTCTGTATGCCAGCGTCATGGAGTCTGGCAGTGAGTGTGTGGTGGGAGACTGTGTCGAACGCTGCGGAGAGGTCTAGCAGTATGAGGGCCCCGGTGTGTCCTTGGTTGAGGAGGGTACGGATGTTGTCTGTGGAGGTGAGTAGAGTGGTCTCAGTGCTGTGGTTGCTGCGGAATCCGGATTTGGAGTGGTCGAGGATAGAGTTTTCTTCGATTAATTTTCTTAACTGGACATTGACGGTCTTCTCAGTGACTTTGGCTGCAAAGGGGAGGAGGTAGATGGGTCGGTAGTTCTTGATTTCTGTGAGGTCTGCTGAGGGCATCTTCAGCAGGGGTCTGACTTCTGCGCGTTTCCAGTCATCGGGGAAAGTGCCAGTCTTGAAGGTGGCATTGATGGTGCGTTGTAGCTCTGGAGCGATGGTGGCGGTGGCTCTGTGGAAGATGTGTGGCAGGCAGGGGCCCGTGGGGGGCTCCTGCGTGTATGCCTTTCATGGTAAAAATTGTGTTTTCGGTGGTGAGTGGGGTTCAGGAGGAGATGGTGGGCTGGCTGGCGTTGCTGGAGAAGGTGGTTTTGGCATCAGGTGTCTGGTCGTTAAAGTGGTTGTAGAGTCCCTTGATTTTCAAGTAGGATCCGAGTTTGTTACAGAGGTCCTGGAGAGGGTGATGTACGTGGTTTCACTGGGGAGTTGGTGAATTCCTGGTTGACGCTGAAGAGTTCTTAGGAGTTGCTGGCATTGGCGTTGATCTTGTTTTGCATGAAGGTCCTATTGATGGAACTGGTGAGTTGGTGGTAATCCGTCATTGCGTACTGGTTGTTGGAGTGGTCTTCTGGCATTTTGCTGTTTCTCCAGTCTTCTCAAGCCGCCTGCAGTTGCGTCTTGCTTCTTTGAGGTTGGTGGTGAACCAGGTGGCCTTTCTGGGGCTCTGTAGGTTGGAGTTACGTAGAGGTGCAAGTTCATCTGCACAGTTTGAGATCCATCTGTGAAGTTCTTTGCCTGCGAGGTTGGCGTCTGTCAAGGTGGTCGGGCGTCGCGATTGAAGGTAGAAATTAGCTGCTCCTCTTTGATTTTGCTCCACTTCCGTTGTGGAGGACGCGGTGCAGGGTTGGGCTGTGTGGGAATATAGATGTGGGAGTGTATGCAGTGGTCTGTCCATGGGGGTTGCATGGTGTGGCTGAATAGGATGTTTTTACCTCCTGCGAAGATGGCGTAGAGGGTGTGTCCTGCCTTGTGGGTGGGCATGGTGATGAGGTGTTTCAGGTTGATGTTGGAGAGGTTGTCCAGGAGGGTGGTGGAGTTGGGGTCACTGGGGTTGTCGAGGTGAAAGTTCAGGTCTCCGATGAGTATGTAGTCAATGGAGGCGTTGGAGTGGGTTGCGCTGAGGTCGGCAATGGTAGTGGCGAATGGGGCGCGAGGTCCGGGGGGTCTGTAGGTGAGAGTGCCACAAAGTATGGTTCTGGGGGTGGTCTGGATCTGGAAGTGGAGGTGTTCGGTGGTGGAGAAGGAGTCACTCGAGGTGGAGGTGGAGAGTCCGAGGGAGTTCTTGTGTGCGATGGTGAGTCCTCCTCCTGGGCAGTTGGGGCGGTCCTTCCTCTGGATCTTGTATCCGTCGGGGATGGGGGTGGCGATGTCAGGGGCAGAGGAGTCGATGGTCCATGTTTCTGTAAAGAAGGCGACTTCTGGCGAGAGGGTGTCGAGGAAGTCTTAGATCTCTACAGCATGTATGTGCAGGGAGCGCCTAGGCGTGCCTTTGGTGCGCCAGCGGAGCGGCCGCACAGCAGCCACCATTCAATAGGGGAGGAGGGAGGGAAAGCTCAGCTGGGAGGCGGGAGCGTGAGTGGCCGCGGGGGAGTAGTGCGGGAAAACGTGCAAAAGCAGTGACAACAGTGACAAAAACTAACAGGATTAGCAAAACAATACCTACTCTTCTACAATTAAACAAGAAGAATGACACAGAAAGAAAACCGGGCACAAAGAGGCAGGTGGCGGTAGGGGCAGGCTTGAATCCTACCAGATCCCTATCAGCGGCGGCGGCACAACGGTGGAGCTACTTGGGGAGAGAGCAGGTTCCTGACCAGAGGGCAACAAAGTATCCACTACTGGAAAAATCTTTGCGGGACTTCCAACAGAAGGACTGCAAACAGATAATTCAGGAGTAAGGTACAATACCAATTCAAATTATCACATCGTATCTCACTCCCATTGCAGCGGCGAAAAGGAAAGAGGCCGTCGCTCTGCATCGTCTGAAAGGCGAAGGTTAAATGCACAACTTGTCCCAATTAACCAATTAACCAAAAGAACCGAGCAAACCCCGAATTCAGACAGCGCAGTGACAGCACCCAAAAGGTCCTGAAGATACATCATCCCGAAGGTACAGCAGCGTGTCGTTGGCATATAGAGACAAGAACGTACAATCATTAGCAATGCGCAAACCCTGATAATGACGACCCTGATAAACAGTGCAATCTAAGGGTTCCATAGCCAGAGCAATTAGTAAGGGAGAGAGTGGACAACCCTGCCGAGTGCCACGCTCAACCACAAATGCGTCAGTAATCAACATACCAGTACGAATCCTGGCCAGAGGACCAGTATACAGCAGCCACGTCCACTTAACAAAAGGTAAGCCCAAGCCCAAGCCCATATTAAGCATGATAAGATACAGACAAACCCAGTGGAGCGAGTCAAATGCTTTCCTAATATCTACAGAAATTACTAAAGCCTCAGAACGGATGTATTCCCTACGATTCAGCGCCAGGAATAACAACCAATTATTGGGCATGGTGCTATGCTTTGGAATGAAGCCAATCTGATCTGAATGTATGAGGATACACATGTGGGGAAGCATCTGAGTCACCAATATTCTACTCAATGTTTTATAATCGACATTTAACATCGATAGGGGGTGATAAGAGTCAAGCATCAAGCAGGAGCGGGTCCTTGTCTTTCTTTGGGAGTGACACAACTGCAGCCTCCTGTAGCAAGATCAGAAGCTGCCCACACTGCCTAGAATCATTAAAGAGTGTCATCAAAGTAGGCACCAGAACAGATACAAAAGCTGCATAAAATTCATTCTGAAACCAATCTAAACCGGGCATCTTACTCCTTGCCATTTCATTATTGCTCCCAGCATCTCCTGCTCAGTAATGTCTCCACACAGCTGGTCTGCCACCATCGGATCAAGAACCTGCAAAGAGGAATACAGGAGACATTCTAATATGTCGGCCACCATGCACATGGACCCACAAGTGTATTACTCATGATAATGCCACTTAAATAACTCATTAACCTACTCCTGTGGGGACACAACCCACCCCAAAAAATCCTGAAGTTGAAGCGCAGAACAGACCTCTCTGCCCTTGTGAGCGAGCCAAGGCCACCATTCTGCATGATTTATTGCATTCTGTTAAACCAACACAATGAGATTCTCTTGCACCTCAAGTAGCCTACACCAATCCTCTGAAGTCTTTTCAAGCTCAGCTTACAGCCCTCCAGCACCCCCTGCTGCTGACGGATCTCAGCAAGGAGGTTGTTACAAATGCCTACCTTCCTAGAAATACAGTACCCCGAAAGCAACACCTTCATTGCTTCGCATTCCACACCAATCGTAGAGGCTGACCAAGCATTATCTGCAAAATACTGGCTAATATGATCTGCCAACATTCCACAGAAATCCTGATCTTCCAACACTGCCAGATTAAGACGCAAAGTAGGAACTGTGGGCCTAGTTGGGGACCAACAATATTCACCCAACATATCAGCATGGTCGGAGTACGTTTCAGCCAGATATTCCAGCCCCATCGCCTAATCAGCGAGAGACCGACGGGTATAAAGCCGATTAAGACGCACCTTGAAATCGTGTAGTCCAGAGCGATAGGAATATGTGTGGGACTCTGGGTAACAGACACGGCAGCAAAACAACAAAATCACACCGGTTCTGCAAAAGGCCAACCAACACAACAAGGGCATTGGGCCCAGCTGAACCCACTCTGCTAATCTCACAACACCATACGTCTGGGAACATCGTCGTTGGTGAACTAACACACACACAACAAACAATCAAATTCCAACTCAACCTTCTACCCACCACCTCCCAAGGACTGACATACAACCATCCTGTCCAAAGAACAACCACATACGCCTCACAAAAACACAAAGGAGGGGCCAAAGGGCCAAACAGATCCATATCGGAAGATGAAACATGAGGGAGAAGCCACAAGCAGCAAGTGCAAACCCATAATAACAATGCAATATAATAATGAGGAACAACCCGCCAGCCCCCAACTCCCACGCCCAGGCCTCCCCTACCCCCTTACCAAAAGCAAAGAAATTAGGCATTTACCAACAATCACAGAGCCGTTCAACGTGAAAAAAGAATGAGGTTAAGCAAATTAGTATGGGCAGTGCACAATCGCAAACTTGCCAGCTCCTGGAAACACAATAGCTGACTATCCAGTTAGCTACTGGATCTTACACCTGGCTTGTAATGTAATGTGTGTGTACTTGCAAAGCGTAACTGTCACCCCATATGGGGGTCTCCTGGCGCTGTACGTATACTGCTGTGGAACCCTTCCTGGTTTTCCTGTGAGATGGCCTCCAAGGTAAAGCCAGGCATCCAAGCGCTGCTGGGGCCGTTGTGGAGATTAAGCAAGCCATTGCCCAGAGTCACAGAGTGGGACCCATGATTAGACTTGGCACCGAGGCGAGAATTATCAGGTCCGGGGAGATTCAGTCCAAGAGCCGCCGAGGCGGGAATTGAACCCTGGTCTCAGGCCAGACCTCTGCATCAGGGTCTGCCCTCTAACCATTGAGCCGCGCTTCTCCACTGGCTTCATGGCAGAATACTAGAAGTCGATGAAGAGCTTCGGATTGTTAAACTTTACTCAATTCTTTTGTGGATCAACACTGAAATATATATTTTACAATATTTATGTTCCATTCCTTTTGTTTGGTACAACAGCCAACAATATGTCTATGCAAGAGGCACACTGTGTTTCTGACCTGCAGGAACTAATGAGGTGGTTTATCTGATGGGAGACGTGAGGTAATGAGGCCGGCTCTTTTCCCGTCTGCTCAGCAGATTTCCAAGTGCTCTAATGATTTCGTTTCGTAATACAGACTGCAACAAAGAAACAAGGAAGTCATTCCCCTCCTCGCCAAACCATCTTCCCTCCACTCTTGTCCTCCTTCCTTCCACACGGGTTTGTGCTTGAAAATGGGCAGAACTTATTGCTTAAAGGGACAGGGATGAAGATGACGCCGGCAAGTTATGGTCTGTAGAGATTTGCCTCTGTTATTCCCCCTAGCTCACCAACAGTTCCTGAAAGGTGCAGGATATGGCTCTGTGTTTCTATTACTCGTGTTTCCAACTGCATATGTTGAGTTATACAACGGTGCTTACATTTCAGAAGTGCTTTTCCGTTATGTTGGTGTGTATTCAGAATTGCTTTAATTTCTGTAACGATTGACACATGGTGATCAGCCACTCATCAGTGGCACTGGTCCTGATATGTCACAGCTTTCTTGACTTGCTGAAAACGGATTTCCGAGGGATGGCAATGGTGACAATAATAACAAGCACTGGCAAAGCCAAGAGGTCTGTTCTTAATATTCTTATAACACGTAGTGTGTTATGTTATGTTGTGGTTTGCAGATTTGTCACCTGGGAGGGTTTCTTGGAGCTGAGCAGGTGTGAGTCTAGTCAAAACCTAGGGCCTAGTATGACTACTCGGAAAACCAGGTCTTTTTTGCATAACTCAAGTAGTGAGGAAGAGGCTCTAATTGATAGTGGCAGCCTGTTCCTCGTTTAGGAGAAATGTAGGACAAGTCTTGACTGCCAAATCTGGTTTACCATTGTGTGGTATGTGTACATGCCAGGCCAATGTTATCTAGTGCCTTGAAACTGTGGATGAGGAGTTTGAAGTGTACTCATTTCTGTATGGGGAGCCAGAGGTGCTCCTTCAGGTCAGGTATTATATGAGTGCAGTGTGGAAGGCTGAGAGTGAATCTCGGGCATAGAGGGTTTTCCCATAGTCCAGTTTGCTTGTGAGGAGAGTGTATGTGATGGTTTTCCTAGTGCTGATTGGGAGTCATTTAAAATCTTCCTCACTATCTTCAAAGAATGGAAATATGAGGCGGCGATGTCAAGTTTACCGTCAACGATGATCCTGTGTTTTTTTTTGCATGGGTGCTGAGGGTGGGGTTTGGTCCTAGCTCTGTTGACCACCAGAAAGAGCCCCCATGGCGAAGTGCTCTTCACGAAGATCACAATGTTGGTCTTGTTGTTTAGCTTCAGACAGTTGGTTTTCATCCAGTGGAAGATTTCAGTCATTGAATTTAATCCAGTTGCTGAGCGTCATGCCCATGAGGGAGACAATGAGTTCTGTGTCAGTGGTTAATGTGTTGATAGCAGATGATGCTGGCTAGAGGCATAATTTCTGTGTTGAAGAGATCAGGCTGAGTGAGGATCCTTGCGGAACCCCGCTGATGGGGTTGTGGGTGTCTGATGTGTTCTGTGCCAAGCCGACTGACTGGATCATTTAGGTGTGGAAGGAGCAAATTAATTGTTTTGTGTCCTTGGATTCCGATGTTGTGTAGGTGTTGGATGAGGAAGGGGTGGGATACCGTGTCAAACTCAGCAGAGAAGTACAGGAGGATGAGGGCTGCTGTGTTTTTTCCTTCCAGCATCATGCAAATGCCATCCGTGATGGTGACAAGGGCCGTTTCAGTGTTGTGGTTGGGTCTAAAACCAGACTTATTGGTGTCGTGGAGTTGATGGTCATTGAGGTATGCCGTGAGGCGTCTATTGATGATTTTCTCTAAGACCTTGGCTGGAAGTGGTAGCAGGGAGATCGGTTGGTAGTTGGTGATCCTTGAAGGGTCCACAGAGGGTTTCTTCAGCAATCGGAGGACAGTTGAATGTTTCCAAGTACCTGAGAAAGTAGAGCAAGAGGTGAGGGCATTCAGAGTAGTTTTGGCCATAGTTCTGATAGGTTGCAGTCCTCTGGAGTTGGAGTGGGTGATGCAGAGGGGTCCAGTGGGGCCCCTGTGTGTATAGACTTCATGCTGGCTGTGTTTTGTTCTGGGGTGATGACAGGCCATGTGTTTAGCATTGGTTCTTTGGAAAAGATTGGACGGCATTGGTGAGGTCTGTTGGGTCTGGTTCTGGGTTTGAGTTGCTGTAAATGGCAGTGATGTTGTTGCGGAAGGATTGAAAGATTGTTGCAGAAGTCTTCGAGGAAAGATCAAGTTGGAAGAGGCCGCTAGTTAGGTGAAATCTTTAACAATGCTGAAGATTTCTTTGCCTCTGTTGGTGTTGGCATCGATGCAGTCTCCCAAAGCAACATAGTGGCCCTTCTTATCAGATCCAACTTATTTGATTCAACAAGATTGTAAGGAAATCTTTTTGCTGTGCCCCCCACCTCATTATTTTACTTTATTTATTGACATGGGGCATTTAACCTCTGGATTAGCGTATGTGGCATGACCTGACTCCAGCTATGTGTTCCCTGCCCTGAAAAGGAAATCATTTTTGCTCAACTACAGTTAGCATAACGGAAACAATGGAAAATCACCTGTAAATATATGTGCAAAGGTTTTGATACTGGTACAGCATTCAGATATAGAACTAAAGAGTTCTAGGAAAGTTTCCACACTTCTATCATAAAGAGATAACTTACTTCAAATGCCATGGTTTCTGTAGCAGGCTAGAGAGACTACTATTAAAAGTGACACGTGGATGAAATCCCTAAATGGCTTAGAATAATTTAGGCAACTCAGTATGACGTAATCAATGGAACATTTGGCTTTGGATTTTTATTATATCTACTTTTTTTTTTTCCAAAACCTTTATTGTACCTTCAAAGTTACACAGCGGAATGCCTACAACCCCACGGGCTGGCCGCTATAGCAATTCGTTAATCATTTTGCAGCATTCAAACTTTTGCGTAGTCATAACCTGTATTGGAGGATAATTTCAGGAATGCCACATTGAAAGGTACAGCGTATGCATTTTTAGTCAAAAATTATACAGGTTTTTGGCTTTTTTTTTTCTTTTTTTAAAAACAACAATAAAACAAACCAAACCAAATTATCGGAATCACAATGTGATCATTCGTTGATTAGTGTCGATTGTTAACTGCTTCCCCTTAGAATGTAGTCCCACAGTGTCTCCCCCCACGCCCGCTGTTCCATCTGGCGCGAGTGACCATATGTAAGTGTTCTCAGCCTGCCCGTGTCCTTACACCTCCCCCCTGCCGCTCTCCTGTGGCAGCTCATTATCCGGTGAGTCCCTTGTGTCTATTATTAACCCCTTAATGTTGTTCCGTGGGAGTACTAGCTATCTTCCTCTTCCCCTTCAGATTCTTCCTGTTCCTCCTCTGCTAAGGGCTCACAAATTTCCCCTCTGTAGACATTCCATTTGGTCCAGATTTTGTTCCACTTCCCCGGGCAGGCCCGACTGGAGTAGACCGCCCTCTCTGTTATCATCACCCTGTCCATATTTAAGCACCATTGGGTCTTGGTTGGTATTTCTGCTGCCCCCCATCGCTGTGCAATATCTCGCTTGGCTACCATCAATCCCACCGTTACCCAGTTTTGGCCGTGTCTGGAGAGATCATTAGGTTCCCATACATTGAGTAAACACCGCCGTGGCTCGGGCAACAATGATACCTCCAGTGTCTGTGATATTGTGCGTAAGATCTGTTTCCAATACTCCCGGATCTGGGGGCACTCCCATAAGGTGTGAAAAAATGTGCCCTCTTCCCCACAACCGCGAAGGCAATAAGGGTGTTGTGATCTATGGATGCGGTGTAGCATAGTTCTTGTGTAGTAGACCCTGTGCAGTATCTTCAGCTGTACAAGTCGCAACCGGGCAGAGATTCCCACCTCTTTAGGTGATGCTACTGCTTCATTCCACTCATGCTCGTCCATCTCACAGGTGTCCCCCTCCCATTTCTCCTTCAGGGATATCAGTGGGTCTGGTAGGTTGTTGAGTAATTTACGATATGTGAGGGACGTTGCCCGTTCGGGCATGTACTCAGTAAGCAGACGGTCTTCCAGTGGGGAAGATTCTGGTAAGTCTGTGTGTGGGGGTAGGACAGCAAGCAGTGCATGTTGTATCTGAATGTACCTGTAGAGCTCCCTTTCACTCAGGTTGTACAGTTCTCTTAATCTTGTGAAAGGTATCACTTCTCCTCTCTCCCAAAGGTCTCCCACCATGGATATCCCTATAGTATCCCAATGGGAAAAGCCCCGGCTATTTCTCATATTGCCCAAAGCTTGGGAATCCCATAGCGGGGTGAGTTTTGTTATTTTCCCCTTCCAGCCCAGAGCCGCTGCCGAGGCATGCCAGAGCGTCACTGTTAGTCTGGTGGGGCCCACCAATTTGCGGAGTTTGCGTTGGTCATATAACGGGGCCAGCATGGTATCAGTACCCAGTTGTTCCCTGTCGGCCTGAAAGGCTGGTTCAGTGTGTTAGGCATGGAGCCATTGGTTGATGGGTTTAAGGTGCGCTGCCCAATAGTACAGTTTCAGATTAGGCAACGCGATGCCCCCGTCGTACCATCCTCTGTGTAGTTTGGGCTGTGCAATACGTGCCGGTAAATTACCCCACAGGAGATTGGAGACCAATGCTGCCACTTTTTGAAAGAATCTTGGGGCCACTTGGTAGGGTGTGTTCTCAAGAACATACAGAAATCGGGGTAGTGACATAATTTTGTATAATGCGGCCCTACCCAAAAGCGTTAGTGGTAGTCCCGCCCAGAACTTGACATCTTGTTTGAATCTGTCCAAGTGGGGAGTCAGGTTTTTGTCCATAAATTCTGTAGGGTCTCTAGTTACATGGATACCTAGGTATTTAAAGGAGGAGCCTGCTACCTTCAGAGGGCAATCTGCCGCTAGTGCTGGGAGCTGCCCCTTCAGGACATATAGTTCTGACTTGTTCCAATTTATCGTATACCCGGAGATCCTCCCATGATCATTACAGAGGTGCAATAGGGCCGGCACCCAAGTGTTTGGTTCCGTTAGATATACCAACATGTCGTCGGCGTAGAGCGACAGTCGGTCCTCCCAACCCTCTTTCCAACGTATTCCCTTCAGTAAGGGCGAGGTTCTAATAAGAGTGGCAAGGGGTTCTAAGGATAGCGCAAACAACAATGGCGAGAGGGGGCATCCTTGTCTCGTACCTCTCCCCAAGGAAAATGTTCTTGAAATGTGCCCGTTCGCCACCACCTGAGCAACTGGGTCCGTGTATAGCAGTCTAACCCATGCTATGAAGCGGGGACCAAACCCCAACCGTGACAGCACCTCAAACAAGTAGTTCCATTCCAAAAGGTCAAATGCCATCCTGGCATCAAGAGCTAACACCACTGCTTGGGACGTGATTGAGTCTGCCCTAGCCAGTACCCCGTGCAGCCTACGCAGGTTCAACGCCGTGTTCCTGTGGGGCATGAGTCCGGACTGGTCCGGATGGACAAGGGACGCCAGATGCGGTAAGAGCCTAGTTGCCAGGAGTTTGGCGAGGATTTTGGCTTCTGCATTAAGCAGTGAGATGGGGCGATAGGAGGAACAGTCCTCAGGTGGTTTCCCTGGCTTGGGGATGGCCACTATTGTCGCCATCCTCTGGTCTGTAGGGAGTGTACCCTTTTCTAGACAGTCCTTATACATTCCTAGCAAATATATGCTGAGAGTGTCCGGTGTCGCTTGGTACCATTCTATAGGTATGCCGTTGGGACCTAGTGCTTTGCCTGGTTTTAGGGCCGCTATCGCCATTTGGATTTCGTCCGCAGTAATGTCTGCCTCCAATTCATCGGACATTTCCGGTGATAATGTTCGGACCTCTATTGGCGCTAATGCTTCCTTAGCCATCTCAGGGGTGATCACGGTTTCAGGGGTGTAGACCCCTTCAAAGTGACTTGCGAGCTGGTCTACTATGTGTGCTGGGTTCGTGTATACCGTTCCTTGACCATCCTTCAACCGTTGGATTCCCTTGGAGTTACCTTCCCGTTTGTCTAGCCAAGCTAGCATTCTCCCCGCCTTGTCCCCTACCTCATAAATCCGATTCTGAGTGTCAGTTATCTGTTTCCGTACCTGAAAGCGCAAATGATCGCTGTATAACCGTTGCTGTATGTCAAGTGCATGTGAGGAGGCTGGGGACGGGTGTTGTTCGTGTGCTGCCTTCAAGGTTTGTAGTGTCAGTTCCAATTTATCCAACTCTTGCGTTTGTTCCCGTTTATGTCTCGTGATTAAGCTTATGGCTTGTCCCCTCAAGACTGTCTTATAGGCTTCCCAAAGTACCACGGGAGAGCGCACCGAGCCATCATTCTCATTGAAGTAATGTGTTGTTGCTCTTTTGAGGGCCTTGCGGACTTGAGGAATCTTTAGATAGGTGGCGTGTATGGGGTAAATGCGTTTACGGGACCTTTCTTGGGAGGAGAGTATGAGAGAGATTGGTGAGTGGTCTGAAATTCCTCGGGGTGGATCTCTACTGTGTCTACAAGTTGGAGTGCCTCTCCCAGAGTCAGAAAGTGGTCTATTCTCGTCATACTTCCGTGAACGGCGGAATGAAACGTGTACTGTTTTAGAGTAGGGTGAAGGAATCTCCACACGTCAGTAAGGCCCATAGCCGTCAAGAAACGCTGTAGGCGGGGGGTCCCTGTCGTGGGAGACAATGCCGGGAATCTATCAAGTTGTGTGTCTACTATGGCGTTAAAGTCCCCCCCTAGGATAACTTCTCCCTCAGGTAGAGTCAGCAGAAAGTCACCCAGCTTTGGAAGCTGCACCGAGTGTAATGCCGGTGGGACATAGACGGATACTATATTAAGAAGCCTACCCTCCCATTGCCCCTGTAGCGCGGCAAAACAGCCCTGATCGTCCTTCCTGGTTTGTAAAGGGATGAATCGCGAGGCCCTCTGTACCAAAATGCCAGTCCCCCTAGATCCTGACGTGAAACCCGAATGCACTACCATCTTGTATCCTTTTCTATCCATCGCTTTGGTAGCCCCCCCCCGTCAAGTGTGTTTCCTGCAGTAGCGCTATGGTGGGCTTCTGTCGTTTAAGTGCGGTTAGCACCAGGCCCCGCTTCACCTTGTCCCCCAGCCCCCGTACGTTCCAAGACAGTAATCGCAGGGATGAGTGCCGTGACTCCGAAGCTATTCCATCTGCCTCAGGGACCTGGTTCTCAGCCATTTGGCGTTGTGTGATCTATGGTGTGATAGAGTGAGTGTGAGTCTTGAGTGTGTGTTTCGAGTACCTGCAGTAAGACGTAGGGGGGGTTTAGCCAAGTAGACCAGTCTTTATCCATCCTACCAATCATCTGAAGATTTAGGTGAAAGCATCGCTTTTTTGTTGACCATACATGTGAATTCCTAACTGTAACAAAACATCCCCTTCTCCGTTCCCCCCTCCCTGCACCCCTGCCTAACGGACTTTCAACTGCCCGCCCCCCCAACTGAGCAGAGTGCTTAATCCTTCCCTTAACCAGAGTACTTGCGTGTGGGGGGAGAGTGTCTCCCCGATCAGGCGGCATCCCTGCGTGCTTCTGGGGCCCACCCGCGTCAGAGTCTGCTCGCAGCTTTCGCACCGTTTGTTTATTCTTCAGCAAGTATTGTCATTCCAGGACCATGAGAGCAAGTCATTCTTCTCCGCCCGCGCCTGTAGAGCCGTGGGGCGGGGAGCCCCCCGCTCCCCCCCGGCCCGATGTTTGGGAACCAGTTCCATTGTCGTCTCTGTGGCTGTAGTTGGATCTTTGTGATCTCCTAAAGTGTTCTGTCGTGCGCCAACCCTCAAGCCAGTCCCGAGCCGCATCCGGGGAATCAAAAAACCATACTTTCTTGTCTGCCACCACTCGCAGTCGGGCCGGGAAGAGCATCGAGTAGGGCAGTTCCTTTTCTCTCAGCGTCTTTTTAACCTCAAGGAATGTCCTTCTCTTTCTTGATACCTCGGCCGTATAGTCTGGGAAGAAGGCAATCCGAGAGTTTTGGATCTGAATAGTAGGTGCCACTCTCGCCGCTTGTAAGATGGCGTCACGGTCTCTGAAGTTGAATAACCTTGCAAGTATCGGTCTTGGCGGACCTCCAGTTTTAGGTTTCCCTCCCGGGACCCTATGTGCCCTCTCCACCGAAAAGAAGTTGGAGAGTCCCTTCGGTTGGAGTCTGGTGTTAATCAAATCCTCCACGTAGAGGTCGAGAGCGCCCGTGTCTTCCGATTCCGGCACGCCTACGATTCGGACGTTGTTGCGTCGTGAGCGCCCTTCTTGATCATCCAGTTTGTCCCTGAGTAGTTTGTTGTCCGTTTGTAGTCTTTCCACGGCTGTTTGCAGTTCGGACACGTCTTCTACTAAGGATTTAGTAACCACCTCCACTTGCTTGACCCTTTCGTTGATTTTCTGGAGGTCCGCCCTTATCAATGTTACTTCCGTGGCCGTGGCACCCACCGTGACTTGAACTTGGGCCAGCGCTGCCATTACATCTTCAAGCGAGGCTTTTTTTGCACTCTCCGCGTCCATTGTCTTCCCTGTGGGTTTGCGCTGTTCCTGGGGAGGTGTCTGTTGTTCATATGCAAATTTGTTTAAGTTTGCTCGTGCCGCCACGTGTTTGGGCCCTCTGTTGGACATGGTCTTCCCTTTGTAGGCGTTGCGGTCCCCCGCTGCTATAGTAAGTCAAAGCCAGTAGAGATGAGTCCTGCGGCGATTTTAGTGGGTCTGCAACTATCACTCGGGCCCAGTGTCCCCCGTTTGGTTCTCGGTAATTGTGGCTGCCCCAGGTGGCAATCGGAGTGCAGGCAGTGTAGCTCGCTAGGTTAAGGCCAGCCCGAGTGCAGTTTGTCGTGTGCTCTACAATGTTCGTGCCTGGTAAGATGGCTGCCGGGAGGCTATGGCGAATCCCCTCCGCTATACTGTTTGTATTGCCAGATCGGGTGAGGTGCTACGCTTTCTTACCGCCGCGTGCGGTAGCAACTGCTTCTCTCCACTATGCCCCCGACTCCCCAAGTGCGCCCGTGTTCAATTCTGCTCTGCGGAGCGATGGGGGAGGGCTGCATATTACTCACCGCCGGCTCCGCTGCCGGCCGCCGCTGATTTGGATGTAGCCACCGCTCTTCCTTCGTTCTCCGGTGCGGTGCCTCCGACCGTTGTGTGGAAGATGGGACCTGAGGAATTGAAGGGGCCCGTCTCTCAATATGGCTGCGTTTTCTTCCGGGAGCTTGCCGTGTTGTGCTTGTCCTGCCGCGCCGGAACTGTGGGCGTGTTGACCTCCGCTGGGCTCCGCAAGTCGCCTCTCTGATTTCTGGGGCTTATGTCTAGGGTCCGGTCGCCGACAGGCAGATTGTCCGCGGGTCCGGCACTTCTGCCTTGTCCCGTCCGCCGATGCTCAACTTCCGTTCGGACTCCAGCCGCACTCCACACCGCTGCTCTCTGGAGGACAGCAGGCCCCTCCTCCTCCCTGCTCCGCGAGCCGGATCGAGTCAATCGCCAGTCTCCTCTGTCTCTGGAACGCTCCGGTGAGCGCCGCAAGGACTCCTGACACGGTCCGCCCCTTCAGTCACCAATAATTTTCGGATTTAGATAACGGATTAATGCGGGATGCCGCCTTTCCACGGGAGCCTCCCTAAGCTGCGGCCGCCATCGTCAGCTGCTAGCCACGCCTATTATATCTACTTTTAATTCATATTTTAAAATTGTGTATTTGCTTTAAAATCAACAGCAGTGTTTAGATGAAGAGTATTCACATCCCTTAGCTGCCATCCTGCTGATCCAAAGTTATTTTCGTTTTGCATGCCATACATTCCATGGGATTTAGGTGGCCAAATGCTTCGAAAAGAGGCCCACCCAATGGATTCAGGAAGAACGGAAGACTTGCTCTAAACCCACCAACATCACATATCCTTCTGAAAGAAAACGTTCATCAACATGGTGTTTTACAATGGGAGTCATTCTTCAGCAGGTAAACATCCTCTGCCACATTGCAATTCTGTTGTGAAAAGGACTATACCATAGCTTTTTTTCAGGAGGCATATCCAATAGTATGGACTGGGTCAATTAGCTGAACCTCCAGGATGGTGAAAGCATAAGTGTTTTATTTTGATTTACTCAAGGGTCATGGCAAATTACAGACTCTCTGCCCGACAGAGGACATAGGACTGGGGAGTGACTGTGGCTCCCACTTTGATCCCTTGTACTGTATGACTTCTCCAAGTCAGTGCTGGCTCTCAAGAGCACATATGATGCAATTCTACCAGCAATGCCTACTTGCCCTCTACGGGACTTCTTTACTGTGGTGGAAGATGCCAAGATACCCTATGAACAGACACCCTATAGGTTTCTACATTTACTAGGAAGGTGCTTTCACATGGCACAAATTCCATAGCATATACTTACTACAAAGACTGCCTTGGTTACTGTTGCCAATGGGCCAGTGGTGGCTGGGGAGGTAATACATGTCTTGACCACAGGTTAATTTGGGGCCTCACTTCTGGGACATGATATGAAGAATAAGAATAACTGATCTACCGGGACAATAGGAACAGGAGAGCATTTAAGCACCAACTAGAAGGTCACACTTTCCCTAGCCTGAGTGGTTGGTGTTTTCTCTGCTCTGGTATGGTAAGTTCGTACCATTTATGATCCCTGCATCGTTTTGTGTGTTTTTTCTTTCTGGGCTCCTTCCATATCTGACCATTAGGGAATAGCAGGTCTCTCTTCCTAAGATGAAGGACTATGGCTCTGTGGTGTCTTGCTCTAGTACACTTCTACCAATACTTTTTAGGTCTACTGTCAGCAGGGATGAACTGAACGCTAGGGGTTAGTTACAGCTAACCCACTCCTGCACACTGATGAGCAATCGTCAGTGGCGGTATTTCATAGGGCCTGAATAGACTCTTGTTCGTGATTGGTCGGACTTGGCCTTACCTTATAAGTCCAAAGAACCCATCAGCCTATCAGCCAATACCAGTGGGTTCACTGCCCCCTACTTTCTGCCGCCACCCGCTAAAATCAGTCAATTATCTGAGATAGTGACAGAATGTTTACGTAATTCTCTCCTTGCTCTCTTTTGGCTGCTGTGGACGATCTTCCACAGCAATCCAAGGCTTTTGTTTTCCTATTGGAATGACGATTACCACATGGCATGCTGAGTGAAAAGGTGTGAAAGTGAAAGTGAAATAAGCTGATCTGTTAATTTTACCTTCACTTGCAGCGATGTTTGGGGCCATATTTTGACCTGCTGAGCACCGATTTTGAGGGAGGAGCATTGTTAAAAAGGGCAGAATATTCTCATTCCGAAGGTATTTCTCCCTAGCGGATTCCAGCTTGGAGGTTGTCCTGAGATGGCCTCCCTAACGCAGGGATTCACTACAATAGAGTTTACAATTTATTTTTGTGAGGGGGTGAAATGGCCTCCTAGGCAAGGACTAATGCTCCCTCCCACCCAAGTACAAATCCTTCCTTCTTCCCCCCTGCCCCATTTGGTGGAAATTTGAGGGTTTGTCTCAAATCTGCCTCATAAATTAGGGGTGTAAAACCCATTAGATACTAGAGTTTTCAATCAGAAGACATTGGGGAGGCCAACCCATGGCACGGCCATGCCCCTACTCCCTAAAGGAGCATACCGTCTTTCTGCCACCCCTGGTGGGGGGTGGGGGTGAACGCCAACTATACAGCAGTGATTTCTTTTTCGGGGGTAGCCCCTAAAGGGCCAGTGCCCCCCCCAATCAAGGACAGTTAGTCTGTCTGACCCCCACCGTCTTGGAGGCAGATTGGGTGCTTACCCCCAAACCTTTCCTCTTAGGGTAGTAGAACACCCGCTAGGTACAAAAGAATATAAACAATTTGAGTAGGTCTATCCACACTGGCATAGGGCCTTGCCCCCACCCCAGAAGGAGCATAATGTCTTTGTTTACCCCTGGGGGGTGGGTGGCGGGATTGTTGTTTGCCCTCAGTCTGCCCCAGGCAGGGTGGCGGAAAGCCCACTAGACACCAGGGATTCTTTTTTCTGAATGGGAGAGGGGCCACTTGGGCAAGGGCCAGTGGACCCCCACAAGGGGCAAGGCAATCATTCTGCCTCCCTTCTGAAGCAGATATGGAAGTTTTTCTCCACTCTGCCCTCCCATCCCTCTTGCTGACGAGGGTGGGAGGTGACTAGACACCAGGGACATTTAAAGCCAACTTCTTGGACGGCGCAGAGGCAACCCACTCTGAAATAGGGCAATGGCCCCATCCCAAAAGTGCCAACAGGGTATTTCTGCCAACCCCAGAGCAGATTGGGTGATGCCCCAAATTTGACGCTAGGGGCTAGTAAACCCCACTAGAACCAGGAATTTTGAAATCGTGCCAAAAAATGAGGAAGGGGCAAGAGATTCTTTTTCAAGCTGGACAGATAGGAAATTTGAGGGTTTGCCTGTAAGCTACCCACCCATGGGGTAGGAAGCACACTACACATGGGATTTTGCAGTTGGGCATAAAAAAGGGTGGGGGCATTCCACCCTGGCTTTGGGACAAAAAAACAAAAAGCATAATGGTCTTTCTGCCCTTGTGGGGGTAGATTAAGGGGTTGCCCTAATTTTCCCCTGGGGTACCATTTAGAAACCAGGGATTTTCAAATGGTGCCAAAAAATAGTGACTGCCCACACTGCCATTGGGCCATGCCCTCACCCCAGAAGTGTAATGGAACCGTTTTGTCTCTGATTGAGGTTTGCCCCTATTCTGCCTCTCGATGGGTAAAAACTTCCCACTAGACACCAGAAAAACCGTTCTAAAAAAGAAGGGGAGGGGGTACTGCCTGCATGGCATCGGCCTGCCTCCACCCCAGAATGAGCCCATCAGTCTTTCTGCCACCCTAACCACCATTGGGAGTTCACCACAACTCAGCTCTTAGAGTGGGTAAAAAAACTCTCTAGGCACCAGGGATATATTTTATTGTTTAAAAAAAATATGGAGAATGGTCAAGCTGTCCTGGTGTTGGTCCAATCCACCTCCTCTAGTGCCCCAACAGTCTTTCTGCCCATCTAGGGTGAATAGCATTCCCATGGCAAGCAAGAAGAAATTTGAGCTCTTTAGGGCGTAGTTTTAACATATGGACTGGCAGAGTGGGTGTACATTCACATTTCCTCTTATCTGCAATGTTGCGTGGCTGCACTAGTTGGGTCTGTGCTCAGTTGCCATAAAGGGAATTGTCCTCTTGAACCCAGAACATTTTGAAAACTAGACACCCATGGGAGGAAAGATTGATATGCCTTGGGTGGATTCCCAACATTTTCTTACTTACAAAGCCCTTCAAACCCCAAATAAAATCACTTTCCTCACATTTCTGCTAGAAAAAGTTCTGGAATCTGTGGGAATCCACAAATTTCCTATTACCCAAAATTTCCACCGTTATCTCGATAAAAATGCTATGCCACTTGTATGTCTGGGCCTAATACTTTTTACAGGTATGGATTAAACAAGAGACATTCCTTTGAGAAGGACTCATATTGTCCCTTATTTGATCCATTCCCGTTGCATGCACTAGGCGCACCTACACTAGTGGAGTAGCATTTTTATCCAAAGAAGTGTTGGAGTGCAAGTTGGTAGGAATTCTGTGCATCTCTGCCGCTTCTGGGACTTTCTCTCACAGAAATGTAAGGAAAATGAGGGTTTTTAACCTTGGTTTTAGGTTACCAAGGCGTTAGGTGTAAGAAAACATCATGGGATTCACACAAGTCACACCACCCTTGACTCCTCTGCGTGTCAAGGTTTCAGAAATTGATGAGTTTAGTAGGTTTGCGTGGGTGGCAGCAGAGCCCAGGCCCAAAATTCACAGCTACCCATATTGGGAAAAAAGGGTTGGTTCTGAGTGGAAAATATTGATCTGTTCATGTTGTGTGTTGGGACAAATGTGTGGGAACATTGGGTGGTAGGATATTTGTGGATCTCAGCAGATTCCGGAATTTCTTTCACAAATATGACAAAGATGGATGTTGTATGCCAAAGTTTGAGGTTTTAAGAGCATTGTGGGTAAGAAAAGTTACCGGCATCCAAGCAAACCAGGCCACCTTGGACTAGTCTGGGTGTCTACTTTTCAGATATACCTGGGTTTGGTAGGTTTCTTTGAGTGGTGGCTGAGCAAGTCTCCAAATTCTGCAGCTACCCAAATTGAAAAATAGCTGCTATTTTGCTGTGTGAAATGTGCTGTCTCTAGGTAGTGTTTTTAGGTGCTTTGTGTCGAGGGTGCTAAACCCAGCTACACAAGTGGTGTACTATTTAGATCGAGAGATATGTGGGGAAACAGAGTAGAGATCATTTGTTATCACCACATGGATTTCTCTGAATTTTTGCCTTTTATAAGACAGTGTTAAAAAAGAACAATTTTGCAAAATGCCATTTGAACTCCAAATTCAGTGGCATACAAGTAACTACTTTTGGATTTTGCATGTTTTTGGAAAACCTATAAACCCTATATGCCCTCGCGAGCAGAAGGGTCTGATGGACATAATGTTGTGTTGCTTTGAAATCAGCCATCTAAACAACACATTATAGATGAAAACATTGTCACCAATGGCTATTTATTCCTACTTATTTATATTATTTCATAATATTTAAAATATTTTTTCCTTCTGGAACAGCATCAAGGGAAATATGCAAATGACCCCTTGTTGAATTCAGAAATGTGTTTACTTTTCAGGAATGTATAGTTGTCTAGGATCACACATGGGTTTCAAACCAGTTTCTACCACAAACTGAAGCTAGATTGTAACCACAAAAAATAAGAAAAATGGCTTAGAAAATGCAAAAACTGTGGTAAGAAATAGTTTTTTTTCATGCAACTCTGCTCGCAGATTACTCATCATCCAGAAGTCGGAGCCACCACCAAAAATCCATCCGTAAGATCCATAGAAAGAGAGAACCAGTGCCTAAAAATTAGCAATCAACTCACAGTTCCGAGACTGTATGGTAAAAGTCTGCCTATGGTCTCCTGCACCTTGAACAAACATTCGGGGCTCCCAGGTAGGTTTGTATCAATTCTTGCAGGAGCTAATACGTTTGAAGAATATTATTTATTTGTGTACATTTGGGTCTCTGATTTCTGTTTATAATTGTTATACATTCAAAGCATGTACGAATATTCCTTATTGGGTAAATCACTTTGGAAATTGGATTCCCATTTTCTCTTAACTCCTGCTATGTCGGAGTAAAACGCCAGTGCCAGTAGAGAGTACAAAGCTGTTACAGCTTGCCTGCCCACATCGTGCGTCAACATCATCATCTTTGGCGGCTCCTACCCTCATGTCAGTTATGCGGCTTTTTTTAGAACGCCAAATGTAAACATTTGGCCTACATCCAAACCATATTCCTCTCTCAATGATTCCAAGTTGTGGAGCCCTCAATCATATAAGTCCCCCACTGTTTCAGTCCCCAGCTCTACTACAATGAAACATGATAAGGTCGAGCGATGGCTTTTAATGTAGGGAGGCCCCACAAGGGTATCTCGGGGAGTGTGCCACCTTTAATCCTGCTCACTTTTTATGTTCGTTTCAGCAACATCACACTGCATGCAGAGCTCAGGGGTGAGCATTTGTTAGTTTGTTAGTTTCAGGCTGCCTTTCAGGATATCATGAACAGATGGACTTTCCAGACTCCTCTTCACCTCTGTACCCTATACCTTTACAGCATCTCACAGCCATCTCATAGGCCACTGCAACAGTGCTAGGAGATTATCTTCACCATTGGGGGAACCTGTATCACCTACATCCAGTGGATGTATAGCCTTCCCAGCACCAGCCTTCTCCTATCCTGTCCCCAAAATATTCTCAGTAGGAGCGAATTCAGTTCCCTAAAAAGCCCTCCTGTCATACGCAGTGGGAGGTTCGCAAAATAATACAGCAGACGAGATGACATCAACATCTTAGCGATAGCAACCCCACCCCTTGGTGACAGGGGTGGTTTGGTCCAATATCAAATTGACTGCTTTACAGAAGGAAGGGCACTGTCTAAGTTACCTGAGAACAAAGGCTGTTAGCAAAACAATCTAGACTCCCCCAGATAAGGTCCTTTAGCAGGGGGGCATTGTCTTGTAGAGGAAATAGACATGATTTAGCTCAATTCTTTTTTTATTTTTTATTTTTTATTATTCAGTTCATAGCGTTAAACACAACAATTTCAAAGCTTACATAGATAACACAATATCCGGTGTGCTGTAGGGAAAGCAAAGCAAAAACAAGACGATACTGAGAATTAATTGGCTAAACAAAGATACTCAAGATACAGTTATTAATCCAAACAAGGAAAAAAATATTTGACAAATCACACACTTTCCACATGCTGTATCATGGGCTGCCAAATCTGAATCCCTAGTTGTTTTTTCTTCAGTGCCTTAAGACGGTAAAGATTAAATTCTGTATAAAAAACATTATAAAACTTCGCTCGCCACATTTCATACGAAGGCGCCTCCGTTTTCAGCCACATTTAAGCAATGCATAAGGGAGCTACTGACATGGCCATGAACAAAAATAATCTATATGGATAGTACTGTTGACATGTATTACCATTTCTACATAGCCCAAGCAAAAACATCTCTTTAGATACCATGACATTTACATTAGTAAGATATGAAAAAAACTGTTCAATTGATGAGAAAAAAGGTGCTAACACACTGCAATCAAAAAATATATGCACTATGTCAGCATGCGATATATGACACCTAAAACAGTTCCCTGCATGAGCATCGCCCCACTTCATCATTTGAGCAGGTGTATAATACAAATTAAATACAGTTTTATAATGCTGGGACCGTAAATTGGCAGTCAGAATAACTGTGGAAGCCAAATCAATAGATTCTTGAACAAAAAGCGCCAGCAATACTGAGCCTAGTACTCCATTTTCCGTCGTGTGCTGCAATGTCATCACGTTGTGTTGCAAGCAAGATGTTATACAGTGTCCCAATCCTGGCACATTTGGACATAGCTTTAAATAAATCATTAACTACTATAGGGGTTGTTTCAGGGTGCTTAAAAAAAAAATCCCTTAACTGCAAATATTTAAAGAAATCGTTCTGCAAGATTGCATATTTGTCCCTTAACTCCATAAATGACAGCATGGTACCACAATTGAAAACATCCCCAACTCGTCGAATCCCTTTATCCCGCCATGTCCTCATCTTAGCATCCTAGAATATTAATTGAAGTAATTCTATAGAATCGAGAGGGGTATAGTAATTGAGTCTATTAAGGGAAATAGCCTTGCGCACCCATCTCAGCCCTTTAAATGCAGCGAGTACGGTCTTAAATCTAGTTTTTTTTATAATAACTGCTCAATACATTTAAGCAATAAATGTTGCGAGTGGTCCCCTAATATCATCAAATAAATATTGGGGGTTTCGAACAGCCCTATTTCGCCACTGGTTACCAAAATATCAATATTTTGTAAAAGGCGGGCTAAATAATAGAAAACAAAATTAGGCACCACCCATCCCCCTCTGGAAAGTGGTAACGTCATATATTTTGAAGCCCGCCGGGCCTTCTTCCATCCCCAGATGAACCTATCGGTAATGGATTGTAGCATCATTAATTGCTTGTGTGACAGCTCCAGTGGTACTGTCCGAAGGTAATATGCACATCTTCAATACATTCCGTAGCCCAACCAAAGATAGATGTAAACATTCTACCTTTTCGAGTTGCCTTTTAACCGAACCCAATATGTCCGCCCAGTTAACGGCTACAATTTCTTAAAGGGACATCCTTATCTTAATCCCCAGATATTGAGCCTCTTGTGTCACTAGCGCCTCGCCGGGGCATAGTCCTGGGGTACAAACGACCTGGGTTTTTGAAAGATTTAATTTATACCCATATGATTTCCCAAACTCAGAAGTCACATGCTCAATTTCCAATAACGCTTGCTCCGGATCAGATGTAACTATTGCTACATCGTCAGCATAGGCTAGGACACGTACACAATAATTCCCCACCACCATTGATTGTATAGCCGGCAAAATTTCAAGAATGCGCAACAGAGGTTCAATATACATCGCAAACAGTAGCAGTGAACATGGACATCCTTGCCTTGTGCCTCGTGTGATGTATACATAAGCAGATTCATGACCCATTGCGCAGATCTTTGCCCTAGGTCGCTTGTACATAGTCTGGAGAGCGAGCAAGAACTGAGGCCCAAACCCCATTTTGCGCATAACTTGCCGGAGAAAATCCCAGGCAACGCGATCAAACGCTTTTGTCAGTGTGTAGAAAAATTAAACCAATATTTTTATGAAACACTGCAGCATAATCTAGCACGGCAACAACTCTATGCAAATGATTGACAGTACTTATCCCAGGTAAAAAACCATGTTGATGGCGGGACACCAAAAGAGGGACGATTTGAACTAGCCGGTTTGCTAAAATTTTAGAGTATACCTTGGCATCAGCATTTACTAATGATATAGGCCTATAAGAGCCAGCCAGTTCAGCAGGCTTATCTTTCTTCATAAACACAACAATATTTGCATCGTCCCAAGATACAGGGGGGTTACCTATCTGAGCCACTATAAAAGTAGCCAGCATATCATCTTTTATTACCGGAAACAAAATGGGATATACCTCTAAAGGCAGTTTATCAGTTCCGTCCGCTTTCCCATATAGCTAGAATATCTCCATCATACCCTCTATAGAGGCCACTGAACGACCCTGGTTATCTAACAGCCCCTCGATTCTCTGAGACACTTGTCGGCCCCGGAGTCTTTGAGCTAGGCATTTGCCCACGGCTTCTCCATACTCGTATCGCTCAGTTTTATTGATTTTGTACTGGATTCCTATGTCCTCACTCCAGACACCGTTAATCTTTGCCTTACAGCAAGCAACCTTGGTCTGAGCAGTCTGACTATCACTATTAGTGCTAATTACTGAAATTAGGTCTTGCTCAGCCGTTTTTAAATCTAAAATCAAATTCTCAATTAATTCTTTCCTTTTACACTGTTGAGTCCAACCATAACCACAAGTTTCCCCCCTTATGCCGGCCTTGAAGCAGTCCCAGACCATTGCTTGAGAAGCAATACCCCTATTATATTCAAGAAATTGTTTGGCCCATAATTGAATATGGCATATGTAATCCTCCTCTATTAACAATTTTTTAGAAAAAGTAAATGAACGTTGTGTCCGTACAAAGTTAAAGTGAGGAACGTCCATAGCTACAGGGGCATGATCTGATGTTATACGTGGTGTAACCTGCATCTTGGCCCGGACCATTAAAATTCTAGGTACAAAAATATAGTCTAACCGAACAAACTTATTGTGGGGAAAAAAAAAAAAAGTATATCCCGGGGCCCCGGGTTAGCCAATGGCCATCCATCAACCAAGCCATGCTGAGCCAATAGTTGATGAAGCGAGCAAAACACTTTTTGTTTCCGACCTTTATAGTTAATAAATTGAGGATCCCAAGTGGATGGATCGGCTTGTATATTAAAATCCCGTAATAATACCAGGGTGGTATCCCACATAGCGAGCTAAACATGCGAAAAGTCCAAAGTCTGCACTTCATCAAGATTAGAGCCATACACCGTGCAAACTGTTATTTTATTTCCCCCTATTATGCACTCTACGATAGCCCAACGGCTTAGATTATCCACCTTAGTTTTGCCAGCCAATAATAATGCTTGACGCCCCAGGATTGCAACCCCTCGATTCATTGTAACTTGTCTAGATGCGGCTAGCAATGAATATCCCAATTCAGTTAATACTTTCCGGTTCCCCCAGGGTATATGGGTTTCCTGAAGACAAATGATAACAGGATCAATTAATCGTATCTCCTCCCTCACACGTCTCCTCTTCATCACATTGTTCAGGCCACATACATTAAATGTGCAAATCCGTAAATTATTATTAGCCATTGTCATCATCAAATGGCTGGTCATCATAACATTCATAAAATAAATTACTCTTGAGTCCCTACAGCAACCGCTATGAACTGATTTTTTTCCCCCCTTTTCACCCAAAGCCCCGTGACCCCCATCCCATTACCCACAAAAACCCACCTCCCCTCTACAAAGCCCCCCCCACCCCAAACAGCACCCTACCCCATAACCCAGGCAAAAGGGCCTAGCGCCCCTTGACGAGTGTGAGCGTCTCTCTGAATGCTGGGACAATCCCATATCCCCCCAAAAAATATTACAGAAACATTAGTAAATTAATCCATAACAATGTACCAAGCCTTTTAGGCAAATACTGCAAATATTCTTTAGCGGAGGCCTCGGACGTGAAATAACGAGTCTGGCCCTTGTAGACTATCTTGAGTGTTGCCGGTTGCAGAAGAAAGGCCTGCAGGCCCTTAGATTGAGATGGTGCAATTAGCTGGCGCAGCTGCCAGCGATTCTCGACCGTTAAGTGGCAGTAATCTGGGCGTACGAATATTGAATCCCTTTACGGGATCGCTTTTTTTCAGGTCGCGCAAGGTCATATAGAACCTGTCTTGCCAGAAAGTTATTCAGTGAGATTAATATAGCACGAGAGTGCACAACCTGCCCAGCTTTCACATTTCATGCCGGCAGTTGACAAAATGGAAATTGGTGTGCCCATTGAACTTCTTGAGCCCAATTCCATTCTTTTACATCCGGGAATGCCTCCTCGAGCAGTTCGATTATAAATTTGCGGGCATCCTGCATTTTAAGGCCTTCAGGTACACCAAGGACACGCAAGTTATTGAGGCGCAGTTGATTCTCTAAATCAGAGAGTTTATTATGGACATCCTCCTTACCAGCCCTAATGTCAGCAACTTCCTCCCTCTGGCTTGTCATTTGATCTTCAAGCACCCTTATACGCCCTTCAGCTTCAGTCATACGATCGGTAAAGTCATTGCATGATTTGGTCAGGCGGCGCACATTGTTTTACAGCTTACGACAGGCTGTGTGTGTAAATGTTCTGCATGTGCCTCAAGCCTATGGTCGGTCATAGCTCTATAGATTTCTACAAGTGACACCGGACCCGTTTGTTCCAAAGCAAGACCACCAGTTGCCTGATTAGATAGATTCAATTGTTCCAGCGACAGCTCCTCAGCAGAGAGATCCCAGTCAGGAAGTCTAGAAGTGAGTGTCTCGTCCCCCTCAACCCTTCTCCTCCTAATTGTAGATATCTCCTCTACAGATAACGCCTCAACAGTAGCACCAGAGGGAGGAGCTTCGCGGGCGACCAAGATGGCCGCGTGAGCTCGGAGCTCCGAAGACCCTCCGATCCTTCGTATTGATCCTGCTACCTATCCTGTCCCACAGTAGTGGGAATCTGTTGCAGTGCTGTTGCTGAGGCGGGGCCCGTTCTCCGATCGAAGATCCGGGTTTCCTGTGCTGAGTTACACCGTGGTGAAGATTGGGGACGACGACGCCATAACAGTCTGCCGTTACGAAGGTGACGGTGGTGCTTCCACACGGTGACAGTCTGAGAGGGTTGGAGCTGCCCCGTTCTGCGCTGTTGGCGAGAACAGATTGTCCAGCGGCCTGACGTTCTGATGTGGTGGTGGAGGTGAATACTGATTTCTGCCGCCTGGAAGCGGTAGTGTTTGACCTTTCTTCTGGCTGTGATACCCCCGTCGCCCATCATGGCGGGCAGAGGGGACCCGGATAAAGGGAAACCCCCAAGAGTCAGCAGGAAACCTTCCCTCTCACAGACCACCATCTCTGAACGTTTCTCCCTCCCAAAGGGATCGCCTGGTGCTTCAGGCCGTACTAAAGACTCGCAGCGCGATGTGTCTCCGGAAGATGCTGAACCCACCCTCCGGGATGTTATGGGGGCCATTGCGGGCATCAAGGCCGAAATGCACAAGCAGCACGAAGTGTTGTCACACAAGGTCGACACGTTGACGATTGAAGTCAACCTTATCAGGGCCGACCTCGGAAAGACGAACGACAGAGTCAAGTCGCTCGACATTAAGACGTCGAGTTTGACTACTGATATGTCCGACCTGCAGTCGGAGGTTCGGGACCTGAAAACCACGAACACGCTGCTTGCCCGCAGGCTCGACGATTTTGAAGGACGCGCAAGGCGCCAGAACGTCCGCATTATTGGCGTGCCGGAGGGCGCCGAGGAAGACGCTGCCGACCTCTTTGTGGAGAACTTGGTGTTGAAGCACTTGGCTCCCGGTGGACTGAGCAAATTCTTTTCGGTGGAACGAGCACATAGACTACCTGGTGGCCAACCGAAATTGGGAGCATCTCCGCGCCCCATTATTGCCAGACTCTTCAATTTCAGGGACCGAGATGCGATCCTGCAGGCATCGAGAAGAGGTGGTCCGTTGAAGTTTCAGAATGCCGACGTGAACTTCTTCCCCGACTTCACTCAAGCGGTTCAGAAACGCCGGCAAAGCTTTATAGGCGTCAAGCGTAGGCTGAGGGAGATGGGGATGAAGTACTCCATGCTATTCCCGGCGAAACTTCGGATAGAACATGGCGCCCGGGTGGTGTTCTTTGACTTGCCGGAGGCTGCTGGGGACTGGCTGGACACCTTGCCTCAACGTCGGACTGCCCCTGAGGACCAGTCGGAAGGGGCGTCGGGTGGTCCTGATCTTCAGGAATGAACAATGCTTCCTCGGACTTCTTACGGTGGATGGCCCTGCAAGTGCAATCAGTCACGGACTACTGTTTTCTTTTTCTTTCTAACGCTGCTTTTTCAAGACTGGGGGATAACGGGGGGTGATAGGATGTCTCCTTTCTCCTCGGGGGGCTTTTCGTAGATTAGTTTTTGGGGGCGACAGGCACACTGCTGGTTGGGGGGGCTTCAGTCTAATGCAGGGGTGCAGGGTGGGGGGTGGTTGGTTTGAGTGTTTTACTTATGTTCTTTCTTTCTCTTTTTTCTTGAGGCAAGGTGATTATTCTCCTGTTTACTATGTTGCGGTAGCCGCTTTCTGGGGGTGGGGGTGGGGGTTGGGACGATGCTTCTTTGACGATGGGGGGTAAGACGCTAAATGTCTTGAGTTGGAATGTGAATGGGTTGGGGGATCGCATTAAACGTGGGGTGGTACTGCAGATGTTTAAACGGTGTGTACCCGATGTCATTTTGCTACAAGAGACACATCTCATTGGCAATACGTGCCACGCACTCAATAGGAAAGGGTTTAAGATGGTGGCTCACTCGGGGTTCTCTTCGGGGTCCCGAGGGGTGGGGATTATGGTGCGCATGTCTCTCCCATTGGAGGTGGAGACTAGGGTGATTAATGACAGAGGTCGCTATGTTGCCGTTGTGGGCAGATGGGAGGGGCGTACCCTGGTTTTGGTTTCGGTTTATGTCCCCCCAGGCTTGCAGACGACTACCTTCCAGGATCTCGGGGGCGCCATTTTGGGCCTGCCTGAGGGATTGCTCATAATTGGAGGGGACTTTAATGCAGTGGTGTCAGGGACCCTTGACCGTTTTCCATCCAGAAATCTTCGTAGCGCACAGTCATGGCTCCCAAATTTTCTGAGCACCATGGGTCTCATTGATTGTTGGCGGCTTCTCCATCCCGCCCAGCAGCAGTACTCCTTTCATTCGGGCGCGCACAGAAGCCTCTCCAGGATTGACTATATCTTGACTCCGGCGGTCCAGGCCTCGACCATTTCCGGGGCTCGCCTGATGGCTAGAGGTATATCGGACCACTCCCCGGTTTGGGTGTCGTTTGACTTTGGCATTGTGATGACCTCCAGACTAGCATCGGTCAATCCTTGGTATTTTCGCAACCCCAAAACTCGTGACCTCCTAGCTAAAGCTATCGACCTGTATTTCTCCAAGAATACGGGCTCGGTATCGTCGGCCTTATCTCTGTGGGAGGCCTTCAAAACTGTCCTGAGAGGAGAAGCTTTCTCCTTAATAGCCGAGGCGCGCAGACGCAGTGATGAGGAAATGGTGCGGTTGGAGTCGGAAATTGAGGACCTTGATTCTCAACTGGAAACGGACCTGACACCCGATTTGCTTCACGCCCTCTCCTTAAAGCAGTCGGAGTACCGAGCCACTGCCACTGACGCTGCCAAGGCGATGGGCAGAGAACAGCAAGGGAGGATTTACGATGCAGGGGACAAGGCGGGCAAGCTTATTGCCTGGTTGGACAGGAGGGAGATGGCTTCCCGCGTGGTGCCCGGGATTCTGGATGAGGACGGGGTGGTTGTTACTGACCCCAGCGCTATTGTCTCGGCTTTTGCCGAATACTTCGAGACGGTCTACACCTCGGTCTCCACCTTGACTGAGTCGGACTTGGCCTCTTTTCTGGAGGGTGTTGAGCTCCCTTGCCTGTAGACACCGAGCGTGACGACATGGATAGGGGCATTACGGCTGACGAAGTGGCGCTCGCGATACAATCTTTGCGTTCCGGCAAGGCTCCCGGTCCCAACGGTGTTCCGGTGGAACTTTACAAGATCAAGGCTGACACCGTCGCAGTGCCCCTGCGGCGCATGTTTTTGGAGGCTCGTGAGGCTGGTGAACTTCCGCTGGACCAGCGATTGGCCACCATTGTGGTTATTCATAAGGAGGGGAAGCCCAGGGACCTTTGTAGGTCGTACCGCCCGATCTCCGTGCTTAATGCCGAACCCAAGATTCTGGCTAAGTTACTGGCCAACCGGCTGGTGGGTGTGATCGCCGATTTGGTTTATCCGGACCAGTCAGGATTTATACCTCACCGCAACACCGCTCTCAATCTTCGGAGGCTTCACGCCGCCATGGCTCGGGTGCATAAACTCAGCGAGCCAACCGTCTTGGCATCACTAGACGCGACGATGGCGTTTGATTCCCTCGAATGGAATTATCTGTGGGCGGTGTTGTCCAAGTTTGGGTTTGGCCCCGACTTTATTGGTTGGGTCAAGCTTCTCTATGCCTCCCCGCTGGCCAATGTGACGGTCAACGGCCGGGTGTCAGCTTCCTTTGCCTTGCGCAGAGGTACCAGACAAGGTTGTCCGCTGTCGCCGCTCCTTTTTGCTTTGGCGCTTGAGCCGCTCGCTGCCTGGATACGTACCCACCCTGACATCTGTGGGATCAAGTGGTCGCCGGGCTTTGAGGACCGGGTTTCATTGTACGCGGACGACATCCTGCTCTACCTAACTTCCCCCTGTCGGTCTTTGATAGTGGCTTTTGACGTGTTGAGCACTTTTGGCGGGTACTCGGGCCTAGTCATTAATTGGGCGAAATCCTACCTCTATGTGCTCAGTGGAGGAACCCCACGTCTTCCTTGGGGTTGCGCTATACAGGTCTCGCAGCAGGGGTTTAAGTACCTGGGTATCTATATATCAACGGATGCCCGGGCACGATACACTAATAACTTGCTTCCCCCTCTTGCGCGCCTCAGGCGCGATGTGGAGGGTTGGAAAAGATTGCCGCTGTCCCTGTTGGGCCGTGCAGCATTGTTCAAGATGATGTCCCTGCCGAGATTCTTGTACGCGCTCCAAAACACGCAGGACCCCGTCCCTTCCAAATACTTCAAAGAAATTGAAGGTCTGCAGCGGGCCCTCTTATGGGAGGGTAGGCCGCGTATTGCCGTTGTTAAACTGACTATTCCTTGGTACGATGGCGGCATTGCTCTGCCTGACATCCGTCGGTACTATTGGGCCTCTCAACTGGCCGCTCTTAACCACGGCTTTTATGGCCCGGCGGAGAGTCCGGGGTATGCCATGGATCGTTGGCTCTTGAATGACGGGATGTACTACAGAGCGCTATATTCTAGATCTCTGGATGGAAAAATGACTGGTCCCACCAAGACTGCCGTGCACATTTGGAGGGCCATCACGAAAGCACTGGGGTGGAAGGGTAGACTTACTATGGCCACTCCACTTTATGATTCTGACTTGTTGGGTAGGCTGTGGCACTCGAAGGGGTTTGACCGGTGGGACCTTATTGGTATCTCTAAGGTTGCTGATGTGATGGCCAGGGGGGAAATCAAGTCTTTCGAGGATCTGAAAACTGAATTTCAACTGGGTGCCACAGAATACTTCAGATACGCCCAACTACGACATGCCCTTACGGCTGCCCTGCCCATTGGTGAGAAGGTTCCCGAATCATCCCCGCTGGAAGACAGGGGGCTGGACGGCCATATGCCTGACAGTGCCATTTCCCTGACCTATAAAAAGTTGATAAATGTTCGGACGGATCTGTTGTTGAATGTGAGAGACCAGTGGGTGCGTGATGGGATTGAGTTGGATGATGAGGATTGGCAGTGTGCGGTGTCTTCCCCCAAAGAAGTGGCAATCTCGGCCAGGCTTCGCTTAGTCCAATTGAAGATACTCCACAGAGTCTATGTCACTGGCCCTAGACTGATTCACATGGGGCTCTCTGAGGACGGTCTCTGTAGGCGTGGGTGCGGCGCGCTGGCCACTTTCATGCATACCATCTGGGAATGCCAGGTTATTGCTTCTTATTGGGAACGGGTGCATGCGGTTATGCGTGAGGTGACTGGTGTGGATTTGCCTGCAGAAGCACGGCTCTGCTTGTTGAACGTGTGGGGTCCGACTGACTACACTACTGCCCAAACCCAGTGGGTCACACTGGGGAACATGGTGGCCAAGCGAGATATTGCGCAGAAGTGGGGCGCCCCGACTCCCCCCACCGTGGGACTGTGGAAAACCAATATGGATTGGTGCATGCTCCGTGAGAAGACTGTGTATGTGGCCCGGGGTAAGCCCAAGAGGGGGGGATGTTTGGGGGGCCTGGAATGATTATAGGGGTGGCCTTTGTGTGCCTCCCGATACAGGTCCGCTGGAGATTCGTCTCTCTCCCTAGCCCTTCCTTCCACCCAACTTCTCATCTTAATGGAATCCTGTTTTCTTCCCCCCCCCCCACTTTGTATGCTTATCCAGTATGGTTACTACAGAGAGCTAAATGGTCCCACCCGCCCCCTGGAATCGTGCATTGCTGCTCATGTGTTGTACCTTGCGACTCCTTTTCTTTTAATGTTCCTTTTGTTGATTCGTTAGGTTCTTATATTTATAATATAAAATAAACCTGATGTGCTCCTCGATTTGACTTGGGCGCACCTCTTCTCCGTTTTTGCAATGCTGCCTAGCCTCAGGGATGTAAGGCTAAATAGCTGTGTGCCTTGAATTTTCAATAAAGGTTTTCCAAAAAAAAACAAACAAAAAAAAAACAGTAGCACCAGATGTATTGCTACTTACATCCATTGAACCCATTACGCTGTGTGTAATGCCGCCTGACCCTCCTTCATGAAGTGAAAGGTCGCTCAAACTCCCCGTCTAAAACTGAGCCATCAGAGTGCTCAGAAAGGGAAAAAATTCCCCATCCTTACTACTCGCCGGGTCAATTATATCTATTGCATCATCTGGAATGGCTTCTTCGGCCAAATTCAGTTCATCACACTGGTCAAGAGTTTTATCTATTATCGCCGCATGAAGTACAGAGGGGAGTTGCGCACATGATGAAGGGTCCACCGGTATTGCAGGTTTTACAGCCTCTGCATTGCCCTTGTCGTTATTACCAATAATGCCGGCATCGAGCACAGCGGTTCCTGAAGCGCCAACTTTCTTCCCAATATTAGGCTGAAACATTTGTGGTATTTTTGGAACAGGCTGCCCCGCAGTTTCAGAGACCGTACTGATTTGGTCTTGATCTTGAGCCAGTTTAGCAGCTAGTGCAGGATGAGTACCAACCGAGCTTTCCCCAATAGGTCTGGTTTTTCCCCCATGTGCTGTTTTAGGTGGCATAATCAATAAAAAAAGTCTCTGCAAAAAGATAGAAATTAAATGTGGACTGGAATAACACCAGGCTTCTTCAAGAGTTTAGTGCTAACTGTAGCTACACAATCGCTACAGTATAGTGGTGATACTGCACTGTAATGTCGTGTCCCCTAGGCCCACTTGCTAATAAGTGATGACATGGACATGTGTACTGTACATGGAACTGGGCATGAGCATATGCGCTCGGGCTCTTTAACTGGCAGGCCTACAGCACTTGTGCCACCTGTAGTTGATGGGTGTGAGGTGGGTGTAAAAGCCCTCTGGGAGTGGCTGGTAAACTATTTCTTTAGCAAACACTAAAATGTATCCATCAGGATGCTACAAGCACCTCACAGCAAAGACATGTGCTGTTGGGGTGGAAGACACAAGTGATGCTGCCTACAGCTTTGTGTACCGGCTCCTAGAGGCAAACACCGCCAGTCGCTGGAGGTTTAGTAAAGGGGCACGAATGTATGACGTTATAACGCATACATTCACAACGCATACCATCACAACGCATCTTTTACAACGCAACAACCATTACAATGCTTGCTTTTACAACGCATTCCATTACATCCCAGATGCTATTACAACGCATACCATTACAACGTAAGTATTTAATTTTATTAATATAAATGTATTTTATATCATTTAAAATTTTATTTTAATTAATATAAATTAATTATTAATTTTATTTAATATAATTTTCTTTTCTTTTCTAACTCCTGGGGTGTGTAATATTAGGATAAATGTTGGATAGTGTAGGGGTTTAAATTACTATGATAACTCCAGGGGGGTGTAATAGTAGGGTAAGTGTTGGATAGTGTAGGGGTTAAAATTACTATTCTAACTCCAGGGGTTGTAATATTAGGGTAATATTAGGGTAAGAGTTGGATAGTGTAGGGGTAAAATTACTAAATTAAAATAATTTATATTAAAATTCATTTTTAGTTTTTTTTATAAATAATTAAAATAATTAATTTAATTAATTAAAATTAAATTAGTATTAATTAATTAAAATACTTACCCATACTTACATTGTAATGGCATGCTTTGTAATAGCATCTGGGATGTAATGGCATGCGTTGTAATAGCATGCGTTTTAATGGATGTTGCGTTGTAAAAGTTTTGTTGTAATGGTAGTGCGTTGTTAAAGTTGCGTTGTGATGGCTGTTGTGATGGCTGTTGTGATGGCTGTTTCCCAGGGGCACCCTCTCTCAAAGCATCCGTCAGGCAAGAGCAATACCTTGCCCTGTGAGAGGCATCGCCTTATATTCTAACAATACATTCATTTGCGCACAGGATCACAATACCATTATTTCACCAAGGAGCGCAGTGACAAGATGCGTTACCCTGGGCGTAATTTTTTGCGCTTTTGCAAATCCGCCCTGTTGCTGTTATAATACGTTCAACCCTAGAAGAACTAAAGCAACCCTGAGACAAAAGATACAAAATGGGTATAGCCACAATAGACATCAGAAATTCATTCATTACATGTCCAAGCAGAGAGCAGTAAAAACCAATTCATTGTGTTGAACATGGACCATCCTCTGACCTTTTGGAATCTGAGAGCAGCCGTGAAGTTCCCCACAGACTCTCTGTATTGATGTAGCATATAAAGTGGTCACTTACCTGAACCCTTTGTTCCTTTTAGATTGAGTTCCCAGCATCTGTAAGAACAGTTTCGTTCAACCGATCACTATTTCCCATTTTTAATAAGGTGACCTCTGTCAGCACATTGAAACCCCAGAGCAACATCACTGCTAGCTTTTTTCAAAACTAGCCATGTACAGTCTCTTGAGGATTTCAAAATGCACATTAAGGGCTGGATCACAAAACATTTTTGACTGGTGCGATATTGTGACCTTGGTATTAAGTTAAGTCAGTGCTTGCTCCAAACACCTTTTACTTATTATGTATTATGAAAACAGGATTCTGGAGGTGGTAATATGTGACAAGAATTTCTATGCTTTATTTTTATGTGGCATTTTGTTATGTTGATGGCATGCTCTTTTGTTTTTTTATGTTGCTATGTTTTTGTGTTACGTTATTGCAATGTTGCTATGTTCTGTTTTAAGTGTTTTGTTGTGCCCTTTTATATGTTTTGTTTGTTCTTTTGGTGACTTTGTGTATGTTATTGTGTTTGGTTATTTACGTGAGGTATGTTAACACATGTTGCTACATTTCCAGCCAAAATGAGCACGCTTTTAAAGTTTCCATTACTAACAACAATTGAGCATTGTTTAAGGTGATTTTAAAATTTCTCCAGCTCATTAACTACTTAAGACAACAGCCAGCCCAAAACTGTGGCATAGAGAGCATCTTAAATTAGCGCTTGTAGTACGCCCTGGGTCTCTTATCCCCTCCATATTCGTACTTCACTTCCCAAGAACTGCCTTCCACAATGGTCAGTAGTATCAAGTGCGTGCTTGTCACTACACAGCGCTTTAAAAAAGAAATATAATAACTAAAACGTGTCTTCATGTCTTCAACCCTTGCCAAATCCACATAGTTGTTAGTTGAAGAAAAAAATCAATAAAACAGAAAAAAAATGTCTGACCCTTAAATTGTCTAACAACGGCGTTTCTTTGCTTTTTAAGAACAATGGCAGTGTAAAGCAAGAATCAGTTGTTAATAAGCTAATTGAAGCCTTTTATTCCAAAAGAACCACTTAAATTCTGATCCATGTATGAACTCCTAATTGCACATGGATCTAATTATACGTAGTGCGGGAGTGCACAGTAAATTTGGAAACAAGTGGAATTTTGGTTCAGAAATCATCTATTCCATTTGTAATTTCTGATTTTCCCAAGAAAAGCTCAGAACTGGAAGTAGTTAAATTATATGGTAAATAGCGTATCCCCATTCGTCACACTTGTTATCAGGGTCTCAGTATTTAAACAGGAATTACAAGCAGTTCAGCCTTCATAAAGTATGCTAACACTGATTGTAAGGCAAAGGAGCTTTTTTATTTTCTGTAGGATATAATCTGCTATTTAAATAAAAATACAAAAGGCTCAGCATGACCCAACGAACAATATTTCCTAATACAGCGGAAGGCATATTCAAATTGAATGTCCAAATGAAACACCTGATGCCTTTCAAACTGATAATCACTACAAATCCACTTTTTGCTGTACTGATAAATCCTCACTCCAGGGAATAGCATTCACACTCCAGCAGTGAAACTGAAAGGTCATTGAAAATGGGAGATGGGGATGTGTCAGTAACATCACATTATTTTTCAGACAAAGGCTGTGTGCAACAGGGGGTTGGCCGGCTGTGGGGGGTTTCGAGCAGTGCACAGAGGAGGGACTGGCTTAATGTGATTAAAAAATAAACGAAACCCAGGGCCGGACTGGAAACCAGAACTGGCCCTGGCAAAGTGCTCGGCCGGCCCCCCTCCCCCCTCCGGGAGGAGAGGGGAGTGGGGAGAGGTGCGACCGCGCTCTGTGTCAGGGCCGGTTTTCGGCCGTTTTTGTTACAGGGCCGTTTTTGCAGCATAACGGCCCTGTAACAAAAATGGCCCCAGGGGGCCCAAAACCGGCCCCCAATCATGCGGCCTGTGATGGTGCTTACTTATTACTTACTGTACCTTTAAATGTACCTGGAACCTTTCCTGTAGTGGTTCTGGAACCATGTGTTTATTCTGTTCTCTCTTGGTCAGTTGTTATGCTGTCTCCTGTGGCTGAGGTTTAATAAATACCTCCTGACTTATGTTCCTGGTTCCTGAGCTTTTATTTATACAGAGGACACTACATTTTTATGGCGACGATCGGGTGAACCCACATCCCACCTCAACACAGAGAGAAAAGAAGAAGATTTCCCCTTCTCCTCCAGCGGCAGTTAATCTAAAGAAGAAGGAAGCGGAGTCTTCCCAGCGGGCGTTATAATTAAAGGCGGTGAGGAGTAAGGCGGGAGGCTTCTCGAGGAGAATAATTAAATTAGAAAGAAAAGAACAATCTTCATGTGAAATTGACAAAACGAGCAACGCTCGCGCTTGATTTGCTTTGCTCGCGCTACTCGCGCTGTGTATATGAAATTGACACAACGAGCAACGCTCGCGCTTGGTTTGCTTTGCTCGCGCTACTCTGCTCGTGCAATTGTGATGAAACAGCGCCCTCTGACGTCTCGTTTTAAAAACGCAACGCGCTGAAATAAAAGAATGTTTCTTTTTCTCGCGCAATTATCTAATGTTGCATTGTCATCAAACAGAATCTTCTTTTGCATATAATTAAACTGATTTACGTGTACAAGAGAAGAAGACAGAATCTAGATAACAACATTCTACTCTAACCATTGTTGAAGGATTCTATGATCTTCTTTGCTCAACATTCTTTTTACTCCAGAGGAAAAGAACACGGCTAGAGAGAGTAAGATTCTGAGAACAAAGTCTGATTGTTGTGAACATTCTTTCTTCTCTAAATAAATTAAAAAAAAAGAAGGTTCCATTCTTCTCTTTAAAAAGAAAAATAATAAAGAATTTGATATAATTACAGCATAAAAAGAGATAAAAAAAAAAAGAGGTCATCGACATGCAAAATGTAACTCAACCTGCATTTTTTTTAAATACTCCAGGAGAACCCAATATAAAGTGGAAAAAATGGAAAAAGATTTTTGCCAACTACGCAAGAGTTTGTGGAACTAACCTCAGTGCAGAAAGGAAGCTAGCCCTTCTCTTACATTGTTTGGGAGGAGAAGGTCAAGACGTTTTAGAGCATCTCCCTGATCTTTCTGCTGGAGAACAACGTAATTTAAATGAATACGAAATTGCGATTGCACAACTGGATAAACACTATCTTCCAAGAATAAGTACCATTATGGAACGCTATCACTTCGGATTAAGGGAACAAAAGAGAGACGAAACTGTAGAAGACTATGTTTCTTCATTAAGAAAACTAGCTTCCTCTTGCAATTTTGGCTTAACACTCGATGAAAGGATTAGGGATCAATTTGTGCTCAGAGGTGCTCATGACGAAATAAGAAAAGAACTCTGGTTAAAGGATGAACCACCCCTCGAAGAAGTTTTAGCAATAGCTAAACATGTAGAACACATGACAAAGTGCGTTGGCGAATTAAAAAAAGAAAAGGATAAAACATCTATCGTTGAAAAGAAAGAAGACACAAAGGTTGAAGAAGTTATATGTCAAGTCAAGAAACATGAGAAGAATGAAACTCAGTCTGTCTCAGGAAAAGATGATTTTACTACAAATCCTATGTCTCAAAACTATCTTCTAGGACAAAGTAATAAATTTGCATGTTTTAGATGTGGCCAAGTAGGCCATCTAGCTAATTCTCCAGTTTGTCCTGCATTAAGAATTATATGTAATGTGTGTGGCAAGAAGGGACATTATGGTAAATGTTGCAGAACAAAAATGTTTAGACCTGACATGTCTAGAAAACGTTGGAATCAGTCCCAACCACAAGTCAGAACTGTTACATTTGAGATAAAATGTGAGGAAGGTGATCATCCAATTCATCCTGTAAAAGTAGGAAATGTAATGATTGATTTTAAATTTGACTCATGTTCTCGTATTACCTTAATTGATGAAGAATTATTCAATAATCATTTTGCTGGTAAAGTAAGACTAATGAGATCGGATGTTAGGCCTCTTGGGTATTCAGATAATCCAATTAAAATGGTTGGTTGTTTCATGGCGGAGATTGAACTTGGGAGCAGAATTATCGTAGGAAAAATATATGTAGCAAAGAAGGGTGATATCTTGTTGGGTTGGGTACATCAAGGGCAACTTGGTGTAACTTTAGATCCTAATGCAGATCCACAAGTACAAATTCATCAAGTAGATATAGTGGAGAGGAATGAGTCAGATAAGGAATTGGGAGAGGATCTAGCTAGTAAATTTCCAAAAGTATTTAGAGAGGATTTAGGTTGCTTACAAGGTTATAAGCATCACATTAGATTAAGAGAGAATGCTGTTCCTGTCATAGCGAAAGTTAGGAGAATACCATTGATGGAACAGGATAAGGTAAAAGAAGAAATAGACAAATTGTTAAAGAATGATGTCATTGAACAAGTGGAGGCTACTGAGTGGTTGGCTCCCGTTGTCATAGTTAAGAAGCCAACTGGTGAGATTAGGCTCTGTGTAGATTTAAGAGCATTAAATAAGGAAGTAGTTGTGGACAAGTTTCCCCTTCCGAATATTGATGAAATGGTTAGCACACTTGAAGGTGCCAGATACTTCACCACACTAGATCTTGCCTCAGCCTATCATCAGGTTGTATTAGATGATCATTCTCAGGACTTAACTGCCTTTATCACCCCCATGGGCACTTATAGGTATAAAAGGATGCCGTTTGGCCTTGTGTCAGCGGCTTCCGTCTTTCAAAGGATCATGGCAAGAATTTTAAAGGGAATATCTGGTGTAAGATGTTACCAAGATGACCTACTTATTTACGGAAATAGTTCAAAGGAACATTTTGGTCGTGTGTGTGCTGTTCTTAAACGTTTGGAGGATGCAGGTATGACACTAAAAAAAAAAAAATGTAAGTTTGGTGTGAAGGAAGTAAATTACTTCGGACATAGAATAACTGACAAAGGCATCTTTCCAAAAAAAGAATTAGTTGACACCATCAACAAAATAAAAGATCCAGAGAATAAGGAGGAATTAATTTCCTTCCTTGGTATGGTGGAGTTCTATGGAAAGTTCATCCCTAATTTTGCAGATAAAACACAGTTTATGAGAAGGTTGACGTCGAGGAATGTGGAGTATGTGTGGTCTGATGAATGCAAATCTGAGTTTGTAGGAATTAAATCTGAATTGAACAAGGCTCCCTCTCTTCAGGCATTCGTGCCAGGTGTACCTACAATTTTATTCACTGATGCAAGTGAAAAAGGACTTGGTGCTGTCCTAATACAAAAAAGAAATGGGAAGGACAACTTAATTTGCTGTTCTTCAAGATGTTTAAGGGGTTCAGAATTAAATTATTCTGTTATAGAAAAAGAATCCCTTGCCATCTATTGGGCTCTGAGAAAATTAAAGAATCTAATCTGGGGAACAAAGATTTTGGTTTTCTCAGATCATAAACCGTTAAAAGAAATTTTTGATAAGAAGGGATTGGATTCGATTTAATCAAGAATTAGAAAATGGATTGTTTCGTTACAAGAGTTTGATTTCTCTGTTGATTATATTCCAGGTGTATCAAACAAATCTGCTGATTGTCTCTCAAGAATGGTTGGGAAAGAGAATTTTGAAGAAGATGATGTTGTAGGTTGTTGTGATGACTCTATAAACGTGTGTGAGATCACAGAGGGAGTGATTGAAGAAAAGGAGTGGAGAGATGAACTCGAAAAAGATGTAGAAGTAAAAAGAGTAATGCTTTCCTTGAGCAATAATTCTCGCTTAGAGAAACCGTGGACCTTGGTTTCTGATGAACTTTCTATTCACTCTGGGTTTTTAACTCGGAGAACAAAAATGGTTCCTCCACTAGGTATTAGAAAGAAACTTCTATCCCATGCTCACTCTGGGCATCTTGGTATTGTGAAAACCAAAGAAATTTTACGCATGCAGTTTTGGTGGCCAGGGATGGATTTGGAGATAGAAAGGTTAGTGAGAGATTGTCCGGAATGCTCTGCCAGTGATAAAATTTTAAAAACTAGACAAATGCCAATGGTTAAGAGATCCCTTCCAAGACATCCTTGGGATGAACTAGCCATAGATATAGTTGGTCCTTTGTCAGGTGTAAGTGATACACCTTATCTTTTAGTTCTTATGGATCTTTATTCCAGGTGGATTGAGGTGAGCGCTGTAAGGGAGATCACATCTGAAGAGGTAATAAAGTTTCTGGATACCATCTTTAAAAAAGAAAGTTTCCCTAATAGTCTCTTATCAGATAATGGACCACAATTTTGTTTGAGGGTTTTTGAAGAATTTATGGAAAAATCTGGTATTGTACATAAAAAATGTTCTTTATATCACCCAGAAACCAACGGTGCTGTTGAGAGGGTCAATAAAACCCTGAAGGAGGCTATACAATTAGCAAGATCATCTGGGTTAAATTGGAAATCTGTCCTTCAAGACAGAATAAATGCTTATCGCTATGCTCCCCACACGACTACAGGTAGATCTCCCTTTGTTTTGTTTAAAGGAAGGGCTCCCAACACCTATCTGTGTCCTGGTTGGATGGATCTTAATAAAGGTCTGGTTGATAATGGAATAGGTGAATGGCGAAGGAGGGAGGAGAAGAAGCAAGATGAGAGAAAGATTTATTTTGATAAAAGAAAGTGTGTAAATGCTCAGAAAATTCTTGTTGGTGATCTAGTTCGTATCAAAGCTCCTGTTGGTTGTAGAACTTGGTCCAAATTCTCTGATGTGAAAGCTGTTGTGAAAATATTCAGGAATGCCATTAAAACAGAGGATGGTAGAATTTGGAATAAAAGCAGAGTTGTTGTCGTTAAGTCAAGAATACCTGTACCTGATCTCTCTCACGATAGGCAAGGTTTATCTCATTCGTTTTCCAACTCTGCCAATGATCTTAACTTATCCTTGTTTCCCTCTAGATGTCAAAGAATACGTAGACCACCCTCTTATTTGAGAGACTATGCTTTATGACTCTTTCACCTTTATCACAGTTATAGTTTTGTTTTCATTTTATTCATTGTTCTTATTTTTCTGTTGGGGGGAGATATGTGATGGTGCTTACTTATTACTTACTGTACCTTTAAATGTACCTGGAACCTTTCCTGTAGTGGTTCTGGAACCATGTGTTTATTCTGTTCTCTCTTGGTCAGTTGTTATGCTGTCTCCTGTGGCTGAGGTTTAATAAATACCTCCTGACTTATGTTCCTGGTTCCTGAGCTTTTATTTATACAGAGGACACTACACGGCCCACCGGAGAATTGCCCGGTGCCCTCAACGGCCAGTCCGGGCCTGACGAAACCAAAAGTTAAAGTGATATTATACTTAGGTATGACAATAAAATCTAAATTTATGTTTAATAAAATAAAAAATTCACAGACAAATTGTGTTAAAAAACACAAATTCGGTTAAGAAAAACAAAGGTTAATGTGACATACTTAGGTGATGAATTAAAATAAAAACTAGCGTTTAAAAAACAAACTTTGCTCACCTCACATATTGTTAAATGACATCACTAATGCTATCTCAAATGACAACATTGATGACATCACTAATAAGTGCATAGCCATACACAATATATAGTTACTGAGTGTACGTGTGTGAATCCATATCACAGAAATAATGTAAACGCTGGAGACTACTGTGATTATCCACCAGTGGATGGCTGGGCACCTGCCCATGTTAAATAGTTGTCCTACATTGCTGTAGACAAATTCAATGTAAGAAGGATATTTATGAGGTGTGGATATTTATTACCAGAACATAGTTAAAGATTCTGAGGATTGTGGAATAATGTAGAAAGTAGTGATGAGTCTCTCAAATGTGGTTTAACTCACACTGGAGTTATAAGCTGTATCCTACCATTGTGCTCATCTCAAGAAAGTGTGCAGTGTATTTTAGCAAACAACGTAGGGTTGTTCACAGGGCTTGGCAGAATGTGTCTTTTCAGTGGCAAATGCATACCTGGCAACCTTTTGACTCAAAATTTCGGGTCATGTGAAGTCTTTAAGAAATTATTTCTGTTAAGGTGAACAGAAATTCGGCCACAGGTGTAGTGCGTTGAATTACTACAAGTTGAGACAACGTATAGAACATTGCTGCAATGACTGAAAGATGTCATCAATTATGTTATTTAATATAATCAATTATGTCCATTAATATTTCAAGAGTGATGCAATTTGTGAGGCCACATACACTGCAAGGCAGGAGTGCAAGTTATAGTTAGCTCAGTAAGTTATACCAAGTTAATTTCAGTGTCTTTTTGTTTTTTAAACGTTAGATTTTTACTTATTTCAGCACCTGACTATAACCTCCCTTTAACTTTGGATTTTCTCCGTGAATTTCTGTTTTTTTACAATTATATTCATGTAACTCCCCTGCTGTGCATGCCTTTCACTGTGTGGAGCAGGTGCTTGGCCGCAGGGCCTGGTCAGACCATGCGCCCACCTCTGCGGCAGACAGCCAACTTCCCACTCAGTACAGGCTTTGAACAGGCCCTGTTCTGAACCTCACCATGGCTGTCCAATCCCCTGCTGTGCATGGCCTTTGGTCATGTGCAGCAAGGCGTTGGCTGCAGGGCCTGGTCTTTGGCTGGGTCTTGCACCCAACCCCACCACAGTCAATCAACCATCTGCTGTGCACTGTAGTCAGCTGTATGGTGCGGGGGGCTGACCAGAGAGCCTGGCCTCTAGTCAGGTTCTGCTTCCAAAACCACAAGAGCAACCAACACCACACTGTGCAGTGGGTATTGGCCACAAGGCACCCCCCTCTCAAAGTTGGCCATGTGCAACAGGGGGTGGCTGTTAAGCCCTGATGTGAACCCCTTACAGATGGCCAACCCTCCATAGCTGGTCAACCTTTTATTTGAGTCCACCCCCTTGGACGGCCAACACCATGCTATGCAAGGCCTCTGGCTAGGCACTAGTCATAGCAGGGGGGTTTGCTGCAGGGTCTTGCCTCTGGCCAGGCACTGCACCCAACCCCACCACAGCTAACCATCAAACCGCATTCTGCGCATGACCATTGGCTGTAAGCATGGGAGGCTTAACGAACAGCCTCGCCTCTAGTCAGGCTCCGCTCACAAAACTTCAGGAGCAGTCAACACACACTCCAAATCTCCTTTGACCATGACCAGCAGTGGTTGGCGACAGGTCACTCCCTCACCCAAATTCATCCAGATCCCAATCAAATTCTGACCAGGCTCTGAGGTCACCCCACTAAAGTTGGCACGGTATGCTCAGACGGGAGTCCCTTGCTCACTTGGCCACTGGATTCAAGATAGCCTGGCTGATGAGGATTATGAATCCGAAACCGGTCCCAGGATGCTTGTTTCCGGTCCAGGGAAGACATGGCTTGGCAGTTTGGGCTGGACTGTTCCCATGAGGCACAGGGTCAGACTGATTTGCATATGGCCATGACCGAACTGGGGTGGCTGAGTGAGCTAAAAAATGGTGATGGATTAAACCCAGATCAGTTGACTGGGGGTGAGTGTTTAATTTGCTCAAACACTCCATCCATCATCCCCTTTTGTTTTGCTTTGTTCGCCCTAAGTTGGCAGGGTATGCTCAGACGTGAGTCCCTTGCTCACTTGGCCACTGGATTCAAGATAGCCTGGCTGATGAGGATTATGAATCCGAAACCGGTCCCAGGATTCTTGTTTCCGGTCCAGGGAAGACATGGCTTGGCAGTTCGGGCTGGACTGTTCCCATGAGGTACAGGGTCAGACTGATTTGCATTTGGCCATGTCCGAACTGGGGTGTGTTGGACAGGCCTCGTGGCATGCCCGTCCCCTCCCCGCATGGCGGGTCTCAAACTACTGTTACTCCTGTTCCCCGGACAAGAACCACACCTGCAACCCGCCGGGTCAACCCCCAGCTCTTCCCCGACGGAACCCCGGCTCATAATCATAACTTTCTCGGCTGGCCCGGGTCCCTTCCCGAACCACCATCTCCTGGGGTCGAGAGACACCGAGACGAACTCATCCTTGGAGGCCTGCTGGGGCTGCCACGGCTCCTCTTTGTGAACTATCTTTGAAGGCCTGCTGGCGCTGCCACGGCTCATCCTCTTCGTGGAACATCGTGAAGGCCTGCTGGCGCTGCCGCGGCTCATCCTCTTCGAGGAACATCGTGAAGGCCTGCTGGCGCTGCCGCGGCTCATCCTCTTCGTGAACCATCTTTGAAGGCCTGCTGGCGCTGCCGCGGCTCATCCTTATCGTGAACTATCTTTGAAGGCCTGCTGGCGCTGCTGCGGCTCATCCTCTTCGTGGACCCTCGTGAAGGCCTGGCTGGCGCTGCCGCGGCTCATCCTCTTCGTGAACCATCTTGAAGGCCTGCTGGCGCTGCCGCGGTCCCTACTTGCGAACCCTCCAGCTCGAGGATTGTGAGCTATACACCCGCTACCTCTGTACCGGACCGGTACTGAGACTGTCCCGCTACCCCCTTTCCCAAGAGACTAGAGTTTACGGGATCATCGTATCCTGGTCCTGCTGTATCGTCAAGTTAACCTGCCTAAGAATACCAATAAAAGTGTACAGAACATATCTTTGTGTGGTGTCCATCTGTGGGGGGGTAGTTGCTCGTCCGTACGATTGAAGGAGAGGGCCCTCCCCAGGAGGCCTCTCCCCCTTGCTCGGCCGACCCTCCGGGTCCCCGTCTAACAGGGTGGCTGAGTGAGCTAAAGAATGGTGATGGATTAACCCAGATCAGTTGACTGGGGGTGAGGGTTTGATTTGCTCAAACGCTCGGTCCATATTCCCCTTTTGTTTTGCTTTGTTCGCCCTAAATTGGCAGGGTATGCTCAGACGTGAATCCCTTGTTCACCTGGCCACTGGATTCAAAATAGCCTGGCTGATGAGGATTATGAATCCGAAACCGGTCCCAGGATGCTTGTTTCCGGTCCAGGGAAGACATGGCTTGGCAGTTCGGGCTGGACTGTTCACATGAGGCACAGGGTCAGACTGATTTGCATATGGCCATGTCCGAACTGGGGTGGCTGAGTGAGCTAAAGAATGGTGATGGATTAAACCCAGATCAGTTTACTGGGGGTGAGTGTTTGAGTTGCTCAAACGCTCCCGCCATCATCCCCTTTTGTTTCGCTTTGATTTCTTCAGCCGCATGGTGGCGGAACTTTGAAATTTCACCGCACGGCAGGGTTGCATTGGAAAAACAGGTGCAGGAAAGGCGGTGTGTGGATTTTCACCAACAGGAGCAGCAAAACAACCTCCAAGGGCTGAGGAATGGAGTTTGGCTCTACAAAGTAGGTCAGAACTCCCAGCAGTGGAGTTAAGGGATGCTACAGGTGAAGTCGTTGTATCCCTGAGACTTCAGAACAGGAGGCGAGCTCTACATCAAGCCCTTGGAGATCTTCTCAGCAGGATTCACAGTTTATTCTTTGTCCTCTTTAAGACAGAAGCAGTCAACTACAGACCAACCCAGCAAAGCCGCACAGCAAAGGGGCAGTACTACTCCTCACAGCTTTTCATTCCTTCTCCTTGGCAGAGGTTCCTCTTGATTCCAGCGGTAATCTAAAGTTCTGGGGTTTTAGGTCCAATACTTATACCCCTTTATCCCTTTGAAGTCTTCGCCAGAATGTTTCTCTTGCTCAGTAAGCCAGTTCTGTCTTCCCTGGTTCAGGCACACTACTGGGGGTGGAGACTGCATTGTGATAATTAGCCATGGCCTATTCAGGCGGTAGTGACAGCTCCTCCCACCACTCTAGCCCAGGACGACTCATCCACATATGCAGGGCACACCTCAGCTCCCTTTGTGTGAATGTCTGGAGTGAATGCAAATCCCTGGCTCCTGTCACTCCAAAACCAGACAGTGAATACACAAACAGGCAGCCGGTGAACACACAAACAGGCAGAGACACACAGGATGATTAAACAAGAAAATGCCCACTTACTAAAAGTGGCATTTTCAAACACACAATTTAAAAACCACCTTTACTAAAAGGTGTGTTAATAAACTCTGTGTTCAGAGAGCCTTAACTCCAAATCTCTAGCTGTTTCCAATTGAAAGTTACACATGTAAAATGTTACAGTGCAGCTCCAATAATAGCCAATGGGAGGGAGAGCTAGTCCTTGCAATAGTGACAAATGAAATACACACTATTTCACTATCAGGAAATGTAAAACACTCCACTACATCTCCTACCTTTAACATGCACTGCACCCTGTCAATGGGGTAACATTGGCCTACCTTAGGGGTGACTCACATGTAGGAAAAGGGAAGATTAGGGCCTGGCAAGTGGGTGCACTTGCCAGGTGGACAGTTTAAAACTGCATGTGCAGACACTGCAGTGGCAGGTGTGAGACACCATGAAAGGCTACTGGTGTGGGTGACAGAATCAGCGCTACAGGACCACTAGTAGGATTTGAGTTACAGGCCCTGGTACCCTTAGTGTACTTTACTAGGGACTTACCCGTAAATCAAATATGCCAATCATGGATAACCAATCATATTCATAATTTGCATAGGGAGTATTTGCACTTCAGCACTGATTTAGAATTTATTGTCCTACGCGCTCCCTGCTGCTGATGCATTTTTAACTGTATTATTTTAAATGTAATCGCGCTGCTGTAAATCGCGCTACAGAGCTGCCGGAGCCCATTAAAACCGCGCTGCCTACCTAGGTGTCGGCTTCTTAGGCCGGGGAATCAGTCAGGCTCACTCGCACCCTAATTGGTTTCCACCCGCATTCGGCGGGATTCAGACAGCTTAGCGGGTCCGACCGCCATCTTGGGTGGGGTTGAAGGCTGGGAGCACTTCGGGCGCCATCTTGCTTAGGGCAAGGGACGCAGGAGGTGGACTCACGCTCGGTCAAATATAATAAAGGATGGGCGATCAAGCGCGCAGCAGTTGCGCGCAGCGGGCGCGACGTAGGCGCGCCAGAGGTAAGCCCGTTTGCGCCCGTTTGCGCAACGGGCGCGCACAGGGCCGCTCCCTCTGGTTCTCCGCACTCTCCTCGCCTAGTCTACTCACGGGCTACCCTATTGGAACTGAGACCGAGTCAGTCGCCCTTGACTCAGAAGGTTGCTGCTCTACCTCCGTCTCACTCTCTGTCTTGTGGACTGCTTAACGTTCGGTCGCTCTGCAAACACCACACAGAGATTGTCTTCCTCATCGAGTCCTCGGGGCTTGATGTCCTGTTCGTAACCGAAACTTGGACCCGGGAGGACTGCCTGGTCGAATTGGGCATGGCCTGCCCCCCAGGTTTCAAGATCATCCACACTCCAAGGCTGAAGAATAGGGGTGGTGGAATTGGTGTTATTTACAGAGAAACGCTGGGTCTCTTCCAACTCAAAATTAGAGAGGTCTCGGGCTTTGAGCTGATGGCATTCTCTTTTAAAGACCGCGAGAGAACTCTGCTCACGGGCGTTCTTTGCTATCGTCTGCCGGGCTCGGCACCCTTTCTATCAGACTTTGTCGACCTGATATATGACCTCTCTAATACTCACTCCAAGCTGCTGGTCCTAGGGGATTTTAACCTGTGGCAGGGCGGCCCGCTGGATTGTGCATTTACGACACTCTGTCAAGCTCTTGGCGATATTCAGTTGCAGCAACTGGTTCGATCAGCGACTCACAGGGGGGGCCAGGCCCTGGACCTGGTCTTTGCTGACGCACAACTAATAATGGTCAATGATATCCTATGTCAATAATGGACCGACCACTCACTGGTTGCTTTGTATAGGGGGGTCATCCCTCGGGGGAAGCCGGTGTCGGACTGGCTAAACTGGGTAGACCTTGGTCCCGGCTACTAAATTTACCATCGTTGCCTTCCTTATTACCAGACAACTTCTGCCTGAGTAATTCGGCGGAAGAAAGTTATTCTACCTTGTGCCAGTCCATCACTAATACGTTAGACAAGGTTGTGCCCCTTCGCAAGTCGCGAGGTAGATTGAACCAGGCCTGTCCCTGGTATACGGAGGAGCTGCGGCAGCTAAAGCTGAGCTGCAAACGCGCCGAGAGAGCTTGGAGGAAGCAGTACTCGACCTCAGCGAGGGCCTCGTTCAGGCTGGCACTGCAGGGCTATAAGGCGCAGATCAAGTTCGCGAAGGCGGCTTTCCTGGAAACCACCCTGAGCCAGGCGCCTAATAAGTCTCAAGCCCTGTTTAAAATTGTAAGGGACATGACTCACCCTGTGTGCGTGGCCAATACGGTCGTCGCGTCGCAGGCCCTCTGTGACTCCCTGGCTTGTGCTTTTGAGGAGAAGACCGCTAAGATCCTCGATGGCTTAAAAAATCCATTGCCTCCGGCTCTTGGCTTGGGAGCTCCGGGTAGCCCGTCCAGTCGACCCCGGCCGGTTGGCTCTGCCCCCGGCTTGGGAGCTCCGGACCAGTCACCCAGTCGACCCCAGCCGAGTGACCCAGTTCTTAGTTTGGAAGCTCCAGATATTCTTTCCAGTCGACCCCAACTAAGACTCTTTCCCAGTCCCTCCTTTGAGGAATTCTGCAGCATGGCATGCACAGTGTCATCGGGCTCTCCGCTCGATCCATTGCCACCCAAATTCTGGAAAGCGTTTCAGGCGGAACTTTTCCAGCTTTTGTATTCCATCTGCCTCCAGTCCTTGGAGTTGGCAAGCGTTCCCGAGTGTTGGAAGCTGGCAGTCGTGCCACCACTGCTTAAGAAACCTACGCTGGACCCCGCCTGTCTTTCCAACTACAGGCCCATCTCTTTGCTTCCTTATCCTATTAAGATCGTGGAAAAATGGGTGACCCGCTCCCTCTCGAGCTTCCTGGAAGAAATCGGATGGTTCGATGAGACACAGTTTGGCTTTCGTCCGGGGCATGGGACGGAATCCGCACTGGTAACCGTATTGGACAATCTCCGTTCGCGTGTCGACAGTGGTCGGGCAGCCTTCTTGGTGCTGCTCGACATGTCGGCCGCGTTCGATACGGTCTGCCATCGGATCCTTATCAGGAGGCTCGAGGAGTGCGGGATCACAGGGGGGCAAGAGACGGCTGGTTTCCTATCTTAGCAACCGGCAGCAGCTGGTCGCGCTTCCTCCATTTCGATCGGAGCCACGGAAAGTAGGGCAGGGAGTGCCACAGGGCTCGGCCATCAGCCCTATACTTTTTAATCTGTACCTCCGCCCTCTGGTCCAGCTTATAAAATCTTTCGGTATCTCGACTTTTAACTACGCCGATGACACCCAGCTGGTCTTTTCTCTGGAAGGAAATAACGCGGTCCTGCTGGAGACATTCCATTGTTGTATGGCAGCCATAGCGGATTGGCTGCGGGCCAACTCCCTACAATTTAATAGCACAAAGACGGAGGTACTCCACTGCTCCATGGACCGGATCCCGCGGTCACTCCCAGAGAACTTCTGGCCTGCCACCTTCCCCGAGCCAGTGTAGGCTGCGGAGTCAGCCCGCAATCTGGGGGTGATCTTTGGCCCAAATCTACAACTTGATATGCACGTTAACAAGACCATCTCTTCGTGCATGATGCTGCTACGCATGCTGCGTAAAGTTCTGCCCCTCCTCCCCGCCCAGGCCAGGGCGGAAGTAGTTTGCAGGACCATACTGAGTCGCTTAGACTATTGCAACGCGCTGCTTCTGGAGGCCCCAAAAAATCTGCTGGGGAAGTTACAACGGGTGCAGAATATGACCTCTAAGTTGGCTCTTTCTCGCCCTAACTTCAGCTCTTCCACCCTAGCGTTAAGGGACCTACACTGGCTGCCGGTGCACTTGCGTGTACTGTATAAAGCGGCGTGCCTGGTGTTTAAGGCAGTACACCGACAGGACCCAGTGCCACTGCAGAATATGTTTGCCTGGTACTCTGCCCCGCGGCTTCTCCGCTCTTCCTCGGCACATCTGCTTGTGGTCCCAAGGTTCCAGAGAGTTAGGATGGGTGGCCGCTCGTTTAGTGTTGCAGCGGCCAAACTTTGGAACTCCCTGCCACTCTCTTTGAGAAGCCATAGGGACTACTATCCGTTCAGGAAAGCCCTAAAAACGCATCTCTTTCCTAGAAATGTCTGAGCAGCGATAAGTGTTGTCGACCGAACTTCAAGCGCCAGGATGCCCTCTGGGTGACAGGATCGCGCTCTACAAGTATACCTACAAATACAAATACAAATTAGCAGTGGGAAAGTGCTCAGAGTACCTAAACCAGCAAAAACAAAGTCCAGAACACAGTAAAAAATACAGGAGGTAGTGGCAAAAAGTCAGGGTAAAATACAGACTTTTGGCGTTAGTCGTGCACTGCCTTGTGTTATCCTCCTTTTTATTTGTTTCTCCTGTGCACTAGATATATGCTGGTTAAAACCAGCTCAATTCACTTCAAAAAGAAGTTCTTCATTCGTTTTTGTTTGAAATCAGGTTCTGTGTTTATTTTCTTATTTCATTCTGGATGTTGAGTTCACATCTCATTTCTTTCATTCGTAAATTTTTCTTATGTGTTTATCACAGACATCCATGTCGTACATCACAGCTGTACCCAATGCATTTCGGCGTTCTACGCCTTCATCAGGGGATTGTCTTTCTGTAGCTTAGTGAGGAATCTCGTTTCTTCCTTGTGCGTTCGCGTCTACGCCCAGACTGCTCTATCTGTGATCGCCTCTCGCTCGCCTGCCGCTGAGTTGAAATTACGCGTAATTTGAAGCATAATGTATTTTTAAGGGGCTAAAATATTTAAAGAGAGGGACGTCTGCATAAATACAGCATATCCTATTATGTGTGTTTTCTCACCCTATCCATTTTCTCAGCCACTTAACAGCTCCATTTTTGTAGAAAACTTTTATGTGCTGCGGGGGTTTGATGGCTGTGAGAGGTCTGGGCTAATTTAGAATATGATTTTAAAACAATGAAATTCTCTGAGGAAAACACAGGTTCAAGTGACACTATATTCAGGTCTTGATATGAGACAAAAACTAATGGTACGAAAACACAACAACCAATTAAATATGCCAGTTATACAGGGGCGTAGCTTGGTCAATATGGGTTGAGCTTTGGATTTCCCACCATTCACGATGACATAATATATTGGAAGCAGACACGAGGGGGGCTTAAATGGCAGTAGAAAGACAGAGGAGTGCATTTTTCTAGGGTACATAAAACAACATTTTTAAGGCCTTTAAAATAGAGCCAAGAGCAAGTGTGTGTGTGTTTTTCTCAGTGTGGGCATGCAACAATCCCAGGTAAAATCCAACAACACTCCACCATACCCAACTAAAAGCACTTGTCTGACCTATTTACAGTAGTAAACATTTTTTTAAGGAGGGTGTAACATCCCAAACACCCCACCTGAAGCTACACCCTTGCAGTTATAGTTTAGTCAATGAACTGTAACTTGGTCATTAGCAGTCCATAAAGGGGGGGGGGAGGGGCAATAGCTAGATATTATGTCCCTGTAATCATTGTGTTTTTTTCATCGATTATGTAAATATTTGTGTATGTGTGTGTGTGTGTGTGTGTGTGTGTGCGCGCGCGTGCGCGCAATGGCAGTGAAAATAAATATGACCCAATAAATATTTTAGAGTAATTGTACTAATAACATACATTGACACATTTATTACTACAGTGCAAAGGTCAATTTCCAGTTCATTACCATAGAGGAGAAAAACTGGCTTGATTAAAAACACTGAATCCTGCCTCACAGAGAACATAAAACAATTACTTTATAAGAGGAAGCAACTATTCTAATAGTTACAACGTGTCTTCAATGTGATTTTAACTCAATTCACAAATGTAGCCCCTTCCGTCCTGGTTTTAGTTAAATATCTATTAAAAAAAAAAAACAAGTACAGATGATAAAATGCCACAGCATAAATCATATATGCAGATATGCAGAATGTAATATTCTGTTACCATTGCTGCTGGTGGTGAGTTATAACCCATGCAAGTCTTCACGTTCAAATTATGGCCCTTCCCCACAAATTACATTCTGCACATGCATATATACTGCATGGCTGTGATACTGCCTGCAAAAATCAAAAGAGGCGAAGGAAGAGCTGAGTCCTTTAGCAAGGTTCTAAACCCAAGCTCTTCCCTGGGACAGTATCATTAATCACAATAAAGGGTTAGTTCCCCTTTAGCCAGATAAGGGGTCCCTAAAAGTGGACCTTCGTGACTAGTACTCCTGTCGTTGGGAGATCTGACCTTCAGATCATAATGCCTCACACACCCGTTAGGGTGTCATGATTCATCATAGGCCATTCGTCGTCAGGCCGGCGCTGCAATGCCTGACGGGCCTGGGGATGCTTTTTAGGAGATCTTTTAGATCTGAGTATGCTGTAAAGATGAATGCAAGAGAGGGGGCTACCTTACAGTGTAACTAGTGAAAGGTGAGTGTGGTGATTAAAATAGGCTCTGGTACCCAAGAAATTCAATTTATAGGAAGTGGGTGCCAGGTCTAATTCAATTTATAGGGAGTGGGTGCCAGGTCTAATTAAAAACAGTGGTGCTATCATATGGTCGTCAGGTACCAGAATAGCTACTAAAAATGTGTGGTCAGCATGTTTCATGCCCTTTGTACCCCAAACTTGGGTGGCACTTCGTCAGGACCAGAAGTGTGTGTAGTTGTTCCCCCTGTCGGGGGTAAACGGTTACCCTCTAATAGGGGTTGACCCAATGTGATAGGCCGACAATACAGGGCTCAAGTTCCACCTCCCTGGAGGTTGGACCGAGTTCCTTAACAAGGCGGAGGGGCCCGATCGTGGTGTAGGACCCTTCAAGGCGGTCGAGACGCACTGATCGCATCTATCCTCCTCTGACTTCTTGGTGATACCTGTGCAGCTGTAATTAAATCAGACTATCCATTGATTTTTTTTTTTTTAACTAAGCACTAGACGCTGTTCGACATATCTGCACAAAACTTTCCCAAAAAATGTTCAACCACTGTGGGTCTTTATGGCAAATTTCGGGCAGTTCCATCAAGCGAGTGGGCGGGGATGGGTAGAGAGCACAATAGGAAGATTTCCCATTTTAACTTCCACAGGATCATTTGCTCCTTGATGCAGAAAACAGAATTTGTGCCTTGATGCAGGAAACAGAATGAATGACACCAAATGGAATGACCCCAAACATGTGTGGAGAACTTTATTCAAGGAAGTGCCTCTGTTTAGTTTGGTTGAATCTGTTTAATAGTGTAAGAGAAATTAGAGTTTAGAAAGTTTCATAGTCCGGGCAAAAAATGCTTACATTTTAGAGATAATTGGACTGTTAATGCACTGATTCTCCGTGAATTCACAAACCCAATAAAAAAAAGAAAATCAAGAAACACTATTGGACTATGAAACTTTTCCTCCCTCATCCATTGTGGATTCTCTAATTTGGCTGTGAATGTATAAATTTGCAACGTTCTAATTGGCTGACATGTCACAGAAAAAAATGTTGTTACTTATCGCAACACTGTTACCCTACCTGATGTACCGAGCAACTTGTTGGGAAAAATAAGAACAAAATGGACATAAAGGGGTACGATGAGCCTACCTTGATCACAAGACCCATCTGGGGCCCCCAAAAGGACCCGATCATTATAATCGGTATTAACAAACATATACATTTGAAAATCCTGTGGTGGACCTGACCTCAGTTCTACCGAATTGCCTGGGGCCTCAGAATTCCGAAATAAAAAGAATGTGGTGCACTGCAGCTGCACTTGGTCAATCCATATGGTCCATGGCTTTGAGCCATATACGGGAAGGCAGCCGTCTGCGGCAAGTTGCTGCTGCGCATGGCTGAAGGTTGCCTACAGAGAACTGTTGGCTGTGGTTTTGCGGTACCTTGTTAATTACATACATTTTCCAGTTATAGTGGCGTCTAATCTTTATTTTCTTTATCAGGATAAAAATGCACTTGTGAATATTTCTCTGTACCTTTCACAGTCTCTTAATCCTAGACTCACAGTGTTTCTGTGAGTCCTTTTAGGCATTGAACCCATAAAATGTTAAAGCCTTTATTAGACCATGATCCACAGCCTTTGGCTATTTAAAATTATTAATTGAAATATTGAATCTCAATTGAAACCACTGATAGCAGAGACTCTCCCTCTCTTTTACTCTTTACTCTTGTGGTGGGCTCTAGTTTCCCTGTAAGCATGGACGGACTAATCAGGGTCTGTCTTGCCAGGATCTCTGCTTCACCGACTCCTCTTTCTTTTCCTAACTCCTGCCATCTACTCTCATGATCCCACTTGCTTGTAAACTTTTGGTCTGTGAAATTCACATCATTCTATTTTGCGTAATGAGATAGCATTTTGGGGAAATTACACGAAATTAAGCAAGAGGCAAACCCCTGCATGTTGTTCTATATTTCAGTGCACAAATTGTATCCATATGTCCATTTTGGATGCGAGGATGCATTTTGTTCTTAAAAAAAGCATTGCATCACACAGAACTCACACAACAGACAGGCCACGCACGTTCTGTTTGCGTTGTTTTAGTTCTCCTGCGTTAGGGGTTTTCCCAGAACAGCGGGATAATTATGCAACCTGGTGCAATGGCCTCATTTCGGTCATTTTGCATAACAAGCGGAATGTGAAGTGCTGGATATTACGCAAGATTACAGCAGCACAATGAAAATGTTGCTTAGGCTTACTGTAATCAAAGAAAGACTAATCAGGACCGACATGCTCTCTTTTAAATAGGGAGAGTCCCTGGTTGGACTAGGCCCTCATGTCCATGCCTCAAACTGGGATTTGTCCATCCTTCTCTACCCCTTGTCCTAGCCACTCATCTGAGCGTCCTTTTTGGTGATCACCAGGAGATATAAAGGGCTAGACTTCTCCCCCTTTAAAGCCGACTAAGCCACTTCTGCATAGGAAGTCACGTGTATGGCTTAACCCCGCGATGTTGGCTATGTCAGCATTCTCCCCAGTCCCTGCCCACACTCTTTCTCATGCCTGTGAGCCCGCTAAATGTTCCTCTGCCTTGTGAACGTCCAGGTGGGAGTCAGAGCACACGTTTGGATGTCTGTGGTAATGAAGAGGGCCCCAGCCAATGTCGGATGGCAGTCCGGACAGGCCGCTTGACACTGTGGGAAGTGGATTTGGTTCTCATATCCATCTATACTCGCCGTCACCCCAACCATGGGAACTGACAGTGTTGGTCATTTTATTGTCTACGGGCCCGATTCACAGAACTAACTTAAAACAAAATCCTAAACTTACTACCATTTTCGTATTCACAGAAGGCACTCACTCATTTCGGTATTCACAGAAGTTAGGACTCCTAACTTTAGGACTCCTAAATGCATTCTGTGAATACCGAAAGTCTTAAAATTAGGATTTTTGTCAATTTAGTAGTAGTAAAGTTAGGACTCCTAACTTTAGGACTCCTAAATGCCTTTTGTGAATATCGAAAGTCTTAAAATTAGGATTTTTCTCAATTTAGTAGTAGTAAAGTTAGGACTCCTAACTTCTGTGAATACCGAAATGAGTAAGTACCTTCTGTGAATAGCAAAATGAGTAAGTGCTTTCTGTGAATATAAAAATGGTAGTAAATTTAGGATTCTGTCTTAAGTTAGTTCTGTGAATCGGGCCCTACTTTATTATTGCTCCTCTCCCTGATCAAATGCTACCGCTTGAAGGCTAAGTTGTATCAATTCCATCCAATTAAATTGAATGTGAATGTTTTATATTTCTTTATGTAATTAATTACGATGTATCTTTTATGGTTTTAACCGAACTGAAATAAAGAATTTAGACAGGGAATACGTCATCAATCTAGCATTCATTTGTATTCCCTTTCAATGGCGTTTGTATGTCATGAAATAGGGCACTGCCTCATCCTTCAAAGTATGGAGTTGTGACAGTTATATGACACTCCACTAAAAATACAAAGGTTCAAGTGAAGTTAGGGTTATTGTTTGGCCTTAACACCTTAATCTTAGTTTATAAAAAACAACAACTTAGAAATTCACTTTCAAATCAATGTTAAAGGGTAGGTATTTACTCTACAAATGAGCGAGTCCTCGCCTCTACAGCACAAAAGCTTAGGCATACCTTCTTCTGTGCTAAACCTGAGACTTCTGCTACACTGCTCGCTTTCCCTCTCGCCCTCCACCCATGGTCTCTTTTCTTTCATGGGTTACCTCGTGTTCCTGCGGTTCTTTCTAGTGAACTCTAGGCAATTGGGTAATTCACATCCGAGCAATTCACATCAGGGCATACGTTATTGTGCCCCAACACCTACATTACAGGCTGTTTTGAATTTTACAAATTCTTTCCAAGTGAAAGTTAATTTCCGGGACATATACACCATACATCCAGGTGACTTCACTCTTTCAGAAGCTTAAAATTCACTTAGTAAATATTTTGCGTGGGATGTCCTACTTTCGGGAGTAAGGGTTCTGATTTAAGGTTTGGCAGACGGTACTCTGCCCATCAGGGTGGCGGTGAATATTAAGACCCAGATTTATTAAAGTTTTGCATCGTAAAGGGATGCATAGCGATGAAAAACCTAGAATGAGATTTACTAACCCACGAAAGGCCACCTTTCATGGCCCTTCGTGGCTTGGTGATTTTGGAGTAGCACAAAGCAGAGCAAGTTGCTACCTTGTGTTACTCTGCGTGGTGGGGGTGTTGTATGGGTGGCCCGTGGGTGTTCCCAGGCATCCACCCAGGTATTCTGAAGCATTCCCAGATTTACCAACACTGGTCGACCTGGGAACAGGTCAGACTTGTCTGCCTTTCCACCATAGGCGCTATCAGGAGAAATATCTTTATTTCTCTTTGTTGTTTCCTCTTTCTAAGTGTGCTGCATCCTTCAGCACACTTAGAAAAAGGAAAATTACTCTAAGGATTGCTTTTGCGTTGGTAGGTGTGCCTTCCTGCACAAACACAATCCTGCCTGTAACCCAGGCCCACTTTCTCCATGGCACAAGGGGACCTGCACTGGCGCTAGGCTGCAAAATGTGTGCCAGCACCTGCCAGAGTACAGGAATGCTCCATATCTTGAAAGATATGGTGCATTTCTGCTCTCCCCCTATCACACATCGCAGCTCAGCAAGTTCGTTGCGTGTAAAAATATTAAATCTGGCCCAATTTGTCATCTTGACAGACTACCATCTGTCAAATCTAGAGATAACCACTGGCCCAGTGGTCATCTCTGTACCTATACTGAAGAGAACCGCTAACCTGATGGTTTCCTGTAAGACACTAAATGTTTGATGGATGGCCGCGATCGTTTTTGACAGCTGTTCACCACATTTTTAAAAAGTTTTTGTTTCAGAAACAAACCACCAAAGGAGCTTGTTTCTGGAAAAAAAGACTAATTACCCGCATACCCTTAGAGTTTTGTCCCAGTGTGTGGGACATTATTTTTTTTTTGTCTTGCAGCTCCAGGCATTTCCTGGTGGGGACGCACAGAAAAACAGACATTACGTCATTGACTCTAAATAGAGCGAGTGATGTAACTTCTTCTGACGAGCCATACTCTGATAGGCCATTGAAGGAAGTTTTTCCTCAACTGAGCCAGTGGGTCCACCCTTCTCTAAATGAGGCAAGTGGACCGAGGGTTTTAGGGATAGGGCACTCCCTCATGTTTGCGACGGAGTACCCTGTCTGACAAACTCTAAATCAGGCTCTTAGGGCACAATTTTGATGCGGTTTGGAAAGCTTCCCGACCGAATGGGTTTGGTTGGACTCCCATTGACTTCAACGGAAGCCTTTGTTCCGACAGAAAGCATAGGCTCCCATTGAAGAAAGGGGTGGCTTGGGGAAATCGGGCACCCTGTGGAGGGCTCCCCCTGTTGCCTGCAACACTGTGCATGGCTGGTTAGGGGGGAACCATGGGTACCCCCATGGGACCGATTAGGAAGGCTTAGGGGGGCAGACTACGGGCCGACAAAGTTTGATTCCAACTGCTGATTCGAGTCAGACGGCACGATTCGGAAAGGCTGTCCAAATCCAGCATCGTACTTGGTCGTTCGGAAGCGCAGCCTGTAAAGATGTACGATTCTTCTCTGTACGGCTCAATCATTCCAAATGCCATGAGGTTCGGAATGAGATATTCCTAACGCCTAACTCGGACGGTCAGAAACCTTTACGAGTCAGTCGGAAAGACACGTTCCCGATCCAATTTGGACGGAGCAAATGCCGTTTGGAGGCCTTCTGAACCACATCGGAATAAGGCCAGGGCGGGACTGGCCGTTGCGGGCACCGGGTAATCCCCCGGTGCGTCGCAAGGGTGGGGGCCGGTTTTGGGCCCCTGAGGGCCGTTTTTGATACAGGAACGTTTTTGCAGCATAACTGCAAAATCGCTCCTGTAACAAAATCGGCCGGAAACCAGCCCTGGCAAAGAACCCGGTCGCACCCCCAACGGGGGGGGCAGGGGTGGGGCGAGCACTTTGCCAGGGCCGGTTTTCGTTCGCTGTCCGGCCCTGAATAAGGCCCTAAGTCTTTCTGAGTCAAAGTGTCAATTTTCGGTTTGCTTGCTTGTGGGACGGAGTTCACTCTCATCACATGAGAGGCCTGGTGCCTTCTAAGGATCTGCGCTGCTGGCTGCATAAATATTAAATTAGTGGGGTCTATTTTTTAAATGAAGAGGGGATTTTCTAGATCAACAGGTTTTCATATGTGATCACCCTTCCTTCTGCTTCCCTGCAGGTAAGGAATCTGTCTTCCGGCACTGTACCGGATAAGGAATATGTAAGGTATGTTGTTTTGGGGCCGAGAAAGGGCGACTTCCCACCCCCACTCCTGTAGCTGGGTCTTATCTCCTGGCTGGGACCACCACTGAGTGGTGTGGTTCTGCCATGCTGAGGAGTAGGACCGAATAACATTTCCCTTGACAGGCAAGCAATTCTGTCCCTAGATAAGACTTCACAGGCAACATCTGTCAAAAGCAATAAGGCTGACGTCTCAATCACCTGCCTGCTTCACACTCGAGCAGCGGGCCCTGACTCTCTGCATGGGTCTCATCGACTGCCTGGCCAGAGGAAGCCTGCGGCTGCTTTCCTCTGATGAGGGAAGCAGCGTCAGGCTGTAAACGCTCCCTGGGGCATACGTCTGTTTCTCTGGCAGGCACATGGGTGATTTACATATCTCATTAGGAAGCTCCTGTGGGCTGGGCTTCTGGCATTGACTGAGCAGCGCTGGTGATCAAGCATCCATGCCTCAGACAGGCCATTTCTTATGTCCCTCCTCTTCCTCCTCTCTGTTCTCTCACCCTTGCCACTCTCGTCTGCTGGGCTATCATAGTTTGCCTCATGTGCATCCGCAGTAGTACGAATGGGAATAAAAGGGAATCTGAAAGAAACAGATCCATTTTGTGTAAACGCCCTGGTTCCTAGTTATATATTTTTATACGAGAGGTACTGACACGCTTTGAAAGTAGATTTTTTATTAATTAATTTATTCACATTCTTGTTATAAATGTGCACAAAAAACAAATTAACAAACACATCGATTAATATTTACATGACTTGACATCTCTCTATGGGTATGACATAACGTCGAGAGCTCAACCATATTGCACATACTAACTAACCACTGCTGGTAATGATTGAAGATAGATTTAAATGAAGCCTAAATCAGTCTCAGATTTGACTAGCACATTTATAAAAAATCAAAGTCGTTGATGAAATCCCAAGGAACAACTGGCATTACCCAGGTTCTCGTTCACGGATACAGGGTACCCCAGGGCCAGCTTTAGGGCAGTGCGACTGGTGCGGCCGCACTGGGGGCTGACCTGTGGAGGGGGCGCTATGACCTCCGAGGGGCACTGTGTTTAGCAATATCTTATGATAGGAGAGATGAGGGGCACTTTTGCAGGTGGTAGGGAGAGAATCCGAGGAGGCGGTCATGGGACATTGGGACGCCAAAAGTGATTGTCGCACCAGGGGCCGCCAGCGCTAAAGCCGGCCCTGGGGTGCCCTGACGCAGTTAACAGTCTTCGCTGTCTCCCTTTGCAGTACCCTCTTTGACTATCTTCCTACTCCTTTCCTCGTGCTATTGTTCTCAGTAATTCGTGATACCCCTCTCTCCCAACCTCTTTTTCCCATACTACCCTGCATTGCCCCTACCTTACCCTCTCGCCTCACAACTTTAGTCTTTTCCAGCTATGCTCTATCTTCTCAACGGGCAATTTAAAAACAAATACACTTTTTTTATTGTAGTAACTCAATTCGCTAATAGAATGTAAAATTACAAATTTGAAGATTAATGAGAAATAACTTGCAGAAACCATGTAATGTTTACAATTGCCTTTCACCTTTTAATTGTGTGAAATTTGAGTTTTTGCTCGAGCTAATGGTGTGTTTTCTGTTGCCGATAAGTGGTATTGCCTCATTTATTATGATATTACCTATTTGTCTAAGTTTCTGCATGCAAATCTATATTTCCTGCTTTTTCTGGTCAGGCCTGTTTCTAGCTGTTGTGCCGCCCTAGGCGAGAATTGAAAATGCCGCCCCCCCTCCCTTTTTCTACCATCACTCTCTCCCCCGTCATCCAGGCTAGAAGAATAAATGCATTAGATATAATATAACTTGTATTAACTTTGCAAACATGTGCACACATTTTTATACTGTAACCACTGTCAGAAGTGCAGTCAGAGCTTACAACATTTACTTAGAGCACTCACCCTAAAAATAAAGGCTTTCAATTAAGGAACCATGAATACAAGTTTGAACAATATGAACATATGGACAACAAATGACCTTAACTGCAGGCAGAGGCAGTGCCCTTTCCTGATCCATAATGTGGTACTGCAAACTGGCAGCAAAAGGGTTTGTACAGCAGGGGGTTGGGCCTCCTTGTCCCAAGGACAAAACACACATGAAAACTTGTTGCCCTTGACCCCAAAATCAGAAATAATTTTTAATCACTGTAATTGACTCAACCACGGTAGAAGGCTAAATCATTATCTCCACCTCCAAGCATTGAGGCTTTTCCATCACTTTAGAAACCAATAGTAATTATAGATTTGGAAAAAAGGGCAAAGTGGAACACAGACAAAGCCTTGTACTTTCTTTCAGTGATAATATACATCCAAACATATTATACAATAAACGGAAGCACTTCACTGCACAATAGGACGAGCAAAGATCGATGATGTGCCTGTCATTAGTAAAGCAAGCCTCCCTCTCTCTCAGAAGTGCAGTATATATTCCATTGCCCGTAGACCAGATTCAGCAGGGCAGACTACAGTGACAGTGTTTTTGCGCCACTCTCCAGCCGACCGTGAGGACGGGCTCGGTCCGGAGTCAGGCCGCAGCGGAGATAACAGATAAATTATTTATGAATGATTCACCTCACCGCCGTTCAGATACCACTGCTTACACAAACGGATTGCTGTGTCAGACCCCACTGCACACTGAACTGCACACCTCGCTAGGTAAGACACCGGCACGTGCTGGTGCATCACCACAGCCATCACAGCATGACATCAAAAGATGAATGGTGGCCCTCCCCATCCAGCAGCTGCTTCCTTGACCTTTCACCCCTCCCACACGCTGTTCTACCCCACCGGGGTTTCACGTCCTTCCAAGTGCGAATAGGAAAGGCGAGGTAGATAAAACAAAGGCAGCCACTTGTGCATCGCGCTGAAATGTATGTTTTCCTTTGAGTTAGTTGTATGTTACCCTCTGCACAGCGTCGGATTGGTAACGCGGGCAGTCGGGCAATGCCCGAGGGGCCGGTGCCTGAGCTGCAGCTGCAGCTGTGGGCCAGGCCAGCGGCCCAGCGGGTGCTCGAGTGGCCTTGCTGGAGGCAGATGGGCGTCCATTACCTCCCTTGCATCAATTGGCAGGGGTGTCACTCCCTTTGTCTCCCTGGGCCGGTCGATTAATAAATGCTGATTGGGCGGGGCAGGGGGCCTGAGCAAAAGTGGCCTCACTTGTTTCAGGTGTGGTTCAACAGTGTAAACTAATCGGTGCACTTTTTGTATTGTAACCCCTCCCATCCCCCCTTTATATAAAATTTCGCCGAAGCAGTGTTGTGGGGAAAGGCAATATGCAAATGTGGGCCACTTTTTTTTAGCGTGCCCGGGCCAGTTTTGAATCCCAATCCAACCCTGCCTCTGCTCCCCTAATTTATCCCACCATTTTGTAGCAGCCTATCACACTCGATCTCTGCCCAAGCTTCGCACAGTTCTCCCTGTTGAGGATTCTGTCTGCATGTATGTGCTATCTGTGTTCATGAAGGTCAGCTAGTTAACATAATGATAACACATGAACTCAGAAATGGCGGGAAGCCTTCTCAGTGCACCGCCTGGCAAGAAGAAGGGGGTGCTCTTCCGGCTCATAGATGTGAAAACTGACGTCCGCATCCTAGCTCACATCAGTTCTCGCTCAGCAGATGCCTCTAGATATATGTACACACACACACATGCAGTAGTCACATGTCCTAATTCTGACAATAATGAACAACATTGCTCTATTTTGTAAGTGGGGGCAGATGTGTCAAATTGCGAATCTGGGAGAGATAGTGCCTGGAAGGCTGACCATTGCGGGAGTCTGTGGGACGGGCGGGTGTAAGAGGTGAAGCAGGCTTGGTGTTGTCTGTGTAGATGCAAATAATGCCACAGGCCTCTTCTCGTCCTTGTGTGATTCCTGTGAAGACCACCTGGCTCTATCCAGGCCGGACCGAAAGTGGAAACAGACACCTCGCGTTTCTCCCACCCTGCTTCTCACGAGTTTAGCTTCAGTTTGAGCAGTGAGGTCATCTCCCATCTGTTGCCTGCGCTGTGCTTTGCCAGTGGTCAGGTCACTGACTGCAGTGCAGTGTCACCGGCCCTCGTGGCCATATGTGCACTGCACACTGCATGGATCACCTCGCTGTGTCAGACCCCACTGCTCTGCACACTGTAGAGCACACACACCCCTCGCTGTGTCAGACACCATTGAACACTGCATGACACACCTCGCTGTATCTGCACCCGGCACACACAGCTCGCTGTATCAGACACCACTGCACACTACCCAGCACACTTCACTGTGTCTGACACAGTGCACGACACACCATTACTCTGCACACTGCACGACACACACACCTCTCTGTCAGACACCATTACTCTGCACACTGCACGACACACCTACCTCGCTGTGTCAGACACCGTAGAGCTCCTGATTGTGCCTGGAAGGGGCCCCTCTACTTACCTTACAGGGGGGGCTCAAGTTTTGGTATGCCACCGGGAGTCGATCTGATAGGTAGGAGAGACTGGCTTGAATGTGGGTGGGAGGAAGAGAGTGGGGAGTTGAAAGAAGGAGATTGGAGGGAAGACAGAGAGTGCGGTAGAAGGAAAATGAAAAGATGAGGCAGAAAGAGGGAGATGGAAAAAAAAGAGAGGAGAATCAGAGAGATTCTGAACGAGGCAGCTTGAGGCAGAGAGAATGAGATCGAGTGAGAGAGGGGAGAGAGAGCAGAAGAGCAAGAGAAGGGATGATGATCAGGAGAGATGTTTTCGGTCACCCGCCCGCCTCCGCCTCGTTTACAACATACATTAGGCCTGACTCAGTGTCAGTGATGAACATTATTACACAATTACAATACATATTAAGATGATTCATTTACAAATATTCGAATTTGCAGCATGCAAATGCATCCGAATCGGATGGATCCGAAATATATATTTTTATATTTATTTTCGCAGGCAGCCAGGCCCAGCGGCCTTCTGACTGACTGACTCACCGGCGGGCGGTGCTTGCACTGTTTGACTGCTAGTGTAGTAGTAGTGCTCAAGTCACTCACGACCTGCTGCTTGCTGCGTCCTCCGTACCGTCGTACAACACGACCACCACACGGCCAGGCCTGACCACGGGCAGCTATGCTGTTTTTGGCTCGTGTGAGTCGTGGTGCTGGGGTGGGTCGGGTCGTTTGAGGGCCGGCGGGAGACGGAGTCAGGAGACCCAGGAAAAGACTCCCTGTGTGGTGGCACTGGCTGGCAGGTGGCAGCTGCAGACCAGTGCAGTTACTAATTAAATTATGGGCAAAGGGGCGCCAGGCCAGGCCCAGCCAGTGCCGACACGACACACACAGACGGTCCCCCGCGCCGCGCACGCCGAGAGAGATGGTGGCACTGGTGCGCCGTGCGTCACTGCCGTCACTGTCCTGCCCTCCCTGGCAGAAGCACTGCTCGTGGATTGGCCAAGAATGTTCCCCAGGGCCGTCATTGGTAGCGCTATCCCAGCGCTACAAGATTGACGGCCCTGGGGACCCACTAGTGTGTACCACAGTCAGACCCGCACCCCGCTCTGATACACACACGTGATGCCATAATAATCTAGGGTGTGCACGCACGCACACCGCTCGGCAACAACAAGCATCAGCAAATGCAATTCAATTGCAAACATCAGCAGGCCACAGCCAGGCCAGGTCAGGTGCGTGTGCTTCAATTGCACAGTGCACTGAGTCCAGACTAAAATGCCGCCCTCATCATTTTGCCGCCCTAGGCGGCCGCCTAGTCCTGCCTAATGGCAGAAACGGCCCTGTTTCTGGTCATTCTCCTCTCAGTATATTTCAGCAATTCACCTGCCTTAATGTACTTTATGTAGTTTACGTGGAGTGGTAGACTTAACAACACTTGTAATTAAAATCCCTGTACACACAGGGGCTTTCCCAGGATGTGGGATTATCTGGGGCACTCGTAATCAGCCATTAGGAAAAATGTTTACACCTTATGACGTACTCTAAATGATCCTCCAGCTCTAATGCCCCCTTTTGTTTCTTTTCATTTCAATTTGCATTCATGTACCTCATTCCCCCCCTTCTAAAATGTCCGCCTTTCTCTCACCAACACAGTGCATCACTTTTCCCTTCTCTCTTATGAACAGAGTGCATCCCAATAGGGGTGCGCATCTCTTGGCCCAGGGACCCAAGTGCCCCGGGGACCCATGAGGATCCTGGTCCCGCCCCTGCTCTTGCAACTGTTTGGCCCAAGACAGGGGCGCTGAGGGCAGGAAGCCTGAGATGTAACTGATGCTTCACTTCTACTCTTGATGCAGTGATGGCCAGGGGCTATTTGTGGCAATCCGCAATTTGCGCTCCCCCATTTCAAGAGGCCATCGCAATATTTGGACTGGAGTGCGGATAGTGTGGTCCCTTCATAATGCAACTGCGTGACAATCCATCCACACATTCCTTAGTCTTGGGGCGGTTGGGGGTTGTTAAATTTCACAACGTGCAACCGAGATTGCGACATGCAACAGTAAATGCTGTTAAAGAACAGATGTACCCTCTATCAGTTACTTTTTAGGACAGCACTGATGAAACAGGCCACAATCCAGGGCCGTTTCTGCCATTAGGCAGGACTAGGCGGCCGCCTAGGGCGGCAAAATGATGAGGGCGGCATTTTAGTCTGGACTCAGTGCACTGTGCAATTGAAGCACACGCACCTGACCTGGCCTGGCTGTGGCCTGCTGATGTTTGCAATTGAATTGCATTTGCTGATGCTTGTTGTTGCCGAGCGGTGTGCGTGCGTGCACACCCTAGATTATTATGGCATCACGTGTGTGTATCAGAGCGGGGTGCGGGTCTGACTGTGGTACACACTAGTGGGTCCCCAGGGCCGTCAATCTTGTAGCGCTGGGATAGCGCTACCAATGACGGCCCTGGGGAACATTCTTGGCCAATCCACGAGCAGTGCTTCTGCCAGGGAGGGCAGGACAGTGACGGCAGTGACGCACGGCGCACCAGTGCCACCATCTCTCTCGGCGTGCGCGGCGCGGGGGACCGTCTGTGTGTGTCGTGTCGGCACTGGCTGGGCCTGGCCTGGCGCCCCTTTGCCCATAATTTAATTAGTAACTGCACTGGTCTGCAGCTGCCACCTGCCAGCCAGTGCCACCACACAGGGAGTCTTTTCCTGGGTCTCCTGACTCCGTCTCCCGCCGGCCCTCAAACGACCCGACCCACCCCAGCACCACGACTCACACGAGCCAAAAACAGCATAGCTGCCCGTGGTCAGGCCTGGCCGTGTGGTGGTCGTGTTGTACGACGGTACGGAGGACGCAGCAAGCAGCAGGTCGTGAGTGACTTGAGCACTACTACTACACTAGCAGTCAAACAGTGCAAGCACCGCCCGCCGGTGAGTCAGTCAGTCAGAAGGCCGCTGGGCCTGGCTGCCTGCGAAAATAAATATAAAAATATATATTTCGGATCCATCCGATTCGGATGCATTTGCATGCTGCAAATTCGAATATTTGTAAATGAATCATCTTAATATGTATTGTAATTGTGTAATAATGTTCATCACTGACACTGAGTCAGGCCTAATGTATGTTGTAAACGAGGCGGAGGCGGGCGGGTGACCGAAAACATCTCTCCTGATCATCATCCCTTCTCTTGCTCTTCTGCTCTCTCTCCCCTCTCTCACTCGATCTCATTCTCTCTGCCTCAAGCTGCCTCGTTCAGAATCTCTCTGATTCTCCTCTCTTTTTTTTCCATCTCCCTCTTTCTGCCTCATCTTTTCATTTTCCTTCTACCGCACTCTCTGTCTTCCCTCCAATCTCCTTCTTTCAACTCCCCACTCTCTTCCTCCCACCCACATTCAAGCCAGTCTCTCCTACCTATCAGATCGACTCCCGGTGGCATACCAAAACTTGAGCCCCCCCTGTAAGGTAAGTAGAGGGGCCCCTTCCAGGCACAATCAGGAGCTCTACGGTGTCTGACACAGCGAGGTAGGTGTGTCGTGCAGTGTGCAGAGTAATGGTGTCTGACAGAGAGGTGTGTGTGTCGTGCAGTGTGCAGAGTAATGGTGTGTCGTGCACTGTGTCAGACACAGTGAAGTGTGCTGGGTAGTGTGCAGTGGTGTCTGATACAGCGAGCTGTGTGTGCCGGGTGCAGATACAGCGAGGTGTGTCATGCAGTGTTCAATGGTGTCTGACACAGCGAGGGGTGTGTGTGCTCTACAGTGTGCAGAGCAGTGGGGTCTGACACAGCGAGGTGATCCATGCAGTGTGCAGTGCACATATGGCCACGAGGGCCGGTGACACTGCACTGCAGTCAGTGACCTGACCACTGGCAAAGCACAGCGCAGGCAACAGATGGGAGATGACCTCACTGCTCAAACTGAAGCTAAACTCGTGAGAAGCAGGGTGGGAGAAACGCGAGGTGTCTGTTTCCACTTTCGGTCCGGCCTGGATAGAGCCAGGTGGTCTTCACAGGAATCACACAAGGACGAGAAGAGGCCTGTGGCATTATTTGCATCTACACAGACAACACCAAGCCTGCTTCACCTCTTACACCCGCCCGTCCCACAGACTCCCGCAATGGTCAGCCTTCCAGGCACTATCTCTCCCAGATTCGCAATTTGACACATCTGCCCCCACTTACAAAATAGAGCAATGTTGTTCATTATTGTCAGAATTAGGACATGTGACTACTGCATGTGTGTGTGTGTACATATATCTAGAGGCATCTGCTGAGCGAGAACTGATGTGAGCTAGGATGCGGACGTCAGTTTTCACATCTATGAGCCGGAAGAGCACCCCCTTCTTCTTGCCAGGCGGTGCACTGAGAAGGCTTCCCGCCATTTCTGAGTTCATGTGTTATCATTATGTTAACTAGCTGACCTTCATGAACACAGATAGCACATACATGCAGACAGAATCCTCAACAGGGAGAACTGTGCGAAGCTTGGGCAGAGATCGAGTGTGATAGGCTGCTACAAAATGGTGGGATAAATTAGGGGAGCAGAGGCAGGGTTGGATTGGGATTCAAAACTGGCCCGGGCACGCTAAAAAAAAGTGGCCCACATTTGCATATTGCCTTTCCCCACAACACTGCTTCGGCGAAATTTTATATAAAGGGGGGATGGGAGGGGTTACAATACAAAAAGTGCACCGATTAGTTTACACTGTTGAACCACACCTGAAACAAGTGAGGCCACTTTTGCTCAGGCCCCCTGCCCCGCCCAATCAGCATTTATTAATCGACCGGCCCAGGGAGACAAAGGGAGTGACACCCCTGCCAATTGATGCAAGGGAGGTAATGGACGCCCATCTGCCTCCAGCAAGGCCACTCGAGCACCCGCTGGGCCGCTGGCCTGGCCCACAGCTGCAGCTGCAGCTCAGGCACCGGCCCCTCGGGCATTGCCCGACTGCCCGCGTTACCAATCCGACGCTGTGCAGAGGGTAACATACAACTAACTCAAAGGAAAACATACATTTCAGCGCGATGCACAAGTGGCTGCCTTTGTTTTATCTACCTCGCCTTTCCTATTCGCACTTGGAAGGACGTGAAACCCCGGTGGGGTAGAACAGCGTGTGGGAGGGGTGAAAGGTCAAGGAAGCAGCTGCTGGATGGGGAGGGCCACCATTCATCTTTTGATGTCATGCTGTGATGGCTGTGGTGATGCACCAGCACGTGCCGGTGTCTTACCTAGCGAGGTGTGCAGTTCAGTGTGCAGTGGGGTCTGACACAGCAATCCGTTTGTGTAAGCAGTGGTATCTGAACGGCGGTGAGGTGAATCATTCATAAATAATTTATCTGTTATCTCCGCTGCGGCCTGACTCCGGACCGAGCCCGTCCTCACGGTCGGCTGGAGAGTGGCGCAAAAACACTGTCACTGTAGTCTGCCCTGCTGAATCTGGTCTACGGGCAATGGAATATATACTGCACTTCTGAGAGAGAGGGAGGCTTGCTTTACTAATGACAGGCACATCATCGATCTTTGCTCGTCCTATTGTGCAGTGAAGTGCTTCCGTTTATTGTATAATATGTTTGGATGTATATTATCACTGAAAGAAAGTACAAGGCTTTGTCTGTGTTCCACTTTGCCCTTTTTTCCAAATCTATAATTACTATTGGTTTCTAAAGTGATGGAAAAGCCTCAATGCTTGGAGGTGGAGATAATGATTTAGCCTTCTACCGTGGTTGAGTCAATTACAGTGATTAAAAATTATTTCTGATTTTGGGGTCAAGGGCAACAAGTTTTCATGTGTGTTTTGTCCTTGGGACAAGGAGGCCCAACCCCCTGCTGTACAAACCCTTTTGCTGCCAGTTTGCAGTACCACATTATGGATCAGGAAAGGGCACTGCCTCTGCCTGCAGTTAAGGTCATTTGTTGTCCATATGTTCATATTGTTCAAACTTGTATTCATGGTTCCTTAATTGAAAGCCTTTATTTTTAGGGTGAGTGCTCTAAGTAAATGTTGTAAGCTCTGACTGCACTTCTGACAGTGGTTACAGTATAAAAATGTGTGCACATGTTTGCAAAGTTAATACAAGTTATATTATATCTAATGCATTTATTCTTCTAGCCTGGATGACGGGGGAGAGAGTGATGGTAGAAAAAGGGAGGGGGGGCGGCATTTTCAATTCTCGCCTAGGGCGGCACAACAGCTAGAAACAGGCCTGCCACAATCCTTAGTCTACAAGGACATTCACACTAGGTTTGAGGCATAGGATCACAGTTTACGAGCATAGGACTTGTGCAGCCCTTGGCCTCACACCATGTGGCCCCTTTCGGCTGTCTGATGCAGGAGGCAGTACCATGGTCGATGGCCAGTGGTGCAGAGGATTGGGACTAGTCCTCAGTGATACAGGCGGTTTCACTTGTGTGGTCTGAGTAGGATGAAGGGAATTCAACACCTGAGTGTTCTGCCATTTCCAGGGAATGCCTCAAAATAAATACATGTATATACCTATCAGGCTGTAAAATGTAGGTAGGTGTGCTTTGTTGATTATTGATGAACAGTATTGTAATGTGTGAAATTGTGTTACAGTTTCAGTATGTCTTAAGAATGTTATATTTATCATTTGTAGCAAGAATTAACAGGACCTATTTACGTACAACAACACGTAGTAGAGGAATGACTTGTCACTGATTCGGTTGATTGGGACGTGTGGGGCCTTGAAGGGCTTATCCTTTACCTTAACTTTCCCTTTCGATCCTTTTATTTTCTTTTATTTTCTACTCACACCGCTTTTTCTCTCACTTACCCCATCCTTCCCATCTTCCACTACACTCCTTTTTTTTAATATAGGATTGCTGTTTTTGTCTGAAAGCTTTCTCTCTCAAAATCTTCAATCATTTCGGGGAGAATACTGCTGTAGCTTCCTGGCTCTTGCCTGTATGGCTTAGTTAAAGTTTTTTGTATTTCTTTTAAAAACAAAAACGAGAGGATAATTCAATGAGCAAGAAAACAAGAGACACGCTGTTTGAACACAGCCCATGCACACCCGGGCTTGCTTCAGCTGTGATATATCCCAGGCTAGAAGAGGTTACCCGCTGTATACTGTGTGTAGTGAGTAAAAGTGCACTATTAACCTCCAGTAATGTGATTACTATTGATTCCTTCAGAGGTGAGAAATTGATTACTCCCCTGTTCCCTTCCTGAGAGCTCTGCAGTTCTAATGGAATCTTCTGACTTGTCGCCCCTCTGCTATTTTAGTCCTTTGCTATAGACACAGACTGGCTTTGTTTACAGACCCTATGGTTTGTATGATCCTCTAGCGGTGCCAACAGTGAACTTGCCTGTTCTTCCTACTATTTCAGCGAGATGAACACTAGGACTTCAGGGCAGAGCCAGGACTCCCCTCAGCTTGGATTCTTCAATGCTGTGATTGTGCAACCAAATGCTACGAATAAAAAGGTCATGTGTAGGTCGCTTTCAAAATACAGTGCAATTGCGATTATTGCAATAAATTAAGGTCAATGTCCAATTAGATATTTTTTAAACACCATCACCCTCATTCTGGGGCGCAGGAAGACTGCCCTAGAATTATCACTGTGAAGCAAGACCATTTTTGCAGATTTATTGACTGAACATTGGAGCGCTGACGTTTATCAACCCATGTATCCTCTCTGACCCCTAAAGTATATGTGTAATTGGCTAATACCTGATTGACATATTTATAGTACCTATAAATCCTATAAGTTAGATGTCTCTATTGGACTGCAGCACTGATTGTGCCACCACTACAGTGAGAAAGTGAAAACATGACTCTGGGCCTGCCACTGCAGCCTAGCATGGCAGTTGTAGAAACTGCCAATTCGACCTGTCAAAACAATCCTTTTGACAGGCCTAAAACTGACTTTTCACTACTTGTAAGCCAGGACCAAGGTATGCCCTAAATGCCCACAGGGCATGGTATTAAAAGAATTAGGACATGTTTTACATATCTCAGTAGTGAAAAATCTCCAAAGTCATTTGTCACTGTGTGCAAGGCTGGCTCTCCCACATAACATCTTATAAAATATATAGCTTCAGTTTGGGAATAGCTAGACCCATGATTCAAGGACTCAAATTATTAGGAATTTAAAATCCAAACTAATGCTGTTAGATTTCAAAGTACTTTTAGAATGTTGGCATTTTCCTGCCCAGTGCCTCTAGTAACCCCTTCTGAAATAATCCCCAACTGCCTCCTGGCAGCCTGCTGGGCGGTGTGAATTACTCTCAGGAAAGGGAACAAAAGAGCCTAGGAAAGGAGTAGGTGTGACCTTCTAATGACAGGATGGCCTGGCAGAGGTGCCCAACAGCTGTACAAGCTTCACAGAGGCAGTTCATGTCACAGGCAGATATAAGAAGAACGTGGGGTGCGTGAGGAGCACTCGCTTTTAGGAAAGTTAAACCTTCTTATTGGTTGGTGCTATGATTGTAAGGGTTGTCACTCCTGGATTCAACTATGGTTAAGACTAGCCTAAGGGTTAGTCCAATCATGCACTGTTCACTCAGTGTTTTCCCACACCTATTCTGTTTATAATTTCAAATTAAATCATAATACCATCAGTATTTATACTTTTTAATTTTCTTAATTTTCACCAAAATTCATTTTATGTACTGTGAGTCATTGATTCTTCATGATCATCTCAAAACTGTAAATTACATGTACATTTACATTTGTACATAACATTATTTTCCTCAATTCATATCAAAATCAATCAGCATCGACATTTAACAAGCCCGATGCATTTCGGTACCCTCATGGTACCTCCCTCAGGAGCAGTACTTATTTGGGATAATATCTGCGAAGTCTCCCTAGAGGTGCTTTGAGCTGGGTCTAAATGCTGTATGGAACGTTTGCTTGTACGGGAACCTGAAAAGCTGATAATCTGCGTGTATCGTATGTGAATTTTCTCTCGACTTTTCTCACGAACGCCAAAGATCCCGGAGCCCGGGATCTTTGGCGTTCGTGAGAAACCCTTAGGCTAGGCTTAACCATACAGGCAGATATAACCCACACCTAGGCCTGCCCCTCCCATTATCTAAATAGCTGGATTGGAACAAATCCCAGTGGGGAGGGTGTAGAACCTATCCAGAACTGGTTTTGCATGGTGGGGATTCCTCATTTCCCTAGACTCACCGCAGGAGCGTTCCCAGAGCTCAGACCCAGGGAAAAAAGTCTCTGACAACCTAGATTTGGGCAGAGAGATGCACTGTGGAATTGTTTAATGCCAGTGCCCTAGGACATGATGTCAAAGTGGTCAGGGTATCACCTGTCAACCTTTTCCTTATTTGTGAGGGAGTCATCTCCACTCCACAGAAGCTTTTGCCAGAGCCGCTGTCCTCGCATTGCTGGTCTGATTCAATTTGCTGGTATGTCCTGCTGAAAGCAGTTCAACTTTCAGAAATTTGTTTAAGTCCCATCAGGAAGAATTTTACAAGGACAATCGACGAGCAGCAGCCACTGGGGTGAGTCCTCCATTGGATACAGCCAGCAGCCTGCCCCATGAACAAGAACATTTCTTCAGAAAAAAGACTAAGGGGTCCTTTTAAATCCTGGTGGAATGCCCATTTTTCCAACAAGGTGACAGAGTTAATTAATCCATCACCGTGGTTGAGAGACCGCCCACCAAATTTATAAATGATCACCAGTCTGCTGGTCATTGATTAAACATTACTAAACAATATCAGATATGACCTCTATGAACAGTCAGTCATATACTTTTGAGGCTTCTGGGAGTTATTACAATTTTTTTTAAACGTGCCCAGTTCAGTCCTGTTTAACCATCCATGAACTGATTTGCCCTTACTGCTCAATTATAAAAAAAAACTGTCAATAACCACATCAAATACACATACCCCGTGGTTGACAGCCTTCACTTCAATGTGTATTTCAAAACTCAAAGTATGAGGAAAAATGTGAGAAAAGGCTAGAAAGCACCTCAAGTACGCAAATCCACAGAACTGCTGGATGGTACTCGCCAGTATGCCCACTTTATCATCATTGGTTGGAGTAGGATTTTAATTATGTTGTGCTTTCAACTTTAACTGTTTTGGTACTGGCAAATGGTTTACACTTGTTCCTTTGAATTAAGCCTGACTGCTCTGTACCACACCTACCCAGGACTGAGCAAGGGTTTAAATTAAAGTAACATAACTGGACCTGATACAGAATAGTGACATTGTTACTTGGTAAGGTCTCACAGCCACCCCAACTGATAATCCACTTTCTCAAACCCACTACCACAGGTATCAGTAATTCAGGGATTTGCCAATACCTCAGTTTTCTGGTTGGGACACTGACCTGCCACTTAGAAATAGGAGATTACCACAAGAATCACTGTTTCGGCATGGTATTACTGCAGTACTACCCTGTTTCCAGCCTGTTATCCTAACAGAGAATTTCCCCAGCTTCCACCTACTGACAATTGTGGGTGTCAAGTAGTAGTGTGGTATTCTCACATCAATTGTAATTCCTGATTCATATGGTAACTTCAGTCATCGGAGGAAGTGAGAATTAGTTTGCATTCAGAATAGCGACCTACTTATTAATCATACGCACAGTTATTGAGAATAGCTAAACTTATGATTTCTCTGGCCATACAGTTCATGAGAAATGACCCCCAAACAGTTTCAACATAGCATGAGATGATACGTCCGCTTCATCAGAAGCGGTCGCTCCCCAAGGCCCCTGGTGTCTTGTGATCAACGCTGTGCCACGCTGCTGCCTGACCAACGCTGTGCTGCTCTGCTGCCTGGGTATCGTAGCGCTGCTCTGCTGCCCTGAATTAATTACATCTCACTGTGCCTGCTCGCATTGACTGACGATATTACCCTACCTCTAGCATTTGCCCGCTTTGCCCTGACTAGCGCTCGCATTGCCAAAGTTTATAATTTAAGTTGTGCTCCATTTCGCTAGCGCCTCCCTGCCCACAGCGCTATTTACTTAAATTCCCCAACCAGTTTCCGGTTTCGCTTCTGCCGCCATTTCTGTTGTTGTTGTGCCTCGGAGCCCGCCCTCTCCACCACGCACCCGCCTCCCAGCTGCTCCTCCCTCGCCCCTCCCCTTTCACTATCCATATATGACAGATGCCTACGCGCGCAGCGTTCACGCGCAGCGGACGCGCCCCATGCGCGCCGAAGGTGTGCTAAAGATAAGCCTGTCTACGCCCGTCCGCGCCTGGACCACGCCCAGCGCCAGACCCCCTGGCCCCCGCAAACCTCACTCCTCCCGCATAACGTATGACGCCGCCACCCTCCTAGCTCTTAACCCCGGACGCACACCACAATGCTACGAAGCTGCCCCTGGACGTGTCCACGGTCCCTTCGCCTGCCACTCCTGCAAGTTCGCCTGTATCAAGACCCACACCAAATCCAGGACCTCCAAACACAGCACCGACTCTAACCACCTGAAATTCATCCTGCTGAACACCCGCTCGATCCACAGACACGCCACTGAACTCTGGGACCTACTCGACACTGCGTCACCGGTAAGCATGGGCGAATTTTGCGAATCTCGCGTTCGCGAATTTTGCGGATTTGCGAACTCGTAATCGGCAAAATCCGTGAATTCTCGCAAATTTGCAGATTTTTTTTTTGTGTTCGCGCGGGTTTCTGCCAGTTCGCGAGGGTTTTTGTACAATTTCGCAAACGCGAACTTACCTGTCGGGTCGCAAGTTTTGCGAACTTGTTGTTTCTACGTGTCCAGCCTGTTTGGGACACTCTTCTTCATCACTGCCACCCTCTGTCACCACTGCCACTCTCTGACTACTCATGCCACCCTCTGGCCCACCCATGCCACCCTCTGTTTCATCACAGCACCCTCTGGTTGTCCAGTGTACATTATTGTGGCAAAGCAAAGCACACCTTCCCTGCCTCAAATGACCTGAATTAATTTGGGGCTGATTAATGTGTCACAAAATATTTTTTTAGCTGGCACCTGCTTCCTTAGTGCTTCCTGATTAGTGATCTTTTGCACTTGCTAAGTGCTTTCATTGTTGCAAAATTAGTTACAACACCTGCCCTGCCCCAACTGACAATAATGAATTAGGGGCTGATTAATGTGTCACTGGATTTGAACTTCCAGCCTGGCTCCTGCTTGTCTCCCTTAGCTGTAATTCAGGACCTTTGTGGCATATGTGTAACTATTCTGAGGGTCAGAGCAGGGTCACATAATAGTTGCAAGTAGGCAACTGAACTCTGGAGGGGCCCCTCAGGAAGCGCTACAGGAAATGGCTACTAATGATGAGCTTGAACTTTTGAACCTGGTAAGTAGTTTCAGTTTTGCTAAGATCGTATTTCTGCAATTTAGCGCTTATTCGCGGGGCGCGAAGTTGAATTGGGAAGCCGCGAACTCACGCGAACAGTGCGAGCAAGCCATAAAATCCGCTGCTCGCGGATTTGCGGATTTTGCGGGAAATTCGCGAATCTCGCGGATTGCGCATTTACCAAAAATCCGCAAAATCCGCGAGCGGAACGGATTTTCCGCCCATACTTAGTCACCGGACATCGCCTTCCTTACAGAAACCTGGATGAACGCATCATCAGCACCCGACATCGCCATAGCCATCCCGGACGCTTACAAGATCATCCGAAAAGACCGCACCAATCAAACAGGAGGAGGCATCGCCATCGTCCACAAGAACACTATCAGAATCACGACCAGCTTCGACGATAACCTCGCTACCGCCGAACACCTTCACTTCCAGATCCACACCGACCCCAGGACCACACTTAGAGGCACCCTCATCTACAGACCACCAGGAACCCGTAAACAATTCAGCGAAGACATCACTGACTTCATCAGCCCTCCCCTCCGAGAACTACATTCTACTGGGAGACTTCAACTTCCACCTAGAAAAGAAAAACGACAGCAACACCACCACCCTTCTGGACAACCTGGCCAATCTTGGACTCAAACAACTCGTTAACACCCCCACCCATGTAGCCGGACATACGCTCGACTCTATCTTCACCTCCTGCAAACACATCTCCTTCGATCACACCACAGCTCTCCATTGGACGGATCACAGCTGTGTTCACTTCAGCTACAAAACTACCACGATCCACAACCCCCCACAACCTATTCCCCGAAGAAACTGGAACAAAATCACCACCGACCAACTCCTCACATCGCTCAACCAAAACCCTCCCACCCTCTCATCGGACCCAAACGAAGCTGCCACCAAACTCAAACAATGGATCACTCACAGCGCTGACGAATTAGCACCTTTGAAAAACCACCAAACCAAACAGGGTAGCAAAAAGGCCCCCTGGTTCAACGATGACCTTAAGAAATCCAAGAAACTATGCCGTACTCTCGAGAAAACATGGAGAAAAAACCCAACCACTGACAACCTGACCGCTCTTCGCTCTCGAGCAGAGTGGTCGCTCCCCTGCCTCCCTGGCGTCCCGTGGTATCGTTGCTCCGCATATTTGATCAATTACTGCCTCATATTTGTTGCCTGCAGCCTGCACTGATCGCCGCTTTGTAGTTGCATTTGTTTAAAAAGCGCTATCACCTGTATCTGTACTATTGCGCATTTCTCCCCAAGCGCTACGCTCTGTTAACCCCTCCGCTGCCATTTTGTGTGTTGTGCTCGCCCTCTAGAGACCGCCCCGCCTCCCAGCTGAGACGCCCTCCCACTAAGTAGAAGCAGCGCTCCGCCAGCCCTTCGCGCTGTGACTCGCTTCGCTCTCGAGCAGAATGGTCGCTCCCCTGCCTCCCTGGCGTCCCGTGGTATCGTTGCTCCGCATATTTGATCAATTACTGCCTCATATTTGTTGCCTGCAGCCTGCACTGATCGCCGCTTTGTAGTTGCATTTGTTTAAAAAGCGCTATCACCTGTATCTGTACTATTGCGCATTTCTCCCCAAGCGCTACGCTCTGTTAACCCCTCCGCTGCCATTTTGTGTGTTGTGCTCGCCCTCTAGAGACCGCCCCGCCTCCCAGCTGAGACGCCCTCCCACTAAGTAGAAGCAGCGCTCCGCCAGCCCTTCGCGCTGTGACTCGCTTCGCTCTCGAGCAGAGTGGTCGCTCCCCTGCCTCCCTGGCGTCCCGTGGTATCGTTGCTCCGCATATTTGATCAATTACTGCCTCATATTTGTTGCCTGCAGCCTGCACTGATCGCCGCTTTGTAGTTGCATTTGTTTAAAAAGCGCTATCACCTGTATCTGTACTATTGCGCATTTCTCCCCAAGCGCTACGCTCTGTTAACCCCTCCGCTGCCATTTTGTTTGTTGTGCTCGCCCTCTAGAGACCGCCCCGCCTCCCAGCTGAGACGCCCTCGCCACTCCCCCTCCACCATCCATATATGACAGTTCTTCCCGCGCGCAGCGTTCACGCGCAGCGACCGCGCCCAACCCGCGCCGAAGGTGCGCCAAAGGTAAGCCCGTCTACGCCCGTCCGCGCCTGGACCGCGCCCAGTGCCAGACCCCCTGCCCCTCGCGCTGCCCAGCCCTCCCGCATTACCTACGATGCCTCCACCCTCCTAGCCCTCGACCCCGGTCGCGCCCACAACTGCGTCCAAGCCGCTCCTGGACACACCCATGGCCCTTTCTCCTGCTACTCCTGCAAATTCAGCGGCACCGACAACATCTCTGATACGACCACACCACAGATTCCCGACCCCAACCACCTACAATGCATCCTTCTCAACACCCGATCGGTCCACAGGCATGCCATTGACCTATGGAATCTACTAGACACCATTTCTCCGGACATCGCCTTCCTTACGGAAACATGGATGAATGCTTCCTCCGCACCAGACATCACCATTGCCATCCCTGAAGACTATAAGATCACCCGCAAAGACCGTACCAGCCACACAGGAGGAGGAATCGCTATCGTCCACAAGAAACCCATCCGCATCTCAACCAGCTCTGACGTCAATCTCGCCAACTCCGAACATCTTCACTTCCAGATCCACATCGACCCCAAAACAACACTCAGAGGCACTCTCCTCTACAGACCTCCAGGACCTCGCGCAAAATTCAGTGAAGACATCACGGACTTCATCACCCCACACGCGCTCCCCTCCAAAGATTACATCCTTCTGGGAGACCTCAACTTTCACCTTGAAAAGACCAACGACCGCAACACCACCACCCTCTTGGACAACCTCGCCAACCTCGGACTTAAACAACTAATCACTTCACATCCAGCAATCATGTCTCCTTCAGCCACACCACGGATCTCCTCTGGACCGACCACAGCTGCGTTCACTTCATCTACAACAAGCCGAAACCCTTCAACCACTCCCAACCTACCCTGCAAAGAAACTGGAACAAAATCACCACAGACCAAATCTCCGCATCGCTCCTTCGAAACTCCCCAGCCATCTCTTCTAACGCCAACGAAGCCGCCGCCAACCTCACCCTATGGTTATCCAACACCGCCGGCACCTTAGCTCCACTGAAAAAACGTCAAAGCAAACCTGGCAGCAAGAAAGCCTCATGGTTCAACGATGATCTCAAGAAGTCCAAGAAACTCTGCCGCTCCCTTGAAAAGGCCTGGAAAAAAGACCCAACCACCAGCACCAAGGACGCCTTCAAAAGCGCCACCCGCACTCACCACCAACTGATCCGAAAAGCCAAGAAAACAGCATTCAAGGATCGACTTGACAACAACGCCCACAACAGCAAGGAACTTTTCAACATCGTCAAGGAATTTTCCAATCCCTCGGCCAACTCCAACGACATCACCCCCTCTCAAACCCTCTGCGACTCCCTAGCCTCTTTTTTCCACAACAAGATTGCAGACATCCACAACAGCTTTGACAACCAACCCGGAAACCAACCCACCCTACCATCTGCTGACCATCTTCCCCCCGTGAACACCCTCAACGCTTGGAACCCAATCTCCACTGAGGACACCATCCGCCTGATGAATTCCATCCACTCAGGATCCCCCACAGACCCATGCCCTCACCACATCTTCAACAAAGCAGACTCCGTCATAGCACCGCACCTCCGAGACGTCATCAACTGCTCCTTCAACTCCGCTACCTTCCCAGAAGACTGGAAACACGCTGAACTCACCGCCCTTCTGAAAAATCCAACAGCGGACCCCACCGAACTCAAAAATTACCGCCCCATCTCGCTTCTTCCATTCCCGGCAAAAGTCATCGAGAAAGCCGTCAACAACCAGCTCGCCGCTTTCCTCGAAGCCAACAAATCCCTCGACCCCTCACAATCTGGCTTCCGAGCAAAACACAGCACTGAGACCGCCCTCATCGCAGCAACAGACGACATTCGAACTCTACTGGACAATGGAGACACAGTCGCCCTCATCCTCCTCGACCTCTCTGCAGCATTCGATACAGTCTGCCACAGCACCCTTCTACAACGCCTCAATAACATCGGAATCCAAGGAAAAGCACTTGAATGGATCACCTCGTTCCTCACCGGAAGAACCCAGAGAGTCCGCCTTCCTCCATTCAAGTCCGAGGCCTCTGAAGTCATCTGCGGCGTACCTCAAGGATCCTCACTCAGTCCCACCCTCTTCAACGTATACATGAGCCCCCTCGCGGCCATCGCACGCCAACACAACCTCAACATCATCTCCTACGCGGACGACACTCAACTAATCCTCTCTCTCACCAATGACCCCAGCACCGCCAAAACTAACCTACACGATGGAATGAAAGAAGTTGCCGAATGGATGAAACAAAGCCGTCTGAAACTGAACTCAGACAAAACAGAAGTCCTCATCTTAGGTACTTCCCCCTCTGCATGGAACGACTCCTGGTGGCCAGAAGCCCTCGGAAAAGCACCCATCCCGACAGACCACGCACGGAACCTTGGCATCATCCTGGATTCTTCACTCTCAATGAACAGACAAGTCAGCGCCGTATCCTCTTCCTGCTTCAACATTCTTCGCATGCTCAGAAAAACGTTTCGCTGGATCCCCTCCGAAACAAGGAAAACAGTCACCCACGCTCTGGTCACGAGCCGACTGGACTACGGAAACACCCTCTACGCGGGTACTACCGCAAAACTCCAGAAGAAACTCCAACGAATCCAAAACGCATCAGCCAGGCTCATATTAGACATCCCACGCAACAAACACATCTCTGGTCACCTTAAAGACCTCCACTGGCTACCCGTCAATAAGAGGATCACTTTCCGACTGCTTACCCACACACACAAATCACTCTACGACATCGGACCAGATTGCCTCAACTCTCGACTGTCCTTCTACACCCCCTCCCGCCAACTACGGTCTTCCAACCAAGCCCTCGCCACTGTACCTCGCATCAACAAGACCACCATGGGAGGCAGATCCTTTTCATACCTGGCTGCTAAAACATGGAACTCACTCCCCGCCTACCTTCGCCTCACCCAGAACCACCTAGCGTTCAGAAAGCAGCTTAAAACGTGGATATTTGACAAATAATCCTCCTCCCCTTCCTAAGCGCCTTGAAACCCTCTGGGTATGTAGTGCGCTATACAAATTTTATGACTTGACTTGACTTGACCTTCAAAGCATCCACCCGCAAGCACCACCAATTGATCCGATCCACCAAGAAAGCAGCATTCAAGGATCGACTCGACAACAACGCCCATAATAGCAAGGAGCTTTTCTACATCATAAAAGAATTTACCAACCCCACCGCAGCCTCAAACGACATTACTCCCTCCCAAGACCTCTGCGATTCGTTATCCTCTTTATTCTACAACAAAATCGCCGACATACATAACAGCTTCAAGAACATTTCCAAAGAACAGTCCACTCCACCCACCTCCGAACCTAAACCGCTCTCTAGCAACCTGAGCGCCTGGAACCCAATCACCACTGAAGACACCATCCGCCTAATGAACTCCATCCATTCAGGTTCGCCAACCGACCCCTGTCCCCACCACATCTTCAACAAAGCAGACTCCATCATCGCACCCCATCTCCGTGATGTCATCAATTGCTCCTTCAACTCCGCTACCTTCCCAGAAAGTTGGAAACACGCCGAACTCAGCGCTGAAGAAACCCACAGCAGACCCCTCGGAACTTAAGAACTACCGCCCCATTTCCCTCCTCCCATTCCCTGCCAAAGTCATTGAGAAAGCCGTCAATAGCCAGCTCGCCGCCTTCCTTGAATCCAACAACTCTCTCGACCCCTCACAGTCCGGCTTCCGAGCCAAACACAGCACCGAAACCACCCTCATTGCAGCGACAGACGACATCCGATCGCTACTGGACAACGGAGAAACAGTTGCCCTCATCCTACTCGACCTCTCCGCCGCCTTCGACACAGTCTGTCATAGCACCCTCATACAACGCCTCAGCAACGTCGGAATACAAGGAAAAGCCTTGGACTGGATCATCTCGTTCCTCGCCGGGAGAACCCAGAGAGTCCAACTCCCTCCATTCAAATCAGAGGCCACCGAAGTCATCTGCGGAGTACCACAAGGATCATCACTCAGTCTCACCCTCTTCAACGTTTACATGAGTCCCCTCGCATCCATCGCGCGACAACACAACCTCAACATCATCTCCTACGCTGACGACACCCAGCTGATCCTTTCCCTCACCAAAGACCCCAACACCGCCAATACCAATCTTCATGAAGGCATGAAAGAAGTAGCCGAATGGATGAAAAACAGCTGCCTAAAACTTAACTCAGACAAAACGGAAGTCCTCATCCTACGGTCATCCCCCTCTGCCTGGGACGACTCATGGTGGCCATCGGCCCTGGGCACAGCACGCATACCCACAGACCACGCACGTAACCTAGGCTTCATCTTAGACTCCTCCCTCTCAATGACCAGACAAGTCAACGCCGTCTCATCCTCTTGCTTCAACGTACTTCGTATGCTCAAAAGAATCTTCCGTTGGATCCCCACCGAAACAAGAAAGACTGTCAGCCACGCACTGGTCACTAGCCGACTGGACTATGGAAACACCCTCTACGCCGTAACCACAGCCAAATTACAGAAAAAACTCCAACGCATCCAAAATGCATCAGTCAGACTCATATTGGACATCCCCCGCCAAGCTCACATTACCGGCCACCTGAAAGACCTCCACTGGCTTCCTGTCAACAAGAGAATAACGTTCCGTCTCCTCACCCACGCAAACAAGGCCCTCTACAAACTAGGACCCGAATGCCTCAACACACAACTGTCCTTCTACACACCCACTCGCCAACTAAGATCCTCCAATCAAGCTCTCGCCGCAGTTCCGCGCATCCACAGATCCTCCATGGGAGGAAGATCCTTCTCCTACCTGGCGGCCAAGACCTGGAATTCTCTCCCCACTCACCTCCGCCTCACACAGAACCACATTTCCTTCAGAAAGGAACTTAAAACCTGGCTATTCGATAAATAATGCACCCCCTCCCACAAGCGCCTTGAGACCCTCTGGGTGAGTAGTGCGCTATACAAATTCCGAACTTGAACTTGAACTTGAACCATCTTGTAAATCATAGGGTTAATGTTACTATATGAACACACTAGCAGTCGGTCCCGACATTGTCTGGGTATAAATTGCTGCCGGCCAGTAGTATATTGTTTTGTAGGATTTCGTTTTGATAGTATTTCTTATCTGTGACAGGCCTGTGAAACGCTCTGATTCACAGTGCACTGCTGATGCACATAAGAGTGCGTGTTCAGTAGTGTGTGAACTCGAGTTTCCCTACTTTATTTTTCTTGCAATATTATATAGCGCAAACTCGACAACATGGCATGAGCACAATTTACATTACAGAAGAACACATTCATTTGTGGTAGGCACGGGGAGAAAAAGCGATTTTCCTGGAATCACAGGATGTTGAGCTGATGCCGAGATTCGAACGTAGCTCTCCAGCTCTAAAGTTCGCAATTCTAGAACTTGTGGCGGGAGGTGTGTCTAAAAGTGTATGTCGGTGCTGGCCATCAATGAGAGAGACCTGTGCATTTTTTAAATCGGTGGTGAAAAAATATGAGTATGTTGCTGGAGATGTGGGCCGCCGTGCCACCAATGTACTTACCGGTGGAGGGTAAACACCCATTATTCCGCAACTTTCTTTCCGCATACCATCACTCCCCATACTTTCATTACGAAAGTACCATGACTCCGCAATGCCATTATAACGCATGGCATTACATTTTATATGCTTTTACCACACATACATTTACAACGAAATTCGTTGTAAATGCATGAATGGTAAAAGCATGTTTTTTTAATGTTTGGATAAGGTAAGTATAGGTATAGGGGTATATGTTTTTGGGTACTGAGATATATGTTTTGGGGTAGGTTTGGGTTTTGGGGTATAGGGGTATTTGAAGTGTTCAGGGCTAGGTTTGGGTTTTGGGGTACAGGGGTATTTTTAGGGTTCAGGGCTAGGTTTGGGTTTTGGGGTACAGGGTATTTTAGGGTTCAGGGGTAGGTTTTGGTTTTGGGGTACAGGGGTATTTTTAGGGTTCAGGGCTTGGTTTGGGTTTTGGGGTACAGGGGTATTTTTAGGGTTCAGGGGTAGGTTTGGGTTTTGAGGTACAGGGTTTATTTATAGGGTTCAGGGCTAGGTTTGGGTTTTGGGGTACAGGGGTATTTTTAGGGTTTAGGGATAGGTTTGGGTTTTGGGGTACAGGGTTTATTTATAGGGTTAAGATGGGTTAGTGTTTAAGGGTGTTGGGGTATTTTAAGGAGTAAGGGTGCCTATGATTATGGGGTGCAGGGGTATTTAAAGGGAGCAGGGTGGACACCAGGAGCTGGAATGTACAGAATCTGGGAAGAAAAAACAATGAAATATTGGGCACAACGTTCGCTTTGTTTTTCTCCGTAATCCCGCGCCCCGCACACGCCCCCAGCACACGATATGAGACATGGCATGAAGGGCGGAACGTACCACACGCCCCCAGCGTTTGTCACGCCCCCGAGCACACGCCCACAGCACAACACAGACCCGCCCACAAGGGACTACTTTGCTGGCACAGTTCTTTTACCTTTTAAATGTATATGGTGGGCGTCTGCATAGCCTATGTCCTTCTGCTGCAACTGCCCTTTCCAACGCTGTATTGGGTGTTGTGATTGGTGCTGTGGTTCCTGAGATTAGCCGCCTCAAAGGTTTGGGCTCTCTCTTTATTATATTAGTATAGATTTTGTGAAACCCCAGAGACACTTGGGGCCTGATTCAAAAAAGTAACTTACACTTTTGAGAAATTTACACTTCGGAACAATTTTACTACTTTTAACTATTAACAAAATACAAGAGTAAATAATTCTTAAAGAACAAAACCACATATGGCCAACCACTGGTACTGCAACATTCTTCAATAGAAAATCAAGGAGGTAGGGAATTAAAATAAAGTTTTCCATCTCTGCGTAGTCATGGACTTTGGGTCTTCACTATAAGCCAATAGCTTGCTGATTATTTCTGGATAGATAAAGAGCCAATGGCTGTTATCACAAGGGAGAGATACCAAGTGACACAAAGGAACAGAGAGCCTTGTGCAAATAGGTCAATGGCATAGTATTGCTCCTTTGAAGACTGTACGCTAAGAGCTCTAGACAATAAACATGCCCGGATGTTGAAATACACTGGTTGTGGACAGTATTTTCATACCACCGCGGTGTCTTGGGTCACTGGAACATTTTAGGAACCTTTCAAAGGCCATTATAAGTTTTACATCTGGAATGTGGAATAGCCTGAGTAAATCGGTATTACCGCACTTATTCCAGCCTTTTTTTTCAAGGGTATGTCCTTTCAGGTTTGACCTAGATAATTTGTCTCCAGTACCACATGCTGTGATCCCACATTACTCATAATTTCGATCTGGGTAGCACATACAGTTACCTTACCATTGGTATATTACTGAAGAAGAAATTCCGCCAATGGGCTCTACTCTGTATTCAGAGTTTTATTCAGAAATTCACTCCAACAATAGATTTTCATGTAATTAAAAAAACATGTAACTTCTCCCATATCAAGGGGAACATTACAGTGGTTTTACTGTTCCTTATTGCCAGGTTTTACCTGGTGGTAAGGAACAGTAAACAAGCATTTGCAATGCAATAGGGCTCGCATTAGTAAAGTTAGAGGTATTAGTATTGTAAATGACAAATTTTTTAGTTATGTTTTTGTTTTGAAAATAGCGAAATTAATAACTTTGTCATTTACAATGCCAATAGTGTTAACTTTTGCAAACGTGACACCTATAGCATTTGTAATGCAATATGTGTTGTATTTACATGACTTAGATGTATTAATATTAAAAATAACAATCGGTTGTATTTTTTTCAATATTTAATACTTAAATAAACGTTATTGTCATTTATAATGGCAATAGCTTAAACTTTTGCAAATAACTTTTTGGAAGATTATGTTCAGTGTATTTTATTGTGATGAAAATACTTGAACAGAAGTGAAATATTAAATTTTTTTTGTGACATTTGTAATAAAGTTTGAAACATTGAGAGAACATATTTGAATCAGTTGTTGTTGAATGGTTGCACAGATTGATGCTGTGGTGGCTCTGAATGATGTTGTGGCGGCGACGAGTGATGCTGTGGCGTTCAGTGATCTCTGGTAGCGCTTAGTGATGTTGTGATGCCCCTGAGTGATGCTGTGGTGATGCGATGGATAGTGAGGGCGATAGATAGATAGAGGGAGGGCGAAAGATAGATAGAGGGAGGGCGAGAGATAGAGGCAGGGTGAGAGATAGAGGCAGGGCAAGAGGGTCAGGGATGGAGTGTGGGCGAGGGCTGGAGTGTGGGGCGGGGGAGGGATGGAGTGTGGGCGGGGAGGGCTGGATGGAGTAGGGTGAATGGATAGATGGATGGAGTGCAGAGATGGATGGATGGAGTGGGGGGTGGATGGATGGAGTGGTGGGGATGGATGGATGGATGGAGTGGGATGGATGGATGGATGGATGGAGTGGGATGGATGGAGTGGGATGGATGGAGTGGGATGGATGGATGGATGGATGGAGTGGGGGGATGTATGGATGGAGTGGGGGATGGATGGATGGATGGAGTGGGATGGATGGATGGAGATGGATGGATGCAGTGGGATGGATAGATCGATGGAGTGGGGTGGATGGATGGATGAATGGACGGAGTGGGGGGATGGATGGATGGAGTGGGACGGATGGATGGAGTGGGATGGATGGATGGATGGAGTGGGATGGATGGATGGAGTGGGGGGATGGATGGATGGAGTGGGGGGATTGATGGATGGAGTGGGGGGATGGATGGATGGAGTGGGGGGATGGATGGATGGAGGGGAAGGATGGATGGAGTGGGGGATGGATGGATGGAGTGGGGGGATGGATGGATGGATAAATGGAGTGGCATGGATGATTGGAGTGGGATGGATGGCTGGATGGAGTAGGGGATGGATGGATGGAGTGGGGGGGATGGATGGAGTGGGATGGATGGATGGAGTGGGGGGATGGATGGATGGGAATTTACGAGAGAAGCGGGAGGACAGCTCATAACAATGAGACTAACAGATCTGAGACATACTCATGTGTTTTTGCGGCATGATTAAGCATCAAATGAAAAGAGCCTATGGAGCGCTACAGTAGACTTCACGCTAGTTCGAGATAGAGACTGGGAAGGAAGGAAAAAGCACCAATAAAAATCAGGTGCATGGGGTCTCTGTGAGAAAGCTAGGCAGCGTAGAGTAAAGGGGCACTTACTGGGAAGGCTGAATTAAAATGTCAGTATCTTGAAAAACAGCTGTATTGTTCGGGTTCGAAACTCAGAGCTGATTAATCTTTTAAACGCAAGTGATAAAGGATCAGGTGGGCTCAAGTGTTGGGAGCCACACTTTTAGCAGAGGCGGCAGATTTACTTAATATTTTAGGATGAACCCAGGTCACTGAATGAAAGCCCAGGAACGGAGAGTGGAGCGTTTCCTGCTGCTACGGCTTCCTGCGCTGAGTGTGAGGAGGAGCCAGTGTGGGGGAAGTTAATTAACGCAATTACAGCTGGAGGGGCAATCAGAATCTCAAGGGCCGTGACATATAGCACCGCTCTGCCCACACTGATGAGGGAGGGATCTAGGGCAGAGGTAGCAGCACCATCACAATGGTAAGAGAGTGACCCTCATGGGTATACCCCCAACAGACAGGAATGCCCCAGCAGTTCGCAGAAGGTGAGGAAATGTCCAGAAAGATGGACACTGATGGCCAAGAGTGGAGTGGAGTGGAGCATGAACACAAATTGCGTGTGGGTTCACCAAGGAAATCCACACAGGATATCACACAGATCCTGCGCCAGTTACACTCACATGGATGGTATGTCCCAGCCATCTGATTGCAGTGCAGAGCCGAACTACCTGTCATGAGCAGCGAGTAGCTGCAAACAGTCAGAAAATAGGATGCGGATTGCTGCTGAAGATTGCCAGCCATTCAGATGTTTATTATTTTTTCTATTATTTCTTCAATTGTATTTGAAGCCGTCTTATATGAAGTGGAATTAAAGCCAGTAGATGGCGCTGTTGCTACACAGTCGACAAGGTTACAGTTGAACAATGGAAGTGTGAAACAGCAGGGATTAATTAAATGTAATTAGCGCGCGCTGGGGTGAATGCCTGAGGCCCAGCTGCCTGATGCAAGGAGGATGGGAAGCAAATGGCAAGCTCGTGCATGAGCACATGCACTCTTGAAAATCCGGCTGATGGTTTGACGGCTATACTCTCGTCCTATTATCCCTTGCGGGATTAATAGGACGAGCCCTAAAAATGACTACATATCTGCTCAGCTAAATTGGGAGGGCGGACATGTATCCATTACTCCGACAGACCTTCCTCCCAAGGGCTGTTGAAGAAGTTTGGCCATGTGGAGACACAGTAGTCTCCGCCATGACCAAACTTATGGTCCGTTCATAATTAAATTTGGTGGGCCGACCACTATACTGATGGGGGGGAGGGAACTCTGTTTGCACTGCAAGGGAGTACCCTCTTCACCAATATATAGTCAGGCCCTAGGTTTCTGTACACCTGGTTACGACTACGTTGGGCCATTGGACTGCTGTGGTCGCACCGGCGGTCCACCTGCCGAATTATGACATTGGTGGTTGGACTGCCACTGGACCACTGCTACTGCCAGGGATCGGCAATCTTGCGGGGGTGGCGCCGCGGTCCCAGGAAGTAATATGCTATTGCTTCACCGCCAAGCATATTACGAGTTCCTTTTCAGGACAAAAAGAGTGGCGGGACAAAACGAGTCACCTCTGTGCATGAGGGTGCATGCAGGGGACACATGGTGGGCGAACCCTGTATTTCGGCAACCCAGTGTCTGCATGGGAAGAAATGCATGAGATGGTGTGTTTCTTCCGGTGAGGGAATGTGCCGCGACTCTCCCACAGTGGAGCCTTTCTATGGCTCTCATTTGAGCCTTAGAAAAGTACTGCAGTTGGACCGTCACAGCATGCACCGCCTGCGAGGATTCAACTCGTAATCCGGTGGGCCTTCTGACAACGAATTTGGTGGTCTTTCTGTGGGGCGCTGGCGTGGTGGCCCGCAGGAAGCCCGCCAAACTCATAATCAAGAGCTAACACTCTTAAGTGATTAGGTCTCTAGTTATATTGTTATCTCTCATTTTTACCCATCTTAGTGGTAAAGTGAGTTGATACATTTCTGCTGTTTCTATTTCAGACTTTATAAAAAAATAAATAGCCTGTTAAATGTAACACATTATGTTTGCTTATTCCGCATTCCTCAACTCCTCTACTAGGTTTATTCATTAAGCTAAGCCAAGGTGCCTCAAGAAAGAGTCAAGGATCGAACAAGGAGTCTTTGAACTAACTCTGTTTGTGAGTAACAGAATTTTAGGGATTTTGGAGCAAGTTGACGAAAGCATGGAATGCCTGTTGCCAGTATCTGAGTGTTTGGACAAAATAGTGAGATGTAAATATTGGGAGACATAAATATCAGAAAAAAATTGCGCAACTAAAAAATATCATGTTGCTACAGTATTGTTGCAAAGAATATCATTTTTTAAATAAGTAGTAGCATTTTTAAGAATATAGTATGCAATAGTTGTAAAAATATTGTTTCTGAATTATTTTAATGAGTTTTAATTCATATATTCATTTTGTGTTACTATTGTTTGTGTAATTGTTATTTATTTATTTTATTTATTTGTTTAAAGTTTTATATAGCGCTGGCTAGACCTGGAGGTATTAGAGCGCTTTACATGAGCATCAGATCATAGTTATAGGTTACATCGTTACAAAGGTTACACAGTTCTTAGAGCATGGCAACATAGTTACTTGTAAGGTAGAAATAAACAATAAGCACAAATACGTAAGGGGAAACAGCAGGCAAGGTGAGAGATTCAGGGGAGGGGAGGTTGGAGCAGGGGAAGTAGACAGGTAATGAAGGCGGGAAAGAGGAGGGGAGGGTGAGAGACACAGCATGGGAAGAGGAGGGGAAGGGTGACGGGGATACAAACCGGTAGACGAGTCAAGGCAACGTCCAAAGTCCAGTAAGCTGTGATCCCTGGGGTTGTGGTATCACTTCCCTATCTCTGTTGCGAGAGGCTCCCTTTACGCAGTGGACTCTCTCAGAGGATTCTCTGAGACTTCAAGGCCTACACACTGGATACTTCTCCAAAAAGGGGAGAGAGAGTGCTTTGACAAGGGGTGCCATACCATACCTCAAGTGGGAGTGGCTCCCTTGGTGCAGTGGACTCACTCAGCGGGTTCGCTGAGACTCCAGAGTATAAATATTGGATCTTTCCCCAACAAGGGGAGGAGGATTGCTTAGTCAAAGGGCACAAACGACAGGGGGATAGGCTGAGGGGCAGCGGGAGAGATTCAGGGGAGAGAGGATAGTGGCTAGGGAAGAGACAATAAGGAGAGACGAAAAGAAGTCTGCCTAAAGGCCGACTGGGTAGGTGACGACCAAGGAGGGAATCCACGGCCCATCTCCCCTATAGCTAAACCAAGTAGCTCCATCGGGCATCAGACAAAATAGTTCAGTCTCAATACATTGAGAGGGGAGGGAAGGAGAGACGTAAATAGAGGGAGGATGCGGTAGGAGACGACAGGAGAGACGAAAGGAAGTGCAACAATGTGGTTCAACAATATACCAGAAAAAGATCAACAAGTAAACAATATATCAAACAATCATCAATACATTAGGGGAGGAGAGAAAGGAGAGAGAGAGAGAGAGTAGTGGGGGTAGGGGAGGAGGGAAAGTGAGGATAAGGGAAGAGGAAAACAGTAGAGACAAAAGGAAGTCTGTCTAAAGACCGACTGGGTAGGTGACGACCAAGGAGGGAATCCACAGCCCATCTCCCCTATAGCTAAACCAGGTAGCTCCATCGAGCATCAGACAAAATAGTTCAGTCTCAATACATTGAGAGAGGAGGGAAGGAGAGACATAAATACAGGGAGGATGCGGGAGGAGTCGACAGGGGAGACGAAAGGAAGCGCAAAAATGTGGTTCAACAATATACCATAAAAAGAACAAGTAAACATTCAATAAAACAGTCGGCAATATATTAGGGGAGCAGAGAAAGGAGAGAGAAAGTAGTGGGGGTAGGGGAGGAAAGAGTGTGAGGATAAGGGAAGATACAACCTTAGAGACGAAAGGAAGTCTGTCTAAAGACCAACTGGGTAGGTGACAACCAAGGAGGGAATCCACGGCCCATCTCCCCTATAGCTAAACCAAGTAGCTCCATTGGGCATCAGACAAAATAGTTCAGTCTCAATACATTGAGAGAGGAGGGAAGGAGAGACATAAATAGAGGGAGGATGCGGTAGGAGACAACAGGAGAGACGAAAGGAAGTGCAACAATGTGGTTCAACAATATACCAGAAAAAAATCAACAAGTAAACAATATATCAAACAATCAGCAATACATTAGGGGAGGAGAGAAAGGAGAGAGAGAGAGAGTAGTGGGGAGTAGGGGAGGAGGGAAAGTGAGGATAAGGGAAGAGAAAAACCGTAGAGACGAAAGGAAGTCTGTCTAAAGACCGGCTGGGTAGGTGACGACCAAGGAGGAAATCCACGGCCCATCTCTCCTATAGCTAAACCAGGTAGCTCCATCGGGCATCAGACAAAATAGTTCAGTCTCAATACATTGAGAGAGGAGGGAAGGAGAGACATAAATCGAGGGAGGATGCGGGAGGAGACGACAGGGGAGACGAAAGGAAGCGCAACAATGTGGTTCAACAATACACCATAAAAAGAACAAGTAAACATTAAATCAAACAGTCGGCAATACATTAGGGGAGGAGAGAAAAGAGAGAGAAAGTAGGGGTGGGGTAGGGGAGGAGAGAGTGTGAGGATAAGGGAAGATACAACCGTAGAGACGAAAGGAAGTCTATCTAAAGACCGACTGGGTAGGTGACGACAAAGGAGGGAATCCACGGCCCATCTCCCCTATAGCTAAACCAGGTAGCTCCATCGGGCATCAGACAAAATAGTTCAGTCTAAAGTGGCGAGGGAAGAGGTTCACAGAAAAACAGGATGGGGACAAAGGGCATCTGAGGGCAGAGAACAGAAGCCGGAAAGTGTAGGAGCGGAGAGAGGGGAGGGTTGGGGGAAGCGCGAGGGGGAAGGTAAAGTCAGTAGAGACGCGGGAACATTAGCTCGAAGTAATTTATAGTGTCATAGTGGTTTATTGGATTTGTAGGGGGATAGGATGGGAAGCTAATTAAGCAAAAATAAATTATGAATTGAGTCATACATTTTAATTCCTTTTATGTGATTGGTATTAATTATGTAAATTATGTAACACTGACCTATTTTCATTAGATGTTAGGTGCATGTTTTTAGGTTTGTAGGGGTATAGGGTGGGAAATTAATTGAGTAATTAACCATTATTATTTTATTAATAATTATTTAATTGAGTCCCAATTATGTAGATTGTGTAATACTTATACATTGTTGTTATGTTTTAGGTGTTGGCTGCTGGGTTTGTAGGGGGTATTGGGTGGGAGGGTAATTAAGTTATAATTAATTATCATTTAAACATTAATTGTTAATTAATTATTTAATTGATTATCAATTATTTAGATTGTGCTACACTTATTTATTTGAGTCACAATTTTGTCGAGGGATGCTGAGTTTGTAATGGTATAGTGGGAAATGTAATTAATTAACATGTAATATTGTTTATTAACGATTTAATTGATTATCAATTATGTAAATTGTGCTGTGCTTATTTGTTTGAGTTACATTTTAGTTCTGGGATGCTGGGTTTGTAGGCGTCTTTTGTGTAAAGTTAATTAAGTCATAATTCACAAGTAATTATTAATTGTTTATTATTTAATTAATTCTAAATATGTAAGTTATAGAATAGTTATTCTTTTAGGTATGAACTGCTATGTTTGTAAAGGTACAGGGTGGGGAGTTAATTCATATTTGAATAACAATTGTTAATTAAATGATAATTCATTTATTAAAAGTTTATTCTTTATTTCTACATTAATGAGGTTACTCGTGTATGTAATGTGTTTGAATTTAAATATTTTCCCTGCCCTAATCGTGGACCTACATTATATTGCACTGCTTGCATTGCTTTTTAAGTTATTTGTGCCCGATTGTGCCTCTGCCCATATCTTGGATACACCACAGATTGTGCCCCAGTCTCGCCCTGTTTCGCTTTTGTTTTTGCTGCCATTTTTGTTGTTGTTGTGCCTCATAGCCCGTCTCTCCACCCCGCTCCCGCCTCCCAGCTGCTCCTCCCTTGCTCCGCCCCCCTCCAATATCCACATATGACGAAGACATTTGCGCGCAGCGTTCACGCGCAGTGAGCGCGCCCCATGCGCGCCGAAGGCGTGCCAAAGGTAAGCCCGTCTACGCCCGTCCGCGCCTGGACCCAAACCCCCTGACCCCCGCAAAATCCACTCCACCCGCATAACGTACGACGCCGCAACCCTCTCAGCACTTAATCCCGGCCAACTCCCAGACTTCTACCAATCTGCCCCAGGACACACCCATGGACCCTTCACCTGCCACTCGTGCAAGTTCGACTGCATCAGGACCCACACCAAATCCACAAACTCCAAACAAAACTCCGACACTAACAACCTGAGGTGCATCCTGCTCAACACCCGCTCGGTCCACAGACACGCCATTGAACTTTGGAACCTACTCGACACTACATCACCGGACGTCGCCTTCCTTACAGAAACCTGGATGAACGCCTCATCAACGCTCGACATCGCCATAGCAATCCCGGACGGCTACAAGATCATCCGAAAGGACCGCAACAACCAAACAGGAGGAGGCATCGCCATCGTCCATAAGAACACCATCCGCATCACCACCAGTTCTGACGATAACCTAGAAGCCGCCGAACACCTTCACTTCCAGATCCACACCGACCCCAAGATCACACTCAGAGGCACCCTCATCTACAGGCCACCAGGACCCCGCACACAATTCAGCGAAGACATCACTGACTTCATCAGCCCACACGCCCTCCCCTCCGAGGACTAAATTCTACTGGGAGACCTCAACTTCCACCTGGAAAAGAACAACGACACCAACACCTCCACCCTTCTGGACAACCTTGCCAATCTTGGACTCAAACAACTTGTTGACACCCCCACTCACTATGCCGGACACACGCTCGACCCAATCTTCACCTCCAGCAAGCACATCTCCTTCAATCACACCAAAGCTCTCCATTGGACGGACCACAGCTGCGTTCACTTCAACTACAAAAAGACTACGACCCACAACCAATTCCCCGCAGAAACTGGAACAAAATTACCACCGACCAGCTCTTCTCATCGCTTCACCAAAACCCCCCTGCCAAATCATCGGACCCAAACCAAGCAGCCACCAACCTCACACAATGGATCACCCAGAGCGCGGACAAATTAGCACCCTTGAAAAACCACCAAATCAAGCAAGGTAGAAAAAAAGCCCCCTGGTTCAATGATGACCTTAAGAAATCCAAGAAAATCTGTTGCACCCTCGAAGAAGCCTGGCGAAAAAACCCAACCACTGACAACCTGGCCACCTTCAAGAACGCCACCCGCAAACACCACCAACTGATCCGATCCACCAAGAAATCAGCATTCAAGGATCGACTCGACAACAACGCCCACAACAGCAAGGAACTATTCAACATCGTCAAAGAGTTTACCAACCCCACCGCCGACACCAACGACATCACTCCCTCTCAAGACCTCTGCGACTCTCTAGCCTCGTTCTTCCATAACAAAATCGCTGACATACATAACAGCTTCGGCGACCAGTCCACCCCACCCACCTCCGAACTAAAACCCCCCTCTAACAACCTTTGCGCCTGGAACCCAATCACCACTGAAGACACCATCCGCCTGATGAACTCCATCCACTCAGGATCGCCAACTGACCCATGTCCCCACCACATCTTCAACAAAGCAGACTCCATTATCGCACCCCATCTCCGAGACGTCACCAACTGCTCCCTCAACTCCGCTACCTTCCCGGAAAGCTGGAAACATGCCGAACTCAGCGCCCTCCTGAAGAAACCCACAGCAGACCCCACTGAACTTAAGAACTACCGCCCCATTTCTCTCCTCCCATTCCCTGCCAAAGTCATCGAGAAAGCCGTCAACAGTCAGCTCGCTGCCTTCCTCGAATCCAACAAATCCCTCGACCCTTCACAGTCCGACTTCCGAGCCAAACACAGCACCGAGACCGCCCTCATCGCAGCAACAGACGACATTCGAACTCTACTGGACAACGGAGAAACAGCTGCCCTCATCCTACTTGACCTCTCCGCAGCCTTCAACACAGTCTGTCAAAGCACCCTCATACAACGCCTCAGCAACGTCGGAATACAAGGAAAAGCATTGGACTGGATCATCTCGTTCCTCGCCGGAAGAACCCAGAGAGTCCGCCTCCCCCCTTTTAGATCAGAGGCCACCGAAGTCATCTGCGGCGTACCACAAGGATCATCACTCAGTCCCACCCTCTTCAACGTATACATGAGTCCCCTCGCATCCATCGCGCGCCAACACATTCTCAACATCATCTCCTAGGCAGACGACACCCAGCTAATCCTTTCCCTCACCAAAGACCCAAACACCGCCAAAACCAACCTACATGAAGGGATGAAAGAAGTAGCCAAGTGGATGAAGAACAGCCGTTTAAAACTGAACTCGGACAAAACGGAAGTCCTCATCTTAGGATCATCCGCCTGGGACGACTCATGGTGGCCACCTGCTCTGGGAAACGCACCCAAACCAACGGACCACGCACGTAACCTGGGCTTCATCCTGGACTCCTCCCTCTCGATGACCAGACAAGTCAACGCCGTCTCATCATCATGCTTCAACATCCTACGTATGGTCAAAAAAATCTTCCGTTGGATCCCCACCGAAACAAGAAAGACGGTCACCCATACACTGGTTACAAGCAGACTGGACTACGGAAACACCCTTTACGCCGGAACCACAGCCAAACTACAGAATAAACTCCAACGCATCCAAAACGCTTCAGCCAGACTCATCCTAGACATCCCCCGCCAAGCTCACATTTCCGGTCACCTGAAAGACCTCCACTGGCTCCCCGTCAACAAAATAATAACGTTCTGTCTCCTCACCCAGGCACATAAAGCCCTCTACGACATAGGACCCGAATACCTCAACAAGCGCCTGTCCTTTTACACCCCCACCAGCCAACTACGATCATCCAATCAAGCCCTCGCCGCAATTCCACGCATCCAAAGATCCACCATGGGGGGAAGATCCTTCTCCTACTTAGCGGCCAAGACCTGGAATTCTCTCCCCACCCACCTCCGCCTTACACAGAACCGCCTCTCCTTCAGAAAACAACTAAAAACTTGGATATTCGATAAGTAAAGCAACCCCCTTCCTCAAGCGCCTTGAGACCCTCTGGGTGAGTAGTGCGCTATACAAATTTTAAACTTGAACTTGAACTTGATGGGGAATAGTACATTTTGCCCCTCCAAAGCTGTTGCGCTGACCGGAGTAGGAATATTAAATTTCAACCTTCCGAAATCCAACCGTTTCACTACTATTGCAGAGACTGGAGTGAGAATAGTAAATTTATGACTCCAAAGTCCAACACTTTCCCTACTGTTGCCCTGACTATGGTGAGAATAGAAATGTCACCCTTCCGAAATCCAATGCTTTCCCTACTGTTGCACGACTGGAGTGGGAATAGTACATTTTATTAGGGGTGGGCAGAGTTCATGGAGTTGCAATACGCAGAATTCAGCGGAATGGCATAAAAGCTCGGTGCAATTCCGTGGAGTACCGTTCCGCCCTACTCAATGCTTGAAAAGTCATACATAAATGAAATGAAATTCAGCTGGTCCATTGCCCTGAAAAGTCCACTGGAGGTGCGGAGAGCCCTACTGGTTTCTGTAACTTGACATTAATGCAAATAGGCTTCAAATGGGTCATTCTTAACAGGAGTTTACTTTTTGTCCACCTTCTCTATATGACAACGTCCTTACCGCTCACACAGCAATGGCTGGACTATCTCAGTTTAAGTGATAATCAAGAGATTCCTAAAACAGGGTAAAACAACACAGTGAGCATTTACCTGTGTGTGTCAAGTACTGTAATTTTTTCAGGGTGTTTCATAAAGAATAACCGCAAAAATCAAAAAGGAGGATTTGTTTGCACAGCAGTCATTTCTAAATGGCAGACCAAGCTGCAGGTGAAAGACCATCATGAAATGGTGACAGACATGATGCGATAAAAGTTTATCACGACACAACAACATGCTCCCCGACCCGATAGCAGTGGGTAGGAGTGGGTAGGTCGAGACAACACGTGACATTGGCACAACTCACAATGGGAACTCCTCGTGTCTAACCTACCGGGTACTGCTGATGCCTGGTTAGTTTACAATAGTGGGTAGTTCCAGGTCTGACAGGTACACTAATAGGTAGTTGCTTGGTTGATGTGAGTATGATTCCATGTCACCAAATCTAAAGTGTAGATAGTCTTCACTGTATTGGTCCTGACGAATCGCATGTAGAATTTACATTAAGCGAGAAACATGTTGACCTTTTTCACAAATAGGTACGCTTAGATCTAAGATATAACACTTAGCTGAGTGCCTTATTGTTTGTTTTTACTTAGGGTAGGAGACATATTGATTACAGTTTGTTTTCACTGGTACTCCCAGCCCTATTTTAAATAGCACTATCAATTCATAAATCTACACACTTCTAGCCCCTCACCCCAACTTCACCATACGGCTTTTGGAAGAAGATCTCTGCTAAAGTGCCCCTAATGTAGGGAGCCCGTTGGATATTGCACTGCCGACCCCACGAGGAGCAGCCCAGATGATGAAGCATGACACCCAACTGGGTGTGTGAGGGCATTATAATCCAATATATGAACTCCCAACTTTGAACCCTAATGGTCAGGTTGGCCTCGCTTCCCTTTCCCTGACAGTAACCACTGAGGAACGAAATAACCTTCTTTTTCACAAAATGCTTGCCTTTTGCATTTGCTGTAATGCTATGCATCTCTGCAGGTCCACCGTATGCCCAGGAAAATGTGGGGGAAACTGACAGGTAGTTTCTGCTTCTATCTTCGCTATTTCTGCTGGCAAAAGAGCAAAACGTGATAATGTAGCTCTTATGATGTTAATTCTTGCCATTGTCATGCTAACTACACAAAAGGGACGACTGGGGATCAACATTCAGTCGGCCCGGCCTTGTCTTTACAAATGTACAACATGAATTGGGAAAAAACGTTGTTTGCGTCATATTTGAAAGCCCTACATTTTTTTGCCAATGCAGTCAATCCAAACTTAAAAGATTTAAAGCTGACATTTGTGTTAACGACAGAGTGCCGCTTTTTATATTTTGGAGGAAGAAAGGGGAATTCTGTCTAAGTTGTCTATTTCTCTGATTTATTAGGAATACTCAAATTCAAATTCAAAACTTTATTTCGGTTTTTTATGAACCATAAAAGTACATAATATAAGACATTACATTAAAAACTTGAAAATCATCATCACAGCAAAAAGATTTTAAGTAATTGCCCGCATGGCGGCGCGGCGATCCCCTCTACCCATGCCTGCCGGTGGTGTGGGGGCGTGATCTCCCGGCGCCCAATGGTACGCGGGAGGTGTGCGCCACACCACCGGTCGGCCGACGCCCAATCTCTGATCCGGAGACGTGGTGCAGTCTTCCGGGTCAAAGGGGCGGGCGTCGAGGGGTGAGGGGAGGGGGCGGCCCGCCCTCTCCCCGCGTCCTGGGGAATAAAGGAGGCGGGAGCGCTCAGTTGGCCCTTCTTGTCGCCTGACGCTCCCCCACACTGGTCGTGCCCCGCGCTAGGGGCCTCCTAATTTCCTCCACCCACCATCCCTGGAACAAAGCTGTGTTGTGCATTATGTATACCTGTTTTTTGTTATTAATTAACTTAATTTTCTCTTAGGATGTTGAATTGAAGCAGAAATGTCAGTAGACTGTGTATACAGGGCATGCATTAAGTATTTGGAGAAATGTAAAATGTAATTGTTAAATGTTTTCTGTTGTGTAGGCCCTTTTTCCCATAGTAGCTTGATGATTGTATGTCATACATGTGTTGTAGATAGTGTAGCTGTCCTTTAGTCCTTTTTCCACAGATCGTCATATTTATTAGGGTATTGGTCATGCGGTAAGGTCATGACCGGTGAGCAGCTATTCTTAAGGTCTTAGGGGGCGGCATCATCCTTTGGAGGTGTCCGCCCAGGGGGAGGAGGGGTCACTGGCCCCTCCTAGAACTTCAGGGGCAGCTGGTAGCGCAAGTTAGGGCCCTCCTTCACTGGTTAAATGAAGTTCACGGGGTGGACCGAGTAATTAACAGGCTCGGCTGCATAGGTGGACCGAGTAATTAACGGGCTCGGCTGCAAGGGTGGACAGAGTAATTAACGGGCTCGGCTGCAGGGATGGACCGGGTAATTAACGGGCCCGGATGCGCATGCGCACCTGCGTAAGGGCGCAGCTTGTAAGACCTGACACCGGTTAGCGACCTTGCCATATCGCCATCAATGTTAGTATGCAAAATTTTTCAGATGAGGATGTTAGATTCGGTTAGGAAACAAGCTGTATTAGAATCTTGTTAAGGCTAGCCGATCACAATTGTCGATATAAATGTATTTAAATGTTTCTGAATAATTTTGCATAAAAAATTGTATATTTTGTTTAACAATTTTATTATTTTGTATCTTAATAAATACGGCTGGGGGGTTTTGCGACCCCCCGCCTTCCAAAAACAAATCATTTCCGTTTCGTTGTGTTCTGGGTTGTTGTGGGCATACAGGGAGGGGGGCGGTAGCCGTCGCTGACCATGTGACTAAAGCCTATATCATGGGTGGGGGAGAGATTTACACAATCCATCAATAGTTTCTAGAAACGCTAAAAGGAAGTAAAAAGTTTAAAATATTTACATCGGGTAATTAATAAGCAGGGATATATCAAGTTTTAGTTCATGCATTCCTATTTATACTTAAAAACTGTTGCCATTCAGAAAATTGGAAAAACAGAGAATTTTCTATTCAACAGTTAATCAATTTGATAGACGCAATTTATATATTAGAAGCGAATGTTGGAACAGTCTGCATACTACCTACTAACTGCTTGCATGATAGACAACTAAAATTACAGTTTCTAGTCATTTTTTGCTCTATGAAACAATACACACATAAGAAAGCTAGACACACAAAATACTAATTGGTCGTGCAGTGTCAGATATGAGGATCCGTTCAGCCTCCTTATAGTGTCTTATTTTAAGATTATTACATAGGGGCTTGATCCACCTGTCCCTCAAGTTTTTATATGCCGGGCAGAAAAATAAAATGTGTGGAACATTTTCCTTTACCAGTGTAACGTTTTTACAGAAACTGCATTTATCTGCGTCTTTATCAAGAGACTTTTTGCCCCATTTGGATTTTGTAACATTAGTCTGTAGGATCCCATATCTAAATTTAAGATATAGAGATTTTGCCACCGGGGGAAAAACTTCATCTAAAAAGGATTCAAATTTAGGCTCATCTTTAAACTGGAGGAACCTCAAGATAAGGGTCCTAGACTAGCAGCCTGTAATTGGGTTTCACGTTGGTAATCCCAAAATCGTCTCTTTACTATTTTGCTACAGGATTTAGTTAGCTCCTCAGGTTTTTCCCAGTAAATTAACAGGCCTATTTTTTTTTAACCAGGTGGCAATATACTTGAACCAAGGGATATCCTTAGGAATACTCAGTAGCCATGTCTTTCCTGTAATTACCCTAACAATAGAACTGAGTATACATTATTTAAAACCTGTTTACTGCCTTTTCTGCAATGATATGAAACACAAAACTACAGAGAAAGACAATAATAACCTTTAACATACGGTATTGCGTGCCCGTTCCCAAGGGGCCATTCAGAAAGCAAGGTTCTAGGTAACTTAATTCCAGTAATGAAAAGGCGCACTCTGATTGCGTACAGCAATAGCACGCATCAATGAGAGCATGCCGCTCACATCGCTGCTTGATTAACCCATCATTACCCGTGAACACAAAAAGAGGCAACAGATGCAGGTCCCCAGAAGTGTTCTTAGAGATATAGGCCTTACACATTGTGTACAGAGGGTATACCATGCTCTGTGCAGTCCTGTCATTGGAGCAGTATCTCGAAATCTCTAATTGCAGATATTTAGGGGCAACAAAAACAAAATGGACCTTCGTGGGGGTGGGCAATGGAGACAAACTCGGCCGTGCAGCGGAAACTGAAATTTTTTCGGAAATCCACATTCCCAGTGGAGCTCAGAGTCACAAAATTCTGTGAACTCCACCCGTGGATATTTTATCCCTCCAAAGTCCGACACTTTCTCTACTGTTGCTGAGACTGGAGTTTGAATTGTATATTTCACCTGTTAGACGGGACCCCTGAAGGTCGGCCGAGCAAGGGGGAGAGACCTCCTGACGAGGGTCCTCTCCCCAGATCGTACGGACGAGTGACACCCCCACCACAGAAGGACACCACACAAAGATAGGTTCGTAACACTTTTATCGGTATTCGTAAGCAGGTTATCTTCACACTACAGAAGGAACAGGATACCGGGATCCCTTCAATTTTAGTCTCTGGGGGAAGGGGGTAGCGGGACAGTCTCAGTACCAGTCGGTTACAAGGATATCTGGCGCACAGCTCGCAATCCTCGAGCTGGTGGTTTCTCTGGCAGGGGCTGCGGCAGCGCCAGCAGGCCTTCGAAGATGGTTCACGAAGATGAGCCGCGGCAGCGCCAGCAGGACTCCAAGGATGGTTCACGAAGACGGGCCGCGGCAGCGCCAGCAGGCCTTCGAGGATGGTTCACGAAGACGGGCCGCGGCAGCGCCAGCAGGCCTTCGAAGATGGTTCACGAAGATGAGCCGCGGCAGCGCCAGCAGGACTCCGAAGATGGTTCACGACGATGAGCCGCGGCAGCGCCAGCAGGACTCCGAAGATGGTTCACGACGATGAGCCGCGGCAGCGCCAGCAGGACTCCGAAGATGGTTCACGGCGATGAGCCGCGGCAGTGCCAGCAGGACTCCAAAGAAGGTTCAAGAAGATGAGTTTGTCTCGGTGTCTCTCGACTCCAGGATACAACTGACTTCCTGCTCTGGAGCTGCCCCAGTTATAGGTCTGGTGCCCTTTGATGTCCGGACCCTCGCACTTGGAGGTCGGGGGGTCCGGGATGAGTGAGTCCAGACACCCAGCAGGGGGGTGGAGCCAGCGCCCAGGGAGGCCGGGGGCGATCGAAACCAGGCGGATGGGGGCCATCGAAACTCTTTCTCCCATTGACTTGCCAAGTGGTCTTTTTATCCCCTGGGTGGATGGTGGTGCCTCGATGTCGGGGCTTGGCTGGTCCGAGGCTGAGGTCGACCCGAGGCCACGAGGCCTGGTCGTGGAGTGTCCAAGATGGCGGCTGGCCCGGAGACGGGGGTTCGGGAAAGGCCCAGGGTCTGCCGAGAAGGTGGTGGCTCTGAGGTTGAGTTCTGTCGGGGAAGAGCCGTGGGCGGCCCGGAGGGGCGGAAGGTGCGGCTCTCGTTCGGGGAACAGAGGTAGCGGTAGTCCGGGACCCGCCATGCGGGAGGGGGCGGACCACGCCACGAGGCCGGTTCCAACATCACCCTTCCAAAGTCCAATGCTTTTCCTACTGGTTCAATGACTGGAGTAGTAATAGTAAATCTAACTCCTCCTAAGTACGACACATTCCCTAATATTTTGGTGGTGGCAGTAAGAATAGTACATCTAATCCCTACAAAAGTCCAACACTTTCTCTACTGGTGCATTAAACTAGAGTGGGAATAGTATATTTAATATGCTTAGTCTCTAACAATTTTCATAAAATTGGTTGAATGGATTTTATTGTATTTAAAAACATTTTTTATATCATTTGCTTTTTATTTCTAAATGTATTTTAATGTTTATTTTTTTGCAAATGTATTTCTTGGATTTTTCAATTTTTATTATTTTATGTATTGTCTACATTAATTGTTAAATATTTTCTTATTCAATTGTTTATATTTTTATGGTTGTATTGTGTATGTTTCTTATATATACAAACATATATAAACACATATACATCTGCAACTTGCATCTACAAATCCTTTTGGCCTCAGTGTGGTGGCACATGGGGTGGGCGAGGAAATAACCCGTAAATTGTATTGCACACAACAAGTATTTCAGACCAATGAAGAATACAAAACCTTGCAAGCCCGAGTGATGATGTGTCGGTGATTAATTCAAGGACTGCAGCCAGCATACCCAACGTGTTTCGGGGAACACTCCCCTTGCTCATGGGGAAACTAAAGTTTTCCCGAAATGCGTTGGGCGTGCTAGCTGCAATCCTTGAATAAGTCACTTGCAGATCATCATACGGGCATTTTAAGAACGGTTTGCCTCACCCCCTAGCGGTGGCATTCTGCATCATTGAGAACCTCCTCGTACCATGAGACCTAGTCGCAGTGTAAGCTACAACCCCTCCACTAAGGAAGAGGAGTTCAACTAATGTTTTCAAGCGATACGGTAAGCGCCCAAATATGAGCATGCTGTTGGTGAGGTGAGCAGAGTGCGCAATTTATGATGTAATGGTTAAACCTGGCTGCAGGGTAAATGAACAACTTTATTGTTTCCTAAAATGAGGTGTATGTACCATTCGTCAGGACCAAAGTAAAAGTGCTGCTGCTCCAAAAGTTTGAAAAGTGAGATGAAGATCAAAATTGTACAGTGGTCCATTGGTAAGTTCAGAAGTGATCTACTGTCGAAAAACTCCCAAACGCCAGGTGTGGTGCCTCGACTCTGGGCCCTCGCATGAGGCTCAGGGTAATCTCTATCTTGTAGAGAGAGCCTCGTCCAGCCGTTTACGACACCAGGTGCATTTATGTACATTTTACATTTTATGTTTACATGTCTCACCAATTTTTGAAATTATGTTTTCAATTTTTTACTAATAATCTGTTTATTACATTTTATCAAACACTACAGTTATCAATAACATTTCGGACATCTCGTATCAAAGATGAGTCTTACATAGCAGGCAGAGTAATCACAATATGGACAAAAAGCGACAAGTTGCAGCGAGTAGGTGGCAAGGGAGTGTAACAAGGAAGAGAGCAAAAGGGTGCATTTGCATGTTAGGCAAGGAATTGGTAAAGAAAACCCATCCATTGCATACTGTGTGTAGAAAACGGGGTGGCTATGCCCAATAATCATCGTCCAGAATCCTTTACAGGAGAGGAACCCAGAGAGAGGGGGATTAAAGAAGAAGCTACTTGACTCTGTCCAGAGAAATCTAGGTGAAAGAATAAAGAGGCCTAGAGGCCTAACATGTGAGAAACAGCATAGGTGCTGCAGAGGGAGCAGTCAGGACATAGGTGGGAAACGGGAGGCAGCGAAGGGTGGCTTGAGGGACACGGGCGTCTCAATCATTGTTTTAAATATTTTTACAAATATAGCTTTAGTTTTTCGATATTAGTAATTATATTTTTAAGTAGTTAAATACTTTTCAATATATTTTTACTTTTTGTTCTGTACTTTTTTGTAAATTTTAACAACACTTTTGTACATTTGTTCAACATTTTTGTCACTTTCTTTTTTTTAATGCTATTTTGTGATTTTGCCAACCTTAGGGACTTGAGAACTGCTGATATGATCGAATTGCCCAATGGAGCGTTCTACTCTCATTTCATGTATTGTGTTATTACATATCTCTCTGGTTTCCATTCAAATTATTTGTAGACAGTGTCCGTAAACAAGTCAGCACTGGGAATCGTTTTGGGACAAGCTTTTGTGCTTCGGTCTTTGTCACCTTTCTATGTCAGCGGAATTTATTCATAGGGACGATTCTTTACACTGACTTGTTTACGGACGCTCTCTACAGTTAATTTGAATCAACCTTCCTTACCCTAATGTATCTTCTGGTACGCCTACTGACAGCAACAGGACTCTTTGGACTCCTTTGTCCTGATGATGACCGTATAAATTGCGAATAGTCTGCTGAAAAAGATATTCATTGTGCAATGACATACATGAAGTTTGATGTTTGTTGTTGCTTTCTTTTATGTGCATCACTTTTCATGAGCACTGTGTGTTCACTTTGGACATTGAGCACTTTTCTTCTAACAAGTATTTGATGCGGTTATCATTTGCGAATAGGAGGATTAAATATAATTGTTTCGTTTTAATGTTGGCCGTATCTTCTTTGTGATTTATTCATATATGCAATACATTTGTGTGAAGTATTGTATGAATGATAACATAGTTTTTTAAAACTATGCCTTAGGGAACATTGTTGTAGATACAAAGTCCCTCTGAGATTATGGGTGACTCCTGTTTAACACACTACTGTTAGAATAACATTTTGCACATTTCCAGTGAGTTTTCTCACTTCTTCTAGTCTGTTTCCTCACTGCTTGTTCTTGCTTGACTATGAGTATATGCCTTGTGAGTAATAGTTTTCCTTTCCTTGTACATATAAATGGCTATTTCTGACATTTTGTCTGTGGGATTTAGACATATATTAATTGTTTCATTTCAATAATAATATTTTTAATTGGCATTATTATTTAAACATGCATTGTATTCGTTTTTCAGGTTACTTATGGTATTGATGTAGTTGTACTTTACATAGATATTTGTTTAGGTATTCGTTTTTTCTTGAGGTTAAAGGTTTTGTTTTTGCTGCAAGGTTATGGTCCAGCTGCTTGAATTTATTCTGTTGAAAAAAATTGCATTTGTTAGTGTTTAATGTTTGAAAATTATTAATGCATTTTTCTTCCGACTTTATTTTATTTTTATTTATCTTTCAAAATATATAATGTATATTTTTTTTTTAAATACGTTACTTACTTTTTACATTTTGTTTGTTGGCTTTGGCATTTTTTAATGATTACCTTCTAATTTTCTTGTGGTTCTAATTTTCAGTTTTAATCCGTTGTTGTTTGCTATATGGAAGAAATACAAATCGAAGCTATATATTTACATATATATATATATTATTTTGTTTTGTTTAAAGATTTGACTTTTGATGTTATGTAGTTATTCATAATTTTAATAATTATACTTACTTTGACATTTTTGTTTATTTTCTTGGTCAGGGTCTTTTCATTTGTTTTTTACACATTAGGCAGAGTGCCACTTTATTACAGTTTGGGGATTTTCTGCTATAATTTGTTGCACTTTTTTGTCCTTTTTATAGTTGATATTTAATTAGTAAAGCAGTTGTATTCATTTTGTTTTCAGTTTAGGTTTATTGGGTGTATTGTTTGGAGTTTGATTTTATTTTATGTTTAGGTAATAAATATATAAGTATTTTAAGTTATATATAAATGAATATTATTCATGTTTAGATAATATTTAAATACATATTATTTATCATCATATTTGTTTTTTATTGTTAGATTTTAGTATTAATAAATGAATTATTGGATTTTTTTGTATTTTATTACATTATGGTTTAGTCTATTTGTATTCATATTTAGAAATATTTATTTCATATTTAGCTTTAAAGTTATCTTATTTATAGAGAGTAATGTATTGGGGTGTACTTTACTGCTTTTTAAATTAGCAAGGTAGTATATCTTAATTTTTTAATTATTGATAACGATAATGTGGTTGTTTATAACTTATTTTTCAATATTTGTGGAGTGCTGTATAAGTTTACATGGTAAAGTTATTGTGCATGTTCTGTTTGGTTTCAATATTTAGATATTTTAGATATTTATTACACCATTATTTTTATGTCAGTATTATTGTATTTCCTGGTTAAGTATAGGATTACAATATTTTATTAGTAGATATTTTACTTATATCTGTGTGTTTCAATGTTGGTTTCCTTGATAGTCAGTCATAAAACCAGGAAATCTTTGTGTGAAAATATGTGAGAAAACGAGGACGTCATGGGGAAACAGAGCCAGATATACTGATCTTCCCAGTAATTCTTCATTCCTTAGAGGACCATCAGGGTCCATTTGATACTGGAACAGATTTTCCCCACGCCCTAATATAGTTAACCCCAGGGATGTGGAAAAATCTGTCTCATTACCTGCGTGACTCATAATGAGGGCCCTCCTTATGAGTGTCAAGAAATTTTTATTTAAGCCAGTGTTGGAGTTCTTGTACACAAGTCAAGATTACTGGAAATGCATTAATTCCAGATCCTTGGGGATTACTAAGGTAATATGTTCATGGAAAACAATATAGAATAAGAAATAAATCTGCTAGAACTAGAGTGGAAACAATTAATTACTGCATTTATTTGATATTCCTGTGGCCTAACTTGTAATACTGTAGTTATAATTCATAAATTCTGCATTCTGAAATTACTGAACCTTGCTGTATCAGTAATTCTGTATCCAAACTAATGATATGGTGATCCCGCAACAGATGTAATGAGGGCCTTGTGTTACAACTCTGAATTGCTGGATGCTGTTGTATAGGTAAAACCTGGACTCATTATTACTGATGCGGTGTTCCTGCAACAGATGTATTGAGGAAATGTTGTAGAAGAATCACATTCTGATGGAGTCATCACCTTAGTCCTTCAGCACCCTGGGTCTTCCACTTTCCACTGGTCAGCCTTGTTTTTTTTACATATTTCTGTGGTTTGGTCTTTAAATTCAGTGCATGCCGTTGAAAACTATATCTCCTAAATGTGCTAAAATGTGGCAGCCCACATTTTCTGATTTTTAACATACCTCATGATACTCTGTGAATGGTTAATTCCTTGTGGTTATAAAAATATTTATTTAACTTTTAAAACAGTTATTTCTAAGTTAGCAAGGGCTCTAGGGTCTGAGAGATACAGTTTGTTGCTGACAGAGCTAAGGCTCTGGAAACTAAGCAGTTGTAGTTCATGAGAAACCATATATTCACAGATAGCACCTTGCTGCAGAGTTGGGGAGAAGAGTAAAGACATGGTAAAAAGGGAAGGAACTAACAGTTAAGAGTATTCTATTCACACTGATTAGATAGAGTAAAACCTTTGCCACCCTGGTGGTTGCTGGTCTGGCTCGATGTGATTCCGCAACACCCTGCATTACGATAGAAATGTAGTGCCTATTGTTGGGTGGAGGACAGTGTTGCCCTCCAGAACAGATGAGGCAATGTGTCAATAAATGTAAGATTACGTCAGTATTTCAAAAACAGTCAATTAATAAGGACTGATTCAAAAAAGCCCAGAGATCAGTAAATTAGACCATGAATGTTTAATAAAATGTTAAACTGCAATTTAGAAGTTGAAAATATAGTTAGTCTCAATATCAACCATAAGGCTAAAAAATCAATTGCAATGAAGTTTCTTAAGATTTTAAATAGATGTGAAAATGAGCAGAATCTGAAAAATAGTCCAAGAGCCTGATTACAAGACCTCTGTACCCACGGTGGCAGTCCGACCACCGCCTCCTCAGCGATCCAATCGCCTGATCACGACCATGATGGTCGGACCGCTGCAACCAACAGGATGTTGGATCCTGCAATGGTGACGGTGGGCACAGCAATGATCAATGACAGCGGTGCCGATGCCGGCACAGTCATACTGATCACTACCTGGATTTCCGCTGACCCTTTCATGGGGGGGACCCACCAGGAAAGGGTCAGCAGAAAGGCAGTGAAGGCCACAGGGCGATTTTTCCCATAGGGTGTGTGCATGCCCTCTGCTTGCACCCTCATGTGTGCACTGTGTGCCTTGCATGACATAGTGCATGGTACACAGTGCACCAACGTATGGGGGGTGCCTCGACGGCGGCATGTGCTGCAGTCTTACTATGACCGAAGCATGCTACCGCTGTGGTACCGCTTCTGCAACACCGCCAGTCTGGTGGTGAAATCATAATGCAGTGGTCAAGATGCAGCCGGCTTGACTGCGTTTTCCCGACCGCCACAATGGCGGTCCAGCAGTCGGTAGGCAAAAGTCCTAATCTGGCTCTTAGTCAGCAAATTAATAGAGAAACGGACAGCAACCTCAGAAGAGATCCCAAAATTCTGTCTCACCCATAAAATCAGAGCTTTTATAGAACATTTCACAATAGAAAGCAATTGAAACCGCATAGTCAGCATAGGGTGAGTGAATGTATCTATACAACAGCAATTCAAAGTACAGCTTAATACAACGTCATACAATACCACCATCCTATTACTATCCCACTAGATCAATAATAACTTGAACTCCTAACCTAATTTCATAAGAAACCGCAATAGTAATAGGGTTATATGCAAAGAATGTAGAGTGATACTTTGGATGGAATGGTGCACCAGAAGGGTATTTATATTTTTCTTTCCAATAAGATCAAAAAATCCCAAAGTTTTGGGCGGCAGCCACATATTCTAAGATTGTGTCGATGTGACGTAACAAGGACGCAAACAGTCCTTTAAAGTGCATCTTCTTCTGTACACTATAGTGGGGTAGTCGCTCAATGAAGAGCCCAGCCCTGGGACATCTAAGAGTTAGTGCCAATGTTTGCAAAAGATATTAAAAAGTCTATCATTATGTGATGTATATCTAGTGATACATGCCAACTTCTTGTTTGAAGGGTCTGCCCTATTCCTTGTCTTTTTACCAGGGATGTTTGTTTGTAATGTCTCCTCCCTAGCTAGAGTGCGCGCCCTTTTTTCTGATTCCAGGAGTGTTTATGGTTATATCGTCGACAGAGGAAACGTTTTTTAATGTCCAATATGTTTTTCCTGAAATTAGTGTCCCCACTACAGTTAAGCCTTGTGCGAACCATTTCGCCACATGGTATGTTCCTGATGACCGATTTAGCAGGTGCACTGGAGGCGTGCAAAACAATATTATATGCTGTGCTTTTGCGAAACATGGTGCTATGGATCCTGCCCTCTTCTACATAAAAATTAAGATCTAAAAAGTCGATTTCATTCACATGGTGTTGCATAGTGAGCCCTACGTTATAGGGATTGTCATTCATATAATGGACGTGCGAATGAATGGGTGGATGGATTGGCCAGAGGATGGCTGGAATTGTGATATATGAAAGTATGGTGGACGACAGCATGCAAATATGAAATATTGCATTTCTGCAGGTGGATGGAAGGGCGAAAGGATGAATAGGTAGATGCTTGGATGGAAGAGAGAAGGGAGGTTTTTTAGGGAAGATTGGATCACTTTCTTGGCACCATCAGAACATTTGCTCAAAGTGGAGGGTATTTTAATTTTCTGGCTACTCCCTTGACCTTGACCTTGACCAGTATCTTAAGGCTTTCTCCAGAGCTCTTCCAGAACAGCATGTACAACGCAACATCAGTGTACAATTTGCTGCATGTGGTGTCAATGAGAATATAAACACACAATGAATATTATGAAGCAGCCATACTAATACAAAATGAAGGTGAGGTCTAGTTGGCGTAGGTCAGGAAAGCACAGTTCTGCACATTACAGAATTATTGTTTCAATTGCCAATTAGTTCAGATTAATATGTAAATCAGAAAATGTCTTTATCAAATGAGTGAAGTTCCTCACCCTGACTATAATTTTTAAGGTTGTCCATTAAGAAAGTTTGTCTGATTTTAAGACAAGGAGCAAGTTCTATAGTCTGTCCTCATCTCCTGGATCTTCAGTCACACATTTTAAGAAATGTGCTTAGAGGGGTTTAATTATGTGAGCAAAATCGTGTACACCTCCCCTCGAGCTCATCAATAAGGCAGACCAATTGATGAGGAGTCTGAAACCCCTTCTCTTTTGGAATCCCTAGCAGTTGAGTGGTCCAGTTGTGCTGGCACCTGGATATCCATGGGTTTTGGCACCCTATAATAGATTTGATTTTATGGATTTGAATATGTAATGCGATGGACAATTCTACTTAATCTAAAAAACCTTCTGTGCTGCTTCGTTCCTCCTTAGACACCAAACACACATCGCCTTCCTCCAGGAATCCCACCTTACAGATTCTGAAACCCAGAAGATGCAGAAAAAATGGAGGGGACGCATTTATTCTACAAATTATTCGGCCTTTGCTAGAGGGCCAACTATCTGGGTACGACATGGGATCCCATTTGTTGAACGTGAACATCGGGTCGACGACCTGGGGAAATATGTCTTAGTGAAAGGCACTCTGGATGGTTCCTAGCTGGTCCTGGGGAGCATTTATGCTCCAAACTTTGAACAAGATAAATTACTATACAGGCTGGGTACGGTTTTAGCGGATTGGGATGGGATCCCTTGGGTTCTCGGAGGGGACTGGAATGCGATACTAGACATAGGATTAGATAGATCGCATCCTCCACTTCAGGCTTCTGTGACGAATAGATTGACTGAGCAATTCACCTCCTGGGTAGATGGCTGGACATTATTTGATAGCAATTTTAATGGGACCCCCTCAGAACTAAATTTGACCAGGGAAAGGAGGGGAATGAAATAAACAGCAAGAAGAACAGTTTTCCCTCAATGGCCACAATATTTCAATGTAGATATATATCCAATGTTTAATGTAATATGGGTGACAAATACACAACAATCTTATTCATTTTCTAAAAGAGTGTAAAGTTTTATTCCTTATTTTCAAGTTATCAATTCTTTTATAATTATTCTTTTCTCATATTTGCTCAAAATGGAACATTCCTTTTTAAAAAAAAGTTTTTTTAGATATTCAGTTCATGAACAATTTCATAGTTCATACAAAGGAAAAAAGAGATACATAAATATAAGCATAATACACAGCTATATATAAAAGAAATCAATTCACACAAATAGTTATACCCCTGGTAACTAACAGTCCGTCACAACACGTCGTCGTAACACGGTTTGAAGTTTGACTTCAAACCGTGTTACGAAGTTGGAGAATACGTCGGCCGGCAACTACGCTGAGATTAAGTGACTGACACGTACCGGATGGCATAGCTTCATAACTTACCGTAAAAGATAGAGGTTCAAGACAGGGGTGATCGATGTTTTTGAAGACAATAGCCCACATAAAGAGTTGAAGAGAAAATCACGATTCCATCCTGCGAGGACATTCAATATGACCATTCAATAACAGTTAAACTAACATATTGGGGGAAGCCATACTGGAATCCTCCTGACTTAGGATATACAGAAAAACTGTTCTGCTGAAAAAATTATTTCATAAAAGTCAGGATCAGTAACCTATGTTTTTAATGTCCCCTGGGTGTATGAGGTTGTTTATCTGGAAGAGGTCCTGCGGAAGGAGGCCTTGCGCCGCCAAAACGCGCGTCAACCAAGTGCGAGGTCTCATACAGTGTTTTGAGACCTTCAAATTGGCAGGGTGCCCCCGCCAATTTGGATCCAGTTTCCTTTTTTCAGAGGTTGTGGTATTGAGTGTGGTGAGGGTATGAATGTGTGAGAATGTTGTGACAGACTGTTAGTTACCAGGGGTATAACTATTTGTGTGAATTAATTTCTTTTGTATATAGCTGTGTATTATGCTTATATTTATGTATCTCTTTTTTCCTTTGTATGAACTATGAAATTGTTCATGAACTGAATATCTAAAAAAACTTTTTTTTAAAGGAATGTTCCATTTTGAGCAAATATGAGAAAAGAATAATTATAAAAGAAATGATAACTTGAAAATAATGAATAAAACTACACTCTTTTAGAAAATGAATAAGATTGTTGTGTATTTGTCACCCATATTACATTAAACATTGGATATATATCTACATTGAAATATTGTGGCCATGAGGGAAAACTGTTCTTCTTGCTGGACATTATCTGATGCCTGGCAGGGTCTTCATCACACACATAAGGAATACTCCTTTTATTCCCTAATACACAACCTCTACACTAGGATTGACCACTTCCTGTGCTCCAAATCTATCTTCACAGCCATAGGCGGATCGGAGTACCTAGCTAAGACCTTTTCTGACCATGGACCCCTGACACTTACACTCATCTGGGGTAGGGTACCGACCCCGGTGCCCCCCTGGAGATTGAATCCACGTTTGCTAGAGGACACTCCCATTCGTTCATCATTATCTACCACTATATCTAATTACCTGGGAGAGAACTGGAATACTGCCTCCTTGAATCTGATAAAGTGGGACGCCCTAAAGGTGGTGGTCAGGGGAGCCACGATAGGGCAACTAGTAGGGGTTAGACAGGAGATACACCAGAAACTTTGCGACGTGGAAGACAGACTGCAGACACTGAAGAAGGCGGCAGCCCTCAACCCAGGGCGAAAAGGAGAGCTGCAGACCGCCCACATTGACCACGCTGAAACGTTGGATACGCTCATGGCAATAGATTATAGTGAATATCTTCAACGGAAACACACCGAAGCTGACAGATCCGGCACATTGCTTGCCCAACTGGTGAAGGATCAACCTGATCCGCCGAACATAACCAGCATCCGTAACCAGTTGGGCATCATAGTCAATATACAAGCGGAAATAAATACCGCATTTCAGGACTATGTCCAGGCGCTATACACACCCTCCGTACCAATAGACGGTGCAAGGATCGATGAGTTCCTACGGGAGCTCCCCTTCCCGGTACTGTCGGAGGATACAAAGAAAGATATTGATGGCCCCATTATCCAACACGAGATACGGGCAGCGATTAAGAGCCTGAACCGCAATAAGACACCTGGTATGGATGGTCTCCCTGTGGAGTTTTACCTAACCTACTCGGAACTCCTAGTGCCGGTACTGGAAACGGTCTACAGGGTGGCATTTGACACTGGCCACCTACCTGAATCCACCATGCAAGCGCTATTTACGTCCATACCTAAGCCGGGACGAGACGTACTAGAAATGACCAACTATAGACCTCTCTCCTTGCTCTCCACCGAATACAAGATTCTAAGTAAGGCCCTTGCAAACCGTATACAATCACACCACCCCACACATATTCACCAAGATCAGTGCGGATTCCTTCCTAATCGCAGCACATCTCTGAACACTTGTAGATTGCACTCAATAATGACAGCTACTTCACGCGAGCTCCCCCGCGCGGGTGTATAGCGCTTGACCTCTAACAGACATTTGACTCTCTATCCTGGGAATTTATGTTTGAGTCTTTGAAACGATTTGGGTTTCCGGATAACTTTCTGAAGTGGGTCCGCCTACTGTATACATCTCCTACGGCTCGCACTGGGCGATATATCTCGAATGTTACACGGTACACAGAGGTACGATTCAGGGCTGCCCCTTGTCCCCATTGTTGTTTGTGCTTGCCCTTGAACCCTTGGCAAAATTCCTCCGGAATACAACTGATCGCCTGTTCATCCCTATTGCCGGAACACAACATCTTATATCTATATACGCGGACGACATTCTTTTACATCTCCGCGATCTTACAGCAGATCACAACCCGATACCTGCCATATTTGACACGTTCAAGCGATTATCAGGCCTAGCGATAAACCCCGTAAAGGCGATCAGTTTTTTCTTCCGAGAGACACCACACTTAACTCACATACGATTTGGAACATACTGTATGCCGGTTGCCCCTACTACCTTTTAGTACCTGGGTATAAGGGTGTATAGGGCACCAGAAGATCAGATTGATGGTAACATCCAAAGTGCAATAACAAGGCTCCGAAGTAGTGTAGGGTTCTGGACCTCCTTGCCTCTATCAGTGATGTGAAGAATTGCCATTTCAAAATGGTTATGCTCCCTCGCCTCCTGTATTATTTTGTGAACTTACCAGTGAATCTCCCTCCATGTATTTTTAGTACACTGAACACCATCTTGATCACTCTTATCTGGGGGGCTGGCTGGAGACGGATCAGCCTTCGGAAACTCCAGCTGGGCACGATGGCAGGCGGGCTAGGGGTCCCCGATGATTTTCGAGGATACTACTGTGCTAGTCATCTCCAATGGCTTTCCTATTGGACTGCGGGTAGGAATCTGCTTGAGATTGCCTTTACCCTGGAGAGACTTGATCGGGGAGAACTCCATTCTTTATTGTTGCCCAAGACCCGGATCCCTCCAGAGTGTCCCCCCTTGCTAAAAACCACTTTACATTGTTGGAGGAAAGCCCTTTCCTGCACGTCGGCGATACCACCATATGCGGCGAACATTCCTTTACTAGGCATCCCCACATCGCAGGGTAAACTCACACGAAATAGACTACAAGGATGGACAGATAGTGGGGTGGAGGAAGTGGGTTCCTTTTTTGGGGGATGACGCCCTATTGGACCACGAAACCTTTGTGCAGATCACTGGAGCTCCACCACGTCTATACTCGTTACATGCCATGGTGACTCACTATATTAGGACCACTTGGGCACCACAACGAACCAAACCCACACAGCACGAACTAGTACACTTTTTATATTACATGGGACCAGGAGGCCATCTGGTGCGCTGGTTATATACAGGGATACGGGCGCACGCAGCAATCCCGCTTTTGACCCTTAGAACACGCTGGGCAGAGGACGCAGACACTGAAATCATGGACAGAGCATGGAAGACCATATTAGAACACCCCAACGTAATGTCAGACTTAAATGTATTCAGACGATGGTGCTCCATAGAGCATATCTCACCCCAAGAGAATACATTGTATGTTCCCGGACTCTCCTCATTGTTGCCCTCGCTGTGGTGGGGGATGAAGCGGTTTTTATCCATATGCTGTGGTTCTGCCCTCGACTACAAGGATACTGGGCCGAGGTCTGCCAAGCCCTCATGACTGTGACACAACTGCCGGTCCCTACCGAGGCTCTGCTCTGCCTTGCTGGACTGCGGCACCGCTCAGGGAGGCAAAAAGTTACGTTAAAATTCCTAGATCTGGCACTCGTTTTGGCCATAAGGGTCATAACGATGAGATGGATGTTTCCCGGGATCCCCTGCAGTGACCGCGTGGCAGGCGGATTTAGTGCAGTGGGGTCGGGCGGAAGGAACGGCCCTTCGGAGGGAGGAGGAGAGAGGGCTATGAAAACAACCTAAAGCACTGCAATGGGAAGCCATGCTGATCGAACTAGAAACACTCGACTTAGTCCCAACACAGGCGGCTGGGTCCCAGTAATGTGCATGAGCCCCCAGACACTTTGGAGTTAATGACCCTATCTGCTGACACAGGCGATTTCCTTTGTCCCATGCATCCTATAGTTTGAGAACTGCCCGGGATTATCCACGGGTAGTGAAATGCTGGGAATGGGAAGACCAGGAGTGGGAGGAGGCGGGTTAGGGTGAGGGATTCCTGCACTGATTTGCTTTGCTGTTGCCGTCCTGACGCCGAGTCTTTGCTGTGCTCTTGTGAGCTTGCCTTTACTTCAAACACCACTGCTAGCGGTACCCGCTGCGCGGGTCCCGCGTCGCTTGAGGGCACCTTTCGACAGCGCTACCATCTGAACTGTGAATTTGGGTACTGGGACCTGCAGGGCTGCGAGCGTGTTGTGGGCGCAGGACTCAAAGTCCCAGGAGCGCCCACAACTCCCAATCGTCAGCAGCTGGGACGCTCTCCCTGCAGGCTCCTCCCCTGGCAGATCAAACGCGGTATAACCCGCTTTCTCACCTGTCTCTGCGGATTCCTGCACTGATTTGCTTTGCTGTTGCCGTCCTGACGCCGAGTCTTTGCTGTGCTCTTGTGAGCTTGCCTTCACTTCAAACACCACTGCTAGCGGTACCCGCTGCGCGGGTCCCGCGTCGCTTGAGGGCACCTTTCCACAGCGCTACCATCTGAACTGTGAATTTGGGTACTGGGACCTGCAGGGCTGCGAGCGTGTTGTGGGCGCAGGACTCAAAGTCCCAGGAGCGCCCACAACTCCCAATCGTCAGCAGCTGGGACGCTCTCCCTGCAGGCTCCTCCCCTTCCTCCTCAGACAGTATATTAACAACTACAGAGTCCCGCTGCGCGGGAGCGCGCGGGAGGGCGCCGGGCGAAGCCCGGGCAAAGGGCGGGCCGTCTGGGGCCGTCCGGGGACGATCGAGGACGGGACGGGCCACCCCACTAACAACATCGCCCAAAATCATCGCGGAAACGACTCGTCAAAAAATAGGTAATAATCTCATACTTTGATATAAGTGGCACATCAATCCTATCCCAGTAAGGGGGAGTTGTCTAGAGTATCGTGCTGACATATACACCTTACTGGAACGAGAGTCTTCGAGATTTTATTACCAAAGTTACTATAAAAGCTGTAATAGGAAAGACAAATGGGTCTAAGAAAATTACGTTCGCGCACAATATTCATGAAGCGCATGGGAACTGAGGAAGCAGTCTGGAAATCTACAGATAAAGCGATAAAACCTGGCCGCATTACGTTAACCCCGGCAATCAATGAATATTTTTCTACCTTACCATCAAAAAAGGTACCTGATAAAAAAATATCTACCACTGAAAATAAACCACTTGGAAGTTCAGGGGATTTAACTAGTTTATCTGAATCCCCCCATCTGCTTCACAACGTAAGCGACATGGCGCCCATCAACAAATCTATTCACCCACTGAATGACCAACAACCAAAAGACTGCAACTCTATCCTCTTGAAATCATCGACTCCTATAAAAGGCTATGAGAGCCTATATAAATCAGAGGACCTAAGCATACTTAATCACAAGTCAGAACAAAATAGTCCGAATTTAATATCATCCCCTATAAAGGGCAATGGGAGCCTACAAAAATTAGAGGATTCAAGTATATTCAAACAAAAAGCAGAAGAAAATAGCGCCGAAATAAAGCTATTAAATACTGATACAAAAAAAACATCTACACAAAAACAAGATTCTTTTTTGGACCCTTTCCTAACCGAAAACAAAAATCTTGATACATCCACAATACCTATATCTAAGGCTCTTTTCTCACTACAGGCAATATTAGAATCGGTTCTCTCCTTTTTAGGAAACATCCTCGAAAACTCAGATCAAACTTTGGATGTCCAAATTGGCATTTTAAAATTTCTAGTAGAAGAGAAAAGAAAAAAGGAGTCCTCAAAAATAATAGAAAATCAATTAAAGGATACCACTAAACAAAAGGAAAACGATCATAAACAAAGTAATTGTCACTCTTCTACTCAGACATCAGAAGAAGACCTCATAGAAACTCACAAAAGGAAAAAAACTGAATCGTTCAACGAATCTACACTCTATTCTTTAAAAAGATTATTTAGAGAAAAATCGCAAAAAAAACAAAAGCAATTTCCGATCTTTAACAAACATAGGAAAAAGGATATATATGACAAAGACTTAGTAAAGGAAGATGAAGATTCTTGTACAAAAACTAAGTCAGAAACTCTAATAAGGAGAAATAATAACAGATAAAACCAAGGAAACTGAGGAAAAGGGAAAAAATAAAAGGAGGAAAAAACCTCTTAGAAGGATTCATAAAAAGAAAACCCGTAAACTTAAATTCCAAAAAATCAATATACCTCAAAAAGATTCACAGGAGAAAAACGATGAGAAAAGTATGCCATATATGAGTAAAAAAGGAGAATCTCCCAAAGGAATATGTATAGATACAAAGCCAGCATTGAACCCAAGGGCGGATGAATATCTCCCAACCAGGACAGTTATAAAGACAAGACATGAAAGTATCGATGTCAATAGAAGCAATAAGAAGGACAACGAATGCAGCGTTAATATACTGTCAAATGCACTTCAATTCGAAGAACTTTTCCCCACCGATAATACACTACTAAATAGAGGCAGGATACTCAACCTCTTGCAAAACATAAAGTCTCTTCAATTATTGACTAGCAGTGAAATAGACCTAGTGACTTTCCCCAAAAGAGGTCATAATAAAATCGCAATGGTTTCCTGGGATTATACTTAGGGAAAAAGAAATAATATACAGATTTGGATATGATGTAATTGAGAAGGTTAAGCTCAAAGGAAATAAAAACTATAAAACCGCAAACAACAACATGCAACTAATCTCTAATCCATATCCAAACAATGGTCCTAGATCTTCCTTGATGTATGAAGACTCAGGGGCTAGCTATTTTAGAGATTTGCGACAGGGAGAAGTGATCCTGAAAATTCGTGTGAATAAAGGGGAAAGGGAAGTGTGGCACTTGGAATCAAATGAGAACAAAGCTACTGAAATTGATACCGAGAAGTCGTGGACCTGGCTATCGGGGATGCTGAACTGCAATAAAAGTTCTAGTCAATTGAAGAATCCTGTTTAACCAAGGTCTAAAGCTTATATCGTGGAATATCGCAGGGAGAATAACAAATAAAATGAAGGAAGTCCTTAATAACCAGCCTGATATTCTGACCTTACAAGAAACCTGGGCAACAGAACCCTTTTCACAAAAAGGGTACTATGTTTATAACATATCTGCAAAAGCTACTAATCGGGGCCATGCCAAAGGAGGTTTGGCTGTTTTAATGAGAGAGGATTACACATGGGAACAAGAGATAGTTGAGACCAACAGTGACAATTTGCAATGTATTAAACTTTTTCTAAATACCTATAACACGAGCCCACGAAGAGCAATGTTGCTTTTTAATATATACGCCCCCCCTGGAAGAAAGTACGACACCTTATTCGAAGATACCCTGGAAATCATCAAACAAACAATAGAAGCCCATATGTTTCCACTTTTTATGATCATGGGTGACTTCAATGGGAAAATCTCTAATCCCGAAATAATAAAGTGGGGAAGAATCTTTGAAGAGGAAAGCCTGGAATCTTTTACTCCCCAATTCCCCAGAGACATTCGCTCTAATAAAAGAGGGAAAATAATGTTATCAGCGCTATTTAATATAAATGGGGTAATTCTGAATGGGAACATTGAAGGAGACATCCCGGCATCATACACAAGACAGGGAAACGGGAGTCCATCGATATTAGATTATATCATCTGTGGCAAGGATCTATTTGAAACCATTTCTCATCTTCACTCCAACTTCTCATTGGACAGCGATCACGCCATGATGCAACTACATACCAGTTGGTCGGCTCAGTCTGCAGTAGAAGGACAGATGATCCTTTATAGAAATGAAACTCTGGTAAACAGCGACCAGAGACGTATCTTTTGGAATCCATCTTCTATGGACAAAATAACAATACTGGTTAAGCGTAAACATTTTTTAAAGAAACAGTACTCTGAAGATCTTATAGAAAACTTTGAGAGCATGCTTACCGAACTTAAAGAGGCACTAATAAAAATGAATCTTCAAGGAAATACTGGTAATAAAATGAAGAAAAATTCAAATAAAATCCGGAATACTCAGACAAGGAAAAAACTAAATAATCTGATACGAGCTCAATATCTACACTCTTCTCCCACCAAAAAGAAAGAAATAAACAAGCTGAAAAATCAATTGAGAAGAGAAAAAATAAGCAAGAAAAAAACCTTTCAAGATCGCAACTGGGTCGATTTACAAAATGCTGCAAAAGAACCAAACCAGAGAACTTATTGGTCACTAATAGCAAAAATAACAGGAACAAAAAAGAAATTACTAGCAGTACCGGTTCCCCCGAAAGAGTGGGAAATTTATCTGACAGATCTCTATAAATCATATACGGTCAAACTAGAAGAAAACTGTACAGATAATGAAAAAGGAAAAACTAAGAACATCAATTCCTAAAACAACAACAATAATGGTAGAAACTCACATTCGAAAGGCAAGAAGTACAGGTGCCTTTGGCCCCGACCAAATTCCTATCAAGGCCCTGCAGATGAATCCTAAGGAATGGAGTTTTTTGTTAACCCCACTATTCAACTATATCTTGACCACTGGAGCAGTACCAAAGTCATGGCAGGGGAGCATTATCATCCCTATTTATAAAAAAGGTTGCAAAACGGTAGCAGGAAACTACCGTCAAATAGCATTGATGGATGCTACCGGAAAATTTTTTCGCTGCTGAAGTATTAATGCAATTAAAAAACTGGGCTTTTTCGCTGGGTCTGATACCGATGTTCCAGGCTGGTTTCAGACCTAAGCACTCTGTCACGGACAATATTGCAATTATCCAGGTTATTCTTGATAAATATGTGACACGAAGAAAACAGACGGTCTATATGGCATTTATAGATTATTCGACCGCATTCGATCGTGTTGATCGACCCACTTTATGGAATAAACTGAGGAGTTTTGGAATCAACGATCATTTGCTACAGGTAATAATAAGCCTCCATACTACAACGTGGTGTCAAGTCCAAATGGGGGGTGAAAAAGGTTTAACGAAAGTAATAAATACAGAGAATGGTCTTAAACAGGGTTGTCTACTAGCCCCTATGTTATTCTCGCTATACCTCAGTGACCTGCCAAAGCAGTTACAGCAGGGCTCAAGCCTGCCTCCAAAAATAAACAAACAAAGTATTCATTCGTTGCTCTATGCGGACGATATAGTTATGTTTGATCTTACACCATTCGGTTTGCAAAATTCTCTTGACATTTTGTTTCAATACTCAAACAAAAATTTCTTAATTCCGAATGTAAAGAAAACAAAAGTTGTAGCCTTCTCTGGGAGAAAAAAAAGTGTCAAATACAACTGGAGGCTTGGAGGTGAAAAGATCGATGAAGAAAAAGAATATACATATCTCGGCAGGATTCTCTCAAAGAACCTAACAAACATAAAGCATATAGATAAATTAACAAAGAAATCTGATTTACATGCCGGAGCACTTTCAAGACTCTATAGTGCCAGGGGAGCAGGCATTTTTCCTCATTACTAAAAATATATAAAGTGAAAATCCCTGCAGTCCTCTCTTGTGCTACGGAATATATCCCTATAAAACAATGGGGCTTCATGGATCGCCAAGAGTGAAAAATTCTGAAAAGAATGATGAAGGTCCCAGTTGCAACACCAGTACAGGTTCTAAGGTTAGAATTTGCAATAACAAGTGCTTATGCCACGGCTGTGGCCAACATTATTAGGTGGGCCTATAATCTCCTCCATGCAAAGGAGGGAACACTTAGATTTCTGCTCCAAAAGGAAACCTTTGATACAGAAGCAGCTAAGCAAACTTTTTCACTGAATATGTCAGCTGCATTTAGAATGGCTGAAATTACTACAGATATTTTACTCACCTGGTCTGTATCGCAACTAAAACTTTTTCTTAAATGTTTTACACCTAGGTTGAGTTTTGATCTGGACTATGCGCATAGCAATAAACTAAAAACATTCAAATCATTCATTGAACTTATAGAGTATAAACACATTCAGCCTTACATCTTGTTTTCCCTAACTCATAGTGCAAGGAGGGTGATCTTGATGTTACGAATAGGGATCTTACCTGTCCAATCCTATAAATCTAAATGGTCAGCTGGGGAATCTCCCTATCTTTGTTCGTTATGTCAAGGAGGCGAGCAGACCGTGGAGCATTTATTATTTGTTTGCCCTAATTCTAAAGTAGTAGTAGCTTGTGCTTTATATATTGATCCTATATATCGAACCTGCAGGTTAACAAAGGAAAAAGAACTATTAACAGTGGGCAAATTGCCTCAGAACGAATTTGTATGTTATAATTTCTACAAATTTTTTAAAACTATGCTGTTTTTATATTCATCTGTGATGTATTCATTTTCCTGTTCTTTTTCTTGTTTTATATTTTATATTTCATATTTGTGGTCCTCTGTCGAGTACCAACACAAATAAAATCTTTTTGACTTTGGGTGAGGGTTTGTAGAAGTTCTTGTTTAATTGTAAACAATGCACGTTATTGCACTGATATTTGAATTGTACAGAAAATGCGCCTCAAATGATAAGCTGGGTCATGTCCAGGAAGTACTGATTAGCTTCTGACAGAGATACACTGAATTGCACATGAGACAATGATATGTTTTATTTGTCCAGCAGATTAGGGAGGGGAATAAGTGAAAAGGATTGTATAATGTTTCATGACCCTGTGATTAACCATGTCAACTCTGCAGTCAATAATAAAGTGTGTTTAAAAAAAAAACCTTCTGTGCTGCTTGTTTCTATGAAGGGTGTGGGTCTGTGTCTCATTTAGCGGTGTCTGAGCTGCTTCGTCCATCTCTGCTAGGCAAGTTAATGCTGGAGTAAAAATTGTGACGTCTAATCTCACTATGCGGGGGCCGAGCGGCTCCCAACACTGGAAATCCATTACACAGTGGCATATTGATGAATATTTGATAGGGAATAAAGCACTCAAGCTGATTCCTGCTCCTGGAAGGGAAGTATTAAATCATGTGTCAGCCCCTTTGGGACTGCAGTGCATTATAGGGTTTTAGTCCGAGCACTATGAACTGCAAGCGGGTGGCGTTATTTGCATGTGCTGATCTCAAGTGCATACCTCCTCGCAAGACCAGATTACCCCTGCAGTATTCTGTTCTCCCAGGCAGAGTGAGCAAAACATCTCAAATGAACCTTTACTGCACAATCTTATGTATTCAGTCCAGGCACTTCCTAATACCAGACAATCAATGGGCGAGGTCTCACTGTCCTGAAGCAGAGATCGGTTGCAGTTCCCAGACTGCACAGTGCAGCTCAGACTCCTTGCATTGGAGCCAAACCTATAGCATTTGCATGTAAGAGCACAGGCCGGGGTGGGGGTAAGGAGGTGGGATGTGAGGTGAAGAATGCTTTTACTGCTCAGTCCATTCACTGGTCCTGAGTGGTTGGTTATGTACCTTGATAACTGTACAGTGCGGCGCTTGTCATTTGCACAGCCTCTTGGTTGCAGCGGTTTTTGAGAGACTTAACATATGAATTCTATATTGCATCGAAGTGTGTCTTATCACCGTGGTGTGTTCCCCATGTGTGTCATCTGGCGGGTATTGGGTAGTGTACGTGACTCCTGGGTGTGGTGCATGACTAGGTTGCTGTGCCTCGGTGCTGGATAGTTTGTTTTCAGAATTCTTCTGATTCTGTTGGCTTAACCTCTTGCGTGCTCATGACGAGCTCAGCTCGTCATGCAGCACGATTGCGCTGTGCTGATGACGAGCTGAGCTTGTCATGACCGTTACGGAACGCCCACGCGGGGATAATTCCCCCGCTGTGCTGGGCGTTCCATTGGAACGGGCGTGGTCATGACGAGCTCAGCTCGTCATCAGCACAGCGCCACCGTGCTGCATGACATGCCGAGCTCGTCATGAGCATGCGGTGCCGCGCGCAGCCTCCCTGCCCCCTGCGTTGCGGGTGAATTAACACCGCGTCAAAGGGGTTAAGTAATAAGGTAGACTAGTGGTAAAGATGATAAGTGAGGATGGCATTGACACTACAGCGCATTCAATGTTGCAGATTATACATTAACCTTATTACTGTGGCATGGCTGCAGTGCGGGTGAGGAAATCAGGGAGCAAGGTAAAATCACCCATGGGCAAGGTCCAGCTGAGTAGATACTTGAGATTGAAGAAGTGGAATTTTTGGGTGGGTTTAAATGCGAATTCAGGAAAGCAGGATTTAGAGTCAAGGCCACTAGGAAGATCATGCCTGTAGCAGATGTATTTATTTTGAATTCATAGAGCACCTGGTTACTCCCATGGAGCAGTGGCGGCTGGTGACATTTGGAAGTGGTGGGGCGTAAATCAATATTAATACTTTATTGCAGCGAGCAAGCAAATATGTGAGGTCTACTCGCCTTGTAAAGTTCACCGGGTAAGAACATTTTGGCAGGGCTTAATTTGGATCCCAGTCCGGCCCAGTATAAAGTAATACATTTGTAACATATACCCCACAAAAGCAGCCCAGAAGTAACAGATGTAATCAGTAAAAACAAAATACTACTTGAAAAGTCCAACACGGCTTCAAAATGTAGTTCTTCAGGAAAGAGGACAGAAAAAGTACAAAACTGCTAAGAGACAGATCCGCCTGTGCTAAATTCTGGAGATGGGGTACATTAAAAAGGGGTTCTGTAATGAAACATGTATGCGTACGCTAAGAGCACTGACAGACTAACAACCACCTGCAGAAGGGGCTTTCATATCACCATGTACTCCAAACTCGCAGGCTGAACTCGCTGGCACAGGGCACTGTAGTCCCTTACAATCAACAACAGAAATCACTTATGTCACCAGCACGTTTGTGAGTGCCATATTTGTAACTAAATGAGGTTGATCTCAGAATTTATTAACGGAGAACCGTGAGGACCAACAAAGCAAGTCAGTGAGTTTAAAGCAGTATACCATTAACACAAGAATATTGAACAACGTGAAATTGAAAAGCATCGTAGGGGTGCAAATGCCCTCCACTTGTCTCTGTTTCCTGTTGAATAATTTCAAGTTGCACCCTTGTCCCGGTTGCATTAAAGAAGTTTACATTTTAATTTAAACACGCATTAGCGAAGCTGACAGCTCTAATTTAAAGTGCTAACACACGCAAGCAGTAATGGATCCGGTCTGTGTTTGCATAAAAAACAATTGCCCCCTCCCTGATGCAGGGCCATTATTTTAATGGAGCCGTTATACAATATGCCATTTTTATATTTCACAGTAAAACCGTTAACGTTGAATGTCTCATACAGCACAGGAATATAGTGCAGTTCTTTTTCAATGCCTGATGAGGTGTGCTTCAGGTGGCAGGCAGTGATAGACACAGAACGGCTTTTTTACTAGGAAACAGAAGCGTTTCTCTGCCGATTTCGGCCTTCTTCCAATGACTGGAACACTGCAATGCCCATATTTTTGAACAGTCCGTTACGGGCAATTATTAAATAAATAAGACTTAGTACATAAGTCATATTTATGTAATCATTGCCCGTAACTGACTGTTCAAAAATATGGGCATTGCAGTGTTCCAGTCATTGGAAGAAGGCCGAAATCGGCAGAGAAACGCTTCTGTTTCCTAGTAAAAAGGCCGTTCTGTGTCTATCACTGCCTGCCACCTGAAGCACACCTCATCAGGCATTGAAAAAGAACTGCACTATATTCCTGTGCTGTATGTACCCATGCATGCACGCAACAAAGAAATCATGCGGGACCCCACGAAGTGCTGCCAGCTTTCCTGGAAGCTTGTCAGCCAATACGATGTGATGGTGTTGCCGGGGCTGGTAGAGGCGAACCTGTTATTTCGCAGCAGCTGCGACTAACGTTCCGCTGTTCCCAGTCACGGCTCGCTCACAGTGGGGGTCGGGGGGAGGGAAGGGAGGGATAAATAAAATAAAAAAATAAAAAACTTACCTGGTCTTGACTGGGTCCGCGCCGCCTCCCAGTGTCCCATCGCTGCCCAGACCTCAGGTATGCAGACCTGTACCATTGAGATGGTGACCTCTGTGGGGGGGAGGGTTGGGAGGGCACTCACCTCTCGCTTGGAAGTAGCATTTGGCCTGAGACCCGAGGATAAAGGCGGCGGCCAGCCGCACGAGCAGCAGCCCCTGGAGCAGCCGCAGCTTCATGGCCGGGTACGGACCGAGGCCTCCCTTTGCCTTCTTTCCCTTTCTTTAAGTTTTACTTTAAGTTCTCTTCCTGTCTTTCTCTGCGCGTCTTCTTTCTTCTTCCTTTAATCTCTCTGGTTTCTGTTTTTCTTCGCTCTTCCCGCTCTGTGCCCTGCCCCTACGCCCTCTGTACCCCTCTCACCGTCCTGTGTGCAGCTGGCATGACCCCTCCTGACGGGAGATGTTTATTAAGTCCTGCCGTGGTGCGGGCCACGCGCTGGCAGCCACCGGGAGGTTAAAAAACTAATTTCCTCCGCTGATAGGCACCAAAACACCGACAGGTTGAGGGAGGCGGCTCTGGGGTCCCGTTGTCGTTGGCGCCAAGTGACTCTCTTAGCCAATCGATTCGGGTGTCGTCAGTTCTCCCTCGCTTCTAAACGGAGAGTTTACTTAAAGTTCACAGACCCGAGGGAGCTGCGTGGGCGGCTTGTGGGGCAACGCCCCAGCGCCCCTAATGGACGCACCGCCACTGCCAGTAGCCTCATATCAGGTTCAGAAGTAGAGCCAGAAACAGTTAGGCCGTGTGCTTCTACCACCTCTGCCTAAAGATCCAAGTCTTCAGTTTTTTTCGGAAACTTGCCTCAGAACGTTCAAGTCTCAAGTTGAGTGGCTTTGAGTTCGAGAGCTTGGCTGCACAGAGTCTGACGGAGTTACCCCCCAGTCGTGAACAACGCATTCTAGGAATCACTGCCAGAGCTGCCGCCCCAGATCTAAGTAGTCTAAAGGGGTGTAAGCTTTGATCAAGGAGAAAAGTTAACTAGGACCCCTTCAATTTAGTATCCTGTAGGTAAGACAAAGAACTTTGAAGGAGATTCTGTGCTTAATAGGGAGCCAGTGAAGTTCAGCCAGACCTGGGCTAATGGTAATCCATTTCTTAGTCTTAATAGCATCCGGGCTGCCATATTTTGTACTCTTTGAAGCATTGCCAATTTGTCTTTGGAAACCCCTAAGTAGAGCACATTGCAGTCATCAAGCCAGGACACCAGTAGGGCCTGGGTTACTGTTTTTTGTGCTGAGAAGATGAAAGGTGTTGTGAATGGCTTGAACGTGGGCAGGCTGCAGGTAGTTTGTGGAAGAAACGAAAATTAAGGTAAGCCAACTGCTTGATGAGACATACCTGGAAAATGCCTTGGAGAGGTTGGGAAGTAAGAAGCCATGCACTCTCATGAAGACCAAGGTAACATATCTAAAAACGGCCATGTGCTCATTTGACAACCATTTGGGTCAAGACTGATTTGCATATGGCTGGGTCCAAACTGGATTGGCATGGTGAGCAAAACAACGATGGATTTAGGCCCAGATTGCTGTACTGGGGTGAATGTACGACATTGTTCTGCATTCTGTCCATTTGACAACCAGTGACAGAGTGGCATTAGTGGGTGGCAGGGTGTATCTCATGAGGCGGAATAATGTCCAGGTCGCAAAGTAATTAATTTGTCCGGAGAATATAGGGAACGTTGTGGTATCCAAATTAGGAGTTTCTTTGACAAGTGTGTTCATTCTCATGAAGCTGTTATGGATTTAACAGTATGGAAGGGGAGATGTGGACAAACTAACTAGATATTTAATAGATGGAATTTGGCCAGTGAAGACGATGAAAGATGCTGGAGTCGAAGTACACACAGAGGTTCTTGGCAGAAAAAGTGCGAGTAAGAATGTGTGGGAGGATAGGGATGTAGACTGTGAGGATAATAGTGGGAATATGCTGCAGGGTAAATGATTCCAGACTTGGCTGAGCTAAAGATAAAAGAGTGGGTGGATGAATATGTGAGTCTGACAAAAATTTCATTTGAGTTTGGAGATGGGGAGTAACAGAAGAATTGGATTTGTATGTTATTGTATATGTGCTAAGAGAAGACAATGAAAGATGTAATTTCTCCAAAGAAAATATGCAGAGGGAGAAAAGGAGATGGTCCAAGATGGAGTCTTGAGCTACACCGATTAGTCGGACGCGAGTAAGAAATGTTGCAAGACCAGCAGGCTGAAAATTAGCGGTTAGGGAGGGAGAAGGAAGAGAATCAGTCTAGTGCTATGGTATTGATGCCTTGGGAGTCATGAATAGCTGGCATTGCTAGGTGTTTAGTTGTGTTGAATGCTGCTGAAAGGTTGAGGAGGCTGTGGATGGAGGAGAAGTGGAACGGGCAGCATTGTTGCCTGCGTAAGGGCAGACTGAGGGAAGTGAAATTGTCAGAATTCTGACTGGAGGACCTTAAACCACCAGTTGTGGAATGGAGAGTAAAGAGTTAGGTGTCTACAAGCCAGATATATGTACCACTTAGAGAAGAAGGGGAGTTGAGAGACCGGATGGTTCTGGATGAAAGAGAGAGGCCAGCAATAGAAATTGTGAATAGAGATATAACCCTAAAGTACTGATGTTGATAGGCATGAGTCACAGATCAGCATGATCACTCAATATTGTGATGGCACCGTCCGTGTTGTCGAACATTCCATATCTTGCTGGTGCTGATCAACAATCTCTTTTTTACTCAGTTCAGCAGTGTACCGATCATTCAACATTGTCGGTGCAGCTGACCAGAATAACCAATCACTCAGCTGTATGAGGTCACAGGGTTCCAGCATACTAATCCGTTAATGTCAGAAGTGCATGGTTAAGCAGGATTCTGATCACTCAGTAGTAAGGAGACTCAGTTCAGCAGAGTTTGGATCAATCAGTAGCATAAGGGCACAGATTGATGAGGGGTTCATTATTCAAATAGAGTAGATGTCAGTTCATTAGGGCGTTGAACACATATTGTTAGGGAGCTCAAACATGAATTGTGCCTGTTTCCTGGCTCATTGCTCTTACCACATAAAGAGTCCTCAGCAATATTCATTCCTTCTTGTGGACACCTTGGCACCTGGTCTGACATGTCCCGGAGCTATCCACAGGCATTAGACACTGAGGACTCATAAAGAAAGCGGCAGTAAATCCAGGTCTAATATACTGATGCAATAATTAAGTTAATACAGTCGGGAAGGTGCAGTTTTACCACTTACTTGGATGAGGACTAACTTGTAAAATGTACTGCAATCTTGTACTCCTTTATGTGCACAGTGCACTGCTTAATTGAGATGGTGGGGGGCACTGGCTCTTCATTTTGGGAACCAGCACTTATTTTTCCACATCAGATATTTTCAGAGTACCAGAGAGGAGATCCTGAGGAGGAGAAAGATGGCAAAACTGTCGCAAAGAGACAAAGCGGGAACCTGCAAGAGTGAGATAAAGGGGCAGGGGGTGTTTGGTCGTCGATTAAAGAGTCATGAGGTGGATTTAAGACTACCAGCCTTGTTATTCGTGGTGCACCACACTTGCCGTGGGCTTCTGTGCAGGGCATTGGCAGTCTTTCTTATACAAATCAAGCACTGCCATAGTGTTATCAGCAGCTTTGTGCAGGTGGTAACTTGTTACAATTTTCCTATGCCTCGATGTGATGTATTCTATTTACAATGTCATACTAATGCATCATTCGAAACCGACGGTAAAAGGGGAATGTATGTTAATACTAACGCCACTTTTTATGCCATCACTTTAGCTTGCTAAATGAGGGTCTCGGTCTTGGCTTGATCACTGCAGCAAGGGAATAAGATTCTTAGGGCTCGATGTAGGTAAAAGTCATTTACCGAATTTAAAATACCGATTTTTACCGAATCGGTATTTTGAATTCGGAAAATGAGATGTAGTAAAAAAAATCGGTAAAATACCAATTCGGAAACAATCGGTATCGTGTTTCGATACTTACCGAATCGGTATTCACCGATTCGGTAGAAACCGAATCGGTAAATACAGAATCGGTAAATACCGAATCGGTAATGGCAATACAACCCTATGGGCCAAAAGGCCCATAGGAATGCATTGTAAATACCGAATCGGTATTTACCGGTACGGCAATTACTGAATCGGTAAATACCGAATCGGTAAATACGGAATCGGCGAGCAAGTAAAAGTGAAACTAATGACAACAGCCAATGAGGTGGAACCACCCTCCCCCACCCTAGCAGGGAGTGGCTACCCAGGCAGGTGCAACTCATTAGAACTTTCTGGAGAGGCAGCCAGAGCTGAGCTTTCAGAGTGAGCAGCAGAGAGAGTGGTAGCACAATCCTGATCACAGTGGAAATGGCAAGCAGCTCTGAGAGCCAGAAGGCTGAGCGCAACGCAAGGTCAAATTCAGCAGCATGGAGCTGCAAGTATTGGTGGAGGAGGTGGTGAGGGTCCACAGGCAGCTGTTTGGGAGGCTGTCCCTCACAGTCCCTGAGTCCACCAAGAGGAAGCTGTGGAGTGGCATCGGTGAGAGGGTGAATGCAGTTGGTGTCACCCCCAGGAGCCTGGACGACCTTAAGAAGAGGTTTTATGACATACGCAGCCTCACCAAGAGGAAATTGGCGGAGCTGCCCAAGCAGGCAGGTCTGACCGGTGGAGGCAGGAACCCCGCGCCACCCCTCACTGAACTGGAGGAACTGGTGTCCACTACGATTGAGACCGAGAGTGTGGTGGGAGTTGGGGACATGGACAGCTCAGCCAGAGCTGCATCAAAAGGTAAGAAGCATGCGCAGCATGACACACCCTACCAGACACCTCCCCTTTAGCCCCAATGCCCAGCCATACCCCAGGCCAGTACTGCTAGCAACATACATGAGCAATGCATAATGGTAAATGTAGTCAGCTAATGTAGTAACAAATGCCAGTGCACATTAAACTGCAATGCACTTAAAAATAGATTCAGAGTATTGGAAATGATATGTGCAATGCTTTTATTGTAGTGACTGTAAGACATTTGCACTCAGTTCACAAATGCTTCTTTATACCTAGGGGCACCATCAGGCAGTGGAGCAGCAGCTCCACAGGCGACAGCTCCAGCAACTGCGGACAGTGCGGTGGCAGGGCCAAGCAGCATGGTTCCTTCACAGGAGGAGGAGGAGGACAGCAGTGCCATGGCCAATGAGGATGACCCAGGACATACCCTCTCATTTCCCCACTCCCCCCTACTGTCACTATCTCCCCCATTGCAGTTCTCACTGGAGTACTCACCCACACGGACCCAGCCAGCACCTGCCACATCTCCTGCCAGGAGGATCATTGTGGCCCCATTGACCATCATGGAGGGAGCTGCGGGTCAGGCACCAGCACCCACACCTGCAACACCTGTGGCACAGCAGGCCACCCAGCAGGGCAGCACCAATCGGCGCCGGCCACGCACTTCCAGCAGTGCTTTACCAGCACGGGAGGGCACCGTCTTCCTGGGGCTTGAGGGGAGCATGGTGCGGATTCAGCGGATGCAGGCCAAGTCCATCCTGGCTTGCCATCGCCAATTGCGGGAACACAACCTGCAGATGGGGGAGATGACAAAGGGATTTGTGAATTTCGTGGCAAGTAACCGGGAAATAGCAACAGGACTGGGGCGCATGACAACTGCCATAACACAGCTGTGTGCCAAGATGGAGGAACATGAGCACACTAGGCGCAGGGATGCCCGCGTACAAAACCGGGCAATCAACCGGCTTGCCGCAGCAACCGCCCTGCTATGCCGCCGAGGGGCAAACATGGAATACTGTCTCACTCAGAACACTGCAGAGGTGACCAGGGGCATGGCCCGCATCACCACTGCCATGGAGGCCCTCATCATCTCCAACACGGTGGTGAATCCTGCCCTGGACGTGGCTGAGGCTGGGGACAGCAGCAGCCGCAGCAGCCCGGCCAGCGCTGTGTCTGAGCCGCGCCGGAGCACCAGGCGCTCGGCTGAGGCAGCCGGACATGCAGAAGGGGGGGAGCCACATCCCAGTGGTTCAGCAAAGCGCAGCAGGAAGTGAGACTGCCAGGGTGGGTGAGGCAACCCGGCCCATTTCCATTCCCCACCTTTACTGTACTTATTTAATTTGTTGCACATCAGTGCTGTAACGTTGTGCCAACATTATTACATTTCTTTTTGTTCACATCCATGACCTGTCTGTGCATCTGTACTCACTCAGAAATAGTTTGCTGTTATCTCCTCACGTCTGTATCTGCCATCACTTGGTGTAGACACCCCAGCAGGTTGTGTTTGAGGCACAGCAACATCGTCGTCATGGTCCTCGTAGTCTGACAACTCCACCTCAGTGCCCTTCTTCACCGCAAGGTTGTGCAACATTGCACAGACAGCTATGATCTTGAAGCAGGTGATGGGGGTATACTGCCTTGCACCTCCACTCTTGGGCAAGCATCTGAACCTGCTTTTCCAGATGCGAAAGGTCCGTTCTACTACATTCCTTGTGCTTTTGTGGGCCCGCTTATACCTCCTTTGGCTGGGTGTAGAGGGGTTGAGGTAGGGGGTGAGTATGAATGAGCGAAGGGCATATGCACTGTCGCCTAGAAGGAAAAGGGGTAACATTACTCACATGCATACATGTACTTTACAGTGCTACATATTGTTATGGGGGTCTGATGATGTGTCTCACCTAGGAGGTATCCTTCGCCAAATTCCCCAGCCGTCAGCCGTGCATAGATGCCGCTGTTTTGGAAAATGTACGAGTCGTGGGTACTCCCTGGGAATTTTGCTACCAGGTCTGTGATGGTGCACTTAGCATTGCAGATCACCTGCACATTGATGGTGTGCGTAGACTTCCTATTGCGGTATATGTATTCGGTGTCAGCAGGGGGGCAAATCGGAATGTGCGTGCCATCAATGCTGCCGATGATGTGGGGCAATCGTGCCATCTGGTAAAAGTCTGCTTTTGTTTGTACCAGTTCCGCATGGGTTGCAGGGAAAGAAATGTATTGGTCCATCCTCTGTATCATGGCGTCAAGGAATTTGTTGAAAAACCTTGACAGGCTGCTCTGGGTCACCCCTCCTACCGCAGCAACTCCACTTTGATAGCTGCCAGACGCAAGCAGGTGTAGGCTGCATAGCACCTGCACGTGCGTTGGGATGGCGTGTGCCCTTGGGGTGGGGTGGTCCAACAGTGGTTTAAGGTCCCTGATGAGCTCCAGAATGGTGTCTGAGTCCAGCCTGTACCTCTGTAGGATCTCTGCCTCTGTGAGCACGAACAGGGTGATCCTCTGTCTGTAGACCTGTTCCTCTCTTTGCCATTCCCTCTCTCCTTCCTGCTGTAGCCGTAGCCGCCGTGCAATGACATAAAATGCCGCCATCCTGCAAGATGCATTGCATTTTGGGTCTCATTTTATAGGTTGCAGTTGGTTACCACCTGATTCAGATCCATGGTAAATACCGAATTTGAAATACCGATTTTGAGGCAAATTCGGTATTTCTGTGCTTCCCTACATCTCTATCAGAGTTTTGGCCTGTCCGATTCGGTAATTTACCGATTCGGTAACTCTACCGATTCGGTAGATGGTCCAAATCGGACTATTTACGATTCGGTATATCTACCGATTCGGTACATGGTCCGAATCGGTATATTTACCATATTGGTATGTTAGCGATTCGTTCTTTTACCGAATCTGTGTTTTTCCGATTCGGTTTATTACCGATTCGGTATCTATACCGATTCGGTATAAATACCGATTCGGACGAATTTCAGCCTCCTACATCCCGATGGCTGGATACCGATCGGTAAGGGCCCAAAATCGGTATTTTCGGCCGTTACCGATCGGTATTGGGCCACCTACATCGGGCCCTTAGTGCTTTATTTCAACATAAGCATCTGGATCACTTCCTACTGAGTGCCTGTGGTAGCAGCAGGAGAGTTTGGCTTTAATCGTCTCGAACTTCTCTGTAGAAAGGGCTTTGCTTGGGACTTTGAAGTGGATCCCTCTAGAGGCGGGAAGCCAGTGAAGAGTTCTTGGGCAAACAAAGGACCTAGGTATGATTAGTTCGGAATAACGGGTGTTATTTACTACCTCTGTTAAATACCATTACCCCGTGTTCCGTTATTTATCTTGTGATGTAAATACCTCCTTATCTGCGTTTTGTAGGGGAGATAAGGCGTGACATCTGAAATCCGTATTTCCCTGTGCAGATCTTTCTTCATCTTGTGCCTTTTTCTCTGGCCATTTTCCTCTTATTCATTTAGCCAAGTTTTTGGTAGTGAAATCTGCCAGATGAAAAGTGTGGGGTGTGTGAATGCACAACGTGGTACGTGCTGTACAATTCTACATTACGATCCCTGCACAAACTCCTGTTTTTGAAAAGTGCTGATTTCTCCCCACTACACACTTTAGCCTGATTGTGAGATATATGAGGTATAAGTGAAAGACATTGTCGTAATACACTGAACTTTGTAGTTTGCGAGGCTATCAATTCTGTTGTCCGCAGTAGAGTCTGTTAGCTTCATGTTCCTCTTCCTCATCCCGAGCATCCCTAAATAGTTTGACACATCTTTAGCCTAGGAACGCTCTTGCTAAAATTCAGATGCTGGCTCCACACACACACACACACCAAAGATGGCTTAAGCAGACATGTCTTACTCAAAAGCTTCCTATATTTTTCCTGTCGCCTTGAAACAAGTACTCTTGTTGGAGAGCTTTCTGCATGGCTTGAGGTCGTGGACTGACTCTAGTGGTCGTCAGCTGCAGTCTTAAGGGGTGGTTCTAAATATGTATGAGGTTGGATGACGCTTTGAGGCCATGGATTGACTCTAGCGGTCCTCTGCTGCATACATAAGGGGTGGTTCTAAATATGTACGAGGTTGGATGATGCTTTAAGGCCATGGACTGACTCTAGCGGTCCTCTGCTGCATATCTAAGAGGTGGTTCTAAATATGTACGAGGTTGGATGATGCTTTGAGGTCCTGGACTGACTAGCGGTCCTCTGCAGCACACTTCAGGGGTGGTTTAAATCATTTATGAGGTTGGATGATGCTGTGAGGTCCTGGACTGACTCTAGCGTTCCTTTGCTGCATACATAAGGGGTGGTTCTAAATATGTACGAGGTTGGATGATGCTTTGAGGTCCTGGACTGACTAGCGGTCCTCTGCTGCACACTTCAGGGGTGGTTGTAATCATGTATGAGGTTGGATGATGCTTTGAGGTCTTGGACTGAATCTAGTGGTCCTCTGCTGCATACGCAAGAGGTGATTCAAATATGTACGAGGTTGGATGATCCTTTGAGGTCCTGGACTGACTCTAGCGGTCCTCTTCTGCAGACTTAAGGGGTGGTTCAAATCATGTATGAGGTTGGATGATGCTTTGAGGTCCTGGACTGACTCCAGCTGTCCTCTGCTGCAGACTTAAGGAGTTGTTCTAAATATGTACGAGGTTGGATGATGCTTTGAGGTCCTGGACTGACTCTAGCGTCCTCTACTGCAGACTTAAGGGGTGGTTCAAATCATGTACAAGGCTGGATGATGCTTTGAGGTCCTGGACTGACTCTAGCGGTTCTCTGCTACATATGTAAGGGGTGGTTTTAATCATGTACGAGGTTGGATGATGCTTTGAGGTCTTGGACTGACTCTATCGGTCCTTTGCTGCATACGCAAGAGGTGATTCAAATATGTACGAGGTTGGATGATCCTTTGAGGTCCTGGACTGACTCTAGCGGTTCTCTGCTGCATACGTAAGGAGTGGTTTTAATCATGTACGAGGTTGGATGATGCTTTGAGGTCTTGGATTGACTCTAGTGATCCTCTGCTGCATATGTAAGGGGTGGTTCTAAATATGTATGAGGTTGGATGATGCTTTGAGGTCCTGGACTGACTCTTAGGTTCTCTACTGCAGACTTAAGGGGTGGTTCTAATCATGCATGAGGGTGGATGATGCTTTGAGGTCCTGGACTGACTCTAGCAGTCCTCTGCTGCATACGTAAGGGGTAGTTCTAATCATGTACGAAGTTGGATGATGCTTTGAGGTCCTGGACTGACTCTAGCAGTCCTCTGCTGCATACGTAAGGAGTGGTACTAATCATGTACGAGGTTGGATGATGCTTTGAGGTCCTGGCCTGACTCTAGCGGTCCTCTGCTGCAGACTTAAGGGGTGGTTCTAAATATGTAAGTGGTTGGATGATGCTTTGAGGCCCTGGACTGATTCTAGTGCTACCCTGCTGTAGACTTTAGCGTTGTTTCTAATTATGCACGAGGTTGTATGATTTCCCTGGAACACATTGGATGAGGGCCCCAGATTCAGTTAACATGGCAGTCTCCAGTAGCATGGTGGTTTCACTTATTGGTCTGGGGCTCTCGAGCACAATAATGAGAGGTCTTTATGCATGATAAGATCTCAAGGGCTGGCTCTTTGAATGAGCATGGTGCTGCCCGTACCCCCCTGCCCCCACGCCTTGAGATCTTCACAGGTGAGTAGTGTGCTCTGTAAATCCCTGATTGATTGATGATACGGTCTTGGATTCCCTGCAACATTTGCACTCGATTGCGGAGGTTCATGATTCACAGGTGTGCTCTGGCGACTAGTGTCCGGAGAACTGGTAAATGCTCTAGGTAGCGCTGAAACAATGCAGTGGTGCGTTTAATTTGTGCAAGCGAGGGTTGTACCAATGCTTCATATGCTCATGGTCCCTGGTGAGTGTGGCACATGCATGGTGGGAACATCTGTGACACAAAATACAGCGCAAGTAGCTCTCCTTCTTATGGCAATCAGGAAACGGGTAGGCACATCACTTTCTCACACAGGATGTCTTGATGCATCTTTTCGTCCTGACAAAGTAATGCCGAGTCATCCCCAGCCCTCAAAGAGCTGCTTGAAATGGAAGCCTGGGGCTGATGGGAGATCTCATCCTCGTTGGATTGATAATCCGACAGGAGGAGATCTCATCCTCGTCGGATTGATAATCCGACAGGAGGAGATCTCATCCTCGTCGGATTGATAATCCGACAGGAGGAGATCTCATCCGCGTTGGATTGATAATCCGGCAGGAGGAGATCTCATCCTCGTTGGATTGATACTCGTCTCCCTCCCTATTTATCGTCTCCTTTCCGTCTCTCAGGGATCACAAGAGTTGCCATTAGAAGTGCAAGGGACAGGAGCCCTCTATAAATAAGCAGAGTTCCACACTCCAGGACTTGTGTGTGCTGCACTGGAATATGTTCTAGGGAAGCCCCTCACAGAAAAATGAAAATGACAGCTGAAACCGGTCAAATAAAATTGTAAAGGAAAATCAAAATCATATTTGATATGCATTTAAAAATATCGACTTTTCATCAGAAGATTTTGATATTGAAAAATATATATGAAGAAATCACACTGATGAAAACACAAGACTCACTGAAGAATAAACACTGCTATTGGCTAATCGAAGCACCTGGAATAACATGCAGGGTGGGTAGAGATCAGAACACGGTGAGATATAAGAGACTCAAAGACTGCAAGAAGAGACATGCTGTGGTGCAATTGAATGTATAGTTTATCACCAAGTGCAAGAATTTGCATAGACATCAAACAGAACCATCAAGAAAACGCATGCACCCCAGAACAAAGGCAGACTGTGCAATACAATTGAAGCCCAAACCATTAGGTTAACCAACCGGCATATGTGGCCAGAAGTAAGAGAGATGCCAGGGAGAAGGTCTGGTATGAAAAGTGGAGAGTAAAATGAGCAAGGTTGACTTCAGCCATGAGCAATGGATGACATGCATAAAAACAGAAGATTGATGAGCCAGATGCAAGCACAAGTAAATATCCACCAAGAGAAGCAGTGACCGTGAAAAGAAGATTAGAAGTAAAACAGAGGATAATAAATAATGGAATGCATTTTCTACCCTTAACATGTACCAGTTCAGGTTGCCATTTAACCATTTAGAAAGTATGTCATCACTTCTAGAAAACACTACAAAGAAAAAAATCGGTATAATATGGTGTGGAGATTTGAATGTGAAGATGGAAGACTGGGGACGAAACTAAAAAGCTATGTGACACTCATACAACCTTGGATGGCGCCCATCCTGAACCTCCGCTTCACTGCCTTCACTTGCAGACAAAAAAAAACAACACAGGATCTTCTTTGAAAAACAGGAACATGAATCGGCTTGTTATATCTTACATGTGGTGTGGGAACATTTGAAGTATGAAGTAATCATAAGAATTGAAAGTGATCATAAAATACTTGCAGGGACATCTAGAGTTTGGCAGCCAGCTGCCGAATGGCTGGGAAGATGGAGTCCCTGGCTCAGCCATTCAATCCACTACTTAATACCAAATATAGAGATTTTTGCCAGGTCTGCCTTTTTTTCCAAACGTAGCTCACACCTTCATGAAGGGCTGGTGTGCCTTGCTGTGGATTTACAGTGGACCAATTTCTGAAAATAGACCGCCAAAGAAGTGGGTTTTCTCTGGAAAATAACTAACACCCTTGATGTGTTGTGAGTTTTCTCATCGCATGAGGCAGGCATTTGAAAATGTTTCTGGACCATTGCTGCCATGGGGTGTATGGGGCACCTGGACAGGAAAAAGCTGGTGAATACGGTGTTCCAGGGGCCATCCAGATTAGGGTAGCCTCTACAACAATGTGTACACTGAAGGCTGAGCCAGTGGTGATCTGCTGTCAGGAAATATGACCTCCTATGTAGTCTGTAGAAGGAGGAGTTGCAAGTGGTAGGTGAGCTTGACAGCGTCTAATTTTTTACTGATGCGCTGTTACCACTCAACCTTAAATCAAGACCTAAATATGTTGTGGAGAGCAGAAGAGACAGATCCACAGGAGTTTTTTTTGCAGGAAACTGCCAAGCTAAAAGTAAGGTGCAACAGATCACTAAGTGACAATCAAGACATTTTAAAATGTGTAAAAAATGTAGAGAAAAACACTTAGAATTGCCTAGGATTGTTCCTTGTAAGTATGTGAAATTACTTTGGTGACCTCAACCCTGCTCATGTGGATGTGGCAGGTCTGCTTTAGTTACAGTGGAACAATGGACTGACTTTCCTGGAACAAACGCACAGAAAGAATAAAAATAGGTCCTCGGACTTTCCTAGATTTGACCAAATTTAAGACCCTCTTTTTCCAGAAACATGTAGTTTCTTTTATCAGGGAAACCTTACTTTACACAAACAAAGAGGAGCATACTACTTCAAACATGGCAAGGGAATTCAGATTTTCACAGACTTAAATTTATCTGGTATTGCTATAAAACTTACATACAATTCAAAATCCTTTAAAAATCTACATTCTCCCCAAATTCAGACTGAAGTGAAAAAAACGCATCTTACTGGTGTGTTCAGTGTGTGGACAAGGGAATTCATCAGAGGTGACCCATAGAGAAAGTATGCAACGCTTCTGAGATGTCAGACTGAAATCTACACATCAACTTGACGAAGAAAGTCACATATAGAGTTCATGAAAATGGAGCAATAAAAAAATAACAAAAGTATAGGAACATCTCTGGAAAAGAACTACTTGTAGGTGGTGCTGCAGATTTGAATTGATTTCAGAGAATCCAGAAACTTAAAAATAAAACAGTTAAAGATCGTGCATGAAGAAATAGAGCTGCAGATTTAGAGTAAAATGCTTAACTTAACGTACCAAGTGATCCTGAGCACAAAGTATGGAGATAAAAATTTAGATCTTGGCAGACGGGTTACTCCATCACAACCGTGACTGATATCCTGTCCACCAAAATATAAATACCATTATATCCTATTGGATTTAAATTTCAGCAGACTAAATATCCATAAACGATGTGACGGAGTTAGCTGTCCACCAAGATCTAGATCACGTCCAAAGTATTGTACAGTAAGATTGAGCCTGCAGCAGGCTTTGAGTGTTAAAATCATCGCTGAGTGCTTTCCTCTCAGTGAGGGAGTTGTTTAGCCTGTATTACAACTAGGCATCATAATTAGGGCTCCCGGTTCTATGGTATTTTGTTTTTACATTTCCGTCTGTATTTATCCATATTTATTTTTTGCCTACTTTATCTGCATTTATCCATATTTATTTTGGGATTTGTGGAAAAATTAAGCTGAAATTAGTCTATTTCCACGCTTATTTAACCGGTAAATATGCACTCATGCTTGAATGCCTACCAGAATTCAATGTTTTGAACACCCACAGAAGATTAATTAAGGCGCTTGGAGGAAAATATGCAAAATTCAGTATCAACCTTGTGCATATCTACTGCTGTTAAAGACTCTTTACTAAAATTCCTTCCTTTTTTAGCCCCCTTGCCTATATATCCACACAGCCATGGCCTGGCAGTCATAGCAGACAGTATTGAGAATTACTCAAGAAGCAACCCAATTTCCGTTTTATCCACATTTAAAAATAAATACAGACAAGAAAATAAATGTTTTCTGTCTGTATTTATCTGTAAAAATCAGTAACAATTGAAACCAGGGAGCCTTAATCATAATACAAGGAGGTTCCCCAATGATGAATCATGCCACCTCCGGTGGGTGAGGGAAACTATCCTATGAAAATATGCATACTAGGTAGGTGAGTTTTCACCAGCTAGGCTTAAATTATATAGACTGGAGGGTTCAAATTGTGTTTGGGTATTGGAGTCAGGGGAGTAAACCCTCGCTTGTCTTTAAATTTCCTCTAGTCCCCTTTCTGAGACTCATGTGAGTGTTAAAGGCCAACGGACTTCAGAAATATAAGAATGATCGTAAACAGGTGTATCTTTCATTATCATTGTCACAAAACCTCCTACATTTATTTGGATTAGTTTACATGAATTATAGTTATATAGGAATCCAAGGAAACAGCCATTCATGCTGAGTCAGTGGTAATGGGGTCTTTCATTTGAATGTTCAAGTACATGTAATTGGCGGTCGTTCATGTGGTAAGGCGTTGCAAATCTTGGTAAAGCGCAGGGGCACACTAATTTGTCTGTGCATCTCTCCGATCTGTTCGTGCCAATTAAAATGTCCCTTATATGTTTTAACAGTTAGTGTTATGTTCCACGCAGAGTTCAATTCAAGTAAACTAACCCCAGCTTGCAAGGCACCTCCTCTTAGAATTTTGTTGAACTTGAGGCTTACGTCCCGGTGGCTACCCAGATACCGCTCTTTAATAGTGAACACCCAAGTATCAGGCATCCTGTTTGTGGTTGCTGTTTTCTAACATGTGCTGCCCTTTGCAGATAGTGGACAGTTTAGTTACTCTCCCACTGCTGTTTGTGAGGCTGTAACCCCAGACATACCCTGTCACCCCAGACATCTTTGGAAGTAAGGATGTGAATGGGGTCACCTACAGAGAGCCCCTACAGCAATAAGTTACAGCAGCAGTTACACAAGACAACTGCAACCCACAAAATATATATATATTAGTAATGATATCCAAATATAATTATTTAGGAAAAATGGCATGTCTCGTTTAATGATAGCATATAATAATACATACAATGAAACAAAAATGAATTCACATTCTAAATAAAAAATATAATTCTAAAACTAAACCCCTCTTTTCCACAATACTTAAAAACATAAGTAATACAGGAACAACTTTTATTATAAACTCCATTATGTATTCAAACAAATAATTCAGTATGAGTAGCCTAATGTGGGCTTTTGTTACATTTTTTCTAGAATCAATGTGTGCTCTAGTTTGTAGAAGAGAGAATGTAAAAAGGATATGCTGGTTTTATTTATCAATCTCTAGTTCACACAAGCTAGTTCATCTTCAAGCAAATTGTCAGTCAATGTTTCTGCTACCTGGCACAGCTGTATTTGGAGAATTTGCACTAAATTATTGGCACGGCTTTACCGGCGACCAACATGGCCAGGTGAATGAGAAGCTTCTCCGACTGGGGAATAACAATAGCGAGTGAACAACAGCATGAGCGCGGGCCGGAAGTGGAGCCTAGCAGAAACTAAAGCGGAATGGCGGCAAGGCAGCAATACAGCATTGCGGAGCAGTCGGACAGTGCGTTTTCAGCTCTGGAGTCCTGTAAATAGCCAGGCTGGCATCAAACAAATTGGCAGCTGCCGCTCTGTAATGCTGATGTGCCCTCGGGCTGGCAGCATCTCAAACCTTGAGAATAGGCTCAGCGAGGACGGGGCTGCAGAGGGAACCTGCAGCCGATGGAAGCTGTGACTACCCGCTAGATGGAGCAGAGACAAGGGTTGTGCTGGGCGATGGTGGCAGCAGAGGAGGTAGCCCGTGCAGTAGGGGCTGTGCCTGGGACCACACCTCCCCCTTGGGCACCTACCCTGATACGACGTTGAAAGCCCTTTGGCTGATCAGAGACCAAGAGGGAAAGAGAAGTCCTACCTCGCTGCAGAGGGTGTATAGAGAAGAGCTGTGCGCCTCAGATCATGTCAGACCAGATGTGAAAAATACATGAGGGCCACAGTACAATGGCCTGTAGAGACTGCATGTGCCCTGAAGGTGGCTTGTCTTGAGGGCAGAGATGTGAGGAGGACAATGCAGAGATTGAGGTGTCCTCCTGAACAACAACAACTGCAAAAGGAGATACAGATGATGTGTACCCATGGGGGGCTCTGAAGAGCCTGCGAACCAGCCCCCTAAGCTGGCACAGGTGAATTGGGAGGTCCTGTGCCTTCACTGCTGGAGATGCAATGAGGATGCATGTGCCTCTAGGGAGATGGATCTCGGCTTCCCAGGAGGATTATGAATGCTAAAGCCTTCCACATAGGGCACCCTGATACGATATCACAAAGAGGCACGGGCGGCCCAGCCATCTAAAGACAAAATGGACACGCTGGGGTGCAGCTTGCTGACCCAGTACTACGCTGGGTCAGATCCACAACTGTGCGACAGTATAGGGAAAACAAATGACCCAAAACATCAACCGCTAGCATTTGAGGCTAAACAGGCTAGCCGGGTGCACGGCCAAAATCAGGGATGAAGAGGAAACTCTGGCGGCAGCAACTGTAGACACTGATCTGATACTACTACTACTGATACAACTACTCACAAGTAGGCAGCAGAGCCTCCAGTCCATAGACCAGAAGATGGATGCCATGAATTATTGAATTGACAAAATAATCATGACATAAGACAAACAAGACTCTCAGCTTCTAACCAGCACAACAAAAAATAAATAAATCTCAACATGTAAAAGGTCCTTGCACTTATTAAAAATAAAAAATGAGGATCTGGAGGCCAGATTGTGGAGAAATGATTTGTGTATCCTGGGGTTGGCACAGACGACCAATATTAGCAAGATAGAAACAACTGACCACACTGCTTGATGCTGAACACTTTTCGCCACTGTTTGTGGTTAAATAGGCTCAGACCCTGGCTGTGCGACCATGACCACAGAGAGCCCACCAAAACCCAATATAGCCAGATTTCTGAAATTTTGAGATCTGAACCGAGCGATTCAACTCCTGATGGAGAAGGGGATCTCCAACATGAAGGAAGCAAAATATCTCTTTACCCTGACTTTACGCCTGCAGTGCATGAGGCCGCAGGGCATTTGTGGCAAAAAAAAGAAATTGTTACAGCAGAACATGCCCTATGCTATACTGTATCTTGCATGGCTAAAGACTATGCACCACCAAAAAACAATGATCTTTACCAACCCGCAGCATGTCTCTGACTTCCTGAAGTTAATACAAGCAGAGAAAGCTGGAAGAAAATCAGCCAAAGGAGAGGCTTGATGATGAGAAATGGATAAAGACATAGAGTGAACTATTTAGTACTGTCAGGTCATAAGACACTGGTGACCTCTGGTTGATAGACGCTGTGGCCTCGACTGAGGGCCCACGTGCGATAACATGTGGCCCTGGTAGGACAATACTTGCAGTAACCTTTATAAGAGGACCAAACCCCTCAGTTGGTAAACTCTGCACTATTTGATTCTTTTCCCCTTTATTTTTGACTAACTTTGCCATCTATTCTATGCTACTTATGATTCAGTTGAGGGTATGTTGGTTTGTAAGGTAGGGATGGATATTTAGTTTCACCAGCAAGTACGGATGCTGATGTGGGAGGCGAGTGAGGAGAGTGGAATGGTCCACGCAGATCACATCACATTCAGCATAAACGTCCAGTGGGGCCCGAAAATAACCAGAGAAGACACAACACCATAAACACCTCGAACACCTTTAGCCTATGACCCAGACTCAGAAAGGTAAACTGACACTGACGTACATCACATGGAACGTATGCTGCTTCATCACTCCTAGAAAGAAACAGAAGGTGATAGCATATTTGTAACACATTTCTAAGAGACTCTTCCGCTAAGTTAGCAAGGTACATAGCTATACACTCGGTGGGTGGGACAAAGGTAAATGACCTCATACTCAGCATATGGTAGTTGTGTGATAATACTTGTCAGACGGGGTGTCACATTTGAAATGCTACACTTCTGTGCAGACGGGGATGACTGTAATGGTATAGTGCAGGGCCGACTCTTTGGCACACACATTACGATGATCAATACGTATGGTCCCAATGGGATTTCAATGCACAGCTGAACCCACATTATGACACCTCACACCCTGGTGGCGAGAGGCATATACGCAACCAGAGAGCACTACGCAGTATGATAGAGGATAATGACTTGGTGGACATTATGAGAATTAGACACCCAGCTCACCAGCAAGGAACATACTACTGGGCACCAATAACATGTTGTCTCTGCTAAATTACTGACATATCACACGGTAGGTTAGCACGTGGATTCACTAGGTCACCCAGCGGGTACGCATGCAGTCTAACAACTCTCTGGTGCTGCTAAAGTTTGGAATCCCAAAAACCACAGTTGATGTACAGAATGCAGAACAATGTCATACATTCACCTCAGTACAGAGATCTGGGCCTAAATCCACCGTTTTTGTGCACTCCACACCACCCCAGTTCAGACATGGCCATATGCAAATCAGTCTGACCCTGTGCCTCATGGGAACAGTCCAGCCCGAACTGCCAAGCCATGCCTTCCTTGGACCAAAAACAAGCTTCCGAGGACCGGTTTCTGGCATTGCAGCCGTCCGGAAGGCATGGCTTGGCAGTTCGGGCTGGACTGCTCCCATGAGGCACAGGGTCAGAGTGATTTGCATATGGCCATGTCTGAACTGGGGTGGTGTGGAGAGTAGGCATGGGCGGAAAATCCGTTCCGCTCGCGGATTTTGCGGATTTTCGGGAAATCCGCAATCCGCGAGATTTGCGAATTTCCTGCAAAATCCGCAAATCCGCGAGCAGCGGATTTTGCTCGCACTGCTCGCACTGTTCGCGTGAGTTCGCGCCCCGCGAATAAGTGCGAAATTGCAGAAATACGATCTAAGCAAAACTGAAAGTAACTACTTGCCAGGTTCAAAAGTTCAGGCACATCATTAGTAGCCATTTCCTGTAGTGCTTCCTGAGGGGCCCCTCCAGAGTTCAGTTGCCAGTTGAAACTATTATGTGACCCTGCTCTGAACCTCAGAATAGTTACACATATGCCACAAAGGTCATGAATTACAGCTAAGGGAGACAAGCAGGAGCCAGGCTGGAAGTTAAAATCCATTAATCAGCCCCTAATTCATTATTGTCAGTTGGGGCAGAGCAGGTGTTGTAACTAATTTTGCAACAATGAAAGCACTTAGCAAGTGCAAAAGATCACTAATCAGGGCGCACTAAGGAAGCAGGTGCCAGCTAAAAAAATATTCTGTGACACATTAATCAGCCCCAAATTAATTCAGGTCACTTGAGGCAGGGAAGGTGTGCTTTGCTTTGCCGAAAATAATGTACACTGGACAACCAGAGGGTGTGGTGATGAAACAGAGGGTGGCATGGGTGGGCCAGAGGGTGGCATGAGTAGTCAGAGAGTGGCAGTGGTGACAGAGAGTGGCAGTGATGAAGAAGAGTGTCCCAAACAGGTTGGACACGTAGAAACAACAAGTTCGCAAAACTTGCGACCCGACAGGTAAGTTCGCTAATTGCGAAATTGTAAAAACCCTCGCGAACTGGCAGAAACACGGGCGAACACAAAAAAAAAAAAAATTCGCGGGAATTCGCGGATTTTGCGGATTGCGAGTTCGCAAATTCGCGGATTGCCAATCCGCAAAATCCGCTCATGCCTAGTGGAGAGCAAAAAACGATGGATTTAGGCCCAGATCTCTGTACTGGGGTGAATGTATGACATTGTTCTGCATTCTGTCCATCAACTGTGGTTTTTGCATTCGTCACCCCGAGTGGGATGGGTATGCTCAGACGTGAGTCCCATGCTCTCCCCACCACTGGATTCAAGCAAGCCGGGCTGAAGACTGCTGGAATGCCAGAAACCGGTCCTCAGAAGCTTGTTTCCGGTCCAGGGAAGGCATGGCTTTGCAGTTCGGGCTGGACTGTTCCCATGAGGCACAGGGTCAGACTGATTTGCATATGGCCATGTCTGAACTGGGGTGGTGTGGAGTGCAAAAAAACGATGGATTTAGGCCCAGATCTCTGTACTGGGGTGAATGTATGACATTGTTCTGCATTCTGTCCATCAACTGTGGTTTTTGCATTTGTCACCCCGAGTGGGATGGGTATGCTCAGACGTGAGTCCCATGCTCTCCCCACCACTGGATTCAAGCAAGCCGGGCTGAAGACAGTTGGAATGCCAGAAACCGATCCTCGGAAGCTTGTTTCCGGTCCAGGGAAGGCATGGCTTAGCAGTTCGGGCTGGACTGTTGTGGAGAAGTGTGGCTCACTGGTTAGAGCAGGCAGACCCTGAAGCAGAGGTCAGACCCGGGACCAGGGTTTGATTCCCGACGCGGCAGGGTGTTGAGCTCAAATGTCCACGGACTCGATAATTCTCGCTTCGGTGCCTGACCTAATCATGGGTTCACACTCTGCAACTCTGGGCATTAAGCTTGCTTAATCTCCACAACGGCCCCCTGCGGCGGGATGCCTGGCTTTCACCTTGGGGATGCCCTGTAGGGACTATCTGACAGGGAAAAACCAGGACGGGTTCCCAAGGCAAGCGCGGAGATACCCCTTCGGGGGTCGATTCTGGCGCTATATAAGAAATACAATAATAATAATAATAAACTGTTCCCATGAGGCACAGGGTCAGACTGATTTGCATATGGCCATGTCTGAACTGGGGTGGTGTGGAGTGCAAAAAACCGATGGATTTAGGCCCAGATCTCTGTACTGGGGTGAATGTATGACATTGTTCTGCATTCTGTCCATCAACTGTGGTTTTTGCATTTGAATCCCAGAGACGCGAGCAGCACGGGCTCTGTGGCGACTATCCTCTATAGCCTTCTTTGACGACATGTTTGGAGAAGAAATAAGAGCCGACATAACACAGTACTTTGAGGCAAATCAGGAGTCGGTGGAGAAACAGTCCACCCAGTGGAAGGCATTCAAGGTGGTGACACACGGTCACTGTGTGGTCAAGCAGCATGGGTTTATAAAAATGCTGCAGGACTATCTCCTTAGACTGGAGGGGGAAGTTAAACAACTTGAATCCAAGCTCACTAAGGGGGGGATTATGACCCCACTAGAGAGCTCAGAAGGCAAAAGATATCATAATACAATGACACTGCCAAGAGCGAATTCACATATTTGGGCAAATACACCATAGCCAGGGCATACGGGGAAGGAGAGAGACCAGGGAATTCAGTGATTAAGAAAGCATGGGTGGTAAATGCAATCGCTGCTGTTGCCATGAAGGCAGGAGCGGTCCTACACGAAAAGGAGGAGATTGTTAATGAAATAATAAAGTTATATGGCTCTTGCTGCTGTACCACTGAAGCTGCAAACAAAACAGGTGATGGACCGAATGTGGATCAATGTCACACATTCATCCCAGTCAAAAGATCTGGGCCCATATCCATCGTTTTTTTGCACTCCACACAACCCTGGGTTAGACAATGGCGATATGCAAATCAGCTCTGACCCTGTGCCCCATGGGAACAGTCCAGTCCGAACTACAAAAGCCATGTCCTTCCCAGAACGGAATCAAGCATCCGAGGACCGGACCGGTTTCGAGGTAACACCTCTCATCAGCCCGGCTAGCTAGACTCCAGTGGTGTGGAGTGCCTGGGACCCACGTCTGAGCATCCCCTGCGCACTTATGGCGGCAATTGCAAACAAAACAGGTGATGGACCGAATGTGGATCAATGTCACACATTCATCCCAGTCAAAAGATCTGGGCCCAAATCCATCGTTTTTTTGCACTCCACACCACCCTGGGTTAGACAATGGCGATATGCAAATCAGCTCTGACCCTGTGCCCCATGGGAACAGTCCAGTCCGAACTACAAAAGCCATGTCCTTCCCAGAATTGAATCAAGCATCCGAGGACCGGACCGGTTTCGAGGTAACACCTCTCATCAGCCCGGCTAGCTTGACTCCAGTGGTGTGGAGTGCCTGGGACCCACGTCTGAGCATCCCCTGCGCACTTATGGCGGCAATTGCAAACAAAACAGGTGATGGACCGAATGTGGATCAATGTCACACATTCATCCCAGTCAAAAGATCTGGGCCCAAATCCATCGTTTTTTTGCACTCCACACCACCCTGGGTTAGACAATGGCGATATGCAAATCAGCTCTGACCCTGTGCCCCATGGGAACAGTCCAGTCCGAACTACAAAAGCCATGTCCTTCCCAGAACGGAATCAAGCATCCGAGGACCGGACCGGTTTCGAGGTAACACCTCTCATCAGCCCGGCTAGCTTGACTCCAGTGGTGTGGAGTGCCTGGGACCCACGTCTGAGCATCCCCTGCGCACTTATGGCGGCAATTGCAAACAAAACAGGTGATGGACCGAATGTGGATCAATGTCACACATTCATCCCAGTCAAAAGATCTGGGCCCAAATCCATCGTTTTTTTGCACTCCACACCACCCTGGGTTAGACAATGGCGATATGCAAATCAGCTCTGACCCTGTGCCCCATGGGAACAGTCCAGTCCGAACTACAAAAGCCATGTCCTTCCCAGAACGGAATCAAGCATCCGAGGACCGGACCGGTTTCGAGGTAACACCTCTCATCAGCCCGGCTAGCTTGACTCCAGTGGTGTGGAGTGCCTGGGACCCACGTCTGAGCATCCCCTGCGCACTTATGGCGGCAATTGCAAACAAAACAGGTGATGGACCGAATGTGGATCAATGTCACACATTCATCCCAGTCAAAAGATCTGGGCCCAAATCCATCGTTTTTTTGCACTCCACACCACCCTGGGTTAGACAATGGCGATATGCAAATCTGCTCTGACCCTGTGCCCCATGGGAACAGTCCAGTCCGAACTACAAAAGCCATGTCCTTCCCAGAACGGAATCAAGCATCCGAGGACCGGACCGGTTTCGAGGTAACACCTCTCATCAGCCCGGCTGATGGATTTGGGCCCAGATCTTTTGACTGGGGGAATGTGTGACATGTTATGTTATGTTATGTTATTAAAAATGTATAAAGCGCACATACGCCCGAAGGCTTCTTGGCGCTGGAAAGAGATAAAAAACATAACAAGGGGTGAGTCTGCAGGAATCTTTATTTCAAGTAAGCCTGTGTGAAGAGGTGAGTCTTAAATGCCTTTCTAAATGCAAGGAAGTCCCTACTCTGTCTGAGGGCTAGTGGCAGAGAGTTCCATAGGGTAGCTGCTAAGAAGTGGAAACTGCTGCCACCTTGTCGTTTTTTCTTAAAGCATGGTACTTCAAGTAGGTCTTTGTGGGCTGATCTCAGGTTGCGTGAGGGAACATATCTTCTAATCAGCTGCCTGATGAATAGAGGTCCCTTGCCTTGCAAAGCCTTAAAGATGATGCACCCAGCTTTGAATTCGGCTCTTTGAGCCACGGGTAGCCAATGCAGGGTCTCTAGGCCTGATTTGATCGATTCCCATTTGGGTACATTGAAGATCAGCCTGGCGGCCTGATTCTGCAAGTACTGCAGTCTTCTAAGTTGTCCTACAGGTAGGCCAAGGTATAGACTGTTTGAGAAGTCGATGTGGGAGAGGACTAGAGCCATGACCACCTGAATTAAGGCGGAAGGAGTGAGGAAATGGGCGATTTTCCTAATTTTCCTCAATTGGAAAAATCCAGAGGAAACCACGGTTCCAATTTGGGATTTTAGCGAGAGGTCCTCATTGATGGTTATCCCCAGACTTTTTACAGTCAGAGATTTCTTAGGGGGGAGGCCCATATCAGCAGGCCAGAAGTTAGGGCTCCAACTGATTTCGCTCTTGCCGGGCAGGATCAACTCAGTTTTCCCTGGGTTTAATTTAAGGTGATCCACATTCGGTCCATCACTTGTTGTTTTTGCAATTGCCGCCCTAAGTGCGCTGGGGATGCCCAGACGTGGGTCCCAGGCACTCCACACCACTTGGAGTCAAGCTAGCCGGGCTGATGAGAGGTGTTACCTCGAAACCGGTCCGGTCCTCGGATGCTTGATTCCGTTCTGGGAAGGACATGGCTTTTGTAGTTCGGACTGGACTGTTCCCATGGGGCAACAGGGTCAGAGCTGATTTGCATATCGCCATTGTCTAACCCAGGGTGGTGTGGAGTGCAAAAAAACTATGGATTTGGGGCCAGATCTTTTGACTGGGGGAATGTGTGACATTGATCCACATTCGGTCCATCACTTGTTGTTTTTGCAAGTACCACTGAAGCTGGCATGCACAAATACATGAAGAACACTGCCATCACGTTGTTGGGGAATACACAGAAAGATTTCCTGGCATGGCCCAGGGCACTAGTGGTCAGGGATGATATACAAAGCCTACAAAATGGAAATCCCCCAACTCAGATGGCTTCCACCCTGACTTCTACAAGACATATATTGAACTGGAGAAGTGTGGCTCTCTGGTTAGAGCAGGCAGACCCTGAAGCAGAGGTCAGACCCGGGACCAGGGTTCAATTCCCGACGCGGCAGGGTCTTGAGCTCAAAATGTCCACGGACTCGATAATTCTCGCTTCGGTGCCTGACCTAATCATGGGTTCACACTCTGCAACTCCGGGCATTAAGCTTGCTTAATCTCCACAACGGCCCCCCCACGGGGGGATGCCTGGCTTTCACCTTGGGGATGCCCTGTAGGGGCTATCTCACAGGGAAAAGCCAGGATGGGTTCCCAAGGCAAGCGCCAAGATACCTCCCCGGTGATTCGAGCGCTATATAAGAACATACAAAAAAAACACACAAAAAACTGCTGGCCGCATTTAAAGAGGCAATCACACTAGGGCAGTGGTTCCCAAACTTTTTCAACCCACGGCTCCCTTGACGTATTAGCCCTCGGCCGCGGCTCCCCACTATGTTACACATTTTTTTTAGGGTGTGGGATGTAAGCCCGGTCTCAGGAGTGCGTAGTCCCAGAAAGTGCACAATCGTGACTGCAATGTTTTGATTTAGGTCCACTGAACAGTCCTTAAAGGGTTACAAAGAACAGCACCTCTTTCTTTCCATGAACAAATTAAAGGGGATTGGAGTAGCTTGACCAAGGCTGGAGACAAGCTGAAGAAACCTGCAATACTGTCAGAGAGAATACTCTCAAAATGAGACAGAGTGGGGGCCACCGGTAGACCAGACCGATACCTCTGCACCCAGAAGGCGTAACTGGCACTTGTAGCAGAGTGTGAACTACAAACCAGTGTAATTTAGACATTAAAGTGGTTTGGAGTTTATTTAAATTGTGCCTAGGACATCATTACTTTTATTGGCAGGAAGCAGTGGAACCCCAAACCCACTTCGGTCAATGAATAACACACTCAAAATAGCTATAAAAACATGAAAAGTACGTTAAAATGTTTATTTTAAAATCCTAGTCAAGTGCATAAAATATGAACTGTAACAATACAGAATGCATTCACAATAGCATGTAATAATCAGCAAAAACACTAATTTCTAACATTTTTTGTGAGTTCTAGGCATGGGCGGAAAATCCGTTTCGATCGCGGATTTTGCGGATTTTCGGTAAATTCGCAATCCGCGAGATTCGCGAATCTCCCGCAAAATCCGCAAATCCGCGAGCAGCGGATTTTGCTCGCACTGCTCGCACTGTTCGCGTGAGTTCGCGGCTTCCCAGTACAACTTCGCGCCCGCGAATAAGTGCAAAATTGCAGAAATACGATCTAATCAAAACTGAAACTACTTACCAGGTTCAAAAGTTCAGGCTCATCATTAGTAGCCATTTCCTGTAGTGCTTGCTGAGGGGCCCCTCCAGAGTTCAGTTGCCAGTTGCAACTATTATGTGACCCTGCTCTGAACCTCAGAATAGTTACACATATGCCACAAAGGTCCTGAATTACAGCTAAGGGAGACAAGCAGGAGCCAGGCTGGCAGTTCAAATCCATTAATCAGCCCCTAATTCATTATTGTCAGTTGGGGCAGGGCAGGTGTTGTAACTAATTTTGCAACAATGAAAGCACTTAGCAAGTGCAAAAGTTCACTAATCAGGAAGCACTAAGGAAGCAGGTGCCAGCTAAAAAAATATTCTGTGACACATTAATCAGCCCCAAATTAATTCAGGTCACTTGAGGCAGGGAAGGTGTGCTTGCGTTGCCACAATAATGTACACTGACTGGACAACCAGAGGGTGCTGTGATGAAACAGAGGGTGGCATGGGTGGGCCAGAGGGTGGCATGAGTAGTCAGAGAGTGGCAGTGGTGACAGAGAGTGGCAGTGATGAAGAAGAGTGTCCCAAACAGGCTGGACACGTAGAAACAACAAGTTCGCGAAACTTGCGACCCGACAGGTAAGTTCGCAAATTGCGAAATTGTAAAAACCCTCGCGAACTGGCAGAAACACGGGCGAACACACAAAAAAAAAAAATTCGCGGGAATTCGCGGATTTTGCGGATTGCGAGTTCGCAAATCCGCAAAATTCGCGAACGCGAGATCCGCAAAATTCGCCCATGCTTAGTGAGTTCCAAACATCCTAAAAGTCTAAAGCTATTTCTAGGCACTATGCTAAGTTTTAGCTGCAACGGTAAACAGCATGTCTATTGTCAGAGTTTATTAGGATAGATCGCACAGCACATCTGTTTTTATTAGGAAATAGCAACTCAGTAATTCTTTATCACGGCTTTGCCCGGGAATGAAAAGCGGTGCTTAGCTGAAGAGTGCAGTGTTCCCAGCGACTTCTCCGACTAGCCTGGTTGCCGTTGCAAAGCCTTGTGACCTCTGGCTTAGTCCTGGTGTGAACCCAAGGTCAGATACCTAACTTTTTATAGTATGTGATCGGCGATCTTACAGTACTTGCAAACATTAAAGTATCAAGTCTAAAAAAACGTGGTGATAAATGCATCATCTGGATTCACATATTGATTATATGCTCCCATAATCATAAGCAATAACAACATTTCAGCTAATACAGCAAGAGTCCATGATGTTATGGCAGCATCCATAACTGAAAACAATAAAGACATATCAGCCTTTATAATCAGCAGACATGAAGCCAGCATTTCTGCATGTATCTAAAAACTATACACTTTCTAAAAAACAATCAAAGTCTTTGAAAGCAAGTCCTCTCTGTTGGTGAAAGAAAGAGAAATTTGCTTGCAGCTCCAGCTTCTCCTGGTGCCCTTTATTTTCTGTACTTTTGGCTGTGCCTCAGAATATTCATCCTGTTCTGCATCGAGCCCGGAGGCCTCTAACACCTGAAACTTGCGGTCATAGAAATAAAAAGAGGACCGCACGAACACGGTCCTCGGAGGTGAACGTCTTTCACGGTCCAGTGGTTCCCAAATTCACAAACTGTGCTTCGTGCACGGCGCCCCTGGCTGGTTTTGACGGCGCACCTGGGTGCCGCGGCGCACAGATTGGGAACCACTGCACTAGGGCCTCTGCCGCCCACGATGGGAGAGCTTTCATATTACAGCAGTCAAGATCCTGTAGCACTCCCTTCTTTGTTTCACTAATTGGTTCCTTTGAATTTTAATCCGGTTTAGCGTGCATCACCCTTGCGTGTTCCATTCCATGGTCACGCATTACACATAATCTAAAAGATCCATGTCCCGCACCTTTGCAGTTCATATAGAGTTGCAACTCTATATGAACTGCAAAGGTGCGGGACATGGATCTTTTAGAGCTTTCATATTAACCATTCTGAAACCCTCTAAACCCACAGACAGTTGCAATTCATATAGCTCACTGTCACTCATTAATTTCGATACCAAGATCATAGCCAAGGTAATTGTAAATCGACTCCTACCTTTCAAGCCACTGATGTTATTTCCAGACCTAGCTGGACTCATTCCATGAACGTCTATCGCCCACAAAGTGCGGACCCTTTTTGCAGCAACACACCAGATAGACCCTACAGCCAAAGCGGCTGCAGTGTTCCTGGATGCTATAAAGGCATTTTGATTTTCCTGGGTGGCCATACATATTTGTAATCTTGTCCCGGATGGGCCTACCCATCCCTTCCTGGCCTGGATACGACTGCTGTATGAAGGTCCAACGGGGAAACTGCTAATTTATGGACAACTCTCAGGCACTATCCAGTATTCAAATTCTGATTTTCACACCTTCCATCCTGCATAAGTCTCTAACATGCCTCAAGCAGGTCTACAGCCTCACTGGGAAAAGTTTTGCTGGGTAGTGAGAAATGGGGTCTCACTGGAGCAACATGGTCACAAGGGTCAAAAGCCTGGCTACTGGCATCTAGTGGGGTTAGCCCAACCATGCTTAACATGGCACACTCGCCGTCTTGTTACCACTTGTGGACCAGTGGGAAAGCAGCATCACTGGCCAGCCTCCTGGAACACTGCATGGGATCTTTGAATGCCATAGTAGGAGGAAAGATATTTGCATCCAAGCTCAGCATTGCACAACATCTGTGCGGGTGTGGTTGTGTACTACAAAAATGTGAAGTCACTGACAAGCACACCACATACCCAAGACAAACCCAACTGCACAGCATGGATATTTCTAATGTGCAGTCTTCGACAGACTGGCATTTTACCACAAGACCAGCCTACTAAAAAGACTTACACATTGATAACTCACAGATGGAAGTTAGCAGTCAGGGCGAAAGACCTGGCGAATGAGAATGAGAATGATAGTAAACTACCACCTAAGAACCATCAAAACAAAACAAACCAGAATACACGCTACAGTAATGTGGACATACTTATTTAAGATTAGAGAGAACAATTAAACTTGGGCCATGAACACATAAGTAGGAATTGAGGGTGAGAATGTCAAGACCTCATGCTACATAGGATAACTATACTTGTGAGCTAATCGACCACCAGACTTTGAAACTCCAAATAGTGCAATAGGGCATTGGAATAAGTGGATGTTGTGCTTCATAAACTGACCGTAAAATGATGCAGGAAATACAATACTGGTCTTCTTTTCCCTCTTTTATTTCTAACCCTAATCCTGGTGTAATTTATGCATGTATTTAAATAGATCTAACTGAGATACATGCAGCTGAGGCAGGAATACCGAAGAGGCTGCACTTGGACAAACAAATGAACAGGCATTTATTGTTGGACTTGCACCACTAGAGTCAGCACATTGACAGGAGTATTTCTAGAGGGCTTAAGTTAGCCGTAGGAGGGTATGAACATGACCTGGTGCAAGGCATGATCTTACATTCAATTGGTGTAGACGTGATTTTATATTCACTTAGACTCAGGTGGCTTGTTACAGAGCAATGAATTAATAATGGTTGTCCAAACAAGACAGTTGTTCTGTAGCCCAGTTCAGTGGGCAAGGTGTCTACTGGAGACCTCTCTGGCTTGTGGTATTTGTCTTCCACTTCGGGGGTTTCCTTTGGTCTGTCCAAGAAGTCCTTTGATTCCTGGTCGGCGTGCTTCCCTTGTTAGGTTTGTGGTGCGTACTGCTTAAAGATACCTTGGACTAAGGCACTGGGCGCTTTTATGAATGAAACTGCCCTGTGTAAGCTTCTTTCTGTTCAATGAGCACCTAGTTCCAGACATCCAGATCTGAAGTTATAGAGGCCACCCTGCACTACTCGCTACTGACCAGTAGCTGTGTACTGGGCCTGAGATGGAAGTTGGGCCTTCAGGCCTACTTTAACTGTAGGGGGTAGGCTAGTCAAGGATCTCATGGAAAATGGGGTGAAGGCGGAGTCAGATACATCACAACATAACTATTACACACACAATGATACAATGTCTAGTGATTGTTATTTCTCGGAAAGAAATAACACTTCAGTAAACTAACATTTTAGAAAGCGAAAAATGAATAACATTGTAGCGAGACTTACATTTTCGAATCCTAAAGTGCCGATTGATATTGCGAAACATAAGTTTTAGGAAGGATACCTTCTCTGCGAATCATTATCTGTTTCAAGGTATTGTTTTGCATTTGATTCGGAGGAACAACTCTCACAGGAACCAATGTGCCATTGTCAGGGTGGGACTGGGGAACCAAAAACAGCGCTGGGAAAATATCCCCTAACCAGCCTCACTCCTTTCGTCTCCTCACACAATCTGCCTCTTTCCACCCATCGATTCTCTTGCTGCTCCATAGCTCCTCTCTCACCTCTTGTCCCTCTCTGATTGCTTTTTTTCTACCTTCCCCCTCCCTTTTTTTAGGTCTCGGCTAGCGTTGCAGCGCATGCGCTGCACACTCGGCGAGACTTATAGTTAGAGAGGAGATTTCAGAAGGGAGCATCGCGTTTTCACTTAAAGTGAAAGTGAAAGCATGATGCAAATATTAACAAGCGGCTGCCTTCCCGCAATGGTGAGTGCTTGTTTAACAGGGTTTCAACATTTTCGCACATATCATGGCATACTATATGGCACTCCTTGTTTCAGATTTTCGTTGCACAGTAATAATAATAATGTTTGTTTAGAGGTCTGCTGCTCATTGGAAATATCTCAGCGGGGGTGCTAGTGAGCCAGGAATAAAAATGGCCTGTATTTGGTGTGCTCTTGCAGCCACTGCTTCAATAGTTGCGGTTTTGCCTTTTTCTCACCCCAGCCTTTCTCCCCTTCTTGACCGATGGTCTCCCGGAGCCTCTGTGATCAGCCCGGCCGGAGGTGGACCGGTTGTCGGGAAGCGGTGCACCAGAGAGCGACCAATGCTGTCCAGGGTCCTTATGTGAAGTGGCCTGTCGACAGAGGCTACAGGATTGGCTGTTTTCCGACCACGCCTGCTGGGGGTGAGTGCGCCTTTTCGCCACCATGATCAGCTTACTGTCGGTGCGGGTGCAGATCCGCAGCTAACCCCTGCTGGCTGCATAATTTAGAGTAGACCTCCTTCCACCAGCAGCCAAAGGGTTTAGAGTCGGCACAGCCCACCAGCCTGCTCCCTTCTACTAGGGCCTGATTGCGGCCAGCCGAGTCCTGTAACCGCTATCGGGCGAGCAAGCACCCACGCACAGGGGGGCCTTCTGGCTCGGTTGTTATCCTGAGCACAATATGTGAGTGCAATATACCCGCTCCCTTCCCAGCAGCAAGACACCAGGCGGTGATGGCCAGCCTGTGGTGTTTTATAAAGAGCATATCGATCGACTTGGCCGTCCATTTCTGGCTGTCTATCGGTTGGCAGTCTCTAAGGGGCTTCTCCACGCCTCCTTGCAGCACATGGTCATAACACTGATACCCAAAGTCGGGTAAGGACTCTGCCAGGTGTGCTTCTTATATGCCATTGCCCCTATTGAATTGTGATAACAAAATACTGGCTAAATTGTTAGCGCAGCGCCTGCACCCGCCGATGCATTTATTTGTGCCCCTTCAGTAGCCAGGCTTTATACCCAAGAGAAACACAGCTTTTCTTTTTAACCCCTTGTGTGCTTTGGACGGCGCCCGGCTGTCTGATGTCACGGTGGGCGTGTGCTGACGAAGGCCGGGAGGTGGCCGAATCCCGCCCACTCAAGAAAACCCCTGCACAGCATGAAAATTCACGCAGCGCAGAAAGGGTTAATTCTGTTTATTGACATTTTTGCGGTACAACAAATAAAAGCGCAATCAGCACAGAGAAGCCATTATAAGCAAAAGGGGTACAGAGCACAAGTGTACCGAGTAAGAACAGCCCATGGCAGGCATGCAAGAAGAAAGTATGAAGGAGGAAGTCACTGACGTGGTGACAAGGCGATGGCACACTCTGGTTGCAATAAGAGGGGGGAGGGATCCGTGTTGCGGCATAACTACGCCAAGAAAGGTGTTTAGTGCTTCAGGAATGGCGTCTGTGTTTGAGGTTCGTAGACTCGTAGGATTGGAAGCCCAGTTTCTGCAGTATGTTCGGCTCTTATATGGCACACCTTGCGCTAGGGTCCGTGTGAATGGCCATTCCTTGGAGATACTGCCCATTAATAGAGATACACCTCGAGGGTGCACCCTACCCCATTACGTGTTTGCTTAGCTATTTACATGAAATGTGGAGGACTAGTGTAGGTGATTGGCTCTTAATAGCGTTGCTATATGCAGATGACATAGTGCTGTATATTCAAAGACGGGACGATAAACTAGCTCTGGTTATTATCAGGTCCGGAGGCCACTCGGGGCTACACATTAACTGGGACAAGTCCAATGCATTTTCATTGTCTGACATCACAGACCCTATGTCCTCAAAGTTTTCTCTGGACTGGAGTACAGGGGGAGTGAAATATCTTAGTATTTCTGCGACACATGGCACTACAGAACTACTCAGTCGAAACCTCGGTGTAGCACTCGTAATGCTTAAGGCGCGGGTCCAACGGTGGTCCCACTTCCGCTATCCAGGTTAGGCCGAATCTCAATTACCAAGATAGTGGTGCTTCCAAATGTTTTATATTTATTCGCCAATATTCCAGTTTGAATACACGCAGTATTTTTCAAGCAGTTGCAGCAACCTATATGAAGTTTTGGTTTGTGGATGGATGTAGATGGCAACGCGTGAAATGGGATGTTCTGACACAGCCCACGTGCGCGGGCAGATTGGCTGTCCCCGACCTTGAAACCTGCTGCCTAGTGACACAGGCACACTATGTTAAGTACTGACTGCCTGGATTTTTGACATGCCAAATCAAACTCAAATAGTATGTACTATGCCAAGCACAAGCCACTTCTGGCCATGATCTGTCGGCAACCTTCCGTGCTTATTGATGAGGTGGCCGTGATTGCCAAAACATTTCGAGCATGGTGGAGATTGTCTAAGACTGCATACAGTCTACTGCCATATTCCCCACTTGTGCCCGTCCGTTTCAACCCCCTGCTCCTGTCCACACTTGAAAGCTGGTGGCTTGTATCTTGCCTGCAGTGAATATAGTCACAATGAGTGACCTCTTCACTAATGGAGAGTTAATAATCCTCCTAGAGTTTCAAAAACATGCAGGACTATTCCATTTGAATGCTGTTTTGCTACCAATTGCGCTCTGCTGCTTGAAGGGCCTTTACGGACTTCCCCAGTTCACCCCCGAGTTTAGCATACTAACGCACTATATACAGCGGGAGATCTGGACAAATATATCCTTTTCCTATATGCAGAAGTGATTTTGAGAGCCTCTGTCCCATCCTGTACCAGCAGGTAGGAGTGGGAGGTCGAACTGTTATTAGATAAATGCTGGTCCTACTGTGTTTTGATGTTTCTTTCACCTATTGGCATTCTGTATGCCTTTCATTTATGTCACGGATAAAGTGCAGGGAGTCCCTGACAGGGCTGTATTGGCACTGCCGAGCTGGGCGCAGCACTCAAGGCGCTCTCCAGTGAGTCACCACAGGGCTTTGCACCCCCCGCCCCCCACGCTCTTTTTTTTCTTTTGTTTTTTTAAACTTTATTAAGCGCTGCACCGTTGTCATGGACACCGCGCTATGCAATGCAATAGGTGTTGCTTTTGGTATTGTAAATAACAATGCCTTTTAGTATTTTTTTTAAAGACATTGCCATTTACAATGTCAATAGCTCAAAATAATGTCCTTTCTAGACTTTTTGCATTGTAAATGCTTGTTCTCTTAAAGCCTCCCTGTGCCTGCTGAAGTGAATCTCAGGGGAAACAAAGAGGTACCAGGAGCAGTCCTGGACTTTCAAAACTGGCCTCCAAGGGCTTCAGCCCACTGGGGAAATGCCTGGTGGAATAAAAGGCCTTTCAGGCCCACTCCAGTATCATTTCTTTTTATCCTGTGATGCTTCAGTACCATGGATACCTCTGTAGCTCTCCAGAACATTGAGTTCTACTGAGGTGTACTAATAGGACTGTGGTACAATGCACACGTTATATGGTCAACAGATCTCCCTAGAAACTCCTACTGAACCTCTTTACAATTTCTTAATTCTTTCTCAGGATATTTTGATAAATAATTCAAAGACTGAATCAAGGCAAATCAAGTGAATAAAATATAGATAATGGTGGAGTTATCCTAGTTCCTAGTGGATAGCAGTCAGAATTGTAAGAGTAAACCCTGTGCTCCTGGTTCCTCCCATGTAGTGCAATAACACAAAGGAGCCCAGAGGGAACAAAAAGGTACAGAAGGGATCGCCCTCTACTCTAGTCAATCAATTCACAAAAAGATCCCTGTACCAAGGACAGATAGTATTGTCTATCTACTCAACATGAGTGTACACTGTTCTGGAAATATTACTACAATGTGCCAGAAACAACCCCCTTTCTCTTCACAGTGAGGTGTGTTTTCTCGAATGTCTTGCTGTCCACAACAAACCAATGTTTGTATCTAAAAGACCTAAAAAGTTTCAGGGTGGCAACCAACTCAACGTGCCCAATGATGTCTGCCCTCAATCAGAAAGTACATCCACCCACAATCAAACAGATAAAGAAATGAAAAAATGTGTGGTGGGAAGGAAGGCACCTCACGGGCGAACAACCCTCGGTGAATTTGGCAGATGTTACCAATTCTATGCCCCTTTCTCATCATTGGTTGCCATTCCAATCCCAAAAGAAATGAGTGTACAAAACATAGAAAATGTACAACACAAAAGCAAAGGACGCGTGCAAAGAGGTGCTAGACAGAAAGCTTACATCAATAGCTCACTGATGTGACCAACATAGAAGAGTGACATAAAATCATCAGACACACTCACTATATATCTTTATTATTCGTATTAGTGTGTACTGGTGAATTAAAACGGCTGGTAGCTTAATAGTGCATAACACTACCTGATACCGACATGTTTCACTGCCCCAATGCTTTTGGCAGATTCATCAGGGTATTAACACTCGGTCACTGCACCGATTTTGGACACCTCTTTTTGGACACCTGAATCAGCCCTGTCCTCTCATACCGGCTGATCAAGCCACCGTCCACTTCGTTTCCTGTCGATTGATGCATCAAACGTACAGCTTCGTAGCCAGGACCTTAAATCATCCCAGGAACCCTTCCCAGATAGCTTGAAATCTACCAGTCACAATTTAATAAGTGTACACCCCTACTGCAACTGAGATGACGGCCCAGCCTACCCAAAGGGATACTTGGCACCAACATTTCGAAACACTCCATTTTTGGAAGGGATGGTCTAGACTCAATGCGTTAATGTTGCAGGAAGACACTGTTCTCTAACTGACTGGGGTGGGGGTTTTCGGAACTTTGGGAACATATTTCTCCAAATTCGTTGGTATTAGAAACAATGTGTTGACAAAAAGTCCCAGTCGCAGTGGGCTACAGTAAACATAATAGCCCTTGCAGTAGGTGCTCGTGAGCTTATAATACACTGAGCAGATATGGCTGGTTGTCAGATATCTGCCCAACCCGGCAGTGACAAGGGCTCATGTGTCTTCAGTCCCTCTTCTGTTGCTCAGGCTCAAAGTAGACCTCTATTGTGGATTGAGGATCATCTTCTGGTGCTGAGACCCAAAGGGTACCTCTGGTGTGGCTTTAGTACCATCTCCAGTTGCTCAGGCTCAAAGGGGATCTCTCGTGTGGCTTGAGTACCCTCTCTTGGTGCTCCAGCTCAAAGGGGACCTCTTGTGGGGCTTGGGTACATCTTCTGTTGCTATGGCTCGAAGGAGACCTCTAGTGTGACTTGAGTAGCCCCTTATGGTGCTCAGGCTCAAAGGGGACGTCTTGTGTGGCTTGAGTAGCCCCTTATGGTGCTCAGGCTCAAAGGGGATGTCTTGTGTGGCTTGATTACCCTCTCCTAGTGCTCAGGCTCAAAGGGGATCTCTTGTGTGGCTTTTGTACCCTCTTATGGTGCTCAGGCTCAAAGGGGATGACTTGTGTGGCTTGAGTACCTTCTCCTGGTGCTCAGGCTCAAAGGGGTTCTCTTGTGTGGCTTGAGTACCCTGTTATGTTGCTCAGGCTCAAAGGAGATGTCTTGTGTGGCTTACGTAACCTCTCCTGATGCTCAGGCTCAAAGGGGACATCTTGTGTCGCTTGAGTACCATTTTCTAGTGCTCAGGCTCAAAGGTCACCTGTTGTGGGGCTTGAGTACATCTTCTGGTGCAGAGGCTCGAAGGAGACCTCTAGTGTGACTTGAGTAGCCCCCTATGATGCTCAGGCTCAAATGGGATGTCTTGTGTGACTTGAGTACCCTCTCCTGGTATCCAGGCTCAAAGGGGAGCTCTTCTGTGGGTTGAGTACCCTCTTACGGTGCTATGGCTCAAAGGAGACTTCTTGTGGGGCTTGAGTTCCCTCTCCTGGTGCTCAGGCTCAAAGGGGGCCACTTGTGTGGCTTGAGTACTCTCTCCTGGTGCTCAGGCTCAAATGGGATGTCTCGTGTGGATTGAGTACCCTCTTATGGTGCCTAGGTTCAAAGGGACGTCTTGTGTGGCTGGAGTACCATCTTCTAGTGCTCAGGCTTAAAGGGGACCTCTTGTGGGGCTTGATTATTCTTTTCTGGTGGTAAGACAAGAAGGGAAGTGGAGCTCAAGATAAATGAAAGTGACTAGGTGATGAGAAGTGTGAAAGGAAAGGCTATCTGCTGCAAAATGTTGATTTGTTATTTACTTTTCGGCTCCGAATGTTCTTTGGTCTGGAAAGTTGCCCAAAATTAACAGAAGTAGCACTATGCACTGCTTTGCATTAATGTACATCAAGTGCGCGTAAACACTGGTTGTTACACTGCATGACATATTAGCAAATCAGCCCCTTTATCTGAACACGACTCGAACCTTACTTATGAAGGAAACATGCACTTAATAGTGCCTTTTAGCCTATTGTCAAAGCAGAATCACAGCGCCTGGGTCTGCTCACCTGCTCTTTTTGTTGCTGTCGCTCTCAGGGGAGCCTGGAAGGGTCTTTTGATGGCTTTAAGATGCTCTGGCACTGCTCCACTGGACTCCAAGGGCTCGTTGAGGGTCCTTGTGATGAGTACTGCTAGTTAGAAGGCAGCAGAGGGGCCACAGACAGAGCTCTTCAGGATTGGTCCCAGTGGGAATGAGGCAAGCAACACATAGCTCTGGTTCAGGAGGCGCCAACAGTCCACACACATTGAGTCTTGTGTGGCCCTGTGAATTGCTGGAATGGAACTCCGGCTTATATTCTCCTTTCATGGCAGATGGGCCATAAGACCATTAAACGTGGCATCAGTCAATTATTCAAACTATCTTCATGGGCTTTCTCCTGCTCTAGTCAGGCCATTTGTGTATCCCAGAGTCAAAGTCCAGCCATCCTGAGTGTGGGTATCTCTTTTAAGAAAAATAAGACTTGCACTCCTCCCAAGATGCTCCTCAGAGAGAACCCTGTACATGCTCCTTTTAGATTTCATGTGGCCCTTTTCAGGGAAACTGCCTGGGTGGGAAGATTTCTCCGCCGAGCAAGGAGAAACGTGGAGTGGTCGATAGAGCTGAGCCAGCTGCACTGCTAGCGGGTACCCATCCATCATGACACAAATGCAGTCCTTATTTACAGGGACGTCGGGCATGTCTAGACAGAGCTCGTACACACTTTGGCTGAGGAGGAAAGAGTTTCCCTGATAGGGTTTTGATGACGTTTACATGAGGAGGTCAGTAGAGCTCTCTGTACCCTCTCTGTACTCTCAGATATTAACAATCACTGCCATCAGCCTCAGAGTGTGTGAATCTGGGAGAACATCCCCTCGAAAGATGCTGCAAGGAGCTCGGTTGGTGCACGCTTTTCCCGCAGGACTAGGGCTCCGTGGAGGCTAGGGGGCTCATGCGATCATGGGGCCTTGCAGCAAAAATGCTGCCTCTCCCCTGCTTTTAAGTTTAACATTGGGATGACCATCAGAGGATTACCCTAGTATTCTAAGACACTGCACCGACTGATGTCTGACAAGTCTCTTTAGGTGCATGAGTGCTGTATTAGCAAACATGACTGCTGTGTTACCAAACACGAGTGATATATTATCACTCGAGTGCTGCATTACCAAACATGAGTACGGTATTACCAAACATGCATGCTATAATTCTGAACACGCCAGCTGTGGAGTAGGAAGCAAGAGTGCTTTGTTACCAAACATGAGTACTATATTACCAAACATGCATGCTATAATTCTGAACACGCCAGCTGTGGAGTAGAAAACTAGAGTGCTTTATTGCCAAACATGAATTCTAGAGTACCAAACTTCTATGGTACCAAACACGAGTGCTATGGTATCAAACATGAGTTCTATGGTACTAAACATGAGTGCTATGGTACCAAACATGAGTGCTATGGTACCAAACATTAGTTCTATGATACCAAACATGAGCTCTACAGTATCAAACATGAGTTCTATGGTACCAAACATGGGTTCTATGGTATCAAACATGAGTGCTATGGTATCAAACATGGGTTCTATGGTACTAAACATGAGTGCTATGGTACCAAACATGAGTGCTATAGTGCCAACCATGAGTTCCACAGTATCAAGCGTGAGTTCTATGGTACCAAACATGAGTTCTACAGTATCAAACATGAGTTCTACAGTATCAAACATGAGTTCTATGGTACTAAACATGATTTCTACAGTACCAAACATGAGTTCTATGGTACCAAACATGAGTTCTACAGTATCAAACATGAGTTCTATGGTACCAAACATGATTTCTACAGTACCAAACATGAGTTCTATGGTACCAAACATGAGTTCTACAGTATCAAACATGAGCTCTCTAGTACCAAACATGAGTGCTATAGTACCAAACATGAGTTCTATGGTACCAAACATGAGTTCTATGATACCAAACTTGAGCTCTGTGGTACCAAACATGAGTGCTATAGTACCAACATGAGTTCTACGGTATCAAACACGAGTTCTATGGTACCAAACATTGTAATTGTAATTGTAATTTATATTTATATAGCGCATTATCACCAACGGTCTCTAAGCGCTTCGAGAGAGGGGCCTGGTTAAGGTTGAGGGTGGGAAGGCGGTACTTTACTGTGAGCCCCAGGCTTCCTTGAACAGAAGGGTTTTGAGTTGTTTCCTAAAAAGTAACAGGGAGTGTTCTTTACGGAGGTTGTCAGGCAGTCTATTCAAGATCTGTGGAATGATAGACGAGAAGCCTCTGCCTCCCATGGAAGACAGGCGAGAGCGGGGGCAAACTATCATCCTGGCTTTCGAGGATCGGAGCACTCTGGTTGGGGCGTAGTTAGTTAAGCTGTTTCTGACGTTTGTCGGTGCCTTGCCATAGATTGCTTTATGTGCAATGCACAGACCCTTGAACTTAATCCTCTGTCTGATAGGGAGCCAGTGGAGTTGGCGCAGAAAGGGGGGGGGGGCATGAGTGCGACGTGGGACTTTAAATGCAAGCCGAGCCGCGTCGTTCATAGTGGTCTGGAGTCTGGCCAATTGGTAGTCTGGGAGTCCTAAGTAGAGCGAGATACCATAATCCAATCGGGATAAGATAAGTGCTACTACCCCTTGTTTGAGGGTCTCAAAGGTAAGCAGCTGGGCCAGTTTTCGCAGCTGCCTTATTATGTTAGAACAGACCCCGACTGTGGTGGATACCTGTGGAGCCAAGGTTAGTTTGTTGTCAATTTTTATTCCCAAGCTTTTAACTACCGTGGCTGGCTCTGGGTATTTGCCCAACTCGGGTGGCCAAAAAAGACAGTTCCAGGGGTTGGCGTCATTGGTGACAGCCAACACCTCCGTCTTATCCGGATTTATCTTGAGGCGGTTGTCCGACATCCGGTTTATTGTGAATTTTAGGATGTTCTGTACTTTATGGTGCGCTGGTAGGGAGTTGTCTATCCGAATGATGATTTGGGTATCATCTGCATAGTTGTATATCTGGCACTCCAACTGGTTGAGTGCAGCTATCAGGGGCTGAAGGTAAGCATTAAATAGAAGGGGAGACAGTGCGGATTCCTGAGGGACTCCGCATGGGAGGGTGCCCGACCTGGATACTGCATCACCCAGCTGCACTCTCTGAGAGCGATCTTTCAGGAAGGATGTGAGCCATGTCATTGCTATGCCCTGCACCCCGAAGTCAGACATCCGTGACAGAAGCAGCTCGTGGATCACGGTATCGAAAGCCATGGATAAGTCTAACAAAATCAGGGCGCAGGGGTCCTTTTAGTCGGCCCTCAGTCTCCGACCATCTAGGACTGCCAACATCACTAGTTCGGTACTGTGATGTGGCCGTAAACCAGCCTGATTGAATTGCAGAAGATCGTTAACCTCTAGATGATTAGCGAGAGAGGCAAGGATGTGCTGTTCAAGGACTTTGGCAAGGAAAGAGAGCTGGGATATAGGCCGAAAATGTTTCAGATTTTTAATGTCGGCCCGGGTTTTTTCAAGAGGGGAATCACACGCGCCTCCTTGAAATCACTTGGGACCACTCCTGTTTCCAGAGACATGTTCAGGAGTGATAGAATCTCGCCTTCGATCTCGGGGAGGGCCATCTTGTAGATCCTGGGTGGGCAAGGGTCAGCTGGGGAACCAGACTTCACACGTCCAAAAAGTGGCCCCAAGGCCTCGTGCATAAGCAGGGGAAAAGACGTAAGGGTTAGTTCTAAGGAATGGCCTATGGAGACTGGGTTTAGCGGGCATGTAAGCTTAGGGGTGTTCTCAATAGTTGTCAGGAGGTCCTCCACTTCGGAACCAAAGAAGTTTTGGAACTGATCACAGTCCTTTATGTTAAAGGCAGGCTTCTGCTCTTTGACCTGTCGAAGTTCCTTCAGGACTTTTAACGTTTCTTTCTGTGTGTTGGAAGCAGACACAATCTTATTTTCATAAAAGGTCGCTTTCTTGGTATGTATTGCATTTTTATATGTTGTAAACACTTCAAGATAGTGTGAAAGGGCAGTAGGGTCATATGCTTTTCGCCAGGCTCTTTCCCCTTGGCGAAGCTGTTGTTTCAGACTGCGTAGATTTGCGTTGAACCACAGAGCCCCTTTCCCCTTATCTTTAATCCTTTCCCTACGTGCGGGTGCTAGTCTGTCAATAGCACTATTAAGTCTTTCCACCAGGGCGCGATTTTTTGCATTGATGTCTCCAGATGGGTAATCTGGCGGGCTGGACTTTCTAAGGGCAGGGACAAGGTCGTCTGCACTGATTTTGTTCCAGCTTCTAATTACTCTCCAGCTGGGAGAAGGTTGGGGTCCTGGTTTAGGGGGTTGAATAATACCATAAATGATTGAGTGGTCGGACCATGCACAGGGTTGGATGACTGGGGGGCTGGTAAGAGGCAGTGAGGCCCATACTAGATCCAGAGTGTGACCTTTTGCATGGGTAGGGCCAGTGACGGATTGACTCAGTCCCAGAGCGGTCAAAGCCTCGCCTAAGAGGTTGACTTGACTCTCCTTGGGAGATGCTTCCCAATGGAAGTTAAAACCGCCCAGTATAAGGAGGCATTGCTAGCGGGAGCATAGTTTGTGTGCCAATTCCGCCAGCTACTTAGCAAACTTAGGTGGTGTTTTCGGGGGACGGTACGCGACTAAGGCAGTAACACACCATGAGGAAGAGTGGAGTTTGACCCCTAACACTTCCGCCCCTTCGATGCTTTCCGCGAGCAGGGTCTCGGCTTTCAGGGATTTTTTGTACAGCATCGCCACCCTTCCCCCACGTGTGCTGCCTGGCCTGTTATGATAGAGGGCCGCGTAGTTAGGTGGAATAGCGGCTACAAGGTCAGGGGTTGATGAGTCTTCCAGCCAGGTCTCCGAGAGACCCAAGAAGTCGATTGTCTCGTCTTGTAGCAGAGTGAAAACCTCTAAATTATGTGTTTGGAGTGAATGGGTGTTTAGTGAAGCAAAGGTGAGAGTCTGCGGTGGGTCAAAGGCCTTCTGAGGGGGGACCTTAGTAGTCCTTCTGCATTGAGGCGGGATGCTACCTTGTTGTCCAGTGGTACAGGTAGACTTTTTAGCTGGTGCAGGTCGTTCATAGAACATGAGTTCTATGATACCAAACATGAGTAGCATGGCATCAAACATGAGTTCTATGATACCAAACTTGAGCTCTGTGGTAGCAAACATGAGTGCTATAGTACCAAACATGAGTTCTATAGTACCAACCATGAGTTCTACAGTACCAAACATGAGTTCTACAGTACCAAACATGAGTTTTAGGGTACTAAACTTGAGTTCTACAGTATCAAACATGAGTTCTACGGTACCAAACATGAGTGCTATAGTACCAAACATGAGTTCTATGGTACCAAACATGAATGCTATAGTATCAAACATGAGTTCTATGGTATAAAACATGAGCTCTATAGTACAAGTACAAAACATGAGTTCTACAGTACCAAACATGAGTTCTATAGTACGAAACATTAGTGCTCTAGTACCAAACTTGAGTGCTGTATTCCTAAACACTGTGATGTTTCAGTGCCAGGCTGCAAGCATATTTTTTTTTGTTTCAGATCTATTTTATTTTTCAAGCGTAAACACAGAAAGTAGGTCCGGTTACACACAGTGTTAAGCCCACAACCCTATATAGGACCAGCAGCATAAGTGAGTGTTTCACTGGTGACTCAAGGATCCACCACAAGGAGCAAATTTGAACACAGCGTTACACCTACAACCCCTGAGGGGCCGGCCGCGTAACATGGTGCATAGGGTTATACCAACTGAGCGTGGGATGAAGCGAGACCTCTGAAAATCCACAGCTATATCGAACAGGCAACAGGCCCAAAGACAACAGTCAGACCTAGACAGGCATTAGAACCGTAAGAATGGAAAGAATAAGAAAAAAGATAAGACAGAACAGAACAGAAAAGAGAAGAGAAGAGTGGTGTGTGCAGGCGGGGGGAGAGTGTATGTCACCACATATGCAGGCAAGGACCAAGTTCAAGGGGGTGCCTTAAGCAAGCCATATGACTACGGGAGCAATCTACCAGGTTCAGGTGGAACAATAGCATCCTCAAAGAGGCGTAGCGTCCTAAGTTTGGTAGGCATGTGACGCACACGCTCAACTGCACAAAGATATTTAATAAGAGGTTGCCAGACAGCCTTAAAATTAGTGTTGCGTGCTTGCAGCCGCACTGTGAAGAGTTCCATAGCGATGACATGCCATAAACGCACAAACCAGGCAGCGACTGGGGGAACCTTATTTTTTTCCAGTATAAGGCTATGAGCTGTTTAGCCGCCCCTAGCATGTGAAGCTCCAGAATCCGGTCACTCCGGGTGAGCGCCTTCAGGCTAGCAGGTTTGATGCCCAATGTAATCGTGCTTGTGGCCTCAGGCAGATGGAAACCCTTCACCCCCCTAATATGGCTAAGTTTCTCCTACCAGAACAGAGTCAACGATGAACACGCCCACCAAACATGAATGAAGTCCCCAGATGCAGTCAGACACCTCCAACACAGGGGAGAAGACGTAGGAAACATCCTATGCAAATGCAGGGGTGTATAATACCATTGAGTCATAATTTTATATGCATTTTCCCGCTGTGGGATACTGCGATAGATTTTGGGGATATCCTGCCATAACCAGCACCACTGTGTGGGCGTAATTTCCGCATTGGACGTCGACTGCCATTGCCGTTGATACGGGTGGGAGGGAGTTGCAGGTGGGTTCTGCAGGATCTGATAGCTCCGAGATATTAGCCCCTTGGATTTGTCAAAAGTACGGACCAGCCACGTGAAGGGGGTGAAGGCGCTAGTAGCCGCCTGCTGCATCTCGCTCCCGGATACCCAGTGCCGCAGCTAGGCGTATTGTAATCCCGCCTCCGGTGGGACGCGAAACTTCTCTCTACATTGGGCAAAGGCCTTGAGCGCACCCCCCTCATGCAGATCACAGATCACCCTGCATCACCCTTGCACCCAGTTAGCAAAGGCACACGTGCGATGTTCCGGCGGGAATAGCGGATTCCCCTCCAGAGGGGTATGTGGTGGGGGAAACGTTGTGAGACCTCTACGATCAGCCACCTTATCCCATATATCCAGAACCATTCTAGTGGGCACCGCTATATATGCACTCCTAGAGCGCGCTGCCCAATGCAGCCATGTGAGATCCCAGATGGTTCACCCAGTCACCACCCGGTCCATATGCAGCCACACCTTCTCGCTATCCGTCGTCATCCATTCCACCGCGAAACAAAGGTTTCGAGGCCCAATAGTAATCCACAGGGTTGGGACAAGCCAGCCCCCCCTATCGGGCGGTAACAAAAGAAGCTTTTGAGAAAAACGTGACTGATTACCGCCCCATATGAAGGCTGTGAGTTCGCGTTGGAGGCTTTGTATATGATGCAACGGAATAGGTGTGGGGAGGCGTTGAAATAAGTATAAAATTTTAGGGAGGATCGACATCTTAATGGCATTGATTCTGCCCAACCATGATATCGTCAAGGGCTTCCACCTCCGTAGCTTTTCTAGGTCCGCCTTCCAACACTCCCGCCAGTTTACTTGCATCCATGTGTCTAGAGAGGAAGTCGACTGGAGGCAGAGGTAGCGAATGTGGTTGGAGGCCCATTGATACGGCGCAAGCTTCTCAAGGACAGAAATCTCCTCCTTCTGAATAGTGAAATTAAGGGCCCAGGATTTGTCATGATTAATCTTAAGGCTGGAGGCCCGCTCAAAAAGCCGCAGCAGAGAGTGCAGAGCTGGGAGGGACACATGGGGGCGCGTTAAAGTAAGGTTAAGATCATCCACAAATAGCGCCACATTGTTCTCACGTCCTCCAAGGGGGATACCATGTATATCTGGCACCTGCAGGATCAGCTCCGCTAGGGGCTCTACTATGAGGGCAAACAACAAGGGTGAGAGGGGACACCCCTGCCTAGTATCTCTATGGATGGAGAAGGGTGCCGTGAGCTGCCCATTGACCCTAATCCTAGCCTGCGGGGCGAGGTATGGTGCCATGACCCTATTAACCATGTTCTGACCGAACCCGATCTTTTGCAGAACCGCCCGAAGAAAAGCCCAGTCCACCCGGTCAAATGCCTTCTCTGCATCTAGCAACAGGAGGCAGGCCGGTATATTCCAGTGGTGTGCTTTCCCCACCAAGTGCGCAATTCTACGCACATTATCCGCCCCCTGCCGATTGCGGATGAAGCCAACTTTATCCGGCTCTACTAGTCTCGGCATGTGGGGTTCCAGGTGTTTCGCCAGCAGCTTAGTATACATTTTGAGGTCAGTATTTAACAGGGCTATATGTCGGTAGGATGCACAGAGCGTGGGCTCCTTTCCCGGCTTAGGAATGAGCTCTATCTCTGCCATACCCATGTCAGACGACGGCCCATCAGTGTCAGGAGTTGTACAGCTCCAATAGATGAGTCCAAAGTTGTGTTTGGAACATGCGGTAGAAGGAGGCAGGCCATCGGGACCCGGCGTCTTCCCAAGAGGGAGATCCCTTATGGGGGCCATTAACTCCTCCTCGGCATAGGACCCTCCAGGGTCGTTGCATGATGGGGATGTATCGGCGACCACATATATCGATTCAGGCCGTCCGCCACTAGATCAGGAGATGCTATCTCTGCCTTGTGTAATGCAGTATAATAGGCTAGGAATGCCTCGCATTTATCCCTCTCCGAGGTAACCCTCGTCCCATCTGGCAGCTGGATATTGGCTATATGGTCCTTGGCCGCTCGCGCCCTCAGTCACCTCGCCAGTAGCCTGCCCACCTTATCTCCCCCCTCGAAATACCGCTGCTTCAGTGCCAACAAAGATTTTTCAGCCTATTGGTACGCAGTAGTCAAAACTGTCCCCGAAGGTTAGCAAGCCGCCGCCTAGACGCCAGTGAGGAACGGTCCTGATCCTGCTTTTCGGCCTGCTTGATATCCTTTAAGAGGATATCTTTCAGAAGCTGAGCCTCTCGCGCCTGCACAATCGAGAGAGAGGTAATGTGGCCCCGAATCATAGCCTTGAAGACGTGCCACACCACCGGGAAGGGCATCTCCGGGAGATCATTATTAGCAAAGTAAGAGTCAATGGCAGCCCGTATGCTTTCTTGAAAAGGTATATACCCAGGCAAACTTTAGCTACAAGGAACTGGCTGAATCGCAACACATCTTAATAACAACATATGATAAACACAAGAAATGATAAAAACCAGAAAAATCAACAGACTGTTATGATATCAAAAATACATTTTAATTTCGATTTGCTTTTTTTTAAAAATTAAACTAATAAGAGGTTTAGTAAATATCACTGTGTGTACATGATGTGTATAGTCAAACAAATGATACATTGATTAGGAATGACATTTCTAATACATTGTTAAAATACAAAAGAAAACAAATAAAAAATTAGTTTTAAAATTGTTTCTCCAAATTTTTTGTTAGACTTGGGCTGTTGTTATTAAGATGTGTTGCGATTCAGCCAGTTCCTTGTAGCTAAAGTTTGCCTGGGTATATACCTTTTCAAAAATTATTGTTTCCCTGACCCAGGAGCTAGATCCTTAACAGGGGGTCCCTGATACTTACCCAAGCCCGTATGCTTTCCACATCAGCTGAGTCCCGAAGAATACTCGGCGGCACACAACCACTGCACATCCCAGGCGGGGCAAGCAGCCGGGCCCTGCAGGAGCAGATCAACATGGGCGTGATCAGAGAGCGATATATCGGACATGGATGCCCCCAGCATGTCTCGTATCAGTGAATGGGAGATAAATTAATAATCAATACAGGAGTACGAGCGGTGGACATGGGAGTAGTACGAGTAATCTCTCAGCTCCGGGGAGTGATATCTCCACGTGCCCAACAGACCCAGGTCCGTGATCTCCGTGCGTAGAGCTGATGACATAGTCCCCATCCCACTAAACGAGGTTTCGCTGTGATCCATTCCAGGGTCCCGTACTAGATTGAAATCCCCCCCAGTATTAGTGAGGGATCTCCCTGTCGCACGTGTTCCCTCAAGAGAGTTCGGAGGTATCTGTCCTGCATCTGGTTAGGCGCATAAACATTACACAGTGTAAAGAGGAGCCTCCCAATCCCCACACTGACTCTAAGAAAGCGCCCGAACTCACTCCTAAAGGGTTTCGTTCCCCCCCCCCCTGATGCCATTCCTACACAGAATCGCCAGACCTGCCATTTTAGTATCCGCTACAGCCCAAATTTGGAGGGGGTACTTAGGGTGCGCCATGCGCTGCACATCAGCTTGCAGGAGGTGAGTTTCTTGGAGAAATATGATATCAGGGCTATGCTGGAGAAGATAACGCCACGTTTGCCTCCGTTTGCTGGGGGAATTTAGGCCCTTGACGTTAAGCGTCCAGACTTTCAATGGACTAGGTAGATTCGCAGTCATGATTGAGCCCAAGCTAGGCCGCTCAGCGCCCCCCCCCACTCCGCCTCTAGAAGAACACATAGGTGCGGAGGAACCCATCCATCCCCACCAGCACAATGCACCGCAGCCTCAGGATCCCCCACCCGACACAACCAGGCGACAAGATGAAACAGGTAAACAAGAAGCCAGCAAGATGCGTAAATACAGAGAGAGAAGAGAAGAGAAAAACCCAAAAGTGGCCAACAGGGTCATACAATCCTCTTCCAGGATCGGGACATCTTACACCCAAGGGTCAGATAGTCCCCGAAATGTCACTCCCACAGGAACAGCCAAAGGAGGGCAGTACCCCTTAACCAGCAAACTCAGGACAGGAGCTACGGCTCCCCTCAACAGTGCAACCAGGTGGCCAACACAATGACTGAATATGTAACTCAGAAATCCCTCCCAACAGGGGAAGGAGACTGCCCCGGCTCCTAAAGTGAACATATTGCGGCTATGCGAGATTCGATCAAGGAGTCTTCAGTTGCTGCGTAGGTCCAACTGCGTCTCCCTCTAGGGACCTGATATGTTCAAAAATGTCCTGTTTGGCCTGTGATACTGTCTGCTCATCAATAGGTAGGGACATTTGGTGACGGCGCACAATGGACCAAGTCGGCTGAGCGGGAATCCTCGTCGCGGCAGAGGGCCTCGCGGGACTGGTCGGCAGCGAGGGTGGGTGGCGAAGCAGCTGGGCCGCCTCCCTGTAGGATTGTACCACCGTGCGCTTGGATTCCCACGCAAAGATAAGAGCAAACAGATGTCCCCTTTGATAAGGAATGTACAGGCTTCGTAACTTGTCAGTGATTTGTTTAAAGGCTCACCGTTGTCGCAGAGTATTGGGTGCCAAATCCTGAAAGATCTGTATCCTGTGGCCATCATATGTGAGGTTCTGCTTGGCACGCGCCGCCTTGAGGATGGCTTCCTTCTCCACAAAAAAGTGGACTCTGGTGAGGATGTCCAGCAAAACTCCAGGTCTTCCAGCAGGCCCCGACACCCGATGGGCCCAATCCAGGGTTGGCGGCGAGGTGTCCTCATCTCCCCAGACCTTTTGCAGAAGCTGAGCCACATATGTCAGGGCGTCCTTCCCCTCCGCTCCGAGAGGAACTCCCCAGATGCGGAGGTTATTCCGATGACTCCGGTTCTCCAGGTATTCTTGCTTTAAGTGCAGTTCGATATGCTGCTCTTCTAGGGTGGCCAGGTGCTGCCATATCTGCTCCTGGTCTTCCGTGAGTGCATCAACAGTCCTTTTTAAGCTATCGACTCGGTCGCCTAAATCAGTCACTTCTTTTCTCAGCTCCTTGACGCAAGTGCACTTTAGTGCGCAGGGAGCCAATTTCCATTTTTAATTCTGACATGAAAGAAGTCATAAATGCTTGCGTGACCGGTGGCGAGTCCCCCCCGGCAGAGGGCCCGACTCGATCGGGGCAGGTGTACTTGTCTTGCCCAACATGGCTACCACGGAGTTGTCCTTGGGAATCGCCCCTGGTGCGTCCTTGCTCCCCTTAGAGTGTGTCAACATTAGGCAGGAAAGTCTCCACAGCAGGCCAGCCATCCGGAGCAGCAAAGGTCCACCGCAGCACTCACAAGATCAGGCGGCAGAGAAAAGGGCTTATGTTATCAACCATAGGGTCCCCGACCGGCCAAACCTTCACCAGCCGGAGGCTGCAATCGCTAAACAGAGGCAAGTGGGGGACACCACCAGTCCAGCAGCCCCCCGCCTTGGGGAGGCGCAAGCGGGTGTTGGGGGGCCCTAACCTCCCTCCTCTGGCCCCTCAGCCCCAGCTCCGGCCCCTACACACTCTGAGGGCCTCTTTCTAGGACCGCAACAGCAGCACGGTATGCGCCCAGCCAGGACCAAAGTGTGAACTCATCAAGAGCCCCACCGCGCACTTCAAACTGAGGGGCCGTGAGAGTGCTGTGTCCAAAAAGAAGCTATGCAGGCCCCAAATGGCAGATGGGCAGTGAAGCAACGCGTCCAGCCCCTCTCCAAGCGCAGCAACAGTCACAGGTGGGCCCAGCTCCTCACCTACCGCACCCACCAAGGAGTATCCTTCAATCCATTCACAAGCAGTACCTCCAGAGTGTCCAGGGACAGGAGTCCTCGCCATGCAGCAGCCTCAGCACAGGCCGCCAAGATGGCGGGTCGCCACCACTCAGCGGGAAGAAACGGCGGGCGTGCCTACAGGCAACCAAGGCTCTCCAGCTCGCCCGGTACCTGTAGGCTGATCACAGGCCCTCAGCCACACCGCCTTTCCACCCGGCCGCTGACGCTAGCGTGCAAGTGTGCTTCTCATGGTAGCTGCCGGGCCCCCCAGGCTCGACCCGGCCGGGGTCCACGCTCACCCCCGCCAGCACTGATCACTAGGTATGTAGACCACTGGGGACGGCGGCCCCAGCTTCAATTGTGCAGCAGTTCCCTCACTCCGTGCTAAGGGGCTATGCAGGTAAGGATCTCGCTCCCATCGCCCGTGCCCCCTCCTAGCCAATGTCCATAGAGGGCCCACGCAGTCCCCAAATGCGAAGTTCAATCTCGGTAACAGTCCCAGGGGGGTCCCAGTTCCCCACCTACCGCACAGAACAGGATAGGTCTATCGGCTCTCAGTCGAGCTATGCCGCCTGTGTATTCGCGGCCAGGAATCCTCGCTGTGGAGCAGCCGCTTCATTGGGGAACAAAATGGCGGGCCGCTGCCACGCAGTAAAAGTAAATGGCAGGCGTGCCTACGGGCCTCCAAGGCTCCCCAGCCAGGGCGGCACCCGCCAGCCGGACAGGAGCCCCCTGCCTCCGCCGCCGCTCCTCCCCACCTCCGGCGGGCCGGTCTCCAAATCTGGCTGAAAATCAGGCTGTTCGCTGCGGCGGCTGGGCACTCCAAGGCCCAGCCCAGTCATGGGTCCCGCTCTCTCCCGGCAGCACTGGTCACACAAGCCTCTGGGGACCGCAGTCCTCCCAGCATCCACGGATCCGCAGCCTCCTCACGGCTGCCCAGCACCCGCGCCACTCTAGCATCGCCTCTGGCACTCCACCTCTACGCCCAGCTCACCGACAGGGTCCAGGGGGCTCCGACTCCCATGGACACATGTAGGCCCCAGACCCACAATATGGTGACCGGGTCTCGCCGGGAGCAACCACTCACCCGCAGATAGGTTCGCTTCCAGTCCAGTCTGGGGGCCGCAAAATAAAATTAGAAGATAAAAACGCTATTACAGAGGGCCTTAACAGGCCACCCAGGAAGGCACTAAGGGCCAGATGTAGGTAAATGGCATTTACCGATTCGTAAATACCGAATTTTACCGATTCGGTATTTACAAATCGGTAAATGCTATGTAGGTATTTTTACCGATTATTTTAATTACCGAATCAGTATTTACCGATTCAGTAATTGGAATTGATTCCTATGGGCCTTGAGGCCCCTAGGAACCAATGGCAAATACCGAATCAGTAAATACTGATTCGGTAAAATTACCAAATTGACAAGGGGGACAGGCGGTGACTTTGACACCCTGTTGCACCCCTGATTCAGGCTTGTGTGCCACGTGACACACATACATGCCCTTAGGGCATGTCTGTGGGCCACATCGCACAGGTGTACAGGCACAGATGAGCATGTACACAGGACTTCGTTATTTACTATGCAATAGTATTACAAGGTAAATAACGAATTCTTAGGGGCCTGTGGCAATGTTTGGAGTGCCACCTACATATAGATATACCGATTCGGTAAATTTACCGAATCAGTATTTTAAAGAATCAGAATATTTACTGAATCTGTAAATTTACTGATTCTGTCAAATTTAGGCCCCCTACATCTCAACCACCAAATACTGGTCGGTAACGGCCGAAATCGGCCGTTACTGACCGGTATTTGTTTACCTACATCTGGCCCCTAGTCTTTAATGCACAACCAGGACAAATATTACAAATTACATTTCCTAAGGGCATGTCTGTGTGTCACATCGCACACAAGCCTGAATCAGGGGTGCAACAGGGTGTCAAAGTCACACCCTGTCCCCCTTGTCAATTCGGTAATTTTACTGAATCGGTATTTACCAATTCGGTAATTGCCATTGGTTCCTATGGGCCTCAAGGCCCATAGGAATCAATGGCAATTACCGAATCGGTAAATACTGATTCGGTAATTACCGAATTCTACAGATTCGGTAAATTAATCGGTAAAAATGCCTACATAGCATTTACCGATTTGTAAATACCGAATCAGTAAAATTCGGTATTTACGAATCGGTAAATGCCATTTACCTACATCTGACCCTTATTGCCTTCCTGGGTGGCCTGTTAAGGCCCTCTGTAATAGCATTTTTATCTTTTAATTTTATTTTTGAGGTCTTAGCACGGACCACGTTATTGGCGAGAACAGAGCCCTTTACATCGAAAGTGGAAAGGGGCGACCACTCGGTCCCCCCGAACGTATGGTGGAGTACCCCGATCCCCCCGGGAAGCCATTTTGGGCGGGAGGCGAGTCTCGGCTGGTATGCCCGAAGCGGCGTAGCCGGGGCGCGCCTTTTCCCGCCCAAGAGGGGGTTGTCCTAGACACCAACGCTGCTAGCCACGCCCTGGAGGCGGATTGGAGGTGGGTCCACGCCCGCCCGAAGAAGGATAAAAGGAGCGACAAGCCAAGGAAGCATCCTCTTGTTCCTGTGCTCTGAAGCTGCACCTCCCCGTTGCACGTGAGCTCGAGACGGAACGAAGAGCCAATTTTGAGAATTTAATTTTGTGTTTATTCTTTCAGTGAGTTCGGAGTTTCCTGGCCTAGGACCTCGAGGAGCATACGTGGACGATGCCTAGCAAGAAGGTCGGAAAGAGGGTCGGGACCGATCAGATGCTTCGTATGCTGATGAAGGACATGTCGGATATGAAGAAACAGATGGCGGCAATGAATGGTGCGGGGGGACCTAAGAGAGTCATCGGACCAGCATTGCCAGGAGTGGTCCCTAACGGGAGAGGTAGAAGGGCCAAGAGGGGAGCGTCGGGTGGGGAGGCCCCGGTTCCCGAAGCACCCCCAGCGCACCCGGTCACCCCGATCGAGGCCCCGACTCTGGTCCCGAACGCGGGGCAACCAATCCCTGTGGTGGTCACTCCTGTGAACGAGGAGGATATGCCTCCTGAGCTGGCTGCCCAGTTGGCGGCATGGTTGGGCAAAGAGAACGAGGGGGCCACGGCTGATGAAGCCAGGGCGATAATGAAGCAGTTGCGGCAATCGAAAGATGCTGCGAAGGCACCGTGTCCTTTTGTTTCCCCGCAGGCTCCCGTGGAACAACCAGTATCGGGCGTTGGTTCGGCAGGGACTACGGTCACAGTTACCGGTTCAGGTAAGCAGCCATTGCCAATGGCGGGGGAGGGATCGGTACCGTCAAGGAGGGAGAAAGTTGTTCAGCATATCCCGATTGAGGTAAAAGAAAGGATATGGGCTGATAAATATGTGAACATGTTTTCCTTGCTGACCGATCACTATGAGATTGAGCATATAAAAAATCAAAAAGAGTTTCTGCATCCTAGTGTATGGCGCGCCAAGATGGCCGGTTTCAGAGTTGATGAATCGATAGGCAATTGGGGCAGAGCGTTTGGAATGTTCACTGCAATTATGGGGGAACGTAGGCCCGAATTATTGGTGGAATTAGCCGTGTATCAGACACGTATCATGGAATTTTATGAGACATATGGTGGCAATCAATGGTTTTGTTACGATAGCATATTTCGTAAGTCCAAGGAGCACGACACATCCCTGACGTGGGATTGTTTCGACTCCATTTCCTGGCAGAAAATGGAGAAGTCAGGCACGGCGAAGTCGCCATCTTTAGGGGGAAACGTGGTCGAGTTTTCCCGCCATTCGTCTGGGGCGCCCTTTCGGGCGGGATCAAGCAATGATCAGCACACAAGGAATAATGGCAACTCAGGTAAAAAAGGGGCATGCTGGAGCTTTAACAGAGGCAAATGTACTAGGCCGCAGGGGTCTTGCAGGTTTAGGCATGAATGTGCAGGGTGCGGGCAGTCCTCGCAACCCGGAACCATGTGCAGAGCCAAGACTGGTGATACGGGGAGTAGAGGGGGCGCCAAACAGGTCTGAAATAGTCCCAGGGGCGCCTCTCCCTACCCCGGTTGATATCATGGCAATGATTCCTTGGCTGAACGAATATCCGGATCATATATCCGCTGGGGTGTTGCGAGATGGTTTTTCGTATGGTTTCCGCATCCCGGCGGGGGATTTTCAGGGTAAAGCACAATGTACGAACCAACTGTCGGTTCTGCAGAATACGGCGGTGGTACAAGCAAAGATTGTGAAGGAGGTGACCCGAGGTCGGGTTGCCGGACCATATGACATGCCACCAGTTGCTAATTTTGTTTGTTCGCCTCTGGGAGTGGTCCCCAAAAAGGACCCAGGGGAATTCAGGTTGATACATAATTTGTCAGCTCCAAGGGGTCTTTCGGTGAACGATGCGATTGACCCGGAAGTTTGTTCGGTGCGGTACGCATCTTTTGATGAGGCCGTCGCCATGTTGAATCGCCTGGGGCCCGGAGCGCTGATGGCCAAATCAGACATTGAGTCGGCGTTCCGGTTGCTCCCGGTACACCCAGATGATCAGCGTCTCCTTGGTTTCATGTTTCAGGGACGCTATTACATGGATAAATGTATGCCAATGGGTTGCTCCATCTCTTGTGCGTATTTTGAGAAATTCAGTAGTTTTTTGCAATGGGCGTTCACAAGAACAACGGGGTTTACATATGTTATGCATTATCTAGACGATTTTCTATTCCTGGGGGCAGCCGGGGACATAGAATGTGCACAAGCTTTGAATGAATTTTGTGATCTCATGACTCGCTTTGGCGTGCCATTGGCACCAGGTAAGACAGTGGGCCCGGCTACTTCGCTCGAGTTTCTTGGAATAGAGCTCGATTCCGAAGAGGGGTGCTTCCGTTTGCCTAAGGAAAAGGTAACGAAATTTAAGGCATCGCTTGAAACATGTATTAGCGGGACGAAGGTAAATTTGCATCAGTTGCAGCAGGCTGTGGGTCAGCTGAATTTTGCCCTTAGAGTAATACCGATGGCTCGCCCCTTTTCCCGCTCTATTGCTCAAGCCATGGTCGGCCTTAAGGAAGGGCACCACCGCACAAGGCTCTCGGCAGAGGTTCGCCAGGACATGCGCATATGGTTGGCATTTCTGGCGGATTTCAACGGTCGTGTCGTGTGGAACAAACCAGCGGTTTCCTCCGAGGAGCTGGGGTTGTGGACTGACTCGGCAGGGAGTATGGGCTTTGGCGCCATCTTTGGTAATCATTGGTCAGCACGAACCTGGCCGGCATGGTGGCACGAGAGTGGGCTGACAGGTAACATTGGGTTTCTCGAACTGTTCCCTATTCTGGTGGCCTTAAAAACATGGCCTGAGGGGTTTCGTGATCGCTCTGTGGTGTTCTGGTCTGATAACATGACCGTGGTTGAGTGTATCAATAGTCAGGCAGCACGCTGCAAATGGATCTTGAGACTGTTGAAGGGAATTGTCCTGCTGTGTATGAGACTAAACGTCCACTTTAGGGCAAGACATGTGCCAGGGGTGTTGAATCAGGCAGCTGATGCGCTTTCTCGTTCCCGTATGCAGGCCTTCTGGGGTTTTCTGCCCTCAGCGGACCCGGTGCCGGCACCATTTCCCGAAGCTCTCTGGTCTCTCGGTGCCCCGGACTACAAGACCTCGTGGGAGAGAGTCTAGCACCCAGGACAAGGAAGGCTTATGAAGGGGCGTTCCGTTCTTATTTGTCCTTTTTGGGTTCAGCTAGAGGGGAGCTTTGGGGCCAAGAAGAGTATGTCCTGAATTTTTTGTTATCATTACATCAGGCAGGCAAGTCAGTGGCTACGGCCAATAGGCACCGGGCCGCCATTTCCTTCATGGCACGGGCCCATGGCATACAGGACCCCACAGCGTCTTTCTTAGTACAGAAGGCGCTGCGTGGGTGGCAACGCCGTGAGGGTTGCAGAGTGGATGAGAGGCACCCGATAGGTTTGGAAAGGTTGACCCTGTTACTGTCCGTACTCCCTGCGACATGTTCATCTCAATCAGAGACTGTGCTATTCCGGGCCTCTTTTGCATTAGCATTCCATGGGGCTATGCGGGTAAGCGAGCTGGTAGCGAGGAACAAGCAGGATACGGGGGGAGGTCTGTGCTGAGAGCACATTCAAATTAAGGGGGAGACAATGGTAGTCTCATTTGCCAGGTCCAAGACCGATCAGAGAGCGATCGGGGACAGCGTAGTGGTTCAGCGGATTCCGGGATCTCCCATGTGCCCGGTAGCATGCGTTGAGGAGTATTTGACGCAGAGGGAGGCATCATGGGGGGGAAGCCACCCCACTGACTAGGTTTCAGTTCCAGCGGGTGCTCACGATGGCAATCGCAGCGGCGGGCTTGAACCCGTGCGAGTTTGGGACCCATTCCTTTCGGATAGGGGCTGCTACAGAGGCTACAGCCAGGGGTCTGAGTGTGGAAAAAGTGAAACAGTTGGGGCGTTGGTCCTCGAATTGTTATAAAAGGTATGTGCGGTTGCACATGTTGTGAAGCTTATGTCATGCACTCACGCTTCTTGTTTTTGTTTGGTTTACAGTGTCGCGAGCTTACGAGGCGGGGCGGACTGTGCAGTCGACCCGACACCTGGGAACCAGCGGTCAAAGATCACCGGCTGAGGAAAGAGTGGTGTGGGTCGTGGGCCACTCATACGTGAGGCGTGCCGCAGACGTATTCAAAGCAGGTGACATGATTCACATGGCTGGGGAATAAGGGTACAGGGTGACCTTCTACGGAAGGGGCGGGCTCTGTATTGACCAGTTCCAAAGTTTTATTGAGGGTTTGTTAAGGCAGACAAGGTCACCGCCATCTGTAATCATAGTGCATCTTGGGGGCAATGATTTGGTGACCACTGGTCGACGAGTACTTCTCGAGTTGATACTATCCACGGTGAGTTGGTTGGCGAGAAGGGTTCCGGGGTGCACGATTGCATGGTCCCATATGATTCCACGGAAGGTGTGGCGCGGGGCTAATTCTGTGTCTGCTATAAATCATTCGGTGAAGAAAGTGAATAACAAACTTGGTAGATTGTTCCGTACAAGTACATTGCATTCTATTCCGCATGGATGTATCAGGGGGGACCATATGTATCTAGAGGATGGGGTCCATTTGTCCCGGGTGGGGAATACTTTACTCATAGGAGACCTCGTAGCTTGGTTAAAGAGTTTGAAGCCATGACCTTTAAGTAGGAGTTTTTGTGGGGGGTCCGGATAGCCGGTCAAATATCCGGCCTGTGGCGGTAAGGTCATGATCGGTGAGCAGGAATTAGAAGATCCCTAGAGGTGGGGCGTCACCCATTATGGATGGGAGCTTCCGGGGGGAGGCGGCCATTGGCCCCTCAAACGGGGAGGCGGTCCCCTCTAAGGATGGGGACGCCGAAAGGGAAGGCGGCCATAGGCCCCTCCCTGGGGAGGAGGGGCTAGGGCCCCTCCTGTGAATTTCCCGGGGCCAGGACATCTGCGACGGCAGATTTGGTAAGTTGTGTGGAGTGGGAGGGGGGTCTGCGCTACCTTCTAGACACCTCACACGAGTCCTCGGACGACCACTAAGATGGCGTCGAGTTAACAGGGGCCCCCGCTAAGACAAGGGAAATTGGAAATAGGCACAGAGGTACAGTCCTCTGTGCGACCGCCCCTCACAAGTGAGGGGGGTCTTCTGGTATTAGGGATCTGACACCGGTTACGACCTTGCCGTTGGCCCGTAATGTTAGGATGTACAATTTCAATTTTGAGTAATGCATTTGCAGGATGTTTAGTATCGGCTAGGAGAACCTTTGTATTAGAGATGTGTTAAGGTCAGCCAAGAACATCGGAATGTGTAAATGAAATTGTACATGATATGAAACTGTTATATTAACGTTTTAATTTTGTTTCATATTTTTAATAAATACGGCCGGGAGGGTAACTCCCTCCCGCCTTCCAAAAGTTTAGAACTGTTTCCGTCTTCCCATCTTTGGGGATTGTGTTGAGAGGGGGTGGCGGGTATCTCAGCCATACTGAATTTATACTCAGACATATATGTAGTCAACACTGATGCGGGTAACAGTTAATTACAGAATTCTACAGATTCGGTAAATTAATCGGTAAAAATACCTACATAGCATTTACCGATTTGTAAATACCGAATCAGTAAAATTCGGTATTTACGAATCGGTAAATGCCATTTACCTACGGATCACTCTGATTTTTCTGTAATCCATATTACAGAAAAATGTTGGCGCCAGAGCAAAAATCTAGGATTTGGGTTGTGAAAGCTCGTGTTACACTTATGACTAACAATTTGTTTAATTGAGTCGCAGAGATTGTAACAAAAAAACTTCATCCATGCTATCTTGCTACTTCTATTATTTATAAAATATGATAAATATATAGAAAAAATGAACTTTTCACAGCCCATATTTCAAGAAAGATAGAAAGAATGTGTACACATTTTCATTATGTATTAAACAAACATCTTTTGAAATTAGTTTACTCCATATTTTGACAGCCGCTTCAATCCGTATTACACAAGTAACAAAAGCGGTGCAAACAGATTTGCCCTTTTGGTTTGGCACCGGTGGAATGTTTTTCTGATGCGGCCTCAGCTCTAATGTTATGCCTCTGTTTGCAGCACACCTAGTACACCCACCAGCTTCTTCATGTGTCAAATCTACACAAAGATCCTTATGCCTGTGTCTGATGGTAAGTCAGATACCCAGACAGATGCTTACAGAGCTCACCCTTTTCTGCATCGACCTTCACAGGCCCATCTAATGAATGATGTCACAATAGGTCTCAAAATCCAAGCAGACATCACCAAACACGACCTTAGCACTGAAACTCACCAAAACGTGATATGGGAATTCCATTTTAGTTGCTAGTCTATTAGCCGCAGTGGAGCAGGGAGATGACTTACTGACTAGAATCAAACCTAGAAAATGCGAGTCTATTCACAAACAGAACTTTATTGAACATCAAGTAGTATACAGTAGGACTACACACATACTACACAATGCTATTCATTAACTTACGGTTGGAGACTTTGGCTTCTTCTCTCTTTCTTAACTGTGCGGAGATCTCCACCATGGTGTCAGAGATCTCTCCATGTGTAAACCTACACTTTAGTAGTAACTGCCTAAAGGGGAGGGGAGGGTTGCTAGAAAATGGGAAATACTAATAGCAAAATAGGAGGGGTTTAGGGAAAAGTAAGGAGGACTTTCATGGCGGTCAGGCTACCACAATCACATACCTACAAAGGAGTTAGCCCATTCCTATTCAAAAACTACACTTCTAAAGTTACTACAGCCCTCACTAACAAAACAGTAGCACATATATTCCAGCCTTAGTGCAAGTCAACTACCGCACATGGCTGCACACAGGTGCTGCAGAACACTCCCATATAAAAGGATAGAGGCAGGGATTTAAAATCTGAAAATAACACCTTATAGGAAATAATGTTAAATTTCTACAATTATTTTGAATTTGATATATATATGTATGTGTATAGTCACTGAAAAAACAAAGGTTAAAGTAATGTTATAGTTAGGTGAATATTTCAGTGACAACATTAAAGTTTTGAACAAAAAAAACACAGAAATTCACCAGTTATAGTTAGCACAGCATGTCATGAGTGATGTAATATGTAAGGTCACAAAACAGTGCATGGCAGGGGCGCAATTTACAGTAATCTTAGCTTGTGAATTTCTGTGTTTTTTAGTTCAAAACGTTAATGTTGTGCTAATCTTATGTTTAAAGACTTGGATAGAAAGACAGACATTTGAGGTGAGCAAATTCAGAGCGCTGCTGGTGTTGTAGGGTATTGGGTGGTGTAGGGTTGTACAAGAGCTGATCTCCACCTAAACTTTGGAACTACCCAGCGTTATCTGCTCATTTTTTGTACAATTTATGCAGCACTCTATGCCTGAAAGTGTATAGTGTTGACTAATGCTGGGTGCTCCAGTGTGTCTGGACAAAGATAAACCTCTCTGAAGAGCTATAATGATAGAGAAACACTTTTCAAGGGTTGCGTTTATTTATTCCAGGTTGGCTTGGATGGTATTTTACCAATCCATAGGTTTAATACTGTGCCTGGAGTGGTAAAAAGGTGTTTGTCATTTTACAGCTCTGCATAGATAGCACTATGCTAATCAGATCAACATTTTGAACAAAAAAACCCACAACAAATCACCAGGTAGAGTTAGCAGAGCATGTCATGAGTGATGTGATATGTGAGGTCATAAGCAGTAAATAGCGGGGCGAAGTTATAGTTATCTCTGCTAGCTATTACTAATGAATGACTGTGTTTTTAAAAGTTGAAAACATTAATATTGCCACTGAAATAGTCACCTAACCTTAACGTTTCTTTAACCTTTGTTTTTTTCAGTGAATTTCTGAGTTGTTTTTAAAAGTAAAACACAATCTTTTTATCACACCTAAGTATAACGTTTAAAAAAATTTGTTTTTTTCTGTGAATTTCTAGTTCTTTTTTTAATGGAAAGTAATATTTCTTACTAACTGTAGAGTCACCCTGCTGCCGCACATGGCTGATGGCCATGTGCAGCTGGGTATTGCCACGGGGCCTGCGGCAAAAGCCCTACAGTTCCTTATGTTTTTTTTAATGGGAGGCCACATGGCACCTCTCCCAAAGCCTCATTATGCACATGCGGCCCTGTGAACCCCATCCCCCAGGGCCTTGTGTTTTTTATAGGAAAGTAGACCAAGTGGCCCTTCTCCCAGAGCTTTTTTAGGCCCTGGGGACCTCCTACCCCAGGACTGTTTTATTTAATGGAGGGGTAGCACGAGGCCCCCCCTCCCTGTGCCTTTTAAAGGTCCTGGGGACTTCATCCGTCAAGGCTGGCTTTTTTAAGGGGAGGGGGCCCGTGGGCCCCCTCTTTGCTGTTTTCGGACTTTGGGACCCCTTACACTGAGTCCTGCATTTTTAAAGGTGGGTGCCATGGTGCCCACCCAGGGCCCTCACAATGAACCTTGTGTGGGACCGCGAAGGGAGCCCCAGGTCAGCTGTGGCCCCTGCCGGCTACCCACGTGTTGCAGGCACCAGCATTGCTCCAGCCCACAGGGAGCAGCTATTTCTGCTGCTAACTCAAGGTGGGAGAAATCTCTTGATCTATTTCCCTGCCCGCATCACTGGAGTCAGAAAAACAAATCAAAAGTCTCCTCCCTGCTGGTGGGAGCATTTTCAAAGTTTCAGCCCACTGGGAGCAGACTTTGGGACAGATGTAGGAACCCTAAAACTGACCGGTATTAGGCATTTGGGATGTAGGTGGCTACATTTCAGATTCGGTAATTTACCGAATCGGTATTTAAAGATTCGGTAAATTACCGAATTATTAAATACCGATTCTGTAAATTACCGAATCTGAAATGTAGAAAGCACTCAAGTGAGTGCTTTTCACCTGTAAGGATTTGTTATTTACCACCAACTACAAGTTGGTGGTAAATTACGAAAACCATTAAAAAAGCTATTTTGTGCTTTTTTAACAGTAATGTAAATGTAAATTGATACTTGTATAGCGCACTACTCACCCGCAAGGGTCTCAAGGGGCTTGTACGAATACCGCTGTGGAACCCATCCTGGCTTTCCCTGTGAGGCGTCCACTCCTGGGCACCCCCAAGGTGGAGGCCAGGCATCCTTAGCGTTGTGGGGGCCGTTGTGGAGATTAAGCAAGCTATTGCCCAGAGTTGCAGAGTGGGACTCCATGATTGGAATAGGCACCGAGGCGAGAATTATCAGGTCCGTGGAATTTTGAGCCCAAGACCCGCCGAGGCGGGGAATTGAACCCTTGTCCCGGGCTAGACCTCTGCATCAGGGTCTGCCGCTCTAATCATTGAGCCACACTTCTTCACTGCCATGTGGCAGACATACATGCCCTAGGGCATGTATGTGTGCCACATGTGCACCCATGCACTATTCAGGGGTGCAACAGGGTGTCAATGTGATACCCTGCTACCCTTGTCGGTCTTCCCCCCTTACCGATTCGGTATTTACCAAATCGGTATTCCCCATTCATTCCTATGGGTCTGGAGGCCCAATGGAATGAATGGGGAATACCGATTCGGAATCGGTGTTTACCGAATTTTACAGATTTGGTAAAAATTACCAAATTAATACCTAAATACCATTTACCCATTCTAAAATACCGAATGGGTAAAATTCGGTATTTTAGAATTGGTAAATGGTATTTACCTACATCTGGCCCTTTGTGTTTGCTCCAGCGTGGCAGGAAATTCAAAAACACAGGTTTCCTTGCCCACGCAGGTTCAGGTAGGGAAACTGCTGAGTCCCGGGGTAGGCTCCTCCGACATAGCTATTGAGCCAGCCTTAGGGGGGGTTGGGGTCCCAGGGATCAAAGATGGCTCAGGGAGGGGACCACCTGGCCCCCCTCCCCTTGAAATGCACTTAATGGCCCTGGGGGTGGGTTGCCAAGGGCCTTGTGAAGGTTCCGGGAGAGGGGCCGCACAGCCTCCTCCCTTTTCAAAGCATTTTGGCCCCAGGGAGTGGGCTTCCCAGGGCCTATTCTGGCTTGGACGTGGGATGCGGTCCCCCCTCCCTTTTATTAATGAAATCAGCCATGGGGGGGGTGGGTCCTCAGGGCCTCTGGAGGCCATGGAGGGGGCTGCATGGGCCTCCTCCCCATTTATGCACATTTCGTCCCTGAGGGTGGACTTTACGGGCCTTGTATGGCTCAGGGAGGTCGCCAATGTGGCTACTTAATCCTTTTTTCATAATTTCAGTCCTGAGGGGGAGCTCCCTGGGTCCAATAATTAGGGTTCCTGGTTTCATGGTATTTATTTCTTGAACATTTCTGCCTGAAATGGGTCCCTTGCTCACTTTGCCACTGGATTCAAGCTAGCCTGGCTGATGACTGTTGATTAGCCAGAAACCGGTGCCAGAATGCTTGTTTCCGGTTCAGGGAAGACATTGCTTGGCAGTTCGGGCTGGACTGTTCCCATGAGGCACAGGGTCAGACTGATTTGCTTATAGCCATGTCTGAACTGGGGTGGCAGAGTGAGCTAAAGAATGATGATGGATTAAACCCAGATCAGTTGACTGGTGGTGAGTGCTTGCAATGTTCAACACTAAGTCCATCATCCCCTTTGGTTTTGCTTAGATTTATTATTCCCACTCAAGTCCAGGCAACAGGAGGGAAAGCATTGGACTTCAAAGTGTTTAGATTTATTATTTCCACTCCAGTCAGCGAAACAGCAGGGAATGTGTTGGACTTTGGAGAGGTTAAAATGTACTACTCCCACTCCAGGTTAAGCAACAGTAGGAGCCACATTGGACTTAGGATGGGTTAGGTTTACTAACCCCACTCCAGTCTAAGCAGCATTAGGGAAAGTGTTGGACTTTGGAGGAAAAAGATGTAGTATTGCCACTCCAGTCTAAACAGCAGTAGGCTAAGTGTTGGACTTTGTGGGAGGGACGAGATGTACTAATCCCACTCAGTCTATGCTGCGTAAAAAGGATTACCTACATGACTGTCAATTATTTAATTATATTAAATTAGAAAAAAAAAATGAATACTTACAACTAGGGGTGGGCGTAGTGCGCATAGTGGGGTTACGCGAAGTGGGGTGGGCGCTACGCCCACCCACACACTTTGCGTAGCCCCACTACGCGCTGCCCGCCTCCCCTCCCGCCCTCTTCTACAACCCATTTTTAATATTAAATGCACTAAAATTAATGAAAAAGAGCTTACCTTGCATGCTGCGCCCGGGGGCTCCCTCTTCCTGATGACGCGCCGACTTCTTCAGACGAATGCGCATACACGGGCGCCCGCGCATGTGCATTCATCTAAAGAAGTCGGCGCGTCAACAGGAAGAGGGAGCCCCGGGACGCTGCATGCAAGGTAAGTTCCTTTTTATTAATTTTAGTGCATTTAATATTAAAAATGGGGATGTAGAAGAGGGCGGGAGGGAGGCGGGCAACTTCGCTCCGCCATGGAGTGTGCGTAGTGTTGCCAACTACGCCTACTATGCGAATTGCGAAGTAGGCAACACTACGTACACTCCGTGGACGGAGCGAAGCACTGCGCCCAGGGTTACTTACAACAAAACATTTTCAAATTACAGTATAAAGAAATAAATATATATTAAACAAAACTGTTAACATTTTAGTGAAAAAAGAAAGAAAATAAATTACATATAATATCAACTTCACTAACTGCAAATAAATTACTCAATAATAAAATCAGCACTTATTTGATTTCAATTAATAACTAAAAACAAATTAATTTTAAGTTATAAATACCATCTCAGTAACAAATTCTCACACACTTACCATTGAATTCCTTAATTAAAAAAAATTATAAATATATAGCATTATACATAATTTATTTCTAATTAGTAAATTACATAAAAATCAAAATAAACATATAGAGCCTGATTATGATGTTGGTCCGAGTTGCCCCCGTCCGACATTACTGTGGATGTGGAACCCACCGACCTCAGGTGCGGTCGCAAACTTCCATTTTTCAAAGTTAGCCGGTGCAGCGAGCCGAAACCACCCGTAGTACAAGTTCCCATTGGGAAATTAAAGTTTTAAATATCCCTGCACCTTGTGCAGGGATGTGAAGGGGGCACCATGGGTGCCTCCCAGGTCCACAAACGGAGGGCCAGCAGGAAGGGGCCCTGCTAGAGGCTCCGAGACACTTTCTGATAGCAGTCACATGTAGGGAAGGCTGACATTGAACTGCTGTCGGAAAGTGCCATCATAATCACAACAGCGAAACGCCATCCAGTAGTGATTGTGAAGCCCTCACAACTGGCCGACGGGCTCCTCGAGCCCATTGAAACCGAGTCGGATTCCCCAGCTGGTTTAAACTCCGACATCTTGGAGTTTAAACCCAAGATGTCGGTCGGAAAGCATCTGACCAGCAGTCGGAGGATTTCCGACAGACATTGTAATGGGGCCCTTAATATATTAGTATTTTCTTAGGAACCTATTCACCGAAAAAGTTTAACACAGCATTAGGAAATGCATGCTTATAAAACATATAAAAATTTTAAAAAACTATTAAAGTAAATAAAACATCACAACAATTGCATAATAATTAATACATTTGGTAATATACATAATTAATCATCAAACACCTTTTACGCAAAATAGCATTAAATTAAAAAACATTTAATTTAATTTAACTACCCATCCTATTCCCCTAAAAGCTAGCAACCCACAACTAAAATATAACTTAAATAAATCAGTATTAAACTATTCACATATTTAACAATCGATTACATAATTAATAATTGAAAACTGATGTAAAATAATGTACATTTGTTTATAGCTTAATTAACTTCTCGCCCTATACCAGTACAAACCCCAAAACACATTACTAACGTATAACTTAAATAAACTGGTAGTAATCTATTTACATAATTAGCAATAAATAACATACCGATTTAACAAATTACAAAACAATTACTAATACATTTTATTTTTTATATCTTAATTAACTTACCACCCTATAGCTCTATAAACCCAACAAACGTCTACTAAAATATTTGCAAAACCTGGAAATACCCTGGCACTCATAACATTTTATACTTAGTTATTGATATTGTTGAAACAAAAATAGAAAAAAAGGATACTCTAAACACAGGAAACACAGGAAATTTTGTTTGTAAGGACATTCACTGATTTATGTAATTAATTTACCCTGGTTGGTATCAAAGTTACATAGGTATGTAACAAAGTATGCAAGGACTAAATATTTCAATCAAAGTGATACATTCAAAGTTTAAAACAGTACAGTCCAGTGACGAAATAATAATCCATCCTTGATGAAAAAAACTTGAAACAGCCAACACGTGTTTCGTCACATCCGTGACTTTTTCAAGGCTCAAAAAAAGTAAGAGCCTCAAGACAAAGTAAGCAGCTCACCGATAATGATGATCAGTGGTTGGGAGTTATTCAGTAGGTTTCAATTTTAATGTTTGTATAATACTGTATTTTCATCTTTTATGTATTGGGGGATCTAATGTACAATGCTGTAATGTGAAAATGTTTTTAAAAAATAATTTTGCTGTCTTTTATGAATTTTATTCGAAATAAAGACTAATTGAACTGAACAGTAGGTTTCAGAATCTAATGAACACATTTGTATAGGGACCACTCTTCATGTTGTGTTCGGGAGCGTTTTAAATGCAGTTTCTTATAGCTATGTAGCGAGCATTTGGATCGAGTGGCGGCTCACCGTGAGAGTGCTGCAGGCAGTGGGGCAGGGTAGGGGGCAGAGTGGGGGGATAGTGTAGTCCAACATATGACAGACAGGAATAAGGTAAGTAATTAAATAAATAAAACAATTTACCTTACGCGCGCTGTATCGCCAACTATGTGTTCTGTAAACTCTTGTGGAAAGTCAAGAAAACCAAATAAGTAGAGAGCGTAACTCCAATTTAAAAATAGCTTCAAAAGGACTGTGATAGGTCCCTCACTGTTTAGTCAACCGCAAGCTGACGTGATCTTCTCCCGTCTAGAGACATCAAGAAGAGTGGTCACTATACAACTGTGTTTATTAGATTCTGAATTCCACTGAATTACTGAATATTGGCAAGCTGCTTACTTCCTCTTGATGCTCTTACTCTTTTTGAGCCTTGAAAAAGTCACGGATGTGACGAAACACGTGTTGGTTGTTTCGTCTTTTCTTCATCAAGGATTGGATTATTATTTTGTCAATGTACTGTTTTAAACTTTGAATGTATCATTTTGATTGAAGTATTCAGTCCTTGTAAACTTTCTTACATACCTGTGTAACTTTGATACCAACCAGGGTAAATTAATGAAATAAATCAGTGATTGTCCTTACAAACGAAATTTCCTGTGTTTCCTGTGTTTAAAGTATCCTTAATTTTTCTATTTTTGATTCAACAATATCAATAATTAAGTATAAAATGTTATGAGTTGGGGGTATATCCAGGTTTTGCAAGTTAATACACAAGTAACTCTTTGTCGCTTGTGTCTTTACACCGAGGTAGCGGGGTGTTTCTATTACCCTAAGTGGCACCAATACTATTCTTTCATCGTATTTGATTATATAATTACTTTTTTGCCCACTTATAATTGTTCCTACTATTGATATGCAACCCCTCTTTCCACCACTACCTTCCATTAGTTTTGGCTACTAAAATATATCTAATAATTGTAAATTAAAATTTTCATTCAAAATATAACACTTGAAATGCATAAATAATTATCAATTAAAATGTATTAAGAATAGAAAATAAATTAACAATAAATTCAACATATTTCTAATTTAAATTACTTCCCACCCTGTTCCCCTACACGCCCAAAATCCAGCTACAACACTAAAAAACACTGATAACAATAAAGAAAAAAACTAAAACTAAATTTTAAAAAAATAACAATATTCATACTAACAATACTAACAAATAGAATGAATATATTAACAAAAACCCATCAAAATATGTTTTACATTATATTTTTTACAACTGTATTATTGAAAGCGATACTTAAAGTAATGATATTCTTTAAAACGACTATACTCACCAAAAAAAGATACTCTGGACATCGATATTCTATACCAAAATATTTTTGCGCCACAGTATTTTCCCCAACATTTATGAGTTCCATTACCTCTAAATCAATATTTTCTCCAAACACCCTTCCCCCCACTGTTCAAAAATGCACATTGCCAGACAACCGACGACCATTGTGAATGACTACTGCATATACATTTTGCACCCTTTTTATCTGCATTGCCACAGCAAATCGATAAAGAAAGTGTGCTCCACTCCGTATTCCAGAACTCTTTGGTTACCGGACATGCATCTATGGTTAACATGTACAATGCTCTTTTTGCTTATAAATCATCTTTAGTGTGTAAAGGAGATTTTCAGAGACCTCTCCTATGGTGATGATGTTAACCTGGCCGTAGGCTGCCAGCAGAGATCATTTCAAGAATGCTCCTATGAAGGGTGGGGCATGCTGTGGCTGGATTAAGGAAGCCCATCTGCACTGTACCATGTAGGAGGTGCTGATGTACCAGTGGACTGGGCATGGGCCCCTGCAGGAGACTTTGAAAGCATTTGCTGCGGATCATGGCAGCAGCTCAGACAAGGGATTTTGTTGGAGAGTGAGGAGATGTTAGGACAGGAGACAGTGCAAACTGGGCGTTAGTGGGTGACAGGTCTCTCGCAAGGGTCAGGAGACTGATGAAAAGCAATGGCAATCCTTGTATAGCCACGAGCAGCTGGAATGGTTTTCTGTCACCTCGAAGGGCCAACAATGCTGTTTCTTATTTGTTTATGTTTGCAAACTTCCCAGCTAGCCTGCCAGACACCTATGCTCTGCATCACTCTCCCAAGCACAAAAGTAGAGCGAGAGGTTGATTGTTCTCCTGAATGGCACCCAAAACCTGGAATGACCTCCCTCAACACAACATGGCCTCCTCTGCTCTTCTTGCGTTCCTTCTAGAGGCTGAAGACCTGGCTCTTCAAATACTCGCCTGCGTAGGTGCCTGGATACCCTACTCCAACTCATGGCCCATCTAGAGTCAAATAATGCCTTCCACAGTTCTCAATCAGGGTTTAGGTCAGGATACTCCACTGAGACCGCCCTTCTGAGAGCGACCGAAACTTTACGGGCAGGCGCCGATGAGGGCCAGACCATGGCATTGATTATGCTTGACCTTAGTGCCGCGTTCGACACTGTGGCACATTCCATCTTGCTGCAGTGTCTGAACAAAGCCGGGGTCACCCAGGAAGCACTGGGCTGGTTGAAAGCTTTCCTTACCAACCGCTGCTTCCAGGTCCAGAGAGGCATGTACCTCTCTGATAGCATAGCCTTAGAACAGGGGGTACCTCAGGGCTCTGCCCTGAGCCCCACCCTGTTCAATCTTTACATGGCCCCCCTGGCTGAAGTGGTTCAATCGTTCGGCATTGAATTAGTTTCATATGCCGACGATACCCAACTTCTCATCTCCCTGTCCCAAGCCCCCTCCATTGCTGCTGACAACTTTAAAACCTGTATGCAGGCTCTTGCAGGATGGATGACCCAACACTGCCTGAAGCTAAATGGTTCAAAAACGGAGGTTCTGGTAATTGGAGGCAGGGATACGAGCTGGACCAAGGAGTGGTGGCCATCATGTCTGGGGCCGTTACCCACTCCCTGCAAAGCAGCCAAGAACCTGGGGATTTGGGTTGATCCCAGACTCTCTTGTGACAGCCACGTGCACAAAGTGGTAGGGAAATGCTTCGGGGTTATGAAGACCCTTAACCGTACCCTAGACCTCCTCCCTCTTGAAGCCAGGCGCACTATGGCCCAAGCTCTAGTGACCTCGAGGATAGACTATGGCAATGTGCTTCTCCTCGGAACAACGCAAAAAAACATCAGGAGACTCCAAGTACTCCAAAATACGGCAGCACGCCTAGTCCTTAGACTCCCAAAAAGAACAGCCTCTAAACCTGCCCTAGCCACTCTGCATTGGCTTCCCATAAAAAAGAGAGTCCTATTCAAAGCACTTCTCATGTGCTACAGGATCGTCTCACACAAAGCTCCCCCCTGCATGACCGATCTGGCTATCCCCTATGAGCCTAACAGAACTCTCCGCTCTGGGGGAACTGGATTGCTTAAAATTCCCCGCATCAAGAAAGCCAGAATGGGTGGTTGCTCTTTTCGCGTAGTGGCTGCCAAAGAATGGAACTCTCTCCCCATGAGCATCAGACTAGCGGATACAGAGACCATGTTCAGAGAACGTCTGAAAACCCATCTGTTTTCTTTATAATTTCCTCTCCTGGCCCTGACCTTTCTCCACAGCGCGGGGACACGCCGGGATGGCGTCACCATGCGCTTTACAAGCCCCTTTATTATTATTATTATGATTAGTGCACCCTACAAATCAACATAACATAACATTGTAAGTAAAACATGTTCATGCATTGTGGGTTCGAACCCGAGATCATCAGCATGGAGGCTGACAACAGAAGTGGTGACCACTGTATGGAGGTGATGACGTGATCACATTAACATCATTTCATAAGGCCTGCGACAGAGGAAGGAAATTAAATGACGTTTGACAGCACCAGGATACAGCCAGTTAATAGCCAAGCTCGGAGGTGGGTAGTACAGTAGGACAAGCTGTGGCCCCAAGGAGTGCACTGCTGGCCATCTTCTGTTATCATCGCTATATCTATGCAACCCTCCACCTCTTCCAACAGCACACCCCCTGTGCCACAAATGCATGATCGTGGATTCACCCTGTGCCACAAATGCTTTATCATGGACTCTTCATCATAGCTTCTGCCTTACAAGGCGCTATTCAGTGTAACATTGGCCTACCACAGACTGGCTGGATTATGGTCACCTAACTAATAGCCATAATTACACATCTCTCTGGTACTTATTGCATGAATCTCAGAAGCTTAGAAGGCAGAATCCCCCTTCGCCTGTCCAAACTTGTGGCCTCCATATAGATCCCTAAACCAGGCACTTAAACCATGAGATGCCTAACCAGCTGTGGGCCTTCGCCCACCCGCTTTGTTTTTTCTTGTGATCTTTTCCACACAACCACCCTGGTGGCAAGAATGGACAGAGGGAAAATCAAGTCGTACACGCAGCTCTCTTCCTCTGCGGTGTTGGCCAGGTCCAGGCCAACACCCCTGGTCTAGATTTTACCATAATTACTCAGTGCAGAGACTTCCGAAAGCTGCAGCAAGCATTTAATGGGTCCATTCATCTTTGCCACCGCTCCACTCTGCGAATAACTGCAGACACCGATCGATCTCCCGTCCATGCGGTCAGAGCCGGCCGGCCCTGTGCAGAGGGGGTGAGCAAGGTTCCTCCCCACCCTTCTCCGTCCTCGTGTACCTTACAAATGTACAACCAACCACGGGAAGAGGCAGTGGCTGTTACACTTAGTCACAACCTGTCCGGGTGGTTCCCCCATCGCGCATATGAACTATGAGGGAACGAGAGTGAAAGGTGCAGCCTCCCAATTTGCACCTAGAGATACGAAAGGTGTGACAAGTCAAATGGTGAACCGTCGAGAGTGTGTGCGGTGTTCAGCTGCCTCGGGAACAGTCGACGGCTCACCCCTAAGACTATTTTTTATAAAGATACAAGACCCTCACCCGCAGACGTGGGTCACCGTGACAAACGTGGCTTCAAGGCAGGCTCACTTCTGGCGCCAAAGTGAGTTGGCTGCTCTCAGCGAATTTTCAGGAAATGTTCTGATGTCCTGGGCAATATTGCTACATTGAGTCTGTAACAATATTATAAACGATTAGTACCTTGACCGCTCCAGAAACACACCAGGGAGTCAGTAGTACACGGGCCGTCGACCCCCTGTTTTTTCTTTCAATTGCTTGATACGTTTAATGGAAGCCTCAAAGTTACAGTTCAGCAACTTCTGTGACATGTAAGTAACAGTAAACGTAGAGAAACGCACCCCAAGGGGAACAACGTATATTCAGAACATATACAGAGTAGCTGGAAACATTGAGAGTTGTGTCTCATGGGTGTAAGCAGAGCTGAGCTAAGCATAGTTTGTCTCTAGTGCCTCGAGACCCAGGTTAACGCTGTAGAAACGCAGGAAAGCATTCTATCCTGTTTGTCAGGGCATTCGAGTGCACTCCGGATTAACATACGCACAGCAAGCGGGGGCAGATGGGAAACACAGCCCCCCGTATGTCGGCGGTCGTTTATTATATAGTGGTCCGATGCCCAGCCCCACGGACAGTTGAGAATTCGTGTTCAGTTTAGAGGTATTTTTATATTAGTATATTTTATGTGCAGCTCTTAGAAACGGTATGGTGCGCTATAGAAAAACAAACAGTTATTGTTATAATAAATTGTTGGTATTATATAACCCACTCTCTTTCCTTGAATCCCCGTCTGTTTCTACGACTCTCTCTTGCTTTTGATTCACCCTGGGACAATTCACTAAGCTTGTGTTTCGGTCAGTGTGCCTTACTGTTGGAAATCCAGGCTTAAACCAGCGTCAGATCTGTATTTACCGAGGGGAGTCCCGCGCCCCACCCGCAGAGGGGCGGCCCTTGGTTCAGCACCGTGGACAGCTCCCTCGGGGCTGCTCTACTGCAGGCGTGGCGGAATGTGCCGGGACCCTAGTAGCCGACTGTGGAATGCTTCAATATAGGAAATGGCGAATAGGGGCGTCCCGCGCCTCTCCTGCAGAGGAGCTGCGCTGGGTTCAGCACCGTGGACAGCTCTCCGAGGCTGCTCTACTGAAGGCGCGGCCGAATGTGCCCTGGACCCCGCTACAGCCGACTGTGGGATATTTCAGTATAGGAAATGGCGAATAGGCCAGCTAGCGACTCAGACCCTCTCCGGAGAGACTTGTAAACCAACCCCGCCCCAACGTTCATTTTACATAACAAGTTTTCTAACATAAAATGCCATCGCGTCTACAAGCAGCTCTGGAGAGAGACTCGTGAAATATTCCAACATTTCACGGTATGGAAAGGTATTGGGGAGTAGGATTTATCCGCAGCAGTAAATCATGTATGTGATGTTCGGTCTAGGGAGCTTCAGAGGTGGACGGGCTGTGGGTGGGGCCAAAACACAGCTCCTGTGGGCTTCCCTCTCCCAGGAGGTACACACAGAGAGGGCTCCCGCAGGACCCACACAGGGACGACACATTAGCATGGGAAGGCTTACACTTCGCGCAGGAGGGTCTGCGGGACGTGCGGTACCCAACGGAGGTCCCGCGAGCAGAGCGTCCGGAAGCAGACACCGACATTTCGATGAAAACTGCACACTGCGCATTGAGTACAATTTGGTACCCCACCCTCCGCTGCACAGTGGCGCAGCCCAACACAGAACTGGGGTACTCACCCTGAATTTCTGTACGAAGACTAAAAAGCGCACTACTCACAAAAGTGAGAGAACTAAGACATAGAACTAGGCGCAGAGAGCGCCGTGTAGTAAGTGCTCTGGCTATCGGCCACCACAGCGGCACGCTGCAGAACATCGGACATTCAAGATTAAGAACATTTACCAGGCAACTTGGCATTGCAGCAGCAGCGCGCGAAAAGATGCCTAATTGGGTAGCCAGCAAGGCGAATAGCTTCGTGACTCCCCCTCTCTGCCCGCTTCCATTTCTCCCCATCCACTACTCCCTTTCACTCTCTGTCACATTCCCTCTTCATTGCGCGCTTCTCTTTTTCTCTAATATATCTCGCTTTCTCTTTCCTTGGGACTCCCTCGCCTTATCTCTCCTTCCCCATTTTCTTTCTTTCGTTCTCCTCTCTCTCAACGTCCTTTCTCTTCCTCCCTTCTCATCCCTCCCCACTCCCTTGAACTCACTCGTTCTGTTTTTCTTTCTCTCCTGTCACCCTCGCTCACTTACCGATCTTTCCCTTCCTGCTCTCTCCCTCCCTCGTCCTCTTTCTCCCTTCCCCACCCCCATTCTCTTCGCTCTCTCTCCCCTCCTTCGTTCTCTCTCCCTCCACCCTCTACTCTCAGCTTCGCTCCCTTCGGACTGCACAGGCTGCGTTTCGAAAAGACCCCGAACCCCCCAAAACCCCACAACTTCACATTTACATCTAGATGAAATGGTGGTGCAGCGACTTCATTTCTTTTTGGAAAACCGTACCCGCACCATGTCGAGCGATTCAATGTGACATAGAATACATAACCGTGCCATGTTCGGAATAAAAGGTTCACACCTTTAATTAAAAAGTTTCCCAGGAAAAGAACACCATTCCGAAAAATGGGAATGCTCCCAAAGGTGGAGCCATGAAGGGGGAGTTAAATGAAGGCGTGAATTACATTCTTAAGGGAACTCAAAGGTGTCGTGCTCAGTACTCACCATAATGGAAAAGACCAGCGCCACGATATTGACCGGCCACACCGGGCAGAAGCAGGAGAATATGGCGAGTATGAGGTAATCCGTGGGCCGGCCCTGCTCCTGGGCGTTAGTGGTGGCCGTGGAGGACGCCCTGGCCAGGCTGACCCTCGAGGGCGACAGGGGCGCAGACTCCAGCTGCCCGGCGGAGACCGACTTGTAGGGCACGCCGTTTCCGTTCTGCTCCATGTCCATGGACCTCTCGCTGGACATGGTGACCGAGAAGGACTTCTTCATGCCGTTCTCCTCCTTGCCCGCCGAGCTGGTCAGCAGTTTCTCCGTCTCCTGCGAGTCCGCGGGCTGCACGTTGGCGCACTCGCCCAGGGTCTTGTCGAACTGTGCATCTGTGTTGATGGCCATGGCCGGGTCTGCGATGGAGTGGGTCGGGGTCCCTGGGTGAGAGCTGCGCGTCAGTAAAGAGCTGTTAGACTTCCATCCCGGGCCGTGCAAGGGTGGGAGAAAAAACAGAAAGAGCAGAGCGCCGGCGCTGAGCCTTCAGGACGCACAGGGAGGGAGGCGAGGTGGAGGCGCCGTGCGCAACGGGGGAAGCCCTGGTGAATCCGAGCTCCCTCAAGAGTTAAAAGGCCACGAGCGACGCGGTGAGTTCCGCTAGCAATACACTCTCAGCAGCCGAAGTCTCCTCACCACCTCGTGCCCGAGAGCTGCAAACACACTGGCCACCACTGTTCGTTCGGCGCAGCTGGGGGCGCGCGAGTGGAAGAGCTGTAGCGGGGCGAAACCACCTCCAAATGCAAGATTCGCACTGCTCTGGCTTGTGTCATAGGCTGGGTGAACTTGGCCACCCCTACCCACCTCTACTTATCACACGTGCCTCTCAACGCGTTCTTCTCACCTTCCCTCACTCCTCTCTATATGTGCTTTAAGTGGGGTGAATAAGGTGGGCGTGGGGGTCCCTAAAAGGCGTGTTGGTCAATGAAGAATAACTCGCGATCTTCCAAAAGAGGCGTGGCCAATGGACTTGAGGGCACGGTCTAAACATGCAAACTAGAATCCTCTGCCTAGCACAGCCTGCCAGCTGACCATTGTTGGGTGTGTCTTAGTGTGTTTTCTGTTAGTGCATCCAAACATGTCACACAACTACAAATACATACACCACAAACACGTCACACCTATTGCCTTTGCCAATGATGATTTCATTTTAGCCAAGAGTGGCTACATGAGCCAAAAACGCGTTGTTGGGAACAACTAGAATGCCATAAGATTATGTTATTTTAAAACAAGCCAGACCTATGGGCTTTGCTTGTGTTTATTAGAAAGGATACTTAGTCAATATCAGATAAATAAGCAACAGCCATATTGTTGCAAATAATTAGAATTGAAAATGTTTGAATTCTGAAAATATGAGATTCTATAAATATTTGATTGTTTGGTTAGTGTGGTTTTGCAATTATTTCGGAGGTGTTTTCCCAACACTCTGCAACAACCGTGTTATTGTGCTCTCAGCATTTGTATAGTGCTGTCCTGCTGTTTGAATGGCACTGAAGCACTTTCTGAGTCTGATCAGTGGTTACACTTGTGAGTCTTTCTTCAACTGGTTACACTTGTGAGTCTTTCTTCAACTGGTTCAAATTCTTTTGGGCATCTGGCCCTTGGTGAGGTAGGCAGCCGTATGTATGTATGTATGTATATGTGTGTGTGTGTGTGTGTGTGTGTGTGTGTGTGGTGTATCGAGGACAGGTGGAGGGTACTTTTAAGAAGCTGCAACTTTTTCATGCCCGGGCCACCATGGAGTTGTGGGTGAGTCAAATGAGTCAATGAACATGTCTGATTAGTGTTACAGGAAGGCTCACTGACAACCAAATTCAAACTCTCGCACTTGTTTGTGCCTATGTTGTGGGTGGTTCAGACTAGACACAGCTCCAGTGCTACCAGCCCTCATAAGCATTACTTTACACAAATTCACTAAAACCGACCCTGTTCTGCTTCATCCTGTCCTGATCATCAGGGGTAAAGGGGAGGCGCATCTCTAGCACAAACATTTAAAATACATTCCTATTTCATGTTTTCCTCTATTTGGTTTTAATGGCAAAATAAACATATCTTAATTTTAATTCTATTTGCCAACGGGAGATGGTGGTGTGGGTGATTGCACAGTATTGATGTCATGGCCTACAATGACAGTGCAAAACATGGAAATAATGTTATTTCTTTTTACAGGTTTGCATGTTGCCTCAAAAAGCTCCACAATATTCCTAAAATCCCTGCATGCAAACTGAATTTGACCTGAAGCTTGTAATTCTCGACTCTCCTTTTTCTTTCGATTGACTCTTTAATTCTGTTCTATCTACTGCATGCCTCCTCTCTCTTGAGGAATGCCTGCTCTAAATCACATGCATGTTTGCCTTAATCCCAATTGTATCTCTGCAACTTGTCCACACCTCATTTCAAATATCTCTACTTCGCCTTTACAAGTCATACCCCTTCAACCTGACAATACCTAATTTCCTGCAGCTCTTATATTTATACCATCAACCAATGCAGGAAGTCACTCTCTCTCCTGTTAAAGATCACACCTAACTCCTATTAATTTATTCTACCACATTGAAACTGGATTAAATGCATGGAATTGTTTCTTGAGAGTGCAAGCCTAATCTCAATAACCAACCAAAACAATACCTATCTATCTATCCATCCATCCATCCATCCATCCATCCATCCATCCATCCATCCATCCATCCATCCATCCATCCATCCATCCATCCATCCATCCATCCATCCATCCATCCATCCATCCATCCATCCATCCATCCATCCATCCATCCATCTCTCCCTCCCTCCCTCCCTTCCTCCCTCCCAGTGGCGGTTGCCACTGGGTAGTTATAGTTAAGATAGTGTTTTCATAGGCAATGCCTACTTCGTGTTGCTAATAACTATAGCACAGTTTCAAGAATATCCACAAAAACATTTAAAAAAAGGGCTACTTTTTGGTTAGTTTGCATTTGAAAAGTATCAAGGTGATCCATCAAGTGGATTTTCCGTATTCATTTTCATTTTTCTGTAGGATCTTTTGACACAGTTACAGCCTAAACAGCTGAACAGATTTACTCCAAATGTAGTAGAAGGCTAGATCTTCGTCCAGAAAGAGTGCTTTTTGTGATTTGGTGTAAATCTGTAGAGTAGTTTTTAGCAATTAACTCTCAAAATGTTTGGATATTTCACATCACAGATCATCCTCGGGCCGACAGATCTCTGGGAGAGTTTTTATTTGCTGCCATTATAATCGACAACAATGAGGCGGCAGGCATCTTTGGACTGGGGAAGCAAAAAGTTTAAAAAAAAGACATAAAGGGGTAGGACAGGGATACACTGACCCGCAAGGTCTATTGCCAAAACACGTTTAAAAAACATTTTGGACATAAACACACGGAGGAACCATGGTAAAGTAGAAAAAAAATGTAAACAGCGCAGACTCCCATGTGTTTTAAAAATGATCCCTATGGTTTCCCAGGTCCTCGTGGGAGATGGGGAGGCACATTGACAAATAAGGTCAAGATGGCCCGTGAGCCCCTGCCCCAGGCCACTAAGTGGCCCGGGGAACACCATCCCCTGGGGTTGACAAATAAGGATTAGGGGGGCCTGTGACCGCTGCAAAAAGCCTCCATAGCCCCGATCTTCCCATCCCCCTGGACCCTCATCTTATCAAAGGGGAGGGGGCAGGAGCCGACGGGGCACGGGACTCCCATCGCGGCTCCCAACAAAAGTATTTATCTTGGGTGCTGGGATGGGCGCCCCTTATAGAAAAAAAAAATAAGTGTCCTGGGTAGGACCGGGACACTCACAAAAAAAAAAAAAATAAGAAAAAAGTGAATAATAAATGAGCACCCACAGCTGCTCAATTATTATTCATTGCTCCTTCAAGGAGCGCCCGCATGATGCCCCTGAAGGGCAATTTACATATTGAAATGTTTTGATGCTGTCCCTAGAAGAGGTACTGGCAACATTGTTTTTAATGTTGTGAAGATCTGCTGGAAGTTCTGCAGCCCCTAGCAACATTAGAAAAAGAAACCGCAAGCCTCCTGGAACATTTACATCATGACCTCTAGAGAACTTACTATATGTTTAAAGCATTTCCCAGATTGAAGCTTTTTCTCTATAGCCAGGAATGCAGCACCCATCTTTTATATACATCTTTAGGCCACATAAAAATGCAGCCATAGAACATGCATATAAAAAATATTATAACTTTTCGTGGTTGCTTTTATGATTGCATTGTTTGGGCTAAGTAATAGTAAAAGGAAGATTTAGAGACTTGTTTAAAGAAAAAAAATCTCTCTGACTATTCAAAAGAAAGAGCCAAAGACACGTGTTTTAATAAAACTTTATTAAACATGTTTTTAAGCAATCAATATTAATAAACATTGATTTGTTTGTATGCTTGAAGTATTTATTTGATTCAAATGAATGGTAATTTTTGGAGAAAGTTCTACTTTATGTATAGTTGGATGGTTGGTTGAGTGGGTTTCGCTGCCTGATGGGGGTAGCCTCCTGCAGGGGATCAGGGTGTTGTGTGCAGCGGGAGGTAGGGTTTGGCCACAGGTCCAAAGGCTGTGCACAGCGAGGAGTGTCTGCCAGCTTGGGGTTGGATACAGGGCCTGACCACAAGCTAGTCCCCGGCTACCAACCCCCTGCAGCACAGGGGCCATGCAGGGCATGGGGTGGCTGCCCGTAGATGGTTGGATATAGGGCCTGGCCACAGGCCAAACCCTGCCACCAGCCCCCTGCCACGCACGTTCAAAGGCCGTTCGCAGCAGGAGGTTGTCTTTCTGTTACAAAAAGACCTACAAATCATTGAAAAAAACACAAACGTTAAAGTGATGTTAAAGTTAAGTATGATAATATATTATTTTGTATTAAAAAGACAGAAATTCACTGAAAAAACCTAATAGTTGAAAGGGTGTTGTAAGTAGGTGAAAATGTCAGTCCAAACATACCGTTTTAAACTAACAAAATCACTGAAATCCACCATTAATAGTTATCTCAAGAAACTACAATTTGTATTCTTAGGTAAATACACAATGTGCCCTTGCAATGCACTGTTAATTACCTCATATATTGCATCACTCATGACATCTTCTTTGACATAATTGATAAAATCACTGCAGCATCTGATAGGACTTCATTGATGACAACACTGTGAATAGCAGCGGCATGAGTTATAGTTACCTTAGAGCAAGAGTAATTGTTACTTGAGATAACTATTACCGCTAAATTTCAGTATTTTTGTTAGTTTAAAATGGTATGTTTAACAACATTTTCACCTAACTGTAAATTCCCTTTAACCTTCGGTGTTTTAAGAGATAAAAATATTTTTTAAAACTAATCCTGTGTTCTAGAGCTGCGTTCTGCTCAGCGTAAAGTGCTACAATACCTCTGCAGCCGTTGTAAGTACGATATGAATGCAATTAGAATACAATACAATATATGACCTTCCTGCCTCATACTAGTACTAATTCCATAACATTCAGTGGTTGAGCGATCAATTGTAGTTCATACAGGCTGAATAATAATTTCCTTAGATTACTTGACACTCACATTAGACAAAACTGATGTGAGTCATGCCAATCACCCAGTACTGTACCAGTCCACAGCAATAAACCACCCATCACTAACTGAGCAGGCATGGAATAACTGAAGCGATCTGCCATGTGCCGCTCGCCAACTGAGGATTTTAATTTAATCCACTCCTGCGTGTACCAACCAACTCCATACTATAACCCATTTTGGCATTTCATAATTGTGAGAAGTTGGCCTGGCATATGCTGTCCACTATTCTAGTGGGCACCTTGCACCAGTCCAAACGACCCCTTATTGATAGTAGTTTAAAGACAACCTTATAGAAAGCTATCCTAGTGGTAGCTGTGGATAGCAGACTTCAGGCTAAGTCTTGTAGGAATGTGTAAAGCAGCTTGTTTTACCAGTCTATAATCTTGTGAATGACCAAATGAAAGGAGAACCACACCAGGTATATATATAAAATATATGTATTTATTCTAAACACATCCCTCTAGTCTCTTTATGAGGCTAGAGGCAAAAGTACATCAGTTAAACTTATTTAGCACACAGTAAATTAGCACAGTATACGTTTAGCCCTAGGGGCCTCACAAACCATATAATAAGAAAGTGGTAAAAGAACCACGACTGACATAGATACAGGGCCTAGAGCCTGTTGAACTGCTGGGGCCACCAGGAACCACCCAAGGTAGTGACACAGGGGACGCGTGCATTGTCTAAACACAGAAGCAAATCACCATTTACTTCTATAAGGAAAATTGTGGTTGAAAAGTTACGAAGGAAGGACACTTATAAGAGGACTTGGAGAAAATACATTTAGAACTAGGAAGTTCTAGAGTCAATACCCATGGGAGCACCAGAGTACTCGAGTTACCTCACCCAGAGAAGCCGGGTGCATATGTGTCTTTTGATGTCGGGTTTCGTCATTGTTTTCAATGGCGAGCTGCGGAAAAGTGCTGCAGGCAATCAAGTCGAAAGTGTCCGGATGGATCAAAGCCTGGATCAGAGTCAAAAAGAACCTGAAAGCAGAGGGGACAGAGTCTTGGTTACTAGCCAATGACCAGGAAGGCGGGGAGATGATGCCAACCAATGTCGGGTGATTTCAGGTGAAGAAGGTGAAGCCTGACTCTTCAGCCACGAGGAGCAGGAGGCGTCGATGACAACCAGGAGCTGGATTGGAGCTGTCCCATGAAGGATGGCGAGTGCTGTGGTGTCGGATTCCGGATGGGGCCCAACAAGCCTTGGCAACAGCAACCCATGCAGAAAGCAGAGATTGGTTTTGGGGCAGACCAACAAGGTCTGAGGGACTCACCCTTTGAAGGGGAGTCGGGGCACGTCTGGAGCAATCAGGAAAGCTTAAGAAACAGAAGAGTTACCTTCATGGGGACCCACCAGTCGACGGACCAGGGATCGCGAAGGAGCCGCAAGCGGAAATGCCAGGAGCGGGCCCACGGAACACTCGTGCAGTGTAGGCCCACAATTTTCGGTGCAAATGGTGCTCGGGGCTTGGACTACGAGTAGCCCAATGCACAACTTTGGGAAAGCTTGGGAAGTTAATGCACTTGCAAATGTGCCCGGTATCTAGGAGTTCCGGTTCCACTTCTCTCATGATGGTTGCGGGTCTCAGCTTTCCTGGGATCTCCTGTTGGCCTCAGAGATGTCTGGAAGTCTGTGTCCTGTGTTGCAAATCTGTCAGGATCCGTCGAGAGCCTTGGAAATGCAGACTGGCAAGATGCTTCTTTGGTGCCTGTTTGAACAAGGGAGTCACTCCTAGACCCCAAGGGATATTCTTCCATCTTCTAGTCGAAATAGAATGTCGAAGTTCCAGGATATATGTTGCAGAGTTTCGTCCAGTGTAATCTAAAGTCCTAAGGACTGGGTTCCTCTACTTATACTAAGTTTAGGGGTTGGACTTACTCTAGGGACCCACCTGTGGGTGGATCCAGGGAGAGGGTGGTTACACCCCTTTCCCTTTGTCCAGTTTCGCACCAGAGCAGGGGCTGAGTGCCTCTGCAACTGGTTTGAACTGGGATATGCACAGGGACACCAAGTGTGCCCCCAGCACTGTCTGAAAAGCATTCACTGAATAAACCCACCCAGCCCCAATACACTAAAGCCTGTCTGGGGAGGTGGTTACACCTCCCTGTGACAGGAAACCTATTGTCCAGGCCTCCCCTGCCGGAGTTTCGTCCAGCATAATTACAACAAGGGGTGGTGAGGGACAGAGTCTCTGAATTTAAGCAGAAAGCTCTCACCCAGTCAAGAGATCAGGGCTAGATCCAACACCGTTTTTTAGCTCACTGCACCATCCCAGTTTCAGAACCTGGCTGTATGCAAATTAGTCTGTTCCTGTCCCAGTGCATGATGGGAACAGGGCAAACCAAACTACAAAAGCCAATTCTTACACTGGGAAGGAAACAAGCTCCCGGGGACCGGTTTCTGGCATTACAGCCGCCTTCGGCCCGGTTTGCTTGAATCCTGATGGTGCAATGAGCAAGGGTCTCACATCTGAGAATACCCTTCCACGCTTAGGGTGGACAAAAATAATTACAACAAGGGGTGGTGAGGGACAGAGTCTCTGAATTTAAGCAGAAAGCTCTCACCCAGTCAAGAGATCAGGGCTAGATCCAACACCGTTTTTTAGCTCACTGCACCATCCCAGTTTCAGAACCTGGCTGTATGCAAATTAGTCTGTTCCTGTCCCAGTGCATGATGGGAACAGGGCAAACCAAACTACAAAAGCCAATTCTTACACTGGGAAGGAAACAAGCTCCCGGGGACCGGTTTCTGGCATTACAGCCGTCTTCGGCCCGGTTTGCTTGAATCCTGATGGTGCAATGAGCAAGGGTCTCACATCTGAGAATACCCTTCCACGCTTAGGGTGGACAAAAATAATTACAACAAGGGGTGGTGAGGGACAGAGTCTCTGAATTTAAGCAGAAAGCTCTCACCCAGTCAAGAGATCAGGGCTAGATCCAACACCGTTTTTTAGCTCACTGCACCATCCCAGTTTCAGAACCTGGCTGTATGCAAATTAGTCTGTTCCTGTCCCAGTGCATGATGGGAACAGGACAAACCAAACTACAAAAGCCAATTCTTACACTGGGAAGGAAACAAGCTCCCGGGGACCGGTTTCTGGCATTACAGCCGTCTTCGGCCCGGTTTGCTTGAATCCTGATGGTGCAATGAGCAAGGGTCTCACATCTGAGAATACCCTTCCACGCTTAGGGTGGACAAAAATAATTACAACAAGGGGTGGTGAGGGACAGAGTCTCTGAATTTAAGCAGAAAGCTCTCACCCAGTCAAGAGATCAGGGCTAGATCCAACACCGTTTTTTACACCTCCCTGTGACAGGAAACCCATTGTCCAGGCCTCCCCTGCCGGAGTTTCGTCCAGCAGCAGGAGGTCAGACCCATGTCAGTGGCTGCAGCATCCATTTTGTGATGCTGGGGCTCTTTTAAACTATTACCGGTTATGTAAGTGTGCACATGTCTTCTCCCTCTAGAAGGGTGGAATTCTACCCCTGCCGCCAGGACTGGCAGGGGTAGGATTCCAAAGTGTTTGACACCAAACACAACATGTTTCCATGCAGCCATTCCAAAGTTAGCATTTACCGCAAGGTTATAATGCACTTAAGAGTATATGGTCTGGCTGAATCACAGAACAGCTACAGAGAATAGATTCCAAAAGCTGCAGAGGAGTCCTGCTCATGCATGGGCACCCTCTCACACAAAACCAAGCACTCTGCCTTCAGGACTGGTAAGGCCTGCCATAGGAGGGACTTATAGGTTTTTATATTTGTCAGTGATTAAAGGTAGGGGTGAATGCACCACCTTACCCAGGCTGCAGTAGCAGACCTGTTGTGCCAATTTTGGAAGGCTTTCCAGGGGTGGTATAATACATGGCTGAGCCCCTGGTAGGCCTCTGGGGTACCTATGCCCTTAGTACCTAAGGTACCATATACTAGGGACTCACAAGGGTAACCCAGTAACCAAGCTGGAGTGTACCTAATGTACATGCAATCAATTTAGAGAGGAAGTGGCTAGGCTTGGGTCCTGGTTAGCAGGGCCCCAGCCAGACTAAAGTTGAGAACCAGTGAAACATCAGCAAAAGTGGGGGTAACCATAGTAAGCAGATCCTACTCTCCTACAATAATGGCAATAAGATATGGGATGATAGTAAAGTCCATACCAGTAGCTCTCTGATCCATATCTTCCTTCAATCTACCACTGCTAAGGACCATAAACTTTAAACAAGATATCTCAGAATGGACAAACCAGTGCAGTTACCAGCTAAGTGGACTATGAAAATATGAACTACCACTAAGGGGACCTGAAGAGCAGCTCTATACTGCCAGCTTACTGAAAACCATACATTTTTCACCCATTGCTCACACTTCTTCATCCTTCATACTGCTAAGTGCTGCGCCCCATAACACAATAACCGTACTTCAGTGGTCATCACACAGAGCATGTAAAAACTCCCACATGGGATCATAACAAGGAGAACATCCTTCCAACCATACACCCTGCACAGTGTAACATGCTACCCATATAGGCAAGTGCCTCTGCGCCCTATATAGAGGTAGCAAGCACTATATAAATGTTGCAGTGCAATACAATACAATTGTAAATTAAACATTACAACATTTTGTGGAAGAGAAAGTGTTTTGAGTAATTCAGTCACTCTATTTCTCTCCTCACATCACTTTCCTTTGCAATCTCGTCCTCAATGTTACTAACACCACTTCTTTCTGAAGTCCCCATCTTTATATTTCACTTCATTTATTTCCTCTCCAGTACTTTCTTTCTACTGTCCCCTTCAGCATTTACTTCCTTTGGTCTGTCTTCAGCTTTCTATCTCACATGCACACTTGTCAACACTGAATTATCTTTTCCTTGAAATATCAATATGTCAGCAGTTGCACACCTCCTTCATAAACCTCTCTACAAAAATAATTCAAGCATATTTGACCATCATTCTAGGTGTTCTGCAGAGAGGCCAAAGATTCAATGACCATGTATCTTGAGCACATTTTTGTTCACAGTCATTTTTGTAACAGGCACTACCAACTCCAGAGCCCTCAATCATAGCTGTGTTGTACACAAGACTCATGTTGTATTCAAACAAAACCACAAAAATACAGCTAGGAAATACATTTGTAATTGAGAAATAGAGTTACATGCGCAATCAAGTATGAATCAAAATGTGTGATAGCTTCCTCACTGACTTTAATTATTCTCACTTCTTACACTCATTGTGGAGAAAGATATCAGTGTGTTGATTGTGCTTAAAAATAAGTTAAAGGCCTAACAGAGATTTGTTTTAGTCCCAGTTTTTTTGTTAATGGTGGTGATGAGGACTGACAGGTCCCCCCTTAAAGTCTTGCTGTGTATCCCCAACAACTTTTTACCATATATTTCTCCACACGTTCTCACTGTTTGTCTCCCACCCTTCCTCACTAAGTATCCTCACCCCTTGGGGCGCTAGAGGGCGCGCTTGCGGAATGGCTGCCTAGACCTGCAGCTCCCGCTCCTTGGATATTGATCCTGCATCGATCTGCTGCCACGGGGACCGTGTGACCCCCAGAAGCCCGGTCCCCGCATCACGAGAGTGCTCCCTACACTCGACCGAAGTTTGAAGCGGCTAGGAGGCTCGGAGCCGGAGATACGGGCTCCCGAAGATTGCCCGACATCAGCCCTGGAGCGCACTGGGGAGAGACCCCGGCCACCGCAGCTACGCGACCCCGGGGACCGCCACGAGGCCGCCGGGCCGCGCGGACATCTTGCCTGCATTGCTCCTCCGAGCCGGACCCCGGTGTGGGCTGAAAGAGACAGCGGCGCTTCTCACCCTGCACTCGACTTCATCCTGAGAGCAGCGCTGCCGGTACGCTACACGACCTGCTCCCGGCGTGGTGTCTGGTGCCCAGCCGGCGGCCGTGCCTGTCCCCGGAGACGCGACGGACCCGGAGCTCTGTGCGTTGCCTGCCGATCCCGGCTCCAGCGGTAAGACAGAGGGGCTGCTGGCACGGAGTGGAGCCCCCGTGCTGCTGGTAGCGCTCCTTGCTCACGGATCGCCACAGATCCTTCAGCCACTAGCGGAGGGGACAACAGCGACCAGGAGGCCTGAGTGCCCTTCCCCCAAAGGGCTACCTGGTGCGCTGCATTGCGCGTTGCAACGACTGGCGAAGGGGAATTGGCCCGAAGGCTTGGCGCAAAGACTGGCGCTTCGGCGCCCACGCTACCTGGCTGGCACCTGGGGCTGCTACTGGATGCGCGGCGGACGTCTGCTGCCATAGAACAACTGCTGGCCGCGTGGCGCTGCCTGTGTCACTGCGCGCGCTTTGAATCGCTGATGGGCCCCAACCTTTGAATCACCCCTGATACACAGCCGGTTGCTGACCGCCCGCTTGGCCACTACCATCCTTGCTATTCTATCTGGACCCTCACTTGTTTGGAGATATCACCATGGGGCGTCCCGACGCTCGCCAGCCCAAACTAAGCTTTGATAGTACTCGCAAGGGCCACACATCGACGCAGACGCGCCAGGGTCCCGGTGAGCCACCCCCGCAGCCTGCCCAGCCTGATGCCCCTGCTGCGGCTATCGCCAGCCTTCTACAGGAAATGCGGCAGGGCTTTGCCACCGTGGTAGAGAAAGTGGATGGAGTCACGGCTCGGCTGGACGCCTTGGTCCACAAAGTGGATTGCCATGAGGAACGCCTTACGACTGCGGAGCAAAGGATCTCCGACAACACCGACGCCGCCGCGACCCACGCAACACAGTTAGCGAGAATGGATAACCTCCTCCGTGTCATTGCGGCAAAGAATGAGGACTTAGAAGCGCGAAGCCGCCGCAATAACATTCGCATTACCAATGTGCCGGAATCCACTGCCACAGGCAGAATGGAACTCTATGTGGAGAAATTGCTCAAGGGCTCAATTGGGGAGGACGCCTTCTCCTCACAATTCATAGTGGAGAGGGCTCACCGATCACTGGCACCTATGCCCCAGCCTGGCCTACCACCGAGACCCATAATCGCTCGACTCCTGAATTACCGGGACCGCGACACGGCCCTTCGAGCGGCCCGGACACAGAGATCGCTGAGGTATGAAGGCATCACCTTTTCCATTTATCCTGATTTTACACCAATGGTTCAGGATGAAAGGCGCAAATTCCTTCCAATAAAAAAGAAACTGCGTGAAGCCCAGATAGACTATGCACTTTTATATCCGGCAAAGCTGAGGGTTACTCATCAGGGCAAACAACGCTTCTTCACAAACCCGCAGAAAGCCGAAGATTACTTCAAATCCATCCGAAGGGCACGCAGGGGCGACCAGGCACCTGAGGACGACCTGGAGAACGATGACCTACCACCTGAACGCCAGGAGGATTAACTGCCTTCATGACCTTCGACATTTGGCAAGCACGTAATCATCTACTGGTTGGTACTAACTCACCACTTGGTGGATAGGCAGCATCATGTGGATCGGACTTACTGGACATCGCACCCCCTGTGGTAACGTATACCAAGGACCGCTCTCTTGGCCCTAGCCTCCACCGAGGGCGGTACAGACTGGAGCTATGGGCCGGATAGTGGCAGCGCGCACCTTTAGATGTTCCCTAATTGGGTGTTCCCCACTGAACAATTGTTTGTTTGGCTTTTTGCCACACTGAAGTTGGGGGGGAGGGGTATGAGGGGGGGGTGTTCTTGGGGATTTCATGGCTACTGGCATGTTTGGGATGCTGGGGTGGGCGGGGGGGGTTCGGACGTTATGAGGTTACTATTGCACAGACGGTGTTTGCATATGCTGATGTGGTGTGGGGCTTGGCGCTCCTGTTGCGGCTGTAACTCCATGCTTTTGCCTGCTTGGGCGCCTTTTTCTTTAATGTCAATGTGCTTATGGCTGCGGTGAACTCGCCTGTGCGATTAACATGTCTTTCATGGAATGTTCGGGGGTTGAACGATGCTCGGAAATGCAGGAATGTTATCGCCTACTTGAATAGACACCATGTACAAATAGCTCTACTACAAGAGACACACTTGCCCGTGCGCAGGGACGCCCCGTTTGGACAGAAATGGGCGGGTACCCGTGCTTTTTCCTCCTATTCGTCTTATGCTAGAGGAGTGGCGATACTAGTTGCTCGAGGTGTACCTTTCTTTCACATGGGGGAAATGGCGGACAAGGAGGGGAGATATGTTTTGTTGTGGGGGAGAATGGGGCATGACACTTATTTATTTGTCTCCATGTACGCACCGAATATTGACTCACCTGGTTTCTTTTCCACACTGTGGGGCAAGATTGTGTCCATCGGGGCAAGACACGTCATCTGGGGAGGTGATTTTAATCTGGCCTTGGTACCCTCCCTGGATAGGGCGGATGGTGTTAATTCTTACAAGCCCCGAGCTAGGGAGGTTTTGGAGGGGGTAATGGAGGAGGGTGGACTATTTGACGCCTGGCGACAGCTACATCCCCACGGGCGGGAAGGCACGCACTTTACACATCACACCGGGACCTGGGCGCGCTTGGATTACTTTTTGGTAGACCGGGGCGTCACTAGGGAGCTGTTAGAGGCCGATCATCTGCCCAGGACCTATTCAGATCACAGCCCTGTTAGACTACGGTTCCGGACCCCTGGGTGGGATAGTCCAAGACCGCACTGGAGGCTGAGCCCCGATACGCTCCTTGATGAGCTCTTTCGCACGGAGTTGGGCGAGGAGATCAGGGACTTCTTTCCTAGAAACAAGGGCTCCGTAGAATCAGTGGAACACATATGGGAGGCCTTCAAAGTCACTATTCGGGGATTCTGCATCTCTAAGAGCCATGGGGTCCTGCGGGATATTCTGCGTACCATCACCACATTGGAAAAAGAGTTGCATGCACTAGAGCTCCAAATGGTGGCGAGCGATGACCCACTCCTACGGGTGACCTTTAGGGACACACTAACCAAGTACGAGGAGGAGACTGCAAGAGAGGCGAAATACCGGGGCAAACACTGGGTGGCCCGGAAATACTGCGAGGGGGATAGGCCTGGTAAAGTGCTAGCCTCACTCACGCGCGCGCCACGTGAACACACCACGATATTAGAACTTATTGATGAGGATGGCATTGTCACTAGAGAATCAGATGGGATACTGACTGCATTCACGACGCACTACTCGACACTATATACCTCAAAGGCAGAAGCTGATGCTCCATACACTGACTATATGAACGACGTGGCGCTATGCTGGCTAAGCGACGGTGACAGGGAGTTCCTAGCGGCTCCTTTTGAACTCGAGGAAGTTCGCGAGGCCATTATGTCCCTACAGAATGGGAAGGCCCCGGGGCTCGATGGCATCCCGGCCGAATTTTACAAAGCTTATATTGATATTATGGCACCCGTGCTTAACAAAGTCTTCACTGAATCGTTAGCTGATGGTAGACTACCTCGATCTATGCGTGAAGTGGTTATCACCTCCCTTCTGAAACCTGGCAAGGCCCCTACTTCCTGTGACTCTTACCGCCCACTCTCCCTTTTAAATTGTGATGTGAAGATCCTTGCTAAGGTTCTCGCCACGAGACTATCACTACTGATGACTAGAATCGTCCTGCCCGACCAATCTGGCTTCGTAGCAGGCAGGTCCACCTCCCATAATCTGCGCACCCTGTTTTCTCTACTACGCTCTGTCCATCCTGATGTCCCAGTGGCGGCTGTGTTCCTTGACGCCACCAAGGCGTTCGACTCCGTCGAGTGGCCTTACCTCTTTGCGGTTCTGGGACGCATGGGGTTCCCTAAACTGTTCTTGGCCTGGGTACGCCTCCTATACACGGATCCCACGGCGAAAGTACTGATCAACGGGAAGCTATCGCCACCCATCAGTCTTACTAGAGGCACTCGCCAGGGATGCCCGCTCTCACCCCTGTTGTTTGCAATCGCGGTCGAACCACTAGCGTGCCGCCTCCGCCAATTACACCGGGAGGGAGCGATTCAATGCCTGCAGCGGCAAATTGATGTATCCCTCTATGCGGATGACATCACACTATATGTCAAATTCCCGGAACTACACCTTAACCCCCTGCTCCGCGAATTCGTCCTGTTCGGGGGGCTATCAGGCGTTCATATTAACTGGGCCAAGTCACAATTTTTTCCCCTAACTGATGCGGTGACTGATTTCCCATTAGATTATCCATTGGTGTGGTGCAAAGACGATCTTCGTTATTTGGGGATCCGCATCGCACGGGACAAAGATGAGACGCTTCGCTCCAATTATGGAGTGGCTATAACCAAACTGGCCGCTTCTGTCGACAGGTGGATCACGATGCCACTCTCCATGGCTGGCAGAGCCTCCCTTATTAAAATGGTGATATTACCCCGCTTTTTGTACTTTTTCCTCAACATCCCATATCATCCAGGGGCTTTCTTCTTCAGGACGCTTCGCGCCGAGCTACGCAGACTTTTTTGGGGTGGCAAATCTCCCCGGCTAAAGTGGTCCACGTTGACCCTTCCCTACGACCAGGGTGGCTTCGACATCCCAGATTTCGAGGCATACTACCTGTGCGCACAAGCGCATTTTGCCTACCATTGGATGGCTCCTACCCCCTTCATGCCTCACGTAGCAGTGGAGGATTGGATAGCACACCCACTTCCGTTAAACGGTCTGATGCATTGTCCCGAGACTTCCATCCCTACAGCGAACACCTCGGTCTCCTGCACCCTAGACGCGTGGCGGCGAATCGCCCAGCGACTCCTCTGCGCGATGCCCTACTCTCCTAAGCTTCCTCTGACCTACCACCCAAACCTTACCTTGCTGTCGGAAATTGGGTTTCGCCAGCTCTGCAACAAACTGCACATTTCCTCTTGGGGTGACCTGTTCCACAACGGAACGTTCAAGATGACGGATCTCTTTTTCCAATCGCATGCCCACTCGCCCCTCGAGTTGTTTTACTATATTCGATTGCGCGCGGGGATGCGAGACATCCTTCCGGATTACCCTACTGAACCTGTGCCCTTGCCTCCGCTACACCATCTCCTAGAATCTCCGGATGGGGCCCATCTAGTCTCTGGGCTCTACCGCCAATGTCGTGGAGCTGCCCCCCTATCGGTCTCTACTGCCAGATTGCGCTGGTCGGCGGAACTGGACACAGAGGTCTCGGACGATCAATGGCACTACTGCTGCGCATTGACTTCCCGCATCTCTGCCAGTTGCAGATTGAAAATAATACATTATAAATACTTGCAGAGGGTCTACTACACCCCGGCCCGGAAACACAGATTCGGGCTGGCCGATAATGACCGCTGTGAACGCTGCCGCGCAGAACACGCTGACTTTCTCCACTTAGCATGGTCCTGCCCCCAGATTGCTGACTACTGGCGACAAGTCATCGAGGCCGTTGTGCAGATGGTGGATGAGGAGATCCCCGCGGATCCCTTGGTGGCCATCCTTGGATACACGAAGCACATATCCAAGGGAAGTAGAAAATTCGTCGATATAGCATTCCTCCTAGCCAAGCGACGTGTCGCCTGCCGCTGGGGCAGAGGCAGAGCACCTAAATTCAAGGACTGGCTAACTGACTTAACATATTGCCAGGATCAGCATAACACTTTTTCGGAATTATTACCTCTCACAAGCAGACCTAGGAATATCTGGGACCCACTGGTACACTACTTGCTCAAGCGCTCGGATGATGACACAACGTCAGGCGATGGGCTCACTGCCTCCCAATCCCATTAGCACTATTGTTCGCCTTATTGCCACCTGGCGATACATGACACACACTGTTTTCCTCCACCTATGGGATCCCTATGCCCCTGCAGTCTCCTCGTGGAAGGTGTAGCACTGGCCTCCACGGTACAGCCCCCCTCGCCTCCCCCCTCCTATGACCGACCTCCCCTTCCGACGCGCCACCGAACGTCCCCCCCCTCCTCCGGAGGGTGCTGTCCTGCATACGACTAACAACTCTGCACTCTAGCCCCATGGACTACCGATGCCTTAGGCCCTTGAATTCTGGACGTTCACCGCCCCACGCACCAGCGCCTGGCGGTACCACCACACTACACCACTATCATACATTGTAATCGCATTGTAATGCACCACTTCACGCGCGTAACCTCGTTGAAAAGTTGGGGTTTTCTCTTTTTTCTTTTTCTTGTTCTACTCGTTACAAAAAATTAGGAGCGAGATTCCCATCTTGCTCACACAAAACCTGTTCGGCTGCAGTACATCCTTCTTTGGCCTGCCCCGCCGGACAGCGCTGTACGAAGCCTTTTCATAGTAACGTGCCGCCGGGCCCCCGGGATGCCGGCTACAAGGCTGTGTATTGTTGCTCCACTATTGCTGCCGGCCTCCGGGTTGTAGGCACCTAAAGCTGTGTATCCTTATGTGCTCTTATCAATAAAGCAGTTTTGAACACCAAAAAAAAAAAAAAAAAAAAAAAAAAGTATCCTCACCCCTTCGCCCCTTGTGTTTCCCAGCACTTCTCACTCTGGGCCTGATTCACAAAGGGCCTCTGCACTCATGGGGAAGGCCCCGCAGTTGTGGAGGAATCTCGCACTCTGGCAGAATCTCCGCAATGAGAATTCTAGTTGTGGAGATTCTGCCCTGAGTGTGGAGACTCCCAGATCACTGACGGGCTTCTGACATGAAAGCAGAGGCCCTTTGTGAATCAGGCACAGAGTTTCTTCCACACCTTCTTACTGTTTGTCTCTACCCCTTCTCACCAGGTATCTTCCACTCTCTTTCACAGTGTGCCCGCCCCCCTCTTCCCACCACGGCTGCTCCCTTCATACTATTGAAGGTTTGTTGAGAAGGCAATATGTTTAAAGCCCCCACTTGGAAAACAATTTTGTTCAGAGAATAAAAAACTTCCAAATCAAGAATTGATTTTATTTGAACAAATTCTAAATGGTGCCAATGAACAGGGAGCTGTTTCCCTGCAAACACAAGGAGATGATGGATGAAGGGCTGAAACTTTTCAGACACTCACCACCAGTCACAGAACTGGGTGGAATCCACTTATCAACCAGGAGGGCTTGAATCGAGTGGCAAAGTGAGCAAGGGACCCACGTTTGGGCACAACCTGCCAACTTAGGGCCACCAAAGCAAACACAAGGAGATGATAGACGTTCTTTAGCTAACTTCGACAACCCAGTTCAGACCCAGCCATATGCAAATCAGTCTTGACTCTGTTCCTCATGGGAACAGTCCAGCCCCAACTACCAAGGCAGGTCTTCCCTGGACCGTAAACCATCATCCTGGGACCGGTTTCGGGATAACATCCCTCATCAACCAGGCTAGCTGGAATTCAGTGGCAAAGGGAGCTAGATACCCACATCTGGGCATACTCTGCCATCTTAGGGCAAATAAAGCAAACACAAGAAGATGATGGACAGAGCGCTGAAACATTTCAGACACTCACCCCCAGTCACAGTTCTGGGTGGAATCCATCCTCGTTCTTTAGCTCAATTTGACACCCCAGGTCAGACCCAGCCACCTGGGGGCTATTTTACATTTTCAATGCTCTTGCATGGCACACGAAGGCCGAAAAAATGAGCGCCAGTAGTATGGTCCTCAATAGTGTGAGATAACCGTCGCTATGACCCAGCAGTTCTAGGGTGGACGGACCGCTAGGTATGAGGTTAGTGTCAACAGAGCCAAGTGAGGATCCACTGAATGCAACCCTACAGTTCCCAGAGTCTAAATTGAACAGGAGGAGTGTGGTTAGCTAGTGTACGAAGTTCCTACAGCTCCCGTCAAATCAAATCAAATCTGAAACTAAGCCCAGACTCATAACTTTCCTGCTGTTACATGTAAGCCCTGTTGTCAAAGCCCATAGGTAGTGGGTGATTGATTTAATCAGACATTTATTGCTTGTGAAAAACTCTTTTTCACAGTTTGTTGGTAAGAAATTGTTTATTGACAAAACCTTTTTTTAAATGCCTGAGACAATTGTTTATTGATTGTGTTAGCCTGTTCTCAAAGCCTTTTGGGGAGAGGCGTATTGATTATAAAAACCTTTGTAAAATCCAGTAGTGAGAGATCGGTTTATTGGCTAGAGCCACCATTACATAGCTTATTGTTTCCCCATATTCATTTATATTTCCAGTGTAGTATTTAGCTCAGTGTAGATTAAATTACTTTTTCTTTTTAAAGTATAAGCATTGGATGGAGTGGTTATGCTATTGAATGTTATCTATACTGCTGAGTTCTGAGTGTTCAGCCCACAGCACCTCCCTAAGTAAGCCTTGGACTGCTCAGCCTCATGACCTGAAAATGTACTTGGTGCCCAGTGACCTATGGTAAGTAAACCTCAGACACAAAAGCTAAAATGCCCCCAATTGACACTTTCAGGGACAATAAATGCATGATTGCCCAAGAAATCTCTCAAACCAGTTAGACATGCCAATAAGAACTTGTATGAATATCCTAGGTTGAATTTTGTTCAGGTTTTACTTTGCGGTAAGAAGTCTAAATTCCAGGGAATGCTTGGGGCTGTTATTGAGTTTGCTATGAATTTAGAATTTAGGCCACAAAGTCATCCATCCAAGAAGCCTCTGAGTCAGTGATCAGGAAACAAAGAGGATGTGTTAGTTTGTTAACCGTTTGGTAAAGCTTTACACCGCATAAGTCATCACCCTTTTTTGCTACATGCCTGCCGTACTTTTTCACTACCTTTGTCATCATCCCTTTTCATAATGTGTCCTCCCCTTCTCACTACATGCTTTTCTCTGTATCCACGTATCCTCCGCTCCTTCTGGCCCCACTCCTTCTCACCATGTCAGTATCCCCTTTCTCATCATATACTCCCCACCTCATTCTCACTGTTTTCGCACCTCTTACTACTTCCTTCTGCTCCACCTTCACTAGACTTGTGTTCAATAACTGTTTCCTATGCATGCCTCCGCCACATTTTCACCATGTGTTCACTCCCCTTCTCATTTCCTCACCATTTCATACCACGCCAGCCACCCCTTTCTTACTGTGGGTCTCTTACCATCTTATGACTACATCTCCTACCTTATCTCACTACATGAATTTAGCAGTTCCCCTTGTTATTACATATGTACCCCATCTCTGTCTCATTACTTTTCATTCACTCCTTTTAGGTTTGCTAACAACGTCTTGGGGACATTCAGAAAGCTTCCCTGGGAATGCACTCCTCCCATTGTTTACCATTGACTTTGTGTTTTCTAACTCATATTTGCTTGCTTCGTATTTGATGGTTCTGTTTGTTTTAGGTTGTCCAAATTGGGTGTGGCCCTTCAGTTGCCCAACCCCTATTTATTGTATTCTTCCACCAGTGCTCCATTTCTGTAAAAAGACCTTTAAATCTTGTTCTTATTGTGTCACATTTGCTGTGCATTCAAAGATAGAGGGCAAATGTCAGGCTCTGTCTTCCAAGGAGCTTTGTGTTTACTTTTCTTTCTCTGACTTCAAAGTGAGAGGATAAATGTGACAATCATGATGGGTGCTGGATGCCTTTTTTGGTAGCACAGAATAACATTTACATGTCTGTAAACGAACTCTTCAGATATTTCAGAATATATCAGAATTAGAAAAGCACAACTGAAGCACACTTTTTGGCAATTCTGAAGAGTGTGCAAATCAGTACAGTAGGTAATGACACTTCCATACATTATTGTTTGAGCACTGTATACTTTTATCAGTAAACCTGTATGTCTGTACCTAATTAATGTTCATTTCAATCAAAGATATGTTGTCTGTGATGGTAGTATGCTAACCCACCATGCTTACTTCACTTTACCACACTTCACTCTACTCTTCACCACTCCACACCACTGCAGTTAACTGCGCAGGACTCCACATCACTGCACTCTACCATGCACCACTCTATTCTGCACCACTGCACTCAATGCCACTTGACTTCACTCTACACCACTCTACTCTGCAACACTGCATTCTCCACCAACAAACTCTATCCCACTCTTCTCTGCACCACTTTACTCTATATCACTACACTCTACTCTTCATAGCCCAAATCTACGCCACTGCACTCTATTCCAATCCACTCTATACCACAGCATTCTGACAAATACATCTGCATGTGGATTCCTGACCTTTTGAATTTCCCCAATGTGTAGCATTACACAGAAACTTTTTTCCTCAGCTCTCCCACGTCGACAAGGACGTCACAATGGAACGGCTCCGAACGCCACTCCACGTGATGTCATCAGAGCCATAAGAAGACTTTGTTGGTGTGCTGATGTCAGTTCCCTTTTTTCCACACTGTCAATGTGTAACAGTTTTGTTCCCAGGCTCTCCATTTCTGGGAGTTTTCATTGGTACTGTTGCTGCGACTTTGTAGCCATTGAAGATGACTACTCTTGGAAAATCGGGATTCAAGCCATGCAGGGAATGCGGGACCAGATGTCGATCACTGACGCGGACGAAAATGGTTTGTGGTGTCTGTCCTCAAATCACGAGGTTGGGACATGCACTTCATGTAAGCAGATGAATCCGAAGGCCCAAAAGGAAAGGGAGGTCAAGTTGTTCATGACCGAAGCTAGAAGGCAGAAGAGGGGTCGCAGGAGATCTTGAAACTGATCAAAGTCGCCTACGCCTCATACTCCTCCAAGAAGCACAAGAAGAAGCAACGCCATGGTTCTCAGCGTCATTATTCGAAGGACGCAACTCCGAAGGCAGTATCTCCGAGTCCTAAGCGTGATCGCAAGGATGAGATCTCTCCAACTCCTTCACCAGGTGTGTCTCTGTCTCTGTCTCAGTCTCTAGCACTGAGGGCTGTTACTCCTCCAAGGAATGTTACTTCTTCTCCAGGGCCGAGGTCAGCTACTCCACCTCCAGCTCCGGCACCGACAGCACCTACTCCGTAGCCGTAGCCGGATTTGGTGCATCCATGTACGGCTCCAGAACCCTTTAATTCCGGATTCAGCAAATCCTGCATTTCCTACTCCAGGATCGGATCTGTTGTATTTTTTAAATACTATGTTTAGCATTTTCACAAGGGCTGCAAATTCTACTGGTGCACTGCTGGCCTTACGGGTCTATTAGCTTACTCTCTGAGAGGGTTTCCCCCTCATTTTCCACAGGCGCCATTCATGCACTTTATGCCTGTGGCACAAGGAGGTTGGCCTCCACAGGCGCCGAGGTTGCTGACGCAATTTTAGTTTCACAGGGTTGTGTTCCATTGGATGGTTCTTCTCCGGCTTCGTCCAGATCCGAACCAGCGCTGTTCAACCTCAGCTACTTCGAAACCTGTTCCTGCAGAAGTAGCTCCAGTTTACGGTGGGGGTCTCAACATTACCAGTTTGCGGTCCTTCTGTTCGGCTTTACTTCTGCACCTCGGGTCTTCACAAAGGTGATGGTGATGGTGGCAGCACATCTCAGAAGGTCCAGGATTTCTGTAGTTCTCTATCCCTATCTGGATGACTGGCTGCTCGCAGCGAGGTTGCCAGGGATGGTGCTGCATCATTTGCAGGTAAATACACAGCTGTTGCTCAGCTTGGGTTTTTCAATAAATGTACCCAACTCTCACCTGGTGCCTTCTCAGCGTAACCTGTTCATAGAGGCAGTACTGGAAACTACTGTGAGTCGTGCCTTCCCGCCTCCACAGAGGATTCAAGACATCCAGGCTATGATTCCACTTTTCCAGAATTTAGGGCCTCATTATGATTGCGGTGAATCCGCATACTCCGGGCCGTCGAAAGCCACCGCCGCCCGGAGCATGCGGATTCACCGCGGCAGACACACAAATGACCCCTTCCCCCTTCCGACCATGACGGAAAAGCTTTAACATGGCTGGCGGTGTCTATCAGACACCGCCAGCCATATTACGATTTGAATTTTGTAATGCCTTTCCACGGTGGCAATGCCTCCACGAAAAGGCATACAGACTTTTCTTTGGGGGCCTGTAGCGGGCCCCCTGAGTGAAGGGGGGTGGGGGTGCACATGGGGGGGGGTACCTATGGTACCCCCCTGTATTTGCATGCACAAAGCAGTAGGCACAGTGCGGTGCCTGCCGCTTTGTGCATGCAAATGCACTGATTGCATTTTTAACATTGCGGCGGTTACTGCTTCAAGCAGCACCCGCCGCAATGTTAAACATACAGGATGTGACTGCCAGGGTGGCGGTCACATCCTAATTTGTACGGAGGGACCGCCGCTGCCCCTGCGGACAGTCCTTCCTCCTCTGAGGTGGCCGACGGACGCAGGTCCGTCCGCCATCCTAATAGGGCCAGTCCTGAAGGTCTTGCGCATGATTGGCCGGTTTGCTTCCTGCATTTTGTTGGTCAACCATGCACGCTGGCATATGAGGCCCATGCACGCTGGCATATGAGGCCCCTCCAGTGGTGCCTCTGCAGGGTGTGGTTTCAACACAATGGAGATCTCGGGGAGATGGTCAGAATCTCTTGAGACACTGCAGCGGATCTGCAATGGTGGAATGTTTCAGGCAACCTGTCTTAAGGGAAGCCATTTAGCCCTCCTTCTCCAGTGACCACAGTGATACCAGATGCCTTCACTCTAGGGTGGGGGGCTCATCTGGGCGTTCTGGAGGTCAAATGTCTTTGGTCTCCAGAGGAAAGACTGTTTCACATCAATCTTTTGGAATTGCGGGCAATACGTCTGGCTCTCCAGGTCTTCCTTCATTCCCTCCACAGTCATTCGGTACAGACAACACTACTGTGATATGGTACAGAAATAAACAGAGAGGAGTAGGGTTGTATCTTCTCTGCAGAGAGGCTTTGTGACTCTGGTCCTGGGCTCAAGACCGTCGGATTTGTGTGATCACGAATCACTTGGCCGGAGTGCTGAATGTGCGTGCAGACAGTCTCAGTAGGTAATATTCAGCCAATCCAGAGTGGCATCTTCATCCGGAGGTGGTTCTTCACATTTTCAGGATGTGGGGGTTTCCACAGTTGGACCTGTTTGCTACTCACGAGAACGTGCACTGTCTATCATTCTGCAGTCTACAGTATCCGACGCAGGGGGCGTTGGGGGATGTGTTTCAGTTGGATTGGGGCTCACAGCTAAGCGTGGGCGGAAAATCCGTTCCGCTCGCGGATTTTGCGGATTTTCGGGAAATCCGCAATCCGCGAGATTTGCGGATTTCCCGCAAAATCCGCAAATTCGCACGCAGCGGATTTTTTTGGCGGCGCGCGGCGTTGGTGATACAATTTTTGCGGCGCGCGGCGTTTATCATCGTTTGCCGAGTTGTTTTTTTCGATAGTTTGCGAGTGCTGCGCCATTTTGGATCTTGCTGTGTGATCCCGCGGGAATTGGCGAGCGCGATTACGTCATCGCGGCTTGCCAGCGATAGTTTGTCAACGCGAGTACGGCGAGATCACGTCTCGCGGTACTTCGCAATTGCGAGATTTGAGATGCGGCGAGCGAAAATATAAATTTGCAATTCTGCACAAGAAATCCACCAGCAAGCAGCATAAACCTTCTAGAAATGATGATTTTTATGTGAATAACTCCTTAGTTTGACATTTGCCTGCACTTTTTTAGCGAGGAGTCCATTTTGGGGAGGGGGGCAGGGGGGTGGGAGGAAGGAAGTGCCCCATAGTCTTCAACTTCCTGTTCCTGTTCAGCAGGCTCCTCCCAGTGCTTTGTCCATCTCCTGGTCACTTTTCATTCGGATGTGGACCTGGAAGGATTACTTTTTGTGGATGCTGCTGGATCTTTGGATTTGAGGCCTTTTTGACTTTCTTTGGATCACTGTTGGATTAGAAATTTTACAAGTAAGTTTGTTTGGGGCATTACAGTTGCTGCAACTAAAATTTTGGGATTTTCGATTTTTGGGCTGTTTTGGGGCCTTTTCCCCAGGGGTACTCAGTGGTGGGTGGACTGTGGTTGTCTTGAACTTAAACATCATGGAGGCCATAGATGAATTGGGATTGTGCTGATTTTTCTGTGTTTTTCGATTTTTTTTTGTTGTAAAATTTTGTGTTTTTCGATTTTTGACCTGTTGTTGGGGCCTTGACCAGGGGTAGTGAGTGGTGCATGGGCCTAGTCTTTCTGTGGGCTGTCTTGAATTTAAACATCATGGAGGCCATGGATGGAATGGGATTGTGCTGATTTTGCAGTGTTTTTCGATTTTTGGGCCTGTACTTGTGGCCTTTTCACCAGGGGTATTTGAGTCTAGCATGGGCCTAGTCTTTCTGTGGGCTGTCTTGAATTTAAACATCATGGAGGCCATGGATGGAATAGGATTGTGCGGATTTTGCAGTGTTTTTCGATTTTTGGGCCTGTACTTGTGGCCTTTTCACCAGGGGTATTTGAGTCTAGCATGGGCCTAGTCTTTCTGTGGGATGTCTTGAATTTAAACATCATGGAGGCCATGGATTGAATGGGATTGTGCTGATTTTGCAGTGTTTTTCGATTTTTGGGGGTGTTCATGGGGAGGGACATGCCATGTGGCTGGTGGCCATTTTGAGTGCAGCTACAGGCACTGGCCATGTGCTGGCAGGCAAGTGGCCATTTTGAATGCAGGCTTTGTTGTTAGGCCTCCAACCATTTTGCCTACTTTTCAACCTTTATTTATGCCCAGGGGTAGTGAGTCTTGCATGGGCCTAGTATTTCTGTGGGTTGTCTTGAATTTAAACATCATGGAGGCCATGGATTGAATGGGATTGTGCTGATTTTGCAGTGTTTTTCGATTTTTGGGGGTGTTCATGGGGAGGGACATGCCATGTGGCTGGTGGCCATTTTGAGTGCAGCTACAGGCACTGGCCATGTGCTGGCAGGCAAGTGGCCATTTTGAATGCAGGCTTTGTTGTTAGGCCTCCAACCATTTTGCCTACTTTTCTACCTTTATTTATGCCCAGGGGTAGTGAGTCTTGCATGGGCCTAGTATTTCTGTGGGTTGTCTTGAATTTAAACATCATGGAGGCCATGGATTGAATGGGATTGTGCTGATTTTGCAGTGTTTTTCGATTTTTGGGCCTGTACTTGTGGCCTTTTCACCAGGGGTATTTCAGTCTAGCATGGGCCTAGTCTTTCTGTGGGCTGTCTTGAATTTAAACATCATGGAGGCCATGGATGGAATAGGATTGTGCTGATTTTGCAGTGTTTTTCGATTTTTGGGCCTGTACTTGTGGCCTTTTCACCAGGGGTATTTCAGTCTAGCATGGGCCTAGTCTTTCTGTGGGCTGTCTTGAATTTAAACATCATGGAGGCCATGGATGGAATAGGATTGTGCTGATTTTGCAGTGTTTTTCGATTTTTGGGCCTGTACTTGTGGCCTTTTCACCAGGGGTATTTGAGTCTAGCATGGGCCTAGTCTTTCTGTGGGCTGTCTTGAATTTAAACATCATGGAGGCCATGGATGGAATAGGATTGTGCTGATTTTGCAGTGTTTTTCGATTTTTGGGCCTGTACTTGTGGCCTTTTCACCAGGGGTATTTGAGTCTAGCATGGGCCTAGTCTTTCTGTGGGTTGTCTTGAATTTAAACATCATGGAGGCCATGGATTGAATGGGATTGTGCTGATTTTGCAGTGTTTTTCGATTTTTGGGGGTGTTCATGGGGAGGGACATGCCATGTGGCTGGTGGCCATTTTGAGTGCAGCTACAGGCACTGGCCATGTGCTGGCAGGCAAGTGGCCATTTTGAATGCAGGCTTTGTTGTTAGGCCTCCAACCATTTTGCCTACTTTTCTACCTTTATTTATGCCCAGGGGTAGTGAGTCTTGCATGGGCCTAGTATTTCTGTGGGTTGTCTTGAATTTAAACATCATGGAGGCCATGGATTGAATGGGATTGTGCTGATTTTGCAGTGTTTTTCGATTTTTGGGCCTGTACTTGTGGCCTTTTCACCAGGGGTATTTCAGTCTAGCATGGGCCTAGTCTTTCTGTGGGCTGTCTTGAATTTAAACATCATGGAGGCCATGGATGGAATAGGATTGTGCTGATTTTGCAGTGTTTTTCGATTTTTGGGCCTGTACTTGTGGCCTTTTCACCAGGGGTATTTGAGTCTAGCATGGGCCTAGTCTTTCTGTGGGCTGTCTTGAATTTAAACATCATGGAGGCCATGGATGGAATAGGATTGTGCTGATTTTGCAGTGTTTTTCGATTTTTGGGCCTGTACTTGTGGCCTTTTCACCAGGGGTATTTGAGTCTAGCATGGGCCTAGTCTTTCTGTGGGTTGTCTTGAATTTAAACATCATGGAGGCCATGGATTGAATGGGATTGTGCTGATTTTGCAGTGTTTTTCGATTTTTGGGGGTGTTCATGGGGAGGGACATGCCATGTGGCTGGTGGCCATTTTGAGTGCAGCTACAGGCACTGGCCATGTGCTGGCAGGCAAGTGGCCATTTTGAATGCAGGCTTTGTTGTTAGGCCTCCAACCATTTTGCCTACTTTTCTACCTTTATTTATGCCCAGGGGTAGTGAGTCTTGCATGGGCCTAGTATTTCTGTGGGTTGTCTTGAATTTAAACATCATGGAGGCCATGGATTGAATGGGATTGTGCTGATTTTGCAGTGTTTTTCGATTTTTGGGCCTGTACTTGTGGCCTTTTCACCAGGGGTATTTCAGTCTAGCATGGGCCTAGTCTTTCTGTGGGCTGTCTTGAATTTAAACATCATGGATGCCATGGATGGAATAGGATTGTGCTGATTTTGCAGTGTTTTTCGATTTTTGGGCCTGTACTTGTGGCCTTTTCACCAGGGGTATTTGAGTCTAGCATGGGCCTAGTCTTTCTGTGGGCTGTCTTGAATTTAAACATCATGGAGGCCATGGATGGTATAGGATTGTGCTGATTTTGCAGTGTTTTTCGATTTTTGGGCCTGTACTTGTGGCCTTTTCACCAGGGGTATTTGAGTCTAGCATGGGCCTAGTCTTTCTGTGGGCTGTCTTGAATTTAAACATCATGGAGGCCATGGATGGAATAGGATTGTGCTGATTTTGCAGTGTTTTTCGATTTTTGGGCCTGTACTTGTGGCCTTTTCACCAGGGGTATTTGAGTCTAGCATGGGCCTAGTCTTTCTGTGGGTTGTCTTGAATTTAAACATCATGGAGGCCATGGATTGAATGGGATTGTGCTGATTTTGCAGTGTTTTTCGATTTTTGGGGGTGTTCATGGGGAGGGACATGCCATGTGGCTGGTGGCCATTTTGAGTGCAGCTACAGGCACTGGCCATGTGCTGGCAGGCAAGTGGCCATTTTGAATGCAGGCTTTGTTGTTAGGCCTCCAACCATTTTGCCTACTTTTCAACCTTTATTTATGCCCAGGGGTAGTGAGTCTTGCATGGGCCTAGTCTTTCTGTGGGTTGTCTTGAATTTAAACATTATGGAGGGCATGGATGGATTGGGATTGTGCTGATTTTGCAGTGTTTTTCGATTTTTTTGTGCTCTATAACTGAACTGATGTTCCTCTGTCTTCCATTTTTTTTAGGTGCACAAGACTCAAGAGAACCACCAGTGCCAGGAAGAAGTCCTGCAGCGGTGTGTGTGTGCAGCATAACGTCACGCGACGTCACGTCTGGCCTCAGACAACTCTACAATTCGTGCAACTGCGGCCTGCTGTCTGACCTGCTCTGAAGAAGATGGCCCCAAAGAAAGTTCTCCGTAGCTCCTCTAGCAAGAAAGTTGCTAGTAAGGAGCAGAAGAAGCAAGTTACCAAGGAGGCTGGTGTGCCACCCGCCACTTTTTTTGGGAGCAAAAAAAAAAGTACGCCTGCAGCAGCAGGATCTGCTGGGGACCAACCTGAGAGCAGCACCCCTGCTCCATTGGGTTCAGTGCCTCCACCACCACGCCAACTTAAGTCAAAGCCCTTGAGTGCTTCAGAGGCAGTCAGTGTACTTCTCCAATCACCATCGACCAGTGATGTTGGCTCATCGCAAGAAAGTAGCAGCAATGTCCCTGAATCAACACAGGTTGTTGTAACTCATCTGACAAGTGTTGAACAACCACAGCCGCAACAACAACACCATGTGCAAGTACACGCCCAAGTACATGTGGAAGGAGAGGCAGCAAAAGGAGATGCGCAAGCAAAGGTGCATGGACGTTCACAAGTGCCCACAATAGTTGTTCCTCCCGAAGTAGGGGCACATTTGGAAATCGACAATGAAGCTGAGGTATCATTGGAAGCCACTCCTCCTGATGATCATTCATTGTCTTCCACATCCCTAGCAAGGAAAAGATCAAGGGGGGTGTCTACATCTTCTTCAAGCCCACCTCGTTCTGGTGCAAGTGATCTGTCTTGGGAACCACAACTGCGGTCTGACAGTGAGGCAGAGGCACACCATGATCTGACACCGTTACCTAAGCGTAAAAGGAAGGTCGTCCAAAAACTCAAACCTATGGAGTGTGATGAGGCTCAACAAGAAGTGACAGATACTGCTGGTGATGAAGCCTCTCACGATGACGACGAGCCAGTCATCACAAAGGTCACTGCAGCCCCACCGGGCATGCAGCAAAGAGACATTTTGACCCTATCCCGAGAAGCTGCTGAGCGTGATGATGATGTCGGCGAGGAGGCAATGGAAATGGAATCATTAGATTTGGAGTTAAGTAGTACACCAAAACCTACCGCTTCCATATTTCTTCGCAAGAAGGTACCCACCTCGTCCTCGACCTCAATTCGTGGTGGTGAAAGTGCAAAACGTACTGAAGTTCGGCAATCCACATCCTCCACTTCATCTGTCATTAGCAGCAGGACCACCACCACCAGTATCGCTGCCTCCTCCGGCCCCCGAAGACATTTCAAGTCTCCAGTTTGGGACTTCTTTAGTGTTTGCCCAAAAAAGGAAAACGTAGCCATTTGTAGCCTTTGTAAGCTTCGATTTAGTCGTGGTAAGCTTGGTTCTAACTATGGTACCGGAGGCCAGAGAGGTCATCTTGAGAGAAGGCACCCTGTCGAATGGTTTCCGCACCTAGAGGCGGTCAAGAAAGCCGGAATTGCACGTAATGAAAACGTTGATTTGTCATCTGCTGATGACGAGGAGGTAGAAGACGATTCAAACACTTCACTTACACCCAGTTCCCATGTCAGCAGCACACCCCATGGGAGCCACACTAAGAGTGTGGGAGAGAGTGAGACATCAATGCGGAAAACTTCATCAGCGAGCGTAACTGGGTCGAAGAGATCATCATCATCCCGTAAATCATTGGTCCAGGGCAACATTAAAAAGATGTTGTTTACAGAAGCGCAATATGAACGCAACCACCCAATGACCCGTCTGTATAACACTAAGCTGGCTAAAATGCTAGCTCTGGACCTTCTCCCTTTTTCTTTTGTAGAAGGGGTTGGTTTTCTAGAATTAGTGACAGCGCTCTGCCCTAAATGGAAGGTTCCTAGCCGGTTCTATTTTGCCCGAGTTGCGGTTCCAGCACTACATGAAGATGTTCTGAAGGTGATTGGGGCAGCTTTGCAGAAGAGTGCTGTTCACACTATACATCTGACAACAGACATGTGGACCAGTGGCGCAGGCGCTGATTACATGTGCATCACTGCACACTGGGTCTCTTTTTCAGGGGCTAAAGCAAAGCTAAACTCAGGTGTTGACACTAACATTGTTTTTAAAGGTGCTCGGAAACATGCAACACTAGCCATGTTTGGTTTGGAGAAACGTCACACAGCAGAAAACATTTTGGATGTCTTTAACACAAAGGTCCTTAACTGTCTGTCCCCACTAAAACGCAAGGTTGGTTATGTTTCCACAGACAATGGCTCCAATATAGTTTAGGCCATGAGGGACGGTTACTATTTCAGAGTGCCGTGTTTGGCGCACTGTATAAACCTGGTTGTCCAAAAATTCTTGGGTAATAAACGCAGTGCAGCGTACAGTGTATTGGAGAACTGCCGAAAAATTTGCAAGCATTTCAGGCATTCTTTTAAGGCCCGCAAGCAGCTGAGGAGCATGCTATATCAAAGTCAAATGCCAGTGAAAGCACTCATCCAGGAGGTGGTAACACGTTGGAACTCAACCTTCTACATGCTTGAGCGTCTGTATGAGCAGTATACGCAACTCGATCAATATTTCTTGAAAGAGGGTATAGAGGAGCTGAGGATGGGTGGGCCGCAATGGAACATAGTTGAAAGCCTAACACGCATGCTTCGTCCTTTTGAGGTCTTCACACGTGCAGTCAGCAAGGAGGACTCTAATTTGGGAAAAGCTATCCCATTGTTGTACATGCTGGAGGACCAACTGAAGGAGGTGTGTTCTGTGTTTCGAAAAGATGACAAAAAGAAAGACTCTTTGCTTCTGGCTGAGAAATTATTAGAGCTCCTACAAGGTGATGAACGTCTTCAAAAGATCCACTCAGAACAGCATTACATTTGTGCTACTATTCTGGATCCACGCTACAAAAAGGCGCTGGCAGGCAGAGCATTCTTTCCTTTTGCTGATGAAGATGTTACAAAGTACAAACGTTGGCTAGCCTTGTCAGCCAAGAAGTTTGAAACAGAACGGCTGGAAATTGAAGGAAATGGCAGTACATCAGCAGGCCATCCCCAGTCAAAACAATCCACTTCTGCACCTGTGGCTGTGGCACAAGTGACCTCTCAGCCGTTAAAGACACCGGCAACCGGATCATCTGCACGAAAGACAACAGAAACATTGGAGGCTGAAGAGGATTGGCTAGCTCTGCGTGGGTTTGGTTCTCAAAAGGTCAGAGGCACAGCAAGAGCTACGCAAAGTGGAGGAACCTTGGAGGAGGACCTTGAGTCGATGGTGAAGGACTATCTGAATGACTCCACAGAGGTCTATGTTAATTCTGACCCATTGGCGTATTGGCATGGGAAAAAAGAATTGTGGCCACAGCTCACCAACCTGGCTTTAAACTACTTGTCTTGCCCACTCGCAAGTGTGTCTTCTGAACGGGTTTTCAGTGCAGCTGGTGGGATTGTAACTCCCAAACGGAGCCGCCTCTCGCCCAAAAATGTGGAGAGGTTAACAATGATCAAGATGAATCAGCACCTCATACCACCAGATATAAGAGTACGAGAGAGCGTGCCGGATGAAGAGGAGGTGGCCAGCACCATAGATGAGGGAATTTCTACTCTGTCAGGTGGCACTGACCTCACCCGGGCTGAATTCGCAGAGTATGATGACGAAGCCTTATTCTTATTCCTGGACCGTGATACCGACTTCGAGCCCTGAAAATGAGACAACGAATCAATAACTTTCTTTTTCATCCTTATTCACTTTTATTCCTGTGTGTCTGTCTTTCTTTGTTGTGCACAGTTAATATAATTCAAACTTTAATCAGATAATCACAAAGACAAGCCCATCAGCAGAACTGTCTTCACTTGTTTGCTAATTTATTTGAAGGTGCCGCAGTCTGCATTCCTCAGGTTCACAAGTTCAGAAGAACATGCTCCTCTATCCTCCTCCTCCAGACTCCTATTTCCATCAAAGCAGAGGGCTGGTTTACGCCCAATGAAGAAAGACTCAGCACTTGTGGGGGTGTTGTTCTACCTCTTTGCAGGTGAGTTGACGGGTCTGGGGCCATTGCTGGGAAGCACTAAAAGTGGTTTGTGCCAAATCCGAGGCGGAAATTTTTTTGTGTTTTTGATGACTTGCTTGCCTTTGAGGTGCTCTTAGGGGGGGTTCCGTCTGTTTGTGGGTGAGTTTCGTGGTCTGAGAGCATTGCTGGGACACTCTAATCTTGATTGCATTTGCTTTTCAGGAAATCCGTCGTGCCAACCCCGACTTATGGCCTAGCTACGCAGCGCGTTTGGACCGAAGGCCCAGAAATATTGCAAGTATGAGATTTTGCTTTTGGCCTGTTTGGGGGTGTTATGCTTCTTGGCGGGTGGGTTGCCGGGTCTTGGGGCATTCCTGGGAAGGTCTAATACCGGGTAGAAGTGGTTGGGACAAAATCCAGGCCGATTTTTTTTGGGGCTATTTCAGACATTTTGCTCTATGTAGCGTTTTCGGGGGCCTGTTTGGGGGGCTTCCTGGTGTTTGTGGGTGAGTTTCGTGGTCTGGGAGCACTGCTGGGACACTCTAATCTTGATTGCATTTGCTTTTCAGGAAATCCGTCGTGCCAACCCCGACTTATGGCCTAGCTACGCAGCGCGTTTGGACCGAAGGCCCAGAAATATTGCAAGTATGAGATTTTGCTTTTGGCCTGTTTGGGGGTGTTATGCTTCTTGGCGGGTGGGTTGCCGGGTCTTGGGGCATTCCTGGGAAGGTCTAATACCGGGTAGAAGTGGTTGGGACAAAATCCAGGCCGATTTTTTTTTGGGCTATTTCAGACATTTTGCTCTATGTAGCGTTTTCGGGGGCCTGTTTGGGGGGCTTCCTGGTGTTTGTGGGTGAGTTTCGTGGTCTGGGAGCACTGCTGGGACACTCTAATCTTGATTGCATTTGCTTTTCAGGAAATCCGTCGTGCCAACCCCGACTTATGGCCTAGCTACGCAGCGCGTTTGGACCGAAGGCCCAGAAATATTGCAAGTATGAGATTTTGCTTTTGGCCTGTTTGGGGGTGTTATGCTTCTTGGCGGGTGGGTTGCCGGGTCTTGGGGCATTCCTGGGAAGGTCTAATACCGGGTAGAAGTGGTTGGGACAAAATCCAGGCCGATTTTTTTTTGGGCTATTTCAGACATTTTGCTCTATGTAGCGTTTTCGGGGGCCTGTTTGGGGGGCTTCCTGGTGTTTGTGGGTGAGTTTCGTGGTCTGGGAGCACTGCTGGGACACTCTAATCTTGATTGCATTTGCTTTTCAGGAAATCCGTCGTGCCAACCCCGACTTATGGCCTAGCTACGCAGCGCGTTTGGACCGAAGGCCCAGAAATATTGCAAGTATGAGATTTTGCTTTTGGCCTGTTTGGGGGTGTTATGCTTCTTGGCGGGTGGGTTGCCGGGTCTTGGGGCATTCCTGGGAAGGTCTAATACCGGGTAGAAGTGGTTGGGACAAAATCCAGGCCGATTTTTTTTTGGGCTATTTCAGACATTTTGCTCTATGTAGCGTTTTCGGGGGCCTGTTTGGGGGGCTTCCTGGTGTTTGTGGGTGAGTTTCGTGGTCTGGGAGCACTGCTGGGACACTCTAATCTTGATTGCATTTGCTTTTCAGGAAATCCGTCGTGCCAACCCCGACTTATGGCCTAGCTACGCAGCTCGTTTGGACCGAAGGCCCAGAAATATTGCAAGTATGAGATTTTGCTTTTGGCCTGTTTGGGGGTGTTATGCTTCTTGGCGGGTGGGTTGCCGGGTCTTGGGGCATTCCTGGGAAGGTCTAATACCGGGTAGAAGTGGTTGGGACAAAATCCAGGCCGATTTTTTTTTGGGCTATTTCAGACATTTTGCTCTATGTAGCGTTTTCGGGGGCCTGTTTGGGGGGCTTCCTGGTGTTTGTGGGTGAGTTTCGTGGTCTGGGAGCACTGCTGGGACACTCTAATCTTGATTGCATTTGCTTTTCAGGAAATCCGTCGTGCCAACCCCGACTTATGGCCTAGCTACGCAGCGCGTTTGGACCGAAGGCCCAGAAATATTGCAAGTATGAGATTTTGCTTTTGGCCTGTTTGGGGGTGTTATGCTTCTTGGCGGGTGGGTTGCCGGGTCTTGGGGCATTCCTGGGAAGGTCTAATACCGGGTAGAAGTGGTTGGGACAAAATCCAGGCCGATTTTTTTTTGGGCTATTTCAGACATTTTGCTCTATGTAGCGTTTTCGGGGGCCTGTTTGGGGGGCTTCCTGGTGTTTGTGGGTGAGTTTCGTGGTCTGGGAGCACTGCTGGGACACTCTAATCTTGATTGCATTTGCTTTTCAGGAAATCCGTCGTGCCAACCCCGACTTATGGCCTAGCTACGCAGCGCGTTTGGACCGAAGGCCCAGAAATATTGCAAGTATGAGATTTTGCTTTTGGCCTGTTTGGGGGTGTTATGCTTCTTGGCGGGTGGGTTGCCGGGTCTTGGGGCATTCCTGGGAAGGTCTAATACCGGGTAGAAGTGGTTGGGACAAAATCCAGGCCGATTTTTTTTTGGGCTATTTCAGACATTTTGCTCTATGTAGCGTTTTCGGGGGCCTGTTTGGGGGGCTTCCTGGTGTTTGCGGGTGAGTTTCGTGGTGTGGGAGCACTGCTGGCTATATATACTTTACTTTGCAAGAGGTTTGAAGCAAATCCATGGTGGCTGAGGGGACTTAGGGCCTAGCTGCAGAGCGCGAGCGGAGTGATTTGGGAAATTTGTGAAAAAGTGACTAAGTCCCCATTTTTGTACTTTTGCTCTTTGGCTGTTTGGGGGTCTTCTACTCGTTTTCTCCTGGGTTGACGGCTCTGGGGCCATTGCTGGGAAGCTCTAATACCGGATAAAAGTGTTTTGGACCAAATCCCAGGCGGAATTTTTTTTGTGTTTTTGATGACTTGCTTGCCTTTGAGGTGCTCTTAGGGGGGGTTCCGTCTGTTTGCGGGTGAGTTTCGTGGTCTGGGAGCACTGCTGGGACACTCTAATCTTGATTGCATTTGCTTTTCAGGAAATCCGTCGTGCCAACCCCGACTTATGGCCTAGCTACGCAGCGCGTTTGGACCGAAGGCCCAGAAATATTGCAAGTATGAGATTTTGCTTTTGGCCTGTTTGGGGGTGTTACGCTTCTTGGCGGGTGGGTTGCCGGGTCTTGGGGCATTCCTGGGAAGGTCTAATACCGGGTAGAAGTGGTTGGGACAAAATCCGCGCGGAAAAGCCTTTAGTTTTGGCACTTTTTGTAACTTAGGGTTCGTTAGGGTTAGCCCTAGCAGCAGGATTGCATGTGTTTCGGGGTGTTCTAGATTTTTCAAACTGAGTTCTGGGGTCTTAGAGCACTCGTGAGAATGTGTAATTTTGGTTGCAAGTCATTTGAAGAAAATCCATGGTGGGAAAGGGGGGATTTGGCATAGTTAAAGAAAGCCTTTGCCACTATTCTTAACTTAGGGTTCGTTAGGGTTAGCAGTATTTCTATTGCATGTGTTTGAGTGGGGGGGATTTCGAGTCTTGGAGCGATGCTGGCTATGGCTACTTTTGCTTGGTTGCTTGCAAGTGGTTTGAATGCAATCCACGGTGGGTAATGGGTAATTAGGGTACTTCGGCCTACTTTTACTTTCAAAGTAAGTTTTGTCACCAGTTTTCTGCTAGGCCTCGTTTTTTGAGATTTGATTGGGGGTCTTCTACATTTTTGCGACTGGCTTTAGTAAGGGTCTGGGTGGGAGCACTGCTAGGAAGATCTAATTTTGTTCTAAAACACAGTTTACAGTACACCTAGCTTGAGGGGCAAGATCCGATACATTAATTTGCCCATACATCCTTCAAAAGGTGACTCAGAGTACGCACTTTCAAAAACATTGTACTGTCTACTAGGAAAAACAAATTGTGACTTTTTGCACTCCACAGCCTACATGCCTTATATTTATTTATCAGTGGTGTTGTAATATTATATCACTTCCTGTTTTTCGTTGAATAATTACAGGCCGGGTTTCAGTCTCTGCAATGGGGAAAAAAGGATGGAGTCAGGCTTCACAGTAGCGAGCCACAATTCAGCATCAGGCAGGCAGTGGACAGGGTGTCTTCTGGTGACCAACATCGATGGACGAAGCGTCGGCTGCAATGGAGGAGTGCCGCTAATAGGAGGATTTTTTTTCTGCGGGCAACTTACTTACCACTTCCAACAGGACCACTACAACCACATAGATACAGTATCCCTTGCCTTTTTCTCTGACTGTGACTGCATTTCTTGGCTCTCTCTCTGCTTCTACATTGATCCCTTAACACATCACTTAGTCCACTCCACTATCACATCTGCACCACACATAGTCATTTTTAAGTGCTCCTACGTAATTCGCAAGTCGCAGCACGCCCCAGGCCGTAGAGGACTGGGATGGCCCCAATGATGAAGCATGTCACCAAGGGGCAACCCTGGTGAGTGAGGGGACACCTAGAAAAAAAGCAATTTCTCCTTTTCTATCTACTATACCTTCTGTCAGGTTACGCAGCCCCTAAGCGCCTACCGTACTATGAAACTACATTTCCCATGAGTAGGCGGGAGACTTGCAGACTATTTAGTGAGACTATATGAGAGTACCCTTGTATGTTAGGACAGCACTTCACTGATGCCTGTCTTGTCTTCTGTTACAGGTATCCTTTCCCTGCTGACCCTACCTTTACCCATCCCACATTTTTTATTTTAGTTTGTTATTTTTCTCCCCCGCCTAATGCCTCGAACACCCTGTGTTTACACTTCTGGGTGTTGGTGACATTTGGAAGTGGAACCATATTTGCATCGACTGGATCACGGGGAGTAAACCTGACACCTTCCAGACCAACCCCATTGAGTGTTGTTGTGAATGGATTTATAGTGACCAGCAAGGCTCTCAGGTATCTGGCTACAGAGACCTTATGTTGAATATAGTTATCAATATTTCCACCCACGCCCTGTACTGTCGCATTCTTTCTTCCACAGTTGTCGAAAGTACTAATTACTTTTAACTGACATGCATGCAGTTACAGTAGTGTATGCACTTTCAAAGATTGATGGATAGGTTTGTACCCAAAGATTTGTTTATGTTCACAATTGTTCGTCCATGCTGTGCTACTTTTTCTTGTCTCCCAAAACCTTTCCCAAAAACCCCCGTACCCATCCATTTTTCAAACCCTAACCCTCTTCCCCCGGGCTGTGTGGTTTTGATTGATGTGTGACTAAATTACAGCAATAAATCCACACACTTGCTGGGGAGGATAAGGTGATAGCAACAGGCTGGTGAAGAAATCCGAGGATATATTCTTACTCTGCTTGACAAAGACCCATGGCTAATGTCAAAGAACTTCAACCGAATTAGTTATACTTTAACATTTGTTAGGCTACAACGTGGCACTGTTCTAGTGTACTTCTGTCACCTGCTATATTCTGTATTGTACCTTTGTATTGCTCAGGAGGACAAACCAGATTTCATTTTCTTTTTTTCATAGGCAAGCAACTGCCACTGTGTCACACCACTAGTACCACCGCTATGAGGAAATTTTATCCGCCCAGGATTGCCAACCTTATTTGCTGTTTCCCGTGGAGCCAGCCCTGGGCCTAGCCCTACTTGCAAACAGAAATTACAGGTAAGATAGGCGTTTGGTTGGAGGTAGTATAATGGAGTATTAGGAGAGACGAGAGATTTGATTGACGGTAGTACTGCTAAAGTCCTAGGACTATTCAGGAAAACAAACTTACTGTTATGTTAAACCCCCACCCACCAGACTCAAAAGCAGTAAAAAACAGGTATGGTCAGATAAAGTTTCAAAAAGTATATTTTTATAGCCCTAACAAAAGAATCTCCTGCAAGACCCTCCCTAACCCCAACGATTGTCCTTCAAAAGTCCCCAAAAATCACAACTCCCAATTCCCACCCCCCAAAAGTCTCTAAAAAAGGGGCAAGGGACACTATGGCAGGGTGCTGTTGGAATTAGCAGCCAGGGCATCATGCTCCTTGCGGAGGGTGGCAAGTTCGAAGCGGAGGCCCTCCACCACGTTCTTATAATTATGGACCTCCTGCTCCAGGTAGGACAGTCTGAGGGATAAGCGGCGCCGGTGTGCCTTGCAAATCCTGTGAGGGGCAGCTGCTTTCTTTGCTGCTGGGCGGTGGCGTTTGGCTTTGGTAGCCCGGCTCCGTACCGCTGGAGCACTGCGCTGGCTGGCAGCCCGCACGGAGGAGGAGGCAGCTGTCCCAGTGGACGTTGTTGTTGTTCCAGACTGCGTCTCCTCCTCCTCCAGGGCCACCAGCCGCCGATATTCAGCAACAGTGGCATCCAGCCTCCGTTGCCGGGCCATTCGAGCCTGCTCCTTCCTCCTTGATGGTGTCTTGGATTTGGAAGGAGCAACTACATGAAAAAAGAAAGACATAGTCTGTAACCAATGCTCCTTAAGATTAACACAAAATGATTGAGCAGAAAGTTGTCACAGTACAAGTAGCAAATTGAAAGCACAGTGCATAACTATTGAGGACAGTATCTATGTAACCTCCGACTTCTTCATCCTTGCTCTAACATTAGTGGGAGTTTAAGGAACAAATTCTACGAGCACTATGGACTTCTATTACAGTCGACTATGACAGTACACCACTCTTATTCTTCTTCTTCTCTCTTGTTTAGGAAAATTGGTACATTATCTTATGCAAGCCGGCATAATGCCAGCGCAGTGAACTTGCACCCGAGAAAAACAGACGCACACCATGGTGAGTGAGACAGACTTGCGTTACTGTACCGGTCCAGTACATGCAGGTGGTGAAGCTCTTACTTTTCTATTACGGGTGGCACTGAGAATACTCTGTTAAAAGGGCTACTGCTTAATTAATTTAGCTTTCACCCTACAGTGCAAATGAGTATTAGAAAAGGAAAATGAAGAAGCTAAATTATCTGATTATCTATCACTTCACATGGGATGTATTTGATGACATATGGGATGACTTTAGGTGCTTTGCTTATTATTGAGTGAACAGTGATACCCCCACACATGAATGACGTACTACTACTAAACTAAAGTTATTAAGGGAGGTAGGGAGTGCCCACCGTAATAACTGGATATATGCTGTGCTTGCAGTTGCAATACAAACTACTGCTACTATTCATGGTAGTCTTTGGACAACGTTACAACTTCTTTTCCTTGCCTTTCCTACACTGGAACGGACGTGCGGGTGCGGTGTTACATGCTCTTCAAAGTAACACTTAGTTCATCCAGTGACCGTCTACTCTCTCTAGATTCACATATGCTATCTAAGAGTCAGATAGTACCATGAATGATCCAGGCATCCATCCATTCAAAGTATATTGCACACATACAGTTTCTGTCTCACCCACCCAGGCTGTTCTCCTTCCACCCATCCTTGCTTCATCATTCACCCAGCCATGCACCATACCATTTTCTTACCTTCCCAGCCACCTCGGGGACCAAGCAAACACATATCATTCTTCTTTGCCAGTCATCATTACATTTCTCGTGCTTCCACACTTACTTACACCCTTCTTTCGCTTTTCGTTCATCCCATCCATCAAGTTCACCTCAGATCTGATTGGGATTCTTCTCGCCAAAAACTTCACAGCTAAGTCGAAGTACATTTAGAGGAGGCTACTACCTGCTTTTTTTATAATACACCCGTGCAGAAAGCACACTCTGCAGTCTTCAATCTCAATGACTAAGGAATGTATAGCTTACCTCTGCCCGCCACCACCGTGTGAACCCTCACAGGCATGTCCTTTTCCGGCACTTGCACCGCCTCCTCCCCAGAGTTGTCCTCCTCGTCCAATGCCACCACCTCCGCGCTGGCCCCGTCTCCAGATGTTCCACCTACAAAGTACATTTAATAATGTTAGAATACACCACTCACTACTATATAATATTTGGTCTAGGAGGAAGAAAGAAATGTGAAAAAAAGTGTACAATTTAATAATTTTTGACTGTGTACTCTAGAGTAAAAATGTCCCTTTTTCCAGGGAAGGCTGTTGTCTTGCTGCACTTTTTGGCACAACTGATGAATGTTTGCTTTTTACTTTTTAACACGCACCACTTTTTCTCCTAACAGACAGAACCTTGACTTCTAAGAACACGAGCAGGATCAAGTTCAAACCAGGTGAGAGCTCGGCTCGACCACAAGAAATGTGTCCAATTAATCGTCAGCACTAAGCACTTTTCCATTTTCAGTTACACGTTCACTTTTATGACAAACTTGAATTTAATAAATGTGTTTACTTTTAATAAAGCTTTTAAACTTAAATAGACTCTGTGGTTTTTGGTCCTCCAGACTAGAGTGGATGAGCTAAAGGTTTTCGAATTTTTGCAAGCATGAGTCCGTGCCTCTGCCATCGGTGACTTTGGGAGCTAAATGACTCTGCCACACTATCTAGTCAGTAAGGAGATTGGGGGTTCAACTACAAAGTCTGTTATCACTGAGGTATGTGGAAAGTCTAACAGTTACAGCACCTATTATAATTGATAAGCTAAGCGATGCATTATTTAGTGTCCATAGTTCTGTTTGTGCAGATTTGTCCCTGCAACAGTAGTAGAATGGATTGTCCTATCCAAACCAAAAGTAAAGTAGTATCTTATTATTTCTTGGTGGTGGTCATTCACCTTTTTATTGTTGGCAATGGTCAAAGCATAAACATTTAGAATACTTGAAAAGACATTATGGACAATCCCAGAGGACTACACTCAGTGCATAGAGCTATTGCTGACTAGAATGGGAGTCCAATGGAAATGCCAAATGTGCAATCTTAGTTAGCTACACAGACAGACTAATAAGAATAATCTAGTAATACCACACGGAGTCATAGGGATAAGAATTTAGATCCTGTCTACAAGAAGATCAAAGACGATTTAGAAAAAATCGAATGAGGAACGCTAGGAAAAAATAAGTACTCTATATTAAAATTAAAACTTACTGGGGCCAGCAAAGGAGCCCTCGACTGCCCGGTCCTGGCCTGCATCGACAACAGCACCCTCCTCCTCCTGTGTCCTCCTCTTGCCCCTGGGGGAAGCTGATGTACAACATGAAAGAAAGAAAAACAGAAAACATGGATGATATTTATTTCTCAACCAAATCAAACATTTAAAAAAGAACTAACAAAGTAACAAAATATTTTTGCGAAATAGCAAATAGGGAACGACTCCACGGGATATATTATTGACCAATCTCATGTGGTCGACTACGTCATTACTTTAGTATTGCTTGATTTGCGGACCGTCGAATTGGAAACTACCCTATGTAACTCACTAAACAAAGTACTAAAAAGGTTTGCCTAGGATTGGCAGGCAGCAGTCCGCAGCACGCAAAGTGACAGCCAAAGTCCATCGTGATTGAAGATCAGCGACAACACTAAAGTTTCCTACTACATTCACCAGTCATTAAAATACTCAAACTATTAATCCACCACCACTATTTCTTCTTATCGCCATGTGTACAAAGGAAGGACTGGACTTGAGTCTGTAGGGGCTGATTTATAAGGCCCTTGCGGCTCTTTTGCTCCATTGTTGCGTGACTTTTGTGACGCAGCGACAGCACAAAAGAGGCGCAATGGTGCGGCGTATATTAACAACGTGACGCATCTGGGAGATGCATCACGTTGTAAAGCCCTGCGCCAATAGGGGTGTTCCGGCGCAAGGGAGGGCGTTCCTGCGCAGGAACGCATCCTAAAAGTGGCTGAGGGAAATCTACAAGATTTCAATCAGTCACTTTGAGGACAATGATGCGTGACTCAAACCCTGCGCCTGCTTGAAGCAGACGTACGGCTTGACGCAGCATTGGGGAGATAGGGCACCCCAGAGAATTGATGGAGCTGCACCATCGTTGCGACGCAACTCCAGCAATGCGCCACCTTTACGGCACAGATGCGTAACGCTTTGGTGACGTTTTGGGCCCATGGCGCGCCGCATTGTAATACAGCGCACCATGGGTGATGGTGGCGTGACGCACAATTACTGGCGCATCCCTGCAACTTTGCAGGGATGCGCCGGTAATTAAAAATCTGAACCTTAGTGTGTAGCATTGCGCAGTTCTTTCAACTACACTCATACATAATTTCACAGGCCAATGAAATGAACACAAAATCTAAAACAAATAAGCATAGTAGCAACACTACTGAGAAGGAGAGCAGTGTACCTGAAATGCACAGAAGATTTTGAAATAAAATGTACCTACAATGTAATGAGCAGCATTATTGCTCTTGGTAAAAAACAAAAATTTGCAATATAATAACACAGCAGGAGAAAACATAGTAGTAAAGACATAGCTACTACTACTCACCAAGCCCGGGGATCTCAAGGCCAAGGAGGTCGAGCAGATCTCGCTCACGGGTCAGGACATCCGTCCAGCGGTGGGTGGCCTGGTTGTAGGTGCGCCAGACCCGAGAGTGGTGGTAAATGGCCTGGCACACCTTCTCCCACCGCTTCCGGCGCTCCCGGGCCCCGTACCCGGCACTGATCTTGCCGCCTCCCATGATGGTCCTGGGGAGGCGGCGCTGAACATAAAAAATGAGTTGGGCCACCTCCTCCGGGGTAAAGATCTCCCGTGGCATCACTAGCTCCCCCCTCAAACGCCCGCACGGGAGCCGGACACGGGGTGCGGGACCCTTCCCCTTCTCGGGATGCTTCCCGGCTCCCTTCACCATGGTCTGGGCGGAAAGGAATAAAGAAAATAGAATAGGGAAGAGAAGAAAAGAAAAGAGTTTACAAAAGTAGTTTAAAATTAACCAAAAGTAGCAGTAAACACAAAAATATAGGGCTAGAAAAATAGAGGGATAGATAATAAGTAAAATAGATTAAAAAAAAACTTCAAACAAGCAAAGGATGGCAGAGATTGACAGAGGATACAAAGACCATGCCCAGAACCATAGCAATGAATGAGAAACAAGATGGCCGCGCCCGTTCACGACCGCGCGGGTAAGTTCGCGCGAGATTTTCCTTGCGAACACGCGCGAGACTGTACTGGCAAACCGCGGACTTTGCGAGATTACACTTCGCGCCCGGAAACGGAAATACGTCAGGCAAACAAGATGGCTGCGCCCTTGAACGACCGCGAGGGTAACTTCGCGTCTTGCGCTACGAGCGGCTCGCAAAAACGCACAAAACCTTGCCAACTAACACGCCGCAAAAAAAACAAATTGCATATTCGCACGAATTTGCGGCTTCTGAATCCGATCTTGCGCGTGTTCGCACCCCGCGAACCCCGCGAAATTGCAGAAAAACGAGTTTTTCAAAAGTGAAAGCACTCGGCAGGGGCAAGAGTTCAAACTCATCATTAGTAACAATTCCCAGTAGTGCTTCCTGACTGGGGCCCCTCCAGAATTCAGTTGCTAGTTGCAACAATTGTATGACCCTGCTCTGACCCTCACAGCAGGCTCATACAATAGCTACAAGTAGGCCACAAAGAAGGTCCTGGGGAAAAAAAATGCACTGCAACAGAAAGCAAAATTACAGATAAGGAAGCAGGTGCCAGACTGGAATTTTAAAACAGTGACACATTAATAAACTAACCCCAAATTAATTCATCTGAGTTGAAGCAGGGATGGTGTGCTTGCTTTCCCCCCCCATAATCTACAGTAATGATGAACCAGAGGGTGGCATTGATGTAACAGAGGGTTGCAGTGGTGAAACAGAGGGTGCTGGGAACCTGTGATGATGAACCAGACGTAGAAACAACATAATTCGCGACCGTTGCGCGACGAAATGTAAGTTCGCAATTGCGAACTGGTACGAAACCCTCGCGAACTGGCAGAAATCCTTGCGAACACAAAAAAAAAAATCCGCAAATTCGCAAGAATTCGCGGATTTTGCGGATTGCGAGTTCAAAAATCCGCAAATTCGCGAACGCGAGATCCGCAAAATTCGCCCATGCTTACTCACAGCTTCTTTAACCCCTTACCCACGGCCGGAATTCCGCTCCTGTGCGGCACATTCCGATCGCGGGCATGGTCATGACGGCCCCAGCCGTTATCAGCACACGAGCACTGTGTGCCATGACGGCTGGGGGCCATCATCAGCATGGAAGGGGTTAAGCGTTTCCCCCATACCCTTTATTCCACAAGCTCTGAGGAAGATTCGCCAAGACAGGGCCCAAGTCATATTGATCGCCCTGGATCTGTCGCAAAGAGTGTGGCACACAGACCTCCTTTGCCTCTCCTTACACCCTGTGCTCCGTCTCCCTCTCAGGGCAGACCTCCTCTCGCAATTGCTGGGGCAGGTTATACACCCCCACCTCCAGAGCCTGCACCATCATGCCTGGAGATTGAACATGGCAACCTGAGTTCTTTCTCTCTCTCACTGGATTTGGTGGACAATATTTTATCAGCCAGAAGACACTCCACTAAATCTGTCTATGCTGGTAGGTGGGCTAGATGTATGAAATGTTATGGAGAGAAATCAAATGATCCCTTCAAAGTGCATTTATCTGATGTTCTGACTTTGTCTCTGGCCCTGGCATAACAGGGTTACACAGTGGCAACTGTTAAATGTTACTTATCTGCCTTGTCAAGTTGTATTTGTTTGCCGGATCAACCCTTGGTGTTTAAATCTCCTATAGTTATGAGATTTATTAAGGGTCTCAGTAATAGGTTTCCTCCCTCTCATTTTTATTATACCTCAGTGGGATTTGAATTTGGTTCTCATATTTTTGATGGGTTCACCCTTTGAACCTTTGCATAGTTATCCTTTAAGGTGTCTAGCATTTAAAACTATATTTTTAGTCGCAATCACATCTGCTAGGAGGGTGAGTGAATTGCAGGCTCTGAGTTCCGACCCTCCTTTTACATATTTCCATGCAGATAAGATGGTTCTTAGGACCTGAGCTGCTTTCCTGCCTAAGGTGGTCACCCCTTTCCACTTGGGGCAGTCCATCACCTTACCTACTCTCTGCTCTCCCTCTCACCATTCTAACGAGGAGGAAAGACTTCATTGCCTGGATCCCAAGAGGGAGGTGAGCTTCTACTTGAATAGAACCAGGGAATTCAGGCTGGATAATCAACTCTTGGTAGGATATGTGGACACGATGAAGGGCAAGGCTGTCCACAAAAGAATGCTGTTCAGGTGGATAATCCTGTGCATTAAGATCTGCTATGCCTTGGCTAGGGAGGAGCTTCCCAACGGTATTCGTGCTCATTCTGAGAGCTAAGTCTTCTTCTTCGGTTTTGGCTAGAGGTGTCCTGTGGTAGACATCTGCAAAGCTGTAACTTGTGCCTCCCTCCACACTTTTGCAAAACACTATCGTTTGGATTTGGAAGTGAGGTGAGATAGCCATTTTGCTCATTCTGTGTTGCAGGATTTTTTTGGTATGGCAGGCAGGCATCCTCCTCCGAGAGCGGGACTGCTTGGGGAGTCAATTCAAAAGATGAGGAATCCACAGGCAGATGTATCCATTAGAAGAACAAGTTACTTACTTTCAGTAACACTTTTTCTGGTGGATACAGTATCTGCCTGTGAGTTCTTCACTGACCCACCTACCTACCGTTGCCTGTCTGCTTATACCTAAAATTAATTAATGAATGCTGTGATTTCTCGTTTGAGTCATGAGGTTGCTTCAATTTGGGAAATATCTATGATTTGGTCTTTCCTGATTTGGTTGTGTTTTGTATACTATGTATACTTGTGAGAAGGTTGTTGGTTCACCTGTTTTGCCTTGAAGGCACAGAAAAAATGGGTGGAACTGACATCAGCATGCTAACGAGGTCTTCTTATGGTTCCGATGACGTCATGCAGAGTTGCGTGCTGAACCGTTCCATTGTGACGTTTTCGGTGACGCAGAAGAGCTGAGGAGAAAAGATTCTGTGGAATGTTGCGCATTTGGGCAATTCAAAAATTGAGGAATCCAGAGGCAGATACTGTATCAACCAGAAAAAGCATTACTGAAGGTAAGAAACTTGTTTGGTTATGCCACTTTACTCTACTCTGTGGCACTCCACTCTAAAAGAATCTACATTATGCCACTGTCCTCTAAGCCAGTGTAATCTACTCTGCACCACTGCACTCTACAACACTTCACTCTACGCCACTGCATTCAATGCTACTGCACTGCACTCTACTCTACGCCACTCTACTCAGAAACAATCTACTCTATGCCACTGCACTCCACACCACTCGATTCCACTCTGCACCATTCCCCTCTATTGCCACAGCAGTATATGCCACTCTTCTCAAACCAGTACACTCTTCACCACTCTACTCTACATCATTACATTCCGTGTCACTTCACTCTGTACCAATCTAAACCAATGCCCTCTGTCACCCCACACTGCACTCTACTGAGCTCTCAATCAATGAACTCTCCACCACTTTACTCTGAAACACTGTATTCTCTGCCACCAAACTCCATCCCACTCCTCTCTGCCTCACTGTACTCTATGCCACTGAACCCTACTCTGCTTAGCTCCACTCTGTGCCACTGCAATCTATGCCAATCCACTCTATATGAATGCAGCCTAAGCCATTGCACTCTACTCTATGCCACTCTGCTCTGTAACAGTCTACACCACTGCACTCTAAGCCACTCTAATCTACTCTGCACCACCGCACTCTACGACACTTCATTCTAGGTCACTGCAGTCTATGCCACTACACTCTGCTCTATGCCACTCTACTCTGAAACAATCTACTCTGTGCCACTATACTCCTCGCTACGCTATTCTACTCTGTGCCATTCCTCTCTATGCCACTGTACTCTAAGCCACTTTTTTCAAAACCAATACATTCTCCACCAATATACTTTGCACCACTGCACTGTACTCCACTATACTCTACTCTTCAACCCTCTACTCCATGCCACTGCACTCTATGCCACTCTTCTCTACACCATTACATTCTATGTGACTTTACTCTGCACCACTCCACACCAATACACTCTACTCTATATCACTTCACTCTACCGCAGTCTAGTCTGCAACACTGCACTCTCCCCCATGGAACTCTCCACCACTCTAGTCTGTGCCACTTCACTCTATGCCACTACATTCTACACCACTCTACTTTGCACCACTCCACTCTACACCACTTCACTCTCTGCCACTGCTCTCTATGCCAATGCACTCTACTCTATATCACTACACTCTACCGCACTCTAGTCTGCAACACTGCACTCTCCACCACTGAACTCTCCACCACTCTACTCTGTGCCACTGCACTCTATGCCACTCCATTCTACACCACTCTACTTTGCACCACTCCACTCTACACCACTTCACTCTCTGCCACTGGTCTCTACGCCAATGCACTCAATGCCATTCATCTATGCCACTCCACTCTTCTCTGTACCACTCCAGTCTACTCTGCACCATTTCACTCTACAACACTTCACTATACTCTAAAGTAGTTTACTCAACACCACTGCACTCTACACCATTCTACGCCACTGCACTGTATGCTGTGCCACATTACTCTGCACCACTCTACTATGCAACACTGCACTCTACGCCACTCTATGTTACACCTCTGCACTTTACCCTGTACTACTCCACTCTTCCCTGCACCACTTCACTGCATCCTACGCTATGTCACTGCAATATATGCCAATGCACTCTACACCACTTTACTCAAAACCAATGCACTTTGTGCCATTGCACTCTTCGACAAATTACTCTGCACAACTGTACTTTACGCCACCTCACTCTGGGTCACTCTACTTCATGATACAACACTCCACTCTACGTCACTCCACTCTATAATACTCCACTCTCTGACACTCTACTCCATTCATTAAACACTACTCCACTCCATGTCACTCCACTCTATGCCATTCTACGACACTACTCCACTCTATAATGCTCTACCCAACTCCCTCTATGCTACTCCATGCCACGTTACCACATTCTATTCTACAACACATTACTCACGCTATGCTACTCCACTCCACTCTATGCCACTCCACTCTGCAACATTCTACTCCACTCTATGCCATTCCACTGTCCTACGATTCTCCACTCTCCCACTCCACTCTATGATAATCTACTCCGCTCTGCTCTACAACACTGTGCAACACCCTCTATGCCGCTACACTCTGCTCCCCACCACTCTACAACACTCTATGCCACTCCACTGTACGACACTCTACTCGACTCTGACATTCTACTCCACTCTACACCCTTCCACTCTACCACACTCTACTCCCTCCATGCCACTCCATGACACTCCACTCCACACCATGCCACTCAACTCTACTCTACCTCACTCTTCAGCACTCCTATCTTCAGCACTCCACTGCGTCCTGATTCCTCAGAAGCGGTCGCTCCTCCTCACGCTGCTCCCTGACCTACATGCCATACGGGTATCGTTACTACAAGACCACTGCATTGAACACACATAGAATATTTATTTATTAATCACCCTCGTGCGCCAGATCGCTTATACTGATTAGCATATTATCGTAGCGCTAGTCTCCCATAGCGCGCTGCAACGCTCTTGTTATTTGTGCTGCCTGTATTTAACTTTGTGCCTAATTGTGTCAATATCATCGCGTTTTACACTTATTGTTCCCCAACCCGGTATCGCTTTTGGCTGACTGCCATTTTGTTTAGATTGTTGTTGTTTTGCCTTCCCTCCCCGGCTTTCCACCCCGCCTCCCGCCTCCCAGCTGCTCCTCCCTCGCCCCTCCCCACCACTTTCCGCATATGACAGATGCTTTTGCGCGCAGCGTTCACGCGCAGCGGTCGCGCCCCATGCGCGCCGAAGGTGCGCCAATGGTAAGCCCGTCTACGCCCGTCCGCGCCTGGACCGCGCCCAGCGCCATAGCCCCTGGTCCTTGCAATAGCCACTCCACTCACTTAACATATGACGCCGCTACTCTCCTTGCCCTTAACCCCTGACTCACCCCACAATGCTGCGTAGCTACCCCAGGACACACCCACGGACCATTCGCCTGCCACTCCTGCAAGTTCGCCTGCATCAGGACCCATGCCAAAATCTCCCCCTCCAAACACAACTCCGACTCCAACCAACTGAAGTGTATACTGCTGAACACCCGATCGATCCACAAACATGCCACTGAACTCTGGGACCTACTCGACACTACATCACCGGACGTCGCCTTCCTTACAGAAACCTGGATGAACTCCTCATCAGCGCCCGACATCGCCATAGCCATCCCGGACACCTACAAGATCATCCGAAAAGACCGCATCAACCAAACAGGAGGAGGCATCGCCATCGCCCATAAGAACACCATCCGAATCACGACCAACTCCGACGATAACCTCGCGACTGCCGAACACCTTCACTTCCAGATCCACACCGACCCCAGGACCACACTTAGAGGCACCCTCATCTACAGACCACCAGGGACCCGCACACAATTCAACGAAGACATCACTGACTTCATCAGCCCACATGCCCTCACCTCCGAGAACTACATTTTACTGGGAGACCTCAACTTCCACCTGGAAAAGAATAACGACAGCAACACCACCACCCTTCTGGACAACCTGGCCAATCTTGGACTCAAACAACTTGTTGACACCCCCACCCACTTAGCTGGACACACGCTCGACCCTATCTTCACATCCAGCAAACACATCTCCTTTGATCACACCACAGCTCTCCATTGGACGGACCACAGCTGCGTTCACTTCAGCTACAAAAAGACCACAACCCACATCCCACCACAACCTATTCCTCAAAGAAACTGGAACAAAATCACCACCGACCAGCTCTTCACATTGCTTAACCAAAACCCCCCCGCCATATCTTCGGACCCAAACCAAGCTGCCACCAAATTCATACAATGGATCACCCACAGCGCTGACGAATTAGCACCCTTGAAAAACCACCAGATCAAACAAGGTAACAAAAAGGCCCCATGGTTCAACGATGACCTTAAGAAATCCAAGAAGTTATGTCGTACCCTCGAGAAAACCTGGAGAAAAAACCCAACCACTGACAACTTGACCACCTTCAAGGACGCCACCCGCATACACCACCAATTGATCTGATCCACCAAGAAATCAGCATTCAAGGATCGTCTCGACAACAACGCCCAAAACAGCAAGGAACTATTCAACATCATCAAAGAATTCACCAACCCCACCGCCGGCACCAACGACATCACTCCCTCCCAAGACCTCTGCGACTCTCTATCCTCTTTCTTCCACAACAAAATCGCCGACATTCATAACAGCTTTAAAAACCTGTCCGAAGACAACCCACTCCACCCACCTCAGAACCAAAACAGCCCTCTCACAACCTTTGCGCCTGGAACCCAATCACTACTGAAGACACCATCCGTCTGATGAACTCCATCCACTCAGGTTCACCAACTGACCCATGCCCCCACCACATCTTCAACAAAGCAGACTCCATCATCGCACCCCATCTCCGCGATGTCATCAACTGCTCCCTCAATTCCGCTACCTTCCCAGATAGCTGGAAACATGCCGAACTCAGCGCCCTTCTGAAGAAACCCACAGCGGACCCCTCTGAGCTTAAGAACTACCGCCCCATCTCTCTCCTGCCCTTCCCGGCCAAAGTCATCGAGAAAGCCGTCAATAGCCAACTTGCCGCCTTCCTTGAATCCAACAATTCACTCGACCCCTCACAGTCCGGCTTTCGAGCCAAACACAGCACCGAAACCGCCTTCATCGCTGCTATGGATGACATCCGAACGCTACTGGACAACGGAGAATCAGTTGCCCTCATCCTACTTGACCTCTCCGCAGCCTTCGACACAGTCTGTCATAACACCCTCATACAACGCCTCAGCAACGTCGGAATACAAGGAAAAGCGGAAGAACACAGAGAGTCCGCCTCCCCCCATTCAAATCAGAGGCCACCGAAGTAATCTGCGGCGTACCACAAGGATCATCACTCAGTCCCACCCTCTTCAACGTGTACATGAGTCCCCTCGCAACCATCGAGGGACAACACGACCTCAACATCATCTCCTATGCTGACGACACCCAACTAATCCTCTCCCTCACCAAAGACCCCAACACCGCCAAAACCAATTTACACGAAGGAATGAAAGAAGTAGCCGAATGGATGAAGAACAGCCGTTTAAAACTAAACTCGGACAAAACGGAAGTCCTCATCGTAGGATCGTCCCCCTCTGCATGGGACAACTCATGGTGGCCACCGGCCCTGGGCACAGCACCCATACCTACAGATCACGCACGGAACCTGGGCTTCATCCTAGACTCCTCCCTCTCGATGACCAGACAAGTCAACGCCGTTTCTTCATCATGCTTCAACATCCTATGCATGCTCAAAAAAATCTTCCGCTGGATCCCCACCGAAACAAGAAAAATAGTCACCCACGCACTAGTCACTAGCCGACTAGACTATGGAAACACCCTTTACGCCGGAACCACAGCCAAACTACAGAAAAAACTCCAACGCATCCAAAACGCCTCAGCCAGACTCATACTGGACATCCCCCATCAAGCCCACATTTGCAGTCACCTAAAAGATCTCCACTGGCTTCCCGTCAACAAGAGAGTAACGTTCCGTCTCCTCACCCACGCACACAAGGCCCTCTACGACCTAGGACCAGAATGCCTCAACAAACGACTGTCCTTCTACACACCCACCCGCCAACTACGCTCATCTAATCAAGCCCTCGCCGCAATTCCGCGCATCAATAGATCCACCATGGGAGGAAGATCTTTCTCCTACTTAGCGGCCAAAACCTGGAATTCCCTCCCCACTCACCTCCGCCTTGCACAGAACCACCTCTCCTTTAGAAAGCAGCTAAAAACCTGGCTATTCGATAAGTAATACACCCACCCTCCTCCAAGCGCCTTGAGACCCTCTGGGTGAGTAGTGCGCTATACAAATTACTGAACTTGAACTCTACTCCACTTTACGACACTGCGCTCCATGCCGACACTGCCATCCATGCCACCCTCCTTTATCCCGCGAACTTTTAGCCATGCTGAACAGCAGCCACACTAGTGTACAACATGGCTAAAACATATTTGCAATGCCAACAGTTGTTGTCTAGGCGAGACCTATTGGTTTTGCAATGCTTGTTTCAGTTACTGTGTGTGCTCACCCCGGTCCACTTTACGTGTCTGAGACCCATCCCCTTCTAAGTACGTATGAGACACTCGTGTCTCATGACAAGGTATAGAATGAGCCTTTACACAGCACTTATTACCCTGGCGAGGTGAGGCGCGCAGCGCTTTGCTCTTCTGTTCTAGTGTCTCCCCTGCTGCAGAAGGGCCGTGACGCTGAGAGAGCCGGCACCTCTGCACACTGCCCACGCGCCCTTCTCTCTTTTGCAGTCCAGCCCTCCCAGAGCAGCGCGAGAGCACGGGAGCGCCTGGTCAACCCCAGAGAGGGGCCCTCCCCCATCTCCAGGATGGATGGCTGCGCTTCTAGGCATCCCCGGGACATTTCTTTTATGCAGCAGAATTTCAGCCTATACCCGGTGGAGTGTGTATGGGGCGGAGATGTAGAACAGGGGACCCCCTTCACTACACACACATTATTTGTATTCCTAATTTTTGGCCCAATGCGCTTTTCATGGAATTGAAAGGTGGTGAAGGAAGCCAGATCGATGCCATAAATATATTTTCAAGCTGGCCTGTCAACTTTCCTTTCACAGAACGGGAGATTGTATTGCGCATTTGGGACAAGTGTTAGTGAAAGACATACAGCCCAATCGTTTCTGTCACGTGGGGCAGTGGAGACTAGGGTGGGAGGGTGCGGTGTGGAGGTGGGAGGGGGATGGGGAGATTCTAAGGATGCTGAAGCGGCAAATTCTGGAGACAGTGGTGCTTGACAGATTCTGAATAACTTGCAGTTTTAAATAAACAGAACTATACACCCTTCGTTTTGACGGACGTGTGTGCTGCTGCGCCGTTTCTCTTCAATGGATTTATCTTGGATGCTTGCTGTATTTTTTTAGGTATGGTGATTCATACCTAACCCTTTTCGGCCCAGTCTAGAGATAGCCAGCTTCGTATAATTAAATAAAAAATGGCTACATTAATAAATACGTGCATGCATATAGAGTGGCTTTGGACCAGCCCTCTTTTTTCATTGATCTATTCAACTGTCAAATCAAATGTTGTCTCTAACACCGTAGCAGGCAGCATCGAGTAATTCATGGCCAGCTCACTTAAGTCCAGGGCTCACTTGCACTATGGGCGATGCATTTTGCCACAACATGTGCGCATCTGCCTAAAAAGATGTGCACTTTAGGGCCAGGGTAAGTGGGCCAATAAATTACTTTGCAACTGCTTCCTTGTATTCAGGGCTTTAAGTGGAATGAAAAATCTACTGGGTCTCTCAAAGGGGTGTGACCAATGTAATCAAGGGCGTGGTTTAAAAACACTTAAGCTAAACATCTGTGCTTAACATAGTGTGTCACCCAACTGGCATTTTGCTGCTTCTGTCATTGCATCCAGATATATAATACAACACGTAACATTACATCTACAAGCCAGGACTACTGCCTTTGTCGATGGCTGTTAGTTGCATGAGATAAAAAAGCAACAACTATGGCTTTGTTGTATATAATATTGAAAATACTTCAGTTCTAAAACGAAGAGACTGTGAGAGAACTATAACGCGTCTCTTTGTAGTTACATTAAAGGCAGAGTTACGTTTTTTTTCCCCACCGAAGGTGAGGACAAAAATCAGAGCATGATAGGTACCCGTTTCAGCACCTGCTTTTTAGAATGGCAGATGCGGAGCAGCGGCAGGACCCAGCCCACTTAAAGCCCTGCCTCCATTCTTTATCGTTTTTTACTTTTTAGTCTTGTGTGTCAAAACATATATTTTCAGAAAGGTTTAAAGCCAATAGTTCTTTTTCTCTGGCTCGGATCATCTTTTCCTGTTATGTGCTTTAAAGCTAAATTATGGTTTCAATGCACATTCCTTATACACCTGTCTGCTAGGAATCACCGGTACTGTAGTATAACAATTCTTTGAAATTGTTAATTTGTTTATTGTAACGAAACATTTTTATTGGAAGTATATAACCACCATGTTTAGGTCTCAGCATGACATCTGTTCCTTTTTTAGCACCATGTGGCATATGTGTGCAATATAAAACAAGCATTGCAATGCAATAGGTCTCACATTTACAAGAGTTTGAGCTATTGGCATTGTAAATGACAATGCCTTTTATTTATGTGTTGGTTTTTAAAACATAAATAAACGGCATTGTCATTTACAACGCCAATAGCTTTCAAATGCTTGTTTATAAAACAGCCCCATGCTGCACTTTCAGCTCAATGGCGACCACACCCCTTTCTTTAGATGATCTACGTCTAAAGAAAGGTGCGCTCCTGCCATTAAACTGAAAGCACAGTATGGGGTGCATTTACGAAAAAAGCATTTGTTAAAGTTGACAAACGTAAATTTAAAAAAAAACGATTTGGGCGAGCTGCGCCGCCTATCCTGCGAGTGGTACAAATACAAAAAAAAAGTGCCCGCCATTGCTGAAGCTGGCATCCCACCAGTGCTGTTTCGTTTAATTAAGCTAAAAGTTCTCCTGAAGGGCTAATGCAAGTTATAAAGTAAGGACCCACGTAAAAGGTGCAGTCCTAATTGGAGTTTACAACAGAAGACAGGAAGGTACTAAGGAGGGCCTAATAAGCCTACTAACAAGTCAGAAGCCAACGTTTACAAAGGACAGTCACAGTCACAGTAGCCAATCAGTGGTGTAACGAAACTTGAGGGGGCCCCCCTGCAAAGTACATGGAGGGGGCCTCCTCCCCCTCCTTAACACCTACCACTTTTACTGAGGGGGCCCGATGGAGCTCTGCACCCCCGCATTGCGGGAACTTATGTTACATCACTGCTGAAGAAAAATAATTGCTGAAACATTGCCTAATATACATGCAAATGTTGCAGAAAAAAGAAATAGGGATATTCACAATTTACTCTGAATGTGTGGATGAAAATGATCATAGCCCTATTAACAGAACACTGCTTTTCCAGTGGAAAAATGGGATTGAAAACATTTGGGTCTTGTTGTTTGTCCACTTTCATTGTTCCCAGCTGGCTGTAAAGAAGAATGGCTGTTGAAAAAGCCATTTGTCAAGTTTTTCATGTGCTGCACCCCATCCGGAGACACCGGACCCTCCAATGAAGAAGCATCAATAAATCAAATACCCTTGCAGGGCCACATGCTGACATCTGCAAAATTTTGTGAAAGTAAGGCTTATTTTATGATGGGTGTACGGCTCGTGGTAGCTAGAGTCTCGCAAATGGCATGCAAGCGAATCAGGGTCCAGGGTCCCTGAATAAAAGTAGCCCCCACTGAAGAGAATTGAAGAGAGAACAGAACTGAACTCAACCAGAGGTCGAAGTGGGGGGAAAAAAGTAGGGGAACTGTGGGTGGAGAATCAGATGGCGGGCATAACCTGAGGATTGGATCAGTGGGCGGAGTCAGAGGTGTGGCCAGAAAGAGAAGGACATTTCAATTTCTAGTATTTGTTTAGCATTTCACTTTCAGTTACAGCTTATTACATTACTTAATTCTACCAATGGATACACATGTTTAGTAAAGGTTTAATATGTGTTATTTACATTAAAATACATTCACAAAGTGGGATACATTTTCAATCACAGAATGTCCCACATATGCTCAAAAGTGGAATCACAAACTATCTGTCTCCGAGCCATGCAGTTTCTGTCATCAGAACTTCTCTTGCCCTTTCCCGCAGCAAGAGCATTTCAATATGAATGGCGAAATATCCTAGTTTGCAAATGTATTTCACATAATTATGGCTCTGCTGCCATAATACATCATCTGCTGCATAATTTGACAATTATAACTAATAAATTGTCTGTAGCTCAAACGCAGTGGTTCCCAAACTTTGTCAACCCACGGCTCCCTTGACGTATTAGCCCTCGGCTCCCCACTATGTTACATATTTTTTTTAGGGTGTGGGATGTAAGCCCGGTCTCAGGAGTGCGTAGTCCCAGAAAGTGCACAATCGTGACTGCAGTGTTTTGATTTAGGTCCACTGAACAGTCCTTAAAGGGTTACAAAGAACAGCACCTCTTTCTTTCCATGAACAAATTAAAGGGGATTGGAGTAGCTTGACCAAGACTGGAGACAAGCTGAAGAAACCTGCAATACTGTCAGAGAATACTCTCAAAATGAGACAGAGTGGGGGCCACCGGTAGACCAGACCGATACCTCTGCACCCAGAAGGCGTAACTGGCACTGTGTGAACTACAAACCAGTGTAATTTAGACATTAAAGTGGTTTGGAGTTTATTTAAATTGTGCCTAGGACTTCATTACTTTTATTGGCAGGAAGCAGTGGAACCCCAAACCCACTTCGGTCAATGAATAACACACTCAAAATAGCTATAAAAACATGAAAAGTACGTTAAAATGTTTATTTTAAAATCCTAGTCGAGTGCATAAAATATGAACTGTAACAATACAGAATGCATTCACAATAGCATGTAATAATCAGCAAAAACACTAATTTCTAACATTTTTAGTGAGTTCCAAACATCCTAAAAGTCTAAAGCTATTTCTAGGCACTATGCTAAGTTTTAGCTGCAACGGTAAACGGCATGTCTATTGTCAGAGTTTATTAGGATAGATCGCACAGCACATCTGTTTTCATTAGGAAATAGCAACTCAGTAATTCTTTATCACGGCTTTGCCCGGGAATGAAAAGCAGTGCTTAGCTGAAGGGTGCAGTGTTCCCAGCGACTTCTCCGACTAACCTGGTTGCTGCTGCAAAGCCTTGTGACCTCTGGCTTAGTCCTGGTGTGAACCCAAGGTCAGATACCTAAGTTTTTATAGTATCTGATCGGCGATCTTACAGTACTTGCAAACATTAAAGTATCAAGTCTAAAAAAACATGGTGATAAATGCATCATCTGGATTCACATATTGATTATATGCTCCCATAATCATAAGCAATAACAACATTTCAGCTAATACAGCGAGAGTCCATCATGTTATGGCAGCATCCATAACTGAAAACAATAAAGACATATCAGCCTTTATAATCATCAGACATGATGCCAGCATTTCTGCACGTGTCTAAAAACTATACACTTTCTAAAAAACAATCAAAGTCTTTGAAAGCAAGTCCTCTCTGTTGGTGAAAGAAAGAGAAATTTGCTTGCAGCTCCAGCTTCTCCTGGTGCCCTTTATTTTCTGTACTTTTGTCTGTGCCTCAGAATATTCATCTGTTCTGCATCGAGCCCGGGGGCCTCTAAAACCTGAAACTTGTGGTCATAGAAATAAAAAGAGGACCGCACGAACACGGTCCTCGGAGGTGAACGTCTTTCACGGTCCAGTGGTTCCCAAATTCACAAACTGTGCTTCGTGTGCGGCGCCCCTGGCTGGTTTTGACGGCGCACCGGGGTGCCGCGGCGCACAGATTGGGAACCACTGCTCAAATGGATTAAAGATTACGAAATATGGGGCATATTACCAACAACTAGCGATAATTTTTGTCTCTAACTTGTTTAGAGACAAAAATTATCGCCGCACATCGGCGATTTTTATCGCAGATAAACCTTGCTATTAACAAGGTTTATCGCAAATGCGATAAAAAACGGCCGAAATGCATGAATATCGCTGAAAAGTCAGCGATATTCATGCATTATCGAGCAAATGCTCTTAGCCATGTTATCCACCTCCCATTGGATAACATGGCTAAGAACTGCTCAGGGCAGGTGTTAGCTTTTGGAGATATTCCCGCTTAGCGCGAATATCTCCAAAAGTTGGTAATAGGAGATAGCGATGTTAGCGACTGTTTTCAGTCTCTAACATCTTGGCACGCCCACTTTGCATCTCATTAGTGGGCGTCAACTGGTGTTAGCGACAGCTTGGTAATAGGGAGATAATTTTATCTCCGCTTTCTTGGCTTTTAAAGCCAAAAAAGCGGAGATAAACCCCCTTGATAATATGCCCCTATGTGACTTGTGTTGCTGCAAAGTGGGAGGCCCTTTACAAAGGTTGACTGGTCACCTTTCTCACTGCTTCATTTGTATGTTACACTGGTACTAATGAGGCAACATCTTTGCAAAGACAGTATGTGTAAAAAGTCAAAATAATAAAGTATTAGAAAATATACAGCATTAGGCTGCAGCCATTTTTTACTGCATAATTTAGTAAACACTACTGCATCATTTTGTCTGCCATAGCTGTATAATTCCAGTGGCTCCAAAGCCGGCAGCACATGTTAAAAGTGTTTCTGCATGAAGCAGAGAGACAGTGAAGTATGCAAACTTAGTTTGGTGTATGTGCAAATCCTGCAATGATGATCCCTGGTGAATTGCACCTCCTACTGCTGTAACAAGGTCAATGGAGGTACCAATGGGTGAGGCGGACTGGTTTCAAGAGTCCTGTGACTTCAGTGATAGAGTCACTGTTGCTCTGGAGTGTGCTGCTTCGTAGGCCTGCCCGAAGGACTGAAGGTGAACTTCAGTATGCATTGTGGTAGACAGGCCTTCAAAGTTAACGGAAACTTGTCAGCACTAGGGTCAACCTGCTGGTGCTATGACACCAGGGCTACTAAGGTCTTGCGGTGCCTTCTTAGGTCTAGCATGGGAATGTGCTTCAGGAGAGTGATGTGGTGGAATGGTCATGAAGGCTGAATCTGGTTCCCCATTACCAAAATCGGCATCTGTGGCCATAATGCCACATCCTCTCCCCCACTGAACATTAGACTAGGCCACTCAGAGAAACTCACATTTCCTTAAGCCACAACCAAATCGTGATGTGCTATAAACACCTGGATGCAACTCAATTCAAACAATGCACTATACAGTAATATGCTGCCTGAAAAAAAAGTACCAACATCCTGGAAAAAGCAAACACTCAAAGGAAATGCAAGATTAAGTAGTAAAGCATGTGAAATGTCAGCAGGAACAATGTGGTTACCTTAATGCTTTTACACTCATACTTCAGAAATCAATGAGTGTTTTTGCCTGAAAAGTTAAGGACATGACTACAGGGCCTCGAAGTGAACCGTTTCAATGTCCATTGCTTATATCCTTACAAAACATAAGCAGTTTGGTTTATAAAGACCACATCCCTTGACGCAGATGAACTAAAATAAGGAAAACAGCTTATAATGAATGTGAGAAGTTAGCCTGGCATATGATGTCCACTAGTTCTAGTGGGCACCTTGCACCAGTCTAATCGACCCTTATTGATGGTGGTTGTAAAGTCAGGATCTATGACAGAATTTCGACAGACAGAATTTCGACCTACACAAATATCGGCGTAATTATATCGATAGCAAAAATATCGACGCCCTATGTACAACATGGTAAGTACCAAAATATCGAAAATTTAATATCGATGTAAAAAATATCGTTGTTAAATATATCGATTTTTTTTAATTTAAAATAACATAAAAAAAACTGTAAATAATACATAATAATTACTTAAACATATTTAAATATATGTAATAATTGTTAAAAATAATAATAATACATATTTAATAAAAAAAATAATAAATCATATATAATATATAATTACTTAACAATAATTACTATTCCCACTCCAGTGGGTGCAACAGTAGGGAAAACTGACCCTGAACACTAAAAATACCCCTTTACCCATGAACTGAAAACTGACCCTGAACCCTAAAAATACCCCTTTACCCAAAAACCTAAAACTGACCCTGAACCCTAAAAATACCCCTTTACCCATAAACTGAAAACTGACCCTGAACCCTAAAAATACCCCTTTACCCAAAAACTGAAAACTGACCCTGAACCCTAAAAATACCCCTTTACCCAAAAACTGAAAACTGACCCTGAACCCTAAAAATACCCCTTTACCCAAAAACTGAAAACTGACCCTGAACCCTAAAAATACCCCTTTACCCAAAAACTGAAAACTGACCCTGAACCCTAAAAATACCCCTTTACCCAAAAACTGAAAACTGACCCTGAACCCTAAAAATACCCCTTTACCCATAAACTGAAAACTGACCCTGAACCCTAAAAATACCCCTTTACCAAAGAACTGAAAACTGACCCTGAACCCTAAAAATACCCCTTTACCAAAGAACTGAAAACTGACCCTGAACCCAAAAAATACCCCTTTACCCAAAAACTGAAAACTGACCCTGAACCCTAAAAATACCCCTTTACCCAAAAACTGAAAACTGACCCTGAACCCTAAAAATACCCCTTTACCCAAAAACTGAAAACTGACCCTGAACCCTAAAAATTCCCCTTTACCCAAAAACTGAAAACTGACCCTGAACCCTAAAAATACCCCTTTACCCAAAAACTGAAAACTGACCCTGAACCCTAAAAATACCCCTTTACCCAAAAACTGAAAACTGACCCTGAACCCTAAAAATACCCCTTTACCCAAAATTAATATTACAAATAAATTACTTCCCACCCTATTCCCCTATAAACCCACAACCCGCTCCAGTAGTAAAACATATAATTTAGTTAAAAATACACATAAATTATCAATTAATTAATCAATTAATCAATTAAAATAAATCATTGCCAATTAATATTTAATTGCAAAATAAATTAATAATTGAAAAATAATTATTTAATTACAAATAAATTACTTCCCACCCTATTCCCCTATAAACCCACAACCCGCTGTGGTAGTAAAACATAATTTAGTTAAAAAATATACATAAATTATCAATTAATTAATCAATTAATCAATTTAAATAAATAATTGCCAATTAATATTTAATTGCAAAATAAATTAATCATTGAAAAATTAATTATTTAATTACAAATAAATTACTTCCCACCCTATTCCCCTATAAACCCACAACCCGCTGTGGTAGTAAAACATATTATTTACTCTTATATATTTTTAAATTATAAAAACATATTAAACACATATTATAACAATTAATTTAAATACTTAACTTATATTTCTAACACATATTAGTAAATCGAAATTACTTACATCGATATATATGCTATCGATATTAGTAATTTCGATATTACTTACCTTAGGGTCGATATTCTGGACATCGATATTCTGGACATCGATATTCTGTCCCATCGATATTAGCAACTCGATATAAGTGTAGGTCGAAATTAAAAACTTGATATTTTGACTGTTTACCGTAAAGTCAACCCTATAGAAGGCTATCCTAGGGGTAGCAGTGACGAGCAGTCTTCAGGCTAAGACTTCAGAGAGCGAATTAAGCGAGTTGATTTACCAATTATAATCACTTGAGTACCAAACGAAAGCACACCACACAAGGTATATATCAAATATATATGTCTTTATTCTAAACACAACACCTCTGCACTCTTTATGAGGTCAAAGGTAAAAGTAGCCGATGTTTGAATAGTAGAGGGGTGGGCGGATATGGGGGGGTACAGGACTGTTGGGGGGTTTGTTTACCGGGAAGTTCCCTTTGCACACACAGGGCAGACCATATATGCAGAGCAGATCCGATACCCAGATATATGCCGCCGGACCCCTGGGTTTGTCGGCTAAATGGCTGTGTTAACCGATCTATGGGTGAATTCAACTGCTAAGAACTCTGCCGGCCCCTGGGTTGTGGCAACATGCTGTGTAATATGCTATATCGATAAATAAAGCTCTGTTTATACAACAAAAAAAGCAAAAAACAAAAAAAAGTACATTACAAGTTACTCAATTAGCATATGTTAAGTTGCACAGTATAGGTTATGCCCTAGGGGCCTCACAAACCATATACTAAAATAGTGGTATAAGAACCACATGAGAATTAGAAAGCAGGCCTGGGGCCTGTGGAATCGCTGGGGCTACTCTAAACAACCAAAGGTTAGGAAGTAGGAGGCCCATGGGAGACGCGTGCAGTGACTAAACACAGCCGCGGGTTACCCTTGACTTTCTATGGGAAACAAACAAGTTACAAATTTACAATTTAAGGACACTTCCGGATGGACTACGATGGAACCCTTTTAAACTAGGACACTTTGAGTGTCAAGACCCACGGGAGCAATGGAGTACTCGTATTACCTCACCTAGGGAAGCCGGGTGCATAGGTGCCTTTTCGTGTCGGGTTTCGTCATCGTTTTCAATGGAGAGCTGCAAAGAAGTGCTGCAGGCGACCAGAGGAAAAGTGTACAGGTGGATCCAAGGGTGGATCGTAGATCTGAAGAACCTGAAAGCAGAGGAGACAGAGTCTGGGCCACTAGCTAGTGACCCGGGCGGCGATAGAAAGATGCCACCAGATGTTGGGTCTTCGCAGGTGAAAAGGTGAAGTTTGTCTCTTCAGCCACGAGGACCAGGAGGCGTTGACGTTGACTAGAAGCTGGATTCAAGCTGTCCAACAAAGGATCTAGTTGACTGCGGTGTCGGTATCCAGACTGGACCCAAGCCTTGGCAAACGCAACCCATGCAGGATGTCGAGATTGGCTTTGGTGCAGACCAGCAAGGTCTGAGGAACTTCTTCTTTGCAGGAAAGTTGGAGCAAGCCTGGAACAGCCAGGAAAACAAGTTAGATTTAAAGTAAAGTCTTCGGGGGGCACACTAGCCAACGGGCAAGAAACCGCAAAGAGGCGTCAAGCTGAAATGCAAAAGCGAGGCCCACAAAACACTCCTGGAGTGGGGGCCTCTGAGCTTCGGTGCAAATGGTGCTGGGGTCTGGGGCTTCAAGCACCCTAATGCACAACTTCGAGATACCTCGTGAAGTAGGTGCAGCTTTCAAAATGCAGGATGTCCAGGAGTCCTGGTCCCACGTCTCTCGTGTCCGCCACGGGTCTCAGCTTTGCTGTGAGCGAAGGTCAGGGTCAGAGATGTCTGGAAGTTTGTGTCCTGTGTCACAGATCCTTCGGGATCCAGTGGGAGCCTCAAAAATGCAGACCGGCAAAGTTGCTGTTGGTGCCTGTTTGAACAGGGTGGTCACTCCTTGAACACAAGGGAGATATCTTCCGTCTTCCAGTCGAAATGGAATGTCGAAGGTCCAGGATATATGTTTCAGAGTTTCGTCCAGGGTAATCTGAAGTCCTAGGGTTCCTATACTTATACTAAGTTTAGGGGCTGGACTACCTTTTAGGTCCCTCCTATGGGTGGACCTGGGAAGGGGTGGTTACACCCCTTTCCCTTTGTCCAGTTTCGTGCCAGAGCTGGGGCAGAGTGCCCCAGCAACCGGTTTGAACTGGGAAATGCATGGAGCACCTTGTGTGCCCCAGGCAGTGTCTCGAAAGCATTCACTGAATGCAGCCCTCCCTGCCCCAATACACTAAAGCCTGTCTGGGGAGGTTCCAGCACATCCCTGGACATGAAACCTATTGTCCAGGCCTCCCCTGCCGGAGTTTCGTCCAGCAGCAGGAGGGCAGACTCGTGTCTGTGGCAGCCGCATCCATTTTGTGATGCTAAAGCTCTGTTTAACTTTAACCGGGTAAACCAGTAACTACATGTCTTCTCCCTCTAGAAGGGTGGAATGCTACCCCCGCCGCCTGAAGTGGCGGGGGGGAGGGGTAGTATTCCAAAGTGTTTGACACCTTACACGACATGTTTTGATAAAGCCAAACCAAAGTTAGCATTAACCGCGAGGATTATAATGCACGTAAGAGTATATGGTATGGCTATTTCATAGAACAGCTATAAGGAGATGGTTCCAAAAGCTGCAGAGGGGCTCAGCTCATGCTAGGGCACCCTCTCACATAAAACCAAGCACTCTGCCTCCAGGATTGTTAAGGCCTGCCATAGGAGTGACTTATAGGTGTATATATGTCTATATGTATATATAGATATAGGTATACTATATCTAAGTAACGGGTGATTACACCACCTTACCCTGGCTATGTGAACAGACCTGTGGTGTCAGTTTGGAAGGCAAACCAGGGGTGGCATAATGCATGCTGCAGCCCCTGGTAGGCCTAGGGTGCCTATGCAAAGTCAAAGTCAAAAAAGTCAAAAAAGATTTTATTTGTTTCGGTACTCTGTTGAGGACCACCAATTTGTTTAAAAATTTACACACAGTTATTTATACAATTTAATACATTTTCAATGAAATTTTTAAAAATTTATAGATTTTATAGCAAACAAATTCATTCGGCGGCCTTTTGCATATTAATAGCAGATCTTTAGCATTAACAATCCTACATGTCCGATAGATGGGATCAAGACACGTTAACCGAGCATTTACCACTTTGATGTTTCGGCATATAAATAAGAGATGCTCAAGATTCTGTTTACCCCCCTGGCAGAGGGTACATAGCGTAGAACCATCTATTCTCCAGGTAGAGGTAAAGGTTAACACGGGTAGTATATCCATACGCAACATCATAATTGCCCGCCTTGCACCGTGTGTGAGAGAATAGTGTAAATAAGGCTGCTCATGCTTATATTCCAAAGAGTTAGCATAAGATTTATACACAGATAGTTTAATACAGTGTAGTTGATCAAGCTCAAAACTCAATTTGGGGGTAAAGTGTTTTAGGAAGAGTATGAGTTGAGCAGGTGTCCAAGATAACACAATTTCTGAACTAATTTTTGCTGACTGAAATGCCTCTCTCATATTTCTGAAGAAGGTAAAGTGAGTGGAATTTTTATCAAATGTCTCGATCTTTAACAGGCCTCGTAAAGTATCTTCTTTAGAATGGAGAAGGTTGTAGGCCCATCTAATGATGTTTGTTATAGCTGTAGCATATGCGCTGGTGATGGAAAATTCCAATCTTAGGGGTCGATTAGGATCGCGGACGGACTTGAGTCCGTCCGCGACCCCAGAGTATGAGGGAACGTCCGCATGGGCTGCGGCGTTCCCTCATGTGCGATTAGGATGTGACCGCCACCCTGGCGGTCACATCCTGGATATTTAACATTGCGGCGGGTGCTGCTTCAAGCAGCACCCGCCGCAATGTTAAAAGTGCATGTGTAACATTTACATGCACAAAGCGGCAGGCACCGCGCGGTGCCTGCCGCATTGTGCATGTAAATGCTGGGGGGTACCATAGGTACCCCCCATGTGCACCCCCCACCCACCAACACCCTGGGGGCCAGCAACGGGCCCCCCAAATCAAAAGTGCACATGCTTTTCCACGGCGGAAAAACCGCCGCGGAAAAGCATGTTTTCAAATGCTTCCTAATTTGGCCGGCGGTGTCTGATAGACACTGCCAGCCAAATGAGAGCTTTTCCGCCGCGGTTGTAATCCGACCGCGGCGGAAAAGCAGCGGACAGAAACCAAGACCCACCAGCCATCGTAATGCGGCGGTGGGTCTTTGGTGAGTCCGCAGAGGATTTTCCGCCTCCGCCGGGCCGGAGGTGGCTTCCGCCGGCCCGGAGGAGGCAGAAAATCCTCCATCCTAATCGGCCCCTAAGTGCCTGCACTGGTGTAGAAGTTGAGACTTTCATTATTTTCTTTAGTATTTTGCCCTCTTTTAAATCCATGTAGGACCATTGTTTTGAAGGAATATATTCAGAGGCATATGACAGAACCGGGGGAATCTTAGCTTTATAGACTTTTATTAATGCCGAGAAATGCCTGTTACCCGTGGCCGAGTACAATCGAGAAATGGCCCCAGCGTGTAAGTCACATTTCCTTTTTAAATGGTTAATTTGTTTCGTGTTATTCATATTGCTAGAAAAAATTCTGCCCAGATAGGTATATTCCTCTACCTGCTCTACCCTCTCTCCACCCAGCTTCCAGCAATACCTAACACCTTTTTTCTTTTTCAAAAATGCGACCACTTTTGTTTTATTTATATTAGGAATTAGAAAATTTTCCTTAGAATAGTTATGTAAAATGTTTAAAAGGCGTTGAAGACCAAACGGTGTTAAGTCAAACATGACTATGTCGTCCGCATATAATAGAGCATGTATGCGTTGAGTGGCGATTTTCGGGGGCGTGCATACCCCTTGTTGCAGTCGAGATGGTAAATCGCTTAAGTACAAGGAAAACAAAATCGGGGCTAAGAGACACCCTTGTTTTAGTCCATTTGATGTCCATATTATTTTAGACAAGCCCTTGTCTCTCCCCATTTGTACTCGGCACCAAGTGTTGCTGTGGAGATTTACTATTGCCTGTAGCAGTAGTTCAGGAATTCCTATCCTTTTTAGTTTATTCCACAGGGTCGGTCTATCCACTCGATCAAAGGCAGTGGTGTAATCGATGAATGCTGCATATATGGGTTGTGACTTCCCTGCTACATATTTGTCAAGTAATGTTTGGAAAATTGCTATATTATCTGTAACTGAGTAATTAGGACGAAATCCAGCCTGAAACATGGGAATTAGATCCAGCGAAAATGCCCAGGATTTTAATCTGTCCAATATTTCCGATGCGAAGATCTTCCCGGCAGCGTCCATCAACGCTATTTGTCTGTAATTTCCTGCTGTGTTTCTGTTTCCTTTTTTGTGTATGGGAATAATTATGCTTCCCTGCCAGGACTTCGGTACATTTCCTGAGTCAAAGATGTAATTGAACAAAGGTGAGAGCATCAGGCTCCACTTCTTAGGATCGGCCTGGTAGATCTTAATGGGGATCTGGTCTGGGCCGGATGCTCCCGTACTTCTTGCCTTTCTAATATTCATAGCAATAGAGACTGCCGAGGTCTTGATGGTCTTAGTATCTTCGATTTCCATCTCTTGAACAGCAGCCTCCCTTACCATTGTTGTTGAATTAGATTTGTATAACACGCTCAAGTAACTGTCCCAGTCTTCCTCTGATACAGGGGTCGCTTCCAGCTTCTTTTTTGATCCAGTCATTTTCGCAATCAGAGACCAGTATTTGCGTTGATTACATTGTTTGACTGCTAATTGGATATCAATCCAGTTAGAGTCCTGAACCATTTTTTTCTGTTTAGTCTTTTCTCTTCGTATTTGATTCTTTAATCTGTTGATTTCCACTTTATTTACCAAAGAGAAACTCAGATGTTGGGCTCGGATAAGTCTGTTAAGCTTTTTTACAGTAGGTAGATTCCAGTTTTTTTTCCTACTAGTATTTTTACTTTTCACTGATCTATCCTGTTGTGATTTGCTTTGTATTGCGTACTTGAGATGATAAATTATATTTTCGAAGTTCTGTATGGGATCATCTGAGTAGATGGTGGTCAACAACTGGGTATGAGCGAGTAGAGCTTTTAAATAATCCAGGTTTTCTGAGCACCAATAAATTCGACGTTGGACTATATTTACTTCGGTTTCAGTTTTGAAAAATATTGGCTGGTTCATATAACTGGACTGTGGTATCCAAAGAGTTGTCAAATGTAAAAGTGCGTGGTCTCTATCTTCTTTGAAGTTAATTGAGAGTTGGGTGATTTGTTCTTTTTCTTCCATCCCACAGATGAAGTAATCAAGGGTAGAAGGAGCTCCATTTCCCTGCCTTGTATGGGAGGCTGGTTTATCTCCCTTAATATTACCATTTAAAATTATCCCATTTATGCTAGGAAGGAATGATAGTAGTGATCTACCTCTCCTATCTGATTTTGCTCCTTTAGGGAGTTGTGGGAGAGATATATCAAGATATTCCTCTTTGAAAAGTTTAGCCCATTTCTCTATTTCTCTATTAGAAATTTTGGCGTTCAAGTCACCCATAATAATGTATGGCATATAGTGGCGATCATCAAGTATGTGAGTAATAATTTCCATTAAATGATCAAATAAGGTATCATATTCATTACTGGGAGGAGCATGGATGTTAAATTGCAGTATTTTATTCTGGGAGGTTGCTGGTTGAGATTTGATTGACACCTTAATACATTGCAGGTTATCTGAGTTTGTATCGATAATTTCTTGTGACCAAGAATATTCCTCACGTAGTAAGATTGCCAAACATCCCTTCGCATGGCCCCTTTTAGATCTTTTTGCGGGAATTTCATAGACATAGTATCCTTTTTGCGAGAAGGATTCAATTGACCATGTTTCCTGTAAAGCAAGGATATCTGGTAGATCTTTTGTTGCTTCTTTTATTTTTTTATCTGTTTTCCCGGCCAGATTCCATGTCGCTATCGTCAAGCCTTTGCTAAACAGGATGTTGTTGAGGTTTATCCATTTTTTACAGTTTAAAGTCGTCGATAACCATGCCCAGGATTTTATTGAATTCCCAACATTGCTTAGTTCAGATTCACGGGACCATACTGTCCTTTCACCATGAGTTACTAGAATTTTCTGTGGGTCTTTTCCCATATTATTAGGTGCAGAGTCTCCCCATTTAGTACTAAAGATATTATTTCTTTTGTCAAACTGACCAACTAAGTCGTTGTTTTGAATACTTCTTCTGGGTTCAGGTAGAGATCACATCATAGCCATTCTTATGTAAAATTTCCTTCTCTCTAATTATTATTCCTGGGAGAACTGGAAACAGAAATGAAACTTGTGCTAATTTGTCATTATTTTTATTTGGAAAGAGTACCAGATCTATTTCGTTACTTGTAAGAGATTGCAGTGATGGAATTTGTTGTAAAAGATTAATTATTCTGCCTCGATTGAATGGCATATTGTCTGTAGGGAAGAGTTCTTCGATTATTACGTGCTTTGATGGAATACCTTCCCATAACTGGGATTTGTTGTCTTGTAGTTCTTTTGTGTCGTTGATCTTTGGCTCAGTTATTTTAGTTGCTGGGGGTGGGCGATATTCTTCAGCTTTAGGGTTCAAAGATTTCACCATCGGTGTTACTTGTGTTACTGGAGACTCCACTGGATTGTTTAAAAGAGTAAATTTTTGAAATTTAAGCTTGCTCCCTTTTTAGGTCGAGCCTTTACCATTCCGCAGGAATGGGAAATGGGGAGAATTCAAGTCGGCTATTTTCTCTTCAAACCAAAGGGCTTTCAGCCGCGGTTTTCTTGCAGTGCCCGTGAACCACGTGATAACATGCACGCGCATTCAGGGCCAGCCAGCCCAGCACATCAAAGGGCTTCTCCTCCCCTAATTATTCATGGCCGGCCGCAGGCCGGCCGTACTTTCAGTTTCCCCAGAACGGCTAATTAGGGGAGGAGAAGCCCTTTGATGTGCTTCACACCAATGCGCCTCAGTCATTCCTCTTCTTTGTATTTGCTTCCAGACTCCGATCTGCTCATGTTGTTATTTATCATGATTTTTAGCTGAGGTGTATCACGCTTTTTGTTTAAAGCTTCAGCACGAGGCACACGCATTTGTTCACATCACACTTTAGTGCCCCCTGCCCTCACGCATTTGTTCACATCACATTTTAGTGCCCCCTGCCCTGAGGCACGCATCACTTGCCCGCTGCCATTAACCACGCATCACTTGCTCTTCGCCACACTGTGCCTGCTTGAACATCTCTGTGCCCACCTTTCACGATATTCATTTACTACTTTTTTTTTTTAGCAGTGTAGAAATACGATGTTATTTCCTGTCATACATGCACTGAAGCGAACCCACTACGAAGTTCACGTTTCAGCTGTTTTCAATCCGGGCCCTTTCGTGAGTCATACCGGATGACTACTTAATTACTTCCACTTTACATTTTTCCAATTACTGACTTGCTGCCACTGTCTTGTTTCTATTTTGTCTTCTGCCATTTCCTTCATTTCATGTACATTTTTTTTCATGTTTTACTTTCCGAGGACTGTGTGCTTCTCTCGTAGGCTCTCCCGCCCCATCCGGCTTCCCTCCAACCATTTGCCACACTCCTTGCCTCTGTCTTGCCTCCCCCTCCATTCTCCTCCCCTCGCTCGCACTCCCGCCCCCCACCAGGCTCTCCCGCCCGTTTCTCTTTTTTATCTCTGTCTCTCGATAAACCTGTTTGCCAGGATCCTCCCCTGGGCATCGCACTCATGACGTATGAGGTGCAGACACGTACATTAAGGTTTATTACTAGACTGCACTAGACTACATTGTACAAAATACCACAGCAAGACTCCTAGCAAAAAAAACACATACTCCGCGCCTGCAAAAGCATGTGTCAGAAGCCACGTAATTAAAGAGCGCTCTGTTTAATGAGGAAGAAAACGAGAAAGCACTTACGGAGACATTTGTGAATATGTCAACAATGCAAAATCAGCGTGCATTGTTGATTCACACTCGATCAAAGCGATTTAAGAGAGGAGGAAGCTATCGTGTCTTAACGCTTCCCTGCCACTGCTGGATGAAACCGCAGAAGTGCAATCAGAGGGCAGCGGAGATCCTCAGACGGGAAATTACCTCGATCGCCATAGAAACAGGCAGGGAAGCCCGTGCAAAGCAACACCGCTTCTTTTTTCCAATCAATGGGCATTCGCTACCCCGGGCGATCAATTAAAAGTCATGGAGAATAATTATTTGACATTACTTATTCGTCCAGTTGTGCAGCACTGCGAGGTCGCCTGGCAGCCCCCCCCCCCCCCACATACGCACCCAGTGCCCCGTCTAAGAAAGCAGGCTCGGCCAGTCTCACTCCCACAAGCGGGGCAATTACTGCTAGCGCTATGATACTACCGCTGCGGTAAACACCGATAGCGGTAACTACCAATTACTGCGGGGGGATAAGTAATAACTTTTCGGTAATTAAGTTAATAGCGTTTTCTATCTAAAATATTCAAAAGCCCACCTATGTGCAACAACCAACGTAACCTAACCATACAGCAGGCGTTGAACACCCCAGCCAAGCGCATTTCTACCAGAGGCACCGCACTAGAACTGACACGCAAACAGAGGCAGTATGGAAAGTCGGAATCCCAGACTGACAACTGCTGTTCCATATGAAAACGTGAATATACCCAAGGAAATTACTTGCATAGGTACACGAACTGACTAAATAGTGGAAATCACTGGTCAAAACACAAGAGCAAAAAAAGAAATCAAAAGTCCTGCCTTATTCTGGAACTCTCCAAAAAGTTGTGCCACTTTATGAGCAGTCCCGTCCCCATCAGTAATGTTGCAACTACTCCCCCCACGCCCCCCCCCACACCTTCACCCCAACAGCCGAAGACCCATTAGTCCTCACAACCCTTATGTACTACCCTTGCGGTTGGTTTGACCTTTTGCCGTGTCACTACCCCATGAAGACCAGAGCACAGCCAGGCATTTGGTGGCTACCTGAAATGTTTCAGCATCTTAGAGAGAGAGCACCACGGGAAAGCACCAATGCCTTGATGCACTATGCTCACTCTGTTAACCTCGAGTGACTGCATAAATGTTTTGCCATTTGTGCACCCGACACTCTGAAGCAGCTACAAGATACAGGCAGATTTTAAATTACACAAACACCTAAAAAACAGTTGTTAGCAGTCAGCCACCAAGAAAGCCTTTTAGCAGGAGGACTGAGACTTACAAAATGACGGGTGCAAGTCACACTTTTTGGGCCAGTATTTGGATTAGGATAAACATGATCAATGAACAACTCCTCTGTATAAACTTGTTCAATATGCACTGCTTAATTATCTAGGGTTCAGCAAAATGTATCAATCATCACTACATCTGGGTGGAAGAAACAAAGTCCACTTTAAACATCCTCAGACAAGATGATCCAGACATGGCACCAGATGGAATTTAATTCACTAATTGTGGCAAAGTGCTGAAATGGCTATTACCAGAGGATGATAGTTAATTAAACAAGCACTGGCGTTGCCAATAGGTCTCGCAGTAGGAAAGTTGGAGCTATTACAATTGCAAATAACAATGCCTTTTATTTTTGTTTACATTTTAAAAACATAAAGGGCTTTGTCATTTACAAAACCAATAGCTCAAACTTTCCTACTGCGAGACCTATTGGCAACGCCAGTGCTTGTTTCTTTTGTATTCTTCTTAGTGGCTTTCTTTTCTTTTTCTTGCCCCTGTCTGCTTCCAGCTCTTTAGTATGTAGAGTCTTCTCCGTTTGGTCTGGTTCCTGTTCAGCGAGAACTTTTATTGTCTCCACTTTAGTGTCACATATTCTTGGATCTAGGTCAGTGTTATTTACATTTTTTGAGAAAATGGGAAATTGCTTAATTATATTATTGGGAGTTTTATTTAGATCTTCTCTGAATAGTCTTTTAAGAGAAAAAGTGATGGGAGATTTTTTATTTTTTCTTAATTCCTTGGTTTTAGGCTCTGTAATTACTACATCAGTAGTTTGTGAACTAGCTTCTCGTTTATTTGGAGATGTAGTTTGGTTTTTTTGGTCAACTTCTGAGTGTGGCATTTTTTCTGTTTCATGATTTTTTGACAGTACAGTAGTTAGGTCTTTTTTCTTTTTTTCTTCCACTAGGAATTTAAGTATACCTATTTGTACGTCGAGCGTGTCATCTGAATTAGCTAAGATTTGACCAAGATGGGTAAGAACTGATTCCATAATTTCCTGCAGGGTAAACAGAGCTTTTGATAGGGGTGAAACAGAGGTTGCAGAGGTTAGATTTGGAAAATAAGGATCAGTAAGGGTAGCATGATTTGAATATTGTTGAGGCGATTTTTCTGGAGAACTGGTGAGTGGATGTTTTTGGCTTAGCGGAATTTCTGATTTTTCGTTTTCTACCTTCGTGTTGTTACTTGCGTAATCCTCCAAACATAGTTCGCTCTCCATAAGTTTTATAGGAGTTAAGGATTTTATTTGAGACATATCATGTATCGATTTTTGGTGGTCCTCAGCAAAAGAGCTCTTTGTTTGATTACTCCCAGTGGTTGTGAAACTTTGATTATGAATACTTTGATGAGAGGAGATTAGCGACTGATTTTCGACTTTAGTTTCTGTGATTTCGAGCTTATTTTCTACTTCTGAGGTATTCATAGATGGTTGTTTTTTCACAGATAGGGTAGAAAAATATTTGTTTATAGCTGGAGTACAGGTTAAATGACCAGGTTTCTGTGCCTTATCCGTGGATTTTCTGACGGCTTCGTCTGTACCCATGCGCCTCATATATATTGTTCGTGAGCGTAGTCTTTTTAATGCCATTTAGGAAGGACGACGAGTCAATGAAAGAATTTTTGGAATGACTATTATTTCGTTGTATTTGTTTAGGTAAGCAGAAATAAGGCTTGTGAGGAAAAGGATGTTTTATGCTTTAGCTGAAAACTGAGAAATGTGATGTAGCAGGTTCCTTGACCTTATTCGCAGCCAGGAGAAGTTAGTTATTATTGTGCACGTCTCACCCTCAAGGTTTACCGATGGTTCCTGTAACTCATGAGGTCCAGAGCACTTAGTGGAAATGTAAATGGGGTGGCCCGTCCCGTCCTCGGGCGTCCCCGGACGGCCACAGACGGCCCGCCCTTTGCCCAGGCTTCGCTCCGTGCGCCGACCCGCGCGCGTCCCGCGTCGCGGTGGGGTTGATGGTATTGATAAACGTTTCGCCGGTGGGTGTGTCCGTGGGCGTGGCGCCTGGGGGAAGAGGAACCAGCTGGTCAGTGCAGGGATTGCTGGTCCTCGCAGTCCCCCGGGTTGCGCGTGTAGTTTCGCCCTGGCCTCTGACCCTGAGGACTCCAGCTGGGAGCGCTAGACAGAGCCTGCCGACTGCAGCTCTCGCTCACACCAGCGAGTCCTCGGGGAGGCAACACCTGGGAACACGAAAAGGGAGTTGATCCGTCCTCTCGCAGTACCAGCGATAATCCGGCAGCAGCAAACAGCCAAAGCAAGTGAGTGGCCTATGCCCTGGGTACCTATGGTACACTATACAGGGGTTCACAAGGGTGACCCATAACCAATCTGGTATGTACCTAAAGTACATGGTATCAATTTAGAGATAGAACAGCCAGACTAAAGTCGAAAAACCAAAGAATCACAGCAAAAAGTAGGGGTAACCATAGGAAGCACACCCTATTCTCCTACAATGAACACATTAAACGTTTTCCACTCTACACATTAACTAAGTATTACAATCCCTTCAGGAATGCTGAGCTTCCCCAACTAAGGAAAACAATGCTGTTCAAAGAAAGATGAGAAAACGAAAGTAGCGCTTCGCTGGTAAACTTTGTAAAGTAGCGCTAAAGTGTGTGAGTGTGAATAAAATCAATCTGGCCACTTTGCAACCACAACGTCTTGCTTTACTCCAAGAGAGAAAAGACAGGCAAGAGACGCCAGTGAGGGAGGTCACCAGGTGTGGAAGGGAGTAGAGAGAAGGAATAGGAAAGAGGCATTTAAATACCCGAGGTGTAGAAGTAAGCTTAGCTGTATGTGCCAATAGAAGTGTGACTCTAGCGCATAGCAACAAGGGGTACCATAGAGAGGCTGAGGCGCAAATAAGGGAATCTGGTCCAAACAAAATTGTGTACAACAATGCACAGGAGAAACGCCACCTGCCAGCACAAGAGGTACAGCTGACACAGACCTCGCTAAGGCCGATGCTCTGAGACCACACCGGAGAGGAATCCATGGGCTCTGGTTTGTACCGTAGTGCTTATGGACAACACTCTCTTCTAATTAGGAAAAGAGAAACGCAGAGAAGAAGCCGCCGGTGGAATATCCCCCACCATACTAGGGATTTCACTGCCCCTGCTATTTACATTGAACTAGTAATATTATGCAATAATAATCTGTGATCTATATTGTGTGAACACCACACTTCTGCCGATTCTTAGCCCTATAAATAACAGTCTTCCAAATCACTCCCGTTTAGTGGTGCAAGAAGAGTCTGTGATAATGCAGCAGGTAGGGAGAGAGTGGCCCAGAGCCTGAACTGCCTCATTGACACCTTTCCCACCGTACGGCCATGGCAGATGAGTCATTACATCCATATGCACCTGTCACAGCTACCTGCAATCACTTTATAAATAGTGGGGTCACACACCACCCCTGTCCAGCAGTATGAAACACAAAAGGGGGGAGAAAAAGGAGTGACTGCCACTTGCAAAGCGAGCACAGCCCCCGTATAGACTCGTGACTTCAGTGGCCATTCGAGAGACGACCACAGTACTGGTATTGGTCACCTCCCAGCACACTAAGTTAGGGTTGCCACTTGGTGTTTTTTATGGGCATGGCATGCATTTTTAAAAGACCGCTAAGCAAGTAGTGCGTCTACTCACTATGGTACAAGCTGCTAAGAAGTCTGCCATCTTCAAGTCGGGCTGGCAACGTCACTGATTCACTTTTCATCATATCGTTTACATACGCTGTTGCAACAATGTGATGTAAATCTCTAAATTTTAACCGATGGGCAGAAAGACTTGGTGTTAGTTGTGACTACTTGTTTATAAGCGATAACCTCCTATGTGACCTCCGAATTTTTAGTGTATGCCCAGCGTACATGTCATCTTCCTGTGAATTGTTTTCAGCCCAGTTATGGTTGACAGCACTAGGGGGGGCGCTAGAGGGTGCACTGCAGAATGGCCGCACTGCCGTGAGGCTCCTGCATCCCGGAGCTTTTATCCGATACTTTATCCTTTTAAACATCGCAAGTCCCTACCCTGACCATGGATTCTGCTTTGGCTGGTTGCTGACCGCACTCGGTCCAACTCCTGCGCCGATCGGAGCCTGCTGACCGGAGGCAGAGGTCCCGGAAGTTTCGCCGCTGGGCGCTCTGGAGAGCTGGTGCTCCGCGGTCCGGCGTCCCGTCGCACTCTAGTCCGCTGCTTCACCCGTGGAGTGCAGGCCCGGTCCCCTCCCCCTTCGGGGACTCTGCGTGTCTGTTCACCCGGCCGTGGCCGGCGGCCACCCCTGGGGCTCTTATCCTGTGGAGTCGTGCTTGCAGTGCTATTGCAGGTGTCGCCTTGGACTGCGGCGGAGGCGTAGCAGCGGAGACGCCGAGTTCCCCTCTAAATTGGTAGACAGCCATTGCGCAGGCGGGAGTGGCGGGGCGGCAGCGCCTGCTCGTGCCCCCGTCTGTGGTGCTCTCCTGACCGCCTGGACTCTGGCAGATGCGTGCGGAGGTTGGTGACGCTGGAAGGGGCAGTTACTGTGGGGGATTGATGGCCGTAGCGCTGGGAAGCCGCCTCAATACCATTTGGCGCCATTTTCATTGCAGCGGTGGGGTTAAGGAGGAGACTACCGTGCTGGATGCAGCGCCATAGCTTGCCTTTGACTGTTGTGGCGCCTGACCCTTCTGCCTGTACTGCGGAGTGTTGCATCCTGCTGGGCGTCATATACTGCATTGCTATTGAGTGTACTGCCCTGCACTGTGGAGGGGATCGCCGATACTGGTGTCTGCGCACTTCCTGTTGCAAATTCGTAAGTGGCGCTACCCTTCCTTTTCTGTGGTGTGCTGGGATGTGCCACTGTTGTGCCCCTTCAGACTTCTGTCACTTGCTGTTGTAAGGGCTACCCTCTGCCGCCCCGGAGGCGGCTGCGGTCTGGACTGTTGGGGGGGGCTGGCACAGAAGAGCGCGCCAAAGTTTTGAGGATATATGAATGCTGCGCCCTGACTTTGTCCATTGCTGTGTTGCGTGCTCTGTCTGGTACAAAGCGTTGGCTGTCGACCGTAGACTTGTGTCCGGTGGTGTCCTCGCTATCCCCTGTCCATTGCTGCGGGAACTGCTACGCTCTGTGTGTGCGGCGCCATGGGGAAACCGGACAATAAACAACCAAAACTATCCTTTGACTCTGCAGTTTCTAGGAAGGGCGCCCGCCTGGTGCAGGAGGCAGGGAGTTCGCGTTAACCCCCCCCCCCCCTGTCACTGACGCTAGTCCGCAGCCAACCACCCCGGATTTCCAGCAGATGATGCAAGAAATGCGACAGGGCTTCGCCACGATCGTGGATAAAGTGGACAAATTATCCTCGCGCATGGACGCTGTGGTGCAAAAACTTGATGTCCATGAAGAACGCCTAACTACGGCGGAGCAGCGCATCTCGGATCATGACGACAGTACGCCCACCCATACCACCCAGCTGGCGAGAATGGACAATATCCTGAGGGTAATAGCCGCTAAGAACGAGGAGTTGGAAGCGAGGAGTCGGCGCAATAATGTACGCGTGGTAGGTGTGCCGGAAACAACGAATGTGGGAAAAATGGAGACGTATGTGGAAAGACTACTGGTTGGTGCGATTGGAGCGGAGGCATTCTCCACGCAGTTTATTGTGGAACGGGCGCACCGCTCTCTTGGGCCACGACCGGCCCCGGGCGCTGCACCGCGTCCTATCATTGCGCGCCTCTTGAATTATCGGTACCGTGACGCGGCTCTTCGTGCAGCTCGCACTACCCGCTCGCTTTCCTTTGAGGGAGTCAATTTCACTTTATATCCGGACTTCACTCCGATGGTGCAGGAGCAGCGACGCAAATTCTTAGCGGTCAAGAAAAAGCTTTGAGACCTCCAGGTGGACTATGCCTTGCTGTACCCTGCGAAGCTGAGGGTGACTCATCAGGCGAAGCAGACTTTTTTCACGAATCCACAACAAGCGGAGGACTTTGTGAAGCGCCTCAGGAGGGAGCGGGCTGCTGATGGCCGGCAGGATGAGGAGGGACAGGAAGGCCACCGGTCGGCGGGGGAGGAAGAGGGCGTCTGACCCAGTCGCTGGCGGCATGGAGGCTGTGGTGCACACTTTGCACTGACTCTTGTACAGCTGCCCTTGTAGTCTGTGTGTCCCCAGGCTGGTACTGTTAAGGATTGATGTGCGGACCGCCGGTCTGGCCCGAGAGTCCGCTATTGGGGGTCGCTGAGGGGGCGATGGTTAAGGTTGATACTTTGCTCCGGGCACCCACTCCCGCGCTGCGCCTGGGCTGGGGCCTTGCCCTGAGGTTGGAGGATCGGCGTAGTGTGAGGGAGTGGTAATGTGCACCTCTGGTGGGCACCCCACTGGGAATGCCCCACTCTTGTTGAGTTTGTTTGTACAACTGGCTAGTTGGTTGCATGGGTGGATGAACGACGTGAGGGAGGGGTGGGTGGTGGAGTGTCCTGACGGTTTGGGGTTGGTCAGGTGGGCGGGGGGAGGGGAAACTATGCTGACTGCATGTCTTTCGCAGGCTGCTTGTGCTCGTGGTGATGTTGCGCGTGGCTGCCCTACTGTCATAGCGGTCTCCTGCAACTGTTGTTCTGCTTACTCCACGGCTGTATCAAGCCTGGAACGCTCCAGTGAGGGGGGTTGGACAACGGCGGGATACCCCTGCTAAGATCATTGACTATGCTGGCGGGGCACGATGTGTGAGACACGCGTTGTTCTTCGGGTGGGATACGTGCATGTTGCACGGTTGTTATTGTTTGTGGTTGATAGCGGGGGGGTTGGTTCTGAGGATGGAAGACGGCATGGATGAATGTTGTGTATGGTATGTGGGTGGGAAGATGTATGCAGCGGTAACGTTCCTCTGTTTAGACTCGGGGGCACGATGTGTGAGACGCGCGTTGTTCTTCGGGTGGGATACGTGCATGTTGCACGGTTGTTCTTGTTTGTGGTTGGGAGCGGGGGGGTTGGTTCTGAGGATGGAAGACGGCATGGATGAATGTTGTGTATGGTATGTGGGTGGGAAGATGTATGCAGCGGTAACGTTCCTCTGTTTAGACTCGGGGACATGGACGAGTGCAATGCTCCTGCATGCCTCTTCGCACATTCCGTATGAGTGATGTCAGTCGAGGTGTTGGATAGGATATCGATCTTGTCTTGGAACGTGCGTGGGCTTAATGATGCCAGGAAATGTCGTAATGTGCTGCACTATCTGGATAGACATGCAATACAGGTGGCGCTGCTGCAGGAGACGCATCTGCGCCGAACGCCTGCCCCTGCGTTTGGAGGGAGGTGGGCCACGATGAGGAAATTTTCATCATACTCCTCTTACGCACGTGGGGTTGTTATACTGATCAAGAAGTCACTTTCATTTCAGGAATTGGGGTCACATGTGGACTCTGATGGGAGATATGTGCTATTGTGGGGTAGGATTGGGCAGATCACTGTGCTTTTTGTGAACTGTTATGCACCTAATGTTGATACTCCTGCTTTTTTTCTTACACTTTGGGGCCATGTTCTTGCTGTGGAAGCCTCACACTTTGTATGGGGGGTGATTTCAATTTAGCAATGCGTGCTCTTGAGGATAGATCGGAAGGGAGCTCTCAGTACAATGTACAGGCCAGAGATGTCTTGCGGGGCATTGTGGAGGAGGCAGGCTTGATTGATAGTTGGAGACATGCACACCCCACGGGTAGGGAGGGCACACATTTTACGGCACAGGCTCGTGCCTGGGCGAGACTGGACTATGTCTTCCTCTCCAGGGGACTTGTGACGGGATTACATGATGTGGCACACCTTCCCAGAAAGTACTCAGATCACTGTCCGGTTAGGGTTGTGATATCGGTGCCCGGACTGCACAGACCGCGGCCGCCTTGGAGGCTTTTCCCTTCTGCCCTGTTGGACCCCATTTTTAAGGCGGAGCTAGGCGAGGAAGTTGAGGCTTTTTTCCCGAGGAATAAGGGGTCTGTGGAAAGTGTGGAGGTGATATGGGAGGCATTTAAAGTTACAATTCGGGGGGTCACTATCTCCAAGAGCTGTGGGGTGCTTAGAACGATTGTTCGTACGCTTGCGAGTTTAGAGGCTGATTTGCGACAGCTGGAGCGCGGGATGCAGGCTGGTCCTGATCCTGACCTCATGCAACAGTTTAGGGGCAAACTCTCAGAGTATGAGGAGGAGGCAGCCAGAGAGGCGAAGCACAGGGGGGAATATTGGACGGCGAGGAGGTACTGCGAGGGTGAGAGACCTGGGAAGGTCCTCGCCGCACTCACGAGACATCAGAGGCATAGTTCAGATGTGTTGGAATTGGTCTTACCGGATGGCACGCGTTGTAGCGACACGAAGGACATCCAGGACACGTTTATACAACATTACACACACTTATACACTTCACAGCAATCGGGAGATGTGAGGTATGGGGGATTTCTGGACGATCTGGCGCTCTGCTGGCAATCCGATGGTCACAGGGCATACCTGGGTAGACCCCTTGAGGTGGACGAGATCAGAAGTGCCATTATGTCTCTTAATAACGGGAAGGCTACAGGACTGGATGGTCTCCCAGCCGAATTCTATAAATGTTATGTGGATATTATGGCTCCGGTGCTCCGGGAGGTATTCGAGGAGTCCCTTGAGGTTGGGAGACTGCCGGGGTCTATGAGGGAAGTTGCTATCACCTCGTTGCTCAAACCGGGTAAGGATCCGCTGGACGTGGGGTCCTATAGGCCTCTCTCGTTGCTTAACTGTGATGTTAAAATATTGGAGAAAGTATTGGCGACACGGCTCTCGGAGCTTATGCCCGTTATAGTCTTACCTGATCAGTCCGGCTTTGTGCCTGGCCGGGCGACGTCTCATAATCTTCAAACATTATTCTCCTTACTTCCGACCATAGCCCCGGAACTTCCTGTGGCTGCAGTTTTTTTAGACGCTACAAAAGCGTTTGACTCAGTGGAATGGGGTTACTTGATAGATGTTCTATGCAGGATGGGATTTCCTCGGATATTTATCTCATGGGTCAAACTACTGTACACCGACCCGGTGGCGAGGGTGGTTATGAATGGAGTGCTTTCCTCCCCTTTTCCAATCACGAGAGGGACCAGGCAGGGGTGTCCTCTTTCTCCCCTCCTGTTTGCCATTGCCATAGAACCTCTTGCATGTAGGGTTCGCCAATTGCATCAACAGAGTGCGTTTAATTGCTTTCAGCGTCAAATTGGGATCTCCCTGTACGCGGATGATGTTACGTTATATGTGAAAGATCCGCAGCTGAATCTTAACGCGATACTACGTGAGTTTGTTGCATTTGGCGGTATTTCTGGCGTGCATATCAATTGGCAGAAGTCCCAATTCTTTCCGCTCACGGCAGCGGTTCATCGATTCCCACTTGACTACCCTCTGGAATGGTGTGATACGGAACTACGTTATCTTGGTATTGTGGTAGCTTTGAGCAAGGAGGAGACGATCAGGCTAAATTATGGCGTCGCTATTACTAAACTGGCAGATAACATTACAAGATGGATGTCTTTGCCTCTGTCCATGGCGGGTAGAGCGTCCCTGATCAAAATGGTGGTGTTACCCCGCTTCCTGTACCTATTCCAGAATATTCCATATCATCCTGGGGCGTATTTTTTTACGCGTCTCCGTTCGGAGCTAATTCGTTTGTTCTGGGGGGGTAAACAGCCGCGATTAGCATGGTCTACCTTAACGTTGCCTTATGCCGATGGAGGCTTTGACGTCCCTGATCTTGAGATTTATTATGTTAGCGCCCAGGCGCACTATGCGTATCACTGGATGCGTCCCACACCGTTTATGCCTCAGCTTGCTGCTGAACAGTGGGTTGCTCATCCTCTCCCATTGGAGGGCATGGTACTGGGGAATGTTGGGGACATTGATGCTCCCCAGACTACAGTGACGTGTACGGTTGATGCTTGGAAGCGAGTTACGAAGGCGCTAGATCTTGCATTCCTATACTCACCTGCGCTGCCTCTGGCTTATCACCCTGCCCTGTCCCTGTTGCAGGAGACAGGGTTCCAACGCCTGTGCAGGCGTCTTGCGATGCTTAAGTGGGGGGACCTTTTTCGCGAGGGTACCTTTCGCACTCGTGAGCAATTTTTTGGTGGTGGGGCATTCTCCCCTTTGGAGATGTTTTATTATGTCCGGTTGCGGCAAGGTTTGAGGACGCTACTGCCGGATTTCCCCAAGGAACCGGGCGTGGCCTTACCGCTCCATGTGATGTTACTCTCGGATGGACGCCACTTGGTCTCTAGGTTGTATGGAGCCATCAGGAAACAGCGGGTTACGTCGCCTAGTCGGGTGCGCGAACAGTGGAATGCTGAGCTCGGAATTTCTATCTCTGATGAACAATGGGCATACTGTTTTGGTGTGACTGCCAATATATCCTCTAGTTGCCGCTTAAAAATTATACACTATAAGTTCATACAACGATTCTATTACACTCCAGCTCGGAAACTCAGGTTCCGGTTAGCGGAAGACGACAGATGTGCTCGTTGCCATGCGACGGGTGCTGATTTCCTACACCTGGCGTGGGAGTGTGGGGCAATTTCGGATTACTGGGTGCAGGTTCATGACGCCCTTCAGGTCATGACGGAGGATGGGGTATCGTTCGACCCTTTGGTTCTACTACTAGGATATACTAAGGAGGTGCCGGCGCTCTACCGCAGATTTGTGGACGTAGCTTTGTTGTTGGCAAAACGGCGAGTGGCCTGTTGTTGGGGGCGGGGCAGGGCACCACGGTTTGGGGACTGGCTGAGGGATGTCCTTTATTGTCAGGACCAATACAATGTATACGCAGAAATGATGCCTGTGCGCTGTAGGCCTAGGGATTTCTGGAGCCCGTTGCAGGTAAACCTGCTTACCAGAGCTGTGCAGGACTCTGATTCGGACACTGAGGATCGGGTTGGGGTTGGTTAACGGGATAACGCCTGCTGGGACTCCACGTCTGTCTTTCACACACAGTCTGACACAGCGACTGAGGAGGTCCCTATATATTGCTGCTTGGTTGCTTGTGTTGGTTACTCTGTATGTTCATGGGGGGGGGGGGTCACTGCCTGCTCCTTTGTGGTGATGCTTAGAACACCTCAGCCCAGTGACTGTTGACCTATGGATGGGAGTCCGATGTACTGATGCTGATCTCCGTCATAATAGAGTGTATGCTTTGTATCCACACTACTACTGTACTTGCATGTTCTGTACAGATGTGTTGCACTTCAGTTGCTTGCTGATATCGTGATTCCTTAACTATCTGTCATGCTATACGATGAACTGGGCACCTGGACTTTCCATGTACGCTACTGTATTGCATTTTCCCTGAATCTTCGTATGCTTTGTATATGTGACACTGCTGTCTTTTGCTTGTCTTCCAATAAAAAGGTTAAAAAAAAAAATGGTTGACAGCACTAAAATCTCACGCTGCCCAGTAAGGATTTACATCGGCATTGCCACAGTGTCTGCCTTTAGCAGATATCTCTGTTGTATTCCTTTCTGGCATTTACTTGCCTTCTATTTGGTCGGGTAGATGGAGGCGCATATGACAGCTCGAACGCCACCTGGAGTTGTCAGAATAACAACTTATCTGCAAAACGAAAGCAACAGTTTGGTAGGACTCTGAACCGGTCGGTTAAATCAGCTGAGCAGATTCGTTTTGGAGGCCCTCTGTAGCGCTAGCAACTCTGGTACTGCATAGCTGCCAAGGTTTCAGATTGCTATGTGTGACATTTTCATAATTCTGTGTAATTATGAGTGACATTTCGACAACTATGAGTGACACTCACGAGCTAAATCAAGCAATGAAGATCAGTTTACCTAGACTGAATAAATGCTATAAATAACCAACTGTTAACTGTATGCAAATACAATCCCGGTGTGGATCCATACAATAATCTCTCCCTGTGTTAGTTTCTACTGTGCACATCATGAAAATAGCCTTGCATCTAGAGTTTGAGTCTTTGCCTCATGCCTGCACTCAGCAATGCTAAAAAGTGTGCTGTGTATGAGTCTGTGTGTGTGACTGCACTCAGCACAGGCTACGAATAGTGAAGTAAAGGTTGCAGTGCGCGCGTCTGACTATACTAGGTAAGTAATAAGGCACATAGTGTAAATGTCTCGGCCTTCTTCCTCCTTCCTGGCAACCAATCAAGTAGCATCAGTCTACTCCAGGGCTACTCTGTCCCACGTACACCCGGGCCGAGTCTCCCAGGATGTGAGAGGCCCCATCTCGTCAGCTGGCTAATAAATCAACAAAACTCAGCTGACTCAAGTCGACAGAGTCCCCTCAGACAGGCATTGGGCATGTCTCATGACAGGAAGGTTGAAGCATGCTACATGTATACTTAGTTTGAAACAAAATTAAATAAAAAAAAAAGAGTTGGGACGGCTTGTCATTGCGCGTTATCATTTTGAGTAATAAAAGCCACATGTGGTTTGGCAGATACAGTGAATACGCTGGTTTTGTTTGTTACTCACTCCTCCCTCAGACCAGGGCTCCTAACCCTTAATCTTTAATAATTCATGCGCCTAAAAAATAGACACTGCTGGCAGGCAGAGGCTCCAAATGATGGCAAGCATAATATTTGGAACATCCCGTATGGGGAAATGGTAAGAATCCGCAGGAACTGTAGCCAGGATGACACCTTTACTAACAATATACAGGAAGCCAGCAAAAGATTCTTGAAGAGGGGCTACAATAGAAATGTTGTCCACAAAGCGGCAATAAGAGCAACAAATCTGAACCGGGAGGATACACTCCGCCCCAAACGGAACGAATCACAACCCACTTCTGAATCAAATTGCCCATTGAGATTCGTTACCCAGTATAATAATAACAGCAACAGGGTTTACAATATTCTCAAAAAAAAAACTGGTCAATCCTCAAAGGCATCCCCAGCCTCTCAGACATAATCAGTGACAATCCTCGAGTGACTTATCGCAAAGGGAGATCGTTACGAGATACTCTCTGCAGGAGCTATGTGACAAATGCCAGGCCGACTTGGTTTCCACCAAAACCCACAGGTTTTTTTAACTGTGGTTCATGCAATGTATGTCCCTTTGGCCGTAACAAAATCGATGAATTCACTTTCAATTCGTCCAAAACATATAAAATCACTGAATTCATAAACTGCAACACAACATACGTGGTATATGTGCTGGGTTGCAGTTGTGGAAACATATATGTTGGGAGCACGGTACGTCCCCTAAAAGTCAGGATTCAAGAACACCGCAGGGCTATTGCCAGTAAGGATGTACGGTACCCTGTCAGCACACATTATCATGAGAAACACCCAGATGATCTTACCTTTTGGCTTCATGGAATTGACCACATAACACAAGATAGCCGTTGTGGGGACCGGGAGTTGATACTCCGACAAAGGGAAGCGAAATGGATTTGTCGTCTAAGGGCGGTACAGATGGGGCACAACACCGACAGGGAATTACATTATTTCCTTAATTGAATGTAACCTCTTCGATCAGTGAATTTACAAATGGGTCTGTAACATGAAAATCCTGGGAATAATGTATTCGCAAATGGGTTTGGTACATGTATCGGTGGACATCATAAATCCCTCACGCATCACATCAGATTTCCAATGCATAGCACATTGCCAATCTTACTTAACTCATCTAATTTCTTTTTCTTTTTCCTTAATTCTTCATGATACTTCTTGGAGGTTCTTTTGCAATCTATTCGTTTTTAAAACTTAATTGGGCTCTCACCTTATCGGTAATGCCGCATTGCAACACTGGGCTAGGAAAGAATAGTGTGCTTATCATGGTCTGTTTTTGCTACTAATAATCCGCCATGTGCTTTAATATGTGAGCGGTGACAATTAGTTTTTTAAATCCGCCATGTGCTTTAATATGTGAGCGGTGACAATTGGTTTTAAGAACGCTATACATTTTCGCGTTTCCAGGCAAAGAGATAGGGTGTTTGTTTATATCATTGTGCTAATGTTGTGAAGCCGCTATGGGCTTCGCCACGTGATCTGCAACAATGGGCGGGACTAACACGGAAGTGGGAGGAATCCGCTCCATCCACTTCCGCATATCTAGCGCGATGGCGATCTGGCATACAATCCGGGACGCCGCCACGAGACTGCATACGAAATTGGAGCACCCGACTACAGGTAGGAGCCAAGGGGTCCGTTACGATACCAGTAATTTGTTTGCCCGTTTATAGGTGTGGTGGCATAAATCGCTTGAGGCCACACGCACATGCTTTACTGAGGGATGCGCTTCTGGAGGGGGCGGAGGTTGCCGGCAGCTCATATGGCCCTAAACAATGCTTTATTAACAACTCAAATCGCTATGGGTATTTTTACCAAATCAGGGCGGTAATAGTCACAACCTTATCACGTGCCTTAGAGACGGGTTATTTATACTGTGTATTGTCCAGGGTACTAAATGGTTATGTTTGTGGAATATGTACCATCGTAGGGATATCTAGTTGACCCGCAATGCGATTTTGTTCGCAACCAAATGACTGGGAAATATGTACTATCACAAGGACTTTCTAGCTGACCCGCAATGTGATTTTTTCGCAACCCTTAACCCTCGCTGGTGCTATTTGAATGATGTATGAGACAACTCGGCATACTACAGTATCTAAACAGACAGACCCCGGGAGGGTATTATCCAACGCGAGGTCTGTCGCTAGACTAACTACATTGATTATATTTCCTGCTATTAATAAGTACCTTTTTAAAACTTGTTTTATAATACTTATGGTGTATTTATTATGGATATATGCCTACCTCCTTGATTATAGGTGCTCAGTGGTTATTACCACGAACACCGAGTTATACTACGGACCGGTGGCCTCTACATCTTCAATTTATGCCCGTACCGGAGTTGGACATTAGAAAGAAGAGCAAGAAATTATCCTTGCGAATACTAGGTAATTCTGTCCGGATGCACATTGTATGTTTATTAGCGTGGCTGTAACTCTTTTTTAATATTTACAAAAATCATTATCTCTTTTTAATAAATGGTAATCACTAACTGGTGGGCATGTAATATACCGGTTTCATAAGTTGGGTTTTATTAGATCTGACTATCCCTTCTTTGCCTGTTATATTTTTTACGCAACAGATTCCCTGGCGAATATCCGCACCACCTTGAATAATCTTTATACCTAGTCCTCTAATACTCTGAACACTGCTGGATATAGCATTGGAACATCTACTGGGCTTACCCACTCGTATCCAGTTTGAACACCTTCTCTGAATATACGAAGGTAAATACTCAAAATAGTTCAGTCCAGGAAACCCGGTTGGCTGCTCACAGGTCATACTATGTGGTGAGACTCCATGGAGTTAGTGAAAGAGGGAATCATGGATAGTTACTATATATGAATCCACTTTACTTTGCTTAAAAATATTCTGGCTTTTCCCATTACTGTGCTTGAAACATTCTAGCTATGTCTTATTAAGGCTCTGTAAAGACCAGAGTATATATCTTATTACTCTTTTTAAAATATCGAGACCATATCAATAGGTTATCAGACTTGGAGAAGTATTCATACTTGTCATGATCGCCTACACAGCCGCAGCGAAGGAAAGTAGGAAAGGGAAACAAGTACGCGGGATCCCTTTAAACTACATGTCCCAGAAGGCCAAACGGCTCTGGAGAAAAGGAAAGAAGGCGGAGCCTATATAACTCCTCCTTGGAAACAGATCGGCGCTTGACAATTGTTTTCTTGGTGTGTTTGTTGCGGATGGTGATCCCCGCCGGAGTGCGCTAGAGGACATCATCGCCGACCAAGAGCCTGCGTGTTCAGCCTCAGGAAATCATCGCCGATCAAGAGCCTGCGCGGCCAGCCTAGTTCAAGCCTTTTTTCCGATCAAGAGCCAGCGTGGTCAATGGAGTGAAGTAACTTCCGACCAACTGCAAGTATAACCTAGGAGAACGGTATCGTTCTTCTATTCTCTGTTTATTTGTTTGTCCGAGATCCTGCTAGCATCCTGATGCGCATTCCGTTTACCAAGTGTTTGAGAGTGTAGCTTGGTAGAGTGCGCAAGAGATATTCCTTTGTTTCTCAAGCCGTATTGAGGAAGCAAAATTACTTTTCCGTGATCCCCGGGGTAAAGCCGAGACAAAGAGGATACTGCCCTTACGAGAGAGTGACGAATAACTTTCTCCCCTCCGGCCCATCACACATTGTTTTTTCCTTTAGAGGACAACTGAAGTGTTCCTTGGTAAGTGCCAGGGATTGGGGTCGGGGAAGGAAGTGTACTTTTGTGGAACCGGGACTTATACCTGTCCTTTATTTCTCCACGCTGCAGTACGTCCCTTCACTACGGATTCTGCCGTATCAGACCCCGAGGACCCTTCCATTGATCCGTGTGCCCCCCTGCGCCTTATCCTCCCGGCTTCTCGCAAATACCCATTCAGGAGGTGTTCCCCGAGACACCCCTGGGTGCGGTGTTCAGATAAGTCAGAAGGACATTCATCGCATCGTTCCTGCTGATCCAGACGTTCTCAGGTTAGTGGCGCGAAATAGTTGTAGCGCTGCTTGCAATCGCGACAGATTGTCAAGCCCACGAATACGATTCAGCCCGGACGATGGACGTCGACGCTACTCTCGCTTCACTGTTGGAGAGCTTCTCGGAACTACGTCAGGAGGTCATTACCTCTCGTGCAGAGAACCAAGCCTTATATCAAGAAGTGGCCCAACTGCGCAAAGATATGTCTGACCTGGCACAGAAGGAGCCAGTAGTCAGGCCCATACTCAAACCAGCCACGTTACCACCGCCTTCTTCTTCCCGACCCGGGGGGTACTTTTTGCCCTTATCTACTCCCGCAGTAGCCCAGGATGCACTACCAACGGTTCAGGTGATCCAGAACCAAGGGATTCCGTTAGCCCCCCCGGAGAGGTTTTTCGGAGATCCTCGCAAGTTCGAAACTTTTTTGAACCAATGCCGGCTTCATTTCCTGTGTAAACCCGTAGTCTTTCAGGAAGAAGCAGTGAAAACGGCATTCATGATGTCCTACATGGGTGGGAATGCCTCGAGTTGGACAATTCCTTTATTGGAGCGAGACGACCCGGTATTGCATAATTTCTCTGATTTTTGTATTGAGTTGAGGAAACTCTTCGATCGTAAATCCCATATGCTCACCCTTGACCGGGAAATCATGACTCTCAAACAAGGATCACAGGATTTATTAACTTATATCACTACCTTCAATCGCTTACTGGTGGAAACTGATTGGCCAGCGGAAAAACGGATTTCCCTTTTTTATCAAGGGTTACGAGGAGAACTGAAGGATGTTCTTGCTCAGGTGGTGCAACTACCTACCACGGTATCTGAATTCATTGATCTGACGGTTCAGTTAGATCATCGTCTATTGGAAAGAAGAGGGGAGAAACCAAGGGGAGAGAACCGTTTCTACTATCCTCCCATTCGGTCTAGATCCGGAGGAGAAGACAAACCTAAGGTGTCTGATGACGTTGAACCCATGCAAATCGGGGGGGTTCGAGGCCCCCTTACTACAGAAGAAAAGGACAAACGACGACGCCTGAAACTGTGCCTATATTGTGGGAAGGGAGGACATTTTATCAAAGAATGCAGAGCTAGAAACTATGTTCCCGGTCGCTCTACTCCTCCCCGAGTCCAGGCGACACAGAAGGACACCGAACCGTCGGAAAACTGAAGATCTCGAGTCCAAAGGAGGTCTACGACTCGAGATACCAGTTCCCTCTGATCTCCCCTGTTCTAGCCAATACCCTTCATCCCGCAGTGGCCCATATAAATATAAGTGTGACTCTCTGGATAGCGACCAACGATTCCTTGCAAGTTGATGCCCTTCTCGACTCCGGGGCCACGGGTAATTATATCGACCAGGATTTCGCGTTAAGGATGGGCATCCCGTGCGAGAAAAAACTACGCCCTGAGACTGTTAAGGCAGTCGACGGAACCATCCTTTCTTCAGGCCCGGTGGTTTACAACACCCTTTCTTTATTGATGGAGTTTGGGGAGGATCATCGGGAACACATCCAGTTCGACCTGATAGACGCCCCACAGTTCCGGCTCATCTTGGGAATGCCGTGGCTTACGCTACATGATCCTTTTGTCAGTTGGTCAGCTCGTACGGTCAACATGACCTCTCCTTTTTGCAAGGAACATTGCAGTACCCACGAACCTATACCATCCCTCTCTGTACCCTCATCGGCCTCCTATCTGGCGAACGCCTGTACATTTGAAAGGTTCTGTTGCGTTACGGTGTTGCCAGCCGAATACCAGGAGTATAAGGCCTTGTTCGACAAACAAAAGGCCGCCCAATTACCACCTCATCGGGTCTATGACTGTCGTGTTGACCTCGTTCCGGGGGCCGATATCCCGTGCAGTAGGGTATATGCCTTAACGGAGAAGGAAACCCAGTATCTGAAATCATATATAGATGACAACCTCGCTACAGGGTTTATCCGCCACTCTACATCTCCTGCCTCTTCGCCCATGTTTTTTATTGCCAAGAAGGACTGTGATGAGTTGAGACCCTGCATTGATTACCGGGCGATCAATAAAGTGACGATAAAAAATCGTTATCCACTTCCCCTCATCCCAGTTTTGATGGACCAGTTGAAGGGTGCGAAATACTTCACAAAACTCGATCTCCGGGGAGCCTACCACCTCGTTCGCGTACAGAAGGGGGATGAATGGAAGACAGCATTCCGAACCAAATTTGGTTTATTTGAATACCGGGTAATGCCCTTTGGTCTCTGCAACGCCCCTGCTGCCTTCCAATTCTTCATGGACGAAGTTCTGCGAGGATGTCTGGAAACATACTGTGTGGTGTACATAGATGACATCCTGATTTACTCAACATCAATGGCGGAACATGTGGTCCATGTAAAGACTGTACTACGAAAGTTACAACAGAATTCGTTGTACGCCAAGTTGGAGAAGTGTCTTTTCCATGTGCAGGAGGTTGCCTTCTTGGGATATATCATCGACGCCCAAGGGTTCCGGATGGACACCAGCAAAGTCGAGGTAATCCTTAACTGGAAAACTCCACACAATGTTAAGGCCGTCCAGAGCTTTCTTGGCTTTGCCAATTACTACCGGCGCTTTATCCAAGACTTTTCCAAAACTATACATCCCATCAGGATATATGATGTTACAACGCGGACTTTTACTCCGCATACCGTTACAACGCGGTTTTTACAACGCGAAAACTGTAACAACGCATGTATTTACAACGCATTTTTTTACAACGCAGGTACCTTTACAACGCATACCATTACAACGTAAGTATTGGTAAGTATATGTTAATTCTAATAATATAATAGTAACTTAATTTTAAAAATATAATTTAATGTAATTTTAAATAATTTAATTTACGTTTATTATTTAAAATTTAAATTAATATTACTTTATTTTTACCATGTACCCCTGTACCCCAGAAACTGAAAACTGACCCTAAACCCCAAAAATAAATTAAAGTAATTTTATGAAATATAATTTAAATTAATTAATGAAAATTAAAACAAATATAACATTATTTTTACCCTGTACCCCTGTACCCCAAAAACTCAAAACTGACCCTCAACCCCAAAAATAATGCAATGTAATTTAATTTAATTTATTTACTATTAAATAATTTAATTTAAAATTAAATTTAATTTATTTTTACCCTGTACCCCAAAAACTGAAAACTGACCCTGAACCCTAAAAATACCCCTTTACCCAAAAACTGAAAACTGACCCTGAACCCTAAAAATGCCCCTTTACCCAAAAACTGAAAACTGACCCTGAACCCTAAAAATACCCCTTTACCCAAAAACTGAAAACTGACCCTGAACCCTAAAAATACCCCTTTACCCAAAAACTAAAAACTGACCCTGAACCCTAAAAATACCCCTTTACCCAAAAACTGAAAACTGACACTGAACCCTAAAAATACCCCTTTACCCAAAAACTGAAAACTGACCCTGAACCCTAAAAATACCCCTTTACCCAAAAACTGAAAACTGACCCTGAACCCTAAAAATACCCCTTTACCCAAAAACTAAAAACTGACCCTGAACCCTAAAAATACCCCTTTACCCAAAAACTGAAAACTGACCCTGAACCCTAAAAATACCCCTTTACCCAAAAACTGAAAACTGACCCTGAACCCTAAAAATACCCCTTTACCCAAAAACTAAAAACTGACCCTGAACCCTAAAAATACCCCTTTACCCAAAAACTGAAAACTGACCCTGAACCCTAAAAATACCCCTTTACCCAAAAACTGAAAACTGACCCTGAACCCTAAAAATACCCCTTTACCCAAAAACTGAAAACTGACCCTGAACCCTAAAAATACCCCTTTACCCAAAAACTGAAAACTGACCCTGAACCCTAAAAATGCCCCTTTACCCAAAAACTGAAAACTGACCCTGAACCCTAAAAATACCCCTTTACCCAAAAACCCTAAACTGACCCTAACCCCTAAAAATACCCCTTTACCCCAAACATATAACATTTAAAAAATAACTATATACTTACCAATACTTACGTTGTAATGGTATGCGTTGTAAAGGTACCTGCGTTGTAAAAAAATGCGTTGTAAAAACATGAGTTGTAACAGTATCCGCGTTGTAATGGATGCGTTGTTACAGTAGTGCATTGTAAAAAATGCGTTGTAACAGGTGCACACCATCCCATCACATCCCTCCTGCGAAAAAACGTCCCATTTGTATGGGGAACCGAAGCGGAACAGGCATTTCAACTCCTCAAATGCAGATTCACGCAAGCCCCCATTCTCCGTCACCCGGACCCTCAGCTGCCCTATATCCTGGAGACCGATGCCTCTCAATCAGCCCTCGGAGGCATCTTATCACAAAGACATCCCAAAACCGGACAGCTGCACCCTGTGGCCTACTATTCGAGAAAACTCACACCCTGTGAGATCAATTACACTATCACTGATAAAGAACTCTTGGCGATCAAAAGAGCCTGCGAGGAGTGGCGACATTATCTCCTCGGTGCCTGTCACACTGTGGAAATCATCACTGATCATCGCAACTTGTTGTTCCTCAAAACAGCGAAGGCCTTGACTCCGAGGCAGCTCCGATGGACTTTGTTTTTTTCCGATTATGATTTTGTCATTAAGTACAGGCCAGGGTCACGCAATGGTAAGGCGGATGCCTTATCCCGTTTGGGGGTCGAGGATGCGGTTGAACTAGGAGAGCCCCCTTTTATCCTGCAAGAAGCTGACAACCACAGTGCATCCCTCGCTCTAGTAACATCTGCGGACTTTCTGGAGGATTTGAAAGTAGCCATCTCCGATCAAGATATCGCTTCTTGGATTCAGGAAGACCCAGACCATCGACATGTGGAGAATGATTTGGCATACCATTACCATGCGTTGTATGTCCCCCAGAAACAGTTGCAACTACAAGCCCTGAAGTGGGCTCATGACTCAACATTAAGCGGACATATGGGGATATTCAAGACCACGGCTAATGTAGAACGTTCTTTCTGGTGGAAAGAGGTTCGAGCCGACGTGAAGGAGTACGTGCAAACCTGTGCTATTTGTGCCCAGGGGAAATCAGTTCACACTAAACCAGTGGGTCTCCTCCGTCCGCTGCCCATACCTCCAAAACCTTGGCACACCTTATCCATGGATTTTATAGTGGAGATGCCTCCCTGCGCTCAGCAAACCGTGGTTCTGGTGGTCGTAGATCATCTTACGAAAATGGGGCATTTCATTGCTTTGCAGGGTTTACCTACCTCTGTGGAATTGGCCAAAGTATTTCTGCAGCACATAGTACGTGCTCACGGTTTGCCCAGCGTGATTATAACTGATCGTGGCACACAGTTTACGTCACATTTCTGGAAGGCTCTCTGTTCCATCTTGCAAATCGATGCCCGACTGTCGTCTAGCTATCATCCGCAGACGGACGGAAAAACTGAACGGCTGAACCAAACGCTTGAACAGTACCTCCGCTGTTTCACCATGCAAAATGCTTCGGATTGGACCACCCTTTTGTGGTTGGCGGAGTTCGCATACAACAATGCAGTTCATACCACCCTGGGGTGTTCCCCCTTCTTCTGCCTATATGGTTTCCATCCAAACATACTTCCGTTCGACTGGCCTGCGGAATCCTTGGTTCCTTCCATTCAGGAGCATCATGCCCATCTGAGGGCCATCCTTATAGATGCAAGACATTGTTTGGAGAAAGCGCAAGCAGCTCATAAACTATTTGCGGACCGCAGGAGGTCCGAGGAGCCGACATATCAGGTGGGGGACAAGGTGTGGCTCTCCACAAAGAACATTCATTTGAAAGGAGTAAATAAACTTAAACCTAAGTTTGTGGGGCCTTACAGCATCAGTGAGGTGGTGAACTCAGTCGCCATGAGGTTGTCTCTTCCACATCCGGTCTTCCATGTGTCCCTCCTCAGGCCTTGCCCCTTGACCATGCGATTGCCAGTACGGCCCCCTGCATCTGGAGGTGGATGGCCAAGTGGAATACGAAGTGCAACGAGTCCTGGACTCTCGTATGTTGCATGGCCGGATTCAGTATCTGGTTGATTGGAAAGGGTATGGTCCGGAGGACAGAACATGGGAACCCGCGGATCATTTGCATTGCCCTGATTTGGTAGCCGCGTTTCATGAGCAGTTCCCTGGGAAACCGGGTCGACCGCCGAGTCGGCAGTCCTCGAGAGGGGGTTCTGTCATGATCGCCTACACAGCCGCAGCGAAGGAAAGTAGGAAAGGGAAACAAGTACGCGGGATCCCTTTAAACTACATGTCCCAGAAGGCCAAACGGCTCTGGAGAAAAGGAAAGAAGGCGGAGCCTATATAACTCCTCCTTGGAAACAGATCGGCGCTTGACAATTGTTTTCTTGGTGTGTTTGTTGCGGATGGTGATCCCCGCCGGAGTGCGCTAGAGGACATCATCGCCGACCAAGAGCCTGCGTGTTCAGCCTCAGGAAATCATCGCCGATCAAGAGCCTGCGCGGCCAGCCTAGTTCAAGCCTTTTTTCCGATCAAGAGCCAGCGTGGTCAATGGAGTGAAGTAACTTCCGACCAACTGCAAGTATAACCTAGGAGAACGGTATCGTTCTTCTATTCTCTGTTTATTTGTTTGTCCGAGATCCTGCTAGCATCCTGATGCGCATTCCGTTTACCAAGTGTTTGAGAGTGTAGCTTGGTAGAGTGCGCAAGAGATATTCCTTTGTTTCTCAAGCCGTATTGAGGAAGCAAAATTACTTTTCCGTGATCCCCGGGGTAAAGCCGAGACAAAGAGGATACTGCCCTTACGAGAGAGTGACGAATAACTTTCTCCCCTCCGGCCCATCACACATTGTTTTTTCCTTTAGAGGACAACTGAAGTGTTCCTTGGTAAGTGCCAGGGATTGGGGTCGGGGAAGGAAGTGTACTTTTGTGGAACCGGGACTTATACCTGTCCTTTATTTCTCCACGCTGCAGTACGTCCCTTCACTACGGATTCTGCCGTATCAGACCCCGAGGACCCTTCCATTGATCCGTGTGCCCCCCTGCGCCTTATCCTCCCGGCTTCTCGCAAATACCCATTCAGGAGGTGTTCCCCGAGACACCCCTGGGTGCGGTGTTCAGATAAGTCAGAAGGACATTCATCGCATCGTTCCTGCTGATCCAGACGTTCTCAGGTTAGTGGCGCGAAATAGTTGTAGCGCTGCTTGCAATCGCGACAATACTTTAGCCTCCTTGTCACTTCTTCAAACAGTTAAGCCACTTTTATGCTTATAGTAAATATGTTCCATTACTTCGCTTGAAATATTGTGGCCTAATCAATGGCTTACTAGAGATCAGTGACCATGTCCCACCTCTCTGGAATATATGTGGTGAAGTATTTCTTCTTGAGCCTCTTTTCCACTCCTTTAGACATTGAAGCCATTTCTATTCTCCATCTCAGGTTACATGCCTTTGAAGACCCAGTGTCAGCTGCTGTTTGATCCACACGGTGGGTCTGAATAGATTCTAACTCCAAAATTGAATCAATTCGGTAAGTGTCTTTCGTTAACTGTCGCCTTGACTCATGGTAGCTATTGATTTTTGACAGACAGCCGGCTCCACTACGATGTAATTCCTATAAGTAAACTTGGCAATGTGCCTTTCCTCTCTTGAGATTATCCCCGTATCCGAATAGTGATGTTGCTGAACCCCCTTCCTGTAAATGGATCTGATATAACTACTCAATAGTATTTTTAGGTGTCTCGGTATTAGTGGATATACACCTTTGACAACATACTTCAAAAAATGTTTTCATTCACTATGCCCCTTTTTTACTGGATGCAATTTCCCGAGTATAGATAGGATAGCACCAAATTGTATGATGATATTTGTAAATATAATTTGTGATATAGTTTTTTTTTTCATTGTACAAGTGTTTGTACATAATCTTTTTAATAAAAAAAGTCTAACCTAAAAATTTGAATACAGCCACCTAAATGGCTGTATACAAATAATACACAGAAAAAAGGGTGTTTTTTAAGTTTGTATGTATATATATATATTGTCTCCATTCTGTCCTCTTGTCTTAAACATAAACATTGTAAATATGTGTGTCTTGGGTCATGACCGTTTGTCTTCTACTGTGTTCAATTTGTATGTGTAAGATTTTAATGTATATTTATGTATATATATGTTTGTCGCTTTTTACAGCCCTGACGAAGTTCCACAAGGCTAATGGAACGAAACGCGTTGGCTGTGCCTGTATTTGAAAAAAACTGTTAAATAAAGAAGAAGATATACAATACACTATCCTTCCTTTGGACTCTAATTGTGTGCACCTTCCATCTCATGTTTTGGTATCTTTGACCTAAACACCTATTGGTAGCAGGTGTAGGAAGAAGTTTGCAGCACCCAGAATTTAGAAATACAGAACTAGTAGTGCTTGACCTGGTCTGCTGCCTTGACCCTTTTGGTATTTTATAATATTTGGAACTGTAAATGAATGAGCTACTTCGAACAGATTATTAAATGCGTCCTAGGCTTGCCTTGCACACACTTAACTTTATGCAGCATCGGTCAGAGAGCAGCTGCATTTCCATGTCGGCCGTCCACGGACTCCGCTCTCGGGCCGGCTCAATGTCAGCTGAGCTGCAGTCAGGGGTCCAAGCTGGCTTGCTCGGGCAGCACCCAGACCATGGAGGTCCCCGTGGGGTCCTTAAGTGTTGGACTCACGCTTGGAATGAAAGAACGCATTTAAGAGCGCCTCACAGTGCAAAATCCAAGTGCAACTGTCTCCCGCTGACCAACCATTGGCAGCAGCGACTGTGACGTAAGTAAAAGTGCAGAATGCCGCGCGGCTGCGCAGTGATTGTTTTAACAATCCAGCAGTGTTGCATGAATTATACTTGCTAGCAAGCTTACCGAGGCCAGCCTCTAAATCTGCCGAGTGGCATACACCGCGTGCTGCAGGCTGCTGTCCCACTAGAGTGCGCCCAATCACCCGCTCACATTTACCAGCTGCTCTGGTAAAAACCGTGCTCTTTCAGCTCATTGAGCGACAAGTTAACACTAGGTCCCGGAACTCAGACGGACCCTGTCTGCGACTGTACGTGTACAGTGCGCTTAGAGGACCCCTGGAGGTCAGGGGCCCCCGTACCGCGGCGGCTGCGGGGGCCTTTGTTGCGCCCCTGCAGCTAATTGAAAAGATGGGCGGAGAGTGGGCAGAGCTGCAAGTCCATACCTGAATACAGCATGGCCGCAGAGCAGCGCATGCGTTGCCTAGGCTCGACCTAAAAATAAAGTATTGGCAGTGCCAATAGTTCTGGACTATAACTGAAAGTTCCTTTTCAGTCACTTTTGAGGCATTTGATAAAGGATGACACCTGCAATCTGTAACTCGTGTTTGCACTCATGCATCCATGCACTCACCACTTAACTCATTTGTGAATTCGGCCAATTACCCATCCACTCTAAAACTCATCCACAAACTTGGAAAACACGCAAAATAAATACAAAAACCAAAAGTAGAAAAAAGAAAACATGCTGCCTTCTATTGAAGGTAGGTGTCAGGGTTTGCCCCAATTACTTAGTTTGCAAGACGAAAAAAAAACGATTATGCATTAGGCTTTGTCTGGGGCATTCTGATGTCAGACTCTTGCAAGAACGGCAGCCATCTTTTGGGACGCAACAGAGTTAAAAGTCGCATCACTCCAAAATTAAGACTCCTGTTATTTTTCTTTCCTTACCTGAACCTCCGAAGTTATTACCCGCGCGTTGGGTCCTAGTCGTGCAATGGTCTTCCCTTTCTTCTGCTTATGGACAACAGCAACCAGCCATTCTTGCTTCGGGGGAACATTCTAAATCCCGACCGCTGCATGCAGAAGTCCTGATTCATCAGACCTGTAAGAGAAAACACAAGTTTAATCACCAAAAGATGCCTCCCTAATATGAATGGTATTGTGAACCTGAGCTGACTTTTAGTAGTTACCTTCTTGGGATTCTTTGAAGCGCCATTTTGAAATTGGACATTGTGGTTTCCTGAAATGACACAAGATGACTAGATCCAAGGGAAGAAATAGTTTTTTTGTTTTTACAGATTCTCTTTCCATTTGCTGATTTATGTTATAGGGCTTCTTAAAAGACTACCACCTGACCTTATTTCGACACTCAAACAATTGAAGATTGAGTCTGAAGAAGATTTGAGCGATGAATATTAATTCCTGGATATAAACACTGGTACCGTTTTTGTTCAATTCAATTCAATTCAATTCATTTAATTTATATAGCGCGCTACATACCCAGAGGGTCTCAAGGCGCTTGGAGAAGGGTGGGGGATTGCTTGTCGAATATCCAGGTTTTAAGTTGCTTTCTGAATGCTAGGTGGTTCTGAGTGAGGCGAAGGTGAATGGGAAGTGAGTTCCAGGTTTTAGCCGCCAGGTAGGAGAAGGATCTTCCTCCCAAGGTGGTTTTGTTGATGCGAGGTACAGCAGCAAGGGCTTGGTTGGAGGAGCGTAGCTGGCGGGAGGGGGTGTAGAAGGAAAGTCGTGTGTTGAGGCATTCGGGTCCAAGTTCGTAAAGTGCTTTGTGTGCGTGGGTTAGGAGGCGGAATGTTATCCTCTTATTGACGGGGAGCCAGTGGAGGTTTTTCAGGTGATCAGAAATGTGGTCGTTACGCGGGATGTCTAGCATGAGTCTGGCTGATGCGTTCTGGATGCGTTGGAGTTTTTTCTGAAGTTTTGCGGTGGTACCGGCGTATAGGGTGTTTCCGTAGTCCAGGCGGCTTGTAACCAGTGCGTGGGTGACCGTTTTTCTAGTTTCGGTGGGGATCCAGCGAAATGGTTTTTTGAGCAAGATGAAGAAATGGCGTTGACTTGTCTGGTCATCGAGAGTGAGGAGTCCAGAATGACGCCCAGGTTCCGTGCGTGGTCTGTCGGGATGGGTGCTTTTCCAAGGGACTCTGGCCACCAAGAGTCGTCCCAGGCAGAGGGGGAGGTACCTAAGATAAGGACTTCTGTTTTGTCGGAATTCAGTTTCAGACGGCTGTGCTTCATCCACTCGGCTACTTCTTTCATTCCTTCATGTAGGTTGGTTTTGGCGGTGTTAGGGTCTTTGGTGAGTGAGAGGATAAGTTGAGTGTCATCAGCGTAGGAGATGATGTTGAGGTTGTGTTGGCGTGCGATGGCCGTGAGGGGGCTCATGTATACGTTGAAGAGGGTGGAACTGAGTGAGGATCCTTGTGGCACGCCGCAAATTACTTCAGTGGCCTCTGACTTGAATGGTGGGAGGCGGACTCTCTGGGTTCTTCCGGCAAGGAACGAGGTGATCCATTCCAGTGCTTTTCCCTGGATTCCGATGTTTCTGAGGCGTTGTATCAGGGTGCTATGACAGACTGTGTCGAAGGCTGCGGAGAGGTCGAGAAGGATGAGGGCGACTGTGTCTCCCTTGTCCAGTAGAGTTCGAATGTCGTCTGTTGCTGCGATGAGTGCGGTCTCAGTGCTGTGTTTGGCTCGGAAGCCGGACTGTGAGGAGTCGAGGGATTTGTTGGTTTCGAGGAAGGCGGCGAGTTGGTTGTTGACAGCTTTCTCAGTGACTTTGGCCGGGAATGGAAGGAGCGAGATGGGGCGGTAGTTTTTGAGTTCGGTGGGGTCAGCTGTGTGTTTTTTCAGAAGGGCGCTGAGTTCGGCGTGTTTCCAGCTTTCCGGGAAGGCGGCGGAGTTGAGGGAGCAGTTGATGACGTCTCAGAGGTGTGGTGCTATGATGTAATCTGCTTTGTTGAAGATGTGGTGAGGGCATGGGTCTGTGGGGGATCCTGAGTGGATGGAGTTCATCAGGCGGATGGTGTCCTCAGTGGAGATTGGGTTCCATTCATTAAGGATGTTCAAGGGGGGTGAAGGTACAGCAGAAGGTTGGGTGGGTTGGTCTCCGGGTTGGTTGTCGAAGCTGTTGTGGATGTCTGCAATTTTGTCGTGGAAGAACGAAGCTAGGGAGTCGCAAAGGGTTTGAGAGGGAGTGATGTCGTTGGAGTTGGCAGTGGGGTTGGTAAACTCTTTGACGATGTTGAATAATTCCTTGCTGTTGTGGGCGTTGTTGTCTAGTCGGTCTTTGAATGCGGCTTTCTTGGCAGTCCGGATCAGTTGGTGGTGTATGCGGGTGGCGTTTTTGAAGGCGTCTCTGGTGCTGGTGTTTGGGTCTTTTTTCCAGGCCTTCTCAAGGGAGCGACAGAGTTTCTTGGATTTCTTAAGATCATCGTTGAACCAGGGGGCGTTTTTGTTGCCTAGTTTGATTTGACGTTTTTTCAGGGGTGCTAGGTTGTCGGCGCTGTTGGTTAGCCATTGAGTGAGGTTAATGGCTGCTTGGTTGGGGTTCGAAGAGTGGGCAGGGGGGTTTTGAAGAAGCGATGAGGAGATCTGGTCGATGGTGATTTTGTTCCAGTTTCTTCGCAGAGTAGGTTGAGGATGGTTGTGGGTTGTGGTCTTATTGTAGATAAAGTGAACGCAGCTGTGGTCCGTCCAATGGAGAGCTGTGGTGTGACTGAAGGGGATATGTTTGCTGGAGGTGAAGATAGGGTCGAGTGTGTGGCCTGCGTGGTGAGTGGGGGTATTAACAAGTTGTTTGAGTCCGAGGTTGGCGAGATTGTCCAGAAGGGCGGTGGTGTTGCTGTCGTTGCTTTTTTCCAGGTGAAAATTGAGGTCTCTCAATAGAATGTAGTCCTCGGAGGGGAGGGCGTGTGGGGTGATAAAGTCAGTGATGTCTTCACTGAATTGTGCACGGGGTCCTGGTGTCCTGTAGAGGAGGGTGCCTCAGAGTGTGGTCTTGGGGTCGGTGTGGATCTGGAAGTGAAGGTGTTCGGCGCTAGCGAGGTTGACGCCTGAGCTGGTTGAGATGCGGATAGAATTCTTGTGGACGATAGCGAAACCTCCTCCTGTTTGCTTGTTGCAGTCTTTTCGGATGATCTTGTAGCCTTCCGGGATGGCAATGGTGATGTCTGGGGCTGAGGAGGCGTTCATCCATGTTTCAGTTAGGAAGGCGACGTCCGGAGAGATGGTGTCTAGTAGATTCCAGAGGTCGATGGTGTGTCTGTGGACCGAGCGGGTGTTGAGCAGGATGCATTTTAGGTGGTTGGTGTCAGGTCTCTGTTTGGTGTTAGTGGATGAGGAGTTGGTCTTGGTGCCGTCAAACTTGCAGGAGTTGCATGTGAAGGGTCCATGGGTGTGTCCAGGGGGGGCTTGGGCGCAGTTCGGGAGTCGGCCGGGGTTAAGGGCTAGGAGGGTGGAGGCGGCGTAAGTAATGCGGGTGGGGTGGGTGGTACGGGGGCCAGGGGGTCTGGCGCTGGGTGCGGGCTTGGCGCGGACGGGCGTAGACGGGCTTACCTTTTGGCGCACCTTCGGCGCACCTGGGGCGTGACCGCTGCGCGTGAATGCTGCGCGAGAATGCATCTGTCATATATGGAAGGAGGAGGGGGAGGGGCGAGGGAGGGTCAGCAGGGAGGCGGGGCGGGCTGTGGGGGCCCGGCTCTGAGGCACCAACAACAACAAGCGTAAGATGGCGGCAGCGTAGGGAAAAACGCACCTGGAGGTAGGCTGGGGCTCAGGTGACTGACTACGCTTGCAGTAGGATCGCGCTATTTAAATTAGCGTTAAAATATCAAGCGCCGTAAATACAATGCCCCCAAAGCTTTCCTATGTGTGCAACTATGAGCGCCGTGTCAGCAGTCCCCCAGAGGCTTTTAAAATGTCCCAATAAGGTGTAGTACCCGTCGCGCTGCAGCGTAATTCGGAGTAGTAGGCAAATCAGACAACAATGGCAAATCAGACAACAATGCAGCTCAATGCAACGATATCGAACAGGAGCAAGGCAGCAGGGCAAAGGGAGCGACCGCTTCTGAACTCGTCAGGACTGTCACAGCGCGAACGGGGTCAGAGCAGGCAATATAGTTCGTGGGAGGGAGGGTCAGCGGGGAGGCGGGGCTGGCTGTGGGGGCCGGGCTCTGAGGCACCAACAACAACAACAACAAGCGTAAGATGGCGGCAGCGTAGGGAAAAACGCAACTGGAGGTAGGCTGGGGCTCAGGTGACTGACTACGCTTGCAGTAGGATCGCGCTATTTAAATTAGCGTTAAAATATCAAGCGCAGTAAATACAATGCCCCCAAAGCTTTCCTATGTGTGCAACTATGAGCGCCGTGTCAGCAGTCCCCCAGAGGCTTTTAAAATGTCCCAATAAGGTGTAGTACCCCTCGCGCTGCAGCGTAATTCAGAGGTATCAGAAATCAGGTAATAGAAAGGGGGCATTTGTTTGACAAGGTCACAAAGGGACAGAAATTTCACATTTTCTCTGTGGTTTAGATACACTATTTGGAAGGTAAAGACAGTTTTGAAGATGAGGATTATACCTGCCTAGTGGGAAAGAAGGAATCTTCAGGTAAGATCTGCGGGACTGATGGAAAAACCAGGAAATCAGGGAATTGATAAAACAGTTTAGTTCCAAGATACTTATATATACTTTAACCTTTTCTTTTTAGTTGAACACACACGAACATCCCCACTAGTATTTAGGGACAAAAAACAGTAGACATAAAAGGGACACCTATGTGGAAATGGCCAGACAGACAAGAGGACATCTCTCTTTCTTTTTTCAACATCCCATTTCCATTCCCTCTGTCTGAAGTGCTGAATTGCATTTGAACTGTGGTGGTTTCTGGGAGGAGTGGTAAAACTATATTCTTTGACCTTATCTATCTCCTCCAGAATCACTCGACCCATTAGGTTAGCGCTCAGTTGTTACAGTAGGTATATTATTGCAATCAATAATATAATCATATATAGTAGTGGGCAGCCGTTTTGCAATGGTATTTTTACACAGTGAATCATTGTATTAAAGATTTAGCTTTACTGCCATGTTTAGAAGCAATGTGTTGACTATCTTGTAGTGTTAAAACAATAACTTTAACAACTTTAAATTCCAAACAGATGGCAAATCCGCCATCAGGGGCACCCTCACCTACAGACCTCCTGGACCACAGCTCAGCTTCTGCAATGCTATCCCCAAATGTATTTCCCCACTCGCCATAGACTTCAATGACTACATCTTTCTCGGATATCTCAATTTCCATCTCAACGCCTCAATTACAACACCATCATAAACCTTTTAGAATGCATGAACAACATCAGCCTCACCCAACTGGTCACCAGCCCCACTCACAACGCAGCAATCATGCTTGACCCTATCTTCACAGCCAGCGAAAGAGTCAAGTACAATCATGTCACTGAGCAATCACGGAGAGACCATGCCATCATCCACTTCATCATACCAGACCACCCCGGCACCAACTGAGCCACCCAGTACCCCACACTGCAGCTGGAGCAAAGTGTCAGAGAGTCAGTGTACTGACACCCCCAACACGTTCCACCTTGACATTACACCCAACCTGAAATAGGCTGTCAAAAACTTCACTAGTGGTCCTAGACAATTCTCATTCAAACATATCACTTACTATAAATAGATGCGTATAGACGACATTCTGAAAAGGCACACATGAAAAAGTAAGGCAGTAGGCCACTTCAATTATATTTCATTTATTTTCTTCATAACAATGAAAACTTTGTTCAAATCAAAAGGTTCCAGCGCACGATATGCAGTTATACATGTACTTGACGGTTGTCATCAGGAGAAAAGAAAAAGTGTGAAAAAATTGTGCTCTAGTGAAGAAAATAGGGGCCAGATGTAGGTAAATCACATTTACCGATTTTGAAATACCGAATATTATCGAATTTTATCGATTCGGTATTTCAAAATCGGTAATTGGGATGTAGGTACCAACATCTGGATTTCTTACCGATTCCTTAAAATTCGGTATTTACCAATTTGGTAAATATCGAAACGGTATTTGCTATTGAATCCTATGGGCCTTGAAGCCCATAGGATTCAATTTAAATACTGATTCGGTATTTACTGAATCGGTAAATACCGAATTTGTCAAGGGTGCAGGGGGTGTCACTTTGACACCCTCTAGCACCCCCAAAACGGGCATGTGTGCAATGTGGCACACAGACATGCCCTAAGGGCACGTCTGTCTGTCACATGGCACATGTGTACATGCACAGATGTGCATGTACACAGGAATCGGTATTTTACCATGGATTTGTATTCCATGGTAAAATACCGATTCTGAAAGCCATGTGCCAATGGAAAATTGGCTACCCACATTTCAATCTTGCATTTTCGGTAATTTTACCGAATCGGTAAAATTACCGAATCGGTAAATTTACCGATTCGGTAACTTTACTGATTGGCTATATGTAGCTAATCGGAAAAATGCCAGATTTAAGGGCCCCTACATGTCAATGGCCATTTACCGGTCGGTAACGGCCGAATTCGGCCGTTACCGGTCGGTAAATGGCTATTTTCGGCCACCTACATCTGGCCCTAGGAGAGGAAAGGATTTCACAGGGTGATAATTCAATCAATTCAAGTAGAAGGGACCTGGTGATATTTTTTTACAGAAAATAGTCTCCCTTTCTGAAATTCAGGCCTACCCCTTATTCTTAGATACAGTATTTTTATACAGCAGTAATACTCGTTCGTTGTCATAGTATAGCCACATCTGTGATACCAGTATGGGGGATCACAGTGAGGTGAAGGCCTATTCTGGGGGGTTTGTCGACGTTTCGACCCTGGCACAAAAGGGGTTAGTTAGATCCTCTGCTACAGGTCTTCATCAGGACGGAGAACGGGGATATCAAAACATTCAGTGTAGTAAGTATTCAGTTGAAAAATTCACGGTTATATTAATCTTATCAAGTGAGGTCACTCTAACAGGGAGGTCGATGGACGTGATGCGCTAGGCGCACAGACTGAGATATCGCTATTAAGAATCAATATACTTTTGAAACTTGCCGAGACGCCTACGCGCTGCCTTCTAAGGAGGCGGTGATGAGTACAACAATGATTTGATAAGATTAATACAACCATGAATTTTTCTACTGAATACTTACCACACTAAACGTTTCGATACTCCCGTTCCCCGTCCTGATGAAGACCCGTAGCAGAGGATCTAACTAACCCCTTTTGCGCCAGGGTCGAAACGTCTATACGCATCTATTTTCTTTACCAATCGATACCCAGGTCCTTTGACGTATACTGAATCACCCCATTGAATATAATGGTCAAAAACTTCACCACCTGGATCACCGACTGCGCCGACAGTGTAACCCCCACTCAGCGAGACCAAGCAAACAGGCCAGATGGTATACCATGAAATGCAACTGCAAGCGACTAGAAAGAAAATGGTGCACCAGCAAAGATTCCACAGAAAGAGCCACCTTTAAGACAGCCCTCAATCACTGCAACCAGCTCCTACAGGAGACACAAAAAAACGCCCTTGAGGACCACATCTCAGCCAGCTCCAACTACAGCAAATAACTCTTCAACATCTTCAGAGAGTTATCTAGCCTCTCGGTGACAAAAACACCATCAACCCTTCCCAGGAACTCTGCGACACCCTGACAAACTCCTTCTGTGACAAGAACCATCTACAAGAACTTTGAACCACAATGCACCCCCTCTGCCCTTTTTGGCCACCGCACTCCCACAGAAGCAAGCCACGACCACCTACTAACCACCTGGAACCTGCTTACCACACAAAACACCACAGCTATCATAGCTCCATCCACTTAGGAGCCCCCACAGACCCCTGCTGCACCTGCTGCTTCAACCTTGGGAGCAAGAAGATCAGCAACAAGCCCACTACCCTCTTCAATGCCTCTATCACCATGGTCACTTTGCCCAAACCTCAAGAAACCAACCACCAATCCCGACGACCTCAACAACTACCTTAGTATCTCTTTGCTCCCCTTTCCCCTCCAAAGTCCTAGAAAAAATCATCAACTGACAACTCACAGAACACATGAACAATTACCATCTTCTCAACCTCTCCCAATCCAAATTCTGCATCAACCACAGCACTGAAACTGCCCTAATCACTGTCAACAATGAAATCAGAACACTTCTCAGCCGGAGAGAAACGGTGGCCTTCATCCTCCTTGACTTCTTGGCATTGGTCACCACCGTATCCCACCACACCCTGATCAAAAGACTTAATCGCATCAGAATTTAAGGAGACACCCTCAAGTGGACTGTATCCTTCCTCACTGGAATAACCCAGAGAGTCTGCCTACCACTTTTCACATTGGAACCCAAGAACATCATTTTCGGCATTCCTCAAGGCTCGTCCCTCAGCCCCAAGCTGCTCAACTCCTACATGACCCCCTTGGCCAATTTTGTCAGAGCCCATTAATTAAACATCATATCCTGTGCAGACAACACCCAGCTCATCCTCTCACTGTCAGAAGACCCCACCACTAAACATGCAATTTTCTGCAGGTGCATGACGAGCATCACTGACTGGATGAAAAACTACTGCTGGAAACTCAACACAGACAAAACGGTAGTACTGATTTTAGGAAACTACACCTCCCTGTGGAACGACTCATGTTGTTCCTCAGAACTAGGACCCCCTCCTACACTGACAGACCCTTCCTGCAACATTGGCATTATTCTTGAACTGCAAACTCACCAGGAAAACCCAGATCAACACAGTTTTATCTGCCTGCTTCCTCACTCTTTGCATGCTCTAAAAAATCTTGAAATGGCTCCCCAGCAACTACTGCCATTTGCGGAGACCGAACCTGACTCTGGCATTTATGCCTGAATAAGAAAGATTTAGAATACTGCCTGTGATTGACCAAGACGACTTCGGGTACCGAAATATAATTTCTTCCTATGCCCTGATGAAGCTAAGGGGGCGAAACACGTCTTGGCTGTCTTTTTCTGAATAAGATTCCTATAACGGAGTCATCTCACTTGTATCTAAAACACTGCAGATAACAAACCGAGTCCGGGAATCTTTTCCACTATTATAAATACCAATATTCATATTTGTCCTGACCTTGCTTGGATTCCCCATCAACACCATGAACTATCACTCAAGCACTAGTCACCACCTGGACTACTGCAACACACTCTACGTAGGAATCACCAATCACCGACTGCAAACCATACTGAACTCAGCGGCCAGAATATCCTTAATCTTCTCAAACAGACCCACATCACCCATCACCTCAAGAAACTCCACTGGCTCCCCATACAGAAAAGATGTAAATTCAAAATGCTGATCTAAACCTACAAAGACCTGCACAACCAAGGATCTGCGTACATCATTCACAGACTGATCTTCCACCAACCCTTCAGACACCTGCGCTCTGCCTCCCTCTCCCTCATGCACACACCCCGCATCTGCTGAAGCAACAGTCTCCTACCTCACGGCTAAATCCTGGAACAACCTCTCTAGACCTCCACATTGCTCCTAGATTTCCAAAAGGCACTCAAGACCTAGCTGTTCAACTGATACCACCTAAAGCAGCAGAATCTCAGCGCCTGGATACCCTCACGGGTGACTAGTCAGTCTTCATAAATCCTGATTGATTGATAATATGCCATTTACAATACTATTCCATGATGGATTCTCAGTTTAGAAGTAGTGACCACATGGGATTTGGCACATAGCAGGTCAGCCTGCTAGCAGTGTCTGGGAAGGTGCAGGATGCTCTAGGAAAAAATAACAAAAATGGGAGGAAAGAAGTGAAAGGGGCCTTTTAAAAGAAGAAAACGGAAAACTAAGATATTGGCCCACCAGACCTGGCAGTCAAGCACAATACTTTCAGGCAGATGTGCACTTGTGGCCAGGCATACTGCCGTCACTCACTGGGCAATAGAACCAATCATTGAAGTAGGCTTAATTATTGCCACATGCTGTATACTGTCACAGATGGAAGCAGAATGTGAATGACACTCAAACAGACCAGTGTCAGAATATGACTGACCCAAAGCCCCTCTGTGTATGCATATGTATGGATATATATGTGATTGTTTTGTAATGCATTTATTTGATTACAGGAGCCTGGCTGACTAGGGATCCGGTCAGACCCTCCTAAGAGGATCTAGCAAGAATGATCCCAGTGCAGATTTTCTATCACCAGTTTTCTCAAAAGAGATGGCAATCTGTGAGATTCCATGTAGCAAGATATTTGCCTACAAGCTCTAAGACTGTGTAATAATCTACAAATAAAGGATAATTGGCTGTAAGATATGCTTTACATAACAAATCTGTAAGCTTCTGCTTTTTGTCTTAACATTTAATAATGCACTGGTCAGACCTATGGCATGTGATGTAACATTTACCAATTAACTAATTAGACATCTAGCATATACATGTCTCTTGATTTCATAACCAACACATGCCTGCTATATTGAGCATTTGCTTTCCCACAAGGCAACAATCAGTCATCTATTTATAAAACTAAAAATATGCACAAAACTACAGCTAGCAAAACACTATACAACTCCTCCTACAGAGGCTAAACAAGGATGCACATCTTCTACTCCTAGGTTTTGTCAGAGTGGTTCAGAAACACCAAACCCTTGCCTACTATGGTAATCTGTGAGATTTAATGTAACAACATTCCTGTATATGTGCTTTAGCACAGTGTAGTAACAATGCACCCTAAATGCATATACCCTTTAACATATCTGTTTCACAATAGGTAAATCAGGCCTGCTGCCTTTGGCATACATTTTCTCATTACACATATAAGACCTATCATTTTGGCCATCATTTTTACCAGTGAGACTGTGAGGTCTACAGCCGATATTATCGAACTGTTACATTGACCTATTCATGTCCACTGTTTACAGTGTAGGCGCCCCTATCAATTTTATAGTCTTAAAATCACAAATATATATAAAATTACAGTTGACGGAACAATACAAAACCCTCTTAAGAGGGCTTAACAAATATTCTCACAGTGCGATCGGACACCACACCTCTTGTCTATCACAGTAATCTAGGTAAATCCATAATAATGACTATAGATTTTAAAACTGTGTAATCCCAATACACCTTTAAAGAAACAGCATAATGGTTCTGAAACACTTTTTCCTTTTTAATTGACATATCCACAAAGCAACCATCATGCATGGAGTGACATAATTACAAATGTGTACAAAATTGCAGTGGGCAAAACAATGTAGTGCCCTCTTAACAAAGTCTAATAAGTGTGCACTGGGCAAACCTTGCATCTGTAAGGATTATCAGAGGGGGTAACCAACCTCAAAACCCTACCTTTAATCTGTGAGATTCCATGTAAAACAAATACCTGTCAACAGGCTTTAACATATAGCAGTAACAAATCACCTTTGAAAGCCTTTTGACTCTCACATAGGCGTTTTACAGGAAATAAATCTGAAGTAACCTTTCATAATAAACAATCCCAACCAGTTGCATCGGAGTGAACTTTGGACCAATTAGGCCTACAGACTTTTACTGTTAGCTTGCACCTTCCAGCTCAGATCTTCTATTTAAAGCATATGCTTTCTCACAAGGCTTTTATCAGGCATAGTCTCATAAAATGTCAAATATCTACAACATTACAGTTGGCAAAACAACACACAACCTCTCCTAATAAGACCTAACTAAAGCTACCACAGTCCAAATTGTCTACTTTTACAGGGGGTCAGTGGTGGTTTCCAACAACAAAACCCTTGACTACTAAAGTAACCTTTGAGAATGTATGCAACAAAATACATGCATATAGGCTTTAACGCAGTGAAATTCCAATGTGCTTTTAAAGACCCAATGACTGCAACATATGCTATTCACACTAATCAGGCCCACTGTTTTTGTTTTAACTTTTTTTTATAATAAATAGATCAGATCTGTAGCTTTGATCAGTGGCTTGTCACCCTAATCCACTCAGTCCAGTTGTATTGAGTATAAGCTTTCCACAAAGCAAAAAGTGCAATACAAGCACCCTTTCTGCTTAGTCAAATGCTGTACTCAAAGTAGTCAACGTGCAAATGGAGCCATTGCCCCTTTCTCATTAGTGCTTCTTAAAGTGAGTTTTCCAACCAGTCCTAAAACAATGGAACTGTTGCAGCAGCTTGCCAAACCCAGACTAATTGGCTTTACTTGTTTTTACTCTGTAGGCTGAGTAGTACTGGAAATGGATTAACTTTTCTCTGGCAACCCTCAAATAGAATATGTGTTTATGGGGGCGAGGGAGGAGCAAGAGGCGGAGTAGTGACAGTCAGCCTATTTATTTCCAGTACATAATATGCATTATTTTCACTAGTTCCCCGCTAAAGTAATTGACAAATAGGAGATATGTTAGTTTGTGCCGTATTTTGTTGGTCGCAAACAGATCACTCTACCAAGAATGGATTTTCCCTTAATTGGCCAATATGTGAAGATGTGATTCTAGCATTTCAGAGCTGAATTGCTGCCATAACCCAACGATGAAAGCACCCATAGCCCCATCTATTCTAGTCATGGCCTACTGCAGGATGGGGCTGATTGAACCATTTTTGCCAGGGATGATTTTGGTTTGTCAATTGCTACTATCAAGTGGATGATTACAATGACATTTCTTAACTTCATGGATCTGTGGATGTTGTGTGGGGTTCTCTTGAGATTAGAGCTGGTGATCTAGGAGTGCTTCTACAGTTGATGTTAGAAGTGTCAGTGTAGTTTGTGCCAATTGAAATTGTGGATGTCATTTGAAATTGTCTTTCCTGGTGATGATCAGCCACGTTGATTGCTTAAAAGGATTCAAACTTCATGTCTTGGGTTGCTAAATAATGTAATTCTGTATGAATCTCTATTACAATGATGACAAAGCAATGTGTAAAATTTCTATGCATCTTTTCTACCACACTTTTGCATACAGTACTTTGTTTTTTTTTACACATTTTATTAAAGATTTTACAGTATAATACAAGAAGAAGGATAACACAGTAATTCTAATGAACTCTGACAGTCTGGGTACTGAATTTGTTTATCCTCCCAAAACTGAAGGACCATCTCCAGAAATGAGGTGAAAACAACCTGAGCACATTACAGGTCAACTACCAGCAATCCCAATCTAAAAAGATTAACATGCACAAGAAAACCAGAACTGAAACCCCGGCTTGTCCTTGAAGATACCAAGACATACACATTCCACTACACCTAAATATTACATACAGTGAAATACCCTTTCCCCTGCATGACGATACAAATAACGACAGGAGAATGATCATACATGCAACACAAAACAATTTACCCAAACTATCCAATATATATTGTGGATGATAAATGGCACCTTCAAATTGTGCCCTCTGTTATCCATACAAATTTACACCATATATGGAGAATATCATAATAGTAACATACCCCTAATTTAAAAACCCTACTGCCTAACAAGCAAAGGGAGAAATATTAAGAACTACTAAACAAAATGAAAATTTAAACTAACAACTACTATCCTAAAAAAAAGTATACAGATTTTTAGGAGACAGTGAGACAAAAAGTTCTCAAAATCTACGCACACACAACCATACAAACCTGCTATTATCATTTTAATCAAAGTATTTGAGACACCTCCAAAATCTGCACTAAGTATAGAATATGTAACAATTAGCAAGTTTGCCTTTGAAATAAAACAATGATTAGCCCTAACCTACGTACCAGAAGTAGCTAACCATTATTACTTACTAATAGGATACCCATACTACCAAAGAATTGAACAAAAAACTAAGTGCCCTCATGGACTGCTTTGAAGCAACATGGGTTGGCAAACTGTACCTTTCTGGCCACAGACGCCAACCCAGGTTTCAAATACCATGGTGGAACTTGTATGACAGCGCCGTAGCTCAACAATCCAAAACAAACAACGCAGTGGAAGGCTTGCACAATGCCTTCCAAGCAAGATTAGGTCAAAGCCACTGTTACCAATACAAATACCCATAAATCTTGCAAAAAGAACAAAGCTACCAACAACACAAACTAAGAATATTCATTTAGCCAAGTCAAACCTCAAATATTTAAACAGACCAAATACATTTATAAAATGTTACAATTCAAAATACAACTCTACCTACCTTGAAAATAGAACTAAACCAATACTCTAACCATACTCTATATCTCAGTAACAATAGAAACTCAACACTAACCACCTACCAGAAAATACAATTGTTTTTTCATAAATGTTATAAATAATATCTTTCTTCAGTGGTGTATAGCAAAAATGTAAATACAATAATATAGAACAAGACTGATAAATAAAATACTGTAACATAAAAATGCTTTAAAAATATATATTAACACATATTATAACAACAACATATTCAACCACAATACATTGAAAACTCCAATTCAAATAAACAAGTATTGCAACAATAACATTACCCACCCCAAAAATATATATGGAAACATTACACTTACTGTTTTGTAACTAATGACCATGAACCACCAGGAGTCCACTAAAACTAATCCTTAACATTTAGCAGAAAAGGCATTTGAGACTAAAGTAGTCAAATTTATTCAACCAACTCCAAACTAAATTATCATCCTAAAGATGTTCTGCACTAAAGGAGTTTATATTTACTATTCCCACACCAAACTATTCTATGTTGGGTAAGTTGTAGCACACTAACGGGGTCAGATTTACTATTCCCATCCCAAACTAAAGCATCTTGTGGAAGGTGTTGTACAGTAAAGGGATCAAATTTACTATTTTCAATCCAAACTAAACCATTTTGGGGAAGGTGTTGGACACTAAGGGCCTGAATAGAAGTCTGGTGGTATGAGGACTGCCAGACTCGTGGTTGCACAGTGGTGGCTGTCCAGACACAGCTGCACTGGCGGTCTGACCGCCCAATTAAGAGTTGGGCCGTTGGACTGCTCTGGGACAGCCACAGTCACCAGGGAGCCGTTGTTCTCTAGAGGTGGCATGGCAGTCAGGAGGCACAATATGCTTGGCGTGACCAACGTGGTCCTGCAAGCATATTACAAGTTTCCTCTCCTCCATGGTTTACATGGAGGTTCCTATTCCATGTAAACCTTGGAGGAGAAGAAACAAACGGGGCCCTGGAGGGCATAACATATACGCCCCTGGGTGCATGCACAATAGTTCCTGCACGGCATGGACTTTCGAGTCCATGCTGTGCAGGAACCTTGGGAGGCATTCCCATTGCAGTGCATTTCTCATAGGCACCACAGCCTTGATATGAGGCACTAAAAAGTCGTAATCTGGCGGACGGGCGGCGTCAACCTTTGGCGTAGCGGTTGCGCAGCAGTTTGCACTGCTGCGCCACTGTTACGTCAAAAAGCTGTAAATATGCCCTAAAAGGGTCATATTCACTACTCCCACTCTAACTCAAACCATCTGGGGGAAATGTTTTGTACCCTAAAGGGCAATGGCACTTCCTCTGCTATGGCCGCACAAGCTAATCCTGGTGCTACTCTCATGCAGAGTTGCATCAGGAGTGGGCGTAGCGGAGTCTGGGAGCCTGTGTGAACCCAGAGAGGAGAAGAAGAGCGGCAATGCTATGGGTAGCAGGTGAGTTCTTTTTGTTTCTTTTTTAAATGTATTTTCGTAGTCATCATTGATTACCCCACCACCCAGATGTGACACCAACCGCTACTGCTAAAGGGGCCAGATTTACTATTCCCACTCCAAATTAAACCATCTAGGGAAAGGTATTGGTCACTAAAGGGGTTAGATTTACTATTCCCACTTCAAACAAAACTATCGGAAAGGTGTTTGCCAATCGAACTTAAACCATCTTGGGGAAAATGTTAGACACTGAATGGGAAAATGTACTGTTCCCACTCCAATTGAAACCATCTTGAAGAAGGTGTTGGGCACTAAAAGGTTTGGATGTACTATTCCTACTCCAACTTAAACCATCTTCGGGAATGTATCGGCACTCAAGGGGTCAGATTTACTATTCCCACTTCAAACTAAAGTATTTTAGGGAAGGTGTTACAACATAAAGGAGTGAATGTTACTATTCCCACTTCAAAATAAAGCATCTTAGGGAAGGCGTTGACAGTAAAGGGTCAAATGTATTATTCACACTCCAAACAAAACCATTTTGGGGAAGGTGTTGGACAAAAAGGAGTCAGATTTACCATTCCCACTCCATCGTGAACTATCCTGGGGAGGTGTTGGGCACTAAAAGCTTCCGAATTTCCATTCTCACTCTAAACAAAAACATTTTACACAAAACATACCACTACAAAATCATTACAATATATACTAAAATATGGAACCAACCCATAGAAAAGTAAAGGTACCACTTAATAATTAGCACCTACTTTCAGACCTTAGGCTCCCATTACGATGGTGGTCGGATCATTGCAGTATGGATACCACCCGGCATGTACGATTTGACCGTGAAGGTGGTCTGAAACATGCCTTTTCCAATTTGGGCTTGTGCTGCGGCCCGGTAAAGGGCCGCAGCACAAGCTGCAATTGGAAAAGCCATGTTTTTAAACATCCATGCACCATGTGCCAGGCACCATGTGATGCTTGGCACACTGTGCATGGATGTTTTGGGGCACCATATGTGCTCTCCTGCCCACATTCCAGTTGCCCACTGGGGCCCTGCTTAGGGCCCCCAAAGTCCCTTTTCGTCTGCCTGTCCATGGCCTTGGGATGTCCATGTAAAAGCTGAGGGAAAGGGACATCCTGATCCCTACGGTGGTGCCTCCGCAGGCACCGCACCCATTGTAGGGATTAGTCTCTGACCGCCGCCCGACAGGCTCATTGAGGGGGTCTTTCCTCCTTCCAAAGTCGCTCTGACTGCCAGAATTTTAATCCAGCGGTCAGACTGATATACTGGATGTCGGGCAGACCGCCACTGACAGCCTGTCGGTGGCGGTTCACCCGACACTTGAGCACCTCACTGCTGCACAATCTGTATCTAGAACATTTGTTCACTCCCTGTTACAAAGCCAACGTATCTAACTGTGGAGTACAACTCGCACTGGTTTAAACAGCAAATCACTCTCACTCTTATACAACCAGTATCTTTAACACCAAAGCGCTCTCATTTCACAAGTTAGTACATACACCAAAACACTCTCACTTTGACACGATAAGTATATCTAACCTTAGTGCATGCTCACAGCTACACCATCTGTATACCTAATACTGATGCAGCCTCCTGTTACATTGTTGGTATATCGAATACTATGGCTCTCTCACTGACACAAGTTATTGTATCTAAAACTGTTGTATCACTCATGTAAGCCAGTATATCGGACAATGGTGCACTGTCAGTATATCTAACATTGTGCAATATTTTTTCTAATGCAAATAAGTAGATTTAACACTGCAGTAAGCTTCTAGATATCTTACTATATTTAACACTAACGCACCTTCCGGTTACACAGTCAGTATATCTAGCTGTGGCTGTCTCACTGATACAAGTCAGTGTTCCTAACATTGAAGCGTGTCACTGATATGTCAGTATATCTGATAGTATTACACTCTCACCTTTACCTTGTCATTATATATCTACCACTGTAGCACTCGCACTCATTTAAGTCGGTATATTTAACAGCAAAGCACTGGCAGGTTTACACTATCAGTTTATCAGTTCATCTAACACTACAGTCCTGTCACTTTTACATCTAACACAGTGCTTATCTCACTGATACGTCATTATGTCTGAAACTGGAGCACTCTCACCTATACAAGTCAGTGCATCGAACTGTAAAGCTCTCTCACTGACAAAAGTCAATATAATATTATACTTCTCTCAATGACACATGTCAGTATATCAAGCAGTATAGTTTTAACACTGACACAAGTGAGTATGTCTAACACCAGTCAGTTTATCTAACACTATGGCTCTCTCACTAATGGAAGTCAATATGTTTAACACGAAGGGCCAGAGTCCGATCCTGTTAGGAAAGCCCTCCTAACAACTCGGTTCTAGGGAGCTTTCCAAGCAAAATGTGCTCCTGGGGTCCATGTGAGTGATTCAGATACATCCGTATAGTGATGGACTTGGTTCGCTTGGATTCCCATTGAACTCTACGGGAGCCTGTGTACCAAACGCGTACACTGGCTCCCTTTGCAAAAAGGTGTGGGTGGGGAAAAGCGTACACAGTGTGGAAGGCACCCCATATTTCCCGACACACTGTGCATTGTTGGGTAAAGGGGACCGATGGGTACCCTTATGGGCCCAATTCAGGGGCCACAGGTGAAGGGGGGCTAGCTACGGGCCCCCAAAGACCAATTCTGGAAGCCTTTTTGATCCAGGCAAACCGAATCAGAATGGCTGTCCGCATCATTCATCGTACTTGCTCGCATGGAGTACCTAATCCATAGAGCTGTTCGAATCGGCTCCGGAGGGCTCTATCTCTCGGAATGCCTTCAGGAACCGATTCAGTCAGCGCCAAGGCTTTCCAGGCCTCGTACTTGGTCATTCGGAACTGTGAATGATTCCGTTGGAAACAAGGGCTCCGGATCGGTTTAGGCAATTCCGAATCCGATTCTGAGCCCCTCGGACCGAGATCGAAATCGACCCCTAAGGCACTCTCATTGTTACAAGTATGTATGTCTAACACTATGGTACTCTCACTAATACAAGTCAGTATGTCTAACACTATGGCACTCTCACCTATATAAACCAATATGTTTAACCCTATAGCACACTAACTGATAAAGGTCAGTATGGTAACACTATGGCACTCTCACCGTTACAAGTCAGTATATCGAACTGTAAAGCTCTCTTACTGATAGATGTCGATAGAATTTTATACTTCTAGCACTGATACATATCAGTATATCTAATAGTATAGTTTTAAAACTAACACACATGAGTATGTCTATAACCAGTCAGTATATCTAACACCATGGCTCTCTAATGGAAGTCAGTATGTTTAACACAATAGTACTTTCACTAATACAATGAGATTTTGCCTAGCCTTAGTGCTGGTAAGTTCCAATTCTATTAAGGACTCGGAGGCGAGGATTATGCCATTCTTTCATTGCTTTATTCTCCACAGCAGCAAGAAAAAATATATAACACAAACTACTTTTCCCATGAACATTCGGGAAAACAAAGTCAAACATGAGTCCTATCACAGTGTCCATGCACCGGCAGCTCCCATCATGCTCCGCTGTCCTTGCCTCTTCCTCTTTCTTCGCGCGAAGCCTTTACAGCAGACCAATTATGCATCCTGTTTTGAATTCTCCGTCCCTGCAAGAGAGCATACCATCAAATCTATCCCGTTCCAAGAGAACGTCAGCAGTAAACAGGAAGAGCAGTACATAGCAGAGCAACAACTGTACATCCATTAGAGGAACAAAAACGCTTTACTTACAAGGCATACGGGGAGGGTCCACTTCAAGGAAGTCACTGGGGGGGATAATCTTCGCCTACGTGTCCTTAATAGAATTAGAACTTACCAGCACTAAGGCTAGGCAAATTCTCATTCTATGGCAGGACCGGAGGCTTCGGATTATGCCAGTTCAAAGCTTATCGACCACCAGCCGAGCCACTTCGATAACTGGCTTGAAATAGAACCTCTTGAACGTGGAGTCTGAGGACCAATCAGCCGCTCTCATCAAATCCTCCAGTCGAGCCCCAAGGGCAAAAGCTTTAGAGGCCATAGCTCCTCTCGCTGAGTGAGCCCCAAATTGCTTGGTATCAATCCCCGCCTCCTGCATCACCCAAAGCACCCAACGGGCGATCGTTGGCGAAGTAACTGCCTTGTACGGTTTTCGTAGGGCAATAAGTAGTTGCCGCTCACCCGGAGGGCGAGTATCTTCAGTCATATCTTCATAAGCACGGAGGCACTGCACCACACACAGTTTGGGGGAGTCCTGAAAGGCCGGGTAGGAGATAACCCCAGTAAGGGTCTTGGTCCGCCTGCTGACGGTAAAAGAAACTCCCTCCGGAGAAAAAACCCTGGCCGTGATATCCAGCGCTCGCACGTCCGAGACTCGCCTGCAAGACACCAGGCACAACAACATGGCCAACTTAGCCGTCAACTCTTTACGAGATAAGAACCTGTTCGGTTGCCAAGAAAGGAACAAATTCAACACCCTGTTCACGTCCCACAGGACGGAATACCGAGGCTCTGGCGGCAACGAAAGCCGTATACCTCTCAAAAGCCTGCAAACAAAAGGGTGCTCACCAACCGGGGAACCCTGCACCAGATCGTGTCCCGCTGAGATCGCAGACCTGAGAGTATTGATCGATCGATAAGCCAGTCCTTGCTGAGCCAGTTTGGCCAAAAAATTCAGGACATGGACTACAGCTGCCCCCACAGGATCAAAACCCTGTCGCACACACCAACGGCTCCACCTATGCCATGCTGATCTGTAGCGTTTGGTCGTGCTGTCAGCCCAGGCCTTGGAAAGCAAGTCCTCTGCTTTTCCCGAAAGGCCAGGGAGCGTCCAGCGACGCCTGAGAGCCTCCACGCCATCAGGCGCAGAGAACCCTCCTGGACTAACCTGTGGGGAGCTCCTTCTGGATTCAGCAGAATGTGAGGAGACTGGGGGAGTAGGATTGGAGAATCCCAGGAAAGTTCCAGTAGAACCGGAAACCAAACTTGTGACCTCCACCACGGAGTGATCATCACCACCTGCGCTAACTGACGGCGCAGCAGCGCCGACACGCGCGTTATCATCGAGAACAGTGGAAAAGCATACCCCTGCACACCCGACCAGTCCTGGAGGAACGCATTGGTCGCCTCTGCTAGAGGGTCGGGCGCCAGCTGAAATATCTCGGGAGCCGACGATCCAGGCGGGATGCAAAAAGGTCCACCGAAAACTGACCCCACCGGTCCGAGAGCCTGGAGAACAGAAGAGGATCCAGCTTCCAAACGCTGGCATCCATGATATTCCTCGAGTGCCAATCGGCCACCTCGTTCTGGCGTCCCGGCAAATATTCTGCCGTGACCGACACCTGATGGTCCAGGCAAAAGTGCCAAAAGTCCCTGGCGAGGTCTGCCAGCATTTTGGACCTGGTGCCGCCCAGATGGTTGATGTAACGGACCGCCGACACGTTGTCCATCCTGAGAAGGACGCAAGATTGCACTTTGTCCTTGGTCCAACATTGCACCGCGAAGGAGCCCGCTAGCAACTCCAAGCAGTTGATATGTAAGGATTGCTCGAAAGCGGACCAGGCGCCGCCCGTGGAGAAATCTCCGCACCTGGCACCCCAGCCTGAACGACTGGTGTCCAACTCTATTACAATGTCGGGAGCCGAGCCGAAAATCGCACGGACATTCCAGGCCTCCATGTGCATGAGCCACCACCTCATCTCGTCCCTCACATCATCCGATAAAGGAATCAATTGAGAGTATGTTAGCCCTCTCCGGAGATGGTATGCCTTCAAGCGTTGCATGGCGCGATAATGGAGGGGGCCTGGGAAGGAAGCCTGAATCGAAGACGACAACAGGCCCACTAACTGCGCCAGGTGACGCAAGGATATCAACAGTTTCGCCAGGGTTTGGCGCAATTCGTGTCTGATCCTCGACATCTTCCTGGCGGGCAGACTCAAGGTGGAAGATACCGAGTCTATGTTGAAGCCGAGAAAGGTCGCGCACTGCGCGGGAACCAGAAGAGACTTTTTCTCGTTGATCACGAACCCTAAGCCTTGCAGAAGGTTGACTGCTGACTGCAACTGAGACCGCAGCCGTCTGGGACATTGGTCCATGAGCAGCATGTCGTCCAGATATACCATCATTCTGACACCTTGGGCCCTCAAGGCCTCCACCGCGGGACGCAACACTTTTGTGACACACCATGGCGCCGAGGATAGCCCGAAAGGTAGAGTGGTGAACTCGTAGACCCGATCGTCCCACTTGAACTGGAGGAAACGCCGGTGTAGAGGGAAGATTGGGACTGCCAAGTAGGCGTCTTTTAAGTCGAGCCTGACCATCCAATTGGACGGACGTAAAACATCCCGCAAGAGATGAATCCCCTCCATTTTGAAATGGCGATAAACCAGCCATTCGTTGAACTCCTTTAAATTGATCACCGGGCGCCTGCCCCCGTCGACCTTGTCGACCAAGAAGAGATTGCTGATGAAACCTGAGAGGTGTTCGCAAGCGCAACAAATCGCCCCTTTTTGGAGGAGGGCCGCGACCTCTTCGCTCACCAAAGCCGCATCGCGCTGGGAAAAGGTAATGGGGCGAGGACGTTGAAGCTGACACGGACGGCCATTGAACTCCAATTGGAAGCCCTGCACCGTCTGCAGCACCCAGGCATCGCTGGTAAGGGAGGCCCACGCTGGAATGAACTGCGCCAGTCGCCCCCCCACTCGCAAGCTCGCGGAAGGTAGCACACTCACCTCGTCCACCGCCCTGATGTTGGCCTCTCTGACCACCACGTCCTCCAAACTTCTGCCCTCTGGTGGGGTAGAAATTGTTGAATCTGGCCTTGTCTTGAAACTGCCCGCGTCCTCTGTCCGAGCTGGTGCCCCGACCCAACGAGCGGCCACTGCCTCGTCCGGTCTTGTCAAAAACACGAGGGGCGAAAACCTTCTTGATGTTTGACTGAGCACGGTCTAGGGAAGTAAAGGTAGCTACGAACTTCCCGAGCTCCTTAATAAACGGGTCACCGAACAAGCCCCCTTGGGCCAAAGCACCCGCCTCCGACGAGGTGAGGTCACCAAGCTTGGGGTCCACCTTGATCATAAGAGAGCGCCTCCTCTCCGTAGAGAGGGCGCAGTTGGCATTGCCCAGAAAAATGATGGCCCTCTGGGCCCAGTTGGAGAGCACTTCTGGGGAGATCACGTCGCCCGACACCTTGGCCTCCTCCGTCATATCTAAAATTTTTGTCATGGGGCCAATGGCGTCCAAAAGCTTGTCCTGGCAGGTACGCCAGGACCTGTCGATCCCTTTCCAGGGATCCTTGACGAACTTCTGGAGGAAGGTCGCCATCTTTGGGTCGATATCAGAGGTCATGGCCACTTTACCTTCCAACAAGGGCCGAGGACACTCCGCTCGCAGGCGGCTCCGGGCATCTTTATCCACCGGCTTCCTCAGGCGATTCGCGACATACTGGGCAACCTTGTCGCATGGGACCCACTCGGAGGATCTGGGGTGGACGATGTCATCCGGGTCCAGCATGTCGGACGGACCCGCGGAGGAGGAGGGTTGTGACGGCAGCCACGACCGGGAAGAACACGCTTCCTCCTCCGAGTCCGGAGATTCGTCGTCCTGCTGTGGGTCTGGAGACATGGTACGGGGTGAAGGAGGAGGAACTTCCGAAGGAAAGGTCTGAGGAGGCTGCGAGTCCTCTAAGGCCTTGAAGGCGCTCTTCACCCGTGCGAAAGCTGCCGAGTCAACCCCCTCAGTGCAAGGCTTCTTCGGAGGAGGGGGGGGAGGGGTTGTGTCCGGGCTGGATGCCGGAGCAGGTGTAGGAATAAGGGCGGCGAGCTTAGCGTAAGCCTCATCCAGGCGCGCCGAGAGTCGCTGCTCGAGGGGGACCATAGCCTGGTCCACCGCACGGTATATCGAGTCGTCGACAGCCTGGTAAAAGTCATCGTCCAAAGGGACGTAATTCAGAGGGTCTTCCTCCGGATACTGGTCTGATTCCTTCTTCATGGCGAGGTCAATTAGGCTCTGAGCAGAGAGGACGTAAGGAACCAATTGACCCTCCACAGGGCACTCTATGGTCTGGGGAGGACCCAGCGATATGGGTGGCCAAAGGCACACAATTAACGGGCCTAGCCCTGGAAACGCTACAGCCCTCAGATTTCAGGGGCACCCCCCGGCAAAGCGTTCCCATGCCAAACCACGGCACAATTACGACCCCGAAGGGTGTTCAATGGTACAATACAACCCAGAGGGCGTCAAAGAACAAGGGGAAAACCTAATTGCGACCCCGAAGGGTGTCAGAGCCGGGAGGCTGGGCACGGGCTACCCGCTGGTGACAAAACCGTGCCAGAACACTCGAGAAAGTACCTGACAACGGTCCTTCAGCAGACGAGGCACCGGCCCCTAGCGGCGAAACAACCGCACCGCACACTACTGGGCACCAGAATCGCGTAAGGAGCGCACTAAGCGTCCCGTGATGGAAGAGGGGAATCTGTGAAGGAATAAAAGAACCAACGTCCGACCCAAGGCCGAAACGCACCACACAGAACCCAAAAAACCCAGGAGAGAAGGAAAAAAACAACTTAACTTGCTGCGAGCAGCGAAGAAAGAGGAGAAGGCAAGGACAGCGGAGCATGATGGGAGCTGCCGGTGCATGGACACTGTGATAGGACTCATGTTTGACTTTGTTTTCCAGAATGTTCATGGGAAAAGTAGTTTGTGTTATATATTTTTTCTTGCTGCTGTGGAGAATAAAGTGATGAAAGAATGGCATAATCCGAAGCCTCCGGTCCTGCCATAGAATTCAATATGTCCAACACTATGGCACTCTCACCGATACAAGTCAATATGTCCAACACTGTAGTTCTCTCAATGAAGAATGATACAAGTCAGGGTGTCAAACACTATGGTACTCTAACCGATACAAGTCAGTATGTCTAACATATAGCACGCTGTTGGGTTGGGAAGTCTTCTGCATGTCTCTGGAAAGAGTGCTTACCCTGCCTTATGCTGATCTCCAGGCAACTCTCGTAAAATCTACTGTATGGTTTTGAGATCCCTACCTCCGTGAGTATGACACTCAGGACGAAGAGGGCTCTTCTGTTGCTTTGGGTGGGGTTATAGGGCTGATCAAGAACCTTTGCCTTCACATCATATGCTGAAACTATATCCTTTCAATCCAATGATTAGTATCAAAGCTCTAACAAATTAGAGCAGACCTGTGCAACATGGTCTGTAATATGCAATGCTAATTGTGTGTTTTCATGCTAACTGTGTTTTTATAGTGTTTGGTGTCTAGACGTATAATACTGTTAGGGTCAGAACTCTGACCCACAGGGTCTAGAGACATCTAGTTTTTACTGTTTATCCTAGTTGTATGTGTAGTATAATTCTCTTGTGTGTATTAAAGTATTTTTCTTTTATAAAAAGTAAAGCACTGACTAGACATTGATTTTATCAGCTGGCAGTGCGTGTGCACTGTATTCTGAAGCTCTAACCCCCTTGAGTAGGACTTAGACTGCTCTGTCTCGCTACCCTGAGAGAGTCAAGTGCTGGAGAGGAGTACTTGGTTATCCAGTTTTGGGTCCACGAGTACTGAGGGCCCAGGACACCAGTGGGAAGACTCCAGTTGATGGATTGGAGATATTAACCCCTGAGTGCCCTCGTGCCCAGGAAGCCAAGTCAGTATGTCTAACAATGATCAATGATACCAGTGTGTGTAAGACAATGGCACTCTCACCGATACAAGTCTGTATGTCTAACACTGCAGCTCTCTCAATGACCAACGATCCAAGCCAGCATGTCTAACAGTATAGCACTGTCACTGGCACCAGTCAGTGTGTCTAACCCTAAGGCACTCTCATCGATATAGGCATGTCCGTCTAACACTGGAGCTCTCTCATTAATGAATGATACCGTTCAGACTGTCTAACACCGGAACATTCTCGCTGCCGCTCAGGATTGCTGGGAGTATTTATAACTGGTAAATGTATATTTCGGACGCCTGTGCAGGATGCAATCAGCAGGAAAGGGCTTCCTCAGCGGCCTGAGCACTCTCTACCTCTGGGCTTCCGAGGGCTGAGTCACAATCCGTGGGCACGCTGGGAAACACGCCTGCTCTGCTCGATCGCTTTTTATGATGGGTTTCATTCTGGCAATGAAAAGGAGGTTGAACTCGGCGAACCCTTTGTTTCCCGTGCAGTTTGTGATATGGAGTTCTCGCCCTCTTCCTTTACCACTGCGGCGGGTTAACCGCGTATACACAGCAGTGCAACCACACACATTGCATTGTAAGAACAACTGTGGTTGGGGAGGGATGGAGTTTGCTGACCGTTGTATTCATCGGCAGGGGAAGGGTTTCCAGGGCCCTTAAGCTGTAGGGACCTCCCAGCAGGGTGATAGATGAGGTTAGACGTATTCCATACTGCCCAGGACGCTGGCTTCCTGCTCTGAGATGGAAAGACGGGCCTCCAACCCCTCCTGATTTCTAATGGGTATCTGAGTTGGAAAGTTAAGGCTAAGAGGCCAAGAGATCGTACATATCGGGGAGAAGGCAGAGTCGGGTCAAGAATAGCACATCTGGTTATCTTACACACTCGGCCATGTTTGTGGGCGCGCGCACAAACGTGTACACTCGTGCACACGCACGCACTCACTCACTCTCGTTCTCTCTCATGGCCTCTTTTAGAGATTGGAGGGCCACTAGCAATAACACCAAAACTAAGGAAACTCGATATTACTATAAATGCATCTCTACATTTGGGAATAACATGCAGAAAAGATGTTTCCTCGTTTTATACTGCATTTAAAGGTTCAGTTATACCAGCGTTTGCGGGTTCCAAGAGGCGTGGAACGTCCATGTTAACCTATTTCCTGGTGCAGTCATGCCACTTTTCCCTAAATAGCAAAATGAAGGTAAATACACAGACATCGACATTCTGTGCATTTAATATGGTTTTCTTCACTTTTGACAATATCTAAACGAAAATCTAATTATGAAAGTCTAATCGGAGTTATTTAAAAATGAATAATATTTTAACAAACACTCCAATAGGAAAGCATAGTACAAATGAAGGAGACGATGGATAATGCAAAGTCTCTAGTCCCACCCCTTCAAGAGCTACTGAAGAAAATATTTTTAGGAATAGGGGGCCTCATATATGAAGGCCTTGCGCCACCGGTGCGTCACTTTTTCCCATTTTAAAAGTGACGCAAAAGTAGCGCAAGACCTTTATAAATAAGGCCCAGGGACTTTTTGTACGTCTATAGAGCGGCTCTGGTTTTTATAAACACGCATTGGCAATGCCAATAGGTATAGCTTTAAATGAATATTGTATGGTAATGCGAAGACTTACAAGAAAATTATTATGGAAATAGATATGTAATTGCGTTGAAGCAAAGAAATGTAGAATACTATTGGTGTAGTTTAAAAGGTCAAGTGATAGTTTCACTTTTAAGCCAGACCAAAAAATCCAAGTAGAGTAATGACTGCCCTCTCCCATCTGTGCTGCTGTGAGAGATAAACAACATAAATTATCTAGTTATCTAAGAAACTTTAATACCATTACAATGTCATGTGTGTGGTCTTGAAAGTTCAAAATTAGGTAGCTAAATAAACAAAATAATCACAGCGAGACAGAGGTCAAACACTTTTTTTGTGGAAGCACAGAAAATCGGCCCAAATCAAAAAGTGTACTCCTGGCTCCTAACACATGGGCAGAGCCAAATCCCTTCTCTAGTAAAGCTCACATAATTGTCTGGCAACAGCTGTGATGTCAAGCCAGACCATAACAAGCATTGGCAAAGCCAACAGGTCTCTCCTATGCAAGAGCTATTTGCTTTGCTGATGTGTTTAGCCATGTTGTTCACCAGCATAGCTGCTGTTTAGCATGGCTAAAAGTCAGTGGTATAGAGGAGAGTAGCAGTCCTCAAGTGTCGTGGAGTGGCATAGAGTGAGTGGCCTAGAGAGTAGTGGCATAAAGTGGAGTGGCATAGAGTGTTGTAGTGCCATAAACTGTAGTGGATTAGGGTGGAGTAAAGTGGAGTAAATTAGAGTATCATAGAGTGGAGGGGCATATTGTGTAGTGGCGTAGAGCAGAATGGTATAAGCTGGAGTAAAGTGTCATAGCGTGGAGTGGCCTAGACTGGAGGGGAGTAGAGTAGAGTGGGATAGCATAAAGTAAAGAGTCATAGAGTGGAGTACAGTGGCGTAGACTGGAGTAAAGGGGCATAGAGTGTCATAGAGTGGAGTATCATATGTTATGTTATGTTATAGGAGTTTATAATACGCACAGCTACTCAAAAGAGTGTCCCGTGAGAGCCCAAAAGAGGAAAAAAGCAGGGGAGAAGGACCCAACAAGAAAGGAGAGAAAGTTAATTGAAGAGAAACATTTTGAGTCTCTTTCTAAATTGTTTGGGATCCTGAGGGCTGCGTAAGTTCACAGGAAGTCTGTTCCAGGCCACCACCGCTGCATAGGCCAGAGAACTGCCACCTGTCCTTTTAAAGCAGAATCTGGCAGTGCACGCCCTAAGAGTATTCTAAGAACACAGTTGCCTGGTGGGGGAAAGCGCTTCTAAGGTACATTGGACAAAGCCCATAGAAAGCAGCATGTGCCATTACCAGAACTTTGAATATAACCCGTGCTTTCACAGGTAGCCAATGCAGGTTATGGAGGTGCTGCCTGATGCTGATCCTTTTTGGGAGGTTGAAGAGAATTCTAGCAGCGGCGTTTTGGACTACCTGCAATTTATCTAGTAGGTAGCCAGGCAAACTGGCGTACAGTGCATTGGCATAATCAATAAGAGATGTGATGAGCACTCTGGAAGGCCTGCCTTAAGTGGGTGTGCTATATGAACATTTCGACCAATATAACTTCAGAGTTGTGGCCAGTATCTTTGTGTGCTCATCCGTTGAGGGTCCCGGGGGAGACCGTCTTGCTTTTGGTAGTAGTTAGCAGCTTTAAACTGGCCTGCTGGTATCTCTGGCACTGCCAAATGGGCCGGGTTTAAAGGGAAAATGTATTGGTGTTGTTTTGGCCCGTGGGCCATGACTGGAGCACAAAAAAAAGAAACAGGAAAACTTGGTTGGAAATTAAACAGTGTCAGCTGTTCCATAGACTTGTGTTCCCAACAAAAGGCCCTCATTACGGTGTCGGGCAGATGCCGTTGCAGGATAGGAACCACCCTGACCATGGGTCGGCAGTTCTGCATTCCCAATTAGGATGCGACTGCTCAATAGGGCATATTTTCAATGATTTATCGCCGAGTTAACCGCACTTTATCGCAGGGAAAGTGGCGATAAAAATATCGCCCCATTCACAAGCTGGTACTGACTGCCCATATCACCAGTTTACCTGTGATAGCAGCCACAAAAAACATTGCCACAGATGACCCCAGCAATTATCGCTAATGAGATGCAGAGTAGGCGTTTCCTTGCAAAAAGCTGCGACAACACCACTCCGCAACATTCTCAACGACCAGCCAGATCGGCGATAAGAACCCTAAACAGGCGATACGGCACGTTAGCAAAACCAAAGGGGATGATGGACAGAGTGTTGAACATTGCAAGCACTCACCCCCAGTAAACTGATCTCGGTTAAATCCATCATCATTCTTTAGCTCACTCCGCCACCCCAGTTCAGACATGGCCATATGCAAATAAGTCTGTCCCTGTGCCTCATGGGAACAGTCCAGCCCGAACTGCCAAGCCATGTCTTCACTGGACTGGAAACAAGCATCCTGGGACCGGTTTCTGGCTAATCAGCCGTCATCAGCCAGGCTAGCTTGAATCCAGTGGCAAAGTGAGCAAGGAACCCACGTCTGGTCATACCCTGCCAACTTAGGGTGAACAAAGCAAAACCAAAGGGGATGATGGACGGAGTGTTGAACATTGCAAACACTCACCCCCAGTCAACTGATCTGGGTTTAATCCATCAACATTCTTTAGCTCACTCCGCCACCCCAGTTCAGACATGGCCATATGCAAATCAGTCTGACCCTGTGCCTCATGGGAACAGTCCAGCCCGAACTGCCAAGCCATGTCTTCACTGGACCGGAAACAAGCATCCTGGGACCGGTTTCTGGCTAATCAGCCGTCATCAGCCAGGCTAGCTTGAATCCAGTGGCAAAGTGAGCAAGGGACCCACGTCTGGGCATACCCTGCCAACTTAGGGTGAACAAAGCAAAACCAAAGTGGATGATGGACGGAGTGTTGAACCCTCCAAGCACTCACCCCCAGTCAACTGATCTGGGTTTAATCCATCATCATTCTTTAGCTCACTCCGCTACCCCAGTTCAGACATGGCCATATGCAAATCAGTCTGACCCTGTGCCTCATGGGAACAGTCCAGCCCGAACTGCCAAGCCATGTCTTCACTGGACCGGAAACAAGCCTCTTGGGACCGGTTTCTGGCTAATCAGCCGTCATCAGCCAGGCTAGCTTGAATCCAGTGGCAAAGTGAGCAAGGGACCCACGTCTGGGCATACCCTGCCAACTTAAGGTGAACAAAGCAAAACAAAACCAAAGCAGATGATGGACGGAGTGTTGAACATTGCAAGCACTCACCCCCAGTCAACTGATCTGGGTATAGTCCATCATCATTCGGCACGTAAGCAGCAGGAAATTAACACCTGCCCTGACCTGGTGTAAAGTTGAACAACAGCCTGCACCAGAAAAGGGAGCCCAACCCAGGACCACACCTGGAGCCATTGAGCTACTGATCATGCAGCTCAGAGCCCCAACAGGCTCACAACATCCACCGCCACCAACGGTGTTGTAGTCACATTTCAGGTGCCTGGACGTCACAGGTGGAAGGCTCCTGTACAGCCCAGACATTGTTTGCAAGATGATCGTTGCATTTTGTGTTTTGCACAATATATGTGTATGCAGAAAAGCCTCATGAATACGAGTGCCAGATGCACCGGACGATGATGATGAAGATGAGGCAGGTGGACCACACCCCACTGCTGCTGCTGCAAGAATAGCCTGTAGGAACAACATAATTGACAATTTCCTCTCAGGTTGACGTCACATTGTGACGGTCCTTAGAAACCATGCGACAGCACGATTGTTGACCACAGGCACACTATGTGCAAATAAAGGCATTCCAAAACACATTCCCTGCGTGCATGTCACTCATCTGTACAGGCACTTCACTCAGACAAGTATGGATGCGACATGTAGTGCTGATAATTTTGGAATTTGTTAATGGATGGTGGGGGTGTCACCTCTGTGCAGTGAGGCTGCTTAGGGTGTCACGTATTCGATCTGCCAGATCTGCCAGTTCTGTGTGTCACAGTTGGTACGGAATCCGACTCTTCGGCGTTTCACATGTGTTCAGATTCATTCCATTTTGGCTGTCATTTGTGGCCTACAAGGGACAACAGGGCTTCTTTTGGGCCCAGATATGTGCTGCCACGATGCAGGGATGCACCCTATGACTCAAATTCCACGACACAGGCAGCATATACGTAAGGGGGAGTCACTGTCCCTACATTAGTCCATGCTTTCATTATTGTTTGATCATGGACATGGCACGTCTGTGTGTAGGGGTGTTGATTGTCCCTCTGCAATGTGAAGAGGAGATGCGGTTTCACAGTGTGTTCCATGTATGTTTCTGCATTGGCGCAGCTTACATACTGAATGCATGTCAATGTACATTGTGGCTGTTTGTGAGGAGATGCCTATCTGATGCGGGACAATGGTCATTTGTTCTACGTCTCAGCTGTGGGGTTGTGCTCGTATGTTGTCATCTCACTGTTTTTTTACTCTGCTTTTATGGAGCATTTTCCCTCGTGACTCATGGGATTTGCAGGCCTGTTGCTGGTTTTCTCTGCTTTTTGTATCGCGATTAGCCTCATCACAACTTTTTTTGCGTTTGTATTTTGCATTTTTGCGGCATCGCATTGACTTCATAGTTGACATTTGACACGTTGTTGTGAGCCTACCGCATGGTACCTCCGTGTTGTGAATACTTAGTTAACACAGCATTATTTTCCCGCGATAGACTGCGATGTTGAAAGTTGCGTAAAACTAATTTCGCGATGTCTAGCATTCGTTCTTGAGAATATTCCCCATAGTACGGTAGGAAACTTCCATTTTTCAATGGGAGCTTGTTCGGCAGGCTGAAAATGCTCGCAGCACAAGCTCCCATTGAAAAATGGAAGTTTGTAAACATCCCTGCACCGTGTGGCTGGCACCTCACACAGCCTGCCACACAGTGCAGAGATGTAGAGGGTGGCACCAAAGGTGTGCCCCCTGCCCAAATACTGAGGGCCATTGGGAAGGGGGCTCCTGCTAGGGACCCCCAAAGTCAGTTCCTACAGCCAATTCATGATGGAAAGGTCCAACATCATAATCCTGACGGCCAAAATGCAGTCCTTAAGAGATTATGGTGCATTTACGACTGACCTAGTCGGATTTCCCTGTCGATTTAAACTCCGACCCCATCATCCTAATGCAGCGGTCGGACTTTAGACCTACCATGTTGGGCGGAAAGCCACTGACCAGCGGTTGGAGGCTTTCTTCCCAACATTGTAATTGAGGGCCAAAGTGTAGTATGTAGGACAGTAGAAATATGTATAGGACTCATAGCCATGATGGGACCCCTCCAGGCCCAGTCTAAAGCATTGCTACCTACTGAGAAGGCCTCTGCTTGAGATAGTAATGGACAAGAGCTTAAATGAATGGGAATAAGGAAACTATGCTGAAACAATGTCTTGCCATGTTGGTTGTTTATATAGCTCTTCTTTCATGCTAACAATACTTCTAAGCACAATGGGCATGCGTAGAATAAAACAAAAAGACTTGAACGTCAGCAGGAAGGAGGGGACAAGAATTAAGATACAGAAGGATAGTGGCGAGGTATGAAAGTAATGAGTTTATGTTCATGGGTGTTGTTTGTATAGTGCATATGCACAATTACCGCTCGTTCATAGTGCTGTGAGGGAACTGAAGATGGACAGACGGAACATGAGAGAGAAGGGAATAGGGGAACGAATAAAGGGGGATACAGGGTATTTTATTCCTAAAGGTATTTTTTTTCTATTTACAAACTACCAGTGTAGTTTTTCATGTAGTATTTTTACATCTGCAGAAACTGTCTGAAAAGGAGATAGACTCGGTTGTTGGCGGTAAGATGTATACAGCACCAAAGCACCGAGCATCCGGCAGCACCTGCTAAACCGAATGCCCTTCAATAAAACTGTACCTTCCAACCTGCATTCCAATGTCCTCGAGACATGAGTTTAGAATGTGGATCAGACCCCAACAAAACTCCCTCTCTTTCAAAATACCCCAACATAGGGGCAGCATGAAACTAAACAACTATACTTCGAAAGAATAACATTGATAACGGTCAACACTATATCTTTGAAATTCAGAGAAAAGAATGCACATTGCACTACAAAATCATTGAATTTCTGAGAGAAGAATCCTCTTCACATTGAGCCAGGACGCAGTCCACGATCACTAGTGATAGTAACAGTCTCCATCTTTTCCAGTACCTACCCGTATCTACCATCAAAGTTTCCAAGCGGAGCCTTTTCAAGACGCTTCTTCTGCCCTCGGAGCCCAAGTTGTTTATTAGTAAGGCTTTCATTTTTTTTTGACGAAAAGGTATCGCCATCAATGGGCTCTAAGTAGGCTTTGAACGCATTATGCCATTGTTCCCACTTACTGGAGGTGTGCCCGGGACTGCCAAGAATGGAGGTGGTGATAACATTCTTTCCATAATGCAGAGAGATTAATATCTCGGAATTGCGGCCAGAAATATGTACACCTAAAATGTTACAAACCCCAATGGTGTGCCTGTCACCTTTGCATACAGGCCAGAAACTCTCACTTTCACCACTGATACAATCAGTGCGTCACTTGCAAAAGTTATATTTAGCACAGAGGTGCGCTAACCACAGTTGCTGTTTCCAACTCTCGCCACTGATTCAACCAGTCACTTGCAGAAGCTACAATTGGCACAGAAAAGTTGTGTTGATCATTGTTGCCATTTCCAAAGGTGTGGTGGTGCAGCAAAGTGCTTTAAAACTGAAAATGTGTTCACAGTCAAGATAGTGCTGAAAAATTGTGCACCACAATGTTTGGAGCGGCCAATACTCAAGATGGAGAAGAAAATATGCCTTTGTTGGCGTGAATAGCACACAATAATGGCAGCCGGGGAAAACGTGTGCATCTGATAGAGACTTCCAGCTGCAGATTCCTTACCTTTGAATTTCCCAGGCGGCAGTCTGGATCCGGAAATCCATGCCTTCAGTGGCTCCAATGGCCTCCACATGACGTTGTCTGCATCAGTAGCATCGGTTAAAACATTGCGGACATCTATGTAGGACACACCCAGACACGAGGATGCCTGTTCTTTTCTTTCTGTGCCAGTCAAGAGCCGATCAAGGAAGAGTTACCTCTCTGTCTCTTTTCAACAGGCCTTTTTTTTACTTTTGTGGACTTCGGAAAAAAAATCCAATTTGTGTGCGAGGATGTCTTCGAGGAAGAAAAGGTTTAAGCCGTACAGTGCTTGTCACCACATGATTTTGGTTACCGACCCCCACCTCGAAGAAGAGGTCGCAGGTGCGTTCCCGGAGCCCCAAGTCCTCTTCATCCCACTCGAGGTCTTTGGGACACTTGGAAAGAGGCACAAGAAGAAAGAGAAGTCCAAGCAGACTTCATCTTTGCCTCAACTGTCATACGTCGACGAACGAGGGAAGGAGCACAGATGCTCTTGGCACTGTTCTACGGAGCCAGTACCTGGGCCGACTTTGCGCCTTCCTCCCTTTTCGGAAGCCAGAGAGACCCCCGCTCAAATTTAAGAATTTTACAACACCAGACCCATGTCTTTGAGCGGGCCGACCCCTCCGGTGAGCCCTTGGGCCCTGTGGAGTCGAAAGGTGCCCTATCGTGTTTGATTCCATCGATCCCAGATTCGGGTCGTGCTTCAGGACCTCCTCTGGTATTGCCCCCGAAGTCGGTGATGCCAGTGCCCATCAGCGGTGCCAGCCCCATCCGTATCTCCAACGACACAGAGTCAGAACGGCGTAGCACGATGCTGATTCCGGGTCCGATTGAACCCAGGGGTTCTAAGTTGCCAATTAAACACTTTGAGGATGTGTTATGCTCGGACAAGGAATGGGACGGGTCTATCGACCGTTTGGAACACCAGGATGACTCTGCAGAGCAGTTGGACTGGTATGGGGAACTTAGGGAAGCCAGTGGATTGACACTTCTCTAGATACTGGTATGCTCTCTCCACCAACTGTGGCTACAGAGAAGGGGGCATCTTACATCTTACTAAAAGGGAGGGCAAGGTTTTCGGGCTAGAGCTGCCTTCTGTGCAGGTCAGGACTACTCTCCTGACCGAAATGCTTCAGCCTGGGGCTTCCACCTCCGAACCACTTTTGCCCTTTAATGAAGCACTAACTGATGTCCTTCTAGGCACGTGGTCCACGCCTGGCACATAGGCTTCTCTGAGTAGGATAATTGCATGCCACCATCGCCCAGAACCGAGTTAGTCACAGTTCCTCAGCCAACACCCCACCCCTGAAAGCTTGGTGGTGCGGCTTCTACATCCCAGGGTGCGTTCCCTTCCACCCCTCCTGATAGTTAATCCAAGAGGCTGGATTTACGTGGTGAGATTATGTTTTCTTCCTCCAGCCTGGCATTGTGGTTGGAGAATACTGCATTCTTAGTGGGCCGTTTCACTCACTCCCTTTGGGAGATGGTTGCGCAAGTTTTGCCAAAAGTCCAGGATGAGGCCCGGGCTGTGCTCTCTCAGGCAGTTAAGGATGGGAGAGATGCAGCAAAATTCGCCATAAGGTGTGGTCTTGATATAACTGATTCGCTGGGCAGATAGATTTTCATGACAGAGGGCATGAGGTGCCACGCCTGACTTAGGACAACTGGCTTCTCGGGCGATGTCCAGACAAATTTGATGGACATACCATTTGATGGAACCCGTCTTCTGGGGAGAAGGCATATTTGGCTCTAGTGAGGTTCAAGGACGCTCAAGCTTGGGCCAGATCCTTGGACCTCTCTTCTACACCTCGTGCCAGTCTAGCTTTCGCCCCTTTCGTGACAATGGAAGGTGTTTCCAGCCACATCAGCCCTATCCCAGCCACCGTCCTGCACAGACTTCCCAAATCATGCATGGACAGCAGACATGGTTCATTCCTACCTAGGAATAGAAGTCATTGGCTACACTGCCCTCGGCAGCTGCAGCCTCCAAACACTCTTAGTCTGACTCTGCAAGACCACACCCTTCCAGTTGCCGGGAGAATCCATCATCATCTCCCCCGCCGGAGGTCCATAACATCGGGCACATGGGTCTTGCAGATCATTCAGAAGCGTTATTCTCTGCCTTTCTTTGCTTTTCCTCCTCCCATTCTGCCAAATCAAGAAAGGCTGACAAAGGGTCATTTGAAATTGCTCCAGGAGGAAGTTACAGCTCTCTTGGCCAAGGGAGCTAAAGAGAGGGTCCCGGATTCAGATGTAGGCAGTGGCTGTTATTCCAGCTACTTTCTGATTCCAAAGAAGAACAAAGGGTTGCGGCATATTTTAGATCTTCGGACCATCAATCTCTTCCCCAAGAAGGAGAAGTTCAAGGTGCTCACTCTAGCTCAGGTCTGGTCTGCCCTAGACCAAAAAGACTGGATCGTAGTGTTGGACATGCAGGATGCGTATTTTCACATTCCCATTCTGCCGCGCCACAGGTGTTACCAGCAGTTCAAGGTAGGCCATGAGCACTTTCAGTCACACCTGCCTGACTCTTTCCTAGATGCTTCCTTTCATCCGGGCTGTTGTGGACTCAGTGCAGTTTTGGGCCTATCTTCCCGAGCAGAGAGTCCTGGATTTTCAGGTTATGATTCCGATGTTTTAACCTCTATCCCGGATTTCCGTGAGACTGACTCTGAGGCTGTTGGGCCTCATGGCCTTCTGCATCCTGTTGGTAAGGCATGCCAGGTGCCATATACAGGCTCCGCAGTGGGATCTGAAGTTCCAGTGGACACAGCATGAAGGAAATCTTTATCGATGTGGTCCAGATCTCGGAAGGAATTTCAAGACATCTGAAGTGGTGGTTGACAAACTGCGATTGGGTCAATGGCAGACCCCTCTCCCTTCCCTAACCAGAGATCACAGTCGTGACAGATGCATCACTTCTGGGATGCGGCGGCCATCTGGGAGAGGTGGAAATTAGAGGAAACTGGTCTCCGGCGGAGTCAGGGCTCCACATCAATTTGTGGGAGCTTCGAGCGATTCGGTTGGCATTGAAGGCATTTCTTCCCTCTATCAAGGGAAAGTTAGTTCAGGTGTTCTCATAAAACACTACCGCCATGTGGTACTGCAACAAGCAGGGCAGGATGGGGTCATGGACCCTTTGTCGAGATGCCTTATGCCTCTGAACATGGCTGGAACAGAGGTTCAACACCTGGGAGGTTCTCTGAATGCCAGGGTGGACGAACTCAGCCAACGATGCCTAGCAGATCACTAATTGCGTCTCCAGTTGGAGGTGGCGAACGTCTCTTTCAGCAGTGGGGAGAGCCTTGGTTAGATCTGTTTGCCTCCGGAGAGAATGTGCAGTGTCAGCAAAATTGCGCGCTAGAGTTTCCAAGGCGACTATTGCTTGGCAATGCCTTTTGTCGCGGGTGGAGCTCAGGTCTGCTGTTCGCCTTTCCGCCCATACCACTTCTGCCTAGGGTTCTAAAGAAGATCAGGAATAACCAGGCCCAACTCATTCTTGTGACTCTGGACTGGGCGAGGAGTGGACATCCAGAGTGTTTGAAAATGGGTATCGACCCTCCGACCAGGCTGCACCTTCAGGAGGATCTTCTGTTGCAGCAGCAGGGGAGGGTCCCCACCCAAACCTGTCAACTCTGCGCTTCCATGCGTGGCGATTGAGCTGTGGCAGTTGATGGCTTTTGACCTTCCTTCCGAGGTATGCAAAGTTATCTTAGCGGCCAGGTGTCCCACCACTAAGAAGGTATATGCCAGCTGGTGAAATAAATTTGTATTATATTGAACATAAAAGTCTATTGACTCTCTTTCTGCTTCTCTTTCCACCGGTCATCTATTCATTCTAACCCTTGCCCAGCAGGGCTCTGCTTTGGGAATTCTCAAGGGTTATCCTACTGCTCTATCTGCTTTTTTGCAGCTGCTCTCTTTAGGTCTCTGATTTTAAATAGGTTTCTGAAAGGGCTGGCTCCCTTGTTTCCACCCACGCCCTTTGTAATGCCGCAGTGGGACCTTAATTTGTTTCTCACTTATGTGTGCTCCCTTAGAGCCTTTACACAACTGTACCCTCCGGTTGCTTACCATCAAGATAGCCTTTCTAGTGGAAATAACATCTGCCTGGAGAGTGAATGAGTTGCAAGCGCTAGCTTCTACGCCTCCCTACATGATATCTTTTACAGACAAAGTGGTGCTTTGCAATCGTGTTTTATTTTAGCCAAAGGTTGTGACCCAATTCCATCTGAGTCAGTTCATCACACTGCCCACCTTCTTTGCTCCCCCGCATTCCTCTAAGTCAGTGACCTTACTAAAGAGTTCGGATGGATGGCCAACTCTTTGTGGGGTACGTGGGAGCTAAGAAGGGGCAGGCAGTGCAGAAAAGGACCATCGCTTGTTAGGCATTAAGATCTGCTATGCCCTGGCCAAGAAGCAGGCCCCTGAGGCCTTAAGGGCCCATTCCACCATTGGAAAGGTTGCATCTACGGCCATGGCTCGGGGTGTCCCAGACCTGGACATCTGTCAGGCAGCAACGTAGGCATTTTTTTTTTTTAATATTTTTTATTGCAGATACATACAATGCATAGTCATTCTTATCCACATTCCTGCTTTGATATTGACAAGGAATAAGTCATTAAATAAAACATTACACAGCCAGCAGACCCACATCCCGGAGGATGGGTGGCGTTATTCATAAAGGCAATATATGCATATTAAGAAAGAACAAGTGTAACTTTTCAGCAGGAAGTCCTTGCATTGGCTTTTCTATTATCACCCCCCCCACTCCCTCCACCCAATCCCCAACATATAAACTTGTTATAACTCTAGGAGGCAACAGCACAATATCAATACAGTTGTTCTAGAATGGTGGTATCCCATTTCCCACAGGGCAGTATCCTAGCCATGCTTGCACTCATCCGGTAGTGGCCCTACGTTGCAGATCCCCTATCCCGCCCTCTTCCATCTAAGTATACAATATCATATTTTTCAGTCTAGGTGTTCCTCTATTACAGGTCATTATGTGCTTCTCATCTACCATTCCATGGCTCCCCACTTCCCTCACGCCCACTGGCCCGCTCCTATGTGTTTTGATCCCTTCAGAGACCCCCGTCCAGGCCATGATAGCGTCTCTATTTACCCCATACTTTGCGGAATTTCCTCGGACAGCCTCTTGCTTTATATGTAACTCTTTCTGCTGCCATGTAGATATCTAATCCCTTCCTCCATTCCCCCATCTGAGGCGTATCAGCCGCTCCCCATTTCTTAGCGACATCTCTTTTGGCCACCACCAGCGCCAGTACCAGAAATATTAGCTGTGGGCGGGGCAGGTCTATGTCATTGGTCATTCCCAGTAAGACCAACTTCGGTTCCAGTGGAATGTCTATCTCTAGTATTTTACTTAACTCAGTGGTAATCTCGCTCCAGTAGTCCTGTATATGCGGGCATGACCATAGTATGTGCAGGAAAGTCCCGCTCTCATGTCTGCATCGTACGCAGCTGGGATCTGACACCTCCCCATTCTACATAGTCTTATCCTATCGTAATATACCCTGTGTTAGATCTTAAATTGGATTAGGCGTAGGCGCGATTTGATTGCTACTTCTCTAGGGTGCATTAGTACTCCCCCCCAGTCTACCTCATCCATTTCCCCCACTTCCTGTTCCCACGTGGCTCTGAGGCTTACCAGCGTGTTCAGTCTATTATTCATGATTGTTTTGTATGTTAAGGAAACCGCCCTCTCTGGGATCTTCTCTTGCAGTAAACGGCCCTCTAGTGGTGCGTATTCGGGGAGTGGCTCTTGCAGTGTCTCTTCCGCCATGTATGCGTGTCTGAGTTGTAGGTATTTAAAAAGTTGAGAGTGTTGTAGCCCAAATTCAACCTGTAGGGAGGCAAAGGGTTTCAATGTGCCGTTTTTAATGACGTCCCCTAGTGTGGAGATGCCGATATCATCCCACCCCCGGAACCCCTTCAGTTTGTGTAATTCTTTGAGCCAGGCGCATTCCCACACTGGCGTCTGCTTCGTAGCCCTGTGCGTCCACCCAATGGCCTTTGTGGCTTTATTCCACGCCTCTAGTGTAATCCTTGTGGTCATCAACAGTCTGGCCTGTCTCGTTCCCTCATATATGTAGTGTAGACTTGAGTGTGTGCCCATTTGGTACCGTTCTAAAGCATATGTGGGGTGAGTGGCAGGTGCGTGGATCCAGTCATTAATGGGAGCTAGGTGTTCTGCCCAATAATAGGTCTCTAGGTCAGGAAGAGAAATCCCCCCCTCATATTGGTTTCTCTGCAGCATTTTCAGTGCGACTCTAGGGTGTTTCCCCAGCCGTAGAAATGACCGGAGGTCCGCATGTATGTTTCGGAACGTTTTAGACGATATCTGGCAATATTCATTTTGGAAGGCGTAGAGGAACTTTGGGAGCGATATCATTTTGAACATCGCTGCCCTACCAAGCAGTGTCAGGGGAAGAGATTGCCACCTATCTGCATCAGCTTTGGCATCGCGCACGATCCGTGCAATATTACGATCATAGGAGGCTTGTCTGTCAGCAGTGATGAATATTCCTAGGTACTGGAAGCCTATTTCGGTCCTCTGCAGGTTCTGCGGCAGCTGGGGCCATTCCTCTCGTCCTCGGGGATCATATAGTACCGATTTGTGCCAATTAATCTGATAACCTGATCTCGCGCCATATTTTGCCAGCTCCTCGAACAGTGCCGGTATCAAGCTCTCAGGACGTGTGACATAGAGGACAACGTCATCGGCGTAGAGGGACAGTTTTTCATCCCTTGTGTCTGTTTGGTTGATATAGAACCCCGTGATCCTCTCGTTTTGCCTGACCGCGGAGGCCATCACTTCGATTGTTAGGGCGAACAGCAGGGGTGACAGGGGGCAACCCTGTCGGGTGCCCCATTGTATGGAAAAAGTCCTCAACAGCACCCCATTTACCCTTACTCGGGCCCCAGGACCTGCATATAGCAGGCCGATTTTCTTCCTGTACTTGGGTCCAAACCCCATCCGTTCTAATACCGCCTCAAGGAAGGGCCAGTGGACAGCATCAAATGCCTTTTCAGCGTCGAGGGATAAGAACCAATGTGGATCGGCTCTGTCTTTTACCATGTGTAACCAGTTATGTGTCCTCCTCAGATTATACCTGGTGGCCCTTTCCGGGATAAACCCTGTTTGGTCCAAGTGTATCAAGTCTGGGATGACCCTTCTCATAAGTGACGCCAGTATGGTTGCATATATTTTGGCCTCCACGTTTAGCAGCGAAATGGGGCGATAGGAGGTGCAGTCCTCCTGGGGCTTCCCTGGTTTATGGATCGGGACAATCGTAGCCTGCCTCAGGTCTAGTGGGAATTGCCCCTCGTCCTCTGCATCCTGGAACATGCCCAGTAAATGGCGCGGTAAGAGGTCAGCCATGCTTTTAAAGAGTTCCGCAGGAAAGCCATTTGGGCCCGCCGCCTTCCCTGTACGGAGTTTGGCCAGTGCCTCTCGAACCTCGTCTTCCGTAATGTCGCCCTTTAAGTCCTCACAGTCAGTGTCCTCAAGAGCTGGGAGGGTAATGGGCGCCATGTACTGCAGTGCCTCTGTTTTGGAGCCCAGATCTCGGGCCGTGTACAAAGCTTCATAGCATTCCGCGAACGCTTCCGATATCTTATCATCTGTGCATGCCCATGAGTCCGGGGCGACCCTTATTTTCTCCACCCAGCGTTCATCTTGCTCCTTCCTACTGAGCCAGGCCAGTAGTCTCCCAGATTTATCCCCTACATCATAGATGCGATGTAGGGTCGCCAGTGCTTGCGTCCTGGCCTCTCCCGACACTAGCTGCCTATACTGTGCCTGTGTATCTACAAGACGTCTTTGTGCCCTTATATCTTTCGTGAGTAGGTGTTCCTGTTCTAGCTGTAGTATTTGTGCTTCCAGGGTCTGTATTTCAGCCTGGTTCTTTCTCCTAGCCTCCGACAGTCTACCGTGGGCCCTATCACGCGGTACTACCTTGAGCGTCTCCCATAGGACTACTCGGGAATCCACAGATCCCTCGTTTTCCCGCAGAAACACCTTCCTGTCAGCTCTGAGCCCCTTCCTAATGTCCGGGTTTTGTAGATCCCATGCCGAGAGTCGGAGGGTCCCGGGACCTCTCCTCTGCCGTCTACCTGTTTGAATCACCAAGGGGGAGTGGTCAGATACCCCTCGAGCGTAATAGTCCGCGAAGTCCGTAGCCTGCAGCGCCTGCCGTGCCATGAAGATGTAGTCGAGGCGAGAGTAGACTTTGTGTGCCCCCGAGAAGAAAGAGTATGCCCTAGCATCCGGGTGTAGCCAGCGCCATACATCCAGGAGGCCCAGTATCTCCATAGATTTAGCTAAAGGAGTCTTGTTTTGAGGCCTATCTCGTTCACATGTCCGGTCTGCAGAGGAGTTCATCACATCATTAAAGTCCCCCCTAGAATTTGGATCGTGTCCGACGTGATGAGAATTATGTCCGATATGCCCTTCATAGTGTCTGCCTGCAGTTTGGGCGGGGCGTGGGCTGATATGAGTGTGTATTCCCGCCTTCTCCATGACCCTGAACCCCTACATATGTGCCCTGCCTATCAGTCCAGACTTGCGTTACTCTTATTGGCGTTTTATTTTAATGAGTATAGCAGTCCCTCTAGACCCCGAGGAGAACCCTGAGTGTGCCAAAACTTTGTATTGTCCCCTTGCCAAGAAGGCGCATCTATTACCCAGTAGGCGTGTTTCCTGAAGGAGTACAATATCGGCCCCAGATCTCTTAATGTGATTGTTCACCAAGCCTCGTTTAATCTTGCAGCCTAGGCCGTTGACATTCCAGGTCATCACCTTAATGCCCTCTTCGTGGGCAACCCCCCTCTCAGAATCTCCCATAGTCATGCTGATGGGGAATGAACGGCTGGCCTTGAAGCATCTGGGACAGTGCCTGTTGCGGAGCATAGGCCGCTAATTTGCATAATGTGTCTGGTAGCGGTGGATAGTCTCTGACTATGTGTGGTTGGATGTGTTGCCTTTTGTGCGTGTCCATTCGGGATATATTTGCGGTACTCAGATGATGTGCTTCTTCCCCCCTTCCCCTCCAACTCCTCCCAACTCCCTCATCCTCCCCCCTTGCGCTAACCCCAACATTCTGTTTCAACACAACAAATCCCCCCCTTCCTCCCCCCACCCCACCTCCCTCCCCTTTCAGTCCCATCCCAATGCAAGGTAGAACTGTCAGTGGAAGAAGGTCTATCGCCCTCCCAAAGATCCCCCTCCCTTTTAACCTACTCTGATGGACTCAGTGCAAAAAGTATATACTGCCTTTCCCATGGAATAGCCTGAAGAGTCAAATTCAAGAAATGCGCACTAAAGAGTCTGCGCCCAACAGAGCCGATAGGTAAAAGAAGGTTAACAACTTGCATGTCTTCTTAGCGGCGAGCTGCAATCTCGGCTGCCCAATCTGCCCTTGGTCAAGAGTGTGAGTCCTGCGTATCCGGACGGGGATCCGCCGGCTGCCCAGAAGCATCCTGTTCCAGGTCATGGATCGCCATTTCCAGCGGATGGATGGAGTGTGCCTCTCCCTCATCCTCCCCCGATGACTGAGCCTCCGAGTCTTCTCTCTCTTCGCCTTCTGAGCGAGAGGTCCTGTTTAGACGATTGGATCCAGGCCCTGTTGTGTCTCTCCATCCGGGTGATGGCGACTGTCCTTTTCGCCTGTTCATCTGAGTACGTCCCGGATAAGGCGTAGTTTGCGTCCGTCTCCTATTCCTCTGCGCCTGCGGCCGTCGGGTCTTCGGGCGTTCCCATTGTGGCCGTCGTGGAGTCGGTCCATTTGGTCCGCCCCTCGCATTATTTTCTTGTCTGTGGAATATGGAACGTTCCTCCAGCCACTGCCAGGCATCCTCAGGATGGTTAAAAAAGTGGGCTTTGTCTTTGTAGATCACCTTCAATTTCGCCGGGAATAGCAGCATATAGGTGAGGTTCATGTCTCTTCGTTTCGCTTTGACTGCATCGAAGGATCTGCGTTGCTTTTGCACTTCCTGGCTATAGTCGGGGAATATCATAATAGTTGCGTTCTCCATGCGTATTTCCCCAAGCTTTCTGGATTCTCGCAGTATCAGGTCCCGGTCCGCAAAGTTGAGGAAGCGCGCAATGACGGGCCTGGGTCTTGCTCCCTCTGGTGGTCATGCCAGTAGGGCCCTATGTGCCCTTTCGATGATGAAACAGTTCGAGAACTGCACCCCCTGGAAGGTTTTTGTTAGCCAGTTGTGGAGAAAGGCCACCATGTCCGTCTCCTCAAATCCTTCCCTAAATCCAACAAAGTGCAGGTTGTTGCGTCTCGCCCTATTTTCTGCATCGTCGACCTTCCCCAGCAGCTGACGATGCAAGGCCTGGAGCTCCGCCATATCCTTCCTCAACGTGGAGATCGAGTCTTCCGCCTCCCCTATTCGTGTCTCCGCCGAGGTCACCCGGTCTGACAGTTTCCGAAAGTCTTGCCGCAGCAGCGTCACCTCCGATCCCACTTCGCCGATTTTCACCTCCAGCGCCGCCCTGGATTCTTGGATGTCGGCCCTGGACGCTGGGATAGCCGCCATCAAAAGGTCTGTGTCTGTTTGTGCGCCATTAGCTGGAGGCGCGGCCTCTGTGTTTGACCCTGGCGCGGCAAAATTGTCCATGCGGCCCTGTTTGGCAGTCCTGGGTGGCACATCTTTCTTTCCCATGCTTAATGGCGCCACGCAGCGCCCTCCACGCGGGGCCCGAGACCTCCCCCTCTCGTGTTATGGGTCTGCGGATTTGCAGCTCGTGGCCCTTAGGACATGTCCGTAGTCCCGATTCAGGCCCCGGGTTCTTGGTGCAGCCCACGTTCTTCCCAGCATCCTCCGTAGAGATCGGGGTACAAGGCACACGCTCCCCCAGGTGCATGTGTTCAGAGTTCTGTGGTATCCCGCCTCTCTCCCGCCTTATCCCGGCCCTCCTCGCCGGCTTCGAAGTGATATGCAGGCAAGGCAGTCAGTTGGGGAAATGCCACGCAATTGCCCCCGGGGACCCACAGACCCAATCTCCTCCTCTGCCTCAGGGGGTTCGTCTCGTCTCCAAAAATGTGGTCGCGTTGGGGCCCAGGTCGCGCATCTCACATCGGGCCGCCACCAGGTCCCAGCCCCAGCTGCCAAAGGGGCAGGGAAGTGAGGGAACCGTCCCGCACCACAGGAGAACGTATGTAGGGCCCGCTCACCGCATCAGGCCTTCTCCGTTCCGCAGGGGCCACCGCAGGTTGCTCGTGCCAGTTTCGAGCCAGGAGGCCAGGTGCCCGTGATGTGAGAGGGGTTCAGTAGATCTCTCCACCTCCCGGGAATCAGCGGCACTGTGCGGACCTGCAGGCTATGCAGCGGCCGACTCCACCGCAGCCGTTTCTGTCATTCCGGCCCGTCCGACGAGTGCGGTCCGGCGTTGGAGCCTCTGTTGGTCCGTAGAGGGAGGGGGGGAAGTCTCGGTGTCCCCGGTTGTGATCCTCCGCCCGGCCCCGCAGCCTCAGTGCGCTTCTCGGCCGCAGTTGCCCGGCACTGTCCCCCAGCCGTAGATGTCTCTCAGGCGATCGGATGCGTCCAGCAGTCGTTCCGACACCCTCGTGGAGTTCCGCTCAGCTCCTTATCTCCGGGAATATGCCGGGGACTCAGTGCGCCGCCATCTTGGGTTCCGCAGCCAGGCGCGCGCCCGTCTCTATTTTGCTGTTCCTCCACAAATATAGTGAATTGTGGGTCACAGTGAGGTACCGAGGCCAAAGGACGTTATATCATGCAGTTTTGGGCTATGTGGCTTGTTTAGTGAGTCGGATTAGTAGTCCTAGCTGGCCATGCTGCTGGCCACGCCCCCCAACGTAGGCATTTTTGAACACGTTTGCCAAGCACTTCTGCCTGGACAGTCAGGTCCGCAGGGATGGGCATTTTGCCAGTCGGTCCTACAGGACTTTCTAGTGTAAGGTATTGTCCACAACCCACAGCCGGATTGGTATGGCTTGGGCTATTTCAAAGGTAAGGAATCTGCAGCTAGAAGTCTCTATCAGATGAACACGTTACTTACCTTTGTTAACACATTATCTGGTATAGACTATCTAGCAGCAGATTCCTTACAGCTCACCCATGCCTATCCGCTTTGCGGACTGATTTTGTTAGGGCTAGTGCTACTCCCCTTTTCAGGGCCCTAGTTTTGCACATGACTACATCAGATACTTCATGCTCTGAGCTTCTGGCGTGGAAAAAACAAAAAGTAATGAAGTCCGTGCACGTGAGTGGCGCCTATATAGGTGACAGAAACGTCATAACCAATGTACCGACGCCGCCAACGTCACACGGAGCTGAATGGAAACACCTGATGGCGCGAGCAAGGGGTATTGCTCAGCAAAAGTTTCCGGATTCAGCCTGATGCCTAGGAAATTCAAAGGTAAGGAATCTGAAGCTAGATAGATTCTTTACCAGATAATGCATTACCTAAGGTAAGTAACTTATTCTTTAATGTCAAAACTGCCTTCAAACAAGATGGCCACCACAAATGAAGACAGTGCATCCGATCCAAATTAGCATCTAAACCTAAAAACAAGCACTGGTGTTGCCAATAGGTCTCGCAGTAGGAAAGTTGGAGCTATTGGTTTTGTAAAGGACATTTTATATTTATGTTTTGTGATTTACAATGCCAATACTTTTAACTTTAGCATATGTGACACTTTTAGTATTTGTAATGTCAGATGTTTTGTATTGCCTTTACTTAGATGTATTGATATTACAATTAACATTGGCTTTGGCGACCGGAGCGGACCTGTAGGCTCCCGGCTCCGCCAGTCCTTTTTTGCCGCGCTGACATCCTGATTTTAATCCTGGCGCAATCGAAGGTAGATTGTGTGCGAAGCGGCGCTGATCCCGGCGGTGCTTTCCCGGACCCTCGACCTGCCCGGCAGCCGAAGATATTCGCCTCCTAGCTCACGGCCCTGGACCCCGCTTACGTGGGCTCCTCCTGCCGTGCCTCTGAGACCTGCTGCCGGCCGGAGTGCTCCGTCGGCGCTGGCTGCTGAGACACCGACGTGACCCTTGCAAGGCGCTGCCCGAGCCCAGCCACCTGTGAAGACGCGAGGCGGACGGAGAGAGGGCAGCGCTCACGGAGCTGCAGATCCCCATCGGAACGGAGCCTTTGTTTGAGGCGGAAGGTACGGGGAGAGGACTGTCCGGCCATTTTGGGTCGCATATAGCTTATTGACCCCATGCCTCGCTACCCGGGATTGCCGAGGGGCGCCTAACCTGCACGGAATGTCTCTTGGGCACGGCGCATGATACTCCGCCAGCAGCTAAAAGGGAGTGCGCTGGTGCTCTCCTTAACCCGGTTAACGTCGTGGAGTTTGGTCTCAATGGCTCTGTGCGCTGCCATGTTTTGTGAGGAGATGCGCCCGTCCACGCCAGTGACCAGTGCTGCCCTGTCTACAGGAGAGCCCGAGACTCGAGAGATTCCCCGGGGACATGAGGTCCAGGGGCTACAGCCTGAGATTTCCCTTGGCACTGTCCTGTCAGCCCTGTGCAACCTCCGTGCAGATGTGCACCACTGCTACCGGGAATTGGGGGACAAGCTGGACGACATGGCGTCTACGCTGAGGTGGGACACTAATGATCCGGTTTTGCAAAGCTGCCGCCTGCCACCACCTGCAATGTATGGGGCAACAGCGCTTTCTCCTGCCTGTTGTACATCTGAGCTCGCTGTCTATTTTGCTGACTCCCAAGATCACCAGCCTGACGACACCACCCGGGATACTTTGTTTCCCCTCCCAGTGAAGAGTGCAACATTGTGGCCGGACACTTTATCGTGTGTGCCTCGGGAACTGTCTGTGGCGCTGCGGCTGCCTTCTCCTCCTGCGCTGTGCCTCTTGCCCATACTGCCTACAACATCGTGTACTCCTAGTGTTATTATGGAACATTCTGCTACACTCGACGGACTCCCTGGTGACTCATCGTGGCCATTTTGTGCTCCCATATTGTTGTCGTCTTTCCGCTCGCCATTTTGCTCCTTTGTTCTGCGGTGGGCGGGCCTCTCTTGGGAAACGCATCTGGGGGTGTATCCACGTTCGGGTCAGGGCTAGGCTGCTTCTCCTGTTGTTGGCTGCTGGGCTGGTGGACCTGGGTCTGGGATTGTTTCTTGCGTCCAGATTACTTGACCGCTGTTGATTAATGCTTCACTCCTGTATTTGCCTTAATGCTTGCTGCTTATCCTGAACTTGGGGTGGAAGGTGCATTAGTGACTGGTGGGGATCGGGTTGCCTGGAATTGATCCTCCTCCTGTTTTCTTTTTTGTTTTTGAGAGTCGAAGATTAGGGTGTCCTTCTCTCCCTCTCTATATCACATGGTATGCCTTTTTCTTTTCCTTCTCTTTCTTTCTTTCTCGCTATATTTCGGGTTTATTGGGCGACAGACACACTGCTGGGGGGGGGGGGCAGGCCGTAGCCTCCGCATGCGTGTAGGGTGGGGGGTTAGTAGTTAGAATTTAGTCATTATTTCTATGGTGCCTTTTTTTATTCCTATTTTTTATTTTCACTTTTGGTCTGGGTCCATGTCTAGTTTACTAGGGGTTAGGTGGCGGCGGGGACCGGGTGGCGTGTGAGGGGGGTCTTCTACCTGACTCTGAGAATAGCTGCCTTACTGCCCGGGGGGAACTTGCTGGTTGGCGTTGATATCATGTGTACATGCTTGCAACTACGGTCATGCTCCTCCCGCATGGATCCTTCTTTTGCTTCTCTTTTATAAGACTTGGGACAGTACGATTTGTTTCAATAATTGCTTTAACAAAACCTTTTAAAATTAACCTTCACTGATTCTGGGACATGGTAATATGGTAATTAAAGTGTAACTTTTTAATGCTTGCTCAAAATGTGGGATAATACTGTGTCGCCGTAACGCTGCATTGGTGCTTAACTGTTTCCGTGGCCGGCCGGTAGGTTGTAGGCCCGTACTTGTTCTGATTCGATGCACAATAAAGGTTTTCAAAAATGTAAAAAAAAAAAAAACATTGGCTTTTAATTTTTTAAAATAATTATTACTTAAATAAAAGTGATTGTAATTTTTAATGGCAATAGCTTAAACTTTTGTAAATAACTGTTGTGAAGATTATGTTCAGTGACTAAAATCCAAGAACAGAAGTGAAATATTAACATTTTTTTGTGACATTTGCAATAAAGCTTCAAACATTGAGAGAACATATTTCAACCAGTGATGCTGTGGTAGTGCTGAGTGATGCTGTAGTGGTGCTGAGTGATGCTGTGGTGCCCCTGAGTGATGCTGTGGTGGAGCGATAGATAGATAGAGGGCGATAGATAGATAGACAGAGTGACGGCGATAGATAGATAGACAGAGTGAGGGCGATAGATAGATAGACAGAGTGAGGGCGATAGATAGATAGATTGATAGAGAGTGAGGGCGATAGAGAGATAGAGTGAGGGCAATAGATAGATAGAGTGAGGGGAATAGATAGAGTGAGGGCGACAGATGTGTGTGTGCGGTTTTGTGTGGTTGTGTGTGTAGTTGTTTGAGTGGTTGTATGTGTGAGTGGTTGTATGTGTGGATGGTTGTATGTGTGAGTGGTTGTATGTGTGAGTGGTTGTATGTGTGAGTGGTTGAATGTGTGAGTGGTTGTATGCATGTATGGTGGTGGGGTTGTGTGTGGGGTTGTGTGTGTGGGTGTTTGGGGGTGTGTGTGGGTGTTTGGGGTTGTGTGTGGGGTTGTGTGTGTGGGGTTGCGTGTGTGTAGTTGTGTGTGTAGTTGTGTGTGGTTGTGTGTGCGGTTGTGTGTGTGGTTTGGTGTGTGGTTGTGTGTGAGATTGTATGTGTGGTGTGGTTGTGTGTGTGTGGTTGGGTGTGTGGTTGTGTGTGTGGTTGGGTGTGTGGTTGTGTGGAGGCTAGCCAAAATGACTATGTGAAAGTTTTAGTGATGGAAAAACAACTTTAATAAATGGCCCAAAAATAAGCTATACAAATGACATAATTAGTTGGCCACAAACCAGCAAACCTTCTGAAGTGAGAAACCTCTAAAAAACTGCAAATTGTGTTCTGGCTTAGTTCAACTGCTGATTGCCATCTAATAGTCTTTATTGATATTTGAGTGCCTTCTCGTTGCCCAGCAGCAGGCAGTCCCAAGGACTGATCCCAGCCTCTGCTCCTGCTGTGTGATGAGCACTGACACGAACTTCAAAGGACCTGGATATGCTTGCAACCATCATTTTCTTTGGTGGTTGCTGAGGTTGTGGCTTTCTGTTTGTTTGATGCTTATGGTCGTATTCAGTCAGTGTATTGGCCAACAACACCGTACTTGTTTCCACTGTTTGTGCATGTCTGCATAGGGAAAGATGCATGTTTAATAGTAACTATGGAAGGTTCACTGCATATCATAATATCCTTGCACATCACGCGCACCTATTAACGCTGTGTCTTATTGTAAGGATCTTCACGCGTTCCTGTTTCCGCGCCTCTCTTGCACGTCGTCTGCATAGCCGCATGCGCGCGCATCCCTCACTGGGTATTAGCTGTATGAAATGATTACATCGATTCTTCTCAGGCATCTGAAGGGTTTAATGGAGTCGGTCCCAGCCCACTTTTGCTGGCGCTCAGTTAATTGAGGATCGTCTGTGTCTTGAGAGGAGGAAGCCTCTTCGGTCCCCAGCAGATGCTGACACCTCATTACCTCTCGGAGAAGCCCCGCACAACTTCAAGTAGATTAATACATTTCATAAAAAGGATAATGCTAATGGATAAAGTGGTTTGTATTCTGTCTTGGGTTATGCTTTAATAAGCTCTGAAGTGAAAGAGTCAAGCAAATGCAGAAAACAGAAAAGAGAGCGATGAGGGGTGACAGCCTGGCACATATGATGAAAGAAAACAAAGGGACGAATAAGACAGACAAACTGAAATGAAACAAACGGGTAGGCAAATAATCTGGAGAGAGACACAGATGACACATAATCATATAGAGAAAGAGGGAGCTGAGAGAGAAAACAGTACAAGAGAGGGCACGTGATAGCGTGAGAGGGAATTAGGGAAACAAGAGCGGACGGGAAACTGAAAGTACGGCCGGCCAGCCATGAATAACAAGCAAATGCAGAAAACAGAAAAGAGAGCGATGAGGGGTGACAGCCTGGCACATATGATGAAAGAAAACAAAGGGACGAATAAGACAGACAAACTGAAATGAAACAAACGGGTAGGCAAATAATCTGGAGAGAGACACAGTTGACACATAAAGATATAGAGAAAGAGGGAGCTGAGAGAGAAAACAGTACAAGAGAGGACACGTGATAGCGTGAGAGAGAATTAAGGAAACAAGAGCGGCCAGGAAACTGAAAGTACGGCCGGCCAGCCATGAATAACAAGCAAATGCAGAAAACAGAAAAGAGAGCGATGAGGGGTGACAGCCTGGCACATATGATGAAAGAAAACAAAGGAACGAATAAGACAGACAAACTGAAATGAAACAAACGGGTAGGCAAATAATCTGGAGAGAGACACAGTTGACACATAAAGATATACAGCCTGATTCATGTACGGGCCGTTTTGCGTGTCCCTAATAGCGATTCATAGCGAATCGCAATTGAGGACACGCAAAACGGCATTCATGTATTTTCATGTGAAAAAATAGCGACTCGCACGCGGGCGCAAATTCCGTTAGCGACCAACAAAAAACGCGGAAAATTCGCATTTTCCGCCCACCAGCGATCGGGATTGCGACACGCAATCCCGATCGCACGGGATAGCGACTCGCAATCCCGTGCGATCGGGATTGCGTGTCGCATTATCGCGGGATCCGGAAATACGGGATTACGCATTCCGAGCACCGTGATGACATCACAACCAGGAAGCTTCCAAATCGCACCTCCAAACACCACAGTGACGCAGTCATCCGACTCGAGACGACGGAAAGCAGCCGCCTAACCGCCGACAGCGAATCCCGACCCGGCAGAAATTGCGCCCGCCATGGCTGAAGAACCACTGCCCGGCCCCAGCAACAGCGCTAGCCGAAAGCGCAAGCTGAAATTCTCCGAGTCGGAGTTGGAGAGCCTGATTGAAGGGGTGGTGGCCCACCACGCCCAGCTGTTCGGTGCAAACTCGAGGAGGGTCCCCGAGCAGGAGAAGAGGAGGATCTGGGTGGGGATTGCCTCCAGCGTGAACGCAGTTGGCGTAGCGGCAAGGTCAATCGAAGAAATCAAGAAGCGCTGGTACGACCTCCGAGGGCGTGCCAAGGAGAGGGTGGCGGCGCGTCTCGGAGAGTCATCAGGCACCGGAGGTGGTGGACCGACTGTCCCACCCAACACCCCCCTGGAGGACCAGGTTGAGGACACTCTGGAGATGGAGGCGTGTGTTGGTGTGATCTCCCTGGACTCCTCCCGGCCAACCCACAACACCCAAGGTAAGTGGCATGCGACTGCGACCCTGTCCCTTATGACCGTCCCTGCCCAAATAGGCTCACTCATTGGCCCTTAATCATGCCTATGTTGTGCAGCAGGAAATGCCCTGAGGCATAGTGGGAGACGTAGTATGTCCACAATGTAGTTGTACCACAATGCGGCCTGAAAGGTGCCCAAGCGCACATATCCACAGCCATCCAGGGAATGTCACCCAGCATGCATGTAACATCTGCACGTCTGACAGTCACATGCACCTAATGAGTATCCACTTACCCTCACAGGTGCAGACGACAGCAGTGACAGTGAGAGGCTGGTGATCGTCGAGGAGGCCCAGGAGGAGGTATCCCTACCCGCCACCCTGCCACCATCCCCTGCCGCTGCGGCAACACCAGCAGCCAGGCCCACCACCTTACCTGCAGCTAAATCCGCAGGACCACCGCCAGCCAAGGTCAGGCCCCCCACCAATGTGCCTACAGTGCCTGCCGCACCTACAGTGCCTGCCGCACCTACAGTGCCTGCTGCACCTGCGACGCCAGCTGCCACGACACCTGCGGCTCGTCCTCCAAGATCTGGCCCAGCCACATCCGTAGCACAGCGCCAAAAGAGCAGGAGGGGCAAAGGGCATCTCCATGCCTGCATGTCCGTGGAGCGGCGAATGCTCCGTCTCCACCAGAGGCAGTCGCAGCAGCAAGGAGCCATCCAGCTCCAGCTGCAGAAGATTGGCCGCAATGTGGCAGGAGTGGGCCAGCGTGTGGACCGCATGACGGCGGCCATTGAGCGCATGGCAGTGGCTATGGAGGCCAACACAGCTGCGCTGGGGAAGCAGCGCAGTGCTGCTCGCAGGCGCCAACACCATCTGGTGAGCCAGATGGCAACCTACAGTCGATCCAATTATGTGGCAGCAAATGCCACCTCCCAGCTCTCCCGACGCTCAATGACCCAGCAGCACCAGCTGGTGCAGTGCTGCGAAGAGGTCACCCGAGTGCTGGAGCACCTCACCACCGCCGTGGTCCCACTGCTCCAACCTGTGGTACCGGCTGTCGTTGGGGGAGACGATGGGAGTGAGGCTGCCTCCAGTGTGAGCAGCAATTCTGCCACGCAGGCCCCCCCACCTAGGCGCAGCACCAGGGCAACGCCTGGTCCATCTGGCCTGGATGAGGATGAGGAGCCGCAAAGGCGGCTGGGAAATGTGCGCAGGAAGCAGCATTGACATTGAGTCAGGGACACAGCCACAGGCTGAGGATAAGCCTGCCAAGCAAAATAACAAGCAGTATGCTGGAATACTGTATTTTTTTTGTAAATAGTTCATTCCATGTCCCTTTTCTGTTGTGAATCAAACAATTACATTTATTTTGAAGCATACATTTGCCTTGTGTTATCATTATATTTAGCATGCATTTGTGATATGTGGGGTGGGGGAAGGGGGTGGGCTAGAAATAGTTGTCTGTGATTTGGTTGCGACGTCTGTGGCCTTCAGCTGGGTTCTCCCCGCATGCATGGTGCGCATTTGCTGGTGGCCGGTCGTCCCCCTCGGATTCACTGCCTGAGATGTCAACTGGTATCCGCCGCTTGGTAGCAATGTTATGAAGCATTGCACAGACAGCCACAATGCGGCAGCACGCTGCAGGACTGTAATACATGGCCCCACCTGTCTTGTGCAGTATACGGAACCTGCTCTTGAGCAGGCCAAATGTCCTTTCTATACAGTTCCTTGTCCGGATGTGCGCAACATTGTAGCGCCGTTGCTGAGGTGTGGCAGGGTTGAGGTAAGGGGTCAGGAGGTATTCCCGTAGGGCGTAGCCACTGTCACCTGAATGAGAGGAGCAGATGTTGATTGCCTGTGCAGCGCAGTTACTTCATAGCAATGTGACATTGTCGACAAAGTGTACTTACCAAGTAGGTGTCCTTCCCCAAACTCTCCCCTGGTCAGTCGTGTGTGGAGTCCGCTGTGCCTGAAGATGAAGGAGTCATGGGTACTCCCTGGGTACTGGGCCACAATGTCAGTGATGATGCTCTTGGCATTGCAGACCATCTGTATGTTGAGGGAGTGGTAGCACTTTCTGTTGCGGTACATATACTCCGTGCCAGCTGGTGGGCAGATGGCGACGTGGGTACAGTCTATGCAGCCGAGGACATGGGGAAAATGGGCAACATTATAAAATTGTAGTTTAGTGAGGTCCAATTCCTGTTGGCTTGTGGGAAATGTGATGTACCGGTGGAGCTGGCTGAGCATGGCGTCAACAAAAGTGTGGAGGCAGCGTGACATGGTGGGCTGGGATATCCCCCCAGCAGCGGCTACTATGCCCTGGAAACTGCCGGAGGCCAGGAGGTGCAGGCTGCACAATACCTGCACATGTGTGGGCACAGAATTGTTTCGCCTTGTTGGGTGCTGCATGATGGGGTCGAGTTCTTGTATCAGCCAGGTGATCATTTCCCCATTCAGCCTGTATTTAGCATAAATCTGTTCTCTGGTTTGGCCCAGCAAGGTGACCCGCAGCCGGTAAATCCTTGCCTGCCTCATGCGTCTCCTCCGTGCTGCTCGCTGTAGCCTTCGCCGCCTCACCACCATGTACATCCCTGGCATTGTGGAAAGCCTGATGCTGCTGCTGAATGTCCTTATGTGTGATTGGTCAGGCCTGGCCCTGTTGGTGATAGGTCAACGGTTTTTTGAAAAAAAATTTCTATGCCTTTCATGGTTACCACCTGCTTTGAGTTGTCCTTATTTTGCGCCGTGCAAATAGCGATTTCTGGCTTTTTCGCACATTGCGATTGTTCTTGGATGCCGATAGCGTGTTTCTATTGCGATTACGCTATTATTTTCGCAGATTCCGTGGTGTGTCGCTAATTCCGATTCGCTAATGCTCTGCGGCAGGGATTCTGCGATTATTTTAGCGACTACGCAAATATGTGTTAGCGATTTCGCTATTTTGTTGTTGAATGCCGATTACGGAAATTGCGCCCGCAATTGCCTTTTCGCAGCGATTGCGGGCGCAATTTCACTTCATGAATCAGGCTGTTAGAGAAAGAGGGAGCTGAGATAGAAAACAGTACAAGAGAGGGCATGTGATAGCGTGAGAGAGAATTAGGGAAACAAGAGCGGCCGGGAAACTGAAAGTACGGCCGGCCAGCCATGAATAATTAGGGGAGGAGAAGCCGCAGAGCACATGCTGGGAGAAGCCCTTTGATGTGGTGGCGGCCGTGAAAAAATGCAATTAGGAGGGAGGGAGGGAGGCTGATGTGCGTGCTTGTTTGGTCACGTGATTCACGTGAACTCGAAGAAAACCGCACAGAAAAAAGCCTTAGTTTGACGAGTATTTTGAGCACTAGAATTCTCTCCATTTTCCATTCCTGCGGAATGGAAAAGGCGAGACCTAACAATGTTCTCAAATCAAAATGGCCACCAAAGTTGACAAGTGCACACAAATAAGATGGCTGTAGACCATGAATACAGTCTGCCTGATCCAAAATGGCTGCCAAAATATGCACAGTAAACTGATCCCACTCCTCTGCTAATGTGACGCACGGTCCAAAAGTAGAAAAAAATATACGCTTATATGTCACTGAGTGCATCGAAAACTGTCCTGAAATACCACAATGCAGTGCAGACGCAGTTGCACTGGGTTCAGGAACACAAGGAGTGCAGATTCGAAGAAGGACTGGTGCATGTGTACCTCGGTGCTGTGATCATCGCCAATGAAAAGGAAACACAGACTCCGTTGTTGGCAGAAAGGTTTATTCTGCATCCGGCAGCAACTACCAAGCCTTTCAACGAAACTGAACGTTCTGACCTGCATCCCAATTTCCTCGACACATGAGGAGATTGGAATGCAAGTCAGATCCCCAACAACGACCTATCATTTTATATGCGCAGTTCTTCACAGTTGTAAAGATACTACATGTAAAGCTACATTTCTGGTTTATGAATAGCAAAAAAATAGTAAACTTAGAACAAAGTGTACGTTTACCTCTGTGAAAAAGGCCCAAGATGTTGTGTTGTGTGAATTAATAGTACTCTTCATATTCCACTCTAAAGAGCCCTCATAGTGCTAATTGGAAAGAAACGAGTGGTAGTGACCTATTACCATATTGCAGTTCTCTGCCTTGCTGTGGTGATTCCAAGGCATATCTTAAATATTCCGTATGCTACTGAGGGGTCTGAGGGCAAGCTGATGTGATCTAATGGCTACCTGAGTAAGGTGTGAGGGTTGGCTGGGGTGGGTATGAGGCTGGCTGGTGTATGTTAGTGATGGGCAGGGTGCGAGGGCCAGCTGAGGGTATCTGGTGGGTGTCTGAGGGAATAATAGAGCAGGTCCGAGGTATTACATGGCCAGATAAGAGAACCTGCCAGCTGAGTATCTCCGCGGGATAGGGGGCGATTGGGGACTGCCTCATGATCACTGAAAGTCAACTGAACTTGTGGACAAGCTGAGGGCGAATTATGGGGCCATAGGGCTAACTGAGGTAGTCCGAAGGCTGACTCGGGAGGTCTGAAGAGTTACCTGATGGGGCTTGATGATCAGCAGAGAGTGCCAAATGTGACTGAGGAGGTCCAGCATCTGGTTTATGGCTGCAGAGTGTCAATTGAGGGTATATGAGAGTCTCTGTGTATGGGATGAACAAACTGGAGAGTTGGCTCTTGGCTTGGAGTGCCAGTTGAGGGGTCTACAGGCAAGCTGATGGTGGATTGTTGAGTCTTAGGGCCAACAAAAGGGGTCTAAGGGCTGATTGATGTTGATCTAAGTGCTAGCAGAAACGGTTTCAGGGCCAGCAGATCTAAAGAAAGAGATCTGAGGAAGAGGTCTGAGTGCTGGCTGTGCATCCCTAGATGGCCCACTGAAATGGCGTGAAGACCAGCTGAGGGTCTCTGAAGCTCCCTCAGCTGGTATGAGGAGGTGGGAAGACCAGGTGGGGGGTTGGGGGGGGGTTAACAGATGGTTTCTGAGGGGTCTGATGGCCAATGGATGGCCTCTGTGGGCATCCTTGGTATGTTGTAGCCCTTATGGCAGCCTATCCAGCCACAGTGGTAGCCGGACCATATTGTGAGTATTATTTGCATTAAGGTTGCCAACCCTGGTACAGTGGTGGCTATCTCACTCATAGTTGTGGTTATCTCTTGTATATTGGTGGCCATCACTGACATGAAGGTGACCCTGACATATGTGGGCATTCTTAGCTTAATGGTGGCCATCGGAGGCATTGTGGTATTAATATATCACCTAGGCCGTTATTACGAGTGGCCTCTTAGTTTTGACGTTGATCTCTGCCATTTAAGCTCCCCGCAACACGGGATAAGTGCTAGCTGTTTTCCAAATGTCTCCGGCAGCCCACAGGTATGCTCCGTTTTTCAGTGAAATGTGGGGCATATTAGCAAGACCCTCGTTAAAATTATCGCCGTTTTAGCGGCAGAAAACTGCCTCAAAAACGACGATAATGGGCTTGCTAATATGCGTTATAGAATTCCAATAGAAGCCCAGGTTAGATGTGCAGATATCTAAACTGGGCTTCTATTGGAATTCTATAACACATATTATCAAGCCCATTATCGCCATTTTAGCGGCCGTTTCCTGCCTCTAAAACGGCGATAATTTTAACGAGGGTCTTGCTAATATGCCCCTGTGTCTTTTTCACATTGTATCCTTTAAGATATATGGAGCTTAGCTTCACCATTAAAATGCGCATTCTTTCTTTTTTTTTTACTGATATCACTGTACCTTTCAAGCTCGTTAGTGACGACCTGAGTCCGGATTTCTTTATTCCAACGCGCCTTCGCATTTTACATTTCAGGTTTTACAACCTTAGTCTTTCAGAGACACGGAGCAGTGAAGCCTTAATTTATGTGTTTGTTTACTGACGGCCTGATTCTGTTTTTCTTCATTTCAACTCGCATTCACTTTACAGGTGTTTACACCTTAGTCGCTCAGACGCACGGAGCAGTGAAGATGTTATATAATTTTTTTTTAACGTGGCGCAAACATACAGGGGTGGATTTACAACAAAGTAACTCATCACAGTGTAGCAAGTAATTTTGTTGCGCCGTGCTGCGTTAGTTTGGAAAGCACAGAGATGCGACATATTTACAAGAATATTTCGCATCTCTGTGCTTCCCCTGCGCTGGCGCACAAACTGCCGCCATGCGCCGGCGCAGGCACCCTTGCACCATGGTGCAAGGATGCCTGCATCGTTGGGAGATAGTTTTTGTGCCGGAAGACACACCTTCCTGCACAAAAACAATCACAAGAGACATTTCAATGCATGCTGTAGAATGCTGCACGCATTGAAAGAGGAACAAGCATTGGAAATGCAATAGGTCTCGCATTAGGAAAGTTTGAGCTATTGGTATTGTAAATGACACTTTTTTTATTTATGTGTTGGTTTTGAAAGTAGCAAAATTAATAGCTTTGTCAGTTACAATGTCAATAGTTTTAACTTTTGCAAATGTGACACCTATAGCATTTGTAATGCAATGTGTGTTGTATTTACGTGACTTAGATGTCTTGATATTACAAATAACAATGGTTTTTAATTTTGTAAATATTTAATACTTAAATAAAAGTTATTGTAATTTATAATGGCAATAGCTTAAACGTTTGTAAATAACTTTTGTGAAGATTATGTTCAGTGTATTTTATTGTGACGAAAATCCAAGAACATTGCATTTGCACCTACACACACACAGAGCCACACACATATAGATGTGGTGGTGGTGGATCTGGGGGATATGGTGGTGGTGGATGTGGTGGTGGTGGTGATGGTGGATGTGGTGGTGATGGTGGTGGATGTGGGGGTGGATGTGGTGGTGGATGTGGTGGCGGTGGTGGAAGTGGTGGAGGTGGTGGATGTGGTGGTGATGTGGTGGATGTGGTGGTGGTGGATGTGGTGGTTGTGGATCTGGTGAAAGTGGTGGTGGATGTGGTGGTGGATGTGGTGGTGGAAGTGATGGTGGTGGGTGTGGTGGATGTGGATGTGGTGGTGGTGGATGCGGTGGTGGATGAGGTGGTGGATGTGCTGGTGGATGTGGTGGTGGATGTGGTGGTGGTGGATGCGGTGGTGGATGTGGTGGTGGTGGATGCGGTGGAAGTGGTGGTGGATGTGGTGGTGGATGTGGTGGTGGATGTGGTGGTGGTGGATGTGGTGGTGGTGGATGTGGTGGTGGTGGTGGATGTGGTGGTGGATGTGGCGGTGGATTTCATGGTGGATGTGGAGGTGATGGTGGATGTGGTGGTGGATGTGGTGGTGGTGGTAGATGTGGTGGTGATGGTGGATGCGGTGGTGGAAGTGATGGTGGTGGGTGTGGTGGATGTAGTGGTGGTGGATGCGGTGGTGGATGAGGTGGTGGTGGATGTGGTGGTGGATGTGGTGGTGGTGGATTCGGTGGTGGATGTGGTGGTGGTGGTGGTGGTGGATGTGGTGGTGGTGGATGCGGTGGAAGTGGTGGATGTGGTGGTGGATGTGGTGGTGGATGTGGTTGATGTGGTGGTGGTGGTGGATGTGATGGTGGATGTGGTGGTGATGGTGGATGTGGTGGTGGATGTGGTGGTGGATGTGATGGATGCGGTGGTGGTGGTGGATGCGGTGGTGGTGGTTGTAGTGGATGTGGTGGTGGATGTAGTGGTGGTGGGTGTGGTGGTGGTGGTGCATGCGGTGGTGGTGGATGTGGTGGTGGTGGATGTGGTGGATGTGGTGGTGGATGTGGTGGTGGTGGATGTGGTGGCGGATGTGGCGGTGGATGTCATGGTGGATGTGGAGGTGATGGTGGATGTGATGGTGGATGTGGTGGTGGTGGGGGTGGTGGATGTGATGGTGGATGTGGTGGTGATGGTGGATGTGGTGGTGATGTGGTGGATGTGGTGGTTGTGGATGTGGTGAAAGTGGTGGTGGATGTGGTGGTGGAAGTGATGGTGGTGGGTGTGGTGGATGTGGTGGTGGTGGATGCAGTGGTGGACGAGGTGGTGGATGAGGTGGTGGATGAGGTGGTGGATGTGGTGGTGGATGTGGTGGTGGATGTGGTGGTGGTGGATGCGGTGGTGGATGTTGTGGTGGTGGTGGTGGATGTGGTGGTGGTGGATGCGGTGGAAGTGGTGGATGTGGTGGTGGATGTGGTGGTGGATGTGGTGGTGGTGGTGGATGCGGTGGATGTGGTGGTGGTGGATGTGGTGGTGGATGTGGCGGTGGTGGATGTGGTGATGGTGGATGTAGCGGTGGTGGATGTGGTGGTGGTGGATGTGGTGGTGGTGGATGTGGTGGTGGATGCGGTGGTGGATGTGGCGGTGGATGTCATGGTGGATGTGGATGTGATGGTGGTGGATGCAGTGGTGAAGTGGTGGTGGATGTGGTGGTGGTGGATGTGGTGGTGGATGTGGTGGTGGATGTGGTGGAGGATGTGGTGGTGGATGTGATGGTGGATGTGATGGTGGATGTGGTGGTGATGGTAGATGTGGTGGTGGATGTGGTGGTGGATGCGGTGGATGTGGTGGTGGTGGATGCGGTGGATGTGGTGGATGCGGTGGTGGTTGTAGTGGATGTTGTGGTGGGTGTGGTGGTGGTGGTGGATGCGGTGGTGGTGGATGCGGTGGTGGATGAGGTGGTGGATGAGGTGGTGGATTAGGTGGTGGATGTGGTGGTGGATGTGGTGGTGGTGGATGCGGTGGTGGATGTGGTGGTGGTGGTGGATGTGGTGGTGGTGGATGCGGCGGAAGTGGTGGATGTGGTGGTGGTGGTGGATGCGGTGGATGTGGTGGTGGTGGTGGATGTGGTGGTTGTGGATGTGGTGGTGGATGTGGCGGTGGTGGATGTGGTGGTGGTGGATGTGGCGGTGGTGGATGTGGTGGTGGTGGATGTGGTGGTGGATGCGGTAGTGGATGTGGCGGTGGATGTCATGGAGGATGTGGATGTGATGGTGGATGTGGTGGTGGTGGATGCGGCGGGGAAGTGGTGGTGGATGTGGTGGTGGATGTGGTGGTGGTGGATGTGGTGGTGGATGTGGTGGTGAATGTGATGGTGGATGTGATGGTGGACGTGGTGGTGATGGTGGAGTGGTGGTGGATGCGGTGGATGTGGTGGTGGTGGATGCGGTGGATGTGGTGGATGCCGTGGTGGTGGTGGATGCGGTGGTGGTGGATGGGGTGGTGGTTGTAATGGATGTGGTGGTGGGTGTGGTGGTGGTGGTGGATGCGGTGGTGGTGGATGTGGTGGTGGTGGATGTGGTTGTGGTTGTGGATGTGGTGGTGGATGTGATGGTGGATGTCATGGTGGATGTGGAGGTGATGGTGGATGTGATGGTGGATGTGGTGGTGGATGTGGTGGTGGATGTGGTGTTGATGGTGGATGTGGTGGTGGATGCGGTGGATGTGGTGATGGTGGATGCGGTGGTGGTGGTGGTGGATGGGGTGGTGGTTGTGGTGGATGTGGTGGTGGATGTAGTGGTGGTGGGTGTGGTGGTGGTGGTGGATACGGTGGTGGTGGATGTGGTGGATGTGGTGGTGGTGGATGTGGTGGTGGATGTGGCGGTGAATGTCACGGTGGATGTCATGGCGGATGTGGAGGTGATGGTGGATGTGGTGGTGGTGGTGGTGGTGGATGTGATGGTGGATGTGTTGTTGATGGTGGATGTGGTGGTGGATGCGGTGGATGTGGTGATGGTGGATGCGGTGGTGGTGGATGGGGTGGTGGTTGTGTTGGATGTGGTGGTGGACGTAGTGGTGGTGGGTGTGGTGGTCCTGTGGGTTCCATAAGGGTTTGTGACAGAGAAAAGATGATCTTATTTCAATAACATTCAAATTCGTGTCTGTATTTGTGTCTAAGACAGATTCAATTCTTCCGGAATTTAGAACAAAGAGTACATTACACAACCAACGGTGGAAGCCATCCCGAAAAAAACCAAGCATCCTGCTGTGAGTTAGAGGCCATTGAGGACCGTTTGCAGGGGTGGCCTGGACGTAAGCATGAGCGAATTTTGCGGATCTCGCGTTCGCGAATTTGCGGATTTTTGAACTCGCAATCCGCAAAATCCGCGAATTCTTGCGAATTTGCGGATTTTTTTTTTTTTTTGTGTTCGCAAGGATTTCTGCCAGTTCGCGAGGGTTTCGTACCAGTTCGCAATTGCGAACTTACATTTCGTCGCGCAACGGTCGCGAATTATGTTGTTTCTACGTCTGGTTCATCATCACAGGTTCCCAGCACCCTCTGTTTCACCACTGCAACCCTCTGTTACATCAATGCCACCCTCTGGTTCATCATTACTGTAGATTATGGGGGGGAAAAGCAAGCACACCATCCCTGCTTCAACTCAGATGAATTAATTTGGGGTTAGTTTATTAATGTGTCACTGTTTTAAAATTCCAGTCTGGCACCTGCTTCCTTATCTGTAATTTTGCTTTCTGTTGCAGTGCATTTTTTTTCCCCAGGACCTTCTTTGTGGCCTACTTGTAGCTATTGTATGAGCCTGCTGTGAGGGTCAGAGCAGGGTCATACAATTGTTGCAACTAGCAACTGAATTCTGGAGGGGCCCCAGTCAGGAAGCACTACCGGGAATTGTTACTAATGATGAGTTTGAACTCTTGCCCCTGCCGAGTGCTTTCACTTTTGAAAAACTCGTTTTTCTGCAATTTCGCGGGGTTCGCGGGGTGCGAACACGCGCAAGATCGGATTCGGAAGCCGCAAATTCGTGCGAATATGCAATTTGTTTTTTTTGCAGCGTGTTAGTTGGCAAGGTTTTGTGCGTTTTTGCGAGCCGCTCGTAGCGCAAGACGCGAAGTTACCCTCGCGGTCGTGCAAGGGCGCAGCCATCTTGTTTGCCTGACGTATTTCCGTTTCCGGGCGCGAAGTGTAATCTCGCAAAGTCCGCGGTTTGCCAGTACAGTCTCGCGCGTGTTCGCAAGGAAAATCTCGCGCGAACTTACCCGCGCGGTCGTGAACGGGCGCGGCCATCTTGTTTCTCATTCATTGCTATGGTTCTGGGCATGGTCTTTGTATCCTCTGTCAATCTCTGCCATCCTTTGCTTGTTTGAAGTTTTTTTTTATCTATTTTACTTATTATCTATCCCTCTATTTTTCTAGCCCTATATTTTTGTGTTTACTGCTACTTTTGGTTAATTTTAAACTACTTTTGTAAACTCTTTTCTTTTCTTCTCTTCCCTATTCTATTTTCTTTATTCCTTTCCGCCCAGACCATGGTGAAGGGAGCCGGGAAGCATCCCGAGAAGGGGAAGGGTCCCGCACCCCGTGTCCGGCTCCCGTGCGGGCGTTTGAGGGGGGAGCTAGTGATGCCACGGGAGATCTTTACCCCGGAGGAGGTGGGCCAGCTCATTTTTTATGTTCAGCGCCGCCTCCCCAGGACCATCATGGGAGGCGGCAAGATCAGTGCCGGGTACGGGGCCCGGGAGCGCCGGAAGCGGTGGGAGAAGGTGTGCCAGGCCATTTACCACCACTCTCGGGTCTGGCGCACCTACAACCAGGCCACCCACCGCTGGACGGATGTCCTGACCCGTGAGCGAGATCTGCTCGACCTCCTTGGCCTTGAGATCCCCGGGCTTGGTGAGTAGTAGTAGCTATGTCTTTACTACTATGTTTTCTCCTGCTGTGTTATTATATTGCAAATTTTTGTTTTTTTTACAAGAGCAATAATGCTGCTCATTACATTGTAGGTACATTTTATTTCAAAATCTTCTGTGCATTTCAGGTACACTGCTCTCCTTCTCAGTAGTGTTGCTACTATGCTTATTTGTTTTAGATTTTGTGTTCATTTCATTGGCCTGTGAAATTATGTATGAGTGTAGTTGAAAGAACTGCGCAATGCTACACACTAAGGTTCAGATTTTTAATTACCGGCGCATCCCTGCAAAGTTGCAGGGATGCGCCAGTAATTGTGCGTCACGCCACCATCACCCATGGTGCGCCGTATTACAATGCGGCGCGCCATGGGCCCAAAACGTCACCAAAGCGTTACGCATCTGTGCCGTAAAGGTGGCGCATTGCTGGAGTTGCGTCGCAACGATGGTGCAGCTCCATCAATTCTCTGGGGTGCCCTATCTCCCCAATGCTGCGTCAAGCCGTACGTCTGCTTCAAGCAGGCGCAGGGTTTGAGTCACGCATCATTGTCCTCAAAGTGACTGATTGAAATCTTGTAGATTTCCCTCAGCCACTTTTAGGATGCGTTCCTGCGCAGGAACGCCCTCCCTTGCGCCGGAACACCCCTATTGGCGCAGGGCTTTACAACGTGATGCATCTCCCAGATGCGTCACGTTGTTAATATACGCCGCACCATTGCGCCTCTTATGTGCTGTCGCTGCGTCACAAAAGTCACGCAACAATGGAGCAAAAGAGCCGCAAGGGCCTTATAAATCAGCCCCTACAGACTCAAGTCCAGTCCTTCCTTTGTACACATGGCGATAAGAAGAAATAGTGGTGGTGGATTAATAGTTTGAGTATTTTAATGACTGGTGAATGTAGTAGGAAACTTTAGTGTTGTCGCTGATCTTCAATCACAATGGACTTTGGCTGTCACTTTGCGTGCTGCGGACTGCTGCCTGCCAATCCTAGGCAAACCTTTTTAGTACTTTGTTTAGTGAGTTACATAGGGTAGTTTCCAATTCGACGGTCCGCAAATCAAGCAATACTAAAGTAATGACGTAGTCGACCACATGAGATTGGTCAATAATATATCCCGTGGAGTCGTTCCCTATTTGCTATTTCGCAAAAATATTTTGTTACTTTGTTAGTTCTTTTTTAAATGTTTGATTTGGTTGAGAAATAAATATCATCCATGTTTTCTGTTTTTCTTTCTTTCATGTTGTACATCAGCTTCCCCCAGGGGCAAGAGGAGGACACAGGAGGAGGAGGAGGAGGGTGCTGTTGTCGATGCAGGCCAGGACCGGGCAGTCGAGGGCTCCTTTGCTGGCCCCAGTAAGTTTTAATTTTAATATAGAGTACTTATTTTTTCCTAGCGTTCCTCATTCGATTTTTTCTAAATCGTCTTTGATCTTCTTGTAGACAGGATCTAAATTCTTATCCCTATGACTCCGTGTGGTATTACTAGATTATTCTTATTAGTCTGTCTGTGTAGCTAACTAAGATTGCACATTTGGCATTTCCATTGGACTCCCATTCTAGTCAGCAATAGCTCTATGCACTGAGTGTAGTCCTCTGGGATTGTCCATATTGTCTTTTCAAGTATTCTAAATGTTTATGCTTTGACCATTGCCAACAATAAAAAGGTGAATGACCACCACCAAGAAATAATAAGATACTACTTTACTTTTGGTTTGGATAGGACAATCCATTCTACTACTGTTGCAGGGACAAATCTGCACAAACAGAACTATGGACACTAAATAATGCATCGCTTAGCTTATCAATTATAATAGGTGCTGTAACTGTTAGACTTTCCACATACCTCAGTGATAACAGACTTTGTAGTTGAACCCCGGCCCCAATCTCCTTACTGACTAGATAGTGTGGCAGAGTCATTTAGCTCCCAAAGTCACCGATGGCAGAGGCACGGACTCATGCTTGCAAAAATTCGAAAACCTTTAGCTCATCCACTCTAGTCTGGATGACCAAAAACCACAGACTCTATTTAAGTTTAAAAGCTTTATTAAAAGTAAACACATTTATTAAATTCAAGTTTGTCATAAAAGTGAACGTGTAACTGAAAATGGAAAAGTGCTTAGTGCTGACGATTAATTGGACACATTTCTTGTGGTCGAGCCGAGCTCTCACCTGGTTTGAACTTGATCCTGCTCGTGTTCTTAGAAGTCAAGGTTCTGTCTGTTAGGAGAAAAAGTGGTGCGTGTTAAAAAGTAAAAAGCAAACATTCATCAGTTGTGCCAAAAAGTGCAGCAAGACAACAGCCTTCCCTGGAAAAAGGGACTTTTTTACTCTAGAGTAGACAGTCAAAAATTATTAAATTGTACACTTTTTTCACATTTCTTTCTTCCTCCTAGACCAAATATTATATAGTAGTGAGTGGTGTATTCTAACATTATTAAATGTACTTTGTAGGTGGAACATCTGGAGACGGGGCCAGCGCGGAGGTGGTGGCATTGGACGAGGAGGACAACTCTGGGGAGGAGGCGGTGCAAGTGCCGGAAAAGGACATGCCTGTGAGGGTTCACACGGTGGTGGCGGGCAGAGGTAAGCTATACATTCCTTAGTCATTGAGATTGAAGACTGCAGAGTGTGCTTTCTGCACGGGTGTATTATAAAAAAAGCAGGTAGTAGCCTCCTCTAAATGTACTTCGACTTAGCTGTGAAGTTTTTGGCGAGAAGAATCCCAATCAGATCTGAGGTGAACTTGATGGATGGGATGAACGAAAAGCGAAAGAAGGGTGTAAGTAAGTGTGGAAGCACGAGAAATGTAATGATGACTGGCAAAGAAGAATGATATGTGTTTGCTTGGTCCCCGAGGTGGCTGGGAAGGTAAGAAAATGGTATGGTGCATGGCTGGGTGAATGATGAAGCAAGGATGGGTGGAAGGAGAACAGCCTGGGTGGGTGAGACAGAAACTGTATGTGTGCAATATACTTTGAATGGATGGATGCCTGGATCATTCATGGTACTATCTGACTCTTAGATAGCATATGTGAATCTAGAGAGAGTAGACGGTCACTGGATGAACTAAGTGTTACTTTGAAGAGCATGTAACACCGCACCCGCACGTCCGTTCCAGTGTAGGAAAGGCAAGGAAAAGAAGTTGTAACGTTGTCCAAAGACTACCATGAATAGTAGCAGTAGTTTGTATTGCAACTGCAAGCACAGCATATATCCAGTTATTACGGTGGGCACTCCCTACCTCCCTTAATAACTTTAGTTTAGTAGTAGTACGTCATTCATGTGTGGGGGTATCACTGTTCACTCAATAATAAGCAAAGCACCTAAAGTCATCCCATATGTCATCAAATACATCCCATGTGAAGTGATAGATAATCAGATAATTTAGCTTCTTCATTTTCCTTTTCTAATACTCATTTGCACTGTAGGGTGAAAGCTAAATTAATTAAGCAGTAGCCCTTTTAACAGAGTATTCTCAGTGCCACCCGTAATAGAAAAGTAAGAGCTTCACCACCTGCATGTACTGGACCGGTACAGTAACGCAAGTCTGTCTCACTCACCATGGTGTGCGTCTGTTTTTCTCGGGTGCAAGTTCACTGCGCTGGCATTATGCCGGCTTGCATAAGATAACGTACCAATTGTCCTAAACAAGAGAGAAGAAGAAGAATAAGAGTGGTGTACTGTCATAGTCGACTGTAATAGAAGTCCATAGTGCTCGTAGAATTTGTTCCTTAAACTCCCACTAATGTTAGAGCAAGGATGAAGAAGTCGGAGGTTACATAGATACTGTCCTCAATAGTTATGCACTGTGCTTTCAATTTGCTACTTGTACTGTGACAACTTTCTGCTCAATCATTTTGTGTTAATCTTAAGGAGCATTGGTTACAGACTATGTCTTTCTTTTTTCATGTAGTTGCTCCTTCCAAATCCAAGACACCATCAAGGAGGAAGGAGCAGGCTCGAATGGCCCGGCAACGGAGGCTGGATGCCACTGTTGCTGAATATCGGCGGCTGGTGGCCCTGGAGGAGGAGGAGACGCAGTCTGGAACAACAACAACGTCCACTGGGACAGCTGCCTCCTCCTCCGTGCGGGCTGCCAGCCAGCGCAGTGCTCCAGCGGTACGGAGCCGGGCTACCAAAGCCAAACGCCACCGCCCAGCAGCAAAGAAAGCAGCTGCCCCTCACAGGAATTGCAAGGCACACCGGCGCCGCTTATCCCTCAGACTGTCCTACCTGGAGCAGGAGGTCCATAATTATAAGAACGTGGTGGAGGGCCTCCGCTTCGAACTTGCCACCCTCCGCAAGGAGCATGATGCACCCTGCCATAGTGTCCCTTGCCCCTTTTTTAGAGACTTTTGGGGGGTGGGAATTGGGAGTTGTGATTTTTGGGGACTTTTGAAGGACAATCGTTGGGGTTAGGGAGGGTCTTGCGGGAGATTCTTTTGTTAGGGCTATAAAAATATACTTTTTGAAACTTTATCTGACCATACCTGTTTTTTACTGCTTTTGAGTCTGGTGGGTGGGGGTTTAACATAACAGTAAGTTTGTTTTCCTGAATAGTCCTAGGACTTTAGTAGTACTACCGTCAATCAAATCTCTCGTCTCTCCTAATACTCCATTATACTACCTCCAACCAAACGCCTATCTTACCTGTAATTTCTGTTTGCAAGTAGGGCTAGGCCCAGGGCTGGCTCCACGGGAAACAGCAAATAAGGTTGGCAATCCTGGGCGGATAAAATTTCCTCATAGCGGTGGTACTAGTGGTGTGACACAGTGGCAGTTGCTTGCCTATGAAAAAAAGAAAATGAAATCTGGTTTGTGCTCCTGAGCAATACAAAGGTACAATACAGAATATAGCAGGTGACAGAAGTACACTAGAACAGTGCCACGTTGTAGCCTAACAAATGTTAAAGTATAACTAATTCGGTTGAAGTTCTTTGACATTAGCCATGGGTCTTTGTCAAGCAGAGTAAGAATATATCATCGGATTTCTTCACCAGCCTGTTGCTATCACCTTATCCTCCCCAGCAAGTGTGTGGATTTATTGCTGTAATTTAGTCACACATCAATCAAAACCACACAGCCCGGGGGAAGAGGGTTAGGGTTTGAAAAATGGATGGGTACGGGGGTTTTTGGGAAAGGTTTTGGGAGACAAGAAAAAGTAGCACAGCATGGACGAACAATTGTGAACATAAACAAATCTTTGGGTACAAACCTATCCATCAATCTTTGAAAGTGCATACACTACTGTAACTGCATGCATGTCAGTTAAAAGTAATTAGTACTTTCGACAACTGTGGAAGAAAGAATGCGACAGTACAGGGCGTGGGTGGAAATATTGATAACTATATTCAACATAAGGTCTCTGTAGCCAGATACCTGAGAGCCTTGCTGGTCACTATAAATCCATTCACAACAACACTCAATGGGGTTGGTCTGGAAGGTGTCAGGTTTACTCCCCGTGATCCAGTCGATGCAAATATGGTTCCACTTCCAAATGTCACCAACACCCAGAAGTGTAAACACAGGGTGTTCGAGGCATTAGGCGGGGGAGAAAAATAACAAACTAAAATAAAAAATGTGGGATGGGTAAAGGTAGGGTCAGCAGGGAAAGGATACCTGTAACAGAAGACAAGACAGGCATCAGTGAAGTGCTGTCCTAACATACAAGGGTACTCTCATATAGTCTCACTAAATAGTCTGCAAGTCTCCCGCCTACTCATGGGAAATGTAGTTTCATAGTACGGTAGGCGCTTAGGGGCTGCGTAACCTGACAGAAGGTATAGTAGATAGAAAAGGAGAAATTGCTTTTTTTCTAGGTGTCCCCTCACTCACCAGGGTTGCCCCTTGGTGACATGCTTCATCATTGGGGCCATCCCAGTCCTCTACGGCCTGGGGCGTGCTGCGACTTGCGAATTACGTAGGAGCACTTACAAATGACTATGTGTGGTGCAGATGTGATAGTGGAGTGGACTAAGTGATGTGTTAAGGGATCAATGTAGAAGCAGAGAGAGAGCCAAGAAATGCAGTCACAGTCAGAGAAAAAGGCAAGGGATACTGTATCTATGTGGTTGTAGTGGTCCTGTTGGAAGTGGTAAGTAAGTTGCCCGCAGAAAAAAAATCCTCCTATTAGCGGCACTCCTCCATTGCAGCCGACGCTTCGTCCATCGATGTTGGTCACCAGAAGACACCCTGTCCACTGCCTGCCTGATGCTGAATTGTGGCTCGCTACTGTGAAGCCTGACTCCATCCTTTTTTCCCCATTGCAGAGACTGAAACCCGGCCTGTAATTATTCAACGAAAAACAGGAAGTGATATAATATTACAACACCACTGATAAATAAATATAAGGCATGTAGGCTGTGGAGTGCAAAAAGTCACAATTTGTTTTTCCTAGTAGACAGTACAATGTTTTTGAAAGTGCGTACTCTGAGTCACCTTTTGAAGGATGTATGGGCAAATTAATGTATCGGATCTTGCCCCTCAAGCTAGGTGTACTGTAAACTGTGTTTTAGAACAAAATTAGATCTTCCTAGCAGTGCTTCCACCCAGACCCTTACTAAAGCCAGTCGCAAAAATGTAGAAGACCCCCAATCAAATCTCAAAAAACGAGGCCTAGCAGAAAACTGGTGACAAAACTTACTTTGAAAGTAAAAGTAGGCCGAAGTACCCTAATTACCCATTACCCACCGTGGATTGCATTGTAACCACTTGCAAGCAACCAAGCAAAAGTAGCCATAGCCAGCATCGCTCCAAGACTCGAAATCCCCCCCACTCAAACACATGCAATAGAAATACTGCTAACCCTAACGAACCCTAAGTTAAGAATAGTGGCAAAGGCTTTCTTTAACTATGCCAAATCCCCCCTTTCCCACCATGGATTTTCTTCAAATGACTTGCAACCAAAATTACACATTCTCACGAGTGCTCTAAGACCCCAGAACTCAGTTTGAAAAATCTAGAACACCCCGAAACACATGCAATCCTGCTGCTAGGGCTAACCCTAACGAACCCTAAGTTACAAAAAGTGCCAAAACTAAAGGCTTTTCCGCGCGGATTTTGTCCCAACCACTTCTACCCGGTATTAGACCTTCCCAGGAATGCCCCAAGACCCGGCAACCCACCCGCCAAGAAGCGTAACACCCCCAAACAGGCCAAAAGCAAAATCTCATACTTGCAATATTTCTGGGCCTTCGGTCCAAACGCGCTGCGTAGCTAGGCCATAAGTCGGGGTTGGCACGACGGATTTCCTGAAAAGCAAATGCAATCAAGATTAGAGTGTCCCAGCAGTGCTCCCAGACCACGAAACTCACCCGCAAACAGACGGAACCCCCCCTAAGAGCACCTCAAAGGCAAGCAAGTCATCAAAAACACAAAAAAAATTCCGCCTGGGATTTGGTCCAAAACACTTTTATCCGGTATTAGAGCTTCCCAGCAATGGCCCCAGAGCCGTCAACCCAGGAGAAAACGAGTAGAAGACCCCCAAACAGCCAAAGAGCAAAAGTACAAAAATGGGGACTTAGTCACTTTTTCACAAATTTCCCAAATCACTCCGCGCGCGCTCTGCAGCTAGGCCCTAAGTCCCCTCAGCCACCATGGATTTGCTTCAAACCTCTTGCAAAGTAAAGTATATATAGCCAGCAGTGCTCCCACACCACGAAACTCACCCGCAAACACCAGGAAGCCCCCCAAACAGGCCCCCGAAAACGCTACATAGAGCAAAATGTCAGAAATAGCCCAAAAAAAAATCGGCCTGGATTTAGTCCCAACCACTTCTACCCGGTATTAGACCTTCCCAGGAATGCCCCAAGACCCGGCAACCCACCCGCCAAGAAGCATAACACCCCCAAACAGGCCAAAAGCAAAATCTCATACTTGCAATATTTCTGGGCCTTCGGTCCAAACGCGCTGCGTAGCTGGGCCATAAGTCGGGGTTGGCACGACGGATTTCCTGAAAAGCAAATGCAATCAAGATTAGAGTGTCCCAGCAGTGCTCCCAGACCACGAAACTCACCCAGAAACACCAGGAAGCCCCCCAAACAGGCCCCCGAAAACGCTACATAGAGCAAAATGTCAGAAATAGCCCAAAAAAAAATCGGCCTGGATTTAGTCCCAACCACTTCTACCCGGTATTAGACCTTCCCAGGAATGCCCCAAGACCCGGCAACCCACCCGCCAAGAAGTATAACACCCCCAAACAGGCCAAAAGCAAACTCTCATACTTGCAATATTTCTGGGCCTTCGGTCCAAACGCGCTGCGTAGCTGGGCCATAAGTCGGGGTTGGCACGACGGATTTCCTGAAAAGCAAATGCAATCAAGATTAGAGTGTCCCAGCAGTGCTCCCAGACCACGAAACTCACCCGCAAACACCAGGAAGCCCCCCAAACAGGCCCCCGAAAACGCTACATAGAGCAAAATGTCAGAAATAGCCCAAAAAAAAATCGGCCTGGATTTAGTCCCAACCACTTCTACCCGGTATTAGACCTTCCCAGGAATGCCCCAAGACCCGGCAACCCACCCGCCAAGAAGTATAACACCCCCAAACAGGCCAAAAGCAAACTCTCATACTTGCAATATTTCTGGGCCTTCGGTCCAAACGCGCTGCGTAGCTGGGCCATAAGTCGGGGTTGGCACGACGGATTTCCTGAAAAGCAAATGCAATCAAGATTAGAGTGTCCCAGCAGTGCTCCCAGACCACGAAACTCACCCGCAAACACCAGGAAGCCCCCCAAACAGGCCCCCGAAAACGCTACATAGAGCAAAATGTCAGAAATAGCCCAAAAAAAAATCGGCCTGGATTTAGTCCCAACCACTTCTACCCGGTATTAGACCTTCCCAGGAATGCCCCAAGACCCGGCAACCCACCCGCCAAGAAGTATAACACCCCCAAACAGGCCAAAAGCAAACTCTCATACTTGCAATATTTCTGGGCCTTCGGTCCAAACGCGCTGCGTAGCTGGGCCATAAGTCGGGGTTGGCACGACGGATTTCCTGAAAAGCAAATGCAATCAAGATTAGAGTGTCCCAGCAGTGCTCCCAGACCACGAAACTCACCCGCAAACACCAGGAAGCCCCCCAAACAGGCCCCCGAAAACGCTACATAGAGCAAAATGTCAGAAATAGCCCAAAAAAAAATCGGCCTGGATTTAGTCCCAACCACTTCTACCCGGTATTAGACCTTCCCAGGAATGCCCCAAGACCCGGCAACCCACCCGCCAAGAAGTATAACACCCCCAAACAGGCCAAAAGCAAACTCTCATACTTGCAATATTTCTGGGCCTTCGGTCCAAACGCGCTGCGTAGCTGGGCCATAAGTCGGGGTTGGCACGACGGATTTCCTGAAAAGCAAATGCAATCAAGATTAGAGTGTCCCAGCAGTGCTCCCAGACCACGAAACTCACCCGCAAACACCAGGAAGCCCCCCAAACAGGCCCCCGAAAACGCTACATAGAGCAAAATGTCAGAAATAGCCCAAAAAAAAATCGGCCTGGATTTAGTCCCAACCACTTCTACCCGGTATTAGACCTTCCCAGGAATGCCCCAAGACCCGGCAACCCACCCGCCAAGAAGTATAACACCCCCAAACAGGCCAAAAGCAAACTCTCATACTTGCAATATTTCTGGGCCTTCGGTCCAAACGCGCTGCGTAGCTGGGCCATAAGTCGGGGTTGGCACGACGGATTTCCTGAAAAGCAAATGCAATCAAGATTAGAGTGTCCCAGCAGTGCTCTCAGACCATGAAACTCACCCACAAACAGACGGAACCCCCCCTAAGAGCACCTCAAAGGCAAGCAAGTCATCAAAAACACAAAAAAATTTCCGCCTCGGATTTGGCACAAACCACTTTTAGTGCTTCCCAGCAATGGCCCCAGACCCGTCAACTCACCTGCAAAGAGGTAGAACAACACCCCCACAAGTGCTGAGTCTTTCTTCATTGGGCGTAAACCAGCCCTCTGCTTTGATGGAAATAGGAGTCTGGAGGAGGAGGATAGAGGAGCATGTTCTTCTGAACTTGTGAACCTGAGGAATGCAGACTGCGGCACCTTCAAATAAATTAGCAAACAAGTGAAGACAGTTCTGCTGATGGGCTTGTCTTTGTGATTATCTGATTAAAGTTTGAATTATATTAACTGTGCACAACAAAGAAAGACAGACACACAGGAATAAAAGTGAATAAGGATGAAAAAGAAAGTTATTGATTCGTTGTCTCATTTTCAGGGCTCGAAGTCGGAATCACGGTCCAGGAATAAGAATAAGGCTTCGTCATCATACTCTGCGAATTCAGCCCGGGTGAGGTCAGTGCCACCTGACAGAGTAGAAATTCCCTCATCTATGGTGCTGGCCACCTCCTCTTCATCCGGCACGCTCTCTCGTACTCTTATATCTGGTGGTATGAGGTGCTGATTCATCTTGATCATTGTTAACCTCTCCACATTTTTGGGCGAGAGGCGGCTCCGTTTGGGAGTTACAATCCCACCAGCCGCACTGAAAACCCGTTCAGAAGACACACTTGCGAGTGGGCAAGACAAGTAGTTTAAAGCCAGGTTGGTGAGCTGTGGCCACAATTCTTTTTTCCCATGCCAATACGCCAATGGGTCAGAATTAACATAGACCTCTGTGGAGTCATTCAGATAGTCCTTCACCATCGACTCAAGGTCCTCCTCCAAGGTTCCTCCACTTTGCGTAGCTCTTGCTGTGCCTCTGGCCTTTTGAGAACCAAACCCACGCAGAGCTAGCCAATCCTCTTCAGCCTCCAATGTTTCTGCTGCCTTTCGTGCAGATGATGCGGTTGCCGGTGTCTTTAACGGCTGAGAGGTCACTTGTGCCACAGCCACAGGTGCAGAAGTGGATTGTTTTGACTGGGGATGGCCTGCTGATGTACTGCCATTTCCTTCAATTTCCAGCCGTTCTGTTTCAAACTTCTTGGCTGACAAGGCTAGCCAACGTTTGTACTTTGTAACATCTTCATCAGCAAAAGGAAAGAATGCTCTGCCTGCCAGCGCCTTTTTGTAGCGTGGATCCAGAATAGTAGCACAAATGTAATGCTGTTCTGAGTGGATCTTTTGAAGACGTTCATCACCTTGTAGGAGCTCTAATAATGTCTCAGCCAGAAGCAAAGAGTCTTTCTTTTTGTCATCTTTTCGAAACACAGAACACACCTCCTTCAGTTGGTCCTCCAGCATGTACAACAATGGGATAGCTTTTCCCAAATTAGAGTCCTCCTTGCTGACTGCACGTGTGAAGACCTCAAAAGGACGAAGCATGCGTGTTAGGCTTTCAACTATGTTCCATTGCGGCCCACCCATCCTCAGCTCCTCTATACCCTCTTTCAAGAAAAATTGATCGAGTTGCGTATACTGCTCATACAGACGCTCAAGCATGTAGAAGGTTGAGTTCCAACGTGTTACCACCTCCTGGATGAGTGCTTTCACTGGCATTTGACTTTGATATAGCATGCTCCTCAGCTGCTTGCGGGCCTTAAAAGAATGCCTGAAATGCTTGCAAATTTTTCGGCAGTTGTCCAATACACTGTACGCTGCACTGCGTTTATTACCCAAGAATTTTTGGACAACCAGGTTTATACAGTGCGCCAAACACGGCACTCTGAAATAGTAACCGTCCCTCATGGCCTTAACTATATTGGAGCCATTGTCTGTGGAAACATAACCAACCTTGCGTTTTAGTGGGGACAGACAGTTAAGGACCTTTGTGTTAAAGACATCCAAAATGTTTTCTGCTGTGTGACGTTTCTCCAAACCAAACATGGCTAGTGTTGCATGTTTCCGAGCACCTTTAAAAACAATGTTAGTGTCAACACCTGAGTTTAGCTTTGCTTTAGCCCCTGAAAAAGAGACCCAGTGTGCAGTGATGCACATGTAATCAGCGCCTGCGCCACTGGTCCACATGTCTGTTGTCAGATGTATAGTGTGAACAGCACTCTTCTCCAAAGCTGCCCCAATCAACTTCAGAACATCTTCATGTAGTGCTGGAACCGCAACTCGGGCAAAATAGAACCGGCTAGGAACCTTCCATTTAGGGCAGAGCACTGTCACTAATTCTAGAAAACCAACCCCTTCTACAAAAGAAAAAGGGAGAAGGTCCAGAGCTAGCATTTTAGCCAGCTTAGTGTTATACAGACGGGTCATTGGGTGGTTGCGTTCATATTGCGCTTCTGTAAACAACATCTTTTTAATGTTGCCCTGGACCAATGATTTACGGGATGATGATGATCTCTTCGACCCAGTTACGCTCGCTGATGTACTTTTCCGCATTGATGTCTCACTCTCTCCCACACTCTTAGTGTGGCTCCCATGGGGTGTGCTGCTGACATGGGAACTGGGTGTAAGTGAAGTGTTTGAATCGTCTTCTTCTACCTCCTCGTCATCAGCAGATGACAAATCAACGTTTTCATTACGTGCAATTCCGGCTTTCTTGACCGCCTCTAGGTGCGGAAACCATTCGACAGGGTGCCTTCTCTCAAGATGACCTCTCTGGCCTCCGGTACCATAGTTAGAACCAAGCTTACCACGACTATATCGAAGCTTACAAAGGCTACAAATGGCTACGTTTTCCTTTTTTGGGCAAACACTAAAGAAGTCCCAAACTGGAGACTTGAAATGTCTTCGGGGGCCGGAGGAGGCGGCGATACTGGTGGTGGTGGTCCTGCTGCTAATGACAGATGAAGTGGAGGATGTGGATTGCCGAACTTCAGTACGTTTTGCACTTTCACCACCACGAATTGAGGTCGAGGACGAGGTGGGTACCTTCTTGCGAGGAAGAAATATGGAAGCGGTAGGTTTTGGTGTACTACTTAACTCCAAATCTAATGATTCCATTTCCATTGCCTCCTCGCCGACATCATCATCACGCTCAGCAGCTTCTCGGGATAGGGTCAAAATGTCTCTTTGCTGCATGCCCGGTGGGGCTGCAGTGACCTTTGTGATGACTGCCTCGTCGTCATCGTGAGAGGCTTCATCACCAGCAGTATCTGTCACTTCTTGTTGAGCCTCATCACACTCCATAGGTTTGAGTTTTTGGACGACCTTCCTTTTACGCTTAGGTACCGGTGGCAGATCATGGTGTGCCTCTGCCTCACTGTCAGACCGCAGTTGTCGTGGTTCCCAAGACAGATCACTTGCACCAGAACGAGGTGGGCTTGAAGAAGATGTAGACACCCCCCTTGATCTTTTCCTTGCTAGGGATGTGGAAGACAATGAATGATCATCAGGAGGAGTGGCTTCCAATGATACCTCAGCTTCATTGTCGATTTCCAAATGTGCCCCTACTTCGGGAGGAACAACTATTGTGGGCACTTGTGAACGTCCATGCACCTTTGCTTGCGCATCTCCTTTTGCTGCCTCTCCTTCCACATGTACTTGGGCGTGTACTTGCACATGGTGTTGTTGTTGCGGCTGTGGTTGTTCAACACTTGTCAGATGAGTTACAACAACCTGTGTTGATTCAGGGACATTGCTGCTACTTTCTTGCGATGAGCCAACATCACTGGTCGATGGTGATTGGAGAAGTACACTGACTGCCTCTGAAGCACTCAAGGGCTTTGACTTAAGTTGGCGTGGTGGTGGAGGCACTGAACCCAATGGAGCAGGGGTGCTGCTCTCAGGTTGGTCCCCAGCAGATCCTGCTGCTGCAGGCGTACTTTTTTTTTTGCTCCCAAAAAAAGTGGTGGGTGGCACACCAGCCTCCTTGGTAACTTGCTTCTTCTGCTCCTTACTAGCAACTTTCTTGCTAGAGGAGCTACGGAGAAGTTTCTTTGGGGCCATCTTCTTCAGAGCAGGTCAGACAGCAGGCCGCAGTTGCACGAATTGTAGAGTTGTCTGAGGCCAGACGTGACGTCGCGTGACGTTATGCTGCACACACACACCGCTGCAGGACTTCTTCCTGGCACTGGTGGTTCTCTTGAGTCTTGTGCACCTAAAAAAAATGGAAGACAGAGGAACATCAGTTCAGTTATAGAGCACAAAAAATCGAAAAACACTGCAAAATCAGCACAATCCCAATCCATCCATGCCCTCCATAATGTTTAAATTCAAGACAACCCACAGAAAGACTAGGCCCATGCAAGACTCACTACCCCTGGGCATAAATAAAGGTTGAAAAGTAGGCAAAATGGTTGGAGGCCTAACAACAAAGCCTGCATTCAAAATGGCCACTTGCCTGCCAGCACATGGCCAGTGCCTGTAGCTGCACTCAAAATGGCCACCAGCCACATGGCATGTCCCTCCCCATGAACACCCCCAAAAATCGAAAAACACTGCAAAATCAGCACAATCCCATTCCATCCATGATGTTTAAATTCAAGACAGCCCACAGAAAGACTAGGCCCCATGCACCACTCACTACCCCTGGTCAAGGCCCCAACAACAGGTCAAAAATCGAAAAACACAAAATTTTACAAAAAAAAAAAATCGAAAAACACAGAAAAATCAGCACAATCCCAATTCATCTATGGCCTCCATGATGTTTAAATTCAAGACAACCCACAGAAATACTAGGCCCATGCAAGACTCACTACCCCTGGCATAAATAAAGGTTGAAAAGTAGGGAAAATGGTTGGAGGCCTAACAACAAAGCCTGCATTCAAAATGGCCACTTGCCTGCCAGCACATGGCAAGTGCCTGTAGCTGCACTCAAAATGGCCACCAGCCACATGGCATGTCCCTCCCCATGAACACCCCCAAAAATCGAAAAACACTGCAAAATCAGCACAATCCCATTCCATCCATGATGTTTAAATTCAAGACAGCCCACAGAAAGACTAGGCCCCATGCACCACTCACTACCCCTGGTCAAGGCCCCAACAACAGGTCAAAAATCGAAAAACACAAAATTTTACAAAAAAAAAAAATCGAAAAACACAGAAAAATCAGCACAATCCCAATTCATCTATGGCCTCCATGATGTTTAAATTCAAGACAACCCACAGAAATACTAGGCCCATGCAAGACTCACTACCCCTGGCATAAATAAAGGTTGAAAAGTAGGGAAAATGGTTGGAGGCCTAACAACAAAGCCTGCATTCAAAATGGCCACTTGCCTGCCAGCACATGGCAAGTGCCTGTAGCTGCACTCAAAATGGCCACCAGCCACATGGCATGTCCCTCCCCATGAACACCCCCAAAAATCGAAAAACACTGCAAAATCAGCACAATCCCATTCCATCCATGATGTTTAAATTCAAGACAGCCCACAGAAAGACTAGGCCCCATGCACCACTCACTACCCCTGGTCAAGGCCCCAACAACAGGTCAAAAATCGAAAAACACAAAATTTTACACAAAAAAAAAATCGAAAAACACAGAAAAATCAGCACAATCCCAATTCATCTATGGCCTCCATGATGTTTAAATTCAAGACAACCCACAGAAATACTAGGCCCATGCAAGACTCACTACCCCTGGCATAAATAAAGGTTGAAAAGTAGGGAAAATGGTTGGAGGCCTAACAACAAAGCCTGCATTCAAAATGGCCACTTGCCTGCCAGCACATGGCAAGTGCCTGTAGCTGCACTCAAAATGGCCACCAGCCACATGGCATGTCCCTCCCCATGAACACCCCCAAAAATCGAAAAACACTGCAAAATCAGCACAATCCCATTCCATCCATGATGTTTAAATTCAAGACAGCCCACAGAAAGACTAGGCCCCATGCACCACTCACTACCCCTGGTCAAGGCCCCAACAACAGGTCAAAAATCGAAAAACACAAAATTTTACAAAAAAAAAAAATCGAAAAACACAGAAAAATCAGCACAATCCCAATTCATCTATGGCCTCCATGATGTTTAAATTCAAGACAACCCACAGAAATACTAGGCCCATGCAAGACTCACTACCCCTGGCATAAATAAAGGTTGAAAAGTAGGGAAAATGGTTGGAGGCCTAACAACAAAGCCTGCATTCAAAATGGCCACTTGCCTGCCAGCACATGGCAAGTGCCTGTAGCTGCACTCAAAATGGCCACCAGCCACATGGCATGTCCCTCCCCATGAACACCCCCAAAAATCGAAAAACACTGCAAAATCAGCACAATCCCATTCCATCCATGATGTTTAAATTCAAGACAGCCCACAGAAAGACTAGGCCCCATGCACCACTCACTACCCCTGGTCAAGGCCCCAACAACAGGTCAAAAATCGAAAAACACAAAATTTTACAAAAAAAAAAAATCGAAAAACACAGAAAAATCAGCACAATCCCAATTCATCTATGGCCTCCATGATGTTTAAATTCAAGACAACCCACAGAAATACTAGGCCCATGCAAGACTCACTACCCCTGGCATAAATAAAGGTTGAAAAGTAGGGAAAATGGTTGGAGGCCTAACAACAAAGCCTGCATTCAAAATGGCCACTTGCCTGCCAGCACATGGCAAGTGCCTGTAGCTGCACTCAAAATGGCCACCAGCCACATGGCATGTCCCTCCCCATGAACACCCCCAAAAATCGAAAAACACTGCAAAATCAGCACAATCCCATTCCATCCATGATGTTTAAATTCAAGACAGCCCACAGAAAGACTAGGCCCCATGCACCACTCACTACCCCTGGTCAAGGCCCCAACAACAGGTCAAAAATCGAAAAACACAAAATTTTACAAAAAAAAAAAATCGAAAAACACAGAAAAATCAGCACAATCCCAATTCATCTATGGCCTCCATGATGTTTAAATTCAAGACAACCCACAGAAAGAATCAGTCCACCCACCACTGAGTACCCCTGGGAAAAGGCCCCAAAACAGCCCAAAAATCGAAAATCCCAAAATTTTAGTTGCAGCAACTGTAATGCCCCAAACAAACTTACTTGTAAAATTTCTAATCCAACAGTGATCCAAAGAAAGTCAAAAAGGCCTCAAATCCAAAGATCCAGCAGCATCCACAAAAGGTAATCCTTCCAGGTCCACATCCGAATGAAAAGTGACCAGGAGATGGACAAAGCACTGGGAGGAGCCTGCTGAACAGGAACAGGAAGTTGAAGACTATGGGGCACTTCCTTCCTCCCACCCCCCTGCCCCCCTCCCCAAAATGGACTCCTCGCTAAAAAAGTGCAGGCAAATGTCAAACTAAGGAGTTATTCACATAAAAATCATCATTTCTAGAAGGTTTATGCTGCTTGCTGGTGGATTTCTTGTGCAGAATTGCAAATTTATATTTTCGCGCGCCGCATCTCAAATCTCGCAATTTGCGAAGTACCGCGAGACGTGATCTCGCCGTACTCGCGTTGACAAACTCTCGCTGGCAAGCCGCGATGACGTAATCGCGCTCGCCAATTCCCGCGGGATCACACAGCAAGATCCAAAATGGCGCAGCACTCGCAAACTATCGAAAAAAACAACTCGGCAAACGATGATAAACGCCGCGCGCCGCAAAAATTGTATCACCAACGCCGCGCGCCGCCAAAAAAATCCGCTGCGTGCGAATTTGCGGATTTTGCGGGAAATCCGCAAATCTCGCGGATTGCGGATTTCCCGAAAATCCGCAAAATCCGCGAGCGGAACGGATTTTCCGCCCACGCTTACCTGGACGTCGCTCTCCATGGAAGGCTGAGAAGGCAGGCCAAGTGCCCAACGGGGCATTGGTGCTGTAGCCTGCGGACGCCTAGGTTGGCAAACCCCAAGCAGGAAGAGCGCAGGAGTAGGTGAGGCTCCTAGTGCTAGCCATTGGTGCAGACTTCACGACACGGGCAGGGGAGGGGGCGGAGTGGGGAGAGGGTGTTAAGCAGCAAATAAAATATATACAACCGGGCGCCTGCTAAAATATTAAGCGCGGCGCCCATGTAGTTAATACTTAAAGTTACAATGCAGGACAACGAGGAGCAAATAGTGGAAAAGCGAGCGCAGTGGTGCACCCTAAGTGCGGCGTCAGAGTTGTCAAAAATAAAAAGAGATGTTAACAGAGTTGGGCAAGCCGTGCGGAATTACAATGAGAAACAAGACGGATTGAAGGCAGAGAAGGGGGGGAGGAGAATGCGACACGGCGGGCAGGGGAGGGGGCGGAGTGGGGAGAGGGTGTTAAGCAGCAGGGGCCTTTGAAGTGAAGCTAAGCTTCACTTCAAAGGTGTGGGAGGAGTGCGGCTGAGGGAACAGACGGCGATTTGATGAGGTGCACGCGCATTTTAGGTCAATGCGCTTGCGCATTGACCTAAAAGCCACGGGCACAGCACCAAATCGCCCAGTCTAGGTAAAGCTTATTTAAGCCCCTATATATCTTCGCTCCCGCTCAATGCGCATGCGCATTGATATAGGTCGCTCGACCTAACGAGGAGAAATGAAAACATTTCTCCTGTTGTGCCTCACTATGCCACCTCTAGGGTGGCGTAGCAGTCACACGCATCGCAAGATTTACGATTTGTCTTAAATCTGGAGATGTGTCTTGTTCCATGGGTGTTGCGTAGGAACACCCACAGCAACACCCATGGAACGCCCCTTCCACGCACAGTGATGCATGTGAACTGGCCATATTTACAAGAAGAAAAGTCACGCAGGGTGGCTTTTCCTCTCCTCGTAAATATGGAGGAGCCCCCTGCGCCACCAGTACGTCACCAAAAGTGACGTAGTAGTGGCCCAGGGGGCTTGTAAATCTACCCCACAGTGTTTTGTTTATTGTTATTAGAGAGTTCTCTTACCTAATTATGCACAATGCCTACTGTATTAGTCAATGCATTTTCAACACTGAGGGCTCTGTTTGTTAGCTTGGTAGTAGAGAGCTATTTAATCCAAGCACGTTTTGTATCTACTGAAGGATTCTACGTACTTTAACTTTCTTTAGACGTAATTTCTCTTGGGCACATTGAGCAACAAATCTCTGGATTTGTGCTGTCACAATACAGAATGCACTTAGTCAATTCTAGCGCTTATTGTCACACATAGCGACTGTGTCCTCAACAGGAGTAGAATACTACTGTATGTTTGCTTTCCTTTGACTGAGGTCAAGTATTGATGGCTGTTAAATAAGATGAAGGAGTCTTGCGTAGGTCCAATCTTATGTTTATTCCAGGATTCAATTTCAAGGTAAGCACCCACAGCCAGAGCCGTCCAGTCGTGAGGAAGCCAACGTCCAATGTGACGTGCAAGGAATCCTCACGACTGAAGGACAAGATTCCAGAACCACTAAAGAGATCTCTCGTGCTGGCAAGCACGAGAGAACAAGAGGAAACAGAGTAATCCTAGTATATAACATCTTCCCCACTAAGAAGGGAAACAAAGCAAACATACTAAAGCAACATGAGGAATTGCAGGAAGCAAACAAGTGCAAGTGCTGAGTCATGCAAAATTATTCTAAAACATAGTCTCTCAATCTACAGGATAACTGTTTTAAACGAAACGCCCTTTTCGTTGCCACTTCAGAAGTTTCCTGTGAAGTCGAATCATGTGGTAAGGGTAACTCCTCGGAAACAGAGGACTGTGGCAAGGCAGAAGTGGAGGGGAGAGTATCAGGGGGAGGAAGGGAATGAGCGGGAGCGGTGGCCTCAGAGGACATGGAAGTTTCAGCAACTGGATTGGAGGAATGTGGTTGGGAGTAACAGAAATCAAACCAATCACAATGCTCAGAATCTGAAGTGGCATGTTCCTTGATGACATGGGCTTGAAGTAGAGAGATCTTAAAAAGAGCTCGCTTATTCCACAATCCACTGTCATCAAGAAGGGCAGAGGTTTTACTAACTTGTGTGACCAAATTTGGAGAAGAAAATTTAGACCTCCCCTTGGAAACTCTTTTGGGATTTTTGATAAGAACCATATCTCCTTTTTGAAGGGGCTGATCAACAGAATGTTTACCTTCATCAAAATGTGATTTCATTGACAATTGTTTAGCACTCACATGATCTTGAACAGAAAAAGAAGAATCAGACAAACCACAATTCTTATGTAACCAACTGGGATTAAGAACAGAATGAACTCTTCTTTTTCGAAGTAAGCTAAAGGGTGAGACCCCAGTAGTTGAATGTGGGGAAGTATTGTAGGCCCACACTTTGTCATGAACGAAAGGCAAAGGGTCAAGTCGAGAAGAAATGGCAGTTTGAACACCCTCCTTAATAATGCGATTACACCTTTCTACAAAACCATTTGAGGAGGGTGAGTACAAGGCAACTTTGTGGTGAAAAATATCGTTACACTTGAGAAAAGAGCACATTTTTTGAGAGACAAAATGGGTTCCATTGTCAGTAACGATGGACTTGGGAAAACCTTCAACATCAAAAACAGACTGTAGGAAATTAATGGCGTTGTCAGTAGAAGCAGAATTGCAAAAGGAATAATAGAGCCATTTAGAGTAATAATCAACCAGAAGGATAAGAAACTTGTGTGCAGAAGGTAAGACATCATATGGACCAGAAAAGTCCAAAGCTACTTTGTCCCATGGAACAGCTGGTAGAGGAACGGGACATAAAGGTGTGGAAAGAGTTTTCCAATGCTTATCGGAAAGGATGCACTGGGTGCAATTGTCAATCATCTTCCTAATGTGAGAATCCATGGAAGGCCACCAGTAAAATTGTTTGATGTGTTGACAGGTCTTAATGATACCAAGGTGACCCTGATGAGCAGAACGAATGATATGATCACGAACAGACTGGGGAGGAACAAATAGATCGTTGCGCATGACCATATCATTGACCAAAGAAAGTTCTTCTGAAACATTTGCGAAACCTTTAAGTTCAGTGGGTAAGGTTCTACGTTCAGGCCATTTGTTGACAATAAAATCCTTGACTTTGGTAAGAACAACGTCATTTGCATAAGCTATATTCCATTGTGCTTCAGAAATGGGTTGACATTCAGCAACTGCATCGATGGTGGCAACAACACATTCAATATCATCATTAACAATTGAATCATCAGTTAAAGACATTCTAGAGAGGCAATCGGCCCTGAAATTTTTACCTCCGAGAATGTGTTTGATTACGAAATGGAATTCGTGAAGCTTAGAAAGGAGACGAACGAGTCTGGCGGAAGCCCTATTGGAGGTACTGTCAGAAAGCATGTGCATAAGGGGCTTGTGGTCTGTGTAAATCTCGAACTCGCGACCCCAAATGTAAGATTTGAACTTTTGAATTGCCCAAACACAAGCCAGGGCTTCTCTTTCAATTGTGCTGTACCTGGTTTCAGCAGGAAGAAGGGTTCTAGATGCAAAGGCAACCGTGTGTTCTTTGCCTTCAACCCACTGTCCCAGGACAGCGCCCAAACCAGTAAGACTGGCATCTACAGTGATAAAACACATAGAGCTGTCACAAAAAGGATTCAAAGCGGGTGAATCTTCGATGATCTTCTTGACTTGGTCAAAAACTTTTTGCAAGTCTTGAGACCAAACAAATTTTACACCTTTTCTTAAGAGCGTTCTTAAAGGTTCAACAATCTGTGCGTAACCATGAACGAACCTGGCGTAGTATTCAGATATGCCCAGGAAGGAGCGAAGTGCGTCACGATCCTTGGGAGGTTTGGCATCACGAATGGCTTTGATTAAAGAGAACTTGGGTTTAATGCCATTGGGAGAAAGGGAGTGACCCAAGTAATCTAACTCTTGGACACCAAATTTACACTTGTCGTGTCTAACAGTCATGCCGGCTTTTTCCAGGACTTGTAAAACGGTATTGAGAGTGTGATTATGCTGAAAAGAGTCGTTGGCGTAGACCAAGATGTCATCTTGATACGCTTGCACGCCAGGGATGTCTTGAAACAGGTTGTCCATTAGTTTTTGGAAAATGCTGGCTGCAGAGGCCAAGCCAAAGGGAAGCCTAAGGTACTTAAAAGCACCAAAGGGAGTGATAAACGTTGTTAACTCCTGAGATCTGAGGGACAAGGGAATCTGGTGATAAGCAGATCTAAGGTCAAGGAGGGAGAAGAATTTAGCCCCACCCAAATTAGCCAATAGGTCATGAATTTTGGGAAGGGGGTGACAATCAACGATGATATTATTATTTAGGGAGCGTAAATCGGCACACAATCTCACCTCTCCAGTTTTCTTGCGAACTAGGACAATGGGGGAAACCCATTCAGATGAGTCACAGGGAGCAATGATTCCTTCATCACAAAGGTTCTTCAGAACGCTTTTAAGCTCATCTCTAGCGCTCAAGGGAAGAGGACGAACTTTGTGGACAACCGGCTGAGCATTGGGTTTAAGTCGAATTTCATGCTTGAAACCAAGCACTGTACCGACCTTATTTTTAAATAAGTTTGGGAAAGAACTCAACAAGGTGTCTATTTTGACTATGGGAAAGGAAAGATCTGAAATGTCGAAGTTCCCAGAATCATGACTAGTATAATAGTCATGAGGAATGTCGCCTAAGGCAATGGGTTGGTCAGAACCAGGTTTGAGAATCAAGCCCATTCTGGCTAAATCAAACAATCCTACGACATCCCTGCCTTTGAGAGCAACATAAACTTTGGTGAAAGTGTATCTGCCTAGACAAGCAATGTTAGAATAAAAGAAACCCATCATATCGATGTCCTTTTCGCCAAATGCCTTGAGATTGAGATCTGACTTGGAAAGACAACTTTACTCCAATTAGCATAAAAGGTGAGGTCAGATAAAATAGTGATGGGAGAATGCTTTGACCTGGATTGTAATTGTACCAATCAACAATTCACACAAGGGACTCTTAATTTTAGAAAATTCAAGAGAATCACATTCAATTGACAACATAACATCATTGAGTCTGGTGGAACAAGACTCTACATTTTCTTGAATCTCAATATTATTGACTCTAGTGAATCTTTTGCGACCCCTGCAAACAGAAGGAAAATGACCAATTTTCTTGCAAGAGGAGCATTTTTTGCCAGAAGCAGGACACGTGGGAGAATTGCCAAGATGATTCCTGGATCCACATCTGTAGCAAATGAGAGGTTTCCTATTTAGTTGTCTTGAAGAATTGTTAACGAGGTCAATGGAAGTGAAACCAGAAGCTTGTTCAACTAAATGAACAGAAGGTTGAGGAATGCTTTCTTGAAGAATCTTGGAGGAATAATTTGCGCGCTCAATCCCCTTGGCGATATCAATTGTTTCAGTTAAAGAAGGATTTTTGCAACTTAAAAGACGTTCCTGGATTTTTTTTGAAAAACAAGCAAAGATAAATTGATCTCTGATAGAGGCATCTGTACTAGCACCAAAGTCACAAGTAGAAGGCAGGATTCTAAGCTGAGCGATATAGTCTTCTACGGTTTCATCAATACTTTGTTTACGTTTGAAAAAATTATGACGTTCTAATACAATACTGGGCTCATCGTCATATTGTTTATTGAGACGAGCAATGGCTACTTAGAAAACATCCCAGTTGTCACCGGACTCACCAGCGGGAGAAGCAATATGGGGTAAGTTTTCAAAAACTTGTTGAGCAGCAACTCCCAAACATCCATAGAGAATGGCAACCTTGCGAGGAGGATCATACTTGGTAGCATCGATGGCTACTAAATAGTTCTCAAAACCTTTTAGCCAATTGCGCCAAGCAAGAGTAGGTTTCCCAGGAGTTTGTAGGAAAGGAGCTGGTGTTTGGAACTGTTGAGAGGAAGCCATGGTGAAAAAGAAAATAAAATAAAAGGATGAAAATGTATTATGTATTTGTATTATGAAAGAAGGAGAGTGTCAATCACTGTGGTAACCTGAAGACTTATAATAGATGGTAGGCAGTAAAGCGTGCCTATCGCTGATGACTTTAGATATGAAATAATAAAGTCAAATAAACATGGTAGGCAGTGAAGCGTGCCTATCGCTGTAGTCACTTGAAGACTTGTGAAATAAATGAGAATTCAAATGAACATGGTAGGCAGTAAAGCGTGCCTATCGCTGTGGTTAATAAATGACTTAGAACGTGAAAAGAAAAAGTCAAATAAACATGGTAGGCAATGAGCGTGCCTATCGCTGTAGTTGAACTTGAAGAGAAGACAATGCGATGAAATCGCTGTGATTGAAGATGAAATAGAGCATGCAAAGCGTGTTTGACGCAGCGCAGTACAGTAATGCAGGACAAGGGCTTGAAAGGTCGCTGAAAATGGCTGCCAGCGTCGTTGTCAAGGAAACAGAAAGACGCGGATCTCTAAAGGCGGTGGGGCTTGTCTTGAGGTTGAAGCGTAGCGCGCGTGAAGCAGCGCGAGCAGGAAGTAGAACGTTGCGCGCGCGACAGAGCGCGAGACAGCAACCGCCAGAGACACGTAGCGCCAGGGAAAAGGCGAAGAAAGGAGGCAAATTAACGCCAGGAGATGGACGGGAAAAGTGTCCAGAAGAATACGACCTGGTGTGATGGCAGTCGGACTGGAGGCGGGTTCAGCTGAAGAAGCAGGAAACGAGCAGTGGTCGAGTTCTGGTGAGTTGACTGGCGGTGGGTGCGGCAAAATCCCGATTGTCGCCAAATATGTTAAATAAGATGAAGGAGTCTTGCGTAGGTCCAATCTTATGTTTATTCCAGGATTCAATTTCAAGGTAAGCACCCACAGCCAGAGCCGTCCAGTCGTGAGGAAGCCAACGTCCAATGTGACGTGCAAGGAATCCTCACGACTGAAGGACAAGATTCCAGAACCACTAAAGAGATCTCTCGTGCTGGCAAGCACGAGAGAACAAGAGGAAACAGAGTAATCCTAGTATATAACAATAGCCTACATAATCTGACCCAGGACACTTTCTCTTTAGCCATAGGTTACTGATCAACCTTGGCCTGCATTTTTCGTATTACGACCAGTTGTGATAATTCAGAGTACGTTTTTGTGAGCGGCGGCTCTATCTCCATACTCCCTATTCCGCCGATGTTGGGATATAGAACCTAGCGTTCTCTTCTTTGTCTCTCTCTCTCTTAGGAGGACTCAAGGCCCAGTTTCAACATTCCCAGCCTGAAGTCTTCAAGTTGCTTATTTTTTGGTAATTTTTCTCTCAATCATATGATTGATTGATACGCATATTCTTGACACACCACCCTAATGTCAACATCCTATCTTTTATAGGTGCCCACCCCTTCCCCCCACTTCAGTCCTGATGAAGACCCCACACACAAGGCGCAAAGTTTGCTGTTCCAAATATGGGTCGAAAGGTCAACAGTATTTTGTTTCTTTTGTCAAACCCAGATGACAGAGCTTGTATATCTGCATCTACCCAATAGTGTTATGATTGATCATTTATGTGTATGCCAGACATCTGGCTGGATAGGCTGTTTTTATTGATTGCTGATGTATATATGTGCACTACCGTCCCTCCTTCATATCACTCTCCTATGCACTTGTCACTTCACCCTGTGTGCACCTGCCTTTTTTACAAATTTAAATGTGCAATCATTGTACTGTATTATTTGATTTATCTCAAGTGTGATTAAACAAAATTGGTGCAATGAATTAATGGTGGTGTTTAATTTTGATTGAATACATAGATCATTTGTTGGTTGTTTTAATTGTTTTGACTATCCTCCAGTGTGACCTTATCTTTTGTACCGCTTGTTACCTGGGTCTAGTGGCCTATCGGGTTGCCCCATTGTTCCTTAACTCTTAGTTTTGACAAGGCAAGTAACAATAGTTACTGGCCCCATTAGAATTATGAGCTTTGCAGTGTTTCCCCAGGTCTATTTATTTGCTTCTCAAGTGAAAATACACAATACAATTAGGAATTACTGGGTGAATTGAACCAGAATTACTGATTCCCTTGGTAATTACCCATTTCTAAGGGGATCCTCAGGGTCCCACATGTAATGACCTGCATTGTTCCACCAATACACCCAATCTTTATCTCTGCGAGGGTGGGGAAAATATGTGCCATTTTACAGGCACTCCTAAATAAGACCTAGATAGTGAGCCCTATAATAAGGCTGTCATCTTTGACATATTGTGCACTTCCTGGGGAAAAACTATAACCAACCCTAGCATATGGTAGCCCTACTTGGCCTCTGATGGATATAGTGGGCATTCTTCAAATCTGCTGGCTACCACTGGGTCATGGTGGGCATTCCTGGTTTGTGATTGTGCTACATGGGCATGTGAGATTAAATCTATTCAAGTAACAGTAATACATGTGAGTACTCAGTGAAAAAGATAAGCTAATGTTTGAGAACTATGGGCCCGATTCACAACAGTAATCTGACACAAAATCTTTACGACTTTCAGTATTCACATAAGGCATTTAGGAGTACTAAAGTTAGGAATCCTAACTTTACTACTCATAAATTGACACAAAATCCTAACTTTACAATTTTCGGTATTCACAAAAGTTATTTAGGGGTAGTAAAGTTAGGATTCTTAACTTTACTACTCCTAAATGCCCTTTGTGAATGCAAAAAGTCGTAAAGTTAGGATTTTGTCTCAGTTTATGAGTAGTAAATTTAGGATTCCTAACTTTAGTACTCCTAAATACCTTATGTGAATACTGAAAGTCGTAAAGTTAGGATTTTGTCTCAGATTACATTTGTGAAACAGGTGCTAAATTGATATTTACGAAATATATTAAAGAAGCTGATAATGGGAAAAACAGTTATTTGCAAACAAAGGTGATTTTTCGTTTGGCTGAATTGTTTATTTTTAATCCAACTAAATAGCAGGTGGTTAGGAGCAAAACAAGTATATCCTCCAAAAACTGTCGAGTTGTGTTTGAGGAAAAATTAGTTTATCCAGCAAAAACTTTATATTTGAGGTCAAAATCTCTGAATTTTAAGAAATGATAGGGCGATGGTTGAGGAAAAAATATGGCATTCAGAGAATATACCTAAAGATGAGGTTTGATTCATAATTCATGGAGAGTTGAGGTCCTTATTTCTGGTGTTATTTTCTGACTATCAAAGTAACTTGCTGCCATTGCTGTTATTTTAAGACTCATGCAGAAGGTTTTCATCATCTCTGTTGATTTAGCTATTTGATGTTACTGGGTAGTCTTTAAAATGAGTATAACCCAAGAGATATGTATGCGGTCTGAACCTGAAAGGCGTCTGCAAACTGAGAGATCGCTGTTGTGTCTGAGGGCCTAATGATGAGGTTGGCGGTGTGGGAGCGGACCGAAATGCCACCGCCAGCTCCCATGTCACCAAACCTCACCAACGCCCATCCGCTAGATTACAAGTCATATCATATGTGAGCCTTAAAACTGCACGGCCGCAGGACCGGCAATGTATGTTGTCCGTGCCGTGTAGGAACAGGGGTGTGTGCACACTGGGGCACAACATGTGTTCCCATGCATGCGCCGCAATGCATAGGGACAACCTTTGTATCCTCATCACCAGAAGTTTCATGGTTTGAGAATCGCCATGAGACTGCTGGCAGTGGGGAAAGTCATAATATGCTTGGCGGTGTCATAGCAACACCACCAAGCATATTGCAGCCTCAAGCTCACCGCACCAGCGCCATGGGTTGCGGATCCCTAGCGGTTGCGACAGTAATTCGACCCTTAGTCTGGTGGAAACTTGTCTACAGGATTATAGCATTGCTCTGTATAGCCTGAGTTTTTGGGTACTGTGTAATTTTTAATCCTCTCACCCCCTCAAATATATGATTGAGGATGTACTTGAAAAGGGAAGGATTGAAACATTTGTAAGTGTAAGAAAGAGTTGAATAAGTCTGCTTTATTTGTTTTGTAAAATCATAAAATGCCATGTAAAACTGCACGCACATTTTTTTTAACTCCCTGTAAAACTTGAGGATAGTGTACCAATTTCAGGCCTAGTGTGTGAAACAGGCCTGATTTCGACACCTTTTTCTCAACTATTTTCGTAGAGTTAAATGCTTGAAATTCCAATGTAGAGGGTTGATTCAAGCACTTTAACACCCCTGGGGTTTTGCCCAATGGGAAAACTTCCGGTCAGAAATGTTGTAAGCCATGGGCAAAGAGGGAAATTGCCCAGGGCCTCCATATTCCAAGGGATCCATTTGGAAATAATTTTTCCCTCGATATCAAATCTATTTTATTATCTCAACCTCTTCTTTCTGGCTACCTAGGAATCTTTGTCTCTGTTCCAGTGTCATTTTAAAGATTTTGGATGGGGCCATAAAGTATTTTAGTGGTGTTTTTTGTTTCACACCATTTCTGGCAATCTAACATTGAATTCAAAGTTGTTTGACATCTTGCAGGCTTGAATTAGCAGAAAATGGATAATAAAATTCAAAGTTATTTCCACTGCAGGAACAAAGATGATGTCTTATCTGGGGCCCCAAAAATCCTTAAAATGAGGCTGCTTCCAGTCACAAAGGAGCTCGAGGGCAGGTTTCTGTCACCTGTAGCTAGGTGCAAGCATGTTGCAGGCATAGTTCTTTTCGCTAACTTCAAGATAGAGTATCTGGTCTTTGAATTGGCATACAAAACAGCAATGACCTACAACAATCAACTTAATGGTTTTTGTTTCCTCCTGAAACAGCCCACAATGAAAAATGCACACAAGCTGTGTCATTTCCAATACACCCTCGCTTCTCTCCCCACCCACCTCTCACAGACATGACCTTCCTCTCCTCACTAAGCCCCAGAAAACAAAGGAGCATTGGCAAGCCAATAGTTCTCACCTTTGGGACCTACTGTCTTTCCACTGGTCTTCAGCGATGTGGCACAGCATAACTTGATGCTGTGCACCATGCCTAAAGGAAAGAACCAAAAAAAGGTGCTACGACGCGCAAGACAAATAACTTTGTAGGCACGCACGCACACCATGCATATTCATGCCTACAAAATGACGTGAGCTTTTTTTTCTTTACCGCGTTGTTAGAGTAAATAGAAAAATAAGTTGCGGCAAATCATTGTTGTTGTTTTTTTACTGCGAGTGTGGAGGGCACCACTGGGGAGCGGGTTGGGGGAAGCATCACAAAGGACGAGTGTTGGGGGAACAACATGGAGGTGTGGATAAACCATATGGAGGGCAAGGGTGGCGGTAAGCAACATGGAGAGTGGGGGGAATGGAAGGCACATGGAGAGTGGTGATGGGAGAAGAAGCAATGGGCAAGAGAGACCAACATGAACAGCTGGGGCAGAAGCTCACGGTTGTGAAAGCAACGGGGGGAAAGTACACAAGAGTGAGTGCAACATGGGGGTAAGGGAGAAACACAGGGGCGACAGAGAGCAACGCAGAGGTTGGCCAGAGGGAGAAAAGTACAAGAAGGAGGCAGCAGGAAACTACACACACTAATGTGAAAGAAAAAAGTAGTGCTTGAAAAGCAAGCAAGAAAGGACACAAGATATGTATCCATGCTCCAAGGGAAGGACAAGCACAAGAAGAGGAAGGAAAGCCCAGGCAAACTAATAACAAATAAAATGCAATCAAATGAGAATAACAGTAAAGCTCACGGTTACCTGACAACCGGTGTTTTTTGCCAATAGTTGGTGTTGTCTGGCAGGGGAGCCCTAAAAAGGAAAAAAACTATAAGAAAGAAAAAGAACAATGATACACTTTGAAATTCATAAATCTAATTTAGGAAAGGCCGCTCCAGGATGATGAAGATGTATCTACAGGGAGCACTGCCATCTAGTGGAGGAAATGCGTTTATAATACCGTGATCGGCGAAGAACCACAAAGAAAAAACATTTATGGTAACATCTCTCTGCCTGTGCCATGGCTCGCAACAAACAGACACGTATAGGAGAGGCCATCACCCCACCTTTGTTGTAAGCAGAGGTAAGCAGAGTTAACACAGGCTAATATCAGAATTTTCTTTGCACATATTACAAAAGGGCTATTCTTTCCGAATTTCCAGGAGTGGCTAAGAGGAATTGCATAGAAATTCTACACAGAAACAGAGGGAGATGTCCGGGAATGTCTTTCAACAATCTATGCTAATGCCAAAGGTTCTCTACCATACGCAGGACAGCAATGCCTCAAACTTTCCTGGCACACAGAGCAGGTAAAGCACATACAGGAAGAAGCATACGAGTGAAGTTGTCTCACACTCTCATCTGGTACAGTAAGGACATAAGCAGTTCAGCTGTCATCGCATACTGAACAAGTACAGCAGCAGTCAGCCTCCCTTGCACACGCTGAGCAGGTGACGCTGAAGTGGAAGGCTTCATTATCCTTATGCATCTTGGAGTACATATTTTAGATATCTCAAAGTAGACGCGAGCATGACAAAGCCACAAGGAGAGCAAAAGGGAACGTTGGGGAGCAGATGGTAATGAAAACCAACAGTAAATGGGGCTGTGTTATCAAGGTCCACGGTGCTTGGACAAAATATAGAGTTGTAAATATCGGAGACAGAAATATCGGAAACAAATATTGTGATACTGTAGGATGATGGCTCTCTATATGGTGCGCTAAAAAGAAGTACACTGTGTAGAGAGTCCAGTGGTTTACTATTGGCTTACAGGGGCTAAGGTAGATAATACTAACACTCTCTTTTGAGGTAATGTGGGCGAGCAGTTAGGCTTTTCTTTATTTCTTTATTCAGCTGTATGTGGCCATAAAAGACAAAAATAATACTGGCAATTAAATGATTATAAAGCAATGAACTCCATCAACCTCTGCATAATTCTTTTTGAAACTCTTTTTATTGATAACCAAAAAAACCCCAGAAATAACACTCAGGTGGAAGCCAGCAATAGTTACGTACATTAAGTCCATTTGGTACAGGAGTATGAACATTGCAATAACTGTTAGGGATCAAGGGGATCCCAGAGCGTCCAAATCCAGACTCGGCGTAGGTGCCTCGCAAATATCCCTGCAGTGAGCGTTCCATGCACCCCATATCTTCCCCCATTTACGCGGGCAACGCCTAGCCAGGTACACCGCTCGTTCTCTAAACAGCACCAATCAAGATCATCCGCCCACTTCCCAATCTGGGGTTGCTAACGCGCCCCCCACAACTGTGCAATATTACGTTTGGCTACCATACACGCTAGCGTGTCCCACTGCTTCTGACATTCATTAAGGTCTGTCGGTTCCCACACATTCAACAACATCTCCATGCCTCAAGGCCCATCTCCAGTCCCAGTACCGCCCTCATTTCCTCATGTATAGCCCTCCAGTAGGATTGCACATAAGAGCAATTCCAAATGATGTGCATCAGCGTACCCTCCTTTCCGCACTCTCTTCTGCACTCTCCACTCTCAGCCCGTCCCATTCTCACCAGGCGTGGGCCTGTCACTTAAGTCCTATGCAGTATTTTTAGCTGAATCAGGCGTAATCTCATTTGTATCGCCACGACTTTGGGAGAGGACACAGCCTCAGTCCAGTCCTCATCATCAAGTTCCAACCCGTCTGCCGTCCACTGCGCCCTAAGCTTCACGAGGGGGTCCCCAATAATATTAATTAGCTTCCGATAGATGAGGGATATGGTCTTCTCAGGCAGGTGACCGTCTAGAACCCGGTCGTCAAGGGGGGAAGCCTCAGGGAGTTCAGTACCCTTCGGGACATGTGTGACCAAGGCATGTCTAACTTGCAGGTACCGATAGTACTCGTGTTGATGCAAACTATACCGGGCTGCCAAGGTCTCGAACGGCAATATAGAGTCTTTCGCCCAGACGTCTTTGATCTGGGAGATGCCAAGAAGATCCCATTCATCAAATCCCTTCGACTTCTACAAGCTCCCCAGCTTCTCCCAATTAAACAAAGGGGTGGAAAGCGTGAGCCTCCCAGGCCATCCGAGACTCCTAGTGGCCACATGCCAGACCTTCACTGCATGAGCGGTCGGGCCGATCAATGGATATTTGCCCATCCTCGCATACAGTGCCCTTCCGATCTCCCCACCGGGGGAAAGGTTCCGATCCATGGCGTAACCGGGATCACCCGGCACGCCGTACACAATATGATTGATGGCGGCCAGATGTAAAGCCCAATAATATTTGCGCAGATCAGGGAGACCGATGCCACCATCGTACCATGCCATGGTCAGTTTGTTAAAGGCTATGCGGGCTCCACCGTCCCACAGGAGGTGCCTCTGCAATGACTCAATTCCCTTGAAATAGGAAGCGGGTACCGGGTCCATCGAGTTTTGCAGGGCGTAAAAGAATCTCGGCAAGGCCATCATCTTGAAGAGAGTGGCCCTACCGACCAATGATAATGGGAGGGCGCGCCAGCGTTCCACGTCTATCTTACACCGAGCCAGCGGTACGGCCAGATTACGATTGAAGCGTTGCTTCGGATCAAGTGTGACAAAAATCCCTAGATATTTAAAGCCCTCTGCCTCTACTCTAATGGGACAGGACAGTTGAAGGTCAGGGTGGCCACTGGCTAGTGTAAATATCACCGACTTGACCCAGTTAATCACCAGTCCTGAGTACCTCCCAAAGACCTCAAGAAGATCTAGGAAATATCGGAGAGAGGTCCTAGGTTTCGTGAGGTAGAGCAGGACATCGTCAGCATAGAGGGAGATTTTGTCTTCCCACTCAGGTGTCCACCTTATGCCCCGTATCGAGGGGTCCCATCTCACCCAAGCCGCCGGTGGTTCCATAGCTAGTGCGAAAAGTAGAGGGGACAATGGACACCCCTATCTGGTGCCCCTACCCAGGGCGAAGTCTTCCGACTTGCAGTTATTAACCACCACTCTAGCCAGGGGGGATGCATAAAGCAGCCGCACCCAATCTATGAAGTTCACGCCAAATCCCATCTCTGCCAACACCGCAAAAAGGTAGGGCCACTCCACTCTGTCGAAAGCCATGGAGGCATCTAGAGAGACCATGATCACCTGCTCCTGCAGATGGCCGGCCGACCCCAATATGCTATGGAGTCTGCGCAAATTTAGCGCGGTGCTGCGCCGCGGCATGAACCCTGAATGATCCGGGTGCACCAGTGAGGAGATCACTTTCACCAGCCTAGTGGCCAATAGCTTGGCCAGGATTTTGGGCTCGGCATTCAGGAGAGAAATGGGTCTGTAGGAAGAGCATACTTCCGCAGGTTTGCCAGGCTTGTGAATAGCGGTACAAAAGGGGGTGGTGATGGACGGAGCATCTGAACCAATCAAACACTCACACCCAGTCAAAAGATCTGGGTTTGATCCATCTCTGTTCTTTAGCTCACTCTGCCACCCCAGTTCAGACATGGCTATATGCAAATCAGTCTGACCCTGTGCCTCATGGGAACAGTCCAGCCCGAACTGTCGGAAGGCTGGCACAGGGAACCAGTGCAGACAGCTCCCTGCTGAATCAACCCTCTGTGTAACCAGGAGGGTGAAGGAAAGTGCTCCCAGTGGCTGGGGTGCCCCACCAGGAGCAAGAAGAGGCCAAGATCGAACCCCTGGGGGCTGAGATATGCCCCCCAGAAGGCAGGCGACCGTTGACCTCTGTCATGACCAATGATGAAACGTGTGTCCTGGATGGGCCCCTGGAGTGGGTCAGGTCCCGGGGGCTGCCCCCGCAAGAAGCAAAGCCGGGGAGCGCCGTCTTCCCCCTGTGAAGCTGGTAAAGAGGGGCGCCAGGAGCCCACCTTGGCCCCTGAGAAGAACTAGAGCAGGGGAGCGCCGTCGCGCCCTCCTGAGAAAAGTGCCAGGGGCCCGGGATACCAACCGGCTGAAGCTGGGGAACGCGGTTGCGCACCCCATGAAGATTCTTGAGGCGGGGGCCAGAAGCCCACCCAGGCCCAGGCTAAAAGTTAAGGCGGGGAGCACCGTTACGCTCCCCGTTAAGATGTCCCCTCCTGCGGGGTGCCAGGAGCCCGGCCTGGCCCTGCCGAAAAAGCAAAGACCGGACGCGGCGGAGCGCTCCCCATGAAGAGGAGGAGGGGGCCCGGGACCCCATCTTCGGGCCCCAAAATGTGGGAGGAGGAGGGGGGAGTGCCGTCATACTCCCCCAAAGACTCACCGGTCCAACTGCAGCCGCCGTGTTTGCCCACTGGAACAGGAGGCCCGAAGAGCAGCGCTGGCTCCCACTGCCGCACACAAGGGTGCGTGCCGGACCGGGAGCCGGCCGGAGCACCTGGGGGTGGGCTCCTCGGGCTGCCCTCACCGCCCCAGATGCTGGAAATGTGGGGTGTCCGGGTGGGACCGGACACCCGCGAAGAGAAGAGGGGGCGAGGAGGCGCCAGAGGCCCAGGTGCGACCTGGCCCATGAAATGGCCAGAGTAGCCAGGGGTGGGCTCCCCAAGCTTGCTCACTCACCTGGGGGTCCGGGTGGGACCGGGCCCACCACAAAAGCCAGGAAACATGGCAGGAGGCCGCCGGGGGCAGCGCAGTTATTCCCGGAGCAGCGGGAGAGCTGTTGCTATCATATGCACAGCGAGGGCAGAAGCGCCCCATAATGCCTTGCCAAGTTTACAGAAGCCGGCAAGGAAACCTGGTTATTTCGGTGTGTGATGCCCCAGGAGGATGGGGCCACCGCTGTGTGTGCCATGGTGCAGGGGGAGCTGCTGGGGAAGTGCAGTGTTCCCCAGTACAGTGTGAAGAAGTCCCTCCACAAGTCTCAACGGGACTTAGAAGAATAACCCCTCCTGGGCTTAGCAAGTAGTCATCTGCATCCCAATGGATGGAACTTTTGATGTACAGCTGGGGGGTGCTCTAGGGACTGCCTCAAGGGGTGAAATGCTGGGTTGGGGATGTCTGGAGAAGGGCATTCCCTGGAGGTGAAGAGAAGTAATTGCACTTGTGGTGCCTTTCCTAATGTTATTTCTTCCAGAGGGACTGAAGGTCACATGTGTAATGTGAAGTACCTGTGAGAGGTGATGTCATAAGCCAAATGGGGTTATGTTGCTCGACATACCTCCTAGGGTGTCAGGGATGTATATGGTTAATCCTGTGATCCATCTGTGATGCGTTTAGGGGCTGTAATTGCAACGCATTCTATTGTCCCACAAATGTGATGAGTACTGTCATTTTAAAGTGATGCTTAACATGTGTTCTTGCTGCTGCGCTTAGGTGTAGAACCCAGACTGGTAGCCCCTAAGATTTAGAGGTGTATACTTCATGGTCAGTGGGACATGCTCCTTCAGTGTTGTGTGTCACCAGGGCAGGTGTACCTATTTTAAATGTTGGTTGAGTTAACTGGGTGGCTTGCCGCTGGGATGATGCCAGTGCGCAGGGCCCTTGCTCCAAGTTAGGTTTAACGGACTGCTTTTGGGGACAAGATGATGTGCATACATGGGAGTGGTGGCACTAGCCCCCCTTGTGAGAGGGGTGGATATGTTATGCAATATCACAAAGTAATTCCAACAGCTTATGTATATTTGTAAATTGGTGCATAGTATTGAGTAGTGTGTGTGTTTAATAAATGTACTCTTACTTTTATAAAGCAAAGTACAGACTGGACAATCAAGTATTGAGTGTTATTCCTGAGAACCTGTAATGGCGCTTACTAGCCCACACCACCTCCCTTGAGTAAGCCTAAGACTTCTCTGCAATGCTACCCTCTGAGAGTCAGGCGCTACAATTGGGTGTTTGGTTCCAAGTGAAGGACAAATGTAGTTTTGTTGTTTGTGCAGGCCTCATAGATGCTGCCTCATTTTCCAACATATATGTTTCAAAACGAAGAAATCTTTTCACAGGTGAGTACTGTTTTTATTAGAAATTTTCACAGGTAAGTAAAAGGTTCAAACCTGTGCGCTTTTACCCACAACTTAAATCTATGCTAGGAAAAGACAGTAATGCATAAATATAGTGTCAGTCAGTATCAGGGGTTCACATTCAGGGCTCTGAGTTGTAGTGGGCCAAGGCCAAATTACTACCAGCAGTTCTTCAGGAACTTCCCTGGTTTTACCAGGAGCAGGGTGCTGGTGAGATTGTAGCTGGATGTGTTACGGCGAAGGGGGAGTTACCTGGAAATAGACTGGGCAGGGGGACTTGGGGACAAGTCCAACAGCTCCCAAACTGGGGCTTAGGGCACAAAGGGTCTTAGAGCAAGGGGGCACTGCCGGTTCTTCGGTACCCGGCTCAGGTGCAGAGTGATTAGGAAGGCTGGGCTGGTACGCAAACATGTTCCTTGCGGTTTGAAGCAAATAGCTGGCAGGGGCAAAATCAGGACAGATTGACCACTCATAAAGTGGGTCTCAGTGGTGCTGACATCTCTCAAAGGCTGCTCAGTAGTGGTGCATTGGAATCTAGACTGGACTCTCACTGTTGGTGTCTAGTGCAGGGCATCTGGTACCCTGGCGGTTGGTGCTGTATGACTCTGGTTGGTCCTGGTTTCTTCACACTCAATGGGGAGACAGATCTGACCTTCCAAACCACAAATACCTTCTCCAGGTCATCTACGGCGTTGGAGCTGCAAGGTAGAGGACCAGACTCTGCTTGTCGGAGCCTTCAGATTGCATCGGGGTAGTTCCCCTACTTCAAAGGAGACTATAGGCGATTTTCGAAGTGCTGGTAACTATCCAAGGCTTTGCTAGTTCCCCAGCTTGCAAGACGAGTCACTCTGTTGCGATTGTCGAGAGTGTTGCGAGCAGTCAGGTTTTTGCGTCAAAAGTTCTCAGCTCTTCTGCTGTTCTCGTCCTTCTTTATAATCTGTCAAATCTGAGTTCTTGGATTCAGGGGTGCCACCTAAATTCTCAATTTAGGGACGTTAAAGGGAGTGACAGGTAGTCGCCAATGGGTTGCCTACCTTTGCTACACCCTCTGCGTGACCACTTCCTGTGGGAAGTGGCCATAATCCTGAACCTAGAGTACTAATTCCGTCCAAGCAAGTTGGAGGAATATGAAAAGTGGGGTCCACATCATCTAGTGCACCTTAGGATTGGTGCTGGCTTGAGGTGGGCACACCTCCTAATCTTATTAATTTCCCCGCCTGCGTTGCCACCAAAAAGTGGGGTCAGGGGGGTGGGCCTCCCCACTATCTGGAGAGACCTGGGTAGCATAACAAAGGTGGCAGAGCCTTTGAAGCTTCCCGCCCTGGAATGCAGATTCTGCTTGGAGGAGGCATGGACACCCCCGCCTAGAGCCGGCTTTGATCCTGACTTCTGAGAGCAAAGGCTCTCACCACAGGGGGTCAGAAACTTGTCTAGGGTGGCTGGCTGGTCGGGACCAGTCAGTGAACACACTAGGGATCAGTAGGTTTTCAGGGGGCACTTCTAAGAGGCCCTCTGGGTGCATTTGTTAATATATCCTGCACTGGCATCCGTGTGGGTTAATCAAGATGAGATGTTTGGTACCAAACACTTTGGGGTACAGTGAAGCCATCATGTAGCTGGGAAACTCGTAATGACGAGTAACCAGTCCATGTACTCGGTATGGCTTCCCTGTGCACTTGTGGTACCTACGGGTGAACGTAGATATCACAGGGACCCATCCACTCCTGTAGATATGCTCACAGATCGGTATAGTGCATCCTGCCTTAGGGCTGTAAGGCATGCTGTAGGGATGACATACCTATACCACATGCAGTGTTTGGCAGACATGGAACACAGGTGTGTGCCATGTTGACTCTTCATTTTTCTTTGCACCAAGACACGCAGGCTGAAATGGCAGTTTGCATGAGCTTGGTGAGCGGCCCCTTAGGGTGGTACAATTTTCGCTGCAGCCCATAGGAACCATCTTCAGGTTTAATGCCCTAGGTACGATTGGCACAATTTACTAGGGTCTTACGTGGAGCCTAAAGTGGTGCCAATTGTGGAACAATGGTACAGTTAAGAAAAAGAACACTGATCCTGGGGACCTGGTTAGCAGGAGCCCAGTATACATTCAGTCAAAGTTGCATCAGATACCAGACGAAAAGTGGGGGGATTCTGCAACAGAGTCCAGTTTCTTACAGACAGAAAAATATGTGATGCAGAAATATTGTTGTCAAGAATATTGTATTTTTCAGGTAAGTAATATCGTTGTTAAGAATATTGTTGTTGTTTTTATATTTTTCAAAAACATAGCTGTATTTATTTATATTTTAGGTGCCAGTTGCTACATTTGTAGTGTAGGGTGGGAAGTAAATTAGGCAATAATTAATTGACAATGAATTTTTCATTTATTATTACTTTCATTTATAATTTAATTTTTTGTCAAACTTTCGGTAAAACTACAAGGACCAGAATCCTTAGTTTATCATGTGACAGGAAATACTCTTGTTTTTGGAAAAAAAATGAAAAAAATGTGGTTAAATGTTTGTGGGTGGGGCAAACCCGGTGATTGTGAGCAAGGTGGAGTGACACCGAAACGCGTAGATCTCTGTGCCTGTTGCCCTTTGAAACGAAAGAAATTAAAAAGGATTGCTGTTTAAATCCAAGTTGGCTGTGCGACCCGTTGTTTTTCCCATCTGGGAAGAAGTTGTTTGATAAATAGCGGCTTGGTTCTGCCGCAGGATACCGCACATGCGAGAGCGCTGCAGAAACTCCCGCGAAGGAACCGCTCTGGAGATATATATATATATATATATATATATATATATATATATATATATATATATATATATATATATATATATGTGAAAAAAGGAATTCCTCCTCAGCTTGCTCTGCGCTCGCAGACACCGCCTCCACGCCAGCAAAGAAAGAGGACCGGACCAACGAAGTCAGCAAGATGGAATTTATTTGAACAAAACAGAACCAGCGACGCGTTTCGGGCGGAAAGCCCTTGGTCATGCTACAACATGTTTCAAATCGTTATGCTTTTTTTATATAGGTGTATGCAGTGATATTGACACCGCCCCCTGGAGGCGTCCACCATAATCACGTGATATTGAATAAACAGTGAAGAGACACTAACGCTGATACAATGTTGCTCTAGGTTGCTAGTATACACAAAAAGTTATGACAGGTTAAATCCAGGAATTAATTCATTGCTTAAAAGAATTTTTCAGATATAAATATATCGAAACACCTTTTCTCATTGTTAAATACAAATGACATGTATACCAATTTTGTGCAAATATGCAAATTGTTGTATATAGCAGCGATCATATTAAAGTGCATGTATAAAAAAGTGCATAAGTGATGAAGATATAATAAAGTGCAAAAGTTACGGGAACATGGCAAACTCCCATTGGAACAGTAGTATACACTGTATAAAAATTAGTATGATTGAATTCATCAGAATAATCCTATTCTATTGCGAGTTCTTTCAAAGGGTTCCAGGTAAGGAGAAAAAGTTATCACTCAAGAAGCTAAAAATGACAATATGTATAAATAAGACCATATTTCATATATATACACTCTTTGCGCCAACTTACACATCTAACCAAACATGACAGAAAAATAAGCCTGGTTGAAATAAAAAGCACATACAAATGACAAGACTAAAGATGAGAGACCAAAGAGGCCCCCCCCAAAAAAAAATTATATATCACCCAACTAGTCACTATATACACACCCATCCCAAAAGCCCATATATACAAATTGAACTGCCTGAGCATCTCCATATGTACACACACTTGTTACATGTTAAACCTCAATTCAATGTATTTACAAATGTACAAAAAATTCCTGTATATTGAGAAACCTGTACACTATACGATATACCTTTGAAATAAGTTATCATAGAACTCTAACATTACAATCAAGGAATAGGATTGTACAAATACATTAAAATTGCAGGGTATCACATTTACAGAATAAAGTGCGTGGGGTATGTCACCATGAGTGAGTATAATGTAAAACTTCACTAGTTGTAAAAACAGATCATGGGACAGGAGATGTGAGGACCACAGGGTACTTCTAATAGGGAACCTAACTAGAAGTATGTGTATAATACGGAGAAGAACAACTGAATGCAATCAAAATTTATCTGGTAATTCACAAGAAGTGATGCATTTCCTCAATGTTGTTGAGCCCGTTGGGCCAACGACTGTCGAGTTCCAATATGAACCTAGACTCCAGTTTTCTTAGTTCTGCCTCACGGTCACCCCCTCTTCTCAAGCTGGGTACAGCCCCAATTACAAAGTAACTAAGGCAGTTTAAATCTTTGTTATGTACCCGCTTGAAATGCCGGGCGACCGGGTAAGTAGGGTCACTGGCAGGATAGCCCGTAGATGCTGTAGTATTCTGACGTGCACCTGGAGCTTAGTACTGCCAACATATCTAAGCCCACAGGTGCACGCCAGGACATACACAGCATAGTCTGTTTTGCAATTATAGTTGCCATTGATGGTCTTGGCAACTGTGCTGAACGGGGTATGGTAGTGTGTAGTGGTGACTCCAAATTTACAGGCCCTACAACTGGAGCATTTAAAGAAACCTCTGGAAGGGCGTAACCATGGCACTTTAGTTTTCAGTTCAGGGGCTGCTCTGTCCAAATAGTTGCCCGTTGTTTTGGCCCGTCTAAAAGTTATGGTAGGGGTAGAGGGTAACCTGGTATTTAAGATATGGTCACTCATTATAATCGGCCAGTGTTTATTGAGAATTGACCTGATTTTTCTCTCTTCCCTACAGAAAGTTGTGATAAGACGTGGGCACTCGGGTTGGGATTCCACCCCCAAAGAAGGTTCAATTGTAGGGGCGGAAGCAGAAAAGAGGCTCTCCCTAGACCTAGAAAGGGACTTTGTTAATGCTGCGTTCAATATCTGCTCGGAATATCCCCTAGCTCTTAATCTGTTTAAAAGTTCTTCCAAGCAGGTATTGAAATCAGAGGGGGAGCTGCAGATCCTCTTTAACCTGAGAATTTCCCCGTAGGGGATTCCAGAAATAGTGTGCCTAGGATGCATACTGGTTGCATGCAGAGTAGCATTACCTGCAGTCTGTTTTCTATGGAGGGTAGTATTAAGCATTCCGTCGGAGACATATACCTCAACATCCAAAAATTGGATGCGATTCTTGTGTATATGAGCAGTGAAATTGAGGTTAAGTGAGTTGTCATTAATGTCATCGATAAATGACAATGCTTCCTCTCTACTGCCCTTTCAGATGATGAAGACATCATCGATGTACCTCAAGTAGCATTTGACGTGGCCCTCCATCCATGTTTTATGGCGAACCCTGAGGACCTGCTCCTCCCACCAGCCAACGTGCAAGCACGCATAGCTGGGAGAGAAGCAGGCCCCCATCGCCACGCCTCTCAGTTGTTTATTAATTTCTTTGCCGAAGGAAAAGAAGTTATTATAAAGGCACCATTCTATAAGGCCTACAATTACCTTATTATGCTCATAAAATTGGATGGGTCTACTTGCAAGGTAATACTGAACAGCAAATAAGCCTTTTACATGATCTATGCTGGTGTACAGCGATTCAACATCAAGCGATATAAGCCACATGTCATTCTCCCATACAATTGTAGATATTTTAGTCAGAAAATCACTGGTGTCACGAGTGAAACTGGGGAGTTGTTTGACAAAGTCCTGGAGGAAAAAGTCTACATATTCCCCAACTTTTTCCCCTGCACTGCCAATGGCGGATACAATTGGCCTGCCCGGTATTGGTTGCACGGCCTTGTGTACCTTCGGAATGAGATAGAGAGAAGGCAAGATGGGAAAATTAACGTACATATATTTAAATTCTTCAGGAGATATTAAGCCTTCTCTCTTCCATTGGCTGAGAAATTTATGTAGCTTGGATGTTGCTTTTTCATATTCCATGTGTGTACTTTTCGCATAACAGATAGGGTCTTCAAGTTGGCGCTTGGCTTCCACGATATAATCTTTTTTAGGCCAGATCACCAGATTGCCCCCCTTATCTGATTTCTTGATCACTATATCGGGATTGTTGTCCAGTTTCTTCATCAGTTTGTCATAGGCAATTTTGGTATATGTCTCCTTTTTGCGACGTTTATTATTGGTAGTGGTATACAATGTCTTAATGTCATTTGTGACACAATCGTGAAAAATGTCTATCGCATCTTTGGGCATTAAAGGTACGAATTTCGATTTGCTGTGAAAAGGACTCAAACCTGCTCCTTTAGGAGGAATGGGAACTTGTCTTAGTCGATTTTGGGTGGAATCTATGGAATCTAAATCCACACTGTTGTTGGAGTTGAGTAGATCATTGGCATCAAGGAAGACATGTGTATCAGATGCCAATAAGGACAATGGTTCACCAGATTCATTTACTCTTGTGTCGTCATTCTGAGCCTCGAGGTCTTTGGCTGATTGCAAGGCAAAATGTTTTTTTAATTTTAGTTTCCTGATAAAGCAAAAGAGGTCTACCCTGGTCATGGTGTAGTTAAAATGTTGTATGGGTGAATAGTTCAATCCCAATGCAAGCAATTGTTCTTCAGCTTTATTAAGAACAACATCAGAGAGGTTGATGATTGTATTGTCACTTATCGTCGTTTCCCCCATGTTTTTTTCTTTTTCTTTTGTTGTGGTTGTTCCCCGGCGTTGCTTCCTTCTGCGCCGTCGCTCCTTCCTGCGTTTATTCCTCCTTTGTTTGTTTGTGGATTGTGTTGCCATGATCTCAAGGTTTGGAGTCTCTCCTCCACCACAAAATCCATTTCCTGCTGGAGATTTAATGTTTCCAGTCCAATTGAGTTTAAATCATTGCTAGTGGAGCCAGACGATAAAGATTCCATACTCGAAGCACTTGTGACTGATGAATCAGATTGTTGTGCCATTGTATTTGCATCGGTGGTGCCTGATGCTGTCGAGCCAGAGCTGGTGGTTGCCATGTCATTGTTGGATTTGGATGCAGAGGCATTTTTCTTTTTCGTGTATGCCTGTCTTTTAGCTGTGTTATACTTTCTAGAAAATGTAAAGATCCTACCGAGGCGATAGTCATCTGCATCGCGGGTAAACTTTGATGCTTTACGAGCTTTAATCTTTTCTTCATGCTTTTGCAGTTGCTCGTTCATATTATCCGTGAGTTTTTTGGCTTCAGTGGCATTCTGACAAGCCTCGATTTCCAATTCTAGTGCTTTGATCCGTTCCAACAATTTCGCCCGGTCACTGGCAGCATATTTTATTAAGATGCAAACTAAATTCATGGATGCGGCCAAGTTACTCTCCCCCCATTCCTGTAACATGGCTGGGTCCGGGTTGTCAAAACTGGGGGCCAATAAAATCCTTAATCCTCGTGGTACCCGACCCACTTCTTCGTATTTGCTGAGGGATTTGTGCTCCCACCATTTTGTACACTCAGCCTTGCGCAATTTCACTAGCTCCTTAAACAATTGTTTGAGATCTTTTACTTGCGAATTGCCATTTTCACTTTGTGTCTGTGCTGCGTTTCGACTGGAAGATGTGTCTGTGGCATCAAAAAGTGACAAAGCAGCTTCTTCCCGCTGTTTGTCAATCTCATTTTTGTCCATGTTGTTAATGGTTCTGCTTAATGTATAATCAATAATAACGAGCACACGTAAGGCTCGTCTCTCTACGGCTGCTCAATTACCTCGTCACCGGACGGCATTGCATTTGAAACGCACTCACCAGCGGTTTAGGGCAGGAACTGCTCCGCGTCCCACGTCCTCCGACGCGAATCCTCGGGGCTGCTCAAAACCGCCAAAACCGGAGTGGCCGGGTTTCAGTACATCCGGGGACAGCTGCTGTGATTCCCATGCGAGAGCCAAAAGACGTGATTTGAGGCAGCTGTCAACTGTCGACGAGGGGGTCCGTTACGGAAGCAAATCGACTTCCGTCAATATATGAAAAAAGGAATTCCTCCTCAGCTTGCTCTGCGCTCGCAGACACCGCCTCCACGCCAGCAAAGAAAGAGGACCGGACCAACGAAGTCAGCAAGATGGAATTTATTTGAACAAAACAGAACCAGCGACGCGTTTCGGGCGGAAAGCCCTTGGTCACGCTACAACATGTTTCAAATCGTTATGCTTTTTTTATAGGTGTATGCAGTGATATTGACACCGCCCCCTGGAGGCGTCCACCATAATCACAATAATACAATGTTGCTCTAGGTTGCTAGTATACACAAAAAGTTATGACAGGTTAAATCCAGGAATTAATTCATTGCTTAAAAGAATTTTTCAGATATAAATATATCGAAACACCTTTAAACTAGCCCACACCACCTCCCTTGAGTAAGCCTAAGACTTCTCTGCAATGCTACCCTCTGAGAGTCAGGAGCTACAATTGGGTGTTTGGTTCCAAGTGAAGGACAAATGTAGTTTTGTTGTTTGTGCAGGCCTCATAGATGCTGCCTCATTTTCCAACATATATGTTTCAAAACGAAGAAATCTTTTCACAGGTGAGTACTGTTTTTATTAGAAATTTTCACAGGTAAGTAAAAGGTTCAAACCTGTGCGCTTTTACCCACAATGTAAATCTATGCTAGGAAAAGACAGTAATGCATAAATATAGTGTCAGTCAGTATCAGGGGTTCACATTCAGGGCTCTGAGTTGTAGTGGGCCAAGGCCAAATTACTACCAGCAGTTCTTCAGGAACTTCCCTGGTTTTACCAGGAGCAGGGTGCTGGTGAGATTGTAGCTGGATGAGTTACGGCGAAGGGGGAGTTACCTGGAAATAGACTGGGCAGGGGGACTTGGGGACAAGTCCAACAGCTCCCAAACTGGGGCTTAGGGCACAAAGGGTCTTAGAGCAAGGGGGCACTGCCGGTTCTTCGGTACCCGGCTCAGGTGCAGAGTGATTAGGAAGGCTGGGCTGGTACGCAAACATGTTCCTTGCGGTTTGAAGCAAATAGCTGGCAGGGGCAAAATCAGGACAGATTGACCACTCATAAAGTGGGTCTCAGTGGTGCTGACATCTCTCAAAGGCTGCTCAGTAGTGGTACATTGGAATCTAGACTGGACTCTCACTGTTGGTGTCTAGTGCAGGGCATCTGGTACCCTGGCGGTTGGTGCTGTATGACTCTGGTTGGTCCTGGTTTCTTCACACTTAATGGGGAGACAGATCTGACCTTCCAAACCCCAAATACCTTCTCCAGGTCATCTACGGCGTTGGAGCTGCAAGGTAGAGGACCAGACTCTGCTTGTCGGAGCCTTCAGATTGCATCGGGGTAGTTCCCCTACTTCAAAGGAGACTATAGGCGATTTTCGAAGTGCTGGTAACTATCCAAGGCTTTGCTAGTTCCCCAGCTTGCAAGACGAGTCACTCTGTTGCGATTGTCGAGAGTGTTGCGAGCAGTCAGGTTTTTGCGTCAAAAGTTCTCAGCTCTTCTGCTGTTCTCGTCCTTCTTTATAATCTGTCAAATCTGAGTTCTTGGATTCAGGGGTGCCACCTAAATTCTCAATTTAGGGACGTTAAAGGGAGTGACAGGTAGTCGCCAATGGGTTGCCTACCTTTGCTACACCCTCTGCGTGACCACTTCCTGTGGGAAGTGGCCATAATCCTGAACCTAGAGTACTAATTCCGTCCAAGCAAGTTGGAGGAATATGAAAAGTGGGGTCCACATCATCTAGTGCACCTTAGGATTGGTGCTGGCTTGAGGTGGGCACACCTCCTAATCTTATTAATTTCCCCGCCTGCATTGCCACCAAAAAGTGGGGTCAGGGGGGTGGGCCTCCCCACTATCTGGAGAGACCTGGGTAGCATAACAAAGGTGGCAGAGCCTTTGAAGCTTCCCGCCCTGGAATGCAGATTCTGCTTGGAGGAGGCATGGACACCCCCGCCTAGAGCCGGCTTTGATCCTGACTTCTGAGAGCAAAGGCTCTCACCACAGGGGGTCAGAAACTTGTCTAGGGTGGCTGGCTGGTCGGGACCAGTCAGTGAACACACTAGGGATCAGTAGGTTTTCAGGGGGCACTTCTAAGAGGCCCTCTGGGTGCATTTGTTAATATATCCTGCACTGGCATCCGTGTGGGTTAATCAAGATGAGATGTTTGGTACCAAACACTTTGGGGTACAGTGAAGCCATCATGTAGCTGGGAAACTCGTAATGACGAGTAACCAGTCCATGTACTCGGTATGGCTTCCCTGTGCACTTGTGGTACCTACGGGTGAACGTAGATATCACAGGGACCCATCCACTCCTGTAGATATGCTCACAGATCGGTATAGTGCATCCTGCCTTAGGGCTGTAAGGCATGCTGTAGGGATGACATACCTATACCACATGCAGTGTTTGGCAGACATGGAACACAGGTGTGTGCCATGTTGACTCTTCATTTTTCTTTGCACCAAGACACGCAGGCTGAAATGGCAGTTTGCATGAGCTTGGTGAGCGGCCCCTTAGGGTGGTACAATTTTCGCTGCAGCCCATAGGAACCATCTTCAGGTTTAATGCCCTAGGTACGATTGGCACAATTTACTAGGGTCTTACGTGGAGCCTAAAGTGGTGCCAATTGTGGAACAATGGTACAGTTAAGAAAAAGAACACTGATCCTGGGGACCTGGTTAGCAGGAGCCCAGTATACATTCAGTCAAAGTTGCATCAGATACCAGACGAAAAGTGGGGGGATTCTGCAACAGAGTCCAGTTTCTTACAGACAGAAAAATATGTGATGCAGAAATATTGTTGTCAAGAATATTGTATTTTTCAGGTAAGTAATATCGTTGTTAAGAATATTGTTGTTGTTTTTATATTTTTCAAAAACATAGCTGTATTTATTTATATTTTAGGTGCCAGTTGCTACATTTGTAGTGTAGGGTGGGAAGTAAATTAGGCAATAATTAATTGACAATGAATTTTTCATTTATTATTACTTTCATTTATAATTTATTTTTTTGTCAAACTTTCGGTAAAACTACAAGGACCAGAATCCTTAGTTTATCATGTGACAGGAAATACTCTTGTTTTTGGAAAAAAAATGAAAAAAATGTGGTTAAATGTTTGTGGGTGGGGCAAACCCGGTGATTGTGAGCAAGGTGGAGTGACACCGAAACGCGTAGATCTCTGCGCCTGTTGCCCTTTGAAACGAAAGAAATTAAAAAGGATTGCTGTTTAAATCCAAGTTGGCTGTGCGACCCGTTGTTTTTCCCATCTGGGAAGAAGTTGTTTGATAAATAGCGGCTTGGTTCTGCCGCAGGATACCGCACATGCGAGAGCGCTGCAGAAACTCCCGCGAAGGAACCGCTCTGGAGATATATATATATATATATATATATATATATATATATATATATATATATATATATATATATATATATATATATATATATATATATATATATATATATATGTGAAAAAAGGAATTCCTCCTCAGCTTGCTCTGCGCTCGCAGACACCGCCTCCACGCCAGCAAAGAAAGAGGACCGGACCAACGAAGTCAGCAAGATGGAATTTATTTGAACAAAACAGAACCAGCGACGCGTTTCGGGCGGAAAGCCCTTGGTCATGCTACAACATGTTTCAAATCGTTATGCTTTTTTTATATAGGTGTATGCAGTGATATTGACACCGCCCCCTGGAGGCGTCCACCATAATCACAATAATACAATGTTGCTCTAGGTTGCTAGTATACACAAAAAGTTATGACAGGTTAAATCCAGGAATTAATTCATTGCTTAAAAGAATTTTTCAGATATAAATATATCGAAACACCTTTAAACTAGCCCACACCACCTCCCTTGAGTAAGCCTAAGACTTCTCTGCAATGCTACCCTCTGAGAGTCAGGAGCTACAATTGGGTGTTTGGTTCCAAGTGAAGGACAAATGTAGTTTTGTTGTTTGTGCAGGCCTCATAGATGCTGCCTCATTTTCCAACATATATGTTTCAAAACGAAGAAATCTTTTCACAGGTGAGTACTGTTTTTATTAGAAATTTTCACAGGTAAGTAAAAGGTTCAAACCTGTGCGCTTTTACCCACAATGTAAATCTATGCTAGGAAAAGACAGTAATGCATAAATATAGTGTCAGTCAGTATCAGGGGTTCACATTCAGGGCTCTGAGTTGTAGTGGGCCAAGGCCAAATTACTACCAGCAGTTCTTCAGGAACTTCCCTGGTTTTACCAGGAGCAGGGTGCTGGTGAGATTGTAGCTGGATGAGTTACGGCGAAGGGGGAGTTACCTGGAAATAGACTGGGCAGGGGGACTTGGGGACAAGTCCAACAGCTCCCAAACTGGGGCTTAGGGCACAAAGGGTCTTAGAGCAAGGGGGCACTGCCGGTTCTTCGGTACCCGGCTCAGGTGCAGAGTGATTAGGAAGGCTGGGCTGGTACGCAAACATGTTCCTTGCGGTTTGAAGCAAATAGCTGGCAGGGGCAAAATCAGGACAGATTGACCACTCATAAAGTGGGTCTCAGTGGTGCTGACATCTCTCAAAGGCTGCTCAGTAGTGGTACATTGGAATCTAGACTGGACTCTCACTGTTGGTGTCTAGTGCAGGGCATCTGGTACCCTGGCGGTTGGTGCTGTATGACTCTGGTTGGTCCTGGTTTCTTCACACTCAATGGGGAGACAGATCTGACCTTCCAAACCCCAAATACCTTCTCCAGGTCATCTACGGTGTTGGAGCTGCAAGGTAGAGGACCAGACTCTGCTTGTCGGAGCCTTCAGATTGCATCGGGGTAGTTCCCCTACTTCAAAGGAGACTATAGGCGATTTTCGAAGTGCTGGTAACTATCCAAGGCTTTGCTAGTTCCCCAGCTTGCAAGACGAGTCACTCTGTTGCGATTGTCGAGAGTGTTGCGAGCAGTCAGGTTTTTGCGTCAAAAGTTCTCAGCTCTTCTGCTGTTCTCGTCCTTCTTTATAATCTGTCAAATCTGAGTTCTTGGATTCAGGGGTGCAACCTAAATTCTCAATTTAGGGACGTTAAAGGGAGTGACAGGTAGTCGCCAATGGGTTGCCTACCTTTGCTACACCCTCTGCGTGACCACTTCCTGTGGGAAGTGGCCATAATCCTGAACCTAGAGTACTAATTCCGTCCAAGCAAGTTGGAGGAATATGAAAAGTGGGGTCCACATCATCTAGTGCACCTTAGGATTGGTGCTGGCTTGAGGTGGGCACACCTCCTAATCTTATTAATTTCCCCGCCTGCGTTGCCACCAAAAAGTGGGGTCAGGGGGGTGGGCCTCCCCACTATCTGGAGAGACCTGGGTAGCATAACAAAGGTGGCAGAGCCTTTGAAGCTTCCAGCCCTGGAATGCAGATTCTGCTTGGAGGAGGCATGGACACCCCCGCCTAGAGCCGGCTTTGATCCTGACTTCTGAGAGCAAAGGCTCTCACCACAGGGGGTCAGAAACTTGTCTAGGGTGGCTGGCTGGTCAGGACCAGTCAGTGAACACACTAGGGATCAGTAGGTTTTCAGGGGGCACTTCTAAGAGGCCCTCTGGGTGCATTTGTTAATATATCCTGCACTGGCATCCGTGTGGGTTAATCAAGATGAGATGTTTGGTACCAAACACTTTGGGGTACAGTGAAGCCATCATGTAGCTGGGAAACTCGTAATGACGAGTAACCAGTCCATGTACTCGGTATGGCTTCCCTGTGCACTTGTGGTACCTACGGGTGAACGTAGATATCACAGGGACCCATCCACTCCTGTAGATATGCTCACAGATCGGTATAGTGCATCCTGCCTTAGGGCTGTAAGGCATGCTGTAGGGATGACATACCTATACCACATGCAGTGTTTGGCAGACATGGAACACAGGTGTGTGCCATGTTGACTCTTCATTTTTCTTTGCACCAAGACACGCAGGCTGAAATGGCAGTTTGCATGAGCTTGGTGAGCGGCCCCTTAGGGTGGTACAATTTTCGCTGCAGCCCATAGGAACCATCTTCAGGTTTAATGCCCTAGGTACGATTGGCACAATTTACTAGGGTCTTACGTGGAGCCTAAAGTGGTGCCAATTGTGGAACAATGGTACAGTTAAGAAAAAGAACACTGATCCTGGGGACCTGGTTAGCAGGAGCCCAGTATACATTCAGTCAAAGTTGCATCAGATACCAGACGAAAAGTGGGGGGATTCTGCAACAGAGTCCAGTTTCTTACAGACAGAAAAATATGTGATGCAGAAATATTGTTGTCAAGAATATTGTATTTTTCAGGTAAGTAATATCGTTGTTAAGAATATTGTTGTTGTTTTTATATTTTTCAAAAACATAGCTGTATTTATTTATATTTTAGGTGCCAGTTGCTACATTTGTAGTGTAGGGTGGGAAGTAAATTAGGCAATAATTAATTGACAATGAATTTTTCATTTATTATTACTTTCATTTATAATTTAATTTTTTGTCAAACTTTCGGTAAAACTACAAGGACCAGAATCCTTAGTTTATCATGTGACAGGAAATACTCTTGTTTTTGGAAAAAAAATGAAAAAAATGTGGTTAAATGTTTGTGGGTGGGGCAAACCCGGTGATTGTGAGCAAGGTGGAGTGACACCGAAACGCGTAGATCTCTGCGCCTGTTGCCCTTTGAAACGAAAGAAATTAAAAAGGATTGCTGTTTAAATCCAAGTTGGCTGTGCGACCCGTTGTTTTTCCCATCTGGGAAGAAGTTGTTTGATAAATAGCGGCTTGGTTCTGCCGCAGGATACCGCACATGCGAGAGCGCTGCAGAAACTCCCGCGAAGGAACCGCTCTGGAGATATATATATATATATATATATATATATATATATATATATATATATATATGTGAAAAAAGGAATTCCTCCTCAGCTTGCTCTGCGCTCGCAGACACCGCCTCCACGCCAGCAAAGAAAGAGGACCGGACCAACGAAGTCAGCAAGATGGAATTTATTTGAACAAAACAGAACCAGCGACGCGTTTCGGGCGGAAAGCCCTTGGTCATGCTACAACATGTTTCAAATCGTTATGCTTTTTTTATATAGGTGTATGCAGTGATATTGACACCGCCCCCTGGAGGCGTCCACCATTATCTCGTGATATTGAATAAACAGTGAAGAGACACTAACGCTGATACAATGTTGCTCTAGGTTGCTAGTATACACAAAAAGTTATGACAGGTTAAATCCAGGAATTAATTCATTGCTTAAAAGAATTTTTCAGATATAAATATATCGAAACACCTTTTCTCATTGTTAAATACAAATGACATGTATACCAATTTTGTGCAAATATGCAAATTGTTGTATATAGCAGCGATCATATTAAAGTGCATGTATAAAAAAGTGCATAAGTGATGAAGATATAATAAAGTGCAAAAGTTACGGGAACATGGCAAACTCCCATTGGAACAGTAGTATACACTGTATAAAAATTAGTATGATTGAATTCATTAGAATAATCCTATTCTATTGCGAGTTCTTTCAAAGGGTTCCAGGTAAGGAGAAAAAGTTATCACTCAAGAAGCTAAAAATGACAATATGTATAAATAAGACCATATTTCATATATATACACTCTTTGCACCAACTTACACATCTAACCAAACATGACAGAAAAATAAGCCTGGTTGAAATAAAAAGCACATACAAATGACAAGACTAAAGATGAGAGACCAAAGAGGCCCCCCCAAAAAAAAATTATATATCACCCAACTAGTCACTATATACACACCCATCCCAAAAGCCCATATATACAAATTGAACTGCCTGAGCATCTCCATATGTACACACACTTGTTACATGTTAAACCTCAATTCAATGTATTTACAAATGTACAAAAAATTCCTGTATATTGAGAAACCTGTACACTATACGATATACCTTTGAAATAAGTTATCATAGAACTCTAACATTACAATCAAGGAATAGGATTGTACAAATACATTAAAATTGCAGGGTATCACATTTGAATTTGAATTTGAATTTAAAATATTTCTATAGCGCGACGTTCACCAGACGGTTTCTTGGCGCTTTTGGGAACATGGACTGCAGAAACAGAGGGATAAACAGAAATCAATTCAGAATTGAATTTACAGTGGAAAAGCTTGGCTGAACAAAAAAGTCTTCAAGCCCTTACGAAAGAAAGAATAATCTTTGGCCAGACGTAGGTGGGCAGGAAGGGAGTTCCAAAAGGTGGGTGCCAGAAATGAGAATTTGGACCCACCCCATTTTTTCTCTTGAAACGGGGAACCTGTAGGAGAGCTTGGGACGAGGACCGGAGCTCCCTAATGGGAACATATTCCTTCAACAGGGCAGAGATAAAAGCAGGGGCAGTTCCCTGGCGAGACTGAAAGACCATACAGCCCATCTTAAAAAGAGAGCGCTGCCGAATAGGCAGCCAGTGTAGAGCCTTTAAAAGTGGCGTGGAGTGATGAGAGCGGGAAAGGCCATAGACTAGCCGAGCCGCCTGATTCTGCACTAGCTGGAGTTTTCTTAGACTGTAGGCCGGGATGCCGTTGTAAAGGGCATTGGCGTAGTCCAACCGGGAGATCACAAGGGCAGACATAATTAGTTTTAGTGCCAGAGGGGAAAAGAAACGAGAGACAGTGCGAATAGTGCGGAGAGTGAAAAAACAGGAAGAGACGACAGAGCTAACTTGTGAATGAAGAGTGAGAAGGTTATTCATTCTTATGCCAAGGGTCTTGACGGTGGGGGAGGGAGTGGGAGAGGGACCAAAGGAAGAGGGCCAGAAGGAAAAAGAAGTCCAGGGACTGGAGGAGCCACCCGTGAGAACCAGCTCAGTCTTGTCTGGGTTCAACTTCAAATGGTTGTGGCTCATCCAATCCCTGATGAAAATCATAACAGTTTGAAAATTAGAAATAGAATGAGAAGAGGGAGAAAGATCAAAGACGAGCTGGAGGTCATCTGCATAGTTATATACAGTGACCTCCAGCTGCTGGAGTGCAAAGATAAGAGGGTAGATATACAGATTAAACAAAAGAGGGGAAAGAGAAGAGCCCTGGGGAACACCACAGGTGATCTTAAGGGGAGTTGATGTGAAGTCCCCCAGCCGGACTGCCTGGGTGCGGTCCTGCAGGAAGGACGAAAGCCAGACCAGGGCTGAGCCCCCGATTCCCGCCGCTCTGATACGTGAAAGCAAGATGGAATGGTCCACCGTATCAAACGCGGCGGAAAGATCGAGGAGTACCAGAGCCTGGTGTTTGCCCTGGTCCAAGCCCTCCCTGAGTTCGTCCTGGACCGACACCACAACGGCTTCCGTCGAATGCCTGGGCCGAAATCCCGCTTGACAAGATGCCAAGCCGCCAGTTGCTTCCACGTGAGCACTAAGTACCGACGTGGTATATCGCTCAAGCACCTTGCCTAAATAGGGTAGCAAGGAGAAGGGCCGATAGTTAGTTGGGGAGGATGGGTCAACACCAGGTTTTTTTAAAATAGGTACAATAGAGGCCGATTTAAGGGCGGGAATTACAACCCCTTGTGCAAGAGAGCTGTTAAGAAAGGTGATCGGGGGCTGAGTGCAGACTGAGTAGATCCGTTGAAGGATGTGGGCCGGACAAATGTCGGCCGGGGAGCCCGATTTTACCTTGGGAAGTAAACTCAAGAAAACTTCTTCCGTCAGAGGGGGAATCGAAAGTACGCAGGATTGAACAGAGGGGGGGAGGGGATCAACATAGCTAGAGGAGGGGGGGGGGGATGTTAGTCTTGATCTTAAAGATTTTGTCCAAAAAGTAATGATTCAGAGAATCACATAGGGCCTGGGTGGGAGGGAGGTTGGGGCTGGTCCTATCTGAGAAGGCCAGCTCATTGACGATATTGAAGATTTCTTTCGATTTATTTTCAGACACTAAAATTTTGGCAGAGAATTGAGCAGATTTTGCTTCTAAGATAGATTTTTTATATTCCTGTAGTAATGCTAGGTAGCGCGTTTTCTGTACAGGGCAATACTTCCTTCTCCACAGTCTCTCAGCTCGCCGGAGGGACAGCTTTTTTTCCTTTAAATGTTCGTTAAACCACCGGTTTGCCTCCTTAGGTCTTTTGGTCGATATCCGGCGTAAAGGGGCTATTATGTCACATCCCTCCGTGAGCCAGGAGTCAATCGTGACAGCTTGTGAAGAGGATGGTAAGCCAGTCAGATCTGGGGCGGAATTTAGCAAAGAGGATGATAGGACAACAAGATCGGCACGATTCCAACTTCGTGCCCAAGTGTTTTTTTGTGGCAGAGTCTTAGTGACAAGATTAATATGGAGGGAAAAAGAAATAATAGCATGGTCCGACCATGGGCATGGGGACACTAGCAACAAAGAAATGGCATAATTAAGGGACCAGACTTGGTCGAGCACGTGGCCACGTACATGAGTTGGGACATTGATGTGAGAGGTAAAATTCATTGATTGCAGTGATTCAGTAAATTGCTTAGAAGCAGGACATTCAAATGGGTCATTGGGCCAGTAATTAAAATCCCCTAGTACTAAGACTGAGGCATGATTGACCGCCAATGTAGCTAGTAAATCCTGGAAAGCTGATATAAACAAAGGAGTGGGCTGGGGCGGCCGATAAGTTAGCAAGCAGATGAGCGGGGGAGAGAAGGTAGAAGAACGGACCACTAGGTGCTCTGTGGAGTCGATGAAAGTAGAAGGGAGGAGCTGAAAGTTATACTCCGACCTGGCGATAACCGCCACACCACCCCCTTTCTTATCTGCCAAGCGATCGGCACGAAGGGCCGCATACGATGGGGGAAGGGCAGCTAAGAGGGATGGGAGGGAGGACTCACAGAACCAGGTCTCGGTTAGACACAGTATGTCAGGCTTATGGGAATCCAGTAAGACAAACAGGTCTTGGTGATGTTTCACCGCCGACCTGGTGTTGAGTAAGATGACAGACAGAGAGGAAGGGGAAGGAGAGGGGGAAAAGGGGAGCGGCGCCAATGGGGGAGTGAGGCAAAGGGAAGAGATGGTGCTAATAGTGGAAGACGCTAGTGGCCAGTTTCCTTGTAGGGTTTTGAGGCCCTCGGATGAATAAGAGATGAGAGGGGCATAATGCCCGGCCCCTAGCCCCGTCTGGCCGCGGACGGGCGCAGACGGGCTTGACTTAAGCGCGACTTCGGCGCGCATTCGTCGCGCCCGCTGCGCTCGTCCGCTGCGCGCACGAGGACACATCGCGATTTATACAAATTACCCCCGAGCAGCTGGACCGCTAAGTGCGGTCAGGCAGCCTTCAGGCTACACCCAAGATGGCGCCCGCCCGCCCTCCACACAATCGGCACGAGCAGCCGTGATGGACCGGGGCTGGGGAGGCCAAACAACAAGGGGTGAGTGCGCAGTGCAATTATGAATTAAAATGTCGTAACAGAGACAAAATAAACAGGGCTAAAACTGACCCAGCGTCTGCCTCCAAATCATGCAGAAACGCTGCCAATAAGAGGTTAAAAACTACAGTAGTGATCACTGCAGCCTCGCGCTGATCCGATGTCCCCAGTGAGGAACAGGAGCTGCCACCACCTGCTCTCCCACAGCGAGCGCTGGAGATCCTGTTGATTTATACAAATTACCCCCGAGCAGCTGGACCGCTAAGTGCGGTCAGGCAGCCTTCAGGCTACACCCAAGATGGCGCCCGCCCGCCCTCCACACAATCGGCACGAGCAGCCGTGATGGACCGGGGCTGGGGAGGCCAAACAACAAGGGGTGAGTGCGCAGTGCAATTATGAATTAAAATGTCGTAACAGAGACAAAATAAACAGGGCTAAAACTGACCCAGCGTCTGCCTCCAAATCATGCAGAAACGCTGCCAATAAGAGGTTAAAAACTACAGTAGTGATCACTGCAGCCTCGCGCTGATCCGATGTCCCCAGTGAGGAACAGGAGCTGCCACCACCTGCTCTCCCACAGCGAGCGCTGGAGATCCTGTTGATTTATACAAATTACCCCCGAGCAGCTGGACCGCTAAGTGCGGTCAGGCAGCCTTCAGGCTACACCCAAGATGGCGCCCGCCCGCCCTCCACACAATCGGCACGAGCAGCCGTGATGGACCGGGGCTGGGGAGGCCAAACAACAAGGGGTGAGTGCGCAGTGCAATTATGAATTAAAATGTCGTAACAGAGACAAAATAAACAGGGCTAAAACTGACCCAGCGTCTGCCTCCAAATCATGCAGAAACGCTGCCAATAAGAGGTTAAAAACTACAGTAGTGTTCACTGCAGCCTCGCGCTGATCCGATGTCCCCAGTGAGGAACAGGAGCTGCCACCACCTGCTCTCCCACAGCGAGCGCTGGAGATCCTGTTGATTTATACAAATTACCCCCGAGCAGCTGGACCGCTAAGTGCGGTCAGGCAGCCTTCAGGCTACACCCAAGATGGCGCCCGCCCGCCCTCCACACAATCGGCACGAGCAGCCGTGATGGACCGGGGCTGGGGAGGCCAAACAACAAGGGGTGAGTGCGCAGTGCAATTATGAATTAAAATGTCGTAACAGAGACAAAATAAACAGGGCTAAAACTGACCCAGCGTCTGCCTCCAAATCATGCAGAAACGCTGCCAATGAGAGGTTAAAAACTACAGTAGTGATCACTGCAGCCTCGCGCTGATCCGATGTCCCCAGTGAGGAGCAGGAGCTGCCACCACCTGCTCTCCCACAGCGAGCGCTGGAGATCCTGTTGATTTATACAAATTACCCCCGAGCAGCTGGACCGCTAAGTGCGGTCAGGCAGCCTTCAGGCTACACCCAAGACGGCGCCCGCCCGCCCTCCACACAATCGGCACGAGCGGCCGTGATGGACCGGGGCTGGGGAGGCCAAACAACAAGGGGTGAGTGCGCAGTGCAATTATGAATTAAAATGTCGTAACAGAGACAAAATAAACAGGGCTAAAACTGACCCAGCGTCTGCCTCCAAATCATGCAGAAACGCTGCCAATAAGAGGTTAAAAACTACAGTAGTGATCACTGCAGCCTCGCGCTGATCCGATGTCCCCAGTGAGGAACAGGAGCTGCCACCACCTGCTCTCCCACAGCGAGCGCTGGAGATCCTGTTGATTTATACAAATTACAGAATAAAGTGCGTGGGGTATGTCACCATGAGTGAGTATAATGTAAAACTTCACTAGTTGTAAAAACAGATCATGGGACAGGAGATGTGAGGACCACAGGGTACTTCTAATAGGGAACCTAACTAGAAGTATGTGTATAATACGGAGAAGAACAACTGAATGCAATCAAAATTTATCTGGTAATTCACAAGAAGTGATGCATTTCCTCAATGTTGTTGAGCCCGTTGGGCCAACGACTGTCGAGTTCCAATATGAACCTAGACTCCAGTTTTCTTAGTTCTGCCTCACGGTCACCCCCTCTTCTCAAGCTGGGTACAGCCCCAATTACAAAGTAACTAAGGCAGTTTAAATCTTTGTTATGTACCCGCTTGAAATGCCGGGCGACCGGGTAAGTAGGGTCACTGGCAGGATAGCCCGTAGATGCTGTAGTATTCTGACGTGCACCTGGAGCTTAGTACTGCCAACATATCTAAGCCCACAGGTGCACGCCAGGACATACACAGCATAGTCTGTTTTGCAATTATAGTTGCCATTGATGGTCTTGGCAACTGTGCTGAACGGGGTATGGTAGTGTGTAGTGGTGACTCCAAATTTACAGGCCCTACAACTGGAGCATTTAAAGAAACCTCTGGAAGGGCGTAACCATGGCACTTTAGTTTTCAGTTCAGGGGCTGCTCTGTCCAAATAGTTGCCCGTTGTTTTGGCCCGTCTAAAAGTTATGGTAGGGGTAGAGGGTAACCTGGTATTTAAGATATGGTCACTCATTATAATCGGCCAGTGTTTATTGAGAATTGACCTGATTTTTCTCTCTTCCCTACAGAAAGTTGTGATAAGACGTGGGCACTCGGGTTGGGATTCCACCCCCAAAGAAGGTTCAATTGTAGGGGCGGAAGCAGAAAAGAGGCTCTCCCTAGACCTAGAAAGGGACTTTGTTAATGCTGCGTTCAATATCTGCTCGGAATATCCCCTAGCTCTTAATCTGTTTAAAAGTTCTTCCAAGCAGGTATTGAAATCAGAGGGGGAGCTGCAGATCCTCTTTAACCTGAGAATTTCCCCGTAGGGGATTCCAGAAATAGTGTGCCTAGGATGCATACTGGTTGCATGCAGAGTAGCATTACCTGCAGTCTGTTTTCTATGGAGGGTAGTATTAAGCATTCCGTCGGAGACATATACCTCAACATCCAAAAATTGGATGCGATTCTTGTGTATATGAGCAGTGAAATTGAGGTTAAGTGAGTTGTCATTAATGTCATCGATAAATGACAATGCTTCCTCTCTACTGCCCTTTCAGATGATGAAGACATCATCGATGTACCTCAAGTAGCATTTGACGTGGCCCTCCATCCATGTTTTATGGCGAACCCTGAGGACCTGCTCCTCCCACCAGCCAACGTGCAAGCACGCATAGCTGGGAGAGAAGCAGGCCCCCATCGCCACGCCTCTCAGTTGTTTATTAATTTCTTTGCCGAAGGAAAAGAAGTTATTATAAAGGCACCATTCTATAAGGCCTACAATTACCTTATTATGCTCATAAAATTGGATGGGTCTACTTGCAAGGTAATACTGAACAGCAAATAAGCCTTTTACATGATCTATGCTGGTGTACAGCGATTCAACATCAAGCGATATAAGCCACATGTCATTCTCCCATACAATTGTAGATATTTTAGTCAGAAAATCACTGGTGTCACGAGTGAAACTGGGGAGTTGTTTGACAAAGTCCTGGAGGAAAAAGTCTACATATTCCCCAACTTTTTCCCCTGCACTGCCAATGGCGGATACAATTGGCCTGCCCGGTATTGGTTGCACGGCCTTGTGTACCTTCGGAATGAGATAGAGAGAAGGCAAGATGGGAAAATTAACGTACATATATTTAAATTCTTCAGGAGATATTAAGCCTTCTCTCTTCCATTGGCTGAGAAATTTATGTAGCTTGGATGTTGCTTTTTCATATTCCATGTGTGTACTTTTCGCATAACAGATAGGGTCTTCAAGTTGGCGCTTGGCTTCCACGATATAATCTTTTTTAGGCCAGATCACCAGATTGCCCCCCTTATCTGATTTCTTGATCACTATATCGGGATTGTTGTCCAGTTTCTTCATCAGTTTGTCATAGGCAATTTTGGTATATGTCTCCTTTTTGCGACGTTTATTATTGGTAGTGGTATACAATGTCTTAATGTCATTTGTGACACAATCGTGAAAAATGTCTATCGCATCTTTGGGCATTAAAGGTACGAATTTCGATTTGCTGTGAAAAGGACTCAAACCTGCTCCTTTAGGAGGAATGGGAACTTGTCTTAGTCGATTTTGGGTGGAATCTATGGAATCTAAATCCACACTGTTGTTGGAGTTGAGTAGATCATTGGCATCAAGGAAGACATGTGTATCAGATGCCAATAAGGACAATGGTTCACCAGATTCATTTACTCTTGTGTCGTCATTCTGAGCCTCGAGGTCTTTGGCTGATTGCAAGGCAAAATGTTTTTTTAATTTTAGTTTCCTGATAAAGCAAAAGAGGTCTACCCTGGTCATGGTGTAGTTAAAATGTTGTATGGGTGAATAGTTCAATCCCAATGCAAGCAATTGTTCTTCAGCTTTATTAAGAACAACATCAGAGAGGTTGATGATTGTATTGTCACTTATCGTCGTTTCCCCCATGTTTTTTTCTTTTTCTTTTGTTGTGGTTGTTCCCCGGCGTTGCTTCCTTCTGCGCCGTCGCTCCTTCCTGCGTTTATTCCTCCTTTGTTTGTTTGTGGATTGTGTTGCCATGATCTCAAGGTTTGGAGTCTCTCCTCCACCACAAAATCCATTTCCTGCTGGAGATTTAATGTTTCCAGTCCAATTGAGTTTAAATCATTGCTAGTGGAGCCAGACGATAAAGATTCCATACTCGAAGCACTTGTGACTGATGAATCAGATTGTTGTGCCATTGTATTTGCATCGGTGGTGCCTGATGCTGTCGAGCCAGAGCTGGTGGTTGCCATGTCATTGTTGGATTTGGATGCAGAGGCATTTTTCTTTTTCGTGTATGCCTGTCTTTTAGCTGTGTTATACTTTCTAGAAAATGTAAAGATCCTACCGAGGCGATAGTCATCTGCATCGCGGGTAAACTTTGATGCTTTACGAGCTTTAATCTTTTCTTCATGCTTTTGCAGTTGCTCGTTCATATTATCCGTGAGTTTTTTGGTTTCAGTGGCATTCTGACAAGCCTCGATTTCCAATTCTAGTGCTTTGATCCGTTCCAACAATTTCGCCCGGTCACTGGCAGCATATTTTATTAAGATGCAAACTAAATTCATGGATGCGGCCAAGTTACTCTCCCCCCATTCCTGTAACATGGCTGGGTCCGGGTTGTCAAAACTGGGGGCCAATAAAATCCTTAATCCTCGTGGTACCCGACCCACTTCTTCGTATTTGCTGAGGGATTTGTGCTCCCACCATTTTGTACACTCAGCCTTGCGCAATTTCACTAGCTCCTTAAACAATTGTTTGAGATCTTTTACTTGCGAATTGCCATTTTCACTTTGTGTCTGTGCTGCGTTTCGACTGGAAGATGTGTCTGTGGCATCAAAAAGTGACAAAGCAGCTTCTTCCCGCTGTTTGTCAATCTCATTTTTGTCCATGTTGTTAATGGTTCTGCTTAATGTATAATCAATAATAACGAGCACACGTAAGGCTCGTCTCTCTACGGCTGCTCAATTACCTCGTCACCGGACGGCATTGCATTTGAAACGCACTCACCAGCGGTTTAGGGCAGGAACTGCTCCGCGTCCCACGTCCTCCGACGCGAATCCTCGGGGCTGCTCAAAACCGCCAAAACCGGAGTGGCCGGGTTTCAGTACATCCGGGGACAGCTGCTGTGATTCCCATGCGAGAGCCAAAAGACGTGATTTGAGGCAGCTGTCAACTGTCGACGAGGGGGTCCGTTACGGAAGCAAATCGACTTCCGTCAATATATGAAAAAATGAATTCCTCCTCAGCTTGCTCTGCGCTCGCAGACACCGCCTCCACGCCAGCAAAGAAAGAGGACCGGACCAACGAAGTCAGCAAGATGGAATTTATTTGAACAAAACAGAACCAGCGACGCGTTTCGGGCGGAAAGCCCTTGGTCACGCTACAACATGTTTCAAATCGTTATGCTTTTTTTATAGGTGTATGCAGTGATATTGACACCGCCCCCTGGAGGCGTCCACCATAATCACAATAATACAATGTTGCTCTAGGTTGCTAGTATACACAAAAAGTTATGACAGGTTAAATCCAGGAATTAATTCATTGCTTAAAAGAATTTTTCAGATATAAATATATCGAAACACCTTTAAACTAGCCCACACCACCTCCCTTGAGTAAGCCTAAGACTTCTCTGCAATGCTACCCTCTGAGAGTCAGGAGCTACAATTGGGTGTTTGGTTCCAAGTGAAGGACAAATGTAGTTTTGTTGTTTGTGCAGGCCTCATAGATGCTGCCTCATTTTCCAACATATATGTTTCAAAACGAAGAAATCTTTTCACAGGTGAGTACTGTTTTTATTAGAAATTTTCACAGGTAAGTAAAAGGTTCAAACCTGTGCGCTTTTACCCACAATGTAAATCTATGCTAGGAAAAGACAGTAATGCATAAATATAGTGTCAGTCAGTATCAGGGGTTCACATTCAGGGCTCTGAGTTGTAGTGGGCCAAGGCCAAATTACTACCAGCAGTTCTTCAGGAACTTCCCTGGTTTTACCAGGAGCAGGGTGCTGGTGAGATTGTAGCTGGATGAGTTACGGCGAAGGGGGAGTTACCTGGAAATAGACTGGGCAGGGGGACTTGGGGACAAGTCCAACAGCTCCCAAACTGGGGCTTAGGGCACAAAGGGTCTTAGAGCAAGGGGGCACTGCCGGTTCTTCGGTACCCGGCTCAGGTGCAGAGTGATTAGGAAGGCTGGGCTGGTACGCAAACATGTTCCTTGCGGTTTGAAGCAAATAGCTGGCAGGGGCAAAATCAGGACAGATTGACCACTCATAAAGTGGGTCTCAGTGGTGCTGACATCTCTCAAAGGCTGCTCAGTAGTGGTACATTGGAATCTAGACTGGACTCTCACTGTTGGTGTCTAGTGCAGGGCATCTGGTACCCTGGCGGTTGGTGCTGTATGACTCTGGTTGGTCCTGGTTTCTTCACACTTAATGGGGAGACAGATCTGACCTTCCAAACCCCAAATACCTTCTCCAGGTCATCTACGGCGTTGGAGCTGCAAGGTAGAGGACCAGACTCTGCTTGTCGGAGCCTTCAGATTGCATCGGGGTAGTTCCCCTACTTCAAAGGAGACTATAGGCGATTTTCGAAGTGCTGGTAACTATCCAAGGCTTTGCTAGTTCCCCAGCTTGCAAGACGAGTCACTCTGTTGCGATTGTCGAGAGTGTTGCGAGCAGTCAGGTTTTTGCGTCAAAAGTTCTCAGCTCTTCTGCTGTTCTCGTCCTTCTTTATAATCTGTCAAATCTGAGTTCTTGGATTCAGGGGTGCCACCTAAATTCTCAATTTAGGGACGTTAAAGGGAGTGACAGGTAGTCGCCAATGGGTTGCCTACCTTTGCTACACCCTCTGCGTGACCACTTCCTGTGGGAAGTGGCCATAATCCTGAACCTAGAGTACTAATTCCGTCCAAGCAAGTTGGAGGAATATGAAAAGTGGGGTCCACATCATCTAGTGCACCTTAGGATTGGTGCTGGCTTGAGGTGGGCACACCTCCTAATCTTATTAATTTCCCCGCCTGCATTGCCACCAAAAAGTGGGGTCAGGGGGGTGGGCCTCCCCACTATCTGGAGAGACCTGGGTAGCATAACAAAGGTGGCAGAGCCTTTGAAGCTTCCCGCCCTGGAATGCAGATTCTGCTTGGAGGAGGCATGGACACCCCCGCCTAGAGCCGGCTTTGATCCTGACTTCTGAGAGCAAAGGCTCTCACCACAGGGGGTCAGAAACTTGTCTAGGGTGGCTGGCTGGTCGGGACCAGTCAGTGAACACACTAGGGATCAGTAGGTTTTCAGGGGGCACTTCTAAGAGGCCCTCTGGGTGCATTTGTTAATATATCCTGCACTGGCATCCGTGTGGGTTAATCAAGATGAGATGTTTGGTACCAAACACTTTGGGGTACAGTGAAGCCATCATGTAGCTGGGAAACTCGTAATGACGAGTAACCAGTCCATGTACTCGGTATGGCTTCCCTGTGCACTTGTGGTACCTACGGGTGAACGTAGATATCACAGGGACCCATCCACTCCTGTAGATATGCTCACAGATCGGTATAGTGCATCCTGCCTTAGGGCTGTAAGGCATGCTGTAGGGATGACATACCTATACCACATGCAGTGTTTGGCAGACATGGAACACAGGTGTGTGCCATGTTGACTCTTCATTTTTCTTTGCACCAAGACACGCAGGCTGAAATGGCAGTTTGCATGAGCTTGGTGAGCGGCCCCTTAGGGTGGTACAATTTTCGCTGCAGCCCATAGGAACCATCTTCAGGTTTAATGCCCTAGGTACGATTGGCACAATTTACTAGGGTCTTACGTGGAGCCTAAAGTGGTGCCAATTGTGGAACAATGGTACAGTTAAGAAAAAGAACACTGATCCTGGGGACCTGGTTAGCAGGAGCCCAGTATACATTCAGTCAAAGTTGCATCAGATACCAGACGAAAAGTGGGGGGATTCTGCAACAGAGTCCAGTTTCTTACAGACAGAAAAATATGTGATGCAGAAATATTGTTGTCAAGAATATTGTATTTTTCAGGTAAGTAATATCGTTGTTAAGAATATTGTTGTTGTTTTTATATTTTTCAAAAACATAGCTGTATTTATTTATATTTTAGGTGCCAGTTGCTACATTTGTAGTGTAGGGTGGGAAGTAAATTAGGCAATAATTAATTGACAATGAATTTTTCATTTATTATTACTTTCATTTATAATTTATTTTTTTGTCAAACTTTCGGTAAAACTACAAGGACCAGAATCCTTAGTTTATCATGTGACAGGAAATACTCTTGTTTTTGGAAAAAAAATGAAAAAAATGTGGTTAAATGTTTGTGGGTGGGGCAAACCCGGTGATTGTGAGCAAGGTGGAGTGACACCGAAACGCGTAGATCTCTGCGCCTGTTGCCCTTTGAAACGAAAGAAATTAAAAAGGATTGCTGTTTAAATCCAAGTTGGCTGTGCGACCCGTTGTTTTTCCCATCTGGGAAGAAGTTGTTTGATAAATAGCGGCTTGGTTCTGCCGCAGGATACCGCACATGCGAGAGCGCTGCAGAAACTCCCGCGAAGGAACCGCTCTGGAGATATATATATATATATATATATATATATATATATATATATATATATATATATATATATATGTGAAAAAAGGAATTCCTCCTCAGCTTGCTCTGCGCTCGCAGACACCGCCTCCACGCCAGCAAAGAAAGAGGACCGGACCAACGAAGTCAGCAAGATGGAATTTATTTGAACAAAACAGAACCAGCGACGCGTTTCGGGCGGAAAGCCCTTGGTCATGCTACAACATGTTTCAAATCGTTATGCTTTTTTTATATAGGTGTATGCAGTGATATTGACACCGCCCCCTGGAGGCGTCCACCATAATCACGTGATATTGAATAAACAGTGAAGAGACACTAACGCTGATACAATGTTGCTCTAGGTTGCTAGTATACACAAAAAGTTATGACAGGTTAAATCCAGGAATTAATTCATTGCTTAAAAGAATTTTTCAGATATAAATATATCGAAACACCTTTTCTCATTGTTAAATACAAATGACATGTATACCAATTTTGTGCAAATATGCAAATTGTTGTATATAGCAGCGATCATATTAAAGTGCATGTATAAAAAAGTGCATAAGTGATGAAGATATAATAAAGTGCAAAAGTTACGGGAACATGGCAAACTCCCATTGGAACAGTAGTATACACTGTATAAAAATTAGTATGATTGAATTCATTAGAATAATCCTATTCTATTGCGAGTTCTTTCAAAGGGTTCCAGGTAAGGAGAAAAAGTTATCACTCAAGAAGCTAAAAATGACAATATGTATAAATAAGACCATATTTCATATATATACACTCTTTGCGCCAACTTACACATCTAACCAAACATGACAGAAAAATAAGCCTGGTTGAAATAAAAAGCACATACAAATGACAAGACTAAAGATGAGAGACCAAAGAGGCCCCCCCCCCAAAAAAATTATATATCACCCAACTAGTCACTATATACACACCCATCCCAAAAGCCCATATATACAAATTGAACTGCCTGAGCATCTCCATATGTACACACACTTGTTACATGTTAAACCTCAATTCAATGTATTTACAAATGTACAAAAAATTCCTGTATATTGAGAAACCTGTACACTATACGATATACCTTTGAAATAAGTTATCATAGAACTCTAACATTACAATCAAGGAATAGGATTGTACAAATACATTAAAATTGCAGGGTATCACATTTGAATTTGAATTTGAATTTAAAATATTTCTATAGCGCGACGTTCACCAGACGGTTTCTTGGCGCTTTTGGGAACATGGACTGCAGAAACAGAGGGATAAACAGAAATCAATTCAGAATTGAATTTACAGTGGAAAAGCTTGGCTGAACAAAAAAGTCTTCAGGCCCTTACGAAAGAAAGAATAATCTTTGGCCAGACGTAGGTGGGCAGGAAGGGAGTTCCAAAAGGTGGGTGCCAGAAATGAGAATTTGGACCCACCCCATTTTTTCTCTTGAAACGGGGAACCTGTAGGAGAGCTTGGGACGAGGACCGGAGCTCCCTAATGGGAACATATTCCTTCAACAGGGCAGAGATAAAAGCAGGGGCAGTTCCCTGGCGAGACTGAAAGACCATACAGCCCATCTTAAAAAGAGAGCGCTGCCGAATAGGCAGCCAGTGTAGAGCCTTTAAAAGTGGCGTGGAGTGATGAGAGCGGGAAAGGCCATAGACTAGCCGAGCCGCCTGATTCTGCACTAGCTGGAGTTTTCTTAGACTGTAGGCCGGGATGCCGTTGTAAAGGGCATTGGCGTAGTCCAACCGGGAGATCACAAGGGCAGACATAATTAGTTTTAGTGCCAGAGGGGAAAAGAAACGAGAGACAGTGCGAATAGTGCGGAGAGTGAAAAAACAGGAAGAGACGACAGAGCTAACTTGTGAATGAAGAGTGAGAAGGTTATTCATTCTTATGCCAAGGGTCTTGACGGTGGGGGAGGGAGTGGGAGAGGGACCAAAGGAAGAGGGCCAGAAGGAAAAAGAAGTCCAGGGACTGGAGGAGCCACCCGTGAGAACCAGCTCAGTCTTGTCTGGGTTCAACTTCAAATGGTTGTGGCTCATCCAATCCCTGATGAAAATCATAACAGTTTGAAAATTAGAAATAGAATTAGAAGAGGGAGAAAGATCAAAGACGAGCTGGAGGTCATCTGCATAGTTATATACAGTGACCTCCAGCTGCTGGAGTGCAAAGATAAGAGGGTAGATATACAGATTAAACAAAAGAGGGGAAAGAGAAGAGCCCTGGGGAACACCACAGGTGATCTTAAGGGGAGTTGATGTGAAGTCCCCCAGCCGGACTGCCTGGGTGCGGTCCTGCAGGAAGGACGAAAGCCAGACCAGGGCTGAGCCCCCGATTCCCGCCGCTCTGATACGTGAAAGCAAGATGGAATGGTCCACCGTATCAAACGCGGCGGAAAGATCGAGGAGTACCAGAGCCTGGTGTTTGCCCTGGTCCAAGCCCTCCCTGAGTTCGTCCTGGACCGACACCACAACGGCTTCCGTCGAATGCCTGGGCCGAAATCCCGCTTGACAAGATGCCAAGCCGCCAGTTGCTTCCACGTGAGCACTAAGTACCGACGTGGTATATCGCTCAAGCACCTTGCCTAAATAGGGTAGCAAGGAGATGGGCCGATAGTTAGTTGGGGAGGATGGGTCAACACCAGGTTTTTTTTAAAATAGGTACAATAGAGGCCGATTTAAGGGCGGGAATTACAACCCCTTGTGCAAGAGAGCTGTTAAGAAAGGTGATCGGGGGCTGACTAGATCTGACTGAGTAGATCCGTTGAAGGATGTGGGCCGGACAAATGTCGGCCGGGGAGCCCGATTTTACCTTGGGAAGTAAACTCAAGAAAACTTCTTCCGTCAGAGGGGGAATCGAAAGTAAGCAGGATTGAACAGAGGGGGGGAGGGGATCAACATAGCTAGAGGAGGGGGGGGGGATGTTAGTCTTGATCTTAAAGATTTTGTCCAAAAAGTAATGATTCAGAGAATCACATAGGGCCTGGGTGGGAGGGAGGTTGTGGCTGGTCCTATCTGAGAAGGCCAGCTCATTGACGATATTGAAGATTTCTTTCGATTTATTTTCAGACACTAAAATTTTGGCAGAGAAGTGAGCAGATTTTGCTTCTAAGATAGATTTTTTATATTCCTGTAGTAATGCTAGGTAGCGCGTTTTCTGTACAGGGCAATACTTCCTTCTCCACAGTCTCTCAGCTCGCCGGAGGGACAGCTTTTATTCCTTTAAATGTTCGTTAAACCACCGGTTTGCCTCCTTAGGTCTTTTGGTCGATATCCGGCGTAAAGGGGCTATTATGTCGCATCCCTCCGTGAGCCAGGAGTCAATCGCGACAGCTTGTGAAGAGGATGGTAAGCCAGTCAGATCTGGGGCGGAATTTAGCAAAGAGGATGATAGGACAACAAGATCGGCACGATTCCAACTTCGTGCCCAAGTGTTTTTTTGTGGCAGAGTCTTAGTGACAAGATTAATATGGAGGGAAAAAGAAATAATAGCATGGTCCGACCATGGGCATGGGGACACTAGCAACGAAGAAATGGCATAATTAAGGGACCAGACTTGGTCGAGCACGTGGCCACGTACATGAGTTGGGACATTGATGTGAGAGGTAAAATTCATTGATTGCAGTGATTCAGTAAATTGCTTAGAAGCAGGACATTCAAATGGGTCATTGGGCCAGTAATTAAAATCCCCTAGTACTAAGACTGAGGCATGATTGACCGCCAATGTAGCTAGTAAATCCTGGAAAGCTGATATAAACAAAGGAGTGGGCTGGGGCGGCCGATAAGTTAGCAAGCAGATGAGCGGGGGAGAGAAGGTAGAAGAACGGACCACTAGGCGCTCTGTGGAGTCGATGAAAGTAGAAGGGAGGAGCTGAAAGTTATACTCCGACCTGGCGATAACCGCCACACCACCCCCTTTCTTATCTGCCAAGCGATCGGCACGAAGGGCCGCATACGATGGGGGAAGGGCAGCTAAGAGGGATGGGAGGGAGGACTCACAGAACCAGGTCTCGGTTAGACACAGTATGTCAGGCTTATGGGAATCCAGTAAGACAAACAGGTCTTGGTGATGTTTCACCGCCGACCTGGTGTTGAGTAAGATGACAGACAGAGAGGAAGGGGAAGGAGAGGGGGAAAAGGGGAGCGGCGCCAATGGGGGAGTGAGGCAAAGGGAAGAGATGGTGCTAATAGTGGAAGACGCTAGTGGCCAGTTTCCTTGTAGGGTTTTGAGGCCCTCGGATGAATAAGAGATGAGAGGGGCATAATGCCCGGCCCCTAGCCCCGTCTGGCCGCGGACGGGCGCAGACGGGCTTGACTTAAGCGCGACTTCGGCGCGCATTCGTCGCGCCCGCTGCGCTCGTCCGCTGCGCGCACGAGGACACATCGCGATTTATACAAATTACCCCCGAGCAGCTGGACCGCTAAGTGCGGTCAGGCAGCCTTCAGGCTACACCCAAGATGGCGCCCGCCCGCCCTCCACACAATCGGCACGAGCAGCCGTGATGGACCGGGGCTGGGGAGGCCAAACAACAAGGGGTGAGTGCGCAGTGCAATTATGAATTAAAATGTCGTAACAGAGACAAAATAAACAGGGCTAAAACTGACCCAGCGTCTGCCTCCAAATCATGCAGAAACGCTGCCAATAAGAGGTTAAAAACTACAGTAGTGATCACTGCAGCCTCGCGCTGATCCGATGTCCCCAGTGAGGAACAGGAGCTGCCACCACCTGCTCTCCCACAGCGAGCGCTGGAGATCCTGTTGATTTATACAAATTACCCCCGAGCAGCTGGACCGCTAAGTGCGGTCAGGCAGCCTTCAGGCTACACCCAAGATGGCGCCCGCCCGCCCTCCACACAATCGGCACGAGCAGCCGTGATGGACCGGGGCTGGGGAGGCCAAACAACAAGGGGTGAGTGCGCAGTGCAATTATGAATTAAAATGTCGTAACAGAGACAAAATAAACAGGGCTAAAACTGACCCAGCGTCTGCCTCCAAATCATGCAGAAACGCTGCCAATAAGAGGTTAAAAACTACAGTAGTGATCACTGCAGCCTCGCGCTGATCCGATGTCCCCAGTGAGGAACAGGAGCTGCCACCACCTGCTCTCCCACAGCGAGCGCTGGAGATCCTGTTGATTTATACAAATTACCCCCGAGCAGCTGGACCGCTAAGTGCGGTCAGGCAGCCTTCAGGCTACACCCAAGATGGCGCCCGCCCGCCCTCCACACAATCGGCACGAGCAGCCGTGATGGACCGGGGCTGGGGAGGCCAAACAACAAGGGGTGAGTGCGCAGTGCAATTATGAATTAAAATGTCGTAACAGAGACAAAATAAACAGGGCTAAAACTGACCCAGCGTCTGCCTCCAAATCATGCAGAAACGCTGCCAATAAGAGGTTAAAAACTACAGTAGTGATCACTGCAGCCTCGCGCTGATCCGATGTCCCCAGTGAGGAACAGGAGCTGCCACCACCTGCTCTCCCACAGCGAGCGCTGGAGATCCTGTTGATTTATACAAATTACCCCCGAGCAGCTGGACCGCTAAGTGCGGTCAGGCAGCCTTCAGGCTACACCCAAGATGGCGCCCGCCCGCCCTCCACACAATCGGCACGAGCAGCCGTGATGGACCGGGGCTGGGGAGGCCAAACAACAAGGGGTGAGTGCGCAGTGCAATTATGAATTAAAATGTCGTAACAGAGACAAAATAAACAGGGCTAAAACTGACCCAGCGTCTGCCTCCAAATCATGCAGAAACGCTGCCAATAAGAGGTTAAAAACTACAGTAGTGATCACTGCAGCCTCGCGCTGATCCGATGTCCCCAGTGAGGAACAGGAGCTGCCACCACCTGCTCTCCCACAGCGAGCGCTGGAGATCCTGTTGATTTATACAAATTACCCCCGAGCAGCTGGACCGCTAAGTGCGGTCAGGCAGCCTTCAGGCTACACCCAAGATGGCGCCCGCCCGCCCTCCACACAATCGGCACGAGCAGCCGTGATGGACCGGGGCTGGGGAGGCCAAACAACAAGGGGTGAGTGCGCAGTGCAATTATGAATTAAAATGTCGTAACAGAGACAAAATAAACAGGGCTAAAACTGACCCAGTGTCTGCCTCCAAATCATGCAGAAACGCTGCCAATAAGAGGTTAAAAACTACAGTAGTGATCACTGCAGCCTCGCGCTGATCCGATGTACCCAGTGAGGAGCAGGAGCTGCCACCACCTGCTCTCCCACAGCGAGCGCTGGAGATCCTGTTGATTTATACAAATTACCCCCGAGCAGCTGGACCGCTAAGTGCGGTCAGGCAGCCTTCAGGCTACACCCAAGATGGCGCCCGCCCGCCCTCCACACAATCGGCACGAGCGGCCGTGATGGACCGGGGCTGGGGAGGCCAAACAACAAGGGGTGAGTGCGCAGTGCAATTATGAATTAAAATGTCGTAACAGAGACAAAATAAACAGGGCTAAAACTGACCCAGCGTCTGCCTCCAAATCATGCAGAAACGCTGCCAATAAGAGGTTAAAAACTACAGTAGTGATCACTGCAGCCTCGCGCTGATCCGATGTCCCCAGTGAGGAACAGGAGCTGCCACCACCTGCTCTCCCACAGCGAGCGCTGGAGATCCTGTTGATTTATACAAATTACAGAATAAAGTGCGTGGGGTATGTCACCATGAGTGAGTATAATGTAAAACTTCACTAGTTGTAAAAACAGATCATGGGACAGGAGATGTGAGGACCACAGGGTACTTCTAATAGGGAACCTAACTAGAAGTATGTGTATAATACGGAGAAGAACAACTGAATGCAATCAAAATTTATCTGGTAATTCACAAGAAGTGATGCATTTCCTCAATGTTGTTGAGCCCGTTGGGCCAACGACTGTCGAGTTCCAATATGAACCTAGACTCCAGTTTTCTTAGTTCTGCCTCACGGTCACCCCCTCTTCTCAAGCTGGGTACAGCCCCAATTACAAAGTAACTAAGGCAGTTTAAATCTTTGTTATGTACCCGCTTGAAATGCCGGGCGACCGGGTAAGTAGGGTCACTGGCAGGATAGCCCGTAGATGCTGTAGTATTCTGACGTGCACCTGGAGCTTAGTACTGCCAACATATCTAAGCCCACAGGTGCACGCCAGGACATACACAGCATAGTCTGTTTTGCAATTATAGTTGCCATTGATGGTCTTGGCAACTGTGCTGAACGGGGTATGGTAGTGTGTAGTGGTGACTCCAAATTTACAGGCCCTACAACTGGAGCATTTAAAGAAACCTCTGGAAGGGCGTAACCATGGCACTTTAGTTTTCAGTTCAGGGGCTGCTCTGTCCAAATAGTTGCCCGTTGTTTTGGCCCGTCTAAAAGTTATGGTAGGGGTAGAGGGTAACCTGGTATTTAAGATATGGTCACTCATTATAATCGGCCAGTGTTTATTGAGAATTGACCTGATTTTTCTCTCTTCCCTACAGAAAGTTGTGATAAGACGTGGGCACTCGGGTTGGGATTCCACCCCCAAAGAAGGTTCAATTGTAGGGGCGGAAGCAGAAAAGAGGCTCTCCCTAGACCTAGAAAGGGACTTTGTTAATGCTGCGTTCAATATCTGCTCGGAATATCCCCTAGCTCTTAATCTGTTTAAAAGTTCTTCCAAGCAGGTATTGAAATCAGAGGGGGAGCTGCAGATCCTCTTTAACCTGAGAATTTCCCCGTAGGGGATTCCAGAAATAGTGTGCCTAGGATGCATACTGGTTGCATGCAGAGTAGCATTACCTGCAGTCTGTTTTCTATGGAGGGTAGTATTAAGCATTCCGTCGGAGACATATACCTCAACATCCAAAAATTGGATGCGATTCTTGTGTATATGAGCAGTGAAATTGAGGTTAAGTGAGTTGTCATTAATGTCATCGATAAATGACAATGCTTCCTCTCTACTGCCCTTTCAGATGATGAAGACATCATCGATGTACCTCAAGTAGCATTTGACGTGGCCCTCCATCCATGTTTTATGGCGAACCCTGAGGACCTGCTCCTCCCACCAGCCAACGTGCAAGCACGCATAGCTGGGAGAGAAGCAGGCCCCCATCGCCACGCCTCTCAGTTGTTTATTAATTTCTTTGCCGAAGGAAAAGAAGTTATTATAAAGGCACCATTCTATAAGGCCTACAATTACCTTATTATGCTCATAAAATTGGATGGGTCTACTTGCAAGGTAATACTGAACAGCAAATAAGCCTTTTACATGATCTATGCTGGTGTACAGCGATTCAACATCAAGCGATATAAGCCACATGTCATTCTCCCATACAATTGTAGATATTTTAGTCAGAAAATCACTGGTGTCACGAGTGAAACTGGGGAGTTGTTTGACAAAGTCCTGGAGGAAAAAGTCTACATATTCCCCAACTTTTTCCCCTGCACTGCCAATGGCGGATACAATTGGCCTGCCCGGTATTGGTTGCACGGCCTTGTGTACCTTCGGAATGAGATAGAGAGAAGGCAAGATGGGAAAATTAACGTACATATATTTAAATTCTTCAGGAGATATTAAGCCTTCTCTCTTCCATTGGCTGAGAAATTTATGTAGCTTGGATGTTGCTTTTTCATATTCCATGTGTGTACTTTTCGCATAACAGATAGGGTCTTCAAGTTGGCGCTTGGCTTCCACGATATAATCTTTTTTAGGCCAGATCACCAGATTGCCCCCCTTATCTGATTTCTTGATCACTATATCGGGATTGTTGTCCAGTTTCTTCATCAGTTTGTCATAGGCAATTTTGGTATATGTCTCCTTTTTGCGACGTTTATTATTGGTAGTGGTATACAATGTCTTAATGTCATTTGTGACACAATCGTGAAAAATGTCTATCGCATCTTTGGGCATTAAAGGTACGAATTTCGATTTGCTGTGAAAAGGACTCAAACCTGCTCCTTTAGGAGGAATGGGAACTTGTCTTAGTCGATTTTGGGTGGAATCTATGGAATCTAAATCCACACTGTTGTTGGAGTTGAGTAGATCATTGGCATCAAGGAAGACATGTGTATCAGATGCCAATAAGGACAATGGTTCACCAGATTCATTTACTCTTGTGTCGTCATTCTGAGCCTCGAGGTCTTTGGCTGATTGCAAGGCAAAATGTTTTTTTAATTTTAGTTTCCTGATAAAGCAAAAGAGGTCTACCCTGGTCATGGTGTAGTTAAAATGTTGTATGGGTGAATAGTTCAATCCCAATGCAAGCAATTGTTCTTCAGCTTTATTAAGAACAACATCAGAGAGGTTGATGATTGTATTGTCACTTATCGTCGTTTCCCCCATGTTTTTTTCTTTTTCTTTTGTTGTGGTTGTTCCCCGGCGTTGCTTCCTTCTGCGCCGTCGCTCCTTCCTGCGTTTATTCCTCCTTTGTTTGTTTGTGGATTGTGTTGCCATGATCTCAAGGTTTGGAGTCTCTCCTCCACCACAAAATCCATTTCCTGCTGGAGATTTAATGTTTCCAGTCCAATTGAGTTTAAATCATTGCTAGTGGAGCCAGACGATAAAGATTCCATACTCGAAGCACTTGTGACTGATGAATCAGATTGTTGTGCCATTGTATTTGCATCGGTGGTGCCTGATGCTGTCGAGCCAGAGCTGGTGGTTGCCATGTCATTGTTGGATTTGGATGCAGAGGCATTTTTCTTTTTCGTGTATGCCTGTCTTTTAGCTGTGTTATACTTTCTAGAAAATGTAAAGATCCTACCGAGGCGATAGTCATCTGCATCGCGGGTAAACTTTGATGCTTTACGAGCTTTAATCTTTTCTTCATGCTTTTGCAGTTGCTCGTTCATATTATCCGTGAGTTTTTTGGTTTCAGTGGCATTCTGACAAGCCTCGATTTCCAATTCTAGTGCTTTGATCCGTTCCAACAATTTCGCCCGGTCACTGGCAGCATATTTTATTAAGATGCAAACTAAATTCATGGATGCGGCCAAGTTACTCTCCCCCCATTCCTGTAACATGGCTGGGTCCGGGTTGTCAAAACTGGGGGCCAATAAAATCCTTAATCCTCGTGGTACCCGACCCACTTCTTCGTATTTGCTGAGGGATTTGTGCTCCCACCATTTTGTACACTCAGCCTTGCGCAATTTCACTAGCTCCTTAAACAATTGTTTGAGATCTTTTACTTGCGAATTGCCATTTTCACTTTGTGTCTGTGCTGCGTTTCGACTGGAAGATGTGTCTGTGGCATCAAAAAGTGACAAAGCAGCTTCTTCCCGCTGTTTGTCAATCTCATTTTTGTCCATGTTGTTAATGGTTCTGCTTAATGTATAATCAATAATAACGAGCACACGTAAGGCTCGTCTCTCTACGGCTGCTCAATTACCTCGTCACCGGACGGCATTGCATTTGAAACGCACTCACCAGCGGTTTAGGGCAGGAACTGCTCCGCGTCCCACGTCCTCCGACGCGAATCCTCGGGGCTGCTCAAAACCGCCAAAACCGGAGTGGCCGGGTTTCAGTACATCCGGGGACAGCTGCTGTGATTCCCATGCGAGAGCCAAAAGACGTGATTTGAGGCAGCTGTCAACTGTCGACGAGGGGGTCCGTTACGGAAGCAAATCGACTTCCGTCAATATATGAAAAAAGGAATTCCTCCTCAGCTTGCTCTGCGCTCGCAGACACCGCCTCCACGCCAGCAAAGAAAGAGGACCGGACCAACGAAGTCAGCAAGATGGAATTTATTTGAACAAAACAGAACCAGCGACGCGTTTCGGGCGGAAAGCCCTTGGTCACGCTACAACATGTTTCAAATCGTTATGCTTTTTTTATAGGTGTATGCAGTGATATTGACACCGCCCCCTGGAGGCGTCCACCATAATCACAATAATACAATGTTGCTCTAGGTTGCTAGTATACACAAAAAGTTATGACAGGTTAAATCCAGGAATTAATTCATTGCTTAAAAGAATTTTTCAGATATAAATATATCGAAACACCTTTAAACTAGCCCACACCACCTCCCTTGAGTAAGCCTAAGACTTCTCTGCAATGCTACCCTCTGAGAGTCAGGAGCTACAATTGGGTGTTTGGTTCCAAGTGAAGGACAAATGTAGTTTTGTTGTTTGTGCAGGCCTCATAGATGCTGCCTCATTTTCCAACATATATGTTTCAAAACGAAGAAATCTTTTCACAGGTGAGTACTGTTTTTATTAGAAATTTTCACAGGTAAGTAAAAGGTTCAAACCTGTGCGCTTTTACCCACAATGTAAATCTATGCTAGGAAAAGACAGTAATGCATAAATATAGTGTCAGTCAGTATCAGGGGTTCACATTCAGGGCTCTGAGTTGTAGTGGGCCAAGGCCAAATTACTACCAGCAGTTCTTCAGGAACTTCCCTGGTTTTACCAGGAGCAGGGTGCTGGTGAGATTGTAGCTGGATGAGTTACGGCGAAGGGGGAGTTACCTGGAAATAGACTGGGCAGGGGGACTTGGGGACAAGTCCAACAGCTCCCAAACTGGGGCTTAGGGCACAAAGGGTCTTAGAGCAAGGGGGCACTGCCGGTTCTTCGGTACCCGGCTCAGGTGCAGAGTGATTAGGAAGGCTGGGCTGGTACGCAAACATGTTCCTTGCGGTTTGAAGCAAATAGCTGGCAGGGGCAAAATCAGGACAGATTGACCACTCATAAAGTGGGTCTCAGTGGTGCTGACATCTCTCAAAGGCTGCTCAGTAGTGGTACATTGGAATCTAGACTGGACTCTCACTGTTGGTGTCTAGTGCAGGGCATCTGGTACCCTGGCGGTTGGTGCTGTATGACTCTGGTTGGTCCTGGTTTCTTCACACTTAATGGGGAGACAGATCTGACCTTCCAAACCCCAAATACCTTCTCCAGGTCATCTACGGCGTTGGAGCTGCAAGGTAGAGGACCAGACTCTGCTTGTCGGAGCCTTCAGATTGCATCGGGGTAGTTCCCCTACTTCAAAGGAGACTATAGGCGATTTTCGAAGTGCTGGTAACTATCCAAGGCTTTGCTAGTTCCCCAGCTTGCAAGACGAGTCACTCTGTTGCGATTGTCGAGAGTGTTGCGAGCAGTCAGGTTTTTGCGTTAAAAGTTCTCAGCTCTTCTGCTGTTCTCGTCCTTCTTTATAATCTGTCAAATCTGAGTTCTTGGATTCAGGGGTGCCACCTAAATTCTCAATTTAGGGACGTTAAAGGGAGTGACAGGTAGTCGCCAATGGGTTGCCTACCTTTGCTACACCCTCTGCGTGACCACTTCCTGTGGGAAGTGGCCATAATCCTGAACCTAGAGTACTAATTCCGTCCAAGCAAGTTGGAGGAATATGAAAAGTGGGGTCCACATCATCTAGTGCACCTTAGGATTGGTGCTGGCTTGAGGTGGGCACACCTCCTAATCTTATTAATTTCCCCGCCTGCGTTGCCACCAAAAAGTGGGGTCAGGGGGGTGGGCCTCCCCACTATCTGGAGAGACCTGGGTAGCATAACAAAGGTGGCAGAGCCTTTGAAGCTTCCCGCCCTGGAATGCAGATTCTGCTTGGAGGAGGCATGGACACCCCCGCCTAGAGCCGGCTTTGATCCTGACTTCTGAGAGCAAAGGCTCTCCCCACAGGGGGTCAGAAACTTGTCTAGGGTGGCTGGCTGGTCGGGACCAGTCAGTGAACACACTAGGGATCAGTAGGTTTTCAGGGGGCACTTCTAAGAGGCCCTCTGGGTGCATTTGTTAATATATCCTGCACTGGCATCCGTGTGGGTTAATCAAGATGAGATGTTTGGTACCAAACACTTTGGGGTACAGTGAAGCCATCATGTAGCTGGGAAACTCGTAATGACGAGTAACCAGTCCATGTACTCGGTATGGCTTCCCTGTGCACTTGTGGTACCTACGGGTGAACGTAGATATCACAGGGACCCATCCACTCCTGTAGATATGCTCACAGATCGGTATAGTGCATCCTGCCTTAGGGCTGTAAGGCATGCTGTAGGGATGACATACCTATACCACATGCAGTGTTTGGCAGACATGGAACACAGGTGTGTGCCATGTTGACTCTTCATTTTTCTTTGCACCAAGACACGCAGGCTGAAATGGCAGTTTGCATGAGCTTGGTGAGCGGCCCCTTAGGGTGGTACAATTTTCGCTGCAGCCCATAGGAACCATCTTCAGGTTTAATGCCCTAGGTACGATTGGCACAATTTACTAGGGTCTTACGTGGAGCCTAAAGTGGTGCCAATTGTGGAACAATGGTACAGTTAAGAAAAAGAACACTGATCCTGGGGACCTGGTTAGCAGGAGCCCAGTATACATTCAGTCAAAGTTGCATTAGATACCAGACGAAAAGTGGGGGGATTCTGCAACAGAGTCCAGTTTCTTACAGACAGAAAAATATGTGATGCAGAAATATTGTTGTCAAGAATATTGTATTTTTCAGGTAAGTAATATCGTTGTTAAGAATATTGTTGTTGTTTTTATATTTTTCAAAAACATAGCTGCATTTATTTATATTTTAGGTGCCAGTTGCTACATTTGTAGTGTAGGGTGGGAAGTAAATTAGGCAATAATTAATTGACAATGAATTTTTCATTTATTATTACTTTCATTTATAATTTAATTTTTTGTCAAACTTTCGGTAAAACTACAAGGACCAGAATCCTTAGTTTATCATGTGACAGGAAATACTCTTGTTTTTGGAAAAAAAATGAAAAAAATGTGGTTAAATGTTTGTGGGTGGGGCAAACCCGGTGATTGTGAGCAAGGTGGAGTGACACCGAAACGCGTAGATCTCTGCGCCTGTTGCCCTTTGAAACGAAAGAAATTAAAAAGGATTGCTGTTTAAATCCAAGTTGGCTGTGCGACCCGTTGTTTTTCCCATCTGGGAAGAAGTTGTTTGATAAATAGCGGCTTGGTTCTGCCGCAGGATACCGCACATGCGAGAGCGCTGCAGAAACTCCCGCGAAGGAACCGCTCTGGATATATATATATATATATATATATATATATATATATATATATATATATATATATATATATATATATATATATATATATATATGTGAAAAAAGGAATTCCTCCTCAGCTTGCTCTGCGCTCGCAGACACCGCCTCCACGCCAGCAAAGAAAGAGGACCGGACCAACGAAGTCAGCAAGATGGAATTTATTTGAACAAAACAGAACCAGCGACGCGTTTCGGGCGGAAAGCCCTTGGTCATGCTACAACATGTTTCAAATCGTTATGCTTTTTTTATATAGGTGTATGCAGTGATATTGACACCGCCCCCTTGAGGCGTCCACCATAATCACGTGATATTGAATAAACAGTGAAGAGACACTAACGCTGATACAATGTTGCTCTAGGTTGCTAGTATACACAAAAAGTTATGACAGGTTAAATCCAGGAATTAATTCATTGCTTAAAAGAATTTTTCAGATATAAATATATCGAAACACCTTTTCTCATTGTTAAATACAAATGACATGTATACCAATTTTGTGCAAATATGCAAATTGTTGTATATAGCAGCGATCATATTAAAGTGCATGTATAAAAAAGTGCATAAGTGATGAAGATATAATAAAGTGCAAAAGTTACGGGAACATGGCAAACTCCCATTGGAACAGTAGTATACACTGTATAAAAATTAGTATGATTGAATTCATTAGAATAATCCTATTCTATTGCGAGTTCTTTCAAAGGGTTCCAGGTAAGGAGAAAAAGTTATCACTCAAGAAGCTAAAAATGACAATATGTATAAATAAGACCATATTTCATATATATACACTCTTTGCGCCAACTTACACATCTAACCAAACATGACAGAAAAATAAGCCTGGTTGAAATAAAAAGCACATACAAATGACAAGACTAAAGATGAGAGACCAAAGAGGCCCCCCCAAAAAAAAAATTATATATCACCCAACTAGTCACTATATACACACCCATCCCAAAAGCCCATATATACAAATTGAACTGCCTGAGCATCTCCATATGTACACACACTTGTTACATGTTAAACCTCAATTCAATGTATTTACAAATGTACAAAAAATTCCTGTATATTGAGAAACCTGTACACTATACGATATACCTTTGAAATAAGTTATCATAGAACTCTAACATTACAATCAAGGAATAGGATTGTACAAATACATTAAAATTGCAGGGTATCACATTTACAGAATAAAGTGCGTGGGGTATGTCACCATGAGTGAGTATAATGTAAAACTTCACTAGTTGTAAAAACAGATCATGGGACAGGAGATGTGAGGACCACAGGGTACTTCTAATAGGGAACCTAACTAGAAGTATGTGTATAATACGGAGAAGAACAACTGAATGCAATCAAAATTTATCTGGTAATTCACAAGAAGTGATGCATTTCCTCAATGTTGTTGAGCCCGTTGGGCCAACGACTGTCGAGTTCCAATATGAACCTAGACTCCAGTTTTCTTAGTTCTGCCTCACGGTCACCCCCTCTTCTCAAGCTGGGTACAGCCCCAATTACAAAGTAACTAAGGCAGTTTAAATCTTTGTTATGTACCCGCTTGAAATGCCGGGCGACCGGGTAAGTAGGGTCACTGGCAGGATAGCCCGTAGATGCTGTAGTATTCTGACGTGCACCTGGAGCTTAGTACTGCCAACATATCTAAGCCCACAGGTGCACGCCAGGACATACACAGCATAGTCTGTTTTGCAATTATAGTTGCCATTGATGGTCTTGGCAACTGTGCTGAACGGGGTATGGTAGTGTGTAGTGGTGACTCCAAATTTACAGGCCCTACAACTGGAGCATTTAAAGAAACCTCTGGAAGGGCGTAACCATGGCACTTTAGTTTTCAGTTCAGAGGCTGCTCTGTCCAAATAGTTGCCCGTTGTTTTGGCCCGTCTAAAAGTTATGGTAGGGGTAGAGGGTAACCTGGTATTTAAGATATGGTCACTCATTATAATCGGCCAGTGTTTATTGAGAATTGACCTGATTTTTCTCTCTTCCCTACAGAAAGTTGTGATAAGACGTGGGCACTCGGGTTGGGATTCCACCCCCAAAGAAGGTTCAATTGTAGGGGCGGAAGCAGAAAAGAGGCTCTCCCTAGACCTAGAAAGGGACTTTGTTAATGCTGCGTTCAATATCTGCTCGGAATATCCCCTAGCTCTTAATCTGTTTAAAAGTTCTTCCAAGCAGGTATTGAAATCAGAGGGGGAGCTGCAGATCCTCTTTAACCTGAGAATTTCCCCGTAGGGGATTCCAGAAATAGTGTGCCTAGGATGCATACTGGTTGCATGCAGAGTAGCATTACCTGCAGTCTGTTTTCTATGGAGGGTAGTATTAAGCATTCCGTCGGAGACATATACCTCAACATCCAAAAATTGGATGCGATTCTTGTGTATATGAGCAGTGAAATTGAGGTTAAGTGAGTTGTCATTAATGTCATCGATAAATGACAATGCTTCCTCTCTACTGCCCTTTCAGATGATGAAGACATCATCGATGTACCTCAAGTAGCATTTGACGTGGCCCTCCATCCATGTTTTATGGCGAACCCTGAGGACCTGCTCCTCCCACCAGCCAACGTGCAAGCACGCATAGCTGGGAGAGAAGCAGGCCCCCATCGCCACGCCTCTCAGTTGTTTATTAATTTCTTTGCCGAAGGAAAAGAAGTTATTATAAAGGCACCATTCTATAAGGCCTACAATTACCTTATTATGCTCATAAAATTGGATGGGTCTACTTGCAAGGTAATACTGAACAGCAAATAAGCCTTTTACATGATCTATGCTGGTGTACAGCGATTCAACATCAAGCGATATAAGCCACATGTCATTCTCCCATACAATTGTAGATATTTTAGTCAGAAAATCACTGGTGTCACGAGTGAAACTGGGGAGTTGTTTGACAAAGTCCTGGAGGAAAAAGTCTACATATTCCCCAACTTTTTCCCCTGCACTGCCAATGGCGGATACAATTGGCCTGCCCGGTATTGGTTGCACGGCCTTGTGTACCTTCGGAATGAGATAGAGAGAAGGCAAGATGGGAAAATTAACGTACATATATTTAAATTCTTCAGGAGATATTAAGCCTTCTCTCTTCCATTGGCTGAGAAATTTATGTAGCTTGGATGTTGCTTTTTCATATTCCATGTGTGTACTTTTCGCATAACAGATAGGGTCTTCAAGTTGGCGCTTGGCTTCCACGATATAATCTTTTTTAGGCCAGATCACCAGATTGCCCCCCTTATCTGATTTCTTGATCACTATATCGGGATTGTTGTCCAGTTTCTTCATCAGTTTGTCATAGGCAATTTTGGTATATGTCTCCTTTTTGCGACGTTTATTATTGGTAGTGGTATACAATGTCTTAATGTCATTTGTGACACAATCGTGAAAAATGTCTATCGCATCTTTGGGCATTAAAGGTACGAATTTCGATTTGCTGTGAAAAGGACTCAAACCTGCTCCTTTAGGAGGAATGGGAACTTGTCTTAGTCGATTTTGGGTGGAATCTATGGAATCTAAATCCACACTGTTGTTGGAGTTGAGTAGATCATTGGCATCAAGGAAGACATGTGTATCAGATGCCAATAAGGACAATGGTTCACCAGATTCATTTACTCTTGTGTCGTCATTCTGAGCCTCGAGGTCTTTGGCTGATTGCAAGGCAAAATGTTTTTTTAATTTTAGTTTCCTGATAAAGCAAAAGAGGTCTACCCTGGTCATGGTGTAGTTAAAATGTTGTATGGGTGAATAGTTCAATCCCAATGCAAGCAATTGTTCTTCAGCTTTATTAAGAACAACATCAGAGAGGTTGATGATTGTATTGTCACTTATCGTCGTTTCCCCCATGTTTTTTTCTTTTTCTTTTGTTGTGGTTGTTCCCCGGCGTTGCTTCCTTCTGCGCCGTCGCTCCTTCCTGCGTTTATTCCTCCTTTGTTTGTTTGTGGATTGTGTTGCCATGATCTCAAGGTTTGGAGTCTCTCCTCCACCACAAAATCCATTTCCTGCTGGAGATTTAATGTTTCCAGTCCAATTGAGTTTAAATCATTGCTAGTGGAGCCAGACGATAAAGATTCCATACTCGAAGCACTTGTGACTGATGAATCAGATTGTTGTGCCATTGTATTTGCATCGGTGGTGCCTGATGCTGTCGAGCCAGAGCTGGTGGTTGCCATGTCATTGTTGGATTTGGATGCAGAGGCATTTTTCTTTTTCGTGTATGCCTGTCTTTTAGCTGTGTTATACTTTCTAGAAAATGTAAAGATCCTACCGAGGCGATAGTCATCTGCATCGCGGGTAAACTTTGATGCTTTACGAGCTTTAATCTTTTCTTCATGCTTTTGCAGTTGCTCGTTCATATTATCCGTGAGTTTTTTGGTTTCAGTGGCATTCTGACAAGCCTCGATTTCCAATTCTAGTGCTTTGATCCGTTCCAACAATTTCGCCCGGTCACTGGCAGCATATTTTATTAAGATGCAAACTAAATTCATGGATGCGGCCAAGTTACTCTCCCCCCATTCCTGTAACATGGCTGGGTCCGGGTTGTCAAAACTGGGGGCCAATAAAATCCTTAATCCTCGTGGTACCCGACCCACTTCTTCGTATTTGCTGAGGGATTTGTGCTCCCACCATTTTGTACACTCAGCCTTGCGCAATTTCACTAGCTCCTTAAACAATTGTTTGAGATCTTTTACTTGCGAATTGCCATTTTCACTTTGTGTCTGTGCTGCGTTTCGACTGGAAGATGTGTCTGTGGCATCCAAAAGTGACAAAGCAGCTTCTTCCCGCTGTTTGTCAATCTCATTTTTGTCCATGTTGTTAATGGTTCTGCTTAATGTATAATCAATAATAACGAGCACACGTAAGGCTCGTCTCTCTACGGCTGCTCAATTACCTCGTCACCGGACGGCATTGCATTTGAAACGCACTCACCAGCGGTTTAGGGCAGGAACTGCTCCGCGTCCCACGTCCTCCGACGCGAATCCTCGGGGCTGCTCAAAACCGCCAAAACCGGAGTGGCCGGGTTTCAGTACATCCGGGGACAGCTGCTGTGATTCCCATGCGAGAGCCAAAAGACGTGATTTGAGGCAGCTGTCAACTGTCGACGAGGGGGTCCGTTACGGAAGCAAATCGACTTCCGTCAATATATGAAAAAAGGAATTCCTCCTCAGCTTGCTCTGCGCTCGCAGACACCGCCTCCACGCCAGCAAAAAAAGAGGACCGGACCAACGAAGTCAGCAAGATGGAATTTATTTGAACAAAACAGAACCAGCGACGCGTTTCGGGCGGAAAGCCCTTGGTCACGCTACAACATGTTTCAAATCGTTATGCTTTTTTTATAGGTGTATGCAGTGATATTGACACCGCCCCCTGGAGGCGTCCACCATAATCACAATAATACAATGTTGCTCTAGGTTGCTAGTATACACAAAAAGTTATGACAGGTTAAATCCAGGAATTAATTCATTGCTTAAAAGAATTTTTCAGATATAAATATATCGAAACACCTTTAAACTAGCCCACACCACCTCCCTTGAGTAAGCCTAAGACTTCTCTGCAATGCTACCCTCTGAGAGTCAGGAGCTACAATTGGGTGTTTGGTTCCAAGTGAAGGACAAATGTAGTTTTGTTGTTTGTGCAGGCCTCATAGATGCTGCCTCATTTTCCAACATATATGTTTCAAAACGAAGAAATCTTTTCACAGGTGAGTACTGTTTTTATTAGAAATGTTCACAGGTAAGTAAAAGGTTCAAACCTGTGCGCTTTTACCCACAATGTAAATCTATGCTAGGAAAAGACAGTAATGCATAAATATAGTGTCAGTCAGTATCAGGGGTTCACATTCAGGGCTCTGAGTTGTAGTGGGCCAAGGCCAAATTACTACCAGCAGTTCTTCAGGAACTTCCCTGGTTTTACCAGGAGCAGGGTGCTGGTGAGATTGTAGCTGGATGTGTTACGGCGAAGGGGGAGTTACCTGGAAATAGACTGGGCAGGGGGACTTGGGGACAAGTCCAACAGCTCCCAAACTGGGGCTTAGGGCACAAAGGGTCTTAGAGCAAGGGGGCACTGCCGGTTCTTCGGTACCCGGCTCAGATGCAGAGTGATTAGGAAGGCTGGGCTGGTATGCAAACATGTTCCTTTCGGTTTGAAGCAAATAGCTGGCAGGGGCAAAATCAGGACAGATTGACCACTCATAAAGTGGGTCTCAGTGGTGCTGACATCTCTCAAAGGCTGCTCAGTAGTGGTACATTGGAATCTAGACTGGACTCTCACTGTTGGTGTCTAGTGCAGGGCATCTGGTACCCTGGCGGTTGGTGCTGTATGACTCTGGTTGGTCCTGGTTTCTTCACACTCAATGGGGAGACAGATCTGACCTTCCAAACCCCAAATACCTTCTCCAGGTCATCTACGGCGTTGGAGCTGCAAGGTAGAGGACCAGACTCTGCTTGTCGGAGCCTTCAGATTGCATCGGGGTAGTTCCCCTACTTCAAAGGAGACTATAGGCGATTTTCGAAGTGCTGGTAACTATCCAAGGCTTTGCTAGTTCCCCAGCTTGCAAGACGAGTCACTCTGTTGCGATTGTCGAGAGTGTTGCGAGCAGTCAGGTTTTTGCGTCAAAAGTTCTCAGCTCTTCTGCTGTTCTCGTCCTTCTCTATAATCTGTCAAATCTGAGTTCTTGGATTCAGGGGTGCCACCTAAATTCTCAATTTAGGGACGTTAAAGGGAGTGACAGGTAGTCGCCAATGGGTTGCCTACCTTTGCTACACCCTCTGCGTGACCACTTCCTGTGGGAAGTGGCCATAATCCTGAACCTAGAGTACTAATTCCGTCCAAGCAAGTTGGAGGAATATGAAAAGTGGGGTCCACATCATCTAGTGCACTTTAGGATTGGTGCTGGCTTGAGGTGGGCACACCTCCTAATCTTATTAATTTCCCCGCCTGCGTTGCCACCAAAAAGTGGGGTCAGGGGGGTGGGCCTCCCCACTATCTGGAGAGACCTGGGTAGCATAACAAAGGTGGCAGAGCCTTTGAAGCTTCCCGCCCTGGAATGCAGATTCTGCTTGGAGGAGGCATGGACAACCCCGCCTAGAGCCGGCTTTGATCCTGACTTCTGAGAGCAAAGGCTCTCACCACAGGGGGTCAGAAATTTGTCTAGGGTGGCTGGCTGGTCGGGACCAGTCAGTGAACACACTAGGGATCAGTAGGTTTTCAGGGGGCACTTCTAAGAGGCCCTCTGGGTGCATTTGTTAATATATCCTGCACTGGCATCCGTGTGGGTTAATCAAGATGAGATGTTTGGTACCAAACACTTTGGGGTACAGTGAAGCCATCATGTAGCTGGGAAACTCGTAATGACGAGTAACCCGTCCATGTACTCGGTATGGCTTCCCTGTGCACTTGTGGTACCTACGGGTGAACGTAAATATCACAGGGACCCATCCACTCCTGTAGATATGCTCACAGATCGGTATAGTGCATCCTGCCTTAGGGCTGTAAGGCATGCTGTAGGGATGACATACCTATACCACATGCAGTGTTTGGCAGACATGGAACACAGGTGTGTGCCATGTTGACTCTTCATTTTTCTTTGCACCAAGACACGCAGGCTGCAATGGCAGTTTGCATGAGCTTGGTGAGCGGCCCCTTAGGGTGGTACAATTTTCGCTGCAGCCCATAGGAACCATCTTCAGGTTTAATGCCCTAGGTACGATTGGCACAATTTACTAGGGTCTTACATGGAGCCTAAAGTGGTGCCAATTGTGGAACAATGGTACAGTTTAGAAAAAGAACACTGATCCTGGGGACCTGGTTAGCAGGAGCCCAGTATACATTCAGTCAAAGTTGCATCAGATACCAGACGAAAAGTGGGGGGATTCTGCAACAGAGTCCAGTTTCTTACAGACAGAAAAATATGTGATGCAGAAATATTGTTGTCAAGAATATTGTATTTGTCAGGTAAGTAATATCGTTGTTCAGAATATTGTTGTTGTTTTTATCTTTTTCAAAAACATAGCTGTATTTATTTATATTTTAGGTGCTAGTTGCTACATTTGTAGTGTAGGGTGGGAAGTAAATTAGGCAATAATTAATTGACAATGAATTTTTCATTTATTATTACTTTCATTTATAATTTAATTTTTTGTCAAACTTTCGGTAAAACTACAAGGACCAGAATCCTTAGTTTATCATGTGACAGGAAATACTCTTGTTTTTGGAAAAAAAATGAAAAAAATGTGGTTAAATGTTTGTGGGTGGGGCAAACCCGGTGATTGTGAGCAAGGTGGAGTGACACCGAAACGCGTAGATCTCTGCGCCTGTTGCCCTTTGAAACGAAAGAAATTAAAAAGGATTGCTGTTTAAATCCAAGTTGGCTGTGCGACCCGATGTTTTTCCCATCTGGGAAGAAGTTGTTTGATAAATAGCGGCTTGGTTCTGCCGCATGATACCGTACATGCGAGAGCGCTGCAGAAACTCCCGCGAAGGAACCGCTCTGGAGATATATATATATATATATATATATATATATATATATATATATAGATATATATATATATATATATGTATATACACCAGTTACCTCCAAGGTTGCGAAGGAAGCCAGGACACACGGAGTTCGTTGCAAAATTTTTAATGGCAGCAAAAAAATGCAACGCATTGTTTTGCTGCCATTAAAAATTTTGCAACGAACTCCGTGTGTCCTGGCTTCCTTCGCAACCTTGGAGGTAACTGGTGTATATATTGCAGGCCTGTCGGTGGCCTAACCAGGACCGCGCCACGACAGCCCAGAGTGCAAATACCGGCACTGGAGGAGAGAGAATATATGTATATATATATATATATATATATATATATATATATATATATATATATATATATATATATATAAGATACATACATATGTATGTATGTTAATATGAGTAAATATTTATATACAGTATTAAATATTAGTGAGATTTATTTAATGAACCTTATATTAATGGTATATTAAAATATTTAAGAATTACTACTTTAAAATATGTAAATACTAAGAAACAATATTTTTGTACGTTTTTAACGATAATAGTGTGAAACAATATTTTTTCCGATATTTTTGTACTCACCAGTATAAGGTTTGCAATGCGATATTTTTATAAACAATATTTTTGACACATTATTTGTGTTACACAATATTGTTGAATTCGATACTGCGTCAGTGATCCCGGTACACAGTACTGTGTACTCCTCAGTGGTTGCACATCTTCTGGCATGTTGTGTTCGTTCTTAAGATCTTCTCCTGTGTGGTCATTTCTGGATGGATCTTTTGCAGTATTGTATCAAGTGCCATCTGCAGTGCTGTTTTCAATTCTCAGTGCCTTGAGCTAAGCTCGTACTTGGAAAGGCCACTCCTGGCTTATTGTGTCCAGTGTTGGGGGCCAAATCTGATGCGCAGTGTTCAGTTTTGAACGCCAATAATGTTATATTAATGACAAATATGAAGGTTTCCTCCTGAGTATTGCTTTCAGTTTCACATCTTGAGCGTTTTTGGAAGTCTCTGCAGAGTTGTAGGTATACGTGGTGCAGACTGTACACTGACGCAGGGGCTCAGAGGTGGAGAGAGGCCCAGTCTGCCTTGCAACTGGTAACCCGCAGGCATACCCAGCTCTGTGTTTGCTTTTAGGAAGAGAGGAGTGAGGGGACTTGGGTCACAGTCACTGAAGGCAGTGCTTAATTTGCGAAAGAAAGAGTGCAGGTGCTGAAACTTTGGTCAGAAGGTGGGGCCGATGCAATTCAACATAGGTGCACCCAATACCAAGCATGGAAGTCTTCAATCCCCTATCAAACACTCCCTGGCCTTTTTTCTAATTCTTGCAGGATTCTGCTTTCTGTCTGTGACGGTTTTGCAGTGTTTTTCTTACTCTGTCTTTCCGATCTGTGTGTGTTGTCTCTCTTGCACTCAGTAAATATCTGATGCCGGAAAATAAGTGCTGGTCCAGAGAAATAAGTGCCGGTGGCCCCCACGGCAACCACTAGCTTAAATTAGGCATTGACTGAGGGTGAGACAGGTGGCAAAAGGCTCTGGCACACCCAGTTCTGAACGGATGCAGCACAGATACAACTGACATCTACTGCGAGGATGTATGTTTTCAAGCTGAGCCACTTTATAACTGGGTGACTGCACAGGCAGTTAAAGTCGTAGATGCCAGTGCTGCATTTTTGACTTCTGCAAGATAGCAGCCTGGCTATTGTCATAGCTGAATGAAGGCGCCACAGGAGCAAATCATCTCTGGGAGTCAACCTGGAGGCGTCCAGCACAGTGTGAGCCTCAGAGTCGGAGACAAAGAATGACCAGTGACAGTCGACATGGCTCACGGGTGGCGGGGCGGGCCACAGGGAGGGGTCTCAATATAAAAATTATTTAAAATAAATATACTTACCTTGCCGCACGGTCCCACATCTCTGCTCCTGCTCTCCTCATAAAACTCAAGGAACAGGAAGCACAGCTGACCAATCACAATGCTACAATGCAGCAGTGGTGCGCAGAGAAATGGCCCAACGCATGGAGGAAGAAAAGGATAACAGCTAACATAACTGTCCTAGAACTGTTCCCAATTGAGGTGGCTTTCCACCTCTGGCCAGCCTTGCTAACTGCAAAGAGGGTGGTCCTGTGGTCCGACAACATGGCTGTGGTTTAAGCTATCAACACACAGTCTGCCAGCTGCGCGCTTGTACTATGCTTGCTCAGGGAATTAGTGAAGGTATGCCTGTACAACAACGTGGAATGTAGAGCTAGACACATCCCAGGGGTGCAAAACACAGCCGCTGACGCCCTTTCACGTTTTCATTGGCAGCGGTTCCGAGAGGCTTGGCCAAGAGCGAGGGAGGAGATGACACCTTTCCCGGCTCGGCTCTGGCACCTGATGTGGTGGCGCAGCGCATTAGAGAGATAGGCGAGCTGTCCATGGCACCCCGGACCATGAGAAGATATCATGCATGCATGGAAAAATTCTGTGAGATCATGGGCCCATGGGAGCAGGCGGCTTCCACAAAGGTTGACAGGGTGCAAGCATTCATGATATGGGCCAAAGATGGGGGGAAGAGCCACTCGTGGATGGCCGGACACCTGTGGGCACCATGCCAGGCTGCTGGGTCAGAAAGATCCCACCGCATTATTTACGACCAGGGCGGCGCTCAAGGGTTGGACAAGATTGGTACCTAAGTCATTAGACTAAAGGGCCCCTATTGACTATGAGACATTAAAAAAAGATGCTGGACGCCCCCCCCCCCTCCCCGCGGTCACCCACTCCGCTTACGAAGCAACACTCTTTGCAGCGACATTCAGCTTAGCGTTTTTTGGAGCCTTTAGAATAGGAGAGCTGGTGGCTCGCGCCAAGAAGGAAAAGAACTCTAGGGCCCTGCAGATGAGGGATGTGCGCCTTACAGCTGAATCAGTTGAAATATTCCTACAATTCTCAAAAACGGATTAGTCAGGCAAGGGTAGGGGCATCTCTCTGCACCGCCTGGGTAATGACAGTTACTGCCCGGTGGCCCTGCTGGCCGCCTTCTTGTCCTGCCGCCAACGCACAGATGGGCTGCTACTGATACACCTGGACGGCTCCCTGGTCACAAAATACCACGTGGAGCATGTGATGCAGGGGTGCCTGTTCCTGGCGGGTTACACAAGGGGGGGGGGGCAAATACAGCTCCCACTCTTTCCGGATAGGGGCTGCTACAACCGCTTTTAAGGGAAGCCTGTCGGCTGAGGCAATAAAGAGGGTAGGGCGGTGGGACTCCAATTGCTACAAAACTTATGTGAGGCCTGTAAGTGCAATACGTCCTTCTGTCAGAAATGAAGCAGGGAACAATTAGGCAGGGAGAGAAGAAGAAGTTTACATATGCCACGGTTTTAGTGGCCTTGTTTGGCCTTTTGTCTGTACAGTGTTTGAAGTGTAGAATTACATGTGCCACGTTTTGGTGGTTGTTTGACTTTACAGTGGTTTGAAGTGTTCAATAAACTAAAAAACTTGCAAACCATTGTGTTTTATTACAGGAACAGAGGTGTGGGTGATGGGGCACTCTTATGTCGCAAGACAGGCAAGATGGGTGAATGCAGTCACTTGGAAGCATGGCTTCAACAGCACTAATATATCATGGTTCGGCTTCCCCGGAATGCATTGGGCAGAACTCTTAGGAACGCTGTGTAGGACACTGAAGGAGAGTAGACGGCGGCCAAACATCATAGTGGTGCACCTGGGGGGGAATGACTTGGTAGCAGTAGGCAAGAGGCGTCTGCTGGATGCAATGAGGAAGGACCTTAGCATCATGAGCAGTGAGCTGGGATCATGCAGCTTATGGTGGTCAGAAATAACTCCCAGACCGATATGGCATGGCGCGTATTCGCAGGAGGCGCTGGAAGTTACCAGCAGGCGCGTAAACGCAGCCATGCGTAAATTTACCGAAATGCGGGGGTTGGGTTTCATCAGGCACGGCTTGCTGCACAAGAAATCCACTGGCTGCTGGGAATCTGACGGGGTGCATTGGACCAAGGTAGGCATGGCAATATTCCTACTAGACTTAGGAGAAGCTCTTGAAACAGCAGGGTGCAAATAGAGGAGAACTAGGGAGCTAGGTGGTGGGGGCTCTGGGCGCAGCGGATGCCACGCCCAGGGCTGTGGAGGATTTACAGGGCGTTCCCCATACAAGACAGGCGCAGGAACAGGACTTGAAGCCCCAGTGCAAAGCGCACCGTGCAGAGTCATACATACTCCAAGGGGCCCTTCTTGGCGACTTGGGGTACGACGGCGCCCCGTTAGTCCTTAGGGCGGTTGTAAGCCTGAGCAACCGGGGGCTTGCCCTATAGCGCCCCGCCCGGCTGGGGAAGGTGTGAGTTAACTCTCCCTTGTCCAGAGGGCGGAGTGAGTGGACGATAGGCCTACCCGTGGGAGGAGTTATCCTCCCAGGTACCACACCGGGCTATGGCCGCTGGTGTTTCTTTTGCTCATCTTCAGGCTCCCTGCAACAAGGAGTTGCGGGGCGGAGGGGGTCGCCTGTCAGTTAACCCATCCTTTTATTTGTACAACAAATAAACCTGCAACTTCTTCATCCCAATATACTTGTTTATGTGTTATTTGGGTTCTGGGGAGGCTGTGGGCAGAGGCGTACCGATGGAAATACTATGCTCCTGCTCTCCTCATCAAACTCAAGGAACAGGAAGCACAGCTGACCAATCACAATGCTACAATGCAGCATTGTGATTGGTAAGCACCCAGGCTCTCCTGATCAATCAGAATGCTGCAAAGCCGGCCAAACGGTCATGTGCACTTAGGATTGGGCAAACCACTCCTCCCTTGATCCGAGAGCAGAGCAGCCCAGCCCAACCACGCTCCCACAAAGCAGCACAAGCATATAATGATAACTCAAAGTCATTATCCTTTACTGTTTCTACTTCACACTGCTTTTAAAGCAGTGGGCCAGCGCTCCTTTGCCATAGCGGAGGAGCCGCCATTGGGAATGATAATGCCGTGCTGCTTCAAGGGTCTTTGTGCAGGCACTCAAACATGTCCCAGGACAAGTTTGCCGTGCACAACCACTGTTTCCTACCCCAAGCATGCCTGAAAAGTTCTGGAATCTGGCTCCTTGGTGCACTCTATCTTCTTCTGTGCCCCGAAGAATGAGACCAAATCAGCCCCCCACCTAAGGATACAAATGAATTCCTCATTGATCTATGGTTCACAGATGACACTCTGAAATACCCAATGTCCGTGCATGAAGAGTTTATCCAGAGTAGGGTTTTCTTTCTTTGCATTCTTCGACTTGTTTTCCTGAAGATATAATAGTATAAATAGGACAACTACAAGAAGACTGTAGATAAATAAAACCTAGTTGGATAAGCAACATTGTAATTAGAGCTCTAAAGCTTCTCATGACCGATGGTCATGAGAAGCTTTAGAGCTCTAATTACAATGCAAGTAAGAAAATGTACTGTCTGGTCACAATTGTAAGCCTCTGGACGACAGATTAGTGGATCAATGTACCTGCTGCTGAGATCTGACTGTAACCTGTGTGTCATACATTATGATTATAGATAAAAAAACTCAATGTGTATATAGACCCGGTGTAGACATGTACATGACCTGCAGTTATTTGTCATGGCTGGTAAACTTGCTAAATTTTAATTCATTGTGGCAGAAATCTGTGTGTAACTTGGAGGTCTTATTTTCCACTGACGCCGGTCAGTGAATGGAGGATGTATCGAGCACATGACTCATAAGCAGATTGCATGGGATGGGTATTCAGAATACGTGTCTTGGTGGGAAGATGGCTTAAAGACCCATTGTGTTAGCAGCAATATACACTTACACCTAAATGCCACAGTGGCGATAATACCATACAATCGCCTACATTAGTGAATAGATGGCTCTTAAGCCCAACACCTCAGTGAGATGCCCCTAGAATGCTTTCCCTGATCAAGGCCTTTGGACTCCACGTCTGAGTGAGATGGCAGCATGCTTTGGATCTCTGGGCCCTACTGACAAGACGACCTTCAGTCCACATATTTAAGTCAGGATATAGCCTCCCTTCCAAAGCATCAGTGAGGAAACTGCATTTGGACCCATATCTTCATTGAGGTGAAGACCTTCGCACCTCAGACAGTACACAGCATTAGTAAGCCATGCATCAATGTCGAACGGACCTTTGAGATCCATGACTGCGATGAAAGAATGTAAGACCCATGCCTCATTGAAGAAAGGTCAGTAGGACCCCAAACCCCAATGTCACCCAATGTCTCAGTGACGACAACCCCTTCTGACTGTATGCCTGAGTGAATAGGGTCTTGGGCCCCATACCTCACTGATGATATGATAATGGATCCGCTACCTTATTTGGTCATCTATGTCTCAATGAATATGTGGCAAACATGGCTGAATGAGCTAGTGTATCTGTGAGACCACAGCTTAGATTCTCACCCAGCCGAGAAATGACCCCCTTCAACCTAGCCTCAGCGAGTGAATGGCCTTTTCACCCTATACCACAGTGCCAAGCCAACCGCAGGACCCCACATGTGTGTGGAGAAGTTCATAAAATCTCAAAGTTCAGTGAGGAAATGTCTTATGCTTCAGTTGCCGATGGACTTGACACAATACTTTAATGAGAAGACATCCTTGAATGACCTTGGGGATCCATACTGTTAGACAGGGACCCGGAGGGTTGGCCGAGCAAGGAGGAGAGGCCTCCTGGCGAGGGCCCTCTCCTGCAATCGTACGGACGAGCAACTTTCCCTCCACAGATGGACACCACACAAAGATAGGTTCTGTACACTTTTATCGGTATTCTTAGGCAGGTTAACTTGACGATACAGCAGGACCAGGATACGGTGATCCCGTCAATTCTAGTCTCTTTGAGGAAGGGGGTAGCGGGACAGTCTCAGTACCGGTCCGATACAGGGGTAGCTAGTGTGTAGCTCACAATCCTCGAGCTGGAGGGTTCGCAAGTAGGGGCCGCGGCAGCGCCAGCAGGCCTTCAAGATGGTTCACGAAGAGGGTGAGCCGCGGCAGCGCCAGCAGGCCTTCACGATGGTTCACGAAGAGGATGAGCCGCGGCAGCGCTAGCAGGCCTTCAAAGATAGTTCACGATGAGGATGAGCCGCGGCAGCGCCAGCAGGCCTTCAAGATCGTTCACGACGAGGATGAGCCGCGGCAGCGCCAGCAGGCCTTCACAATGGTTCACGAAGAGAATGAGCCGCGGCAGCGCCAGCAGGCCTTCAAGGTGGTTCACGAAGAGGATGAGCCGCGGCAACGCCAGCAGGCCTTCAAGATGGTTCACGAAGAGGATGAGCCACGGCAGCGCCAGCAGGCCTTCAAAGATAGTTCACGAAGAGGAGCCGCGGCAGCGACAGCAGGCCTCCAAGGATGAGTTTGTCTCGGTGTCTCTCGACTCCAGGATACAACTGCCTTCCTGCTCTGGAGCTTCCCCAGTTATAGGTCTGCGCCCTTTGATATCCGGACCCTCGCACTTGGAGGTCGGGAGGTCCGGGATGAGGGAGTCCAGACACCCAGCAGGGGGTGGAGCCAGCGCCCAGGGAGGCTGGGGGCGATCGAAACCTGGCGAAGGGGAGCCATCGACACTCCTTCTTCCATTGACTCGCCAAGTGGTCTCTTTACCCCCTGGGTGGATGGTGGTGCCTCGATGTCGGGGCTTGGCTGGGCCGGAGGCTGAGGTCGACCCGAGGCCACGAGGCCTGGTCGTGGAGGGTCCAAGATGGCGGCTGGGCCGGAGACGGCGGTTCAGGAAGGGACCCGGGCCAGCCGAGAATGTTATGGTCATGAGCCGGGGTTCCGTCGGGGAAGAGCTGGGTGTTGACCCGGCGGGCTGCAGGTGTGGTTCTTGTCCGGGGAACAGGGGTAGCAGTGGTACGCAACCCGCCATGCGGGGAGGGGTCGGGCCTGCCACGAGGCCTGTCCAACACATACCTTATTCAGAAGATATGTAGGGACACTTACCTTTAGCAACAAGATACCCCAAAAAAAGCCATGCTTCGGTGAGGAAAAAGCAGCCTGAGAGTGTGGGTTAGATGTCCTTGGTACCCCACTCCTTAATCAGCTGACATCTTTAAGATCACATGCCTCTTGAAACGTCTCAGAAATGAGGTGCCACTCTAACTATGGCTCACAGAAATGATGCCTCAGAATTCTGGACAGCAGCCACACCGTACTTAGAGGAAGCCACAGTATTCCATGCCTCACTGAGGTAACATGTTTTGGAATCTAAGCTCCATTGAGGACAATACCTTCCATCTCAATGATGCACCAGGGCTCAGTCAGAACACCGACTACATAATCAATGCTTCAATTAGGCGCTCTTAGTACCTGATCAATGCCCTTTGAACCCCCTCGCTGCAGTGAGGAGGTGCCATGGGGACCACTCTTGCTCCAGTGAAGAGATGGCCATCAGTCCCAACATCCTCAGTTATAGATCTAGAGACCTCAGGAAGGAGACATCCTTGGACCGATTCTGCACAGAGAAGCCCTACATTACAGCCTTACAGCAATCAATCAATCAATCAAAGACATTTGTAGAGCGCACTACCTACCCGTAGGGTCTCGAGGCGCTTGGGGGGGGGGGGGGGGGTGCCGCTACTGCTCGAACAGCCAGGTCTTGAGCTTCTTCCTGAAGGAGAGGTGGTCTTGGGTCAGGCGCAGGTCGGCCGGGAGGGAGTTCCAGGTCTTGGCGGCCAGGTAGGAGAAGGACCTTCCTCCTGTGGTGGCTCTGCAGATGCGTGGGACGGCGGCGAGGGCGTGGCTGGCAGATCGGAGGTGGCGTTTGGGAGCGTAGAAGTTGATGCGGTTGTTGAGGTAGCTCGGGCCTTGATCGTGGAGAGCTTTGTGTGCGTGGGTAAGGAGGCGGAAGGTGATTCTCTTGTTGACCGGGAGCCAGTGTAGGTCTCTTAGGTGTCCGGAGATGTAGCTGTGTCGTGGGATGTCGAGGATGAGTCTGGCTGAGGCGTTCTGGATGCGCTGGAGTCTCTTCTGGATTTTGGCGGTGGTTCCGGCGTAGAGTGCGTTGCCGTAGTCCATTCGGCTGGTGACGAGGGCCTGGGTGACGGTCTTCCTGGTCTCTGTGGGGATCCACCAGAAGATCTTCCGCAGCATGCGCAGGATGTTGAAGCACGACGAGGAGACGGCGTTGACTTGCCTGGTCATGGAGAGGGAGGAGTCCAGGATGAACCCCAGGTTGCGTGCGTGGTCCGTCGGTTTGGGTGCGGTGCCCAGGGCGGGGGGCCACCAGGAGTCGTCCCAGGCGGAGGGCGAGGAGCCCAGGATGAGGACCTCCGTCTTATCTGAGTTCAGTTTCAGGCGGCTCGTCGTCATCCACTCGGCTACCTCTTTCATCCCTTCGTGCAGGTTGGCTCTGGCGGCGGCGGGGTCGTTGGTCAGGGAGAGGATCAGCTGGGTGTCGTCGGCGTAGGAGATTATGTTGAGGTTGTGTTGGCGTGCGATGGCCGCGAGGGTGCTTATGTAGACGTTGAAGAGAGTAGGGCTCAGCGAGGATCCTTGAGGGACGCCGCAGATGACTTCGGTGGCCTCTGACTTGTACGGTGTTAGGCGGACTCTTTGTGTTCTTCCGTCGAGGAAGGAGACGATCCATTCTAGTGCCTTCTCCTGCATTCCGACGTTGCTGAGGCGCTGCACTAGGGTGCGGTGGCAGACGGTGTCGGAGGTCTAGGAGGATGAGGGCCGCTGTTTCTCCATTGTCCATCAGGGCTCGGATGTCGTCAGTGGCGGCGATGAGGGCTGTCTCGGTGCTGTGGTTGGCACGGAATCCGGACTGTGATGGGTCGAGGGATCCATTCGTCTCGAGGAAGGCGGCCAGCTGTTTGTTGACGGTCTTTTCGATGACTTTGGCTGGAAACGGGAGTAGAGAGATGGGGCGGTAATTCTTGATTTCGGTGGGGTCTGCTGTAGGTTTCTTGAGTAGAGCGCTGAGTTCAGCGTGCTTCCAGCTCTCGGGGAAGGTGGCGGTGTCGAATGAGGTGTTGATGATGTCCCGCAGGTGGGGTGCGATGACAGCGTCGGCTTTGTTGAAGACGTGGTGAGGGCAGGGGACGGTCGGAGATCCGGAGTGGACGGAGTTCATCATGTGGACGGTGTCTTCGGTGTTGACCGGGGTCCAGGCGCGGAGGGTGGTGGTGGGTGGCGTTGCTGCGGTCGTGGCGTGCGTCGGTTGGGAGCTGAAGCTGTTGTGTATGTCCGCGATCTTGTTGTGGAAGTAGGAGGCGAGGGAGTTGCAGAGGTCTTGTGATGGGGTGATGTCGTTGTTTCCGGCGTTGGGGTTGGAGAGCTCTTTCACGATGTTGAAGAGTTCCTTGCAGTTGTGTGCGTTGTCGTCCAGTCTGTTCTTGAAAGCCGTTTTCTTGGCGGTGCGGATCAGTTGGTGGTGTTTCCGGGTGGCGAGCTTCAGGGTGGTCCTGTTGTCCGGCGCGGGTTCCTTTCTCCAGGCTTTCTCGAGGGCTCGGCAGTTCTTCTTGGAGCTCTTGAGTTCGTCGGTGAACCATGGGGCTCTCTTGTTGCCGGGTCTGCTGGGCGGGATCCTCAGAGGGGCGAGTTCATCCGCGCAGTTGCTGATCCACTTCGTGAGGTTGTCGGCGGCCTGGCTGGGGTTCGTTGAGCTGGCCGGAGGGTGCTGGCTCAGGGAAGCGGCGAGCTGGTCTGCTGTGATCTTGGTCCAGCTTCTTCGAGCAACCTGTTGCTGGTGGTGGTGGATCGTCGTTCTTCTGAAGGTGAAGTGGATGCATCTGTGGTCCGTCCAGTGGAGTTCTGTGGCGTGGCTGAAGGCGATGTCTTTGCTGGATGAGAAGATGGCGTCGAGTGTGTGTCCGGCGAGGTGGGTGGGGGTGGACACCAGCTGCTTGAGTCCAAGGTTGGCGAGGTTGTCGAGCAGGGTGCTGGTGTTGTAGTCGTTGTTGTTCTCCAGGTGGAAGTTGAAGTCCCCCAGGAGGATGTAGTCAGCAGAGGGGAGGGCGTGCGGGCTGACGAAGTCGGCGATGTCCTCGCTGAATTGAGTGCGTGGTCCCGGAGGTCGGTAGATCAGGGTGCCTCTGAGGGTGGTCTTCGGGTCGGTGTGGATCTGGAAATGCAGGTGTTTGGCGGAGGGTGGGGTGTTGTCGGTGCTGGTCGTGATGCGGATGGTGTTCTTGTGGATGATGGCGATGCCTCCTCCCACCTGGTTGGCGTTGCGGTCCCTCCGGGTGATCTTGTAGCCTTCTGGGATGGCGATGGCGATGTCGGGCGCTGAGGAGGCGTTCATCCAGGTCTCCGTGATGAAGGCAACGTCAGGGGCTGTGGCGTCTAGGAGGTTCCAGAGTTCGATGGCGTGTCTGTGGACGGAGCGGGTGTTGAGCAGGATGCACTTGAGGTGGTTGCTGCTGGTGTTCGGCTTGGCAGGTGCAGGTCCTGGTGTCGGGCAGGTCCGGATGCAGGTGAACTTGCAGGTGTTGCAGCTGAAGGGTCCGTGGGCGCGTCGTGGGGTGGCTCTGCAGCATCCCGGGACACGGCCGGTGTTGGGTGCGATGAGGGTGGCGGCGGTGTACGTCAGGCGGGTCGGTCGGGGTCCTCGTGGGCCAGGGGTCCAGGCACTGGGCGCGGTCCAGGCGCGGACGGGCGTAGACGGGCTTACCTTTGGCGCGCCTTCGGCGCACAATCGGCGCGCCCGCTGCGCGTGACCGCTGCGCGTTTGCACGGTCGCCATATATGGCGAAGTGCACGGGTGGGCGGAGCAGCTGGGAGGCGGGAGCGGGGAGGGAACAGAAGGAAAAAAGGGGCGGGGTCAGCGGTGGTGGCGGGAAGCGGGGAGGGGGGAGGGAAGACAGAGGGCGGCAGCAAGCGGGAAGAACAGGCAATACGGTGGAAAAAGCACAACAATAAACACAAAGCAATACTACAGGCAATATGGCGGAAAAAGCACAACAATAAACACAAAGCAATACTACAGGCAATACGGCGGAAACACAGTAATTAACAACTATAATACTGCACAGAGAACACACCAGGGGCAGAGGGAGAGGAGCGCTGATCACGGACCACGCCGCTCGAAGGAGGGGGCGTGGTCATGAGCCGGCAGTCGGGCAGCGAGGCACAAAGGGCTGGGAGGCACACGCAGCAGCTGGTGGCCGTGCGGCACGGGGGTGTCCTAAGACTAGGACACACTCACCTGCGTCGCATGGTCGCCATATATGGCGAAGTACGCGGGTGGGCGGAGCAGCTGGGAGGCGGGAGCGGGGAGGGAACAGAAGGAAAAAAGGGGCGGGGTCAGCGGTGGTGGCGGGAAGCGGGGAGCGGGGAGGGAAGACAGAGGGCGGCAGCAAGCGGGAAGAACAGGCAATACGGCGGAAAAAGCACAACAATAAACACAAAGCAATACTACAGGCAATACGGCGGAAAAAGCACAACAATAAACACAAAGCAATACTACAGGCAATACGGCGGAAGCACAGTAATTAACAACTATAATACTGCACAGAGAACACACCAGGGGCAGAGGGAGAGGAGCGCTGATCACGGACCACGCCGCTTGAAGGAGGGGGCGTGGTCACGAGCCGGCAGTCGGGCAGCGAGGCACAAAGGGCTGGGAGGCACACGCAGCAGCTGGTGGCCGTGCGGCGCGGGGGTGTCCTAAGACTAGGACACAGGTATTTATGAATATTTTCTAAGTAATTGAAGAGGTTCGGATCAGTTCCCTGCAACTTTTCTATAACTCCTTAGATTTACTCTGTTCACATAGAAGTGAACTATCCAAAATGCCATATCACTGTTGCACCAAGCCTTTGATATACAAACATGGCAAACCGACGGCACCTGTGGCCCACACACACTGTGGACAGCCACCCACTACCACTGCCACACACACACTGCAAACCCAATGCACCTGATGCATCAACAGGCACCCACTGCCCACCCACGGCGCCTGCAACTCGCCGACATTACTTATACAAGACAGCTGAAAAGGGCACTACAGACACATCACACCTGCTGACTCATGGGGTGTCAGAAAAACACAACATCACCGCTATTTATGCTACACCTAGACACTGCATCATGATACTGTATAGGGACTGTATAGGGACTGTTGGTGAATAAGTGGATGTGTGTGTAGATCTTGGAATTATTGAATAGGTGTGTTGTAACTGGTATTGGTATGTCTATTGTTTTGAAAATGTTAGTTTGTATTTTTGAGTGTGTGTGTATCAAAGGTTTTGTTGGGGTACCAGGAGGTCTGCTACTCTATCACAAGGATGATGTCATCAATAATGTCAGTTGAGATGTCATCATTGATGTCATGAGTGATGTCATGAGTGATGTAATATGTGACATCATCTGCAGTGCATTGCAGGCGCATCAGTTATAGTTAGCTGAACTAATTATAACGACGGAATTTCTATGGTTTTGTATGAGTGAAATGTCCAACTAACTATAATGCCCTGAAACCTATGTTTTTTTCAGTGATTTTCTAAGGTTTTTAAAAATTGCTAATTTCTAACTATAACATGCCTGAAACCTATGGTTTTTTTCAGTGAATATATATATATTTATTATGCTATGTATACATGTGAAAATGTCTCGATCCGCCTGTTTACCTCGATGGCAAGGAAAAAAATGGGTGGAACTGACCCCAGCTCGCCGACGCGGTCCTCTTATGGCTCCGATTATGTCATATGGTGTCGTGAGCGGAGCCCTGCGGGAAACAACCTTTACAACGCAACTTTTACAACGCACTACCATTACAACAAAACTTTTACAACGCAAGATCTATTACATCGCATGCCATTACAACGCATACCATCACAACGCATGTCATTACAACGTAGTCATTACATAACATACCATTACAAAGCATACCATCACAACGCATAGTACCCTTACACTATCTAAAACTTACCCTACTGTTGCACCCCCTGGAGTTAGAATAGTAATTTTTACCCCTACACTATCCAACACGTACCCTACTGTTGCACCCCCTGGAGTTAGAATAGTAATTTTTACCCCTACACTATCCAACACTTACCTTACTGTTGCACCCCCTGGAGTTAGAATAGTAATTTTTACCCCTATACTATCCAATACTTACCATACATGCAATATGATGGTATGTTGCACCCCCTGGAGTTAGAATAGTAATTTTTACCCCTATACTATCCAATACTTACCATACATGCAATGTGATGGTATGCGTTGTAATTGTATGCGTTGTAAAGGTAGTATGCGTTGTAATGGAATGCGTTATAATGGTAGTTTTTAGAAAATGTGTTGTAATGGCATGCGTTGTAATGGAATACGTTGTAAAGGATTTTGCGTTGTAAAGGCATGCGTTGTAAAAGTATGCGTTGTAACGTCATACATCCAGCCGTGCTATTATGACGTCCTCATGGGAGAGCTAGGAAAGAATTTCCGTGGAATGCTTGTGCGGGAGATATTCACCTAAGTGTTCAGGCTAGTCCTTTGGGAGCAACTGTTTATGTTGCCACTCCAGAAACCGAAACCAGTGATCCGAGGGCAGAGGCCCTGCAGATGGCACACTGTCATTGTCACCAGTATTTGCTTGTTCTTGTCAAATGCCATCTTGTCTACCAGGTTAATCACTTGCATAGTATCTCTCAGATATGTCAGAGTAGTTTTTGTTAGTGGTTTAAGGAAGAAATTCACATATTTACAGATTGGTTCCAGAAGAGACCCACAGCCTGATATTATTGGTCGGCCCAGTGGTTTCTGTGGGTTCTTGTGTACTTTGAACGTCAGAGGATCTATTGTGCAGAGGGTGTGGCAAGACGGCTGAAACTCTGGAGCATGTAGTATGTCTTTGCCCCGCTCTACTACCACAGCGCAGACTAAAATTGAAAATTGAGTGGAACAGGCTGGGAATCCGGACAGGTAGACAGGCAATTATCGCAGCTCTGACTCCTGAAAATACAGCTTTAAACATAGGCCGTACAATTTTTATTCGTTATGCATACCGTAATTTCACTCAGTAACCGGAAGGGCCTGCCAATGCTTTTTAAAACAAACCAACATGGGACAAAGCTAGATTCTAGTACCAATATTGATAAATTTTTCTTTTTCTTTTTCTTCTTTAAAAAAAGCAGTTCCATCACATTTGAGTTATTTTAACTGTTTATTTATGTATATGCTTGTATGTACTCCACTTTTATGATTATACTTTTTTTAATCAAATAAAGTATACATTATTATTTGTGTACTTTGGGTAGAGTATAAATGGTAGGAGTTCAGGGCTGGTTGACATTGAGGTATTCATACTCCTTGGTGGTGAGGAATCCTGCTTCCTTTCCTCTTCTTTTGATTTCTTGGATTCTCATCCTAATTTCTTTGGTAGGATCAGCATTGATCGGTGTGTAGCTGGTTCCATTCCTCTCTTCTATGTCACACTGTGAGCACTGTAAATATCACATGTACTAAGGACGTATCAAAGTTGATACAAGGAGTAACATTAACCCCTTCGCTGCGGCGGCGGGTGGGGGGCGCGCGGCGCGCCCATGCTGGTGACGGAACCGCTCCGTCACCAGCATCGGTTGAGCTGTGTTCATGACGGAACGGTTCCGTCACGGCCCTCCCGCCAGCACAATGGAAATCCCAGCGCAGGCACAGAATTCGCGCTGCGCAGGCGCAAAATCCGCGCCGCGAAGGCACGCCGAGCGGGCCGTGACGGAACCGCTCCAGCATCAGGACAGCGCGGCCGCGGCTGATGACGGAGCGGTTCCGTCACCAGCAGGGGAGGGGTTAATGCTTTGAATCCCAAAAGCATATAATGAATGTTTCACTTATGTAAATAAATTCCAGTTTTTGTTGAATAGAATACAAATTGTTTTTTGTGGTGAATTGTTTATTGGCACATGTTTAAGAATTAAATGAACTACCATGACCATTTTCTGAACGTACTATTCCCATAGCCTGGAGGCGGCACATGGGTCACGCAGTACGGTCATACTGCGGTGGGACGCACACTCGTTGACCTCTTATGGCACTGCTCCACACTTCAGCGAAGACGCTTTCCATTAACTATGTTTTCTGATGACGTGTCCAACAACAGAGCACCTTTAGATCCAAACAGACTCTTCCACTCTCTCACCGGAAGTGAAACCAGGCCACGCGGACACTTTCACAATACAACAGCCGGGAATGCACTTTTCGGTAAAAACCCACATTCCTTCCTCCTAATTAATCAAATAAACGTCTCACTGAAGAACAGGGGCCAGCTTCGATCAGTAAACAGCTGTTACAATGACTTTTTTACTTTGCGATACCATTACAATGCATGCATTCCCACGTATGCGTTGTACATTGCAAAGTCATTACTACTCATTTTTTTAGAATTCATGGTCATTTACCACGCATGCCTTTACAACAAATTTTGTTGTAAAGGTTGTTTGGTAAATGACCATGCGTTCTAAAAAATATGTAGACGATCAACATCGTTGTAAGGAAACAGAGGCTGTTCTGTTTCCTCACAACAACGTGCACCGCCCCTCAGAGATGACATGGAGCAAGAACCACAAGGAGAGAGGAACCATAAGGAGTGAGAGGTAAGGGGGATTGGGCATGGGGTGGTGTTTCTTTTCTAGGGTTTAGGGTAGTGCAGTGGTTTTTGGGTAGTGCAGTGGTGTTTGGGTAGTGTAGGTGTCGTGCTGGGGGTAGTGTTTTAGGGTTTAGGGTAGTGCAGTGGTGTTTGGGTAGTGTAGGGGGCCATGCTGGGGGTAGTGTTTTAGGGTTTAGGGTAGTCAGTCGTGTAGGGGGTCATGCTGGGGGTAGTGTTTTAGGTTTTAGGGTAGTGCAGTGGTGTATGGGTAGTGTCTGGGTCATGCTGGGGTAGTATTTTAGGGTTTAGGGTAGTGCAGTGGTGTTTGTGTAGTGTAGGGGGTCATGCTGGGGGTAGATTTAGGGTTTAGTGTAGTACAGTGGTGCTTGTGTATTGTAGGGGGTCGTGCTGGGGGTAGTGTTTTAGGGTTTAAGGCAGTGCAGTGGTGTTTGTGTAGTGAAGGGGTTCATGCTGGGGGTAGTTTTTTATGGTTTAGGGTAGTGCAGTGGTGTTTGTGTAGTGTAGGGGGTTATGCTGGGGAAGATTTAGGGTTTACGGTAGTGCAGTGGTGTTTGGGTAGTGTAGGGAGTCGTGCTGGTGGTAGTGGTTTAGGGTAGTGCAGTTATGTTTGGATAGTGTAGGGTGTCGTGCTGGGTGTAGTGTTTTAGGGTTTAGGGTAGTGCAGTGATGTTTAGGTAGTGGAGGGGTAGTATTCTAGGGTGTAGGGTAGTGCGCCCAACAAGCCACAATATCCATGGACAAAGGGGATCCTGACTCTTTTGAACGCTCCGTCAATTGAATAATTTGGGTCAAGGGCCCTACCACGTCCAAGGTCTATCAATCCCTTTCTTGGGATCCCTCATATACTAAAAGTATATGAGGGATATACCTATAAAAGGCATATACCTATAAAAAGGTACATAGTTTCCCATCAATTTCAGGCGTTTGTGCCACCTTCCACTTCAGTGAGGGCCTGGGGCATTCTCCCCACCCTCTGCCACTAAGGGAAACCCGCCGTGGGGGTCTACAATAGTGGTGACAGCATCACAATTTTCTCCGGGTCCCTTCTCCTCCCGGCAGGGTGCATGTTTTAGCATTCGCGCACTCTTGAGGAAGGTCTCCGTAAATTTCTCAAATCCTTTCTAGTGCCCCGCGTTACGCTTAATGGCTCTTTTATCCCCATCTGGGAGCTACTGAGACCTGCCACCACCAGATCTGGGTCAATGAACATCCCAGGGATGCTTTTCGCCAGCTTATCAACGTGATCCCTAATAGGAGCCAGCGCCCTAGAAATAGCCAGAGAGAGGCCTTGGTCCACTGCTGGAGGGAGAAGTTGGGGGGCCGTTCCTCCTCCGTTTCCTGGTAGGAGTAGTAAAAATGGTCTTCTGGCGAAGACATGATAGCAGAGGGTGTGAGCACAGAATGAATGCCCTTAAAATCCTTAAGGCACCCCCCTCGCCGGTACTCCAATAGCTGGGCTTTCTCAAAAGCTGTTATGAGAATAGACTGAGGCGTAATACCAATTACCACCACCAGGTGGTAATTGGTGGCCGTGTGGGGAAATCACCGCATAGCAGTCTCAAAATCAGGCGAGGGTTGGTCGGGAATCCAGCGGACACTTAAGGAGTGGCCGGATTCTCAAACGCGCGTAAAGATCAGCGGGAGCACTCAACAGAGCTGCCTTGCTTGGACCAGACGTGCCTGACAGGATCTCACCGCAAGCAGAGCGCACAGCGGGAGAAACTGCTAGGGGGAGAACGCGCTCGGGCAAGAGCCTGCTGTGCAGGGAATATGAAACAATACCAAGGCAATAATGCTAATAACGTGCACAAGAAACCGCTATACAAACAGCAACAACGTCAGATTAAGCCAAGAATGTAAGGGATGCACTTCGAGCAGTGAAGGGAGAGGAACAAAAGGGACATTACGATATTATATACGAAGGACTGTGATATGATTGGACTTTAGTTGCCTTGGAGACTACCCCTCTAATGGTTCATGGGTTGTGTAGTCTTTTGTTTAATGATTTTTGTATTACGTTTTCTTTGAATTGTTATGCAAATAAGGTGAGGAAAGAGATGCATAATCCTCACCTCCGTCCTGCCATAGAATTCATTAAACTTTATTTCGATCTGATATAGAAACATAGATCACAAAAGTGTACATAAAAACAGTAAATCCTCTTTCCTTATACAATACAGTGAGAATTAATTAAAACAAGTAGGTAAAAACGGGTGTTCCAAAGCCCGGTTCAGCTGAACTTCAGGTTAACAGAATAGTAAAGTTCAATGTTTCGCAAGATCAATCTCATGTACTTCGTGCAAAATACGCAAAAAGGGGTCCAAGTAAGATGTAACGCTCCAATACCTGACCAGTCTGCACTATATAAAACGGCAGAAAAACCAAAAATAAAAAGTGTTTTGCACACTTCTGTCATTGGGCTATATGTGCGCTACAACTGGGTGATATTTGTGCTACATTTGGGCTCTTTTTTCTCTGTTGGCCATCTTGAGAGATTTATTTGTTATGAAGTTTTTTAATTTCCTCATTTACTGCAGTCTCCTCAGTAGGAAATGCTTTCAGTTTTTTACTTTGATTCCATCAAGAAGGCATTCAGATATGTCACATATTTGCCATGAATTCAGAATGTTATCACTCTAGTTGTTCATTTGATCACTGTAGTAAAGCTACTGCTCACCAGGGAGTTAACTGGAAGTCTACTGCTGGTATTGAAAGTGATTGTTTCAGTCTGCATGTCAGAATTTTCTAATGAAATAGAAGAGGATTTGAGATCTCACATAAAACATGCCCTAAATTTTCTTTCTGCAGCACTAACCATAATTTCTATGACAAATGATTAAATGTTTTAAGTGTTACCAGTTTATTCCAATCATGCTGGCCGCAGGTGTGCCATAATTTTGTCATAAGCAAGACTGTTAGCTCTCTAGTTGTTCTTTAGAACACTCTGGGAAGCTGCAGTAGAACACATAGGAATCAACGGACAATCTTTGCCCTTGTTGGATGTACATATGACTGAGAAAGATAATGTGAATTTACAGAAAATATGCTCTCATTTTAGCTTCTGGAGCACCTTCCAAAACTCTATGGGACAAGCATGTGAAAATTGTTTTCTCTCAAACATGATTCATGATATCCCAGCGGAAGGTTTTTCACAGGGTAAAATCACCTTAGAACACACCACAATTCTGTTATCACCATTTTATAGTTCTCCTTTTGGTAACCCTCAAAAATATTCGATTCACTACAATGCATTTCTATAGGGTACTATCATGTATATTGGTCCCAAGATGGCTGCCAGCAATTCCCGGATGAAAAGGCTGACAGCCAATCCGATCTCACGATGACATGTGTGGTTAGGCTCCGGCCAGATATCAATATTTTTTCTTTCTCAAATTTCTCAGGAACTACTGAACGGATTTACACCATTTAACAAAAAGTTCTTTCTGAACCAAGGGCTACCTTTTTGCCAAATTTGGAGTAATTCAGTTCAGCAGCTCGGGCTGTAGCCGCGGCTAAAGTTTCCTATGAGAAATTGCATGGGGAAAACACATTTTGGGACCCCCTTCTTTCTCGGCCCACCCTTGACGAAACACCCCGAAACTTTCAAGATAGGAGCTGACCGGAGCGGGCCATAGGTTTTGAAAATGTCGCAAAGATTCGTCAATTGGCGATAAAGTTATTTGGAATAGAATGTTGCGATTTTCCTATGGTAACTAGGTCCTAACTATAACTACCTACTGGCAACCGCCAGTAGGTACTATATATATATATATATATATATATTACCTACTGGCGGTCGCCAGTAGGTAGTTATAGTTAGGATTTTTTTCAATGTTAAATCTCAAAATTCTATTTGGAATAACTTTGGCGCCGGTTGACGAATCTGCCTGAAAAGTTCCTCAAAATGGCTTTGTCGAGCTCCGGTCCTTCCCTGAAAGTTTGGGGTGGAAGCGTCAAGCGGGGGCCGAGATAAAAGGGGGGTCCCAAAACGCGTTTTCCCCATGTTAATTTCCATAGGGCGGTCGACCCCACTTTTAGCCCGAACGGCTGAATGGATTTACACCAAATTTGGCAAAATTGTAGGGACTGGTAGCCCGATGTGCCTTTGCTATGTCTCAAGATATGTGCTCCAGGGGGGAGGAGCCAAGATGGCTATCGGAATGGAATCGTAGGCTCCCGGCTCCGAACGCCTCCGAGCCCCGCACGGAAATCCTGGTCACGATCCTGTGATTGCGCTGCAGCAGGGTGACGGTGAATGCGCGCAGACATCGCTCGCGCGATCCCGAAGTCTCTGCCGGCCTTATAGCCGGAGAAATCCACGAAGTCAATTGGCGGCCTCAACGACCCTGGAAACGGGACCTCTGCCGCGAAACATGGCCAGGTGCTGACTCATCAACAGCGGCCAGCTGGGCCTGGGCGGAGTCGGTCCACCGAGACGAAGTGACTACTGAGTCAAATTTTTTTGCAGAAGCTCTGATTGTCACACGACGCGGCCAGAGTGCATCGTCGGGGTGAGGGCTCGGAGGAAATACTGTGTAAATGCGGAGCGCTGATGGTGAGCTGCTTCGGCTTTGCCTTCGATTCTGCCCGGTTTTCGCGGGGCGCTCCCGAATTTGCCGCTAGCGCTGAATCGGAGAGTGGATGGCCATTACCGGAGGCCGCTCCTTTGGCGTGTGCTTTGAAGGCCCCTGTGATCCGAACTGTGGGCTCACCGAGCCGGACTCGTCCCTGCCCTACTTTCATTCTCCCTACAAGGTGGAAACGCCTGATGGCCGCCTGAACGAGATGAAGTACATTGTCCTGCCTATCGAGGTGCTGCGAGATGGGTAGTGCGAGTTACCAAGTAGCACTGTGTTATGGGAAACACGGCCTACGCTGTCACGCGGTGACATTCTTGCTGCTCTTGGTGACTTACAGTCCGTCTGGGAGGGCGGTTCCCGAGCGTTGGGAAGAAAGCTTGATGATATTGCGCACACACTGGGGCGACTGCGGTCGGATGGCTCCCGGGTGTACAAGGATCTGCCCCTAACTACCTCTGAGGGGGGTACTGTGGTTTCCCATGGGTGCGGAGGGGAACGGATGATCCCGGACTGTGTTGGTACCTGTGGACAGATGTCCGTATGCCTTTACTACACTAAAGGATTCCTTTCTCAACAGAGGACGGTGGCATCGTCCATTGTATCGCCACTGATGGCCCAGACACTGTTTCAGCAACAGCTGGCTGCTGTGACTGCTTCTTCTTTCCTCGCCATTGTATCCTTGTTATGGAATACGTGTCATGGGACGGAACTGGGGGAGATGGTCGTCAGTGACGATGAATCTGTCGGTGATCGGCGACGTCCATTTTGTATTTGCATGTTGCTCTTCGGCCTAGCGTGGACATTTTGTTCTCTTGTGTCGGCTGAGACGGGATTTACTCGACGGGCATGCCTCGGGGGACTTACAAGAACGGGCCAAGGCTAAGTGGTTCTCTTTAAAGGTTGACATTTATTTGGCTGGCGGGGGAGCGGGTTGGCGCGTTCTTATGACACACCTAGTTGCGCAGTATGTGGATAATTCTCCCCATTTTTTATCGTATTGATTGATTACTGTTGTTGACTATTGCTCTTGGGGAGGAGAATAAGTTGCGGGAAGGGGAGACCGGGAGCCTGTGTGGATGGCCCTCCTCCGGTTTTATATAAATTTTTTCTTCTCTTTTCTGTATCTATATTTCGGGTACTCGTTTTCTGGGCGACAGGCACACTGCTGGGGGGGGTAGGCCGTAGCCTCTGCATGCGTGCAGGGTGGGGGGTTGTGGGAGGGGGTTTTGTTTTGTCCTTTCTTAGTTTCTACGGGCCCTTTTTTCTTCTCTCTTCCTTTCTTAAGTTCTCCTTATCTTTCTCTCTTCCTTTTTTGGGGTCAGCATGGAGGCTAGGTGTAGCTCCGCTTGCCGTTTCTGCTTTCTGTGGCACCGCTAACACTACTTAGGTAGTTGCACGTTCATGGGGTGGGTAATGACTGGTACGAAATGTGAATATATGCTCCTTTATCCTGATTAGTGTATTTTTGTGCCGCTATTCTGATTATGATTATGATTCTCTGCTTTGTTGACATCCTGCTGTGTGCATTGCCCACTCTGTGCCTTCGGTTGATTGTATGGCATCTGATCCTTCTTATTTTATATTTTAAAAATGAACCTTATCTAATCCTGAACTCAGTGGTCGCGTATTTGGAATATTTGCTGTCTTTCGTATTTGGGGACTGCTGAGTTGTCTTATGGTTGCCCTACCTGCTACAAACTGATTTCGAGGCCGGCCAGACTGGTTGTAGGCCCGTAACTGTATGCTACTGTTGCACAATAAAGATTTTTAAAAAAAAAAAGATATGTGCTCCAGTGGATTTTGAGTAATTTAGGTTCAAATATATATATCTATAGCAGCGCTCCGGTACGCGCACCGGGGAGAGCTCCGGGCGCGTCACGCGACTTGCGCGCAGAAAGCTGATTGGTTGTCTGTAAACATTCAAAACAGTCCGGAGCGGCCGCCATCTTGTGTCTCGGTAGGATGGAGACACAAGAGGTGGCCAAAACAAATGGGGAATTGACCATAAGGGGGCAGAGTAGACCCTCCCTGACCCCCTAGGTTTGATGTGGGGGCTTTAAAAGGGTGCCAAGGGGCAAAAAAAATATATATATTTTTTCGATTTTTGCGTGGGGAGCGCCCGGTACGCGCACCGAGGAGTGCACCGGGAAGCGCACAACAGAGGAAAAAGAATGGCATTTTAAAAAATTTTGGCAATATTTTATAAATGGGAGGTAGTTCTGAAAAGAACTTTTTTATTCTTTTTGTTGTTTTATATTTTTTATTATTTTTCAGAACATTTTTTAAACTTTTTTGTGTTTTTGAACAATTTTATATTTTTGGGGGTTTTTTGAGGGAACAAACAAAAAACAGGGAATTGGAAATGGCTCAACAGGAGGAAAAAAAAGAAAAGAATTATTGTTTTCTTTCCTTGCTGCATTTGTGGTTGTCAATAGCAGTATTTATTAAGGTGACACTAAGTTCACCATAGCATAAAGTTTTGCCACACAAAATGCAAAGAAATTTGACCTTGCCAAATTTTGGTTGAATATTTGGCACCATTTGCCGTTCTTCTGGTCTAGAATGTGAGGGTACTGAAGAGGAAGTGCTGGCCACAGGGGGTGGGTTGTGCCGAAGTTCCCGGACTTCAGCCTTGGCCAAATTATTGGGATGCCACCTCTCCATGTGGCGGATCATGGTATAGTTACCAAAAGAATATTTCTTGGAGGGATTGCCCCTGGAGGGAACTTTTTCACAGATAAGACAGGTGACTTTTGGGGCGTTCACCTTTTTTTGGTCATTTGGAAAGGAAATAATTGCCAAATGAAGTGCACTTTGACGTGCTTTTGTCTGGGTTCTTCTGGGAGGAAGCGCCTTCGTTGTTCATCCTCCTCCTCCTCCTCGTCTTCCTCCTCTTCCTCTTGCCCTCCTAAAAACTGAGGTGGCGGACCTTCTTTTCTGGGTGGAGGGGGTGGTGGTGGGGGTGGACCAGCTGCAGCAACAAGTGAAGCCATTGTCTACTCCAAAATAGCTCTTGCTCTCTCAATGAAGAAAGTAAGAATGAGGAAAAAAGGAGGGGGCTTTCATTATTTGGAGAAAAAAAAGATGAGAACCAATAAACCATGTCATGAGTGATGTAATATGTGATGTCATCAGCAGTGCATTGCACGCGCAAGTTATAGTGAGTCCAACTAACTATAACGTGGGAATTTCAATGGTTTTATGCCAGTAAAATTTCCAGATAACTATAACTGGTGTGAAACCTATGGTTTTTCAGTGAATTTAATAGGTTTTTTAAATGCTAATTCCTAACTATAACTGGTGTGAAACCTATGTTTTTTTTAGTGAATATATATATATATGAAGAGCAATGCCTCAAGCGCTTTAGGGAGGGCTCACCACGACACACCTGGACCCTCCGGTCTCTGCTTGCCTGCCGAAAATCTCACAGTCTCCGTCCACATGGTTTCAAAGAAGTCCGACGTGTTTCGGGGCAGACATGCCCCTTCTTCATGGACGCTGCACAGAGGCACAGTAACTCACCCAGCTGATTTAAATGCAGTTTATTTAAATCTGGTCCGCCCTAAGTGGGTGTAGCTTACAATGCTGAGTTGCCAGGAATGCTGGTAACTGTAGTTATCAGGTGAGTTTTTCAATAGTCCTTGAGTAGTTGTGCGGCTGTGTGCTACATTTGTCATCTTGTTCTCATTTCCTTCATTAGGGGCTTGGGGGGCAGGCTGCGAGATTGTAACTTCATTACGATGTGTCGCGCTGGCATGCAAGGATAAGGTATCCCCACCACAGTCCTCGCCGGGTGCAGTATTTCTGTTCGCCTGACGACGTGGAGCCCCTCTCTTGGTTAAGGCAGACTGTAGGTAGATGAAGAGCAATGCGCCAAGCGCTTTAGGGAGGGCTCACCACAACACACCAGGACCCTCCGTCTCTGCTTGCCTGCCGAAAATCTCACAGTCTCCCTCCACATGGTTTCAAAGAAGTCCGACGCGTTTCGGGGCAGACAGGCCCCTTCTTCATGGACGCTGCACAGAGACACAGTAACTCACCCAGCTGATTTAAATGCAGTTTATTTAAATCTGGTCCGCCCTAAGTGGGTGTGGCTTACAATGCTGAGTTGCCAGGAATGCTGGTAACTGTAGTTATGAGGTTAGTTTTTCAAAAAACTGCCTTGCTGAAAGCCTTTCGCTGCCTAGAGCCCATGAGGAAGTGTTGTTATTCATGAAACGCGTTGGGCTGGACTCGATGTTGTGAAATTGTTCCGCTGCATTTGACCTTTGCTGCTTCTCGAATAAATGAATGGCATATTCAACCTACTTGTGTTGGCCCTTTCTCTGCAGGCAACTCTCGTTGGATATGTTTGGCGGCCCCCCCTGAGCCGCAAATGGTGCCTGGCTGCTTTACAGCCCCGCTGCGGCGCCAACCGACGCTGCGGCATTCGGCACAGCTGGTGCCGTTTGAGTAGCATCACGGAGCAGGGCAAATCAACGGGAAGGTTTCGCCACCCACTGGGGATTTATTTTGACTATTGAGGCTACAACGAGGCAACCCACTGGAGGTAAAACTTGAACCACTACAGGTCCAAGAAGGCCACTGGGGTGGCCACGCCTATTAGGGCGGGATTGACTGTTACATATAGGTGCTTCAAAAAACTGCCTTGCTGAAAGCCTTTCACTACCCAGAGCCCATGAGGAAGTGTTGGTATTCACGAAACGCGCCGGGCTGGGCTGGACTCGATGTTGTGAAATTGTTCCGCTGCTTTTGACCTTTGCTGCTTCTCAAATAAATGAATGGCAGATTCAACCTACCTGTGTTGTGGCCCTTTCTATGCAGGCAACTGTCGTTGGATATATATATATATATATATATATCATATATATATATATATATATATATATATATATATATATATATATATATATATATATATATATATATATATATATATATATATATATATATATATATATATATATATATATATCATATATTCCAGCTCCCACAGAGAAATCCATGGAAGGAGGCACGGATTCGAGGTGTTCGGGATACAGCATCTGTTTATTAAATCAGGTCACCCACAATCCCAGAGATTATACACAGCTTCACAATTGCATAAATCCAGTGGCCCAGCATATAGGCACTGCTAATGCATAGCATCAGTGACACACAGGTACTGCAGACGGACTTCCCCTGCTGCAACACAAAGGGGCCCATTAGGATGACGGGCGGACTTTGCCCGCCCGTCATCCCATCGTAAATCGGGACCGCCCGCCATAAGGGCGGGGGTCCCGGGGTGCCATTAGGATGTGCCCGCCACAGTGGCGGGCACATCCTGTATTTTCAGCATTGTGGCGGGCGGCACTCTCTGCACCGCCCGCCACAATGCTGAAAATGCACTTTCACATTGTCATTTGCAAAGCGGCAGGCACCGCGCGGTGCCTGCCGCTTTGCAAATGACAATGAAGGGGGGTACCACAGGCACCCCCCACGTGCACCCCCCACCTGTACTTCACCCAGAGGGCCCGCAGGGGGCCCCCAGAGGGAAGACCGCATGCCTTTCCATGGCGGCATCGCCGCTGCGGAAAGGCACGGAACAACGCGCATCATAATATGTCTGGCAGTGTCTATTTGACACAGCCAGCATATTATTCCTTTTCCACCCCGGCCGCAAGGCGACCGGGGCGGAAAAGTTGCGGGCGGTGTTTCCCTCGTAGTGGTCCCCCCAGCCATTGTAATGTGGTGGGGGGAAAAGGGTGGCGGGCGGGCATTTCTGTAGGGCGGATCGCCACCGCCACCATGGCGGTGGCGATCCGCCCGACATCGTAATGGAGCCCAAAGACACTGAAAATCCACTGCTCCTGCTGCATGCCCATTAATTAGCTGCTGGACAATTCTTTCTGTGACACACAGCAACACCTTACCCACTGCTGCCCAGTGGTGTAGCTATTGTAGGTGCAGCAGGTGTAGTTCTGGAGGTCACACAAATACATTTTTGTAGAGTACTGGAGGTCACCTTTAGTGTATTTTATCCCGTTCTAAAAATATGATTCGGTTGGCTAATGAGTTGTGTGATACTGTTTATCAGTGGGTGAGTGTCAGAGTGTGTATGAGAAAGGTTTATACAGATGGGAGGAATGGGTAAGTTGGTGAAGTGAAGAGTGAATTAGTGCGTGGATGGGGAAGTATGGACGAATGAGTGGATGGATAAGTGAGAGTTGACCAGTGCCTGGTTCTGCTTAGATTGTGTTATCATCATTTTACTGGGAAGGATTATTCTTCTCATATATTTTCACTTTCAGTGACAGTCCCTTCGTACAGTGGAGTTCTGGGCAATTACTCTCAGCTGCACCCCACTTTTGACGGTCCTAATCTGTAAACTAATTGTCTGTCTAATGGTTGAAAAAGTCTGGCTGGATCATGAATCCCTGTCGCTGGTGTGCTGATTTTGGAAGTTTGATAAATGCTCTTGCGCTAATATCCTCTGCCTCCCTGAAGCTGGTGTAACAAGGAGATGTATTTTAACTCTGCAAAATACATACAAAGAGGAAATTGTCATAAAGCATAGGTTTTCGCAGAAAGGTGACCCCTGGACAAAAACTATGCTGACCACAATGCAGACGCCCTTTCACTATAGCACTATGGCTCACATCTGCTGCAAGTATACCTGCACAGGAAGAGAGCAGAACTTCCTTGTAGATATGGCGCAATTCTGACCACTCCGTTTCAGGCAATACAGAGCAGCAGCTTTGCATGTTGCCCGTGTGGATCAAGCAGTCTGCTGCGGCAAAGGAGCGGGCAATGGGTGTTGCTGTGGGCGTTCCACCGCATCGCCCATTGCTTTTTGACACTGCCCCATATTTACAAGGCCAGCACCAAAAATAAGACCAGGAAATTCTTGGTCTTAAACAGGCAATACGACGAGAAATGTTTCAGTTCTCCTTGTATTTTGCTTTTTTCAAGTGTGCTGCATTCTGCAAACACATATAAACAGCAAATCGCCTGTAAAGATTGTTTATGTGCAGGAATGTGTCACTTCCTGCACATAAATAATAATTTGTGCAGCGCAGGCACCCTTGCTACATGGCTCAAGGATGCCTGTGCTGGCACTAGGCAGCTTTTTTAGCAACAGCACTAGGGAAAACGCAGGGGTGTGCCATATTTGTGTAAATAAAGCACAACCCTGAGTTTAAAAAATGACGGAGCATGGCGTTAGCCATTTTGGAGTAACACCGCGCTCCGACATTTTGGGAAATATCCCCCATAGGTCTTAGCGAATGTCCTAATTATTCTTTGATCTTAAAAATAACACATTTCTTCTCATTCTGCTAGTGCCAGAGTTTAATATTTTCAATGCCAGGACGATCTTGATCATCCAATCTGACCATGGAAGTGATCGTTACTGATCCTACTTCTCCTTAGCCCGCGGTCCCTATAGAATTCGGTGTCTAGATTGCAAGGCACCACGAGCAACCATCCTCGAGCATGCCAGCTTGACTGTTAATGTGCTGTTGTATAAAACTAAACTACTCTCAAGTTAATTAGCGTCCCATTCCGAGGAGCAGGGACTTACAGTTCAGGCTTCACTGTCCATTTTGCTATGGGGCCAACTTTTTTTCATGTATGGATGGCCCTATCTGTAATGACATGGAAGAACTAAACTATGATTGACTAACATGAATCTCAGAGCGATTACTAGTGGCTGAGATTAATTCAAGCATAACATCCATCACTTTTGTGCTGTCCTTCTGCAGAGACATCTGAATTTAGCTCCAAAATTCATGGAAATGTTAAATTAAATGAAAAAACATCCCCAAGGCTTTGATTTTAATGCAAGTGGGGGATTTTGTTAAGTTAAGAGGGGAATATATCTGATATGAATTATTCTACTTTTTTTGTGTAAGCTAGTAGAATAAGTTCAATATATTCCACTGGCATTACTGAGGGAAGGAATCACTAGGTAAATATTGCAACTTTTGCAGAGGATAGAATTATGATAACAATGTGAGCTTGAATTTACTCCCCTTGTTATCAAACCTCACCGAGATAAGATTAAAGGCTACACCAGCTCAGGCTTCTATTTGCCTATATGTCTTAGAGCTGGAAGAAAATGTTACACATTTCATGTTTTCTGTTCCCTTGTAGAAGCTGCTCAGAAAGAACTTGTTGTTGCCAATGCTCAAGGCAGCAGCGGATTCTTCCTGAAGATGGGGAGCGTTGCCGCCTCCTCCCCGCCCGCTGCAGCCTGGCTAAAGGTGAAAAATAAAATGGCAATGAAATGATTACATTGCCATTTAATTTTTCACGTTTAGCATCCAGCCTGCCCCCAGCTGGGAGAAATTATTCCATGTCCTCCTTTTCTTCCAATGGAAGAAGGGGACCCCTGAGAACAATTGTAGGTGGAGGTGCAGGGGAAAGAAGTCAGTACAATAAACACAAAAGCTCCACCTGTATTGAATCAAAAAGTGCTTATAAAGTCACTTGATACAAACGGTCTCCTTCCCAGAAAACAATGGATAAACACCGGAACAAAGAATTATGAGTACATAGATAGGTTTAATTCAGAATTCATGGGAAACATGGTTCATACATTGTGCAACATTGATTGGTTCATTCATTCAAGGGAACTGAAATTCTGGGGACGGTCAAAGGGGAGGCGAATACCTAAGGGTCGGATGGTAATCAAAGAAATAATGTAAGAGGAATAATAGCTGATAAATACAGTGTTGTATCCTCTTATTGATAAATAGGGATACAAACTAAACAGGGTTGACAAAAATTAGGTAAATGTTATCACAGAAAGAAATATAATGGTTAACAATGGGGAGTGTCTCTCTCCACAGTAAGTAACAATAACAATATTAAAGGAAGCAGTAGATCATGTAGGTTTCACCAAGTAGGTTCGTGGTGTTGACGTACGCTTCGGTGTGTGACCTCAACGGGGTCTACTCTCACCTTCATCAGGGCACAATTGGTTCCTTTGAATGAATGAATGTACCTCTGTAGTAGTTGGACGTCTGTGAATGACCTCTGTGTACCTCTGTAGTAGTTGGACGTCTGTGAATGAATGAGTGAGCGTGATTGCTTGAATGTTCTCTTATTGTGTGGGGTATTATTAATTAAATTAATTTAGTCTTGATTATATTTTGCCAATCAATGTTGCACAATGCATGAACCATGTTTCCCATGAATTCTGATTAAAACCTATCTATGTATTCATAATTCTTTGTTCCGGTGTTTATCCATTGTTTTCTGGGAGAGAGACCGTTTGTATCAAGTGACTTTATAAGCACTTTTTGATTCAATACAGGTGGAGCTTTTGTGTTTTATTTTAATGCCCTCCTTTGCTGTCGATTGGTAGCATAAATGACTGGAGGAGCATGTCTAGCTGGACGCTCCAAAGTGTGCATGTCAGTTTGGCCGGCTGTCTTACGATGGCCAGCCTGACATGCGCACTTTGCAGCTCTCCACTGAGAGCTGCCTTAGGGCCTGATTTTGAGTTTGGCGGTCTTGGCGTGGGCCGCCATTTCAGCGCCTCGCTCCAAGACTGCCAATCCAGGCCATTGACTGCCTGCCAGATTACGAGTAGTCATTCTGGCAGGTGGTCCTGTTTGGCAGTTCCACAGCGGTGCTGTGCTAAGGCTCATAAATAAGCCATTAGTAAGGCACCTCCGTGGGAACGCCAAAGCCTATTACTGAATGGCATGGACTGTGAAATCCATGCTGCACAGGAACAGGGGGTGCATAAACACAGGGGCTTACTCCGTGCTCCCTGCATGCACCCAAGGCCCTGAGGCAACCAGTGAGCCTGTAGGTCCCCCTTAGTTTCCTGACGAACACACTTTTCATGGCGTGCTAACCGCCATGAAAACCGTGGCAATGAGGAAACTCGTAATATGCTTGGCAGTGCCGCAGTGGCACCACCAGCATATTGCAGCCTCCTACTGCTGCTCCACCACCACAGAATCAGGGATCCTCGGCGGTTGCCTGACCCCCCAAAGTCTTGATACATCGGTTTGGCCACCAGTGAAGCGGTAGCGGCACCTCCACCGCAGGTTTGATGGTCCATCAGACCGCCAAACTCCTAATTAGACCCTTAGACAGCTGGGTGGAGAGTAAGCATAGGTTTCGAGGGCCTTAATCAACATCCACCTAACCTGCTCCCTCCAATTCTTGTGTTTCTCTCATGCTGGTTATCATCTTGAGTGTAGTGCCAGGATTGGTTAGGGGAATTGCCTGGACGCTGGAGCCCGAAGAGCTGACAGAACAAGGACCGGAGCGAGGAAGACATCCAACGTGCAGTAAGCAAAGTACGTGACTTTAAAAATAAATATTTGCCACTGGCCCTGCCTGCATGCACGCACCCACCCTCCACTCAGTTGCCCACCCCACCAATCCATGTACTTTCCAGCTGCGCCTAGCTTAAGGCCGACAGCCTTTGTCATTTTATTTCTATCATCTGAGCCAAATAATGTCTGCAGAATAATTGGCTTAACTATATAAAGAGAGCGTGGCGGTGCATTGAAGGTATACACCAGGACGAACCCTCGCACATTAAGCGGCTCACACAAAACAACCTGTTTGCATCAGTTCACAATGGACGAGCTTCTCAGTTCAAGGACCTTTCTGGAAACACAATTGCTAAGGAGAGGTTTTAATTAATGCCCCAAAGCATTTTACGCATTAAGTATTCTGCCCTCCAGTGAGCTGTTTTGGGGGACAGGATCCAAACTATAATTTCGGTGAGTGGGTACGTATGCTAGCATGTTGGTACTAGTTCTCCAAGGTGCATTATGGTATGTGCATTTCACTGTAGTGTCTGCACTGACAATTACATCTCCAAATCTCAGCGAGACAAGTGCTGGACATCTCTGGACAGGTGTTCTAAGGAGTTAGGGGTGTTTAACAGGCTACTTTCAGACTACAAATACAGCACAGAGCAACTCTGACATGAACGTAGGTATAAGTGAGGGGATATTGAAAAATGTGGGGATAGCTGGTCCTTTATTGTCTATGGGTTATGCTCACATTTTTCCCTTCTCTTCCTCTCCCTCCTTGTTATTATTTACTTGCTATGAGATCCTATTTATGTCTTTAAAAATAATTAAAACGTGCTCCAAGGGATTTCATTGTTTTCTCTTATTGTGTAATTGTGTTAATGAGACTAACACAATCGCCTTGTACTTTATTTGACTGATAACATTTAAAACTGTTAAGTCTACATGCTTTATAGGGGATTCCTTTGGGACATAATAGCTGAGTTTGGGGTAAATGACATGCGTCCTCTTTCCCTTTGGCGATCCATATGGGCTAAAGAAGAAACTAAGTTCACCCAGGAAGTAATCGTAGACTGTATTAAACTGGATCAGCATTCGAAAATCCCCTGGTTAAAACACATTTTCTCTTGGTACAAGATCCTTTTTGATCAGGACATTTTTAAAGATATTTTAACAGAATCAGTTTTAACGAAGCGTGACCTTAAAACCACCTTTATGGATCACGCAAAAGGGGCCAGAATGAAGAAGTATGCTATGCAAAGTACGTTTAAACTGCATTTGGAGTATAATTTAAGTATAGGATTTTCATCCTATCTCACATTTGTTAATATTAACTCCCACCGCTTTGTTTTAGCACGCCTGAGGTTGGGTATAGTCCACCATCTGGTGGCTTTCCCTATTGTAAAAAAACCCGGGTTATGCCCGTGCCCATGCGACGGGAAATCTAAACAGAGTATCTGCCACTTTTTACTATTTTGTAATTTTTATACTGGTTTTAGAAAGTTTTATCTGAAGCAACTATTTTTGGAATACAGTACGTGCAATATAAGAGTTGCAATGCAACTGTTGTTTGACTTGTCCTCCCCGAATGTGTGTTACCGTGTAGCCATCTATATTCTTAAATGTATTGGGCACAGGAAATCAATTATTATATGAGCCCCCTTCTTTCCTTTATCCCCCGTTGGTAAACACATCTAATGAACAACTGTGAGTTACTGTTAAACTTTTGCATTTCTCTTATATGAATTTTATCCACTCTGTATTTTTACTTGTTGATTGTATCCTTGATAATGATTACCTTCCGGCTTTGCACTTTTTCTTGCACTAATGTCTTTTTTCAAATTCTTTTAAAACAAACCGCTGCTAAAATACCTATGATATCTAATATCTATGAGACCATACAGACGTTGCACTTTACTTATAATTTTGCATATTTGCACATACCAACTGCACTTTATGCCTATCAAAGGTCTTTTCTGATTTGCACTATTATACCTGGCGTGTTTTGCACTAAACCTTAACTGCTGCTAAATAATATACTGTGACCAAATTGAACTCTGTATATCAATGAGATATATCTTATGGACTTAACAAGATTGGCATGGTTATTGATATCATTTTAAATAAGTTTCATTATTTCAACCTACACAAATATGTTTTCATACAGTATTGTTGTATGTTGCTATATGGTTGTACTTGTACAAACCGAATAAAGCATTTTGAAATGAAATGAAAAAAATGACAAGGTGACATAGGTAGAAAAAAATGTGTGTGCTTGTAGAGCTATGTAGACTTTGCAAGACTTGTCATCAGACACTTCCTGGACGCCCAAGGGTGCCTTGGGGGACCCAAGAGCCAGTAATGAGTGAATCATGCCACGTCAGACCCTGAACCTGTGTCGGGAAGGTGGCTCTGCCTTTACTCACACATGCTGTCACCCTGAAGCATTTACCGTGCTAACAAGAACACAAATATGAATTCTGAATCTGTTTGAGTGACAGCACCCTGCAGAATTGTGTTAAACAGGAAAGATTAATGACAGGTCCCACTGTCTAAAGAAGTGCATTCTTCCTACTGGTAAGTGTTATGTTAATGGTTTGTTCTGGGCCAGAAATGAAACAAAAATACAAGCTGAGAAGCCATAAATTTCGAGTAGTAGCTGAGTGGGAGCCATGAGGAGCAGCGCCATTATGGACAGAGCAAATAACAGTGAGCCTAGACATTACTTTTTACAAACCCAGCCCAAAAGAATGACAAGTAACCAGGAAACATGTGGTAGTAGCGATTCTGGCTTACTGCTTTGGTCACAAGCAGCACTGCACGCTAGTTCACACAGTTAAGAAACCTGTTGTAGAGATATAGGTTAATCCCGCAAGTTTTAGGTTATGTTACAATACCACTCTGGTGGCTCATGCATTTACAGGATCAGTGGGTTAAAGTTTTTGCTGCTGAGTTTTTTGTCTTACCTTGAGGTTGCGTATTATAAACCTGGTAAAACCACTTAGTTATTTATGCGGTCACTCAAACAGCATATATATATATATATATACACATCCATCCACCCACCAAAGTTAGTTCCCTTTCACCGGCTGCATGGCGCTACTCCAGAAGGTGCGTCGCTTACGCGGCGAACCACGCCGCCATATCTCTCCCAACCGCTTCCAAAGAAACTAATTAAGCCGCACACCAGCAGTCTTCTTTTCAAAGTTTTAATTTATTCTTAAATCAATTGTATTCTCATCAGAACAGGGCCAACCCACGTGTTCTGGTATCACGAATACCTTGTTCACGGATCGTATATTACATATTTTCTCTGTTTTTTATTTTAAACTTAACAGGAACTACAACATTACATCATTTCCTGTCTAGCGCTCAAACACTACCCCATTGATTTCTGGTCTTGTTAGTTTTAGCTGCATAACCAATCACTGTTTATATATTTATACCAGTAATCACGATCTTTTTGAGAGTACACACATTTATTTCCCGCAAAATATCTCAAATTAAATAATCTGCCCACATTTTCTTTATGGTACCATGCTTTTGGATTTCATAATTATTTATTTTTTGTCGATCGACCATTTCAAAATCAATAAAGATTGATAAAGATTTTAATTATTGAAAAAACAACTAAACTCCTTTTATCACGCTACATGGGCACCAAACCCATTTTTGCTTACACCTTTTCACAGAGCTTCAATTAAACATTTTCTTATTTACAAATTTGTGGTGAGTTTTGTCAAACAAATATCATGATTTTACCAAGACTGGCCAGTTTGTTTAAATCATGCCCTCCAGTTAGGCATGGGCGGAAAATCCGTTCCGCTCGCGGATTTTGCGGATTTTCGGGAAATCCGCAATCCGCGAGATTTGCGAATTTCCTGAAAAATCCGCGAGCAGCGGATTTTGCTCGCACTGCTCGCACTGTTCGCGTGAGTTCGCGCCCCGCGAATAAGTGCGAAATTGCAGAAATACGATCTAAGCAAAACTGAAAGTAACTACTTACCAGGTTCAAAAGTTCAGGCACATCATTAGTAGCCATTTCCTGTAGTGCTTCCTGAGGGGCCCCATCAGAGTTCAGTTGCCAGTTGCAACTATTATGTGACCCTGCTCTGAACCTCAGAATAGTTACACATATGCCACAAAGGTCCTGAATTACAGCTAAGGGAGACAAGCAGGAGCCAGGCTGGAAGTTAAAATCCATTAATCAGCCCCTAATTCATTATTGTCAGTTGGGGCAGGGCAGGTGTTGTAACTAATTTTGCAACAATGAAAGCACTTAGCAAGTGCAAAAGATCACTAATCAGGGCGCACTAAGGAAGCAGGTGCCAGCTAAAAAAATATTCTGTGACACATTAATCAGCCCCAAATTAATTCAGGTCACTTGAGGCAGGGAAGGTGTGCTTTGCTTTGCCAAAAATAATGTACACTGGACAACCAGAGGGTGTGGTGATGAAACAGAGGGTGGCATGGGTGGGCCAGAGGGTGGCATGAGTAGTCAGAGAGTGGCAGTGGTGACAGAGAGTGGCAGTGATGAAGAAGAGTGTCCCAAACAGGTTGGACACGTAGAAACAACAAGTTCGCAAAACTTGCGACCCGACAGGTAAGTTCGCAAATTGCGAAATTGTAAAAACCCTCGCGAACTGGCAGAAACACGGGCGAACACAAAAAAAAAAAAAATCCGCAAATTCGCGGGAATTCGCGGATTTTGCGGATTGCGAGTTTGCAAATCCGCAAATTCGCGGATTGCCAATCCGCAAAATCCGCTCATGCCTACCTCCAGTGGGCCTATTTTTACAGATTTTATTCTTCACTAATTACTCCTTTTTATTTTTGGTGTCCTTATATGTTAACAGATGAAAAAAGAAGATATATATATATATCGACAAGCTTCAGGAAACCACTGTATACCCGCAACTCATGTAGCGAACAGAGAAGACACGAACCCCTCAGAATTAGGCACCAGTGTTATTTTATTTGGGCTTCAAATCTGACGTGTTTCGGACTCAATCGTCCTTGCTCACAGATAATTAAGCAGAGCTCGCCATTTTTTCAATATGCAGTGTTTTACTACCACGTGCTCAATCAACATAAAAGAAATACTTCCTACTTCGTTGTGCTCGCTTTGCTAAGTCAGTTCTTTTAAAAATACCATTCATATTAATTATATACTGGATTTTAGTTTACCCAGAAATATACCAAATCTAGTAACATTTTACTTATTTGTAGTCAGCATCGAAACAAATACATGAATAGTCGCTAAAAAAACGCTAAAAATGTAGTTGCGTAAAACACCGATCTCTGGCGTTTTATGTGCCAAATACATTGTATCTAACTAGTGCAAGAGTTAGTTGGCCTTTATGATATAGCCTGTAGTTACCACATGTTTTCTTTAAAAAAACAAATATGTTAAAAACTGCAACATTTAAAACCCCTCCTATTTTCTATCTTAGACAGTCAAGTAAAATATGTATGAAAATTAAGCTAAAAAGTCAAGGTAAACATACGACTACTATGCAAAACTTATATCACTTTATATCTCCATCTCAGGAGAGAATTATCACCCCATCTTACTGTATAAATGCTTATGGTGGATATATGCAAATGTCGCAACATTTATGTAAACACAGACTCCTGTGCAAAACTGCCACTTGACTGAAATGAAATATATGTAGGTCTATAAGTAAATAGTTCTAATAAAAAATGTACTGATATGTTCCATGTGAATGTCTTATCAACAGTTTGACCATTGACTCCCCATAGACTCACTTCGCCAATGCCAATTAGTTTGCATTGCTGCCTAAATGCTAAATGTAGAACATATGTATCACATATAGGACTTAACACCAATCGAGTGTCGTACAGGAAGAATATTACTATGTAAAAGTGCAAGTGCTAAAACCTATAATGAATAACCATCGTGAAAAAGTGAAGGTGAAGACTTAAAAAAACAATTTCATAAGGGAGGCCTGGATAGACCAGCGCTGAATGCCAATGCTGCCACAGTTCATTGCATACACCAGAACCAATTTACCATCATCATTATCATCTACTAAGTTATCATAGGAAGTGATATAGATCTTCGGTGTTATTCAGACCGTTCGGAAATCTACTGTCTAATTCAAGTATCATTTTAGACCACATCCTTCTCAGCATCTTATCTCTGTCCTCACCTCTTGGAGGTTTGGGAGTAGCTATCACTCCAAAAAAATGTAAGCATTGCAACTCAGTGTTATGTGCTTGCTTAAAGTGTCTAGCCACTGGGTAAGATCTATTGTTGCTCACGATAGCTTGCAGATGTTGGAGGATTCTGACATGCACCTGTAGCTTGGTGCTGCCAACGTACCTTAGGCCACAGGTGCATGTCAGAACATAAACTGCATATTCAGTCCTGCAGTTATAACTCCCTCTGATGGTAATCATGTCTAGAGGTAGAGTAATGTGTGGTACTAACTCCGAATCTGCATGCCCTGCAGGAAGAGCATTTTACAAACCCCAGCTGGGGCTGTAACCACAACTTGGCTTTGTTCAACTCTGGACTACTCTTGACGATGTAGGTTTTCATTGATGGACCCTTACTATATGTAATAGTAGGGTGTGTGGGGAGTCTGGGGGCTAACATCCCATCAGTTAGAAGTATCTGCCAATTGCGTGTTATTATGGACCTGATCTTTCTTTCTTGTTTGTTAACTGTTGTCACAAATCTTGGGACAGCATTATCATCCTCTTCATGATTGGGTGTGTTCTCAACATCACTGACTGCCAACAGGGATTCTCTAGATCTTGCTTTCATCTTTCTGACTGCCTCATTTAAAATGGAGTCATTGTAGCCTCTATGTTTGAATCTGACAAGTGTTTGTTCAGCCCAACTGACCAAATCTTCTTCTGTACTGCAGATTCTTTTCAGGTGCAGTAATTCGCCATACGGGATGTTGTTAATCAAATGTCTAGGGTGTGCACTGCTGGCATTTAGTGTGGAATTACCAGCAGTGTTTTTCTTATGTAAGGTAGTTGCTATTTTGCCATTACATCCAGAAAGTCTACGCTGTCTTTACTAATATGGGATGTAATTTTAAGATTAGCATGGTTCATATTGATTTGGTTAATAAAATCAATTGCACTTTGTTCATCCCCTTTCCATATAATAAAAACATCATCAATGTATCTCATCCACTTTAAAACATGGTTAAAATATTCAGTGCTGTGTGTGCATTTGAGGACCTGCTCCTCCCATCAGCCCACGTGCAAGCATGCGTAGCTGGGGAGAAGCTTGCTCCCATCGCCACGCCTCTCTTCTGCAAGAATATATAATTCCCAAATAGAAAATAATTGTTATATAGACACCATGAGACCAACTCTAAAATCATCTTATTATGGTCTAAACATTCCAAGGGTCTTTTGCCTAAAAAGTGTTGTAATGCTGTCAAACCAGTGGTGTGCTCAATAGTGATATAAAGGGATTAGATGTCCAAGGTTATGAACACCGAATCCGCAGCTCATGGGACATTGTTGATTTTCATAAGAAAGTCCCCCGTATCCTTGATGTATGTCGGGAGTTATTTTACTAGGTCTTGTAGAAAAAAGTCGATGTACTGCGTGTTGTTTTCTCCCATGCTGTGAATGGCTGATATTATAATATATATATATTAGATGGAGCTGTTTGAAGCTCCATGTAGGTGTGCCCATGAAATAATGGTGGACAAAAAAAGAAGAACCTGGTATCCTAATTATTTGTATGCTATTTTTTCAACAACCACACTATATCCTTTTGGTGATTGGGTTATGTATTCACCCTATTTTATCAACTTTTTTGTATGTGAAAAGACCGTATGTCCTCTGCATGGAACACATAAAAAGTACTAAATACTGTTGTACATAAATTAAGTAAGCAGCAGGACACGTCTTCAGGTAGTTAAGATGTATTTATTAAGTTAGACAAGATAAGGACAGCAGAGCAGTAAAACCTCACAGCTGACCAGACCAACTGCCAGGGCTGGAATCCTCAACACACCAGATAGAACACACATAGGTAACATGGGAGGTAGAGAAGGTAGGAACACTAAGAAAGGACTACAGACACCAGGTAGTCATTTTGATGTAAGTATAAATATACAACAAACACATATTTACATGCATGACAATTTACATAATACTTATGACAATGTACAAGACCAACACTTTTCGACAAACACAAAATAAATACGACTTTACATCAACATAGATACATCACAATAACCAATGTGTTTTATACAATCAAAAAATGGCTCAATTAAATATCATTAAGCATTCTTATTATCCAGCCCTGAATCAATTCAATTTCCTTTTGCCACTTTTGCTAACTTAATAGCAGTTGCCTGCCATGAAATAATGGTGGCTTTCCAGAAAAGCGATTAAGGCAGTCGAGTGGGTTGATAATATGCTTCTGAGGCCTGTATTGGTCTTCAGGTCATGTCCTGGATAAAACAACTAAACTTTTACCCTCCCGATATTAAAGGTCTAAAATAATATATAAAACGTGGTCATAATAAATAGTTTCGGGTGAGAACACAAAACAAATGCAAACAATAATTTAAAAAAAGAAAGAGAAGTGCTTGCACTGGAGTTCCTGTGCTCTTAAAGCGCTTTATAGTATGTTTGTTATGGTGGTGTCAATACTAGATGATGGATGAATAGCTGAATGGACGAAAACAAGGATGTTCATGCATAAACAAAGGAGTGAACAAAGTAGGCTTTGGGTGCCGATCCAGGCCCGGACTGGTAAGGTCGGGCACTGGGCAATCCCCCGGTAGGCTGGAGGGGGGTGGGGGCCGGTTTTGTGAGAGGGGGCCGGTTCTATTGCTGGGGCCGATTTGGTCGTTTGGAACCGATCCCTGCATGAGTCAGAAAGAGACAGTCACGAGTCATTACGAACAGCCAGGCATTACCTTTTCTTTCCTCCTTTCGTTGTTTTTGCTTCTCTGTGAAATGGATCCAAAAACGAAATACACAATCTTGCCAAGTTTCACGCATTAGGCGTATGCGTATTTCACCACGCATGCGCACTTGCAAGTTGCAACAATTAAACCTTTCGCAATCGCACGTCTTTCTGAGCTCCCCAACACAGCCACCGCGCTTTGTACCCTACGCGCGCAACAGCGTGATTAATCTTTGGAGCGGCGCCGCAACAGAGTTCTGTGCCGTGGGTATTTATCTCCGTCAAACACTTGAGGGTCCTGACCGGCGGCGGCCACTGGAGTTGCTCCTCATCAGCCTTAGAAGCACACCAGCCCCTCACAAAGTAAGTTGCGCCTCTCAGGGCCGGCCGTGCAAGCTGGGTGTGGACGGGGACAGGGGCATGCTTACTTAGCACCGAAAAGCCCCTGTCACTTCCCTTGCATGCTTGTGGCTCGCCTAACTCCCCCAGTCAAGCCTTCACGAGACTCGAATAACATCCCCACTTAACAAGAAAAATGCACTAGATCCACCCCACCTGTCTCATGCTGCTATGTAGTCATTTTGAAGACTGTCTTTGAGAGACATCAATTTTATTTAACCCCGGGTCATTGGCCTGTCAAAACTCCCTAGAATGAGGGTTGAGAGCAGTTCCTATGGAGCTTTCCCAGTGCAAAGGGCGCATAATGTTCATGAAAAAGAGTGGAATTATGCTTATTAGACAAAATGTGCTTGGGCAGTATCTTGCGTGAAAACTATAAGAGGGCAAGGCTTCTGTACATAATTCTCGTAAGACATCTCTGCCTTTTCTTACTCAAGCATAACGTTTCTCATGACTGTAGCACACATCACTTTAACAGTTCCTGGGAGACACTTTTTTTTAACTCGGATAAGCCTCCCACAGGATTATATTACACACAAAAAATAATTGCTTAAATAAACAAGCATATGCAATGCAGTAGGTCTGCATTGCTGAAACGTTGAGCTATTGGTGCTCCATTATTAATTGCAATGCCAATAGCTGAAACTTTCAGTAATGCAAGACCTATTGCTTTGCAAATGCTTTTTTTAATTGCAGCTTGTAATATTTTACATCTGTTGTGGGTGCATGCATTTTAAGCTATATGCCTATGGGTTGGAGTAGCTTTTATGTGCATGCTGCAAAATATCTGTTGTTCAAGGCGGCCTTTTCTATTTCATTATATGCAGTGCTTTAAATGGGAAAAAATAAGTGCAGGTACTCACCAAAAGAGCAGTGGGTGGAGTTTAGGGCGGGGCTAAGGGGAACAAGGGGCGGGGTTAACCTTTTGACCGTGCCAAGGTTGTATGCACGAAATCTGCATGCATTTTATCAACCGCCTAAGGATTACATGCTGCTTCAGCCTGCCTTAAATCGAACCGGTGGCCTACAGCCCACTGAGCCATCTGTCCAGTACTGGTACTCTTTTGTAACATGCACACGTCACTTTCCTTTTGTAACATACTGTTTGCTACCTCTTACATGTTGTTTGCTTTAGATACTTGCGCAAGTGCCACCATTGCTTCATGTAACGTTTGTTCTTGTGCTGGAGTGTCTGCCATTTATTGCAGTACTATACCTCTACTTGTACTTTGTATGCTTTTGTAACCTGCACACATATCACTTTCTCCTCCTGTAATGTACCGATTGCTACCTCTTGTATTTTGTTTGCTCACAATTGTCACTTTTGCCTCATGTAACTTAACGTTTGCTTTTGTAATTTGTTCACTTGTAATTTCTCCGCATGTATCATTACTGTTCCTATTGTGAAGCCTCTGACACCTTCGGGTAAAGTCCGCGCTATATAAAAACGCATAAAATAAATAAACAAGTCTCTCCTGGAACATTTGTAAACCGGAGTTAGGACCAGAGCTGACAACGTCTGTACTGGGAACAAGGTGCCAATCTCCACATTTTTGACTGGTCTTAAGGTCTGTCCAAGGTCGATGAAATAGGAATCAGCGAGTGTGGAAGTGGAAGTGTGCAAGAAAGCAATTCAGATGCGTGGCAACTGTAAAAGCCTTCCCATACGTTCTTTTGTTATGTCCTGAATAGTGCCTCCCACCGTCACCCATTAGATTTTACAGCCCCCTCTTAGCGCCCACTGTGAAAGATCTTTGGATAAGCAAATGACTCCGCAGACAGACCCCTGCTCTGATTTACAAAGCAGCTCACGCTGAGTCCTGGTGACGAGCTCCATTGATTGATTCCGTGCAGTGCTTGAAAGGTGCTGCCGTAGTATAACTTGAGGGATAAAGGGAGCGCGCTGCCTCGGATAAAGTCAGATCCCCATGAGTACCGGTACTCTCTAACTTCTAGAACAAAGTGCCGGTACTCAAGGGGTTAAATGAAGAAGTGCCGGTACTCAGTACAGGCGAGTACCCGCCCATTTAAAGCACTGATTATATGCAAATGGGGGTGGGGTCGCACACTACTCACACACCGGCGGTGTCGCCCCTAAGGACTCTGGTCAATGTAGTAAAGTGTTCGCGATGCATCATCTTTCGATCTTCCGCTATCTTCGCTGTCTTCGCCATCCCTGGACACGTGTTTCGGGGTATTACCCCTCATCAGCAGGGATAGGCCGTGTACTGGGGTTGCCGATGGCTGCCAATATCTGCCAGGTATAGTACCACTCAGGCGCGTAGGTGCGGGATCCCAGGCTCGTCAGCCCACTGCTCACGGGAGCTTTAAAGTTACAAATGGGGGTGGGGTCACACACTACTCACACACCGGCGGTGTCGCTCCTAAGGACTCTGGTCAATGTAGTAAAGTGTTCGCGATGATTATATGCATGCGACTCCTTATGCCACTGTTTCACTCTCAAAGCATGCAGTTTTATTATGTAGCCATTATGCCTGATTGCAAAACACACAAGTAATAGAGCTACATGCAGCAGCGGACAAGGCTGCATCACACCACCAAATGTGTGCAAGATCAAAAAAGGTTGCTTGTAACAGAGCATGAACAGTAGCATGAAACTGACGTGATGCCACTTCCTTTCCTTGTGTCTCAGATAGCTAAATGGGAGCTGGAATGAGCAGGAAGGGTGCAAGTAAATACTGCGCAAGTGAAATGCACTTCTAAAAGAATTTTTTTTTTTTCTTAAAAGGGCCGAAAATGAAGGTGGTAAAGCAAAGCTATAGGCAGTGGAAGAGAGAGGCGTGTGGAAGTGCTCACTGTGACGTAGGAGAGGGTGAAACCAGGGCCGCCTACAGTCTGAGGCCCCGGCCCGTGTGATTTTACCTGCTGGATTTTCATCAGGTCTCCTTTTCCCGCACACAAGACATCTGAGAACTGGAAAACCTGGCCAGTTATGAAAAGACAGAGTGATAATGCTCCAGGGAATATCTGTCTGTCGGACTTGTAATCAGGGCCTTAGTATTAATGTATGCAAGGCCACAGCTTTCATGAGTGCAGCAGGAGCAGTGGCACCGGGATTCAGGCGTGTGAGGAGTCTATTACTCCTGGTTATGACTGCCTCCGTCTACCTTGCCATGGACTGAAAAATGCACCAGGCTAGTTGGATTTCCTACCATCGTGGGTGCATTATGCCGTCCAATTTAAAAAACCGAACTTCATGACTAGGGATTTGGACTTAAGAGTGGAAACAGCTTTTTGGCGCACCCAAATACCTCTTTGGTACACAAAAAGTTTGTGAGCCAGACCCTGAATGGAAGGATATGTAATTCACCTCATCATTTCAAGGAAACAGTTTAGGCACAGAAGAAAGCTAAACAGTGGATTATTTTTCATATATCATTATGTAGTATGAAGTATTGACATTTAGAATATTTCTGTAATGTCATATCCCACACTATAGAAGAGAATAGTCCTGCAGGACAGCTGGACTAATGTCATGTGACATAAGCTTTCCTAATGCCCTGTGATGCAGATGTGGCGGACACTTTGTCGAATAGCAACATGGCCGTCTGAGCCAACGATCGTTTGGATGCATTCTTGGCGATTTTAATTAATGACATTTGAATATCAGCTATTCATTAATTAACAGTTTTTGACAACCTTAGAATGGCACTTTTTGCTATGACACACAAAAGGAAGGGAGATGCCTTCAGAATAGAAACGAATCATGACTGCCAGTAAGAAGAACAATAGTGACCAGAAGAGCAGAAAAATGATGGTGGACAAAGTCCCGCCAAATGAGCGAATCAAAGAGACAGTGAATAATGCCTCATGAGAGTGTGAACGATGCAGTGAGGGTTGTCGCTAGACAATAAACGTCAACGACAAAGGAGAAAATAGTCACCTCAAACTGCTGGCAAGCTATCTCAGAATTCAGCACCATGGGATTTTGTACGGGGACATTTAAAGCCTACTTGTCACATGCATAGTACAGGGCCATATTTCCCTCTGCATTCTGGGACTTGTAGTCCCGATGTCAGACTAGGATAAATGCTAATACAAGTACCAGCATGCACAGGAATGCCTTGGACCCGGAAGGGCCCTCACACACCCACTCTCCTCAGTGGCCTTTGAAGAGGATTCTCATTACACATGGGTTTTTAGTAATAACATCTTTTAGCATGTGCTTACTGGCCAGTGCCTAAATAGTTGTCTCGCACAGTTTAATAATGAAACATTTCAGTTTAAAATTGGGTGGATTGGGTCAGCGGGAGATGGAATTGTGCAGGGCTGGGATAGTAGGTGGTGCTGTGGAATTGGAGTCGGTCAGCGGGAGGTGGTATTGTGCGGGGCTGGGAAAGTAGGTGGTGTGTGGAATTGGAGTCGGTCAGCAGGAGGTGGTATTGTGCTGGCTGGATCAGTAGGTGGTGTGTCGAATTGAAGTGGGTCAGTGGGAGGTTGTATTGTGCAGGGCTGGGACTGTAGGTGGCGTTGTAGAATCGTATGTTTTCTCTGCACCCCAAAGATGGCTGTATTTTTCTAACCACTTGGTGGCAGCTGCTGGCTGGAGCCATTCCTTGCTTTCGAGCCCGCAAGGCAATTGCTACGCCGCTGCTTGTGGTACATCAAGGACTCGGACATTCTATTTTTAGCAGACTTTATTGCCGAAACACTTTGGTGGGCTGCGAACAATGATGAAGGATTCACTTTACTGTAAAAAAAAGACTGGATTAGTGACATGTGTGTTAACATCCCCCTTACCCCACAGGAACTGTCTATGACATTCGGAAAAAAATCTTTTTTATCAGCCAATAGTTCTGTATTCAAGGAATTTCAATAGATATTGGGCTGGAAAACATTTTCTCACCCTCAACAAGTTGGCACCTGGATTTATGACAGAAAGGAAAATTATGCTGCACCACCATAGGCTAACAACATAACAAAAGGGGCCCCGTGAGCAGACTCAACACCAGGCTCCATTTTTAAAAAGCGTGATACTGGCACTGGAGTGCTGAAACACATTGTACAAACCAATATTATATGACTGGCCTCGGAGCGAGCACACATCCATTGGCATTTTCTACAAAATATCCTGCCAGGTGAATTTGTTTTCAACACGTTTCTCTAACATGCTGGCTCCTGTGTCATGGTTATAAGAGGAAACAATACTGAATGGCTGGACCTCACCAATTAAAAGTTATTCAATTTACATGGAAAATTACTCAGCACAATATATAAATATATAATTTCTAAGAATGGCACTTGTCCTTCACTTGTCATCAAAGAAAGCTAAAGAAATAAGCTCTGTTCTCAGTCCCGTTGCTGTAGCTCTCCATGCAGCTCGAAGCAAAGTTAGGACTGTCGCGTGATTTCTGATTCAGGACGCCGATGGGAAATCATTTTCAAACCAGGCTGTTTATGCAGTTCAGAAGGAACATATCAGCAAGATTCATTGGAACTTAAATGCGTTTCATATGGTGAAATCCTGAGAAACAGAAGGCTGGAGATGTAGAATTTGATTTTCTGGATGTTCCCCCGGTGAAAAGTTTAACGATTCTAAGAAGCAACGTTATTTGGACAACTTTTCTAGCCGCCCTTATGTCTATCGAGCCCTTATGCTTTCCAAGGCAAGATAGATTATACATTCAGCATCAAGCATTATCTACGTCATAGGCTTTCAAAGGATGTTTAGAGCTTCCTTCCTTCACAAAAACAATAAATTACAACATTTACCTTTGCTCTTTCCTTTTCATAATTGTCACACAGGAAGTTTATTTGCTCGAAGTCGAAGGTTCAACGTTTGCCCCATGTACCTGTTTCCATGATGCGTGCATGTCCACCTGTGAGTGTGGGACTCTCAATGCTGGGAGAGTTGGGTGAGTGGAGCAGAGTGGAGCAGAGTGGTGCTCCAGATGTGTTTGGCGTCTCTGGTCGTTTCACTGGTTGAGAGACATATGGCCGAGCTGGCCCCCGGATCTCTCACAATCGTGTTGAGCCTCAATGAGCCATTATTGGGTGTGCTGCTTGCAGGTGCATGTCAGGTCAAGCTGCTCTGGGCTGCCCTCTAGTCTTTCATGCCAGTTGGAGCATTGCCCCGCATACCGCAGCTGCCCCTGGTTCAGACTCCGAGCACAGACGTGTGGATATCCCTGCACCTCGCACGCACTACTTTGTATGGGCCTGGGCCCGAACTGACCCTTGTGCCCCGGTCTTGTGCCTCTGCAGCAAATCTTAGGCCTCGTCTAGCCCCGGCGTCCCATTCTGGGACCAACAATTGCCTTCAAAATCTTGGCACCCTCTCTATCTGGACACACTACGATTAACTTGAGACTTCACCAGAGACTACTGCCCGGCCCTGTACACAAGCAGATTCACCCTGCTTATTGCACGGTATGACTTAATCCTCCCAGCGCCTCACATGTGCTCCACAGACTGTGGTACCAGCATTTAACAAGGGACGCCAGATGCTTGACTTCAACTGTTAAATCATTATAGCAGCCTTTTACCACCGTTGTGTAACCTTCTACCTGTCTGTTCCTCTTCAGAAGGCTGTAGGGTAATTTTTACACCTATAGGTAAAATTTTAAAATTGGCACATGTATTTTGTACCACCGGGTGCTACTACTTGTGATTATCTTTTCACACGACCTGTATCATAGCCTTCCAACTGAACAATGTTTCCTTCAAGTGTGTAAATCCTTAGCTCCTCGCCGATCTTCACAGGCAGTCCTCTGCTTTTAGTCTATAGTACCATATTGACTGTTTGTGTACCACCCCATTATTTAGGACCTCCCTCGTTTTCAAGGAGATCCATGAAAGTTGTTCCCGAGGGTTGAAATGCATAAATAAATAAATAAATGCAATCCACTGACTTCCACTCTCCCACACCGAGGAGGATCCCTGCAAACAGTACCAAGGAAACACTGGGAACAGAAAATGAATACTGGACAATAAATTAGCCAACTTTGAACCTACACCTGTCTCCTAGGGATTGACTGACCAGACTTACTATATCATACACCAAGTACTCAAAGAACCACGGTGCAGTCTGGAAGTCTGAGCTTGTGTATGGCCATTACGAGCCCATGGTACTAGCGTCTGTATCCCGTGTCCCTCTGCTCTTTCACCAATCTCAGTCTAAAGGGGGTGTTGGCCTTATAGTCCAGTTTTGTGTCACTGATGTCGATGCGGTCAATCTTACAGAAGTAATGAGAAGAGTTGTTGGCGTGTGTACGCCACGCCCGGACCTAAAGCAAATGTGCATTCCGTTGGCGGATGGCATGGTGGTGGAAAGTCATGCCCCTCGGCCGATGGTGCACTTTTGCCCTACAGTTAGCCCAGTCCAAGCTGTGCTCTGCTGTTGTGTGCGGATGCTCCGTTGCAGAACCATGAGCAAGCTCCCCACCATCAGACTGCCGACTTCAACCCCCACAGGACCAATGAGTTGCTGTTGCTAAGGGGAACAACCCCACACCATGTGGCTTCCCTGTGAATGTGCTAGTAAGTTTGCATAACATGATGTAGGTAACGCTATACTTGCTGGTTTGAAGAGGGATGTGGCTCTGCAGAGGGCGGGTGTTAGATATCGTGGATAAGAAATGAGGAAGGATCATTGGGTAAGGAGTGTCCTAAACTGCACAGAGACAAGGAGGGATGCGCTGTTGCAAGTTAGTGGTTATCGCCCGTCTATAGTAACCGAGGTCCCTTCCATGCATCATGTGGTGAGAGGTTTCTCCAGTGAGTCAGTGTACAAGCAAACTCACACCCTTAGTGTGATGAGGTGAGGTTGGTTGAAGGAAATGCCTTAAAATATTGCAACATCCAAAGTAGCTTGCATCAAAGGGAGAGTTTATACTAGTGCTCAAAATGGAAATATAGAACCGTAGGTATTCCTCGTCTCAGACTGCCTGTTTGCTGCTGAGATGTGCTGGTACTCTTCCATTAAAAGAATTGGGGGCAGTGCAGAGAAGTGCCTGTACTATTCCTTCATAATTAAAGTGCAGGCAGCAAGCACCTGGTAGTCCCTGCACAATTAAAGCACTCTTGTTTAGGTCTAGCTACAGAAAAAGTCCCAGCGCCATTAGCACATGCAAAATGTTTTTTTAGATACATATTGTTCATAATGACTGCTGAGACAAGGTTAGATAAGTGCCTGTTGGCCTCTCATTACATCAAAAAGGCAATTTTTGTTAGCTCTTAGGGCTCAGTGCACTTTACCACCACTAACCAGTGCTAAAGTGCTTGCGCTCTTTCCTTTCAAACATGGTAAAATTGGCTTACACCGATTTGGCAATTTCAATTTACTTGTAAGTCCCTAGAAATGTGGTTCTACATGTACCCAGGGACTGTACATAAAATGCTGCTAGTAGGCCTGCAACACTTATCGTGCCACCCACTTAAGTAGGCTATTTAAAGATGTGTCATGTCAAGGCCAGGGCCTTCGTGTTAATTGTTCATGCTTTCTGGCCAGGGTGCCATTTGAGACATTTTCATGCCTTCTATCAGCCTGGGTGCTTCTGTGTGGGGTTTCCATGCTTTCTGGCCTGGGTGCTTAATTATGTGTGCTATTTCCATAGTTTCTGGCCTCAGTGACCTGGAGCTGGTGGCTCATGTGTGACATTGCCATGCTTACTGGCCTGGGTGCTTATGTGTGACGTTTGCATGCTTACTGGCTTGGTGGTGTGACCAGGCCTGGGTCAGTGCCTAGGTGCTTATGTGTGACATTTCCACAGTATTCTGGCATCAGTCAGTGGCCTGTGTGCTCATGTGTGACAACATGATTAACAAGTTACTATGCTTTAAAAGGTAATATAATCTAACATGTAATGGAAAATGCTTTATTTTGGCCTTTCTGTCTCTCAAATTTTCTTGGGGAGGGACAAGTTCAACCCCCTAAACTCCCCCTAGTAGTGGTTGCTCACTGCGCTTGCTCACTACACACCATGTGGGGGGCTGGTCTCACTTTTACTTTGTTCTCTCTGATTCACTACTTGTGTCTATTTTTGGTGCTCTCTGAAAGAATGTCTATGGGTACATATGACTGGGTGGGTAACCTGGTGCTCTTTAAGGTCATCATCTACTATTTACTGTGCTTTGAAAGTTGATACAATTGAATATATAATGAAAAAAGTGCTGTCAAATTCACCATTTTGGTCTGTTGTTTTCCAAAATTTTCTCGGGGGGAGAACCCCCCCAAATCCCCTAGATGGGGTCGGGCTCGCTCGCTGCGCTCGCTCACTACGCGCCACCCGGGGGCTGGTCTGCAGAAATTTGCCAGGGCTGCGTTTAGTTCCCAGTCCGGCCCTGTGCCGATCCCTGTTAGGAATTGACAACCCCCTGCGTACCGCAAGATCTTTGAGCAGTGGACTTTGGGCTCAAGGAGGCCTGGTGGGAATCTGGCAGATTAGAGGGGCCTGGAGATCTCTCTCTCTCTCTGGGGCATATTTTCAAGAAGGCCGTTAAAATGATCGCCGCTTTAGCTTGTGAATTCCCATAGAAGCCTAGATTCACACCAGAACATGGGCTTCTATGGGAATTCACAAGGGCATTTTATCAAGCCCATTATCACCGCTGTTTCCTGCCGCTAAAGTGGCGATAATTTTAACGATGTTTCTTGATAATATGCCCTGTATTCGCTGCAGGAGTCTGGTCGCGCATAAACTGATTTGTCGGCCTCAAGTTCGTCACGTGGAACGGGAGGCTGGTTTTATTTTTGGGAAAAATGATTAATCCCTTGTGAATCAGGGAGAGACGCTGAAATGCTGCTATCTGCAGCACTGCGAGTTGGGAGAGTGTTCCTGCCAGCTTCTCGGTGTATGAATCTTTTCATTTCATGGATTGATTAGTTGCCAGTAACGGATCGGCTCTTGTTTCATGAATCAATATGTTTTTGTGTTAAATGCCTTATTTTTTCAAACACCTAATCGTTTTTAATAAAATTTGATTCAGTTTTGAAAACAAATGATATTCCTTTCCTGAGTTCCGAGTGAAATCGGAGGTGATCCGCAATCCACTTTGTAAGCAGTTTAATGCCCAAATCTGTCTGGTTTTCCCAGAGACACTCACCAGGGTGCTGCACAGGCAGGCAGTTTGCATGGTTGATTTTCTTTTACTTCTAAATACTTACAGTGTCCCAAGGCACTCTGAAGATCAGGCTGGACCCACGCATAACAACAAAAGGCACACTACATTACAATTGTGATAACTATAGTAACGAATGTTTGAGTTTATGCTTGGAAGAAAAATGATGAGTAAAATAGATAACTAAAGGTATGTCACATTGATGATTCAATGATCGAGTGGATGTGCAAACCTTCAAAGTCTGTGGAATCACAACTTCATATTTTTTGTAAAATGTGAAAACTTTGCAAAGAATCTGTAGTTGGTTTGAGATTCTGTGCAGTTATTCAACTGCCCTGCATCCTCACACCCTCCCCGTCAGATGGTTTGAAACTGTGCAGTTTTTCACCTGATTTCATTTCATTTATAGGCAAGAGGGTACAGGCAAGCCAGTTATGCCACAAGCTCTGTTGTACCCAGCTCTAGAGCAACTACAAATTTCCCAGCACATACTTCGAAAGAATATATCCTTGCCATACTTCAGGCAGATTGGTTTATTCCACACCTATCTGTAAATAAATAAACAAATAAATAAATAAATACATAAATAAATAAATAAATAATCTCTATGCACATTGCAGAATGTGCCATATGCAACAGTATAGCCATAAGCCGACTTTAAAAGTGATTACTTGAACAATACCACGTGGCACGTCCTTTTTCATGTATTTTCACTATCCTGTACTGTAGAGCAAATGAATGCAGTCATCACATCTTCCCCTGTCACTAGGTGTGACATTCTGATTCTCTTCATATTACATAATAAACGTTCTAAATCTCCTGCATCTCAACAGTATGTTTGCTTTCATTCATGGTAGGATACTTCCCAGCTCACATTAACTTGGTTTTGAGAAGGCATGATGTCCTGTGTTGTGTGTGGCACTGCACAATCTTATGCTGCTCTGTCTGGAGAAGACTCCCCTGTTGCCTCGTCCTTTTCTCATGCCTGCCCAGAGCTTTCTTTCCTTCTACACACCCGGCGCAACCGCATTCCCCTGTTTCCTAGCACATTCTGGCTGCTGAAGCCAGATTGGTCGATTTACTAACCTACGTCTACTGGCCATGTTCCAGGAAGTGCATGGTTTTGTGGCTAAAGTACAAATCTGGATGGCACGTTGAGGCTGCACGGCCTGGCACAGGACAAGCAGCGATGGAGGATGCATAGCAGGGCAGGTGAAAAACTGCAAAAGGTCTCGAACTAGGGGATGGGGAGGATGTGAAGATGCAAAGCAAGTGAAAAACTGCACAGGGTCTCAAATCAGGTGATGGGAGAGGGTGAGGATGCAGGGCAGGTGAAAAACTGCGCAGGCTTTCAAACCAGTTGATGGGAAGGATGTGAGGATGCAGGGCAAGTGAAAAACGGCACAGGGCCTCAAACCGGGTGATGGGAGAGGTTGTGAAGATGCAGGGTGGGCGAAAAACTGTGCAGGGTCTCAAACCAGGTGATGTGGAGGGTGTGAGGATGCAAGGCAAGTGAAAACCTGAACAGGATCTCAAACCAGGTGAATGTGGAGGTTGTAAGGATGCAGGGCAGGTGAAAACCTGAACAGGGTCTCAAACCAGGTGATGTAGAGGGTGTGAGGATGCAGGGCAGGTGAAAACCTGAACAGGGTCTCAAACCAGGTGATCGGGAGAGTGTGAGGATGAAAAACTGCCCAATAGTGATTCAGGAAAGTGATTATTTATTCTGACAGTGATTCAAGAAACTGCCCTCTCTCTTTGTTCTTCCGTCAGCACACAGGCTTCCAACGAGAAGTGGTCATAATTAGTCAATGCTACTCTGTCAATTTATAAGGCATGCTGAACTTCTAATTAAAAACGTCATTTTTGGGGCATATCAAACTCTGTCACTATCTTGGCAAAAGACTTAACGCTAGTAGGTCCCATGTTGTCTCCCACTCTTAAAATATCTGTACGTTCAAATGACATGGGCCCTTCAGTGTTATTTCTTCACCTGAGCCATATTCCTCTTTTGTGCCCACTGTCTCCATCACAGACACCCAAATTTGTAATCACTGTAGTCATGGCAAACAACCTATTGTGGGCTTACTAAGAACTCCAGGGGCTTACGGCCTGTCCATTGCTTATGATTGTTTGACTTTATTGTCAGTCTCCTTTGCCTGCCTCTTATCAGTGGCTTTCCTGGTCTCAGCTTGTCCATCTTGTGTTTGCCCCTCCCCAGGAGCATAACCTCTTTAGCAACTCTATAATTGGTTGGCATCTATCCTTCCACTGCTCACTTTTAGTGAACTGCATTTTTCTGTTTGCTTAACCACTCTATGAGAGTGCATGTGTTTTTCTGCTCTCACCTTTGTGTGCCTCTCCCAACCTCATGCTCTATGTTGCTGTCTCTCGTGTGTTGCTTATTCTCCGTCTTGTGCTTCTCCCTCTGCCCCTTTGTCCGTCTCCCTTGTGTGCTGAGTCTTCCCTCTCTTGCCTACTCCCTAGTGCTTCCCCCACTAAAGCTTCTCCATTGCCCCCTATCCACACAGTCTTCTTTTACTAATGGCTTTTCTTGTTGCAGTTTATCTTCTGTTTGCCCCTCCCCTGGACCATATCCTCTTTACCATCTCTCTGACAGGCTGCAATGCTAAATTTGTAAAACTGTAAGTGCCTTGGCCCCCGCCAGGAGGCCAATGCAGCTTGCACCACTGGTTGCTTCTGCTGGCACTGCCAATAACAGTACCTACACAACTACTAACCATGGCACTGCTACAAGTGTGACAATTCAGACTATAACAATTTAGAACATAGCTATACGAATGTCTTGGCAGGCAGGTATTGGTTTTTAATGTATATTGAATGAATAAACAACTGTTGATCTCCTCATCTCTAAAGTACACAAACATCGCCACCATATGGCAGCTGTCATAAGTGCTGGTGTTGTCACTGGAAACCACCGGCTTAAATTAACCACTGACTGGCAGATTAGTATCCTTCCACTGCTCTCCTTTTGGGAACTTCTTTTTTCTTTTGCTTAAGCACTTCATGAGTTTTCCAGCACTCTCACTTGTGTGCTTTCCCCTTCCCAAATATCCACCTACACACTCCATGTTGCTATCTCCCTCATGTTGCAAGCGCTCTCTCTTGTGCTTCTCCCTGAAATACTCTGACCTCCCTGCATTCCGTGTTGTATTTTTTCATGTGTGCTTCTCGCCCAATCCCAGTGTTCCTCTCCTTCTTGTGCTGCTTTTCCTCTTATTCCCTCCTTCCAACTTCTCCACTACTGATCCCCACACAGCCTTTTTTTTATATACTTAATTTTTTTTATTATTTTTTGGGGTGAGGACTGACATACAATTGCTTTCAACCCCTCTGTCTTAAAAAAACAAACATTTTCTGTTCCATATGCCACCTGTGTCATTTTATAGGAGCGCATGCAAAATGACACATGCAAGTGCACACGTCATCATGCATGCGCTCATCTTTTGTTAAATCTTTTGGCCAGGCTGCACAGTGTCTGGCAAGAGCTTTTGGCTTTGACATTGCTTGTTCTGCTTTCAAGGTGTCGTATCTGGTCCTGTGCATAAGTCAGACACCCTATCCATCTAGGGGCTTCTCATTTCCTCAACCAAGCCAATAATTTCACAGCCTTCTTCCCGTTTCAGTCTTTCCCATTCCTAATGTAGTGTAGTTCCTAGTTTCCCACTAGGCCCTGCGCATTGGAATAACATAAACAGTAGTATCGACGTGGAACTGCGGATATTCCAGGCCTCCACTGACTATGCTAAACATAATTGGGTTGTGTTACCATCTAGCTCAGAGGTCACTGGAAACTTTCTTCTCTGCATAGGAAGTGATCAGCTTCCTTGGCACAGACAAGAAGGGATTCAGTTTTCCAACAACCGTGCAACATGACAACTTTGCTCCTCAGATCAAGAGTCGATCTCTAGGGTCGTGTGAAACAATAGACATAGATTTCACTCAGTCAGTCTAGTGCAGTTTACTTTCACGGTATGTAGAGAATAGAGAGACGGGCGTTTGTCAATAAAGGGTTAACATTTATTGAACAGTCTTTCTTCTCGTACAAGAGAAATGTATTGCCACAATTGCAATAATTGTTATTATAAAAAGTACGTACAGTAAGATAAGTATTGCGAAATAGAACTGTAAAAGCATTGATATGGTTTCTTAGCCATACAATGGTTTAAAAGTAATAAAACATATATACAGTCATATATACATTAGGCTAACATACTCAACTGGTGCTTCTAACTAAGCCTACCCCAGTGTGCCTGACCTAAGCCTAACACGTGAAAAGGGGAGTAAGTAAGTAGCTTTAAGTTAAGTTGGTTTTGCCAAGGTTTGTTTCAAGAATTCTCGTCTAAGGGTTTAGTCAACACCATACCTCTGAATAGAATGATGGAGGATTGGTATCTCCTTCAGGGGTCTCTCTCGATATCCCAGTCACCCGCGAGGGTAAACCGGAAGCGCCGGGACTGGATTTCTCTGCACGAGAAATGCAGCGGCTTCTCTTCAGCGCGTCGAGGAAGGAGGGGTGACAGCGTCCGCGGGCAGCTGGAATCTGCTGGATGTCTTCGCAGAGGACGGCTGTTCAGCTCCTTAAGCGTACTGCACCATAGGTCGCGCTTTAGCGGCGATAATGGTAATCAGCAGCTTCACCACCACAGGATAGCAGGCTGCAGCGACAGAGTGCTAGATTTACCAACACAGGGTCATGCAGGCAGCTGGCATCAGCAACAGGCAACGAACTCACATTGCTTAAGGCAACGTTGGTAATATTTATACCTGACAGGTGCCGGGTTTGACGCAAGTTTGCTGGACATAAGACGTCAATTAAAGATGTCACTAGGAAGTGACAGTTATCAGTTGCTCATTAGAGTTCCATTACTAATCAAAACATAGCAAGCAGGGATTTCCAGGTTTGCTAAGTTTTTATCTTGTTGAAGAACTCGGAGTGTTATCTAGGAATATCAGATAGTGACTACTGCTCTGTCATTGCACTAATTGGTCGCAAAGGAAGTAGCAGAGAGTCATGCTGGAATGTGGCTCTGTTCGTGTGAGGCCAGAGATGACTTTTCAGAAAATCGCACTTGAACGGTTATGCCAATATAGGGAATAAATGGATTTATAGCCGAATAGGGGCATAAGGTCACAGTATCGATCAGGAACCTAGATAAGCACGCAACACCCACTCCACGTTTTCATGTCCATCAAAATTACTAAAACTAAGCAATAAGATGCATGTGTAACATTGCCCACCCCAAAATACATAAATGCATTCGAAATAGGCGTACTTGTAATACATGGAATTTAGGTACTGTACGTTTTTTGTTTTTTTTTTGAAAGCATAGTAATCATTCAAAAAATTAATGCATATGAAATCAATGAACGATTATGCAAAAGAATTACACATGAAGTATCTCTGACAGAAGAAAGGCGAGATAAATCATCACATAAAAATGCATTGTAATAACATGTGTGCTAGAGGCTGGTGTTATGATGTTATGTCTCTAGATGTATTTAGAAATAGAAGTGTGAAGCTTCTGTTCTCTAAGAATAGTTTTTACGTTAAGCAAAGAATTGTTCGTGCCAAAAAAGGTGAATTATTAAAAATGTCCAATTCAAAAAAAAAATGTAATGCTTGAACAGGGAAACATAGAGTTCCAAAGCTTATTGCAGTCTTTGTTGATCAAAACTGAAGGCCGAATTCAGAGTTCATGAGAACACTGTGTGTCGGAAAGCTTCTTAAAAAGTTATTGTTTCTCTGTGGGTGAGAACATCGTATCAGACAGGCTCTCAAAGAATTGGTCTACAAATTCAGGTGATAGTTCAACCAAATTAGATAGCGCTGTAACTTGGCAGGTGTGAGAATGATTGCTGTCATCGAAGGCAGGACCAGCAATGCTCACAGAACGTTGTACCTGGATGATGTTGCTTTTGTCACTCGCTCCACTGTTACCACTTGGCTGTAGTACAGGAGTCTCCACGAATGCCGTCATCAGGATTGGTAGCCGCTGCGGACAACACAATGCGTGAGCCGTTATTGGACTGAGCAAAGTATCGACGTCCATTGGTACTGCTGATGGAAGTGAAAGACAGATGTCCAACATGCATTCATCGCCGCAAAGCATACACCGTAGCACAGGTAAAATGCAATTTTGCCATATCGGTCTGAATGAAAGGAACAGAGTTTCCCTACACTGTATGTTGTTATAATCCCTGGATGTTGTCTCTGGGAATATCTTGAGTCTAATCTGGTCATTTTTAAACCCTGTGTTTTGTTCAGGAACCTATCTTGACAGCTATTTGTGTCTGTAGGCCAGATTAACCACTTTTTCCAATCAGGATGTGTTCTGTTGAAATGTAAAATGTTTGACACATCTAACTCAATATCTGCAGTTATATTTTCTGGTATTGGCTTTGGTATAGACGTTTTTTTAAGGTCTTTGATCTTAGCTAGGCCAAGACAAGATGTTTGGTGTATTGTGTCATTTAAAAATAACATTTGTTCTGGTATCATGCAGGTTCTAAATAGTGCTTCTATGCCTTGCACCTGCCAATCTTTTGTACCCCAAATTGTTTTCGTTTCAATATTATTTTTCCAATAATCAAAACCAAATGTCATCATTTTGTCATAAAATGCTTCTGAATATATCAATTTAGAATTTGTCAGCATTGTTTTCATTCCTGTTTTATCTAACAGTTTATAATAAAATGTTTCTGCATCACTGGTGTTAAACCCTGAGAAGTATTTGAATTTCTCAAAAAATGCTTTAGAACTGCTTTTAGGTGGTGTAGAACAATGTTCCCATTGATTATACATAAAAACATTTCTAGGCTGTGCAGATTTATGCAAGTAATGATCCCCATAGTGGGTGTAACAGAATAACTGCTCATAACTAGATGAACCTTGTAAATAATCATGATCTGTGAATCTAGCTGACATTACTAAATCAGACATCATGTCATTAATACTGTTAAAGTCCCAATCATCAGAGAATGTACTAGGTGTCAAAAAGTCACTTAAGGAAACCTTTAGTTGATGAGGATACTTCAGGATTTCGACCGGACCATAGATCTCATAGTCTGTTTTCTCCCATACTACCCCACCAGGTATTGGAATTGCTGTGACATTTACTGTTGACAGTTCTCTTTTCTTCACGTGGGATGATCTGTGTGGTTTCAGGACTAGGTTGATGTTCTGACTTGCGGTGTCCATTGTAATATATTTTCCTTCAATGAATTTTCCCAAACACAGTACCATAATGAGCCAAAGCAGGAGGAAAAATACACCTAGACCAAACCAGAACTCTAGCCAAGGGGAAACAAGGTAGATTTCCTTCAGTTGATGAAAGAGTTCCGTTGCTTTTTCTTTAAAAGACTTTTTTGTTTCTGGCATCACTTCGGGGTCATTTAAATCTTCAGAGAAGTTGTCGAAGTTGATGAAATAACCAGAGGCAGTTCTGTCAATTGATGGGATTGTTCTTTCAATCTGTCTCTCGGTAGCACTTTCTGATGCCACATCATTGTAGACTGGTGTTGTTTCTTGACGAACTGTTTCAATCTGTGTTTCAAGAGGCACGAGTTCCATGGCATTATTGCATAGTCCTTCATTGTGCACTGCAGGCTGATCGAATGTGATTAGTCTTTCAGTTTGAACCTCTTGGATTGTTGCAAGTTTGGGTATTCTGTTGTTTCTCGGGAGTCCACTAGGCCTACTGTTGATTATAGGCCACATGCTTGTGGTTTTACCAGATCGATGGACACGACTCTGTTCTCCTTTTTACCAGCAAGGGGCGGTAGCACAACTGATCTTGTTCCGGTGACTGCCAAGACAGGTACTGCTTTTCTGTAAGAAGGCCCAAATTCCTTCTAAACCGCGATCTTTTCTCTGACTAGATCCCCAATCTTTGGAATCCAGACAGGCCTTGCTGGGGCTGTTGTGGGTGGTGCCTCGTCAGTGGTACTTGGCTGTTGCTTTAACTTTATGTTGCTTAATGATTTTCTTGTTTCATTCAGTTCCTGTAAAACAGCCAAACTGTCTTTTACATCAAAGTGCGTTGTTTCTTCTTGTACCACTGACATCTGACTATCGAGGTCCTGAACTCTCATTCTAATTCCGAACAATAGTTCGTATGGGCTGAAACCTTTTAGAGAATTTCTTGGCATGTTATTAAGACTAGTCTGGACACTTATTAAATGTTTGACCCACCCAGCGCCTGAACCTAATACCTTCGCTGTTATAGATTGCTTTATGTCACGGTTTTTTCTTTCTACCACACTATTCCCTTCGGGGTGCGACGGACAAGAATACTGCAACCCAATTCCCATGCTGGCCATGGCCTCCTTATAGGCTCGAGAGCTGAAAGCAGGACCCTGGTCAGAATGGAACGTGGTAATTGCGTATGTGCCGATAAAGACTCGCAAATCTTTTATAACCGTTCTAGCGTCAGCCGAGCGCTGGGGCCACATCCATATGAACCTCGTACAGGAATCCACTGCTACCATGATATATCTATAGTTGCCGTCCCTTTGTAGGGGACCACAGTGGTCCAGGTAAACGCATGCAAATGGTTTATCCGAGATGAGAAGGGGTGTCTGCGCTGGTCGTTTCACTGTTGATACTTTTATCCTTTGGCATATGTCGCATTCTAATACATACTTTTTAGTCTGTATTCTCAAGCGAGGCCACCAATATCTCTGTTTTAATAGTGATACTGTTGCGGAAACGCCAGCGTGTGCAGAAGCAAGCCCTTCGTGTGCCGCTTTTATTAGTCCTAGTCTGTGTTCCCTGTTTGGAATTACTCTATCCCCCACTCCAGGGATTCGAGCAAAAGGAACATTATTTGTATCCGTTAAGTACAAGTACTTTTTAGGAAAGCCTTTTGGGAGTGTTTTCTTATCATTTTTTACTGACGTACTGACAGCTTGTAGAATATCGCTGTCTATTTTTGTTTGTGACCGAGTTATTGCAGCTACGGAAGCCGTTTGCACAGCTGCCTTCGCGGCTTCATCAGCCAATGAATTCCCTGCAACGTGAACGCCATCACGTTGATGACTCAGTGTATGTATCACGTGAGTCTTTTGTAGTTCTTTTTGTAAAAGAACTACCTGTTCCCAAAGCATTTTATGCTTTATTGTGCCACCTTTTGCATCTTTGAAACCATTTTCCACCCAATTCTGCAAGTATTCATTATAAGACTGTACGCAATAGAAAGAATCGCACACTATTAGTGTGGGGAATTCGCGATCGGTATTTTCTAGCGCCATCTTAAATGCTACTAATTCAGCTCGTTGAGCCGAGCAATCTCCTAGAGATTGTGTTTTAGTGACCACTGGTCTAAATTTTCCTTTGTGCCAACGACCTTTAACAATCGCGCACGCAGCACTGTAAGCTTGCTTACCCCCAACTGCTGGTTGTGCTGATCCGTCAGTATATATAATACTTCCGTATTCTTCGAGAGGCAGGATTTCAATTGGCAGAGGACATTCATATTCATATTGTAAAAATTCCTGTGTTTTTAAGTTAGGATCAAATTCGTAAACTACGTCTGTTGCAGCAAGAGAATTAACCCACTGAATCCATCTCGGATGCAAAGCTTTAGCATTAGGAATGCTTGCTTTAGTTACCGCTTCTAAAGCCGGTATGGGTGTTAGAATTATTATTCGTTTACCTTGTGCTAGGGGCCTTTCTTTCGCTACAGCAGTCTGAACCGCAGTTAGAATTTTCTCCGTTGAACTGAATTTTATTTCAGCCTTTGTATACAAATGTGATTTGTAAGCTATTGGTACCTTTTCTCCCTCATTAGAGGTTAGGTATGTGAATCCGCTTCTTCCTGGGATGACTCGGATTACAAGATCACGTGTGTTGTCACGTGTATCTAATTTAGTTTTTGCTAACATGTCTGTTTGCAGCGATCTCAAAATTTCTGTGTGTTTTTGAGTCCAATTGATTTGTTTAAAATCAGGTTTAATTAGTTCGTAGAGAGGTTTAACCCTCTCTGCATAATTTAGTATGTAAGTTCTTCCGAAATTCAGAAAACCTAGTATTGATTGTAAATTCTTCAGCGTTTTTGGAGCTTGGAGTACAGCGCACTTCTCTAAGAAGTTGTCCGCTAGGCTTTTCCCTTCACTTGATAATTCGTACCCTAAGAATAGTACTATCAGATAGGCAATTCGGGACTTTTTAAAGTTGAATTTGTAACCCTCTGCTGCGAACCCAAGTATAATGGTGTTCACTCTTTTCAAGTGAGTATCCAAGTCGTCGTCTGTGAGATAAATATCATCTACGTAAGATAATGCTTCATCATCATAGATTTGTAGTAACTCTGTTACCCTGGCTGAGAATAGTCCTGGGCTGTTCTTGAACCCCTGTGGGAGTCGACAGAATTTTTCCTGCGACCCAAATGCGGAGAAAGCGGTCAAGTATCTGCTTTCTGGTGCAATGTTTTGACAAAAGAAACCATTAGAAATGTCTAATGTCGTTTTGTATTTTTTCCTAACTATGTTATTCATTAGGGCTGCACTATGCGAGTTTTGTACTGCAAAAGTTTTGTAACATGTATTAAGATGTCTGTAGTCCAAAACTAGACGATATGAATTGTCTGGCTTGGAGACGGGAAACAAAGGATTGTTCATTTGAGAGGTGCATGTTTCAATCACCCCCTGGTACTCAAGTTGATCTAAGATCTCCCTGACCTGTTTTTTAGCTTCTTGCTTTATGGGATACTGCCGTTGGGCAGTTGGTTCACTTTTTAATTGGATTTTGTGAGGCGGTGAATCCTCATCCCATCCTACATGATTTTTATATAATGCAGGTGCCTGGGCTACTGCCCATTTCCTTGCATATGTGTATTTTTTGTGAATCGGTATGTGATTCGAGAAGGCAGGCATAATCACTTCTTCGCCACGAGGGCACTCCCTGACAAACTCTGGGGGCCAATCTTTTTCAGCTAACAGAATATCATAGCCTTTTGAGAGCTTATCCCAAAATAGACCCCTAATTTTCCTAGTCTTATCACCCTCTATACGCAATGTTATTTCGTATATTTTATGGGGCTCACTAAGTCTGGCGTCGGCAGTTTCAACCTAAATGTATTCATTCGTGTCCACTGTCTCCAGATGACTCATCAAGATCTTGCGCGCTATACTGATTTCTGCTGCACTGTCCAACATTGTCAATGCCCACTCCCCGTTTTTCAACTGTGTCCTCAGTATTCTCGGCATGGTTGATTACTCTAATACTGGCTACCTTCTTTTTCTGAAATTGAGATTTCTTATTTTGAGCAGGTTCCTTGTCTTTGGACTTGGTGTGCTCTCCTGGGTCTGACCGTCCTCTTCTTTCCGAATTCTGTGGAAAAGATCGAGAGGGACGTGTATCAATACTTTGATATCTATCAGGTTTTTTCAGATTATCCCTATTTCTAAGGTTATATCTTTTCTCAGAGGGCTCCCGTTGGGGAGACTGGCGTTCTCGAGTCGGAGTTCTTTCCCTCCGTCGAGGAGACCTTCCTCTGGACAGGAAAACTTTTTCCTTGGGAGTGGATTGTTTATTTCCATCCCAGCTCTTTTTAGGAGTATTTGAATTATTTTTAATAAATAATTTTTCAGGATTTTCGAGCAGTTGGGGTTTTACTGGTTTTCCACCCAAGCTGTCTCTACCTAATTCTTCATAGCATTTTTCTATGATTTTTGCAAGCTCAACAGGATCTTTAATATCTGTTTCCCTCAACTTCTGGCGGATCGCCACAGATGCTGCTTCTCCCTTTATGTTGGCTAATAATATAGCCGTGACCTGCTTGAAATCTTTCAGTAATTTCATACCTAGATTTAAAGCGGGCTCTGGACCGAATTCATTTTGAATCTGTTTTAGCACTTCTGGTATTACCGCCATAGACGGAACACCGTGTGTTTTTGTGTAAATGGAAGCAAAGACTGTACCCCAAGTGTCACAGTCCTCCACGTGTGGTGCGATTCCCATAGGAAGGCAGATGGTCAAGATTCTGTGTTTCTCAATAGGGGTAGTATCAGGAAATACTGCCTCTATTTGAGTGATTTTCTGGGCTAACCAGAAAGGAATTTGTTCCCGTTTTACGGGTGTTTTACCAAGACATGACTGTATGTTCTGTGGTGTAATTTTATTTGTGTTCCCCTGATAAGGGGTCAGCTGTGGTGTATTAACAGCTGGCTGGACTGTTGCAGTCCGCATTACATATTGGACTAATTGCCTATGTATTTTTATTAGTGTTTTGAGCTGTGCTAACAGCTCTTCCTTAGACATTTTTACAATGTCAGGATGTGGTGTGTAGCTGGCTAGAACCGGCCACGTGGCTCCTGGTCTACCTAGTGGACCGAGCCTGGTAATGTGATCATTATGTTTTAGGGCGCCATTAAACCAGAGCAGGTGCTCTTGAAATTTAAGTGGAATTTCAATCTCCTCGAAAGGAGCGTACTCTTCCGGAGGTTTCTCTATTTTGTAATAGTGAAACTCTTTTGTTATAGCGTTTACCGCTGGAAAGTTTATCCATGAATAGAATACCTCTGTCTGCCGATATTCGTGAGCCTCTATCACGAAAATTACTGTACCACCTAGAGGTGTCAGTCCGTTTTCTATAAGTTTTAACGTTATAGATCTTCTTAAGTGGACCGGGATGATAATAGCATCCGGGTCTGTGTATTCGGGACCTTGCTGAGTCGCATCTGCTGCGGCCCCAGTGGTGCCGTTGTTTTCTACTGACATTGTATAAATGCAGGTTTTGCAGAGTAGGTCTCCAAGGAGACAAAGATTAGGTGCACAATATTTTGGAACACTGTATCCTTCAACGTTGAATAAACCAGAGCTTTACATAGGAATCTCTTCCTACTAAGGTCGGGCGGATTTTAACCTTTCACCCACTCCAGACGTCTATTGGAGTATTTTACGGGAGAAAGGGGTGTGAAATATGCACGACTGAGTTACTCTATAAGTCTTGCGTTAGTTTATCGCCTTACCAAACGTTTGGGCGCCATGTAGTGTAGTTCCTAGTTTCCCACTAGGCCCTGCGCATTGGAATAACATAAACAGTAGTATCGACGTGGAACTGCGGATATTCCAGGCCTCCACTGACTATGCTAAACTTAATTGGGTTGTGTTACCAACTAGCTCAGAGGTCACTGGAAACTTTCTTCTCTGCATAGGAAGTGATCAGCTTCCTTGGCACAGACAAGAAGGGATTCAGTTTTCCAACAACCGTGCAACATGACAACTTTGCTCCTCAGATCAAGAGTCGATCTCTAGGGTCGTGTGAAATAATAGACATAGATTTCACTCAGTCAGTCTAGTGCAGTTTACTTTCACGGTATGTAGAGAATAGAGAGACGGGCGTTTGTCAATAAAGGGTTAACATTTATTGAACAGTCTTTCTTCTCGTACAAGAGAAATGTATTGCCACAATTGCAATAATTGTTATTATAAAAAGTACGTACAGTAAGATAAGTATTGCGAAATAGAACTGTAAAAGCATTGATATGGTTTCTTAGCCATACAATGGTTTAAAAGTAATAAAACATATATACAGTCATATATACATTAGGCTAACATACTCAACTGGTGCTTCTAACTAAGCCTACCCCAGTGCGCCTGACCTAAGCCTAACACGTGAAAAGGGGAGTAAGTAAGTAGCTTTAAGTTAAGTTGGTTTTGCCAAGGTTTGTTTCAAGAATTCTCGTCTAAGGGTTTAGTCAACACCATACCTCTGAATAGAATGATGGAGGATTGGTATCTCCTTCAGGGGTCTCTCTCGATATCCCAGTCACCCGCGAGGGTAAACCGGAAGCGCCGGGACTGGATTTCTCTGCACGAGAAATGCAGCGGCTTCTCTTCAGCGCGTCGAGGAAGGAGGGGTGACAGCGTCCGCGGGCAGCTGGAATCTGCTGGATGTCTTCGCAGAGGACGGCTGTTCAGCTCCTTAAGCGTACTGCACCATAGGTCGCGCTTTAGCGGCGATAATGGTAATCAGCAGCTTCACCACCACAGGATAGCAGGCTGCAGCGACAGAGTGCTAGATTTACCAACACAGGGTCATGCAGGCAGCTGGCATCAGCAACAGGCAACAAACTCACATTGCTTAAGGCAACGTTGGTAATATTTATACCTGACAGGTGCCGGGTTTGACGCAAGTTTGCTGGACATAAGACGTCAATTAAAGATGTCACTAGGAAGTGACAGTTATCAGTTGCTCATTAGAGTTCCATTACTAATCAAAACATAGCAAGCGGGGATTTCCAGGTTTGCTAAGTTTTTATCTTGTTGAAGAACTCGGAGTGTTATCTAGGAATATCAGATAGTAACTACTGCTCTGTCATTGCACTAATTGGTCGCAAAGGAAGTAGCAGAGAGTCATGCTGGAATGTGGCTCTGTTCGTGTGAGGCCAGAGATGACTTTTCAGAAAATCGCACTTGAACGGTTATGCCAATATAGGGAATAAATGGATTTATAGCCGAATAGGGGCATAAGGTCACAGTATCGATCAGGAACCTAGATAAGCACGCAACACTAACCTTTCAGTAGTGGGTCTTGACTTCATCGGTAACTCTTCCCCTACACTCATCCCCGGTTTGCGCTAATGGTCCCTGCTCGTGGGCATCAGAGGGCAATGCCATTTTACTCTCAAGGGTGAATAGTAGCAAGCTCTGGATCCCTAGCTGCGCGATCCCTGATGTTTTTCTTATAGGCAACATATGGCCAGATTCATGAACGGAAAATCGGCTCGCAAAGGGCCAGATTCTGAGAATTTGGCCCTTTGCGAGCGCAATTTTTGCATTTGGGATTCATCATCCCAAATGCAAAAATCGCTATTATAGAATTTGCAAATTTGCGGGGAATTGCATTTAAGGAATCTCTATTTGAGATTCCTTAAATGCAATTCATGAAACATTTAAAAATTGCGAATTCGCAATTTCGGCCCGCTATTTACCGCCAAGTAAAACCTTGTGGTAAATAGCAAAAACTTATAAAAATGCACTTAAGTGGATTTTTCTAAGTTGTATGTTACACACACACATGTCCTTGGGACATGTGTGTGCGTAACACCAGCGTCTAATATCATTTCAGGGGTGCAACAGGGTGTCCTTTGGACACCCCTGCACCCTTGAAATCGCAAACTCAGAATGTGAATCGTTAATAGCGATTCGCACATGGATGTGTCTTCCCATTCATTCCCATGGGCCTAGTTCTTCCTTATTTGCGATTAGCAATTAGCTAATTGCAAATAAGGAAGCTGTAGGAATCGTAAAGAAAATTGCGATTTGTACATGATTCCCGTTTTGCGAGTCTGTAATAGCGATTCCTTAATAATCGCTATTACAGACTCGCAAAACGGGCCGATGATGAATCTACCTGATAGAACATTGCCTGCCCATTTCTTTTTAATTTCTTAATCTTATCCTAGATATTTTATCCTAGATACTTTAAAGGGAGCTTTCCTGTGTGTAATACATTTTTCGCAAGATTGCAATTCGTTTTGCACCAGAAGGTTGAACTCAGATTGAAATCAATGTTCTCTCTTGTCCCACAGCGTACATAAAACCTATTTAAAATAAATACAAAGGCGCTTGGTCGTCAACTTGCAGGACGCCCATGGACATCGGACTAGTCATGTCTTCAGGTGCAGTATTGTTTGTGAACTCTGAAAGACAAAATGACAGGTTGTTTTCTATGTGTATTATATAAATTTTTTAGAACATCTTTTTTATTAGACATTCAGCAAAACAAAGACAATTAGGTACGCCACAGCAGTCGTACATAAAAATAGCAAGTGTATACAATGCATCCCAACCCCAGACAGCTTCTCTCCGGATGTTACAACACACTCCCACCCGATGTAAATCAAATGCAGTAGAGTTGGCAGTACGGGCTCCGAGGGCATTACTATGTATGTGTATTAAAGTTTGATGAAAATTGATTTGTCTCCATCGTAAACTTCGGAAGTTGGATATTACGTTATTGCATTTTTCTTGACTAGGTCATTCATTTCCTTCCTTTGTGAACAATTGTTGCGATTTCATTAAGAAGGGCCATTTGTTTTTGTAGTTTAAGTATTCTAGAGAGTTAGATCCCCTATTTACAAGTAGAATTTTTTTCAAGTCAACATCATAGAGATACAAAAATCTCAGGATGTTAAATGCGAAAATACAACAAAGTTGTTAACGAAAAATAGTGAGTAGTGCAGCAAAGAATATAAGGATAGGAGTAATGCTGGCTAAAATGTAAAAATAAACTAATATTATTCATTATTAAGATAAAATGTGGTCACAGTTAAAAGGTAATATTAAAGCAATGAGGAGAAGGGTACAGTGTGGCATAATCCCATACAAAGTTAAAATAGCACAAAGTTTTTTTTTTAACAATTTAAGCAATAATAGGTATTTGGCATTAATCACTCTGAGATGAATTACCCAAGATTTATCTGGGAGTGATTAAGGCACCATGGAACTATGTCAAAGCCATCCCTAAACTAGGTTTAACGAGCCAGCATTGAAGTAAATTAGAAAGTTAATCAATTAAATGTTGTGCATAACTCAAGCCTCTATTGTCAGTGACTCTTCTTGAATGTGTCTGAGCATTGTATGAGATTAGAGAGATCAGAAGGTGGAGATTTGGGTGATTAAATGTGAACTGAAAGATCAATTCCTTTCAGGTGCCAAGAATATAGTAGACTGACCGAATTCATGAACCACTGGGGACCTTTTCACCGAATCAACGATGAACGGATTCGGTTTCCAGCCTCCCATGCCCAGTGTCGTCTGCTAAGGCTCTGGTTGCCCACAGTTTGTTCCATGGCCTGCCGACTCCAGTCCACATCATGCCTGCTTGACACTCAAGACATGAGTGTAATTTATACCCCAGCACTCTCTGCAGACCCAGTGCTCGCCTGTCAATTAGGTCACTTCTGTGACTGGTCCACAATATCAGCAGGCGTGCAAAGGGCAAATGAGGGTATTTGCCTGGCTGTTGGCCACCAGACAACAGGAAGATCCATGCAACAAACAGGGGGGGGGGGGGCGTGGCTAAACGCCAATGGAGCAGGAGGTAAATTGCAGAGATACCGCCTGGCAAGCCTCCATTGGGTGACATCCTGAAATATAGTGGCCCCATGAAGTACGCAGAGGCGCTGGGGAGCAATATTACCCCCATGGCAAATGACGGAGACTTGATGCCAGGTCTGAGGCGATGTGAGGCAGAGTGAAGAGCGGCTCATATTGAGGTCCACAAAATGGCGGATGCTGAAGTGAGGAGCAGGCCTGGGGACGAGTGAACCTGAAAGAGGTCGAGACCTGGAGGCATCCCCTGAGCTGACAGAAAGTGGTGCTCCTGAGAGAAGGGTGGAGAGCGACAGCAATATCTGGCCAGGCCGCTGTGTTTGGTGGACTTACTGGGGACACAGCACTGCAGCATGAGATCCCGGGCCCCATTAGAGACTGCTGCCACTCCAAAACCGCTTGAGGGCCGCCCAACCTAGCTAGGAGCTACAGTATGATTTGCGGCAGACCCAGAGGGACGCAGCCTGCACAGAGACCACAAGAGAAGCAACCCGCCAGTGGCGTAACGAAATTTGAGGGGGCCCCCCTGCAAAGCACATGGAGGGTGCCCTCTCCTCCCCCGGCGGCGCGGCCCACCATCTACCACTTTGCCCTACCACCCAGAAACCTAGCATATTTTGATTTGAAACCTCCAACATTTCGATGAAATGCCTCTACATTGTCTTTCTCTAAGTTCTAATTAGAAAGTGGGAAACACTCTTAACATACAAGCTATGCCATTTGTGACAATACTGTCAAAAGCAGATTATTTAACTGAGGCAGCAATCAGAACAATGCCAAGGAGTGATCCTATTGTCGCAGGAACTGCCTATGGCTGAAGAACAAAGAACAACTATGAAGGGTCTGAAATAGAAGTGACAATACCTTGAAACTTTGAAAGACCAACCCAAACCTGCAATTCCACGAAAACTCGACTGACAATATACATGAGAAGTACACAAGCTATAACTCAGTGTCCTGCGAAAGTCAAGAGAAATAGACTGGTGCATTATCTGCATGCCATACACTAGCGACTGTCAAGGGTTGTGCATGATAATAACATGAACTGAGGAAGCAATTTCAATCATAATGTCTTATTTGTAAGCACTGCAAAACAGGCAGGCAAGCAAGGCTGAGAAAGAAACCTGTTTGGATGCTTCAGAACATTGATGCAGATGTTTGTCTGTTTTAATTTATCATTTCTGTTTTGTAAAGAATGCTAAATACAAGATTTAAGCTACACGTATTGTAGCCAAATGCAAGCAACGCCTTAAATAACACCGCATGTAGAATAAAAACAAACCATATCAGCAAGTACCTAATGACAATCTATACAAACTGTAGTTGGTAAAGCAAAAGAAAAAGTGCAAATACTTCGAGAGTGCAAAATAAAGCAATCACCAGTCCAGCAATATACAACAATCAAGCATGTTTTGTAAAACAATCCAACTTTCATCTTGCATCAAGGTAAAAATACTTTCGAAGTGCATGGTAAAAACAAGTCCAGAAGCTTCCCTCACAAGGACTGACCTGAACCACCAGACTAGGCCTTACTTCATAACAAACAGAGGCCTCAGACCTCAGTGTGTCAACACTGGCGGTATTTTCAATTTACTAAGAGAATAGACACGCCTGCTAAATTACAGATTCACTATTGCTTCCAAATGGCTCTATCGCCACGTTTGACACCGCCAGCCAGGCCTGGATTTTACATTCTGGGAGTTGTGCTGTGACCATCTAAGTAAGGGGTTAAACATTCTAGCATGCAAAGTGTTGTTGGATAAAAGCTATGAATGGACACAACATGGTGCCAATGCCACTTGGCAGCTATGTTTTATACAAGAACAAGGGCATGTTTAATTTCCTCAACCCAAGCTGCAGAAGTCTGGCGTCAAATAGCAAACACGTTGTGCGGAGAACCCAGAAACGTGCTGTGTTTAGCCCCCATGTATGAACCATGAGGTGTCATTCTCTAAGAGACCTAGTGGTAAAAGCCCACAGTTGTCTCTAATGCATGTTAGTGCCAGGCAGTGATCGAAGTGGGGGAAAAAAAGTAGGGGAACTGTGGAAGGAGAATCAGAGGGCGGGAATAACCAATGGATTGGGTTAGTGGTCAGAGTGAGAGGTGTGGCAGAAAGAGCAAAATATCCCAATTTTTAATATTCGTTTCCCATTTCAGTAACTGGTTACAGCTTATTACATTATTTATTTTAACACATAAATACACATGTATATTTAAGGTTAAATGTGTGTTATTGAAATTAAAATACATTTACAAAGTGGGATGCGTTTCCAATCACAGAATGTCCCAAACATCTTTAAAAGTGGAATCGCACACCATTTGTCTCCCAGCCATGGAGTTTCTGTCATCAGCACTACTCCTCCCTTTTTCCACAAGAGCAGTTCAAACATGAATGGCAAAATATCCTAGTCTGCAAATGTTTCCCACATATCTATGGCTTTGCCATATCTGCCACTGCATATTCTGACGATTTTAACTAATACATTTTTTACAGCCTGAACACATCAAAAGTTACAAAAAATGTGACTTGTGCTGCTGTGAAGTGGAGGGCCCTTTGCAAAGGTTGACTGGTCACCTTTTTCATTGCTGCAGTTGTATGTTCCACTAGTACTAATAAGGAAAAATCTTAGCATGTGTAAAAATGTCAAAATAAAGTATCAGAAAATTTACAGCACCACTATTACCAGTGTAGGGTGTCGAAGCACTTTACATCACACATATTACACAGAGACAAATCATTCATATGTGTGTAAATCACTGTGTAGGAAATGTTACATAAGACAAAAGAATACAAGGTGTAGGAGTCACATGACAACCATACTATTAGGCAGCATAGTTTAATAGTGATTGGTCTGCAGAAACACAAACTCAGAATTCAAAACATAATACCATGGTTGGGGGTTCTCTTTAATAATCAGAATGGATTTCTACCCAAATGAACCCTTTTTTGCAACATTAGGATAATCGAACACTGGGGAAAAAAACAGAACGCTCTAATTTATACCTTAGAGTTTGCATGCAGCTCTTACATGACAGTTAATAGCTCACTGTTCTATGTTAGGATTATAACTCATTAACTGCAAGTAATAATAGGGTCTCTCTCACAAAAACACTAACCCACTGACCTATTCACATTATCTGCACTTTGTGATCAGCATGGCACATGTTCTTAGCAGCATGCACATTACACCTCTGCCATTCCTTTTCATGAGTCAAACCTTCCATTAGACAAAACATCATCTCTCTCTACTAAGAACAGTAATCACTGGAGTTATCAAGACATTTGTATTGTTGCCCAAAATGTTGGAGGCCAGGAAGGAGGCAGCAAGTGCTTTTAAAACCATATTGTACTTACAAACACGGCGCCCCCACCTGAAGTTAGCACCCGATGCGGTCGCACTGCCCTGGAGCCACCCTGCTGAAGGGTCCTGTGACCTCAGTGACAGAGTCACTGCCACTCTGTGGTGTGCTGCTTCATAGGTCTGTCCCAAGACTGGAGATGAACTTCAAGGATAGTGGTGGACAGGCCTTCAAAGTTAATCCACACTTATAGTAAATTAATTATTAATTTTTAGTAATTGTAATTTAATTTTAATTAATATTTGCGTTTAAGTTCTGTAGTGATAGATTATTGAAAACAGGGTTAAACCCACTAAAGTCAAAGGGACCTGGGTAGTTATCAATACAAAGGGAAGGGGTCCCAGACGGAAAAACAAATTTTGCTAAAAACTTCTATCTTATTATGCAATTAATTCAAGAAACAAAAACTAATGAATGCAAAAAAGTTTTATTCAGATTTGCATTATTTCCTTCGACTGGTTAGAATTCGTATTACATTCAATTATATACATAACAAATTGTAATCAATATACGTGCCCACATTCACAACGGGGGGGGGAGGTGAAGGAAGTGTCAAGGACAGGGTAGGGTAAAGGAATAGTCAGATTCACTCAGTGACAAGTATAATTCTCAATTTAAAGGCTAAGTACATGTGGTCCCTTTAAACAAAAGGCCACAACAAAAAAGGCTCTGAGAGAGTCCTAAAATATAACTGATGAACAGAGCCAAACTCCACTTCAGCCGTTAAGGTCTTGCTTGGGGTAGGAGGTTGGTCGTGGTTATGTAGTCAACGTTTCGACCCTAAATAAATGTAGGAGAGTAGTCCTTACAGAGCGGGTCTTCTTCAGGACAAAAAGAGTTGTGGGTGGGCGACCTCCTAGGGAGTAGTTAAAAAAAAAAGAATTAATTGACGCACACCCATCCCGTTAATTACTACAAGGAGGGCGGATTTCTGAGAGAAAGTTTTCAGTTAAAAACGTGTTGTCAAGGTTGTGTCACAAGCAACGTACAAACAGTTTGAGTTAAAGAAATACGGATTTGCACGGGGTTCATTAATAGCTCACCTAGTGCAGGAGGTGAGAAAGACTGAGTCTATAAACAAATGAAGTCAACTCATAATCGAGCATAAATTGATGTCTATTGATGTCATGTGGTAGAGGATTGAGTCTGACCTCCACAGCACCAATAGAAATCGTTGTATCTCTTGTATTGTAAAGGCGTTTAAAGTATTCATATACTGTCCAAGGTTAGGTGCATATTATATAGCACCACCCAAAGTGCTTAGATCACAACAATCCTACATAAAAATTATTATTATAGGGTTTGGATAAGTTCAGAGTGCTCACAGGTAGCATGAGAACCCATATTGAGTGGGCACCTCTATGTGGAGAAAAATATACCGACATAAACACTGCTACGAGGCCTACACATGCGTAATTTAGGTGGGGCCCACCTGGATACACTGTTAGGAACCTACCTATACGAGTTGAGGTTCCTCAACGGGTCTTGCCAGTGGAATAAAGAATCCTTGGCGGTTGTTGATCACGTTGCCTTAGAGTGGGGAGAAGGCCTTTATCATTAATGAAATATTTACATGTTGTCTAAAGGGTAAATTGTAGTTAACCTATCAGGCTTACCACTATCATTAAATTCTTCAGCAGTCCGATGGAATCACTTGCATCTAGTGCTGCTTCGAGTGCTCCAGTGGCCGGTACTATCCAGTTCAAAACGTTAATGCCCGATCAAGATTGCCTGTGCAAGGGAAACACCAGTTTAGAACAGGATCTGGGTATTAGTGCCCAGGTTCCGATATGACTCGTTTTAGGAAATACATTTAGAAAAATGGGCTTACCACTATTAATCAAATCAAACAGCAGAAAGAATGTATTCCTTTACATATATCACTCGATTATGTGCTTCGGTAATTTAGAAATACACCATTCACATTATTTGCTGCAGAAAAATAAGCCTGTGCATGGAAAATACAAATTAGAGAAAAGAACTGGGTATTAGTCCCCACGTTCCGATGGGGCTTGGTTTAAGATAATGTCATTAGGAAAAGGCTGGCCACTATTCTTCAATTATTAGACCAAAAGATTGGGACACTTGCCTGTAATAATCACAGGAGCACTCCGGTACCACGTCAGACCCAATTGTAATTAATAGCAAAAAAGGGGCTCGGGCTTCAATCGGTAGGATTCTTTATATGATTCCTTACATTCTGGCTTTGAAAATGAGAAGGGGGGCAATGATTAGAAATAATTGTCACATTTTTTTTAAAAAAAGGGGAATCGCAGTCTGTTAGACGGGGGCTTACCTCCAGTGGTCCAAAAATTCCTTGCCGAGGGAAAGTCAAATGTGTGTACTCGACACCATGGCCCTAAAAGACAGTAAAGTAGCCGCTAAGTTTAAGCTGCTAAACTATTCCAGGCCGCATTTAATGGCTCACTAGCACAAAGGAACGGGCGCACAATTTACCTTGAAAAGGTTACGGAGATAGCCGGGGAAGTTTCATTCGATTAGGTTCTCCACGCTCAGACACAAACAGCGTAGCACGCTTACTTCCTGGTTTGTTTAAAGGAGGTGGGGCTTCATAGAGAGCGAGAAAAGACTCGCGTCGCATGGATCGTGTTGTTAATAGTGAAATCTTGTTGGTTACGTTAATATACGGGAAAAAAAGGATGTATATGAAAACCTGTTTTTTTGGAACTAGCATGGATTATATTTGAAAATATTACAGGCGAAGCTTAACCCTTTGATGCTGATGACGAGCTCAGCTCGTCATCACCCACGGGTGTCGTGTGCTGATGACGAGCTGAGCTCGTCATGGTGCCACTAAAATGGCATTTTCCAGCACAGGGGGGGAAAACGCCCAGCAGCCATGTGGTTAAACATGGAAATATTAAGGTGGAGGGAGTAGTTGGTAGACGTTCCGCCTCTTCCTATTTAGATCATCAAATAAGACTCCATTGAGGGGGGTACATTGATTCATCCAATATCACAGTGCTAAAGATCTAGACATTTCGAAAAATTTGCCTGTTTACAAGTTCATGTCATGTCCAATATCACAGTGCTAAAGATCTAGACATTTCGAAAAATTTGCCTGTTTACAAGTTCATGTCATATCCAAGAGGTAGAGTGCACTTATCTCGTAGGATAAGTGTGGCTCACGGTGTGGAGAAGTGTGGCTCACGGTGTGGAGAAGTGTGGCTCACGGTATAGAGCAGGCAGACCCGGAAGCTGAGGTCAGACCCGGGACCAGGGTTCAATTCCCGACGCGGCAGGGTCTTGAGCTCAAATGTCCACGGACTCGATAATTCTCGCTTCGGTGCCTGCTCTAATCATGGGTTCTCACTCTGCAACTCTGGGCATTAAGCTTGCTTAATCTCCACAACGGCCCCCCTGCGGCGGGATGCCTGGCTTTCACCTTGGGGATGCCCTGTAGGGGCTATCTCACAGGGAAAAGCCAGGACGGGTTCCCAAGGCAAGCGCCGGGAAACCTCCGGGTAGCTGTGCGCTCAATAAATGCAATAATAATAATAATAATAACCCTTCCAATTCGTAATTTAGATGGAAACAAGAACGTAATAAATCTGGACATTACAAAAGCATATCAAAACAAGGGAGTGCAGTGCACTTGTCTCATAGGATAGTGTAACTCAATCCCCATTGTCACATAGGATATAGTGGAAACAGAAAATCAAAGAGCAGTTAAGTCATACAGTATTCTTTCACAATTTTCGGACAACTTTGATTGTAGCATATGTTTTAGTGGGACCAGAAGCTCAAAGATTGGCTAATTGTGCGAAACTGCTTTCAGATTCATTCAAACCCTCGACTACAGAGTTGAAGATATGGATCCACTTCATCTCTCTAACATTAAGAATGCTGGATAGATCACCACCCCTTGGACCTATTGTTACATGCTCCAGGACCACCCATCTCAATGCTTCGGGCACGTGGTTGTATTTCGTACAATGTTCAACAAGGGGTGCCCCAGGTACCTTACACCTGATTCTGCTACAGTGTGATAGGAACCTTGCTTTACACGCTGCTGAGTCTGACCCACATAAATGAGATCACAGGGGCAGATTATACCATAGATCACATTCTTGGTGTTAGAATTAGTGTGGCTTTTGTGTGTATGTTGATGGTTTTTAAACACAAAGTCTTTGGATTGGATAGTTGAGGGACAAGCTTTGCACTTTCCGCATCTAAAATATCCAACCACAGGTGGTTGTTTCCAGCATGAGGCCAAAGTTGGTTCAGATGGACACTCTAGGAAAGATGAGACTACATAGTCTTTCACATTCCTCGCTTTGTTGAAAGCATGCATTGGTACGTTCTTAATCTCCAACTCATCTGCAATAAGGCCCCAATATTTGTTTATTGTCTTTTTGATAGCGTGACTCTTGGTCGAAAAAGTTGTGACGCAGATCATGCGTTCTTCAGATTGGCACCTACGTGTAGTGGGTTCCAGGAGTATTTCCCGGTGGCAGAACCATGCCCTCTTCCTGGAGCGCTTAATTAGCCGTTTGGGGTAGCCTCTTTCAATTAGACGTTCCATCATTGTGTTTGATTGTTGCATGTAGTCTTCTTTCCTACGGCAGTTCCTCCGAACACGAAGGAACTGACCATATGGCAAGTTGTCTCGAAGGCTGCGTGGGTGATGGCTCGAGTATTGCAATAATGAATTTCGTTCAGCAGGCTTTCTGAATAAGGTGGTGAATAGTGTGCCATCTGCTACTGCTATCGTGATGTCTAGGAAGTCGATCTTGTTATTGCTGGCCTGCATCGTGAATTGAATGTCTGGGGATTGCAAGTTCAGCCATGTATGGAAACTTTCAAGTTCACCGTTGTTACCCTTCCAGATCACCAGCACGTCATCAATGTAACGCACCCAACGTTGTATATGGTGCTGAAATGGATTATGATCACAGAGGATAAAAGTCTTTTCATAGAACGCCATAAACAAAATTGCCAGGTCAGGGGCGAAGGCTGCCCCCATCGCCACGCCCTTCGTTTGTAGGTAGAATACATTCTGGAACATGAAGAAATTTCTCATCATGGCGATCTTCAGTAAGAGAATTATAAATGAGGTAGGGACTTGTACTGGGGCTTCCCGACTGTCCAGGGCTGTAGTGGCCACCATAAGAGCCTCCTCCTGGGGGATGCTTGTATAAAGCGACACGATGTCACAGGTCACCAACAATTCCTCATCCGGATTGAATGATTTCCCATCTACCAGGGTTATGGTGTGTGTGGTATCTCTCAAATAAGTAGGGGTGGCTTCCGCTAGGGGTTTGAGAAAGAAGTCCACATACCGGCATAGAGGCTCAAGAATCGATCCACATCCAGAGACGATGGGTCGTCCCGGAGGATTATGTATGTCTTTATGCACCTTTGGTAAGGTGTAAATGGTTGGTATGCGGGGATGACTCTGATTCAGGTACTGATAGTCATGATCTGTTAGGAAACCTTGTTGAACTCCTTCCTGCGTTACCCTCTGGATTTCAGCCGCCAGATCTTTGGTAGGGTCGGATGTCAGTCTTTTGTAGCTAACGCCATCCCCCAGTTGGCGCCAAATCTCTTCCTTATATTTCGATACATCCTGGATTATGATGGCCCCGCCCTTGTCGGCTGGCTTCACCACGATACTGTTATTATGTTATGTTAACGGTTTTTGTACCGCGCACAGCTGCCCCAGCAAAGGGGCGTCCTGGCGCCAGATTTGAAAGTTTCCAGTGCTTTTCTTTCGGTCTTGCGGATATTGTACTTCACATAAGTCTTCTCACTCAAGATCTTCTTGACTTCTCCAGTGATGATACTTTCATATGCCAATATTCGGTGGCTCATTGTATTAGATGGAGGTACGAAAGTGGAAGGTACCCTGAATCCAGTTACCGATATATTCTTAGGTAGTGGTCTGTTCTTAACGAAGAATCGCAATCTTATTTTTCGGAAAAATTTGGAAAGTTCCATTAGTGTGTTAAAGCAGTTAGGAGGAGTTGTGGGGACAAAGGACAGACCCTTACTCAAAATCCTTAACTCATCATCGTTGAATTGTTGAGATGACAAATTAATGACCGGTGTATCGATTGTCTTTACCACCTGTAGTTCTTGCGCCTGGTTGAGCGTACCCCATGTTCCTCCGATTGGAATCGAACCTGTTTCATCCCGCCACCTCTGCTGCCATCGTTGTCCCATTGCATCGGAGGGCCTTGCTGGCCCCGTCCTGTCCCTCGGTTCCAGTTGTTGCCTCGTCCGCGGGGCGGTCTCCATGTACCCTGCTCTAAAAAAGAAGAATTAGATTGGTATTGGGGACAATATGTATCTTGATAACCGTAGGCGTTGCTGGTGCCCGCTTGTTCGGAATCTTCTCCTGAACTATAGGAAGAATCTGAAAATGTGGTGAATCTTCCTCTTGATCTGCCGCCTCTGTAACCACGATTTGTGAAACGTTCCTGTGGATCCTGTCGAAAATAGTCGTCGGAGAGGTAGGGATACGTTTTCTTTTTGTCATACAATTTAAGATCTCTGGCTAGTTTGTCGAGCTTCTTCTTGATGGTTATGGTTTCGAAATCTTGGAGGGTAGCTACGAGCTTGGCAAGTGCTTCTTTAGAATTGGTGAGAGTACTATCACCTGAGATGCTAGCCTTCAATTCAGATATCTGTTTGTTCAGGGCCACGACCTGTTCTGCCGCAGTCCCTATCCCCAACACCATCCAGTGTCGGGAACAATTATTCGCAACAAAACTGAAACCCTCACGGAATTTAGGGATGTCCACAAAAATAGCAGGTTCAACTCTGACTTGCAGGCCTGTTGATATAATGTTATATTGAAGGCACTGTGCGAGGAAATGACCATGTAGTTTTGTACGAATCAATTTCTTCTCTAATCTCTCTAGCTGGGAGACTTTATCTTTGAGGGTAATGTCGATAATAGGTGTGCCCACTGACAAAAAGTTGTTGGTGGGGTCATGTAGTAGTTTATCTATATAGTCCTCCGTATAGGTCAGTATTTCCTTATCTACTATATTTGTAAATCATAGACAGATTGGGAAAATTATTAGGGATATGACAACACGTAGGGGCCTCCTAAATGGAGGTATCATAAACCTCACAGATATGCGCCTGTACTAAATAGAATATTGAAAACAGGGTTAAACCCACTAAAGTCAAAGGGACCTGGGTAGTTATGAATACAAAGGGAAGGGGTCCCAGACGGAAAAACAAATTTTGCAAAAAACTTCTATCTTATTATGCAATTAATTCAAGAAACAAAAACTAATGAATGCAAAAAAGTTTTATTCAGATTTGCATTATTTCTTTCGACTGGTTAGAATTCGTATTACATTCAATTATATACATAACAAATTGTAATCAATATACGTGCCCACATTCACAACAGGGGGGGAGGTGAAGGAAGTGTCAAGGACAGGGTAGGGTAAAGGAATAGTCAGATTCACTCAGTGACAAGTATAATTCTCAATTTAAAGGCTAAGTACATGTGGTCCCTTTAAACAAAAGGCCACAACAAAAAAGGCTCTGAGAGAGTCCTAAAATATAACTGATGAACAAAGCCAAACTCCACTTCAGCCGTTAAGGTCTAGTAGGGGTAGGAGGTTGGTCGTGGTTATGTAGTCAACATTTCGACCCGAAATAAATGTAGGAGAGTAGTCCTTACAGAGCGGGTCTTCTTCAGGACAAAAAGAGTTGTGGGTGGGCGACCTCCTAGGGAGTACTTAAAAAAAAGGGAATTAATTGACACACACCCATCCTGTTAATTACTACAAGGAGGGCGGATTTCTGAGAGAAAGTTTTCAGTTAAAGACGTGTTGTCAAGGTTGTGTCACAAGCAACGTACAAAGAAATACGGATTTGCACGGGGTTCATTAATAGCTCACCTAGTGCAGGAGGTGAGAAAGACTGAGTCTATAAACAAATTAAGTCAACTCATAATCAAGCATAAATTGATGTCTATTGATGTCACGTGGTAGAGGATTGAGTCTGACCTCCACAGCACCATGAGCAATCGTTGTATCTCTTGTATTGTAAAGGCGTTTAAAGTATTCACATACTGTCCAAGGTTAGGTGCATATTATATAGCACCACCCAAAGTGCTTAGATCACAACAATCCTACATAAAAATTATTATTATAGGGTTTGGATAAGTTCAGAGTGCTCACAGGTAGCATGAGAACCCATATTGAGTGGGCACCTCTATGTGGAGAAAAATATACCGACATAAACACTGCTACGAGGCCTACACGTGCGTAATTTAGGTTGGCCCACCTGGATACACTGTTAGGAACCTACCTATACGAGTTGAGGTTCCTCAACGGGTCTTGCCAGTGGAATAAAGAATCCTTGGCGGTTGTTGATCACGTTTCCTTAAAGTGGGGAGAAGACCTTTATCATTAACGAAATATTTACATGTTGTCTAAAGGGTAAATTGTAGTTAACCTATCAGGCTTACCACTATCATTAAATTCTTCAGCAGTCCGATGGAATCACGTGCATCTAGTGCTGCTTCGAGTGCTCCAGTGGCCCGTACTATCCAGTTCAAAACGTTAATGCCCGATCAAGATTGCCTGTGCAAGGGAAACACCGGTTTAGAACAGGATCTGGGTATTAGTACCCAGGTTCCGATATGACTCGTTTTAGGAAATACATTTAGAAAAATGGGCTTACCACTATTAATCAAATCAAACAGCAGAAAGAATGTATTCCTTTACATACATCACTCGATTATGTGCTTCGGTGATTTAGAAATACACCATTCACATTATTTGCTGCAGAAAAATAAGCCTGTGCATGGAAAATACAAATTAGAGAAAAGAACTGGGTATTAGTCCCCACGTTCCGATAGGGCTTGGTTTAAGATAATGTCATTAGGAAAAGGCTGGCCACTATTCTTCAATTATTAGACCAAAAGATTGGGACACTTGCCTGTAATAATCACAGGAGCACTCCGGTACTGCGTCAGACCCAATTGTAATTAATAGCAAAAGAGGGGCTCAGGGCTTCAATCGGTAGGATTCTTTATATGATTCCTTACATTCTGGCTTTGAAAATGAGAAGGGGGGCAATGATTAGAAATAATTGTCACCTTTTTTAAAAAAGGGGGAATCGCAGTCTGTTAGACGGGGGCTTACCTCCAGTGGTCCAAAAATTCCTTGCCGAGGGAAAGTCAAATGTGTGTACTCGACACCATGGCCCTAAAAGACAGTAAAGTAGCCGCTAAGTTTAAGCTGCTAAACTATTCCAGGCCGCATTTAATGGCTCACTAGCACAAAGGAACAGGCGCACAATTTACCTTGAAAAGGTTACGGAGATAGCCGGGGAAGTTTCATACGATTAGGTTCTCCACGCTCAGACACAAACAGCGTAGCCACGCTTACTTCCTAGTTTGTTTAAAGGAGGTGGGGCTTGATAGAGAGCGAGAAAAGACTCGCGTCGCATGGATCGTGTTGTTAATAGTGAAATCTTGTTGGTTACGTTAATATACAGCAAAAAAAAGGATTTATATGAAAACCTGTTTTTTTGGAACTAGCATGGATTATATTTGAAAACATTACAGGCGAAGCTAAAACATGGAAATATTAAGGTGGAGGGAGTAGTTGGTAGACGTTCCGCCTATTCCTATTTAGATCATCAAATAAGACTCCATTGAGGGGGGTACATTGATTCATCCAATATCGCAGTGCTAAAGATCTAGACATTTCGAAAAATTTGCCTGTTTACAAGTTCATGTCATATCCAAGAGGTAGAGTGCACTTATCTCGTAGGATAGTGTAACCCTTCCAATTCGTAATTCAGATGGAAACAAGAACGTAATAAATCCGGACATTACAAAAGCATATCAAAACAAGGGAGTGCAGTGCACTTGTCTCGTAGGATAGTGTCACTCAATCCCCATTGTCACATAGGATATAGTGGAAACAGAAAATCAAAGAGCAGTTAAGTCATACAGTATTCTTCCACAATTTTCGGACAACTTTGATTGTAGCATATGTTTTAGTGGGACCAGAAGCTCAAAGATTGGCTAATTGTGCGAAACTGCTTTCAGATTCATTCAAACCCTCGACTACAGAGTTGAAGATATGGATCCACTTCATCTCTCTAACATTAAGTATGCTGGATAGATCACCACCCCTTGGACCTATTGTTACATGCTCCAGGACCACCCATCTCAATGCTTCGGGCACGTGGTTGTATTTCGTACAATATTCAACAAGGGGTGCCCCAGGTACCTTACACCTGATTCTGCTACAGTGTGATAGGAACCTTGCTTTTACACGCTGCTGAGTCTGACCCACATAAATGAGATCACAGGGGCAGATTATACCATAGATCACATTCTTGGTGTTACAATTAGTGTGGCTTTTGTGTGTATGTTGATGGTTTTTAAACACAAAGTCTTTGGATTGGATAGTTGAGGGACAAGCTTGGTATTTCCTATGGTAGATAAGGAAATACTGACCTATACCGAGGACTATATAGATAAACTACTACATGACCCCACCAACAACTTTTTGTCAGTGGGTACACCTATTATAGACATTACCCTCAATGATAAAGTCTCCCAGCTAGAGAGATTAGAGAAGAAATTGATTCGTACAAAACTACATGGTCATTTCCTCGCACAGTGCCTTCAAAATAACATTATACCAACAGGCCTGCAAGTCAGAGTTGAACCTGCTATTTTTGTGGACATCCCTAAATTCCGTGAGGGTTTCAGTTTCCGACACTGGATGGTGTTGGGGATAGAGACTGCGGCAGAACAGGTTGTGGCCCTGAACAAACAGATATCTGAATTGAAGGCTAGCATCTCAGGTGATAGTACTCTCACCAATTCTAAAGAAGCACTTGCCAAGCTCGTAGCTACCCTCCAAGATTTCGAAACCATAACCATCAAGAAGAAGCTCGACAAACTAGCCAGAGATCTTAAATTCTATGACAAAAAGAAAACGTATCCCTACCTCTACGACGACTATTTTCGACAGGATCCACAGGGACGTTTCACAAATCGTGGTTACAGAGGCAGCAGATCAAGAGGAAGATTCACCACATTTTCAGATTCTTCCTATAGTTCAGGAGAAGATTCCGAACAAGCGGGCACCAGCAACGCCTACGGTTATCAAGATACATATCGTCCCCAATACCAATCTAATTCTTCTTTTTTAGAGCAGGGTACATGGAGACCGCCCCGCGGACGAGGCAACAACTGGAACCGAGGGACAGGACGGGGCCAGCAAGGCCCTCCGATGCCATGGGACAACGATGGCGGCAGAGGTACGGGATGAAACAGGTTCGATTCCAATCGGAGGAACATGGGGAACGCTCAACCAGGCGCAAGAACTACAGGTGGTAAAGACAATCGATACACCGGTCATTAATTTGTCATCTCAACAATTCAACGATGATGAGTTAAGGATTTTGAGTAAGGGTCTGTCCTTTGTCCCCACAACTCCTCCTAACTGCTTTAACACACTAATGGAACTTTCCAAATTTTTCCGAAAAATAAGATTGCGATTCTTCTTTAAGAACAGACCACCACCTAAGAATATATCGGTAACTGGATTCAGGGTACCTTCCACTTTCGTACCTCCAACTAATACAATGAGCCACCGAATATTGGCATATGAAAGTATCATCACTGGAGAAGTCAAGAAGATCTTGAGTGAGAAGACTTATGTGAAGTACAATATCCGCAAGACCGAAAGAAAAGCACTGGAAACTTTAAAATCTAATAACAGTATCGTGGTGAAGCCAGCCGACAAGGGCGGGGCCATCATAATCCAGGATGTATCGAAATATAAGGAAGAGATTTGGCGCCAACTGGGGGATGGCGTTAGCTACAAAAGACTGACATTCGACCCTACCAAAGATCTGGCGGCTGAAATCCAGAGGGTAACGCAGGAAGGAGTTCAACAAGGTTTCCTAACAGATCATGAATATCAGTACCTGAATCAGAGTCATCCCCGCATACCAACCATTTACACCTTACCAAAGGTGCATAAAGACATACATAATCCTCCGGGACGACCCATCGTCTCTGGATGTGGATCGATTCTTGAGCCTCTATGCCGGTATGTGGACTTCTTTCTCAAACCCCTAGCGGAAGCCACCCCTACTTATTTGAGAGATACCACACACACCATAACCCTGGTAGATGGGAAATCATTCAATCCGGATGAGGAATTGTTGGTGACCTGTGACATCGTGTCGCTTTATACAAGCATCCCCCAGGAGGATGCTCTTATGGTGGCCACTACAGCCCTGGACAGTCGGGAAGCCCCAGTACAAGTCCCTACCTCATTTATAATTCTCTTACTGAAGATCGCCATGATGAGAAATTTCTTCATGTTCCAGAATGTATTCTACCTACAAACGAAGGGCGTGGCGATGGGGGCAGCCTTCGCCCCTGACCTGGCAATTTTGTTTATGGCGTTCTATGAAAAGACTTTTGTCCTCTGTGATCATAATCCATTTCAGCACCATATACAACGTTGGGTGCGTTACATTGATGACGTGCTGGTGATCTGGAAGGGTAACAACGGTGAACTTGAAAGTTTCCATACATGGCTGAACTTGCAATCCCCAGACATTCAATTCACGATGCAGGCCAGCAATAACAAGATCGACTTCCTCGACATCACGATAGCAGTAGCAGATGGCGCACTATTCACCACCTTATTCAGAAAGCCTGCTGAACGAAATTCATTATTACAATACTCGAGCAATCACCCACGCAGCCTTCGAGACAACTTGCCACATGGTCAGTTCCTTCGTGTTCGGAGGAACTGCAGTAGGAAAGAAGACTACATGCAACAATCAAACACAATAATGGAACGTCTAATTGAAAGAGGCTACCCCAAACGGCTAATTAAGCGCTCCAGGAAGAGGGCATGGTTCTGCCACCGGGAAATACTCCTGGAACCCACTACACGTAGGTGCCAATCTGAAGAACGCATGATTTGCGTCACAACTTTTTCGACCAAGAGTCACGCTATCAAAAAGACAATAAACAAATATTGGGGACTTATTGCAGATGAGTTGGAGATTGAGAACGTACCAATGCATGCTTTCAAAAAAGCGAGGAATGTGAAAGACTATGTAGTCTCATCTTTCCTAGAGTGTCCATCTGAACCAACTTTGGCCTCATGCTGGAAACAACCACCTGTGGTTGGACATTTTAGATGCGGAAAGTGCAAAGCTTGTCCCTCAACTATCCAATCCAAAGACTTTGTGTTTAAAAACCATCAACATACACACAAAAGCCACACTAATTGTAACACCAAGAATGTGATCTATGGTATAATCTGCCCCTGTGATCTCATTTATGTGGGTCAGACTCAGCAGCGTGTAAAGCAAGGTTCCTATCACACTGTAGCAGAATCAGGTGTAAGGTACCTGGGGCACCCCTTGTTGAACATTGTACGAAATACAACCACGTGCCCGAAGCATTGAGATGGGTGGTCCTGGAGCATGTAACAATAGGTCCAAGGGGTGGTGATCTATCCAGCATTCTTAATGTTAGAGAGATGAAGTGGATCCATATCTTCAACTCTGTAGTCGAGGGTTTGAATGAATCTGAAAGCAGTTTCGCACAATTAGCCAATCTTTGAGCTTCTGGTCCCACTAAAACATATGCTACAATCAAAGTTGTCCGAAAATTGTGAAAGAATACTGTATGACTTAACTGCTCTTTGATTTTCTGTTTCCACTATATCCTATGTGACAATGGGGATTGAGTTACACTATCCTACGAGACAAGTGCACTGCACTCCCTTGTTTTGATATGCTTTTGTAATGTCCGGATTTATTACGTTCTTGTTTCCATCTAAATTACGAATTGGAAGGGTTACACTATCCTAGGAGATAAGTGCACTCTACCTCTTGGATATGACATGAACTTGTAAACAGGCAAATTTTTCGAAATGTCTAGATCTTTAGCACTGTGATATTGGACATGACATGAACTTGTAAACAGGCAAATTTTTCGAAATGTCTAGATCTTTAGCACTGTGATAGTGGATGAATCAATGTACCCCCCTCAATGGAGTCTTATTTGATGATCTAAATAGGAATAGGCGGAACGTCTACCAACTACTCCCTCCACCTTAATATTTCCATGTTTGAGCTTCGCCTGTAATGTTTTCAAATATAATCCATGCTAGTTCCAAAAAAAACAGGTTTTCATATAAATCCTTTTTTTCCCGTATATTAACGTAACCAACAAGATTTCACTATTAACAACACGATCCATGCGACGCGAGTCTTTTCTCGCTCTCTATCAAGCCCCACCTCCTTTAAACAAACCAGGAAGTAAGCGTGGCTACGCTGTTTGTGTCTGAGCGTGGAGAACCTAATCGTATGAAACTTCCCCGGCTATCTCCGTAACCTTTTCAAGGTAAATTGTGCGCCCGTTCCTTTGTGCTAGTGAGCCATTAAATGCGGCCTGGAATAGTTTAGCAGCTTAAACTTAGCGGCTACTTTACTGTCTTTTAGGGCCATGGTGTCGAGTACACACATTTGACTTTCCCTCGGCAAGGAATTTTTGGACCACTGGAGGTAAGCCCCCGTCTAACAGACTGCGATTCCCCTTTTTTAAAAAAAAAGGTGACAATTATTTCTAATCATTGCCCCCCTTCTCATTTTCAAAGCCAGAATGTAAGGAATCATATAAAGAATCCTACCGATTGAAGCCCCGAGCCCCTCTTTTGCTATTAATTACAATTGGGTCTGACGTGGTACCGGAGTGCTCCTGTGATTATTACAGGCAAGTGTCCCAATCTTTTGGTCTAATAATTGAAGAATAGTGGCCAGCCTTTTCCTAATGACATTATCTTAAATCAAGCCCTATCGGAACGTGGGGACTAATACCCAGTTCTTTTCTCTAATTTGTATTTTCCATGCACAGGCTTATTTTTCTGCAGCAAATAATGTGAATGGTGTATTTCTAAATTACCGAAGCACATAATCGAGTGATGTATGTAAAGGAATACATTCTTTCTGCCGTTTGATTTGATTAATAGTGGTAAGCCCATTTTTCTAAATGTATTTCCTAAAACGAGTCATATCGGAACCTGGGCACTAATACCCAGATCCTGTTCTAAACCGGTGTTTCCCTTGCACAGGCAATCTTGATCGGGCATTAACGTTTTGAACTGGATAGTACGGGCCACTGGAGCACTCGAAGCAGCACTAGATGCAAGTGATTCCATCGGACTGCTGAAGAATTTAATGATAGTGGTAAGCCTGATAGGTTAACTACAATTTACCCTTTAGACAACATGTAAATATTATGTTAATGATAAAGGCCTTCTCCCCACTCTAAGGCAACGTGATCAACAACCGCCAAGGATTCTTTATTCCACTGGCAGGACCCGTTGAGGAACCTCAACTCGTATTGGTAGGTTCCTAGCAGTGTATCCAGGTGGGCCCCACCTAAATTACGCACGTGTAGGCCTCGTAGCAGTGTTTATGTCGGTATATTTTTGACCACATAGAGGTGCCCACTCAATATGGGTTCTCATACTACCTGTGAGCACTCTGAACTTATCCAAACCCTATAATAATAATTCCCCTGTTTTTTAACTACTCCCTAGGAGGTCGCCCACCCACAACTCTTTTTGTCCTGAAGAAGACCCGCTCTGTAAAGACTACTCTCCTACATTTATTTCGGGTCGAAACGTTGACTACATAACCACGACCAACCTCCTACCCCAAGCAAGACCTTAACGGCTGAAGTGGAGTTTGGCTCTGTTCATCAGTTATATTTTAGGACTCTCTCAGAGCCTTTTTTGTTGTGGCCTTTTGTTTAAAGGGACAACATGTACTTAGCCTTTAAATTGAGAATTATACTTGTCACTGAGTGAATCTGACTATTCCTTTACCCTACCCTGTCCTTGACACTTCCTTCACCCCCCCCCGTTGTGAATGTGGGCACGTATATTGATTACAATTTGTTATGTATATAATGAATATAATTGAATGTAATACGAATTCTAACCAGTCGAAGGAAATAATGCAAATCTGAATAAAACTTTTTTGCATTCATTAGTTTTTGTTTCTTGAATTAATTGCATAATAAGATAGAAGTTTTTTGCAAAATTTGTGTTTCCGTCTGGGACCCCTTCCCTTTGTATTAAGTTCTGTAGTGGGTTGTGGGTTTATAGGGGAATTGGGTGGGAAGTAATTTAATTGTAATCAAGTAATCTTTTATTTTTTATTGATATTGATAATTTTGTTATTTCTAATTAATTATTAATTGGTAAAAAATTATTTTAATTCGTAATTAATTTTTTTAATTGAAAATTGAGGTTTGTGATTGGTAATTACATTTTTTAATTGGCAATTAATTTTTTTAATTGGTAATTAAGGTTTTCAATTGGAAATTACATTTTTTAATTGGAAATACATTTTTTTCATTGGTAATGAATGTTTTTAATTGGAAATTATATTTTTTAATTGGCAATACATTTTTAAATTGGTAATTAATTTTGTACAATTGGTAAGTAATATTTGTAATTGTTAATTACTTTTTATTATTTGGAAATTAATTTTATTAATTGATAATTAATTTTTCATAAAAAATGTTTTTTATTTAAAAATACATTTATTGTTTACCATTTATTAATTGGTAATCAATTTTTAATTATCAATATGTTTTTTGTTTTGAAAAATATTTTAGTGTTCAATATTTATTATTTGGTAATTTATATTTATTAATTCATATTTATGGGTATTTATGGTTAATTTATTGTTAATTAATTACTCAATTTTAAATATGTTTTTAGTAATTATTAATGGGTATTTGCAAATGATGTAGTTATGTCCAAGAACATGTCCAAGGAGGCTTACAAACTCTTTTCCTTTTGGCAACCTTATACTGATATAAGCATCATCATTGTGAGGACCATTCCACATATTTGGCGCTCTTCTGCAACTCTTCAGTGTACATATATATATATATATAACATATTTTTTTCGTGACCCTCCGCTTGGGATCGACCATATTCTCTTACGAACAACTGTAAGTTGATTGATAACTTTAAGTACCGTACAAAATGGCGTTTTACCATTTCTAACCCCTGTTGAAGTTCTCAGATGGAGAACGAAACGCTTTGGTTGGACTGTAAAGAATTCTCATTTTGAAAATGAAATAAAGGAAACTTTTTCAAATTTACCTGGTGATCCTTGGACTTCTTTCCTTTACGCACACCTAAACAATCATAGTTTGAAGGATCTGGAGCACAGTGGCAACAATAGACGGTTGATGCCAGGGCTGTTTGCGTGGGATATTGGACTTCAGAACAGGCACGAGGTGCAGAACCATATAGTAAACCGTCTTCTTTTTTGTATTGCCCCTCTCTGTAATTGGCAGGGTTGCCCTATTGAAAATGGTAACACTGCCGCAGCTGCTATCTTTTTTCGTAGTCCTCCCGGTATGGATTCCAGTGGTGGTATTTCGACTGATAATTGGTTTTATCTGGGATCTGGAAGGCATAGAGTGGCACTGTCTATGATGCAGAGACCCACTATGCGGGAGATCTGTCCCTCTCAGACTTTGAAAGTTATTACCTGGCAGACCAACTCCAATGACTCATATAGTGGATTGCTGAAAGAATACAGTGAACAGGAATTTGGGCCACCATATACCAGACCTTTGTCGACTGTGATGCGGCTGCCCGCCCCTGGGGACAGAACACTTTTGCTGAAAATGTCTTTTTCATAAATGTTCTGTTCCAAACTGTTTCCCTGGGACTAAGAGAAAAATGGTTCAAAATACGGAAAAGAAATACATATCTAAATAAAGCATGACAAAGCAGGTGCGAAGTAGCCAGATTGGTTTTATCTACCCCCAAAAACATTAGCTCCACTTCATAAAGTTTGTCAGTGAAGCGCTGCTTTCATTTTCATGTCTTTCTTTGAACAGTATTCTTTTTTCCGGGTGGGGAAGTGCGCTATTCCTGGAGGTACTGCAATACATGGTTGATTACTGGAGTGGTAAACGTTTAATGCGATCCTTATTGACTGCTTTTCTTATTTTAGTTTATAAAAAGTGTACTGCCGCTCTGTGTTCAGGGATGTGGTCTTTTTACACCATACTGCTCATGTTTTGTAAGGATACAATGGACATTGAAACGGTACGCTCCCGGGCCCTGTAGTCATGTCTTTAACTTTTCAGGTAAAAACACCTATTGATTTCTGAATGATGAGTGTAAAACTATTAAGGTAACCATGTTGTTCTGCTCACGTTTCACATGCTTTACCAGTCATGCATTCCGTATGAGGGTTTGCTCTTCCCTGAGTGTCCCTTCCCCCCTTTTTTTAGGCAGCATATTTCTTTTGTCTAGTGCATTATTTGAATTGATTTGCATTCAGGTGTTTATAGTAGGGCTCAATTGGGTTGTAGCTGAAGGCAGTGGAAGTTTCTCTCAGTCGGACAATATGGTGTTCAGTGGGGGAGAGGATGTGGCACTATGGCCAGAGCTGCCGAATTTGGAACTGGGTTACTAGGTTCAGCCTTCATGAACAGTCCATCAGACCACTATCCTGAGGGAGCACATTCCCATGCTAGACATTAGAAGCCCCAGCTAGACCTTAGAAGCCCTGGTGTCTTAGCACCTTGAAAACCTGTCCATCACTGAAGTTCACCTCCTGTCTTGCACGCAGGTCTACGAAGCAGCACACCTTAGAGTAACAGTGACTCTGTTACTGAGGTCACAGGACCCATGGTACCTACATTGGCCTTGTATTAGCCGGAGCAGTGAAACTAACCAGGCATCGGCAAAGCAGGATTTGCACACACAACAAACTACGGGCATATTTACAAGGGAATGGCAAAGTTAGAAAATGTTAATAATAACATAAACAAGATATGTATATTGTTTTAGGATGTAAAATAAAAGTTATATTTGACTGATGGTGTCATAATATCTTACAGGACAGCAGCAAAATGTTTACAATAAAATGAATTTCCTCAAAACGAGCGGGTGACAGTCCGGTGCATCTTATAGGTCCTTTGTTGGCTCGTACATACAGCTGTGTTCGTAAATAATGTGTACCAGCAATTTGAGCCCTGTAGCTCCGTAATGAAGATCTGAGAGGAACAAGCGAAAGCGAAAGCACAGCACATTGTGTAGAGCTTGTCGACAGCTTGTAATGCATGCTTACTGTGCCCTCGGGGGGCACGCTCGGGGTTTTACCCATATTCATGGAATAGATGTAGCGGTGTAACGGCCTGAGCTGTGGACTTCAAAACTGAGGAACAAGGTCTGAGTATCAGCTTCAGCTCAAGATCCTTTGATCCTGGGCAAATCACTTAATTTCCTAGTGCCGGTCTTCCACCGAAAAAATGAACTTGACCGTGTGTAATGGAACTGGAACTTATGTAAACCACTCAGATACCGTCGGGTAGAGTTAGCGCTGTATAAAAACTGCAAAAACAAATAAATACATGCGAGCACATTCTGATTCAGGATAAAGACTTTTGGAAGCCAAAACACAGCTTTATTGTAGATTTTCATAGCACTTACTGCCCCTGATGAGGCGCTGAAATGTCAGTGATCGAAAAGCGCCCCCCACTTTTTTTAAACTGCTTTATTGAGAAGTTGACAAGAGATTACAGGACACCTGCAAAATGTGTACAATAAAGTGAATCTCCCCAAAACGAGCGGGTGACAGTCCGGTGCATCTTATAGGTCTATTGTTGGCTCGTACATACAGCCGTGTTTGTAAATAATGTGTGCCAGCAATTTGAGCCCTGTAGCTGTAATGAAGATCTGAGAGACACAAGCAAAAGCATGGTGTGTTGTTTAGAGCTTGTGGACAACCTGTAATGCATGCTTACTGTGCCCTCAGGGGCACGCTCGGGTTGTACCCATTTCATTGAATAGAGGATGCGGTGTAACGGCCTGAACTGTGGACTTCAAAACTGAGGAACAAGGTCTGAGTCTCAGCTTCAGCTCAACATCCTGTGATCCTGGGCAAATCACTTAATTTTCCCCCTGCCGGTCTTCCTCCGAAAAAATGACCTTGACCATGTGTAATGGAACTGGAACTTATGCAAACCACTCAGAAACCATTGGGTAGAGTTAGCGCTATATAAAAACTGCAAAAACAAATAAATCCAGCCACCCTTCTCCTTGTTGCTCTCCCCCTTATGTGCCTCCCCTGTTGCTTTCTCATATGTGTGCTTCTCCTCCACCCCCTCCACATTGCTGTCTTTCCCACTGCTTCTCCTCTCAACCCATAGCCTCTCTGTTGCCTCACCCCACTCACCCCTTCCTATTGCTTTTCCTCCTCACTTCCACCCTCTGTGTTACTTCTGTCGCCTCCTGCTTTGCTTCCTCCAAAATGCACCCTTTGTTGCTTCTCCCACCCTGACCCTCTTGTTGCACCCTAACCCACGCCCTCCGTGTTGCTACCACCCCACCCACACTTCAAAAACATGATGCTTTAGTGCTTCTTATATTTTTTTTCATTTTCTGATCCAACTCAGAAAAAATTGCTTGAGTCATTTTATAGGCAAGTTCGTGCAGTTTCGGCCGGCACAGCTAAGTGCGGTGGGGGTTAAGTTGATAGACGACGGGGTAGGTAATATGAAATAAAAAAAATAAAAAACACTTACCTTGCGCTCTCTGCATCACTGAGTCAGCAATGCAGCGAGTGCAATGTAACTGGTTTTATTTTTTGAATGTCATTTTACCTACCCTGTTTTCTGTTGACTTCCCCCCACCCCGGCCTGCCCACTGCCCTTACTTGTGCCGGCTGCCGCTGAGTGTGTGCGAAGTGTGTGTATGTACGAAATGGCATGACCGCAGCATTGTAGTGCCTTTTTAGGTCGAGCCTAGTGCAGCGCGCATGCGCTGCTCTAGAAAATGACCTCTTGGAATCACTTCAGCTTTTCAGCAAACTTGTGCGTGTGGCTAAAAAAAAGCCACATGCACAAGTTTGCTGAAACGCTGAAGTGATTGGCCATTGCATGTGGCTTTCAAAAATGGAAATCCCGCAATTGGCCAAAGGCAGGTGCATGTCCCGCCATCCAGCCTTCTCTCGAAAAACGTTAACTCCCCTGGCCTAGGGAGCTCGGAAGTGAGAAGCAATGCGGCCAGATGCCAGCTGCATCCCTGACATTCCTTGTCTAATTAGTGCAGTTGCTTTAACTTTCGCAGCCGCGCTTGTTGCAGGTTAGGCTTGTGTTAATTGCTGTGTAAACTCCTATCAAAAACGTTCAGGAGAAAAGGCTGAAAACATGGAAACAAAGTCAATCTGTCTGCTAGCTACACGCCTGCGGCGGAATTCGAAATTTCTCTCTGTGTAGGGCACAAATTATTTCATATACACACCAAACGGTTAGAGGATGTGGCGTACGCCTAGAGCTGCCAATTTGCAGGTTGGGGAACCTGGTAAGAGTCTCGCCATCAGCTCAACATCCTGTGATTCTGGGGAAATCCCTTAACAAATGAATGCGTCCTTGTGTAATGTAACTGCCGCCCATGTACCGCGCTCCAATAGCTTGGGATTTTCAAGCACCTAATTTTCAAAAAGAACTTCAGTGGTGAAGCAGCGTTCATGGACTAGTTCTTACAGACCACGTGTGGTTCACCAGTGGCTTTCCCAATATGCCACCAACCGAAACAATGGAAAGGGGCGACCACTCGGTCCCCCCGAACGTATGGCGGAGTACCACGATCCCCCCGGGAAGCCATCTTGGGCGGGAGGCGAGTCTCGGCTGGTATGCCCGAAGCGGCGTAGCCGGGGCGCGCCTTTTTCCCGCCCTGGAGTGGGCTGGCCTAGACACTGACGCGGCCGGGCCACGCCCTCGGGGCAGGCCGGGGCGGGTTGACGCCCGCCCTGAAGACGGATAAAAGGAGCAACAAGCCAAGGAAGCATCCTCTTGTTCCTGTGCTCTGAAGCTGCACCACCTCGCTGCACGTGAGCTCGAGACGGAACGAAGAGCCAATTTTGAGCGTTGTAATCTTTCTTGTTTGTTTTGCAGATACTCTGTCGGAGAATACCTAAGAAGGCGGGAAAGCGAATGACTACCGACCAGATGCTGCGTGTTCTCATGAAAGAGGTGACCGACCTAAAGAAACGAATGGCGGAGAAAGACGAGGAAGGGGGGCCGAAACGTCCTCTGGCAGGAGCAGCTCCAGGAGGAAAAGGCAAGAGGCCCAGAAGGGGAGCAGCTGGGGGAGACGTCCCAGTTCCCTGTACTCCACTCGAGGCACCCACCCCTGTGCCGGAGGAAGGGAATCCGATTCCCGTGGTGGTCACCCCCGTGTCCGGGGAGGATATGCCGCCCGAGCTGGCAGCACAATTAGCAGCGTGGTTGGGTAAAGGTAGCAAGGGCGCCACGGCTGACGACGCGCAGGTGTTGATGAAGCAGCTGCGGGAAACAAGGGAAGCGGCGAAGGCACCATCGCCGGCTGCGGCAGTAGAAAAACCACCTGGGTCAGGTCCAGTCGCAGATACAGCTTCCGGTTCAGGTAAGCGGCCATTGCCGATTGCGAGGGATGAGTCGGCACCCTCTCGAAGGGAAAAGTTGGGTCAACATGTCCCTCTGGCTATCAAAGAGAAGATATGGGCAGGGGAGTATATAAACATCTTCTCGTTGCTTACCGATCATTATGAGATGGAGCATGTTAAGAGCCAAAAGGAGCTCATGCATCCGAGTGTTTGGCGCGCAAAGATGGCCGCCTTTAAGGTAAATGAAAACATTGGTAATTGGGGCAAAGCATGGGGGGTTTTTACATCCATCTTGGGTGAACGTAGGCCCGAATTGCTGCCCGAATTGCCGATTTATCAGTCACGGATCATGGGGTATTCAGTATCTCACGGGGGCAACCATTGGTTTTGTTACGATAATATTTTCAGAAAAGCGAAAGAGCATGATAAAAACTTAACTTGGGATTGTTATGATTCTGTGTCCTGGTCCAAAATGGAGGATTCTGGTATGTTGAAGGTGCCATTGGTAGGGAGTAACGTTGGCGAATCCTCCCGCCAATATGCGGGGACGCCCTTTCGATCAGGTACGAGTAACGACAATCACTCGAGGCCAATCGGCAACACAGGTAAAAGGGGGGTTTGTTGGAACTTTAACAGGGGGAAATGTACTAGGCCCCAGGGGTCATGCAAATTTAGGCACGAATGTGGGGGGTGTGGGCAATCATCCCATCCTGAGTCCATGTGCAGAGCCAAAACGGGTGATAACGGGGGTAGAGGAGGCGCCAAACAGGTCTGACATAGTCCGAGGGGCGCCTTTACCTACTCCAATTGATACCATGGCAATGATTCCCTGGCTCAGCGAATACCCGGATCACGCTTCCGCTGGGGTGTTGCGGAACGGATTTTCATATGGTTTCCGCATCCCAGTAGGGGAGTTTCAGGGTATAGCAAAATGTAAAAACCAGATATCGGTCTTACAGCATACGACCGTGGTACAGGAAAAGATCGGGAAGGAGGTGGCTCGAGGTCGAGTCGCCGGTCCATTTAATGTGCCACCAGTTGCTAACTTTGTTTGTTCCCCTTTAGGGGTGGTCCCCAAGAAGGACCCGGGTGAGTTTCGGCTGATACATAATTTATCAGCCCCACGTGGTCTTTCCGTGAACGATGCGATAGACCCGGAAGTGTGTTCGGTGCGGTACGCATCCTTCGATGAGGCCGTAGCCATATTGAATCGCCTGGGGCCCGGTGCGCTGATGGCAAAATCTGATATCGAGTCAGCGTTCCGGTTGCTCCCGGTACATCCAGACGATCAGCGTCTCCTTGGTTTCATGTTTCAGGGTCACTATTACATGGATAGGTGTATGCCGATGGGGTGCTCTATATCGTGTGCCTATTTCGAAAAGTTCAGTTGCTTCCTGCAATGGGTCTTCACAAAAAAGACGGGGTTTCAACATGTTATGCATTATCTCGATGACTTTTTGTTTCTGGGGGCAGCCGGGGATCCGGAATGTGGACAGGCTTTGAATGCATTTTGTGTCTTGATGAATCAGTTTGGCGTGCCATTGGCACCAGGTAAGACTGTGGGTCCCTCGACTTGCCTCGAGTTTCTGGGGATCGAGCTCGATTCCAAGGAAGGTTGTTTTCGTTTACCAGGTGACAAAGTGTTAAGGTTCAGGGCATCCCTGCAAATGTGTATAAGTGAGTCTAAGGTTAAGCTACATCAATTACAGCAATTGGTGGGGCAGTTGAATTTTGCCCTAAGAGTTATACCGATGGCCCGCCCCTTTTCTCGCTCGATCGCTCAAGCCATGGTCGGCCTGAAGGAGGGTCATCATCGCACAAGGCTCTCGGCAGAGGTTCGCCAGGACATGCGCATTTGGTTGGCATTTCTGGCGGATTTCAATGGTCGAATTGTCTGGAACAAACCGGCCGTGTCCTCTGAGGAGCTGGGGCTGTGGACAGATTCGGCAGGGAGCATTGGTTTTGGTGCCATATTCGGCACTCAGTGGTCGGCACAAAGATGGCCGTCATGGTGGCATGATAGTGGTCTGACGAGTAACATTGCTTTCCTAGAACTTTTTCCCATTCTGGTGGCCCTGAGAACTTGGCCCGAGGGGTTCAGAGATCACTCTGTGGTATTCTGGTCTGATAACATGACCGTTGTTGAGTGTATCAATAGCCAGGCAGCACGATGCAAATGGATTCTGAGATTGCTCAAGGAAATTGTGTTATTGTGTATGCAATTGAATGTACTATTTAAGGCAAGACATGTCCCGGGGGTGATGAACCAGGCGGCTGATGCGCTTTCTCGTTTTCGTATGCAGGCCTTCTGGGGTTTTCTGCCCACAGCGGACCCGGTGGCAGCACCCTTTCCCGAAGCTCTCTGGTCTCTCGGTGCCCCGAATTACAGAACCTCGTGGGAGAGAGTTTAGCACCCAGGACGAGGAAGGCATATGAAGGGGCGTTCCGTTCCTATTGGGCCTTTTTGGTGGCGGCTAGAGGGGAGCTTTGGGGCCAGGAGGAGTTGGTAGTGAAATTCCTGCTGTCGTTACGGCAGGCAGGCAAATCAGTGGCTACGGCCCAGAGGCATCGGGCCGCCATTTCCTTTGTGGCTAGGGCTCATGGGATCCAGGACCCGACAGCGTCTTTCGTTGTGCAAAAAGCGCTACGTGGGTGGCAACGCCTTGAGGGTCGCAGAGTAGATGAAAGGCGCCCGATAGGTCTGGATAGGTTGGCCCTGTTATTATCTAGACTCCCTGCAACATGTTCATCCCAGTATGAAACAGTGTTATTCCGAGCCGCTTTTACGCTGGCATTCCATGGGGCTATGCGGGTAAGCGAATTAGTGGCGAGGAACAAGCAGGACGTGATGGGGGGACTGTGCCAAGAGCACGTTCAGATCAGAGGGTAGACAATGACTGTCTCGTTCGTCAGGTCCAAGACCGATCAGGGTGCGATGGGTGATTGCATAATCATACAAAGGATCCCTGGGTCCTCCATGTGCCCGGTGAGTTGTGTAGAGGAATATTTAGCACAAAGGGTGGCATCATGGGGGGGGACCTTGTTGAGACACGCTGACGCCACCCCACTGACGAGGTTTCAGTTTCAGCGGGTGCTTGCGATGTCGATTACTGCTGCGGGCTTGAACCCGGGCGAGTTTGGGACCCATTCCTTTCGGATAGGGGCTGCTACAGAGGCTACAGCCAGGGGTCTGAATGTCGAACAAGTTAAACGTGTGGGGCGTTGGTCCTCCAATTGTTATAAGAGCTATGTGCGGTTGCACATGTTGTGAAGCTGTAATGATGTACTCACGCTTCTTGTTTTTGTTTGGTTTCAGTTGCGCAAGCCTACGAGGCGGGGCGGACTATGCAGTCGACCCAACACCGGGCCAGCGGTCAGACTTCACCGGCTGTGAAAAAGGAGATGTGGGTCGTGGGCCACTCATACGTGAGGCGTGCCGCGGACGTATTCAAAGCAGGTGACATGATTCACGTGGCTGGGGAATACGGGTACAGTGTGTCCTTCTACGGAAAGGGCGGACTCTGTATTGACCAGTTTCAATCATTCTTTGAGGGTTTGCTAGGGCGGACGAGGTCACCGCCGTCTATAGTCATAGTACATCTTGGGGGCAATGATTTGGTGACCACTGGTAGACGACTTCTTCTTGAGGGGATGCTTTCCACTGTAAGTTGGTTGGCGAGGAGAGTTCCAGGGTGCACGATTGCATGGTCACATATGATCCCACGAAAAGTATGACGGGGGGCTATTTCTGTTTCTGCTCTGAATCATTCAGTAAGAAAAATTAATAACAAAGTGAGTCGATTGTTCCGTTCCAATACACTGCATTCTATTTCGCATGGTTGTATTACTGGTGACAGTATGTATTTGGGGGATGGTGTTCATTTGTCCCGGGTGGGGAACAAGTTACTCATAGGAGACTGTGTAGCTTGGCTAAAGACTTTAAGACATGACCTTTAGGTAGGAGTGTTGTGGGGGGTCCGGATAGCCGGTCAACTATCCGGCCTGTGGCGGTAAGGTCATGATCGGTGAGCACTAATTGGAAGATCCCTATGAGTGGGCGTCACCCATTACGGATGGGAGCGCTCGAGGGAGGTGGCCATTGGCCCCTCAACGGGGAAGGCGGTCCCTTCTAAGGATGGGCCGCCGAAAGGAAAGGAAAGGCGGTCAAGGCCCCTTCCTGGGTAGGAGGGGCTACAGCCCCCTCCTGGAGAATTTCCCGGGGCCAGGTCATCTGCGACGGCAGATGTGGTAAGTTGTGTGGGGTTTGGGGGGGTCTACGCTACCTTCTAGATTCCTCACACGAGTCCTCGGACGACCTTTAAGTGGCGTCGAGTTTATAGGGGCCCCCGTCAAGTCAAGGGAAATTGGTAGTTGCACTCGAGGTACACCTCTGTGCGGTCGCCCCTCACAAGTGAGGGGGATATTTCTGGTTAGGGATCTTGACACCGGTTACGACCTTGCCGTTGGCCCTTAAACGTTAGGATGTACAATTTCAAAATTTCAAGTTAGATGTTTTGTAGGATGTTAGTTCGGCTAGGAGAACCTTTGTATTAGAGAATATGTTAAGGTTAGCCAAACATCGCAATGTGGTAATGAAATTGTACATAATATGAAACTGTTATTTTAATGTTTTAATTTTGTTTCATATTTTAATAAATACGGCCGGGAGGGTCACTCCCTCCCGTCTTCCAAAAGTTCAGAACTGTTTCCGGTTTCCCATCCTTGGGGATTGTGTTGAGAGGGGGTGGCGGGTATCTCAGCCATATGGAAAGGGGCGACCACTCGGTCCCCCCGAACGTATGGCGGAGTACCACGATCCCCCCGGGAAGCCATCTTGGGCGGGAGGCGAGTCTCGGCTGGTATGCCCGAAGCGGCGTAGCCGGGGCGCGCCTTTTTCCCGCCCTGGAGTGGGCTGGCCTAGACACTGACGCGGCCGGGCCACGCCCTCGGGGCAGGCCGGGGCGGGTTGACGCCCGCCCTGAAGACGGATAAAAGGAGCAACAAGCCAAGGAAGCATCCTCTTGTTCCTGTGCTCTGAAGCTGCACCACCTCGCTGCACGTGAGCTCGAGACGGAACGAAGAGCCAATTTTGACCCACCCACCAGCCCCTGAGGACAGCAAGTGGTTTTGAATAAAGTTTGATGTGGTAACTCTTTTTTTTTGCAGGTCCGGATTATTATCGTGATAACTTTGAATATGCAATAAAGAAATGGTCAATTTGGGGTATGTTTTGCAAATAAAGTAATCCTGCTCTAGTGTTGATCAGTAGCATGCTTTTAATAAAGTTGTTGCGTTTAACTGTTTTTTAAGTAATTTAGTCATTTAGTTTAGAACTGTCGTATTTATTTTGGTCGGGCGGTAAGGTCATGATCGGTGAGCACTAATTGGAAGATCCCTATGAGTGGGCGTCACCCATTACGGATGGGAGCGCTCGAGGGAGGTGGCCATTGGCCCCTCAACGGGGAAGGCGGTCCCTTCTAAGGATGGGCCGCCGAAAGGAAAGGAAAGTCGGTCAAGGCCCCTTCCTGGGTAGGAGGGGCTACAGCCCCCTCCTGGAGAATTTCCCGGGGCCAGGTCATCTGCGACGGCAGATGTGGTAAGTTGTGTGGGGTTTGGGGGGGGGGTCTACGCTACCTTCTAGATTCCTCACACGAGTCCTCGGACGACCTTTAAGTGGCGTCGAGTTTATAGGGGCCCCCGTCAAGTCAAGGGAAATTGGTAGTTGCACTCGAGGTACACCTCTGTGCGGTCGCCCCTCACAAGTGAGGGGGATATTTCTGGTTAGGGATCTTGACACCGGTTACGACCTTGCCGTTGGCCCTTAAACGTTAGGATGTACAATTTCAAAATTTCAAGTTAGATGTTTTGTAGGATGTTAGTTCGGCTAGGAGAACCTTTGTATTAGAGAATATGTTAAGGTTAGCCAAACATCGCAATGTGGTAATGAAATTGTACATAATATGAAACTGTTATTTTAATGTTTTAATTTTGTTTCATATTTTAATAAATACGGCCGGGAGGGTCACTCCCTCCCGTCTTCCAAAAGTTCAGAACTGTTTCCGGTTTCCCATCCTTGGGGATTGTGTTGAGAGGGGGTGGCGGGTATCTCAGCCATACTGGTTCATGTTCCCTGCCTCTCTTGCAGATGCCCATTCACAACCGGGTAACATTCGCTTCTGTAATCATGCATAGCTTTGTCTCAGAAAGGAGAGGGGTTTTAGATCCCTGGATGCCATGCTTTTCCCTTTTTACGAAGAGGAGCAATACCACGGTACGCTGCACAGAGGGCCTGGGTACAGCAAGGCAACCTCATCTAGGGAAGGTAAAAATTAAAAATAAGTTAATTGCTTCCAAGGCCAACGATTATACATTCCAACTGACACGGGTGCTCTCTAGTATCATTGTGACATACATTCTTAATAGACGTCCTACTTAAATTCAGGTATTTGTCCACAAATGCAGAAGACATGCGAAGGACACTTTATCCAAAATCTTCTTTCCATCAAACCTGCAACTTCTGCCCTGACAAGAGATGCAAATATTCAGGCTCCACATCAGATCTGTCCGGAGCAGAACAGGCATAGGGAGGAACATGCCCTGTACTCATGTAGATCAGTGAAAAAGGAAGAGTAGTTACAAAGTTTCCCAGGACCCTGCCATGCATACTTACAAATTTTAATTTCATGGGCTCCCTATCAATTCTATAAATTGTGCACCACAGTGTTTCTTCTGGTGGAAGGCAAATTACGACAGGCTGCATGACATTCCTAGAAGTGGTTACAAGGCATTGTATAGGTCGAAATTCCCCACACAGCAGGTACTAGGACTGGTCATGGAAAATGATTAACAGTCAGGACTCAAGGAGGAGGAAAAGCCGCTATTTTAACTTAATACCTTTTGAGCATGTCACACAATCTTCTGCCGTTTCTAAATGCTTTATATAATGTGTTAGTTATACTATTTATGATACTCAGTTTACGGCCTTAGCAAAAATGCAAGACTGAGTTGGTTTTAATTCTGACTCTTAACCTGACAACAACTGCTTTGTTTGAGTAGTGAATGTTGGTTAAATACAAATCCTAACTAACTTCAATAGATTAAGATACCATCTAAGACTCAACTTGTCAACCAGAATTTCAAACACAGATTCAATCTAGGGGATCTCAAACAACTTTTTTTTTTATAAAGCAACCTGTTACATTTTCACCTTATTGCATTTTCCTGTACCTTTAAATCCTGCATGTTTTTCTTTAAGTGTTCTTAGAACACTACTGTGTTCTTGCCTTCAGGTCAGTTGCACTGTTCCTGTGGACCAAGAGACTACTGTTCATGTTGCTGTGCTGCGTAATAAATCAACCTGCATTCCCACCAGTTCCTGTGGATTATTTAACACAACCCTTGTGTAATTTTTTATGACAGTCTTTATTACATAATCATAAAACAAACAACAGCAGTTAAAACACACAGAGTTAACAACATACCCAACAATACTGAAACCATGTTCCCTCTTTTTTCATTTTTTTTTAGTGACACTGGGTTTTAATTAACCCGCTTTGAGGAAAATGTGCTTCTCCACCTCTGCCTATACATTGCTCTCTAGCTCTTTGCTGCTGCCCTCCACCCTATCCTCCATGTTACCTCCTTCGACCGACACCCTCTTTCCGTTGTTCGTACCTTCTCCTCCCCCACTGCCCTGTATATTGCTTTCCATCCAGCTGAACGGGTAGGGTGTTTAAATATCGATTACAAAAATATAGTTCACAAAAATATAGGTGTATAAATATTGTTTACAAAAATATCGACACCCTATACCTAAACAGGTAAGTACATAAATATCTACTCAAAAATATCGATGTAATAAATATAGATGTAAAAAATATAGACTTTTTAAATTAATTAAAATTACATTAAATAATTAAAAAATATAAGTACTATTAACAAAATACATTACATTACTTTTATATTTTAAGTATTTATAACAAATAACTACACGTTTTCATTATAAACTTAATAAATGTGTACATATACATATATTTAACACATAACATTATATAACAACAATAATACATACATATAATGAAAATATAAAAAATATTATTAGTTAAAACATTTGATAGCGAAGGGGTAAAAATTACTATTCCCACTACAGAGGGTGTAACAGTAGGGAAAGCGCTGGATAACGTAGGGGTAAAAATTACTATTCCCACTCCAGAGGGTGCAACAGTAGGGAAAGCGTTGGATAGCGTAGGGGTAAAAATTACTATTCCCACTCCAAAGGGTGCAACAGTAGGGAAAGCCCAGGAACTCAAAAAAAATAATAATCCATCTGTCAAATTTAGTATTAAATTTCATGTAGATTATAAACTTATTTAATATACACATTTAAATATATTATTAACAAACACCCACACACCTAAAATTAATTACTCAATTACATTTAATATTTACTAATTAATTATTGATTAGTATTGTATTTTCAAAATATGTACATAATTAATTATTTGACAGCTTTCACACCATATACACTTATAAACACAACACACTCGTTTAAAAATAAAAATTATTTAATTATAATTAATTAATCATTAATTAATTATTTTATTCAATTAAAATGTAATTACTTCACTATATTTTCACTTAAAAATTCCAGTACACACACCTAAAATTAATTAAACAATTAACATAATTAAGTAACATAATTAATTATCAATTAACTAATTGAAATTAATTAACTAATATTAATTACACTATTTATATTAAATTAACACATTAATTAATCAATTATTTTATTATATTTAAATTACTTCCCACCCTATTCCCCTATAAACCCACAACCCGCTACGGAACTATTAACACTAAATTCAACATAAAATACATTATTAACTAATAAAATGCTAAAAAATATACTAATTTGACAAACAATACTCATTAAAACACTAAATTACTTATAATTATTTAAAAAACGACATTTTTGTAAACTATGTTTTTGTAAACGATATTTATTACAACTATATTATTGTTATCGATATTACTTACCTGTCTGTCGATATTCTGGTCAAACTATATTTTTGACATCGATATTTCTTCTTGTAGATATTTCTGCGGCAATATTAAGGTTACTCTATATTTTCCCGACGATATTCCCGCTCTACACCAGCTGGACGTTGACCCCACCACCATATTTTTACAACACTCTGGCCATCCATGTTGCTCGCCCCCACCATCGTGCAATTTGCAATGCAATAGGTCTCGCATTTTAGAAACTTTGACCTATTGGAATTGTAAATGACACCTTTTAAGCAGGGCTTTAAGTGGGCCGGGTCTCACCGGGTCTGAGCAATGGCAGTTTTTTTAAGGAGGCCTCGAAACGGGTTTCTTTCGGGCTCTGTTTTGTGCTGTGGCACAGGAGGTCCGTTTTTTCGAGCGTTATAGGGGAAGGGAAATCCTTTAAAGAGAGTAATTTTCTCTCTGGATTTCTCTTCTCTTTTCGGAACTCAGGAGCAGCAACATTGTTGTGGTGTCACCAGGGCTTTATGTGGAAGCTTTTTCAATATAATATACAAGCCACAGTTGCTGCTTATTTATCTTAGGCAACTAACAACCATTGACAAAGCCAATAATCCTGCCTTGTTGTAGGTATGATGTTACTTGTTGTATCATATATCTGGATGCAATGACAGAAACAACAAAATACCAATAGGGCGGCACACTATGCTAAGCACAAACTTTTAGCTTACGTGTTTTTAAGCCACGCCCTTAACTAAATTTGCCACGCCCCTTTGAGAGACCCCCCCCCCCCAGTTTTTTCATCCCACTTAAAGCCCTGCTTTTAGGTGTGTTTTAAAAACATAAATAAATGCATTGTAATGTACAATGCCAATAGGTTAAAATCTCGCATTTGCGAGACCCACTGCATTGCAAATGCTTGTTTAAGTTTGTTTTCTTTATCCATAGAAGCTGTACAGCATGACTAAAACAATTGGTAAAGCCAATAGGTCTCAAAGGCGATCTCTATTGGCTTTGCTAATGCTTTTGCTCCATTCTGATGCCCTTGTCTGTACACATTTCATCCCAGTCATAACCGATCCCTTTTAGCCTTTGCATGCTTTGCTTGCTTTGCTTTTCCAGAACCGTAAAGGTCTGTGTCCGAAGTTGTTGTAGTTCACAAAACTAACAACCACCCGTTCATTCATTCATTCATTCATTCATTCCCAGCTGCTCGGCTACACGAGGGACTTGCTCCATCACCCTCCAAGATGCTAACAAATCTTACTTCCCCATGGCACCGCCATCCCTTTCACGCAAAGATAGGCAACTGGACATCGAAAGAGGGAGAACCAACTGGCATACCGATGGCGAATAAACATTTGAAAGATATGTAATATAAAAATGAAATATAGTGGGCTGATTATCACTGCAAATCGGTGTGTTGGAATAAGTAATTGAAGTACCCCCAGTAGTTGGGGCACGGCGTGCCTGCCGGGGAGCAATTACTGACGGGAAGGAGTCAAGAGTGTTCCAGGAACCTGAAGCCGGTGACTCACGGGCTGGGTGTTCGGAGCAAGACCCGGGGGTGCTGCCGCCGCTGCGCCGTTGAGCCCACGGGACTGGTATAAGAAATGCCCGCTACGTCAATGCATCTGGAGATAGCTCCGTTGGTTAATGCACCAGCTGTTGAATACATACTAATCTCATATTTCTTATCAGAATCCACAAATGCCAGCACTTCCTGTCACATAAGGGTCGTGGTTATATGTTCTGGCGGACAACCCTCAAACATTCACCGATCTTACCATGGTCAAGATGAACAGAAGCAATACAACAGGGTGATTATGAGCACTTCAGATGACAGTGGTATACAAGCGTCAGTGTATTAATATATTCGACACAGGTGCGCCCTGGGATGAGCAGTCATCTATACATCATGGCGATACAGGACATGCACCTAATATCAGGTCGTTCCCTGTTGCATGAATTAGATGACCCTACGGTCAGCCAGAGGCCTGAACTCCCGGGCATGCAGGGCGTTGTGATTACGAGGGTTAGATTCGTCAAAAGTAAGCCTTCGCTATGCTCACATCTCAGGCCTTCTGTCGCAATATTTCTTGGCTCGATACACGTTTCTCAAAGAAGCCAACATTCTCGAGGTACTGTTTCTTGTTGCGGGCACTGTGAGCAATACCAGCCTCTGGGTAGAAGGGTCGAGGGCAAGGTGCCATGTACATTAACTATGTAGACACGGAGATACGTAGTCTAGTGGCTTAACGGCCCACGTTGAAACCAGGAGACTCAGAGCTTTAAATGGGCCAGTACTCCCAGGTACTGAGTACCAGCACGTTTTATTTTTATCACTCTGAGTACCGGCACTTCTCTACTGCCAAGGAGACTACTGGTACTCATGAAAGGGTAGGCGCATTGGCTGCTAGTGGTGGTAGCCTGTCTCTATGGCAGCCAAAGCACTTCTGTAGTGCGGAGCCCCTGCTGAACTATTCATAATCTGGGTGTTCACCATCACGCTGTGTTGCGAGGAATTGAGGCAGCCCAGCGACAGCACAATGAAGAAAGCCATGGGAGGTAAGGAGGCTAACAAGGCTTTAATCCCACCTGATTCTTTGTGTCAGTGTCTGCTTATGTTTCTCTGTTTTCCTGTTTGCCTGTGTGTGTTTTGTGAGAGAGAAAAGTGAGAGAAATATTACAACACAAGGAAATGTTAAAATATCACTGTGTTTGGCGTTTGTTTTGTATAACGAATTAACTTGTTTTGGTTATAGAAACAAATTTCTCATGTGTTTTGGTATGTGCTGCAATTAGAATAGGAGTGAAGAAGCATCGGCATGTCTTGCATTTAGCCCCGCCCCTAGCCGCGCCGACTCGCCACATTTAAATGAGTACCTGCACTATTTTTTCTCCATTTAAAGCACAGAGGAAACTTGAGCCTTAACCTATATATCCCCACTTGTCCAAATCCAGCAAACTTAGCAAAATCATTTTACCTCATTCTGATTTTTCCAAATGTGTGAAAGCGGTTTGGATTCAAGCGCTGAGCATCATGTAGACAATAAAATGCTTAGCTTTATCCCCAGTGACTCAGTACACAAACTCTTGATGCCCTCCAGGGCAGGGCTTTAAGTGGGGGGTGGATCGGTGGGGGTCTGAGACCCCCCAGTTTTTTGGGGGGCCTCGAAAGGGGGCTCTATTTTCGGGCCTCAAAGGTCGAAAGTAGGGTGACCAGATGTCCCGGTTTTTGTTTGGTGTTACTAGTGTGGGTAACATGTCTTGATAGTGAAATACTGCCAATTTCGTTTTTCACTATTGAAAGGCTATCTTGCCCATAGGATAACATGGGGAATGCTGTGTAACATGTTTACCTGCATATCTTCTCATAACGGCAAGATAGACATATGGAATCCCTAAACTCAGAATTTAATAACACATCCTTTAGTGGAGATGGTTTTTAAATTCTAAGTTTGGAAATAGCACTTTTAGAAAGTGGCTATTTTCCTGTTCAACCTTTCTGTGTGCCTCTGCCTGGTTATGTATTGACTGTCTGGTTTGTTAGTGACAGGGGCTGGAGCGACTCCAGGAGGCTGGCTAAGTCAGCACAAGGCTGAATAGACCTATCTGCATGTACTGTACATGCAGATGGGTGCACTTTGCCAGTGCACCTCTTCTTCCTTTATGAGTGTGGGCCAGGGCCATCAGACGCACTGCAGGAAGTGGAGCCAGCATTGTGGCAGGTAGGCACAGCCTTATTGAGACCCAGGTGCTACTCCTCCCACCACTCTGGTGTGCTTTGAGTTGGCTGGCAAAAGGTAGAAGGTCTGCTGAAGAAAATTGTTGTGAGAAACCCTAGCAAAATAGACACAGTGAATATCTTCAAGGGTTTTGGGAAATACTGCAATAGATTTCTAATTAATGTAAATAATTTTTACATGTTTTAAAGTGTTTGGTATTTTATGGCTTATACTTAATAAATATACCTTTTTGCCTATTTTATTATCCTTTGCTGGATGTGACTTAATGATTTTCTTAAGCACACGATGGTAGTTATCTTGATTTAGACCACACCCCTACCCAGACAGGCCACACCTCTCTAATAAATTTGCCATGCCCCTTTTAGAGCACCACCAGTTTTTTTTCCCACTCAAAGCCTTGCTCCAGGGGGTTCTACCCTAAATGCATGCAGGGTTGTAGGCACTGTTCCCAATAACGTGCGCGCCTGCGCGCCCACGCACAGAAGTCCCCACGAGCGCGCAGTGTCACATTTTTAGCGCGCACATACCACACAATGCAAATTGAGACAGTTTGCGCCGCCGCTTTTAAAATGCGAGCGGCACGAAAAGCGGTCATTTCAAGTGGCTCCTGTATTTGCTGCAATTGTTTCCCTAATAGTGGCCTGCTGCGGGGTCGATGGTTGGCCCATCGGCCCCGCAGCAGGCCACTATTAGGGAAAGGAATGCGTTTATACTAGACCCTACCCTTCGCAAGGTGTGAGGTCACAACAGCGCTAGACACAAGCAGCCCAGCGGCAGGTTCACGCTGTGGAAGCGAGAGAAAACAGCGGGGAAGGCACAAGGTAGGTGTACCTGCACCGACCAGGCTGCTTCTGTGTGTATGTCTGTGCAGTTCGTCCGGGTGTCCTGTGTGCTTGTATATGTGTGGGACGGTGTCTGTTTGTGAGTTTGTCTGGTTTGCTCTTTGTGAGCAGGTGTTGGTGCACCTGTGTGCACTTCTGTCTTCATGTCTCTGTATGTGTGTGTGAGTTGATTGATATGTATTTTTGTGCCGTTTCCTCGCCTCTCTCACCCCCCCTTTTCCAATTATTAAACACTCAATGTTTTATAACTGACAGCGAAAACTGTGTACCCATTGCTCCGTTTCTGGTTTCAGATGTGATGCCCTCGACAGTCCGACTAGCTGCAGCAACAATGTGGCGGTCAGAATGTGGCAGTTCACTGCTTGTGCTGATATCGTAGTGCCCAAACACACAGTCTTTAAACTGCAGCACAACCCTATATAATTATTATCTGCTCTTGCAATCTTTCATCTTGCAACAGAAAGCACCTAACTGAGAGAAAGCTCGAAACTGCTTTCTTTCGTCCCTAATACTGCTGACATTTTTTCCGAGTAACATTCACTGCTGGTTTCATGGAAGAAACGCTGTCTCTTCGGAGCGATCAGATCTGAGTGCAGCGGTTGTTTAATAATACCCCAGTCACCTAGTCATGACAGTAAAGGCTGAATATTTGACCTAATTGTAGACTTTGTTGTGTCCATGGAAGGTGTGTTGTATTTTATTCTGGGATTTAACATTCCGTAGTAAAGTTTCTTATTTGATCAGTTCTAGTGTATATCCACGGTTAAAACTTTGGCTGAGTCATTATGGTTTACTCAAAACTTTAAGTGAAAAGAAGCACATTTACTACCCATGTTTACCTAGTTTTACCAAGTTGGTCTGTGTAAGGCTTGTATGAGGGATAGGGTAGGTGCCTATTCGTTATTAGACAATAGAATGCTTGTGAGCTTAGTGGGCCCTGATTGTTTTGGAAAAGCTTGTGGTTTTCTTGTATTCATGGTAGTATATAGGTAATTACATTCAGATTTTAGACTCAAGAATTATTATCAGCAATATACTTAGTGGTTGAAGGCCATCTATTAATGTGTAATGAAAAACTAGAAATGCTAACCAGAGACAAAACACACAGACACTAACCAGGCATGTTCACTTTAAATTTCCTTCCTCGAAAGGGTGAGAACAAAAAAAGAACATATCAAAGGTTACACGGTCTCAGAAATGTCCATAAATAACAAAACACATTATCATATAATGTGTACTTGTTAAGTGCACGTTCACCACTACAGGTATATTGATGCTGAATAAAAGATGTTTGTTGTTACCTAACTCAATGGTACTCATTTTATCGACCTCAGATGGATGAAAGGCTGACTGGACCAACTGGGATTTGAACCTGTGACCATGAGGTTGAACACAGGCCCATGCAGTAGACGCATTAGTCCACTGAGACACCAGACTCAGCTGGTCACAAAAGTAAAAAAAAAAAAGAGTGACTTCTACTTTTTCATCTACCTCTGCAAGGTTTGCACAGCTGTGTTAACCAGGAAGTAGAATTCTGAATACATAACATTTATCGGACAGTGAATCTTTTATGTCTAGGGAGTCTACTTTAATGTAGTGAATTAGATGCTTGGGGCCTGATTCTCAAACTTCACTATGTAGTACCACAACACATACTACGAAATGTAAGGTTTGCCTATACTTTTATGTGCAGAGTTCTCCGCCCGAACTGTGGAGTCTCCGCACATGTAAGTGCAGATTTTAGTGGGAGGGACACAGGAGAGTGGGTGGGAAAAATGGCTCACTTACTACTAACGAGGATGGGATTAAGAAGAATTATTAGAGATGGTGAAGGCCAGGTTTAGAGAGGTATGGCACTCACCCACACAAAAGTACGCCAATTGCATAACTCTGGGGTGGAGGCATGTAACTTACACTTTGCAGTAAGTTTGAACTCAAGAGTTTATGAATACTGAATGTGCTAAACTTATCACAAAGTGTTAATTTACTACAAATGTAGTAAACATACTACAAAGTGTGACATACCATTGTGAATCAGGCCATTAGAATTTATAACATACCTTGAAAAACTCTCATCAAGAAGACAAAAAGCTGCTTGTTTTTAAGTTGAGCCAACCAGAGAGCACAAGCTGTTTGGTAGTCAAAGACATGTTGTGGGCTTACCAAAACTTACAGTGGCTTGCTGCCTGCCCATTGCTTACCATTGGTTGGATTTACTGTCACTCTTATTGGCTTGTTTTGTTTTGGATGTCTTTCCTTGTTTCCTCCAACTCATCTTGTGTTTGTCCCTCCAGTGCAGCACAGTCTTTGTACCATTTATTTGATTGGCTGGCCTCTGTGCTTCCTCTGCTCACTTTTAGGAAACTACTTTTCTCTCTTTTTTTGAAAATACTCCATGGAAGTGCATGTGTTTTCCAGCTTACTTCCTTTTGTGCTTTTCTACCCACCGTTACCACGCGTTACCATAACAACGCTGCTGTTGCAACGCGAGTGCCATTACGACGCATAACCATTACCACACATTTTTTAGAAGGAATATGCCTTTACCAAGCTTGTCTTTACAACAAAATATTGTGTTAAAGGCATGTGTTATAAAGGCATGTGCGTTTTAAAAGTAGGTATTGTAAAGGTAAGTATTAGGGACCTTATTATGATTTCGGCGGTCCATTGGACTGCCATAGTAGTGGTGGCAATCAGTGGACCGCCAGACTGGTAGTCCACTGCCCTATTATGACTTGGGCAGTTGGGCTGCTACAGGACCGCAGCAACTGCTGGGCATCTGTGGTCCCGTAGCAGTTGTGCACTGCTCTGAGGACGCAATATGCTGCATCCTATGAGTTTCCTTATCACCATAGTTTTCATGGTGGTGAGCCCACCATGAAAAGTGTGGTGGTGTGTAGTGGTACGCATCCTCAGGCCCCCTGTTGCCTCAGGGCCTGAGGGTGCGTACATTGGGGCACATGCAGTGACCCCATCCGTATCCATCCCCTGTCCTTGCACTGTATGGAATCCACAGTCCATACTGTGCAGGAAGGTGCTATGGCACTCCCTTTGCAGTGCTTTTCTAAAGCTCAGATATGAGCCTTTGAAAGGCACCGCCATGGGACCGCAAAAGCATTGCCCACCAGACCACAAATGAACTCGTTATCTGGTGGGAGGTATTCGGAGGAGTTTCCTGGTGTGGCAGCAGGGAGCTGGAGTTGTGGCCCGCAGTCTCACCGACCAACTCGTAATAAGGCCCTTAGTGTTTTATATACATATATATGTATGTATATATAAACTAGTGACGTCCAAGTGCGAGCGCTCACGAGCAGGACCACGGACACAGTTGATGCTGTTGCCAATGCTGAGTGCTTTATTAAATCAACGAAGGTGCAGTCTCTAGACGCGTTTCGGACACAGACGGTGTACATGTTCACTTGGAGACACATTACAAAACCAGGACATTTAAACCACAAAGCACTTCAGGTTCACGTGATCGGCATATCGATAGACATAGACAAATTGCTTCACATAATGTTTCTCCGTGTGAGGAAAGGCCCTTAATGTACATACTCGACTGGAATATGAGAGTATCAAAACCTAGATGCACATTGCAAATAAAAGACATTTCATTAAGTCGAAATGCACCACTTGGAAATTTTTTTAATGGGCAATCCCAGATCCTAAACATATAGATATTGTAATGGGGCCACGTAGGCATTGCTGTTAAAGCCTGGGATAAAGCTTTAAAAAATTTAGTAGAATACCATCGGTCAGGAATGTGCAAAATACGCTATTAAACATTTCCCAGAGACTTGAAACCAGATATATATTTCAGAATGAACTATGGCAATGTTATACTAATGTGCAAATACGCTAATGTAAACATTCTCATAAAATAATAAAATATATCAGGTCATACTGATAATCAATGTGCAAATATGCAAAATTGAATTGTAGTATTGAACAATTGTCAGGTCATACTAGTAATCAATGAGCAAATACGCAAATTTGAATTGGGGTATTCAACAATTGTCAGGCAAATAACCGATGTAACTACCTGAGTAAGCTATAACAATAGAATGTAAATGTGCAAATATGCTAATGTAAACATTCCCAAGGGACAAAGCACATAACAGGTCTGAATCATGACAAAGGTGCAAATACGCAAGGTTCAATAATACTGTTCCCATGCGGCACAGGGTCAAGACTGATTTGCATATGGCCAAGTCTGAACTGGGGTGGCTTGGTGAGCAAAATAACGATGGATTAAACCCAGATCTGTGACTGGGGGTGAATGTTGCCATTGTGCAACATTCCGTCCATCATCTTGTGTGTTTTGCTGTTCACCCTATGTGGGAAAGGTATACCCAGACGTGGGTCCCGTGCTCACTACGCCACTGGAGTCAAGCTATCCTGGCTGAAGATGGCTGATAGCCAGAAACCGGTCCTAGGATGCTTGATTCCGGTCCAGGGAAGACATGGCTTGGCAGTTCGGTCTGGACTGTTCCCATGAGGCACAGGGTCAAGACTGATTTGCATATGGCCATGTCTGAAGTTGGGTGGCTTGGTGAGCAAAATAACAATGGATTAAACCCAGATCTGTGACTGGTGGTGAATCTTTTGTCATTGTGCAACATTCCGTCCATCATCTTGTGTGTTTTGCTGTTCCCCCTTGTGGGAAGGGTATGCCAAGACGTGGGTCCCGTGCTAACTACGCCACTGGAGTCAAGCTATCCTGGCTGAAGACGGCTTATAGCCAGAAACCGGTCCTAGGATGCTTGATTACGGTCCAGGGAAGACATGGCTTGGCAGTTCGGTCTGGACTGTTCCCATGAGGCACAGGGTCAAGGCTGATTTGCATGTCTGAACTGGGGTGGCTTGGTGAGCAAAATGACGATGGATTGAACCCAGATCTGTGACTGGGGGTAAATGTTTTGCCATTGTGCAACATTCCGTCTATCATCTTGTGTGTTTCAATAATACTGGGCCCATGGAAAACTACACTGTCATGCTATCACGTTAATCATAAATAGTGCCTTACGTGCTAAGGGTGTAAAAATATATAATCTATGTGCAAAACAGTGCTAAAAAATAAAAATACCCCAAAGCCCAAAAGTGGGTTGAACATACACACACACACACAAATATATATCGTTTTTTATATATTCACATGCATATATATATATATATATATATATATATATATATATATATATATATATATATATATATATATGTATATATATATATATGTATATATATATATGTGTATATATATGTGTGTGTGTATATATATTCACTAAAATACAAAGGTTAAAGGGACATTATAGTTATCAAATAGAATTTTTAAAAACCCTTGAAATTGACTAAAAAAACAAAGGTTAAAGGGACGTTATAGTTAGACTGACATTTCACTCATACAAAAATAGAGAAATTCACCTATTATAGCTACCTGAGTTAACTAAGTTAACTATAACTTGCACCCCTGCAATGCACTGCTTATGACCTCACATATTACATCACTCATGACATGGTCAGTGACATCACTGATGACATCTTAAATTCCATCACTGATGACATCAGTGATGACATCATCCAGTTACAGTGAGTGTTTTAAAAAAAAGTTTATGAGTGTTAAATATATACCACCTAGGTATATTGGTGAATAAGTGGGTGTAAGAGTGACTGTTTGGATGACTGATTGGATGCGTGAATGTAAGTGATTAGGTGTCTCAGTGAATGTATGGATGAGTGACTGGTTGTGTGAATGCCTGTCTGTCTGTCTGTCTGTCTGTCAGTTGATGTCTACGTGGGTGTATGAGTGTGTTAGTGGGTATGTGAATGGCTATATTGGTGATTGATTGGTTGACTATCTCTATGGTTGTCTGGGTGTCTGTGTGTGTTGGTAAGGAGGTGTGTGGCTGCCTGTATGGATGAGTGAGTGGGTGACTCAGTGCCCTTTATGGGGTACTGAGTGCATGTGTGAGAAGCTGAATGGGTGAGTGAGCATATGTATGGCTGTGTTTAATGATTGAGTGTTTGTGTCCGTATGGGTCAGTAACTGTGTATGTGAAAGGCAGTATGGGTGAGTGACTGGGTATATGAGTGATTGTATGCATGAGTGAGTGAATGTGAGAGTGGTTATATGGATAAGTACATGCTTCTATCAGTGACTATAAGTGAAGGAGTATTTGTTCCTATTTGAATGTGCAAGTAAGTTGATATATATGTAAATGGGTTTGTATGTACTTGTATGATTGACTATATGGGTGAATGTGTAGGTGTGTGAGTAATTTTATGGGTGACTCACTCATTGTGGGAGTGTCTGTATGGGTATATGACTGGATATGTCAATGGCTGTATTGCTGACTGAGCAGGTGTATGAGTGGCAGTATGGGGCGCAAGTGGATATGTGTGTAGATCTATGAATTAGTGAGTGGCATTGTAAGTACTGGTATGGCTCTGTAAATGGGGTTGTGAATGTTTGTATTGGTTACAGTGCACTCCTCAGGTGCACTCCTCAGGTGACTATGTCCTACAGTGCACTCCTCAGGTGACTATGCCCTGCAGTGCACTCCTCGGGTGACTATGCCCTGCAGTGCACTCCTCAGGTGACTATGTCCTGCATTGCACTCCACATGTGACTATGTCCTGCAGTGCACTCCTCAGGTGACTATGCCCTACAGTTTACTCCTCAGGTGAGTATGCCCTGCAGTGCACTCCTCAGGTGACTATGTTCTACAGTGCACTCTTCAGGTGACTACGTCCTACAGTGCACTCCTCAGGTGACTATGCCCTGCAGTGCACTCCTTAGGTGACTATGTCCTGCCGTACACTCTTCAGGTGATTATGTTCTGCAGTGCAGTGCACTCCTCAGGTGACTATGTTCTACAGTGCACTCCTCAGGTGACTATGTCCTGCAGTGCACTCCTCAGGTGACTCTGTCCTGCAGTGCACTCCTCAGGTAACTATGCCCTGCAGTGCACTCCTCAGGTGACTATGTCCTACAGTGCAGTGCACTCCTCAGGTGTCTATGCCCTGCAGTGCACTCCTCAGGTGACTATGCCATGCAGTGCACTCCTTAGGTGACTATGTCCTGCTGTGCACTCCTCGGGTGACTATGTCCCGCAGTCCACTCCACATATGACTATGTCCTGCAGTGCACTCCTCAGGTGACTATGCCCTGCAGTATACTCCTCAGGTGAGTATGCCCTGCAGTGCACTCCTCAGGTGACTATGTTCTACAGTGCACTCTTCAGGTGACTATGTCCTGCAGTGCACTCCTCAGGTGACTATGCCCTGCAGTGCACTCCTTAGGTGACTATGTCCTGCAGTGCACTCCTCAGGTGATTATGTCCTGCAGTGCAGTGCACTCCTCAGGTGACTATGTCCTACAGTGCACTCCTCAGGTGACTGTGTCCTTTAGTACACTCCTCAGGTGACTCTGTCCTGCAGTGCACTCCTCAGGTAACTATGCCCTGCAGTGCACTCCTCAGGTGACTATGTCCTACAGTGCAGTGCACTCCTCAAGTGACTATGCCCTGCAGTGCACTCCTTAGGGGACTATGCCCTGCAGTGCACTCCTCAGGTGACTATGCCCTGCAGTGCACTCCTTAGGTGACTATGTCCTGCAGTGCACTCCTCGGGTGACTATGTCCCGCACTGCAGTGCACTCCTCAGGTGACTATGTCCTACAGTGCACTCCTCAGGTGACTATGCCCTGCATATGTCCTGCAGTGCACTCCTCGGATGACTATGTCCCGCAGTGCAGTGCACTCCTCAGGTGACTATGTCCTGCAGTGCACTCCTCAGGTGACTCTGTCCTGCAGTGCACTCCTCAAGTGACTATGTTCTGCAGTACACTCCTCGGGTGACTATGCCCTGCAGTGCACTCCTCAGGTGACTATGCCCTGCAGTGCACTCCTTAGGTGACTATGTCCTGCAGTACACTCTTCAGGTGATTATGTCCTGCAGTGCACTCCTCAGGTGACTCTGTCCTGCAGTGCACTCCTCATGTAACTATGCCCTGCAGTGCACTCCTCAGGGGACTATGTCCTACAGTGCAGTGCACTCCTCAGGTGACTATGCCTTGCAGTGAACTCCTCAGGTGACTATGTTCTGCAGTGCACTCTCCAGGTGACTATATCCTGCAGTGCACTCCTCAGGTGACTATACCCTGCAGTGCACTCCTCATGTGACTATGCCCTGCAGTGCACTCCTCAGGTGACTATGTGCTACAGTGCACTCCTCAGGTATCTATGTTCTGCAGTGCACTCCTCAGGTGACTATGTCCTGCAGTGCACTCCTCAGATGACTATGCCCTGCAGTGCACTCCTCAGGTGACGATGCCCTGCAGTGCACTCCTCGGGTGTCTATGTTCTGCAGTGCACTCCTCAGGTGACGATGCCCTGCAGTGCACTCCTCGGGTGACTATGTCCTACAGTGCACTCCTCAGGTGACGATGCCCTGCAGTGCACTACTAAGGTGACTATGTCCTACAGTGCACTCCTCAGGTGACTATGCCCTGCAGTGCACTCCTCAGGTGACAATGCCCTGCAGTGCACTCCTCAGGTGTCTATGTTCTGCAGTGCACTCCTCGGTGACTATGTCCTACAGTGCACTCCTCAGGTGACTATGCCTTGCAGTGCACTCCTCAGGTGACTATGTCCTACAGTGCACTCCTCAGGTGACTATGTCCTACAGTGCACTCCTCAGGTGACTTTGTCGTGCAATGCACTCCTCAGGTGACTATGCCCTGCAGTACACTCCTTAGGTGACTATGACATTCATGCACATGTCAGACGGTCCAGCCCTGTAATGTACTCCCCAAGTCGTTATGCTCTGCAGTGCACTCCTCAGGAGACTACACCCTTCAATGTATTGGTCAGACGTCCATGCCATGCAATACACTTCAAGTGACTATGCCCTGCCGTAACTTCCTCAAGCGACTGTGACCTGCAGTGCACTTGTCAGGCGTCACACCTTTTCCGAGGTTTTTTGGTATTTTATGGGGATAATGGGTTAAATTGCATAACACTGAGGTACAGCAAAAGAACAACTGCTTCACTGAAATCTTTTCTATATAAATGTCACCTTGTGATCCCAGGAAGCATGCTTGTGGTTCTTAGACTGCTCCGGGGCAGGATAAGCCCTCCTGCTCAGAGCTGGCCACCCACCTCCTCCTGGGAGTCCGTCGCCCTCGGAGCCCACAGCTGCAGCTTCCTGGAGGCGAGGAATCTGTCAGCGGTGCGAGAGGAGGGTAGGGAGAGGCGGAAACCAGAGGATGAGAGGAGGTTCCTTTTCACTTAGTGCTTTGTCACATCTAATAACCACCTATTCCCGCCTTCCCTTCTTACAGTCACTCAGCGCCTCTGTCACCTGCCATGTTACAGGACCGTTCAGCACAGCCCTTGGATGTTAGTAATCACTTAGTACATCTGTCATCCCATCCCTAGCCTTATTCACGCCTTACAAACACCCAGGGTTTTCCTACCATGTGATCATCCCTCGGTGCGCCGCTCAATCTGATACTCACTCACGTTTTCCAGCTCATAACCTCTCAGCTCTTCTTCCATTACACCTGGTAAGGTTGCCCAGTCCTTACATGGCATCTTATCACCTCTCAGAGCCTCCATGGCACCTGATAACTGCTCAGCATTTCCATAACACCTGGCAGGAGCTCTGTCATTGCATAATATCTCTTGACGGTCCAGTTCTTTCTTAACTGCTGTGCTCTTCCATTACAACTGTGAACTACTCAGCTCCCCCATAAACGCGCGACTCTTCCATTCACGGGGTGCTGAATCTAGAGATCCCCATGGATGCAAAGTGCCTTTTATTGATGGTCTCTGGGAAGGAGGCAAACCCCAAATATCAAAAAGCATGGCTGGCATTGGCGGCTGTGGTGGCAAAAGGGAATATAGCACGGGTCTGGGGTTCCAATAATCCCCCTATACTCCGGGATTGAGAAACAGACCTAGACTGGGGTATGAGAGCAGAAAAAACATTCTACCAGAGCAGGGGCTGTCAGAATAAATCAGAGAAGATTTGGGGTGCTTGGCAGTCATACAGCGGGTTCTGATGAGTCATATTAGGCATGGGTCTGAACCGCTTAGGGGCGGTAGGGTGGTGGGTGGAGAGGTTCGATATTACCGATGGGCCGTAAAAAATTTTGCGGATCCTAAATTTTGAATTCTTGTAGTTCACCTTCCTGTCATTCAAATGTCATGTATGTGCGATATGATTCGATGTGCCATGATGTTAGTCCTTCTGTGATGAGCAAGATTGCAATAAAAAGAATTTGAGAAAAAAAACTTTCATTCACTTCTGATAACCACTCAATTCTTCTATACCCGCTTAGCTCTTCCTGAACATATGAAAACCCCACGGCTCTTCCATAACCACACAGCTCTTCCATAACAACTGATAATCTCACACTCTTCCATAACAACAGATAACCGCTCAATTCTTCCATACCATAATCTCTTCCATAATGTCTGACATCCCTGTAGCTCTTCTATAGCTGCTCAGCTCTTCCATTACATCTGATAACGCACAGTTCTTCCAAAACTGCTAAACTCTTCTATTAAATCTGATTAACGCACAACTCTTCCATTACATCTGATAACTGCCCTGCTTTCCATAACACCCAATAACTATCCAGCTCCACTATTATTGCTGTTAAGAGCTCAGTCCTTACATAACAGCTCATCACTGTTCAGCTTCCATAACATCTGCTAATCGCTCCTCTCTTTCGTAACATGTGATAACCACTGAACTATTTCATAATGTTTGATAACCACACAATTCTTCCATAACTTCTGATAACTGCTCAGCTGTTCCATAGCTGCTCGGTTTTCATAACATCTAAAACCCGCTCATTTCTTCCATAAAATCTAGTAGCTGTCTATGTCTTCTATATTATTTGACAAACATTCAGTTCTTCTATAATATCTGATAATCACCAGCACTTCTGCCACATTTGGAATCAGTTAGCACTTTGGAAACACATGAGAACCCCTTTTCACTCTGATCACATCGGACAGGTATAAGACTGCTCCATCACATACTAGGCCCATCCACACCTTATCACATCTCACAGTCTCCCTGTGCTTCCATGAAGAATCTCTGACGCGTGTCTTTGAAGGACATTGAAGGAGGGGCAAAGTCTCCTGTATATACTGGAGCTCATGTTTGTGAGGAATTGGAACAGCCTGCTCTAGCAGTCTTGGTAGTGTGTCCAGAAAAGTGTCTAGGGTGGTCCACTGGCCGACTCAAAACCCATCGAAGTAATAAATACTTTGCATTTAAGACCTGTGTCAGGTCAGAGTTCAAAGGTCAGGTGCACTGGCAGAACTGGTCAGACGTCGTACTGGCCTTGACAGGTCTACCTCGGGTTAAATGTGTGGGGGATTTTCAAAAGTTTGAGCGGGGCTCCAAAAACCTAAATAATATAACCTTCCAGGCCGGGCCAGGATTGAGGTTTGTTGAGGAAGCTGTATGTGAAGCTGCAATTACACAAAGGCGAGGGTGCCACATACCCCACTCCTTTGCCTGCCTAAATATTTTTCCTCTATCCACTCAGGGTATGCCACGATCGATTCTGCCAGCCTTCGAGCACCCATTTTATCCTTCTTACTATTTAACTCACCCACTAACTAATATGTTCAGTGGTATTTGTGTAACATAGAGCCTTGGAGCGTTGCCAAGACTGCACCTATGCCGTATGCGAAGAAAATTAAATAAACACGTAAATAGTTATATATTCGTGAAAAATTCACATGCTTTTGGTCAGCTGTCTGTGTAGGGCATACTCCTGGAATCTACGGGTTCTGGTGGAGATCAGGCGGAGGTCAGGGCTAGAGTAGAGATGTCGCCAGCATGTGAAAACAAATATGCAAAACGAGACTACAAAATGTAGGCTCCTAAAATGTCACCTTGACATAAATATCTCGCTACCAAAAGTTCGAACTGTACTTAATTCCTTCACACCCTCTTGCCCCAAATTCACTGAACTTTGAATACAATATGTATGCGGGGCGTAGGATGGCTTGTTTTAGAAATTAAACACAGGTCAGAAATTGTGTGGGTAGATAATTATTTAGGACCGAGTTTTTGGCAGTTTAGATTTTAGAATCAATTTGTTGTGAAATGTGTTTTTGGAGACAAACAGTATTTATGAGTACAGGAAGTTTACATTAGTACCTTGATATGCTCTTAAGTGCCTTTGTGAACAGCCATGAAGGCTCCAACTCCCTATTAGTAAAAGTGCAGGAGGACACAGTCTTTTCTACTTGCACATTTTTTTATGATTCCTACTTGAATCTTCCCAGTTTAGATTTTTTGGGGCAGTTAAAAAAAGATGTACTTGAGTATGTACAAGAGTACCACAAAAGTACTACTTCACTTACTCCAAAATGTCTTTGTGAATATCCCCCTTTGTTTTCACATGGTCCTGCTCTGTGTTTGGGGGCTGTTTCTAGAACATCTTGCAGCTCAGGCTAAGACTGAGGGGCATTGGCTGAGCTGTGTGTGTAGTCTTTGCTGATAGAGCAGCTTGTGATACGGGTCAGAACAGAAGTGTATAAGTAACTCCGTCTGCGGCTTCTCAGGTGGTACAGCAGTATGTGGTACAGTGAACGGGTGAGGTGCATTGGCGGTGCTGTGCGTGTGTGTGTGTGGGGGGGTCTCTGCACATAGTATGCGGTACAGGGCACGGCAGAGGTGCATTGGCGGTGTTGTGGGTGGCGAAAGGGGGATTCTGCTCACTGAGTAGTATGTGGTACTGGGCACGGCAGAGGTGCATTGGAGGTGCTGTGAGGGGGGCTTCTGCTCACTGAGCAGTAAGTGGCACTGGGCACGGCAGAGGTGCATTGGAGGTGCTGTGAGGGGGGCTTCTGCTCACTGAGCAGTATGTGGTACAGGGCACGGCAGAGGTGCATTGGAGGTGCTGTGTGGCGGGTCTCTGCTGACTGCGCAGCATGTGGCTTATGTTGAATGGCAAAGCGTGTGTACGGGAACAATTTGTGTATTCAGGAGAGTCGGTGTTCCCTACGCGGTCCGCAGAAACACTCCCGATAAACAGCATTCTGAGCACGACTCTACCCTTTAAGGGGGAGGGGGGGACATAGAAACATTCTTATTAATTGAAGAAACCTATTTTCTTAGAGTGTCTTTGAAAAATAACGATAGCACTGCTAACAGTTATTCACATAGGCAAAATATTCTTAAAACGAAAACATCTCTTTAAATTAAAAACGGAAAAATACAATCATAAATTTGACAACAATAAGAGGATTTGCATAGTATGAAAATCTTCATTTTACTTTATTCCATCGACCTCAATTATGGCTGTTTCTATTTTCACAGGTTTACAGCACCTTTAACAGTGCCAAAGTTGAGAATAAGCACAGTCCCTCTTATTTCAGCCAAGGGGCTGCAAAGTAAAGGGTCGCCTTTGCGCGGACGCCATTGTAAAGAAAAGAGTGAACATGCTTGGACAAAAAGTCTTGAAGCCCACAGGCACTGTTATTTAAATGACATGACAGTGCAATGGTGCCTCACATCACTGGTATTTCCTGGCATGTCCTGCAACATGCAAGGGGCTGCAGTTCATACAGAGTCCTTTCATTGTCCTAGGGAGCGCCTCTTATGAAAGTCACATGTCCAAAGTAAACGCTCCCCGGGTGAATGGTGCACTTACAGAATCAGACTGCCAACTACCATTGATCATAGTTGCCCTAACAGGGTAACAAAGCATACCTCCCGACAGCACCTCCCTCCCGCTAGCAGTGTGTAGGCTGGGGCCTGAAGCTGACTTCTGGGCGCTTAATTCAGTACCTCGGGGCATTTGTTACAAGCTGCGATACCAACCAGTCAAGGCCTAGCGTTTCTTAGGAAGACTCTCTAGGCCTAGGGTGAATATCAGAAACGCGCCGCACGTACCAAATGAGGGCAGGAAGGGGTGTCACCCCCAGGTCCTTCAGAACATCCCCTCGCCCGTCTTTCCAAAGAGCGCTCTGAATGCGCACACAGCGCTGTCAGTGGATGGGCAGTGAATGCTGGTAGCCTGCACTGGGAAGGAATCCAAACTGCCACTGGAAATGTCCCGGGGAAGACTCCATAAAGTTGTCTGTGTGATTCTGGTGGCACGTGCTTCTCACCGCATCATGGTAGTTCGTGTTGGGGTAGTAGGTCGGGCTGGGCATCAAGTGTTCCTCTTTGGGGCTTCCGTAGTGCGAATGGAAGAAGGGATTCTCTGTCGAGAACCGGGAGTAGAGCGGGGATGGACTCTGCTGGAAGTGTGCGAGGTCACCATAGTTGGCAGCCGAAGGTAGAAGGTGACTGTCTGAAGGGATGTGGAAAGGCTGCGCGGCGCCGCGCGTGGCCTCCTGCGTCATCGCGCCCTCGTGCCGCAGGTGGCACTCCGCGTGGCCGCACGACCATTTTGGGGCCGGGCTGGAGTGCAGAAAGGTGGAGAGCGTGGAGATGCGGTTGATGGCCCGCCTCAGCGTGGCTATCTTGGAGAGCCTTTTGCCACCAAGGTCGTGCTTCAAGGTCAGGCGCAGGGCGTTGAAGGCTTGGTTGTAGTCCAGGATCCGTTTGCGCTCGCGCACGTTGGCGGCCACTCTCCTGGCCTTGGACCTCACGGGCCGGGCTCTCTTCTTCACCTTGGCCTCCTCGGGGTCACTGGCGGAGTGAGAGGCTTCGCTGTCCTTGGAGTCCATTCGCAGGAGCTCTGGGTCAGGGCCAGCCCGGGCGTCGTCTCCTTCCAGGTCATCGTCAGAGTAGTCAGACTCTGTCATGCTCATGGCGGAGGACCCTGGCTCTGCTTTAGGCATGATGCTGCTGCGCGTCTGTGGACACCACACTTGGCAAGCTGTTTTTAAGCAAGTGTTTGCGCTTTGACTTCCAGAAATGGGCAGACACGCCTTCTAAACCAAACCAGCCCACTTAAAAAAAAACACCCTTAATGGCTCGCTTAAAGGTAACACGTGGTTATCTGCCTGATATCCCCATAGCTCATTTTATGACCTGCCTCAGGTGAGCAGGTAATGGGAAGATGGCATTTCCACAACATACCCGAGGAAGGCTGCGCTGGAATGAACCCAGCATTACAGACATCGCCCAGTCTGTCCCGTCAATAAAAAAACTTCATTTCATCTTGACGATTCACCTTTCTTTTCTGATGATTAACCTTCCAAAAACTCGTCCAATTAAGGTAGAGGTTTTACATACCGCTCAAAGGGAGCCGAGCAGAGGCTGCAGAGGGCGGGTTCTCTTGATGTAGAGAGCTGTCCCCCGGTGCCATAAATCAACCTGGCTGTAAAGTTGTACTGATGTGTTAATGAGGGACTGGAATGCTTTCTTCAGAGCATTATTAAAAGAAAAAGGAGTAGCGTCCTTTCCAAGCATTATTAGGTCTCAAACTCACAACTCTCACTATAACGCCCAAATCACAAGGCCCTGATTTCCAGGGTTTTCTTGCACATGATTTGGCATTTAGTGGGTTGCGATATAGTGTCCTGGCACAATGTCACTTAATAATAATAATAACAGTAATAATAATATACCTGTATATACAGTAAACAATTCTCACATTGTGCAAACTACTTAAGAGACGTTTAAAAGGGGCAACTCAATGTCAGTTATTTTTTAACTTCAGAAAAATAAACAGCTGTGTCAGGAATTAATCTGTAACCTGGCGTCTACACAGATACAGGTGATCAGCCTACTGAGCTACCTTACCAGCGGAAGCCAGCTGAAGTCTTGTTACACATATCCTAGTATTTATGAGTGGCTCACAATAAACGTAATCTTGATTACAGCCCACAACACTACAACTGTTGCTTATGCAGCCAACACCAATTTGTTCATATGGGCACCTCCAGGTCCCAGAAGATCTCAATCGGCTGGTGAGCTTCTAACACTGTGATGCTGTCCCCCGTCATTTTCAACCTTCTGTTAGAGTTTCTTGGTGCTGTAATTGCGGACAATTGCGAAAAGAACAGATGATGGACGGAATGCTGAACAAATCAAACATTCACCCCTAGTCACAGATCTAGGTTAAATCCATCGTTTTTTGCACGTCATTTCAGTTCAGACCCAGCCATTTGCAAATCAGTCTTGAACCTACTCCCCATGGGAACAGTCCAGCAGGAACACCCAGGCCAGGTCTCCTCCCTTGACCAGAAACAAACATCCTGGGAGGTTTTGGGATATCACCCCATATTAGTCAGGCTCAACTGCATCGGATGGCATAGCAAGCACGGGGCACATGTTGGAGCATACCCTTCCCATTTAAGGCGACAAATGCAAAAAGAACAGATGATGGACGGAATGCTGAACAAATCAAACATTCACCCCCAGTCACAGATCTGGGTTAAATTAATTGTTTTTTTGCACACCACGCATTCCAGTTTAGACCCAGCCATATAAAATCAGTCTTGACCCTGTAATTGCTGATAACAACTATCCATGGGCAGAGAACTCCGCTCCGCTGGCGGAGCTTGCAGATTTTTGCATACTCTGCGTTCCGCAGAGAACGCGAAGTTTATGCAAAACTACGACTCCGCAGTGGTACGGAGTTCAGCCCCGGACCCTCCCCACCTCCACCCCCTCAATAAATGTTTTAAAAATAAAAATAAAAATGAAGGTAAATTAAGCACACTTCTTTATCGCGCCGTATCCGGCTGCCCTCCTCCTCCTTGCCGTGGTCATGCAGAATCCCTTACGTCTGACATAAGTCATGGTAGGACTGCACATGCGTGCCCAGTCCTACGGCCACGACGTATGTATGACGTAGGGGATTCTGCAGGATTACGGCGAGGAGGAAAAGGGCAGCCAGAGACGCCACAAGAAAGGTAAGAGTGTTTAATTTACCTTAATTTTTTATATTTCTTTAAAAAATATTGATTGAGGGGGGCTGGATGCGCAAGTGGAGCGGTTCTCCACTGAGTTTTTGCCCAACTCTGTGGAGCTCCACGTGGAGCAACTACTCCGGCTCTGCCCAGGCCTAATAAAAACATTAAAATTTACCATTATGCTGACGATACACAACTATGTTTGAAAGCCTCCTCTTCTCCAGATATTCATCACTTCAAACACTGCCTCTACATAACACCAGAGCTGGATGTCTAGCACCTACTTGAAGCTTCGGCCCACCAAACCAGTATTCCTTCTATTTACCAAAATACAAGCAACAATTAGTCCAATTATAGCAAAAAGCCACATGAATCTGGACAGATTTGAACTCCAACTTTCACCCCACACCAAGTCACTTGTTTCAACCTCTGCCAAATGTCATGCTGAATGACCACACCAACAAAACCGAGATGGCCTGGTACCAGCTGTCTCTGCTTTACAAAGTGAAACCATTCCCACACAGAAAGTCACTTTAAAACTGCTGGTCAAGCCCTCATACTCTTGCATCTGGATGATGGCAAAGCTTGGGACTATGGCCTCCAAGACTTCTCACTCGCTCCCTTAAGAACATCCTGCATTCTGCAGCACTGCTCCTTCAGGCTCTGAAGAAATATGACCAAATCACCTACACTCTTGATGGAAAACTCCGGTCTTCCCTTGATAGCCTGCATCATCTTCAAAACCAGCAGCATCATTTATAATCCACCTCTGCCTATCTGGATGACAAGCTCACCATCTTTACCAATTCTCTATATACATGCAGTCATGACACGAAAAAGCAGAGGCTAAGAACTGCAAAAAAGAAAAAAACAAGGCAATAGGCCTTCTCTGTTTAAGCACCGGGATATTTAACGATAGCCCTACATCCATCAGGTTTGACCCAACCCTGCTCTAATATAGGAAAGAGCTATACATGCAACTCTTTCACGCCACTATTTCATGATACAGCAACAGTCCTCAAACCAGAAAGCTCTTTTTAGGTCTCGCCTGCCGATGCGCTTGCGCATTCGAGCTGGCGAGAGTATAGGGGCTTTCCCAGAGTTTAACCAGACTGGCGATTTGATGCAGTGCATGTGCGCTTTTAGCTCAATGCGCAAGCGCAATGAGTTAAAATGCGCGTGCCCAGCATCAAATCTCCAGCCATCGCCATCTGTTCCCCAGCTTGGTGCCGCCAGCACCTCCCCACTCTCTCCCCGTACACAGCCTTACTCGCATTTCTCCTCCCCCTCCCCAGCCGCCAGCACCTCCCCTCTCTCTCCCCGCACACAGCCTTACTCGCATTTCTCCTCCCCCTCCCCAGCCGCCAGCACCTCCCCTCTGTCTCCCCTCTCACAGCCTTACTCTCATTTCTCCTCCCCCTCCCCAGCCGCCAGCACCTCCCCTCTCTCTCTCCCTGCACACACGCTCTTTAACTTGTTTTCTCTCTCTGTCCCTTATCTCTAGCTCGGTCAACACTCTCTAATGTCCCATCCCTCACGCTCTCTTCACTCCGTCTCTCGCATTTCTCCTCCCCTCTCCCAGTGTACTTTTATTTTCGGAGTTTGTCTGGACAGACGAGCTGATAGCAAGGAACCCAACCGCTGTGATCAGCTGCCTCACAGTTCATTGACTGGCAGAGTTTGGCATGTTTCTGTCGGGTTCTTTTGTGTTTGGCTGTATTTACAAGCGCAGGCATTGCAGTGCTCCACCCGCTGGCGGTCGGGTAGCTGCCTTTGCCTGGCTTTTGAATGCATCCTTTCATGGCCATAAGAATGCACCCCCCACGTCTTGCACAAGCAGACAATGCACAATTATCGTGCATAATAAGTGGGTTGCTAAAAATGGCACCAGCCTCATTGTGCTAGGTGAGTGCAAATGTGTTTGTGGAATTCAAGAGAAATTACGTAATGAATTGACATTCTGAGCGCGGCTCTTCCGGTACTAAACCCTAAAGAAGCTTCCATAATGTGAAGTACTTAAGGTGGCTTAGGTTCTATTTCGGAACCCGTCACTTCCAAGCCCCTGAAGTGCAGGATGCAACATCCAATGCCTGCCTTGTTCTGCAGCCTATGCTAAGGGCCAGTCATGCACCCACAGGAAGGAGTGACGGGCTCTTTGCAACAGTCCAGCTTACTAGTCTGTCCCCTTGTTACATGGTGTGTAGCAACCCTCAGCACTTGCAGTGTCCATGTCTTTCTCCCAACTGGTGCCCCGTGTTTGTGCGGGGTTGTGAGGACGTGTAACTTGTTTCCTTCAAAGCAAGGGTCTCAGGGCTGACAGATGCCCTTCATATCTCCCCTTCAAAGACGGTCTGCTCCGTCGTCTTTCAATCCGAGTCTGTCATCACTGACACCATACTTGGATGTTAATCTCTTCAATTAAATCTTTTACTTGCTCTCCCTGCCCCTATCTCTTTCGTTTCTATAACCACAGGGCACATTGCAGCTTTATCAGTTCCTATCTCTTGCCAATGCTGTTTCAAATTCCTTTAGAAGGTACCTTTGTTTATCTCAGTGCTGCTATTTCACAGCATACCATATTGTGTTCCTGAACTCGGTTTCACCAATTGTTCTTTAAAAAAACGCTGCCTGGTGAGAAAACTAAACTTCGTTGTGTTAAATGCACCACACTTGTTACACTTTTATTTAAATGTAGGTGAGATGCAATTTGAGCTTTAGTATCCAATATTGCATAATGTGAACTCTCTTTCCTTCCTTCTTTCCATCTTCTTTCCTTCTTTGCTTGTTTCTTTTTCCTTTGCTCCAATTTTTTGCATTGCTTCTTTCCTTTTTGTATTCTTTATATCTTTCTTATCTTCTTTTTTGCCATCGCTCCCTCTTTCTTTCCTTCTGGGTTTGATTCCTTCTTTGCCTTTTCTTTCCTAGTTTCTTTTGTTCTTTTCTCCTTTTTTGCTTTGTTTCCTTTTTTCTTTCCTTCTGTAATTCTTTTTTTACATTCTTTCCTTTTTTCTTTTTTACTGGTTTCTCTCATTTATTCCTTCTTTCTTTCCTTCTCTTTTTTTTTATTTTCCTTCTATGTTTTGTTGTTGCCTTGTTTCCTATTTTTTCATTCTTTCTTTCTTTCATTCCTTTTGCCTTCTTTTTCCCTTTTTGCTTTTTCTGTTTCTTTCTTCATTTCTTCCCTTCTTCCTTCTTTTTCATTTTCCTTTCCTTTCCTTTCCTTTCCCTTCTTTCTGTCTTTCTTTCCTTCTTTCTCCCTTTCTTCTATTTCCTTCTATCTTCCTTTTTGTCTTCCTTGCCCTCCTTCCTTCCTTTTCAGTCTTTCTTCTTCCCTTTTTTGTCTTTCTTCCTTCCTTCATTCCTTCCTTCCTTCCTTCCTTCTCTCCTTTCTTTCTGTCTTCCTTTTTTCTGCTGAGTTCACGTGCTCCAGCTTTGGTTGGAACTTAAGTGAATCTATCGATCGCCCTCCCTCTATCTATCTATCGCCCTCTCTCTATCTATCTATCGCCCTCACTCTATCTATCTATCGCCCCTCACTATATCTATCTATCGCCCTCACTCTATCTATTGCCCTCCCTCTATCTATCTATCGCCCTCACTCTATCTATCGCATCACCACAGCATCACTCAGCACCACCACAGCATCACTCAGGGGCACCACAACCTCACTATATGCTACCACAGCATTACTGAACGCCACAGCATCACTCGTCGCCACCACAACATCACTCAGCGCCACCACAGCATCACTCAGCACAACCACAGCAACACTCAGCGTAACCACAGCATCACTTGTTCAAATATGTTCTCTCAATGTTTCAAGCTTTATTACAAATGACACAAAAAAATGTTAAATAATGCTATAGGTGTCACATTTGCAAATTCTTTAAATATTGGCATTTACAATAACAAAATGAATACATTTGCTATTATAAAAACATAAACATAACTTTAAAAATTATTAAATTTACAAGACCAATAGCTCCAACTTTTCTAATGCGAGACCTATTGCTTTTCCAATGCTTGTTTACAACTGTTAACAGTGTTTGAGCTACATTTCCCAATTATGTGACTTTGATGCCATTCTAAGGGATTGGTGATGTAGCAGATTTAATCTAACAAATTCACAATGAAAATATTGATTAATCACAGGCTATCATTTGTCAGTATATGGAAAATAACGAAATTGATGTACATAAGCAGCGTTCTTTTGCCCTTTCCCATTCCCTTCCCTGCACGTTAACCACACCACTCCGCCAGTAAAAGCCCGTGCCCACATGTACCTGATAGCCATTTTTTTAGGCACCATGGCCCTTTTGCCCGCTCATCGGAATCCCCGGCTTCCCTCCTGCGCGTATTTGAACCCCCCCCCCCTCTCACATACATAGACCATGAAACCCTCTCCCTCTGCGCGACCCTGCTACGAAAAGCAACCCTCCTGCTTGACCCACGCAAAGTCCCCCAATCCCTCTTGAAGAAGCATCCCTCGCCTCAGCTGACATAACCCCCCCCCCCCTCCAGCTGTATCTGACTGCCCCCGTTCTCTCATGTGCGGGTCATAAGACCTCTCTCTCTGTGCAACTCTGTCCCTGTGCGCACCCTGGCTCTCCCCTCCTCCCTCACATGGACAAGTCATAAACCTCCTTCTTGTGCAAAACCCTGTCCTTGGGAGTCACGGCCGCGCCTGACCAACACCTCCTTTCCTTTCATGAATAACCCCTCTGTCAGTAACCCTCCCTCCGCGATGGACTATCCACACATGTCCGAGGCCATCACCTAAGCCGGGAGACACTGTTTACTGCCCCTTATTGTATGAAATCGCTCCTCCTCAAAGGACCCACTATTGATTCTGGCCTTCCCACCCCCTGGGCTACGATCAGGCGCACATATCCCAAGAATCGGCGGAACACTCAGCTGTTTGATTACCCCCTCCTCTTATCAGCAGGTCAAGGGCTTCTATTGTGGATGCATGTGGGGTGGGATTGACACGAGGATTAGGGGGATGTCGTTTTCTTGTTTCACAATGCCGTTGTTGCAATAAGGAATGTTTTGAAAGGTATAAAAGGCGATGCCTCTGAGAACTTGTCAGAGCTCCTCCCGAAAGACACTGTGTTTCGTGTCCGAAATGACAGGCTCTCCTCATGAGTAATAAATCCTGTTCTTGTGATTCCTGCTTCCAGCGCCCGTCTCTTTATTTGGTAACTATTCAGAATGGGAACTGAGAGGCGACTTGCACCAGCAGCCCGGGCATCGATAGTAATATGGGCTCACTTTCCACAATTGGCGTCCCAACGCGGGGTCCATCAGTGACATAAGGTCCAGTAAGAGAGATCCAGACGAAGAGGTGAACATCTAAATGATCGGAGTATACCTGCCTTGAGAGGGCCCTCGTCCGGCTGCCGATCGAATGAACTTCACCGATTCTGAACGGACCTCTCTCGAGTGACCTATTGTCCTGACTGGAATCCCACAGGAATGCTGCATGGAGTAAGAGAACGATCGGGCGCTGGAGGAGGAAGTTTAAGAACTGTCCATATGGTCCGGTCCGGGTAAGATTAAGTAGGGCGTTTTACGCCTGATTGGTAGGATGGTTTTATCCATCTGATTGTTTGATTGATTGTATTGGAATCGGTATTTGAATACTGATATTGTTTGGTTATTGGTTCATTTAGCTTTGGTTGCTACTTGAAATATTGGTTCTCTTCTTGAGAACGAGACATTCTCTGTTTGCAAACAGCGGCGAATAGGAACGTTCGTCTCTCTTTGCAGATAGAGAAGGGTAGGTAATGCAGACTTTTGTCCCCGTTGTAATCCGTCATGCCTACCTTTCTCCCCACTGATTGTTTGATATCGATTAATAATCGATTGTTGCTCTTTTGAGATCTTCCCTGTCCACAAACAGAGACGAATAGAAATATTCTGTCTCCCTTTGCAGATAGCGAAGGGCAGGTAATGCAGACGTTTGTCCCCGTTGTAATCCGTCATGCCTGTTTTTCTCCCCACTGATTGATTGATTGACTGGACATTGTTGTCCAAGGAATTGTTCGTTTGAGGTATTTTCTGTTTGCAAACAACGTGGAATAGAAATATTCTGTCTAGTCTTTGCAAGTAGTAAAGGGTAGGTTATGCCACTTTATGATTCGTCAGGCCTACCCACTCCCCACTGATTGACTATTTATTGGGGGTAGCTCACCTGGTCCGCCCAGGAGGCTGCCCTACTGGAGGGACATATGCTCCCCACTCATTGACCCTTTATTGGAGGTAGGCCATCTGGTCCGTCCAGGAGGCTACCCCAGTGATTGGAGGTACATCATTCGGTCCGTCCAGGGTGATACCATAATGAAGGGACATGTGTTCCCCACTGATCGATAATCTAGTTCCACCCGGACCATTTATTGGAGGTAACTCATCTGGTCCGTCCAGGAGTACCCCTAATAAAAGGACATATAAAAATGAAGTGATCACCGTACCCTATTAACAGAAAACTTTAGCTCGAAACACGCTAAGGAAAGGAAGGAAAAATAAAAGAAATCGGGCTAAGTCAGTAACCCCCTGATGAGCTTTCGACTTCACTAAAAATAAGAAACATTAGAAAAAGTTCGTAATAAGAAATATAAAATGGCGAAAAGTTTGACAGCAAGACAGCCACGAGGTAGCTAGGCTCCACTGCCTATTGCTGCTCCCAACATGTCTGCCTCATTGTCTGCCACGCCCAAATAACGGTAACATGAAATAGATACAAATCAATAAAACACCTACCCCCATTCTGGAAAACTCCCGAAGTGCAACAGGTCCGCGGTTACGCCCATCCGGAAGGCGAAGCCTCAGCGCGTGCAGAGCAGGGTCTGGCTGGCCGCCATCGGGAGGGGAGGCTGTAGGGCGGACGGCCCGAAAAATCGTAAAGGTCTCTCCTTTTCCCCTCTTCTGCTGCCCTGCAGGCCACGGGGGGGGATGTCTTGCCTCAGCCACCGACCCCCCCCCCCCTCTCTTGCCTGATCCGGCCATCATCGAAGACCGGAGCAAAGGCGAGGTCGTCAGCGTTTTTCAATTATGTCTTGGACAACTCTGGAGAGTTACAGGTAGTCCCGCCACAGCGGCAACCCTTGAGAGTTGCAGGTAGTCCCGCCACAAGCGGCAACCCCTGACAGTTGCAGGTAGTCCCGCCACATGAAGGGGGGGGATGTCTTGCCTCTGCCTCCGACCCCCCCCCCCCCATCTTCATTAGCTGGCACGGCCAATACCGAAGCGCTGGAGCCGAAGAACGGCGCGGGGTCGCTGGAAGGGGGAGGCGGCGCGAACGAGCCTCCCCCACCTCCCTCCAGGTGGAGGCTTCCAGCGACACCCCAACGCTCCTGCTTAAAGAGGGTCCATATCAAAAAGCGGTTCTTTGCCCGGGACGGGCACACGCCCTGTGCTCCTCAACTTTGAAGATTCTAAAAGAGCCAGGGGGGCCGACCTCTCCACGAGGCGTCCCCCCTCACCCCCCCGTCCTCCGATGGAGCCACGAGACGTCGGCGCACTCCTGCCGGCGCCAGCCTCAGTTTGGAAATGACTAAAATCCTGCAAAAGATACAGATTTGTTCAGTTCCGGTGGAACACCAGAATGACCCGGTAGGAAAGATTGTTGCCGCCCTCCCCACTCTTTGACTGATGGTCCATATTGCTAGACTGTTACCCCATTGCGGAAAACTTTTGAACTACCAACGGAAGGTTCTGGTCCTACTACGAGTCAGTGGAGGCAATCTGACTATACTGGGACTTGCCTGACCTCGCCCAAAATGGCGCCGATACAAAATGAGACTTTTAAAAATCCTTGTTGCACCCTGATTGCTCAGCTTTGATGCCCCAAGATATGTATGCAGTTTTTGGACAATGAAAGTAGATAAGATGGATATTGAGTATGTGCTTGGAAAAGAAAGCGATATAAGATGGATATTGATTATGTGCTGGGACGATGAACTGATTTAGAGTGGGTACTAATTATGTGTTGGAAGCAATGAATTGGTATGAAATAGGCACTGATTGAGCATTCGGACAATGAATTGATATACGTTAAGTCTTGAGTAAATACTAAGATAATGAGATGATATTATTGAAAGCTTGACACGCATTATACTTGCCCCTTAAGAAAGTTCGATATGATTTTGATTGCACTGCTGCACTTTATGAAATAAATGGCCACCGACTTCGTTTCTCTTATGCACAGTTCCAGTCTGCTCCGTAGCCGGCCCACTGGGTTGTAGGCCTGTATTTGTGCGCCAACCTCTTCATTAAAGTTTTTGAACACGCAAATATTATCGTAGCGTTTGTATTTATGAATGTTATTGAAATGTATGGCTACCGTCACCGACATAAGTAAAATACACGCAGTATGACGAAGGTTGAAGGTTAAAAGGGCCCGATACTTAGCAGCTACATTATGTGTCACAGACAGCCGGAAAAGTGTTCCAGACGCCCTTAAAACGATACCAAAGAAATGCCACTTGATCACCACCCTTGCACATGACCTAAAAGGCCACGATCAAGTGATTCATGTAGATACGCAGACCATCGATGATTATCTATCTAACACTACTGGTCCCTCTGGGCTTAAACGCCGAGATGGTAAAGAATGCACCCCGTGGAGATAGGTCGAGTATGTGGTAGGTAAAAACATTTTCGGATCTATGCTCGTTGGTGTGTTTTGAATGCTGCCCCCACCCCCCTTCTTCTCCTCCTTTCTGCAGGTCGCGTCGGAACGTCGGCTGAAGTATAGAAGAGCGATGATCGAACGACCGACGATAAGGGAAGGAGGGGATTTGAGCATAGTACTTATGCTAGACTTAGATATGACTGTTCCTCCTTAGAACATAGCGACTGGAAGGATGGACTGACATAGAAACTTGACGGGTACTGTATGACGGAAATTGACTCAAAATTAGCACGTTAGATAATACAACTAAGACGTTTAACTAGATAGGGAAAGGACAAGGAAAAGTCCCGGGGTAAGGGTTACCTAGGCACCACCCGTCTGGGAAGGTAGAAATGTTGTTGATGTTCGAAATGTACCACCTCCTTCTCACACTCTTATAGATATAACCAAGCTGTCTGACTATACTCCTGATCAATACCCTCTGTTGCCTCAGCCTGGAGAACTTCCCACCAAAAGAAGAAACTCAAAAGTGGTTTAAGATCCAACCGTGGGCAATAGCCTGACCAGGTTAATTTCCGACCGGCTGACCGAGGTGTAAGTATTAGTAATTGAGAACGCTCGCAAAAATAGCAAGCGAGAGGAAAAAGGAGGAATAGGTAAGAAGAACTCAGCCTGTAGATAAATAGGATATTAAAGATGCGCAGCATGCAAAAAGAGATCTTTTTGGCCAATAACTGTTCTATGTCTTGTCATGAATTTCTTTGTATGTAATACATGTACTGTCTTCCTTCGTCTGAGGTTTTGTGTGTATGTACTGTATGAGTTTATGTCTCCCCTCTGTTCGCGTCTCTGTGCTACCTAACCCCTGCTGTCCTATGTTGTGAGCACACTAAATGACCTATTTTCGTACACGTCTCTCTCTCTCTCTTTCTCCCCCTCTATCTACCTCTCTCTCTCTCTCTCTCTCTCTCTCTACATGTCATACGTGTACTGAATGGCTCGTTTAGGTTGCAAACGACTCTCACTCTCTGTGAGAGTCCCCCTGTCCCATCTTCCTTTTTGTGGTACAATTGTGCCCCGCTGGCACCAGTCTGATTGGATACTTATTGAACGCGAAGGTGTTCAGCGAAATTGACAGAAACTAAAACGATTGTAGCTTGCCATATTGCTGCCTCTCCTTTCCGTAAAATGAATGAACTCGAATTGGCTAAGAAAGAAAGGACTGGTAAGACGACTAAGGTCCCCTAATCTGGCCTTCTTAAAAGGGGAACTATATGTCAATGGCACCCTATTTTTTTCGTTCGTTAGAAACAAGCGCCAATGTCCAGATTGACCCCAATGCCCAAATTGCCCCACCCCTTTTTCACTCAAAGCGCGAATGCCCGAAGCGTCCCCGCCCCACCTGATTGACCCCAGCTGCTGTCCCCGATACATAACTAATGACCATGACCAACTGTCGCCCCTCGAGAAAAATGCGTTAACACTGCCCTTCGATTATTGCACCCCCGCCCTGCTTAAAAGGTTAGCCGGCTCTAAAAAGGGAAATGTAAGACTGCTAAGGCTCGGGTTGGAAGGACGAGTCTCCCCTGAATGTTTATTTTTGATGAAATACGCAAGTGATAGGAGTCTGACCTCTGTCCATACGTGTCATGAATGAACGCCGATTAGACTTGGTGCAAACACAGTAGAAATACCCACATGCTTACTTCACGGTAATAGACTTCTGACTTTGACCAATGAGCATAAACACCCAGGTGCTAGGATTGCGGGTGAAATTCGAATGTAAAAATGTCTTCTCCTGTCAGTTCCCTAAAACTTGTTTTTACCCCTTCAAAGATATACGACCATCGGAGGAGAAGGGTCGGATGTGACACACAGCCTGGCTGCAGATCATGGGACACATGCGACCTCGACCAAAGGTGGAGCCAGAGCACAGCAGGAATACGGGACGAGGCAGCACTCTCCAATGTGGTAAACGAAAGGATGAAAGGCTGTCCTGAAGCCCTCTGTCCGCCTACCCACGCGTGCCTGAAGCCTCCGTCCCCCTTTTCAAGCCCGGTTGATGGGCCTGCCCGCTTGTTATCCATTGCTCCCTTGGTCCCTTTGGTGTGTCCCAGGAAATCTGACCCCATTCCGCTCTCTCTCTCTCCCATCAACTACTGAACCATACCCCCTTTTCCACGTGACTTTTTGTCGAAAGGAAGAACAGCATTTAGGTGGAAATGGGGTTACGCCACAGGAATATAGGTGCCGAGCATAAGGCACCACTAAAAGGATTGGTTAGGGAACAGGACTGTGGTCTAACAGCAGAGGACTGACCGCACCCTGCAACGCGTAAGGATGGATCCGAGCTGGACCTATAGCTCCACCGCCGGTGCTCAACAGCGCCAACGAAAGGACACGGACTAGAGCCTACCAGTGATGGCTCACTGCTAAAAAGACACTGTGACGAAGAGATCTTATTTGGACTGAATTCCTCCCTCAATTACTTGGTCAAAATGTTCATTGGTCACCTTTTTGAGAAAGTCGGAAGCATTTATGCTATGAAGTTCGTTTGCAAATGCAATTTCCTATGTGCTGCATTCTGCCAATCACACCAACTGTTCATGATTATATGCAATATGTTAGTATTGACAAATGCCGTTTCGTCAACCACACATGTTTATATGTACGCCCATTTACTAGGAAGAATAGGGAAAATGAACTTTGTTACGTAAAAAGCGGCGACTGTGGAAAATAACGAAATTGATGTACATAAGCAGCGTTCATTTGCCCTTTCCCATTCCCTTCCCTGCACGTTAACCACACCACTCCGCCAGTAAAAGCCTGTGCCCACATGTACCTGATAGCCATTTTTTTAGGCACCATGGCCCTTTTGCCCGCTCATCGGAATCCCCGGCTTCCCTCCTGCGCGTATTTGAACCCCCCCCCCTCTCACATACATAGACCATGAAACCCTCTCCCTCTGCGCGACCCTGCTACGAAAAGCAACCCTCCTGCTTGACCCACGCAAAGTCCCCCATTCCCTCTTGAAGAAGCATCCCTCGCCTCAGCTGACATAACCCCCCCCCCTCCAGCTGTATCTGACTGCCCCCGTTCTCTCATGTGCGGGTCATAAGACCTCTCTCTCTGTGCAACTCTGTCCCTGTGCGCACCCTGGCTCTCCCCTCCTCCCTCACATGGACAAGTCATAAACCTCCTTCTTCTGCAAAACCCTGTCCTTGGGAGTCACGGCCGCGCCTGACCAACACCTCCTTTCCTTTCATGAATAACCCCTCTGTCAGTAACCCTCCCTCCGCGATGGACTATCCACACATGTCCGAGGCCATCACCTAAGCCGGGAGACACTGTTTACTGCCCCTTATTGTATGAAATCGCTCCTCCTCAAAGGACCCACTATTGATTCTGGCCTCCCCACCCCCTGGGCTACGATCAGGCGCACATATCCCAAGAATCGGCGGAACACTCAGCTGTTTGATTACCCCCTCCTCTTATCAGCAGGTCAAGGGCTTCTATTGTGGATGCATGTGGGGTGGGATTGACACGAGGATTAGGGGGATGTCGTTTTCTTGTTTCACAATGCCGTTGTTGCAATAAGGAATGTTTTGAAAGGTATAAAAGGCGATGCCTCTGAGAACTTGTCAGAGCTCCTCCCGAAAGACACTGTGTTTCGTGTCCGAAATGACAGGCTCTCCTCATGAGTAATTAATCCTGTTCTTGTGATTCCTGCTTCCAGCGCCCGCCTCTTTATTTGGTAACTATTCAGAATGGGAACTGAGAGGCGACTTGCACCAGCAGCCCGGGCATCGATAGTAATATGGGCTCACTTTCCACAAGTATAGCATGAAAGGATGTATCACTGAGGGAGCACACACTGCTCTATGACTTTGAGCTGTATTGTGCATATGATAGTGATAGGAATTATGTTTAAAGTATACTGTTGTTGTAGGCGGTGTGTTAAAGTGACTTGAGCTGGATGCACCGCTGATCTATAGCAAATGCTGAACCATCTGTATGACTTGTAGCTAATAGATTACCCCAGGTGTTGTCTCCTTACCCACTGGCATGTGACAGGACACCAGAATGCGATCGCTTGAAGGGAGATAGGGACAGAAATGGTAGATGGAACTAGGCGAATGCAGGAAGGGAATGGGAGATAGCAGGTCCAAGTCAACACCTCCATCATCAAACTCTGCCTAGCAGACGATGAGGGGTCTTTAGGTAGATGCAAAAGAAAGCAAGCTAGTGGGTGCAATGGTTATACAAAGATATTTCTAACAACACATTTTCCCAATAGGCCACTTTAATTAAACCACAGATTCAAGATGTAACTTACATGCAATATTCTGGTGCAGGTACATTAACCATCCAAAGTATTTTAAGAAGAATTAAACTGTGACTATTGATTTGGCTTGGATTTCCACACAAAATAGAAAAAAAAGTCACAAAACATTACAGTCCAGAATTTTTTCCAACTGAAATATAAACATAATGCAGCAACTTCAAGATGAAAACATCAAAGATATTTTAAAGCTGTCCAGAATATTCCTACATATTTTTGATGCAAACAGAGGCACAATTACTATGTTGAAAAAGAATACAGAGGGGTTTAAACAAACTTCTATTTAATTACCAAATCTTGACCATTCCATAACCTCTGAATACACAGGCTGGGGACCCCCACTGTAAGCTCACAATCATGTTTAGGACTCACAACCAGAGGCACCCCAATTGCACCAATAGACATGTACTCAACAGTGAGTGTGATAAATGTTTCTGAAACATGAGAATTCAAGCTTGCTCCCCTCCTTCACAGATTAGTTACAGCACACCATCAACTGTGCAAGCATCACCCACAGAACAGATACATCCGTCCGTTAGCAACACGTTTCCCCGTCTAACAGAACAGACACACAATGATCATCAGTTTACAAGCATCCCATCTTCATAGAATACGTGAACACATCAAAGCATCCATTTTGTAACAGATACAGTCAGGCATCAGCAGTGCAGGCTTTCATTCCTGATGGAACAGATACAGCATTTGCAGAAGAGCAAGCTTTCCTCCTACACAGAACGGGAACAGCATGGTAACGACAGTGGAAGCTTCCCCTCTGACACTCCTGCAGCATTACAAGCATCCTACTGTGACAGAGCAGTTAAAACTAACTCTGGAAGTATCAATGAAGCCTCCTATCTCGAATAATAGGTACAGCTGAGTCTGCAGCAGCAGTGCTAACACCCTTGTGCATTTGGCACATATGCGTCAATATGGTAGTGTAGATTTGTAAGTGGATGTATGGTTGAGCAAGTAAAACATTCTAAGTATGGATGTGTTAGGCCTGCCTGGGGACATCCTTTGCATGTGGCAGGGGACGGTGCGCACACGCCATTTAAGCTGCAGGAAGCTGCTTTCCTTCTAGTTGTTTTTTTTCTTTCTTGTGGCTTTCTGTGTCGAGTCAGGATCCTGCTCTTCCACATTTCCGCTTTCATCTTTTGGCGCCCTGTCGGCATTTCCCTCGTTGGGTTCTCGCGTTCCAGGACTCTGCTTATTGAATCCTTAGGGAATATCAATCTAAAAGCAGGGCTTCTACGCCACAGCACCTCCTGTACAGTCAGCTGTGGTTGTTTGTCTCTTCCCTTCCCCTCTTCCCCCTTGTTTGGATCTGACTTTAATTATGTTGGGTCGTTCTAGGCAGTAGGGAATTTTGGACCTTGCATCTTGGTCGCCTCTCGCTACTGTGGAAAAGCCAGGTGAGGATTCTGACAGAATGGCAACCCTACACAGAGTTTTTACCTGAGCGAGATTGAGAGATGAGATATCACTTTAGTTGGTCTAGCCCATATGCGTGGCAACCTCCACTGCATCAATTTTATCTCACACATCTCCCTCCCTACTCATATTCATGGTCATGTTCTTGACCAAGTGTGGTCCATTAACCAGCCTATTTCCTCACCAACTATTCTTCCCTGTGCTTGGTCGGACCACTCTCTGATCTCTTTCGCTCTAGACCTGGGGACGATGAACATCCCCCCTTCCATCAAAAACACATGGGCTCGTAACTGGAATTGAGTGGACTTGGCCGCCCTTGGCCACTCGTTAATCTCTTCTGCTCCTGTCCTGACGGATTCTACCCTCAACACCCAGGTAGCCGTCATTAACAGCTGGCTCTCGCACGCCTGTGATCGAGTCGCCCCCTTAAACGGGTAAGATCTTGCCGACCCCATGACGCAAATAGGTGGTTTACTAGTGACCTCAAATCCCAGAAACTGGGGCTCAGGCAGGCTGAACGCCGTTGGTGGCGCAGTTACTGCCCGGACTTGAAGGCTCACTATCTGACCCTTCTACGGACCTACAAAAAAGCGATACTTACAGCCAAATCAGAGTATTTCTCCCAAAAAATCCATCAGGCCGCCAATAAAACCAAAGAGATCTTCAAGATCGTGCACGAGCTTGCGGCCTCTGACAGAGTTGCCGCCAGACCTATCCCCTCCCAATCTTTATGTAATGCCCTCAATGACTTTTTTATTGAAAAGATAGCCATTATCAAATGCAACATACCTCAACCTCCCACTTCCTTTTCTTGCCCCTTACCTTCTCCGGCCCTTTCTGTCCTTGACCACTTCCCTCCGATCTCTAAGGAGGTCTTCCTTGCCTTACTAGGGAAAGTCGTCTGGCTCTCCTGCCGACCACTGTCCTGCCCACGTCCTGAAAGAAGTTTTTTTTCCTGCTGTCCGGAACCCCTATCACTCTTCTTAACACTTCTATTGCATAGGGAGCGGTACCTGACCCATTCAAATCAACCACAGTTATCCCTATCCTCAAGAAGCCGGGTGCGGACCCCACCCTTCTCCCCAACCTTAGACCCATTTCTCTGCTCCTGTTGCTGAGTAAAATCATGGAGAGTCATATCACTTCTTGTCTCTCCACTTATGTTGAGGCTAACCACATTTTGGCTGCTCATCAGGCAGGGTTTCGATCCGCACACTCCACGGAGTCCGTGGTTCTCTCCGTCATGGACGAGCTCAGGAGAAGTGCTGACTTTAACTCCCCACAGGCTCTAGTCCTTCTCGACTTGTCTGCCGCCTTCGATACGGTCGACCATTCCATCCTTCTCGACCGTATCAGGGGCGCCGGTGTGCGGGGATCGGCCCTAGCCTGGCTTACCTCCTTTTTGGTGGGCCACACTCAGGCTGTTCGGTTGGAGGGCTTCTCTGCCATCCCTGCTCTGTCTCTTGCAGGGTTCCCCAGGGTTCATCCTTATCCCCCCTTCTCTTTAACCTCTACATACATCCTCTTATTGCTTCTTTACAGTAAATGAAGGTCACTGGTGTTTAACTATGCCGATGACCTCCAGCTGATTTTTGACATCTCCTCTTCCCCTGATTCCATCTCTAAATTCCGCTCCACCTTGACATTTGTTTACAACTGGATGAACTCTAACCAATTAAAACTCAACCCCGATAAGACGGAACTGGTTCTTATCGGTGGCCCCTCCAACCCCTGGACTTCTGCTTTCTGGCCCCCTGCTTTAGGTTTACCGCCCACGCCCTCTACTTCCGCAAAAACTCTTGGCATTAAAATCAACCAAGATTTATCTATGCGTTCCCAGATTAGCTTGGTTGTCTCATCTTGTTTTCTATCCTTGAGAACTATCCGCAAAATTTCTTGCTACTTTTCTACTGAAGCTCTCAAACTCATAGTTCTGGCGATGATTTTATCTCGCCCTGTATGTTGGTATTCCCGCATACGAGCAACGCCGCTTGCAGCTGATACAAAATCAAGCGGCTCGCCTCATTTTCAGGCTCCCAAAGTCACATCATATCACCCCCTGCTTAAAGTCCCTCCACTGGCTCCCCATCCAGGAACGGTCTTTATTTAAGATGGCTGTTTGACCTTCATGTCGCTTGCCGGCACAGCTCCGTCTTTCATTAATTCAAAAATAATTGCCTACGAGTCCGGCAGATGCCTTCGCTCCTCTACTCTGCACCTGCTTAGCGCCCCCCGCTATCGTCGAAAAAACATGGTGGATCCAGATTCTCCACGCTTGCCCCCCTTTTCTGGAATGCTCTACCTCTCGCCATTAGATCCATTCCGAGATACACCGACTTCCGCTCAGCCCTTAAGACCCATCTGTTTTCCCTAGCCTACACCTCTTAATTCTTCCTCCTGGTCCCCTCAGGATAGTCTTTCTGCAGCGCCAAGAAACCGCTTGGTAGTAGAGCGCTTAATAAATCACTTTCAACTTCAACTTCAACCTGCAAAAAGAAACACAAATGCTGACACAAAGAGTAGACGCATTACAAGAGTTAGGAGCTGCTGGGGTTAGTGGACCAGCTACAGGACAAGTTACAAAAGATGGGGGTGGTACCTTTCCTACTTCCTCAGCTCGAGGAGTCAGTCAGGGTACAGGTGTCCCTGTTATTCAAGACACTACCCCCCCCACTATTCCATTAGCTCCTCCAGAATGCTTTAATGGAGATTCCTTGAAGTTGTCTGCATTTATCAACCAGTGCTAATTGCATTTAATTGTTTTCCCAATGAAAAATCAAAGGTAGCTTTTTGTGTTATAATATTTAGGGGATACCGCAGCTACATTGTCCATTCCAGTAGTGGAACGCAATGATCTCTTGCTATATGACTATTCAGCCTTTAAGGCCTAGCTAACAAGGCTAATTGACTCAATTATGCAGTCAGTGGACACCTTGTTGCTTAATCTAAGGCAGGGTAGTAAGTACATCATGACTTATATTTCCACCTTTGATTGGTTATTTGCAGTAGCAAATTGGCCTGAAAGCAAACACAGTTTTCTCCTTTACCGAAAGACGAACTTAAGCACCTATTGGCTCAGGCGTGAATATTCCCGACTCCTGTTGTGAGTTGGTAGAACTGGTTGTTAAACTAGACCATTGTCTATCAGAAAGACGACGAGATAGAGGGCGTACTGATGTTAAGATGTACTTGTATTGAGAAAGAAAACCTCAACCTGACACACCCTCAGATGACCTGGATTTTTTAACAGAGTTTTATATAGCGCAAACTTGACCCGAATCGGGTATCAGAGCACTTTAGATAGTAAACGTTTTGTTACATGAGGAACTTATGCAGATAGGGAAGGGCCCCTTGAGTGATGAAGAATGTCAGAGATGTAGTGATGTCTATACTGTGAAACAGAAGATTTCTTCTGTGATTGTACTCTGAAACTAAAAAGAATAGGGGACTCCGGAAACTAATGGCCTGAGACCTGTTGAAACGAGTGTTTCCGGTAGTATAGGTCCTACAGTCTCACAATACTTAGCCCAAATCGCTTCTATGAATCTGGCCCATCATTTATTTTTTCACATTCGCATGACTTTAGGAGACCATTCCAGGTATTTACATTTCCTAATAGATTCAGGAGCTACGGAAAACTTTATGGATTTTGGTTTGCCTCCCAATTTGACATACCCACTCTAATCAAGGATATGGCTGAGGAGGTTAAGAATATAGGCGGAAGTACCTTAAAGTCAGGATCCATAACACATTCCACTATGGGTCTACTGACACAGATACAGGAGACACATAAAGAGGAGGTGTGATTCGATTTGATTCAGGCCCCCCTATTTCAGGCTATCCTTGGTATCCATTAGTTGGAGAAGCACAACCCTGACATTAACTGGGCTAATCATATGCTGTCTTTTCGGTCTGACTTTTGCATCAAGCATTGTTTATCCCCTGCATCTATGACTTATTCTCATAGCCAGATAGTCATGACTACTGAAGATTTCGCACCCATTTTCCTTCCTGTTACCAGGATTTCACTGATGTACTCAATAAAGATAAAGCCTCAGTCCTTCCACCCAACGGGCCATATTACTGTCAAATCGAACTACTCCCTGGATTTGAAGGGAGCTTACCAATTGGTACCCGTCATAGAAGGAGACAAATAGAAAACTGACTTTATCACAAAGTTTGCCTCGTTCGAAAATTTGGTAATGTCCTTTGGCCTCTGCAATGCCCCAGCTGCATTCCAATTTTTCATTAATGAGGCTTTTTGAGACAACTTGGATATATGTGCTGTGGCAAGTATCAACAACATCTTGATATATTCTTCCTCAGTACCAGAGCATGAGAAACTTGTCAGGGAGATGGCGTGGCTACACAGGTAATGGATTAGGACGTGCTCAGTTAGAGCTCCGTCGCTGGCTCGCCTGTCCTCGCCACAAATATCCTGCACAGCAGGATTTCAGGGCCGGTGACCGGCTCTGTCGAGCCCTGGTCCAACCAGTGACGAGTGGTGAAGTTTGAGGCTGCTGTGCACGCTGGGGCTCGTGTCTGGAGCCATACAATAATAGAGGCACTGAGAGGTAGTGCAGGAGGCCCAGGGAGGTCTACACGCAAGGCTGAGGATGCACCTTACCCAGTAGGCCGCAACATGCAGCGACGAGAGGCACATTACTGTGTTGGACTCCCGCTGGCTGCTGGCAGGGTCTGGAGGGGGCTGGAGATGATGGGTGCCACAGCAGCATTATCAGCAAGATGGCCGGGGTACATCTGGAGAGCCACAAAGGGAACAATTTAAATGTGCGCAGGATCCAACACAGCACACAGGAATCTGGCTCTAAATTATTAAAGACTGCCAAGACCCAGACGCACATGGCGGGTGTTACCAGAGGCATATCGGGACCAGGAGAGTCCCCAATAACAACAGAGCGCCGCAGAGGGAGACCAGGCACTCGACGCCCGGCAAGGTACTGAAGTGCACACAAGGGATAAAAGTGCAGGAAAGCAACCTGAGGCCCGACAGTGATTTTCTAAAGGCACCTAGACCCCAGAAATACACGTGGCCGACGCAGGAGGCCTGGCAAACATGCGATAATAGTTGACTTGCATTAGAAGTAACTCAGCGACCGACGCCCAGCTGGAGACCCCATACAAAGAAGTAAAGTGTCTCCTGGACATTAAATGAAAGTAATATAACCTGGAGCCTGGTGGTGCCATTTAAAACATATTTGGACTTTAGATCCTGTGCCCTGTTGTCAACACCCTGGTTGCCCTGGTTGGGTTAGGTGCTCTGCGAAGGCCCCAGGGAAGATTGGAGTTCAGCGGCTGTGTGGACTGGGATACTGGGCATGACGATTGATGCTCCGGAGACACGAGATTGCGTCCTGATATATACTATAGTGCACCAGCTGGCTCCCACCCCTTCTTTTGATCTAGCGGGGCCAGGCAGTGTTCTCCCTTGGCTCACTTTACACCGCCAGTTTGAGAAGCCTGCTGCTAAATACCCCACCTTGGCTCTATGTCACATGGAGGCAGACCGCGGACCGTGCCGGGGGCCTGTCGACCTAGCCCCCCCTGACCCGCGCACAGTCAGACAAAATGCCCAGGGAGGAATCATTTGACCCGACGTCCAGCAAATTGGATGCTGTGTTGGCAGCGGTGGAAAAGTTAGGTGAAACTATGAACCAGACCCCTAATTCACTTGAAAGCAACCACCGCAAACTTACAGATAGAACATCCGCAATGGACACCATAAGAGAGATCTCTCCACAGATAACGGCGGTGGAGAAGCACTTTAAATTACGGCCTGGGTGGAGTTCCTGGAAAGCAGAACCGACGATGCCGAAGGGAGCTCGAGCCACAATAATGTGCGTGTGGTAGGCCTGTCGGAGGGCAAGGAAGGCAGAGACGCAGTAGCCTATGCTGAATCCTGGCTTTGTGATCTGCTCCCAGAGGGAACACTCTCCCCCCACTTTGTCACTGAACGAGCACACAGAGTACGGGCTAGGCCTCCGCCTCCGGGGGTTAATCCTAGACCGCTCCTGATGCGATTGCTGTACTACAGGGATAGAGACGCCATTCTCCAGGAAACCTGGAAATTACAGGACGTCCATGTAGTCAATCACAAAATCATGTTTTTCCCAGACTTTACGATGCTGGTACAGAAACAGAGATACTCTTACATGGCAGTAAAGAGGAGACTCCGGCATCAAGACCTTAAATATTCCCCGTTGTTTCCAGCCCATCTGAGGGTGGTTAATGCAAAAACCACAGTTGATGGACAGAATGCAGAACAATGTCATACATTCACCCCAGTACAGCGATCTGGGCCTAAATCCATAGTTTTTTTGCACTCCACACCACCCCAGTTCAGACATGGCCATATGCAAATCAGTCTGACCCTGTGCCTCATGGGAACAGTCCAGCCCGAACTGCCAAGCCATGCCTTCCATGGACCGGAAACAAGCTTCCGAGGACCGGTTTCTGGCATTCCAGCTGTCTTCAGCCCGGCTTGCTTGAATCCAGTGGTGTGGAGTGCATGGGACTCACGTCTGAGCATACCCATCCCACTCGGGGTGACAAATGCAAAAACCACAGTTGATGGACAGAATGCAGAACAATGTCATACATTCACCCCAGTACAGAGATCTGGGCCTAAATCCATCATTTTTTTGCACTCCACACCACCCCAGTTCAGACATGGCCATATGCAAATCAGTCTGACCCTGTGCCTCATGGGAACAGTCCAGCCCGAACTGCCAAGCCATGCCTTCCCTGGACTGGAAACAAGCTTCTGAGGACCGGTTTCTGGCATTCCAGCCGTCTTCAGCCTGGCTTGCTTGAATCCAGTGGTGTGGAGTTCATGGGACTCACGTCTGAGCATACCCATCCCACTCGGGGTGACAAATGCAAAAACAACAGTTGATGGTCAGAATGCAGAACAATGTCATACATTCACCCCAGTACAGAGATCTGGGCCTAAATCCATCGTTTTTTTTGCATTCCACACCACCCCAGTTCAGACATGGCCATATGCAAATCAGTCTGACCCTGTGCCTCATGGGAACAGTTCAGCCCGAACTGCCAAGCCATGCCTTCCTTGAACCGGAAACAAGCTTCCGAGGACCGGGTTCTGGCATTTCAGCTGTCTTCAGCCCGGCTTGCTTGAATCCAGTGGTGTGGAGTGCATCGGACTCACGTCTGAGCATACCCATCCCACTCGGGGTGACAAATGCAAAAACCACAGTTGATGGACAGAATGCAGAACAATGTCATACATTCACCCCAGTACAGAGGTCTGGGCCTAAATCCATAGTTTTTTTGCTCTCCACACCACCCCCGTTCAGACATGGCCATATGCAAATCAGTCTGACCCTGTGCCTCATGGGAACAGTCCAGCCCGAACTGCCAAGCCATGCCTTCCCTGGACCGGAAACAAGCTTCCGAGGACCGGTTTCTGGCATTCCAGCCGTCTTCAGCCCGGCTTGCTTGAATACAGTGGTGTGGAGTGCATGGGACTCACGTCTGAGCACACCCATCCCACTCGGGGTGACAAATGCAAAAACCACAGTTGATGGGCAAAATGCAGAACAATGTCATACATTCACCCCAGTACAGAGATCTGGGCCTAAATCCATCTTTTTTTGCACTCCACACCACTCCAGTTCAGACATGGCCATATGCAAATCAGTCTGACCCTGTGCCTCATAGGAACAGTTCAGCCCGTACTGCCAAGCCATGCCTTCCCTGGACCGGAAACATGCTTCCGAGGACCGGTTTCTGGCATTCCAGCCGTCTTCAGCCCGGCTTGCTTGAATCCAGTGGTGTGGAGTGCATGGGACTCACGTCTGAGTATACCCATTCCACTCGGGGTGACAAATGCAAAAACAACAGTTGATGGTCAGAATTTACCGATTCGGTATTTAAGAGTCGGTAAATAGGAAGGGGGCAGATGTAGGTAATTCTAATTTTAGAATTACCGAATCGGTATGATTCGGTATTTACCGATTCGGTAAATACCGAATCGGTATTGCCTATTGATTCCTATGGGCCATGAAGCCCATAAGAATCAATGGTAAATACCGATTCGGTATTTACCGAATCGGTAAATACCGAATCCTGCAAGGGTGCAGGGGGTGTCACTTTGACACCCTCTAGCACCCCAAGTACAGGCTTGTGTGACATGTGGCACACATACATGCCCTAAGTGCATGTCTGTGTGTCACATGGCACAGGTGTACATGCACACATGTGCATGTACACCTGAATTCAGTATTTTACCACCCAATTCGATTGGGTGGTAAAATACCGAATTCTGAAGGCCTGTAGCACTGTAAACAGTGCTACCTACATCTGGGTTTTACCAAATCGGTAAAATTACAGATTCGGTATTTTACAGAATCGGTAAATTTACCAAATCGTTAAATTTACCGATTCTGTAAAAAAATGGCCCCTACATCTCAAAAACCAATTACCGGTCGGTAACGGCCGAAATCGGCCGTTACCGACCGGTAATTGGCGACCTACATCTGGCCCTGTATGTTTTTGTATCATCTATGGCAGAGATCTTCAAACTTGTTGGCTCTGGAACACCCTCAGCAAGATATTTTGAAGTCAGGGCCACTGCCAAAACTCTATGACAAGGTTTGGGTGTGTGACTGGGGGAGTGCGTGAGATGGGGGTCTGCGCAAGGTGCAGGGCTAATGAGATGCTTTCAGTGGTACTTTTTCTGTAGTTCATAGTCCAAACGAAGGGGCCCGATTTATAGTTTTCAGGATGAGTTACTCCATCACAAACGTGACGCATAGCCCATCTACCCTAATACAAATGCCTTAGGATTTAATGGACTTGTAATACAGAGGATATCGGTCATGTTTGTGACAGAGTAACCCGGTCCGCCAAACTCTAAATCAGGCCGTAATGTGAGACTAATAAAACAGCGAATACATCAAACCAAACAAGTAATTGACTCAAAATAGGCCCCTCACATTCCTGGGCCTCAAAGCAAATGCACCTGCTGCACTAATGATAACTGAGGCCTTGAATAGAAGTCTATCACCTCTGCATCATTCACCCCTCCCCCACCTTGCCTGACCATCACTCCAGGTGGCTCCTCTGCTTTGGTTTTCCCTTCACTTGAGCCATTGCCTGAAGTCCAAAAGCAACACTGGCATATCAAATGTGCACTGGGCCCTAATCCAAGCAAAGGATAACCGTAAAACTGCCATGATTGGGGTTTAGTTGGCTCCTCATACCACGAGGCTGTTTATTTTTCTAAATTAGAAATCTTTGTTTTTATAATGTATTCATTATGGCTTGGAACATAGCCGTATAAAGATTTCCGAATGAATACCACGAGGCCCCAATGCTACTGTGCTTGCAGCACCACACATACATTCTGCCCCTTTGTGTTAAAAAATAAAAGCAGCAAGAATGACCTGGTCTCTAATGCTAGTAAGGACAATGGGTACCCAATCCACTCTTTCATAGTAGAACCGTCTTAATTGCGGTGAGGGTTCACTTACACCCTTTGCCTCAATATCTATTGCTCTAATGATAGTGATGGCCCTTTAATAAAAAAACTATCGCCCCTTTCCAAGGGGCATCTCTCTGATGAAGTTGTTGCTGTTAATTTGTAAATGAAAAAAATAGCTCCCACAGTGTCCCCTCTTTTGGGCCATATTGTTGACACCATCCATGGATCACACTCCTTTTCGATTTCTCCTCTTCCATTTCTTTTGAGGATCCTGGGGTGCAAAGGATTAGGGCTCTGCATCTGAATTCAAGTCTATTTGCCTCCTCCCTACCACCCCCTGGACTCACGTTTTACAAAAGTAGATGTTCTTCAATGGTTAATGCTGACCTTGAGGGGCCTTTGCCTGAAAGCGAAGGGGGTTGTGAGGTACAGAGTGCTAAAGAAGAAAAAGGACTTCTCATAATTGATGAAGTCCCTTAAAGCTTCATGGTTACAAAGATGTATTCTTTTTAAAAGTTAGTGTAAGGATGTTATCAGCTTTGTTATAGAGTAATTGAAACAAATATTAAAATGTTAGCACTAGGTACAGTCTGATTACTTATTGCTAAAATATATATTTTGATAGGGCTTGTTTTTATCTAAAATGCTACTTCACGACGTGGCGTTATGGGCAGAGCTGCCGACTTTCGAATTGGGAAACTTGGTTCGAGTCCTGATGTCCTGATGTCTGCACTACATCCTATAATTCTGGGGAAATCACTGAACCTTCCTAAAAATAATTGTGACCTTGTGTAATGTAACTGGTGTTCATGCAAAGCACTCAAGTACCTTCATGTTGTGTCTGCGCTATATTAAACTGCATAAAATATTGCAGCAGCCTAGCTTATACTGTCTGTAATATTATTTTAAAATAATGACTTACATAATCACAGTTCTTTCTGTCCCAGGCTGGGACCTTGTAGCACTGTAAATACTAAAGCCACTATTCCATACTGTGCCAACTAGAATTACATTCTGTGCCTTTCTGCTCTCAGGAACAAAGACATCTGCAGTGATTGCATTACCCAACTGAGGTTTCATATTTCGCAATGATTTTTTTTTTGTAGTTTTATATAGAACAGACTCAACCTAAAGGTATTGGAGCGCTTTACATGAGCACCATTTACAGTTCATAAGGTTACACTAATTTGTTAAGCACAGGAAGATTAAGGGCCTTATTATGAGTTTAGTGGTCCGTGAACTGCCGTACCCACGGTTGAGATCTGACCACCACAAGCTCGGCGGTTCGATCACCGTATTATGAGATGGGCGGATTTCTATTGCAAAAACCGCATCTGAACCGTCAACATAGTCAGCACACCACAGACCGCCGGGATCGCAGTCAGGGAAATGCAGCTGTCATAGGGCGGTACAGAGGAGTTCCACTGCTGCCCGTATTACAAGTTGGCTTTCCGATGAGGTGACCGCTGCAGTTGGACCGCCGGGCTGAAATCGGCATAAACTAAGGATTTGGGGTGCATACTCACCCCTCTCCTGCTCTCCCCACCTGAGTTCTACGTGGATCCCTTTCTCTAGGTACCCACTTCACATCAGCATCTTCACCCGAAGAATATGACTCTGTTGGCGGTGATCTACAGGTAAGTCCTTTTTGTACCATATTTCCATTGCCTGGACTGGCCACATATGGGCCAGACTCCAGCAATGGGTAGGTGATATTTTTCCACAGGTTTCATACATATGTGTACATTCAACACGTGCAGTTGAAATGTACACACAGGCATCAATAAATATGGAAAATCAGTGCCCACTGCCGCAAGACCTCCACAGCCACACTGCAGGCCCCGCGGTCAACTCTTAATACAGTGGTCTGAAGACAACCAGCGCTTCGTTCTTTTAGTGGTCATGGTGTTCGGGCGGTCGTACCGCCAAGCTCATAATCAAGCCCTAAGTGGTTTGTAAAGAATCATAGAATGTTTAACTTATATATTTTTTTTCATTTGTATGGGTTATTTTATATGCAGTTATGTTAAGGCAAAAAAATAACAAAATACTTAAGAGAATATTTTTTTCTTTTTAGCTACCTCTTTGACCCTGCCACCACATTCTCAGGACCCTGCCCCCATGGCACACCAGGTCACAGTTCCCATACTTTTTTATGCACTTCAAGGTCTGTCTGTAAATGTAGACAGCCTTGAAACACACCAAATAAAGGAGTTCGTACCTCCAGGCGATCTTTAATTACACTTCTTTGCTGAGCAATTTGTGTCCCTCTGGTAATACAGCAATGGACCCCCAGGGGGAACATCCCACTGTTTGAAGACCTCTGGTCTAGGAGCACCAGGGGATTGACTTGTGGCTTTTTGAGTACATGATATTAGTTATTTTAAAGTAGGAATTGCTGGTAGCTGACCTGTAATGTACTCAGAAACTTAAGGGAGCATGTCTTTTAAAATTTTAGAGGTGGGCTCATGGGAATTAGTGTTTGTCCACAGTATTGGGGTGTCTTTCATAGATTCACATGCCTGAATCATTCCCCGTCGTCGGAGCGGGAGTCCCACATTACATAAAAAAGCAATAATATGCAATAATATCCTTAGAAAAACTTGATGACAACCAACCTAGTCATTTTGTATAGACCAAACTGCAGCCAATCAGGCGACAGCACCCACTAGAATGTTCTCCCTAGAAGCTCAGGCTCTCAGATTTTCTACTGTACGTCGTGTGAAGGGAGTCTTCCTGAGCTCTGCTCAGTACTTCTCGTTTTCCTTCAAAATCCTGGATTTTAGGATGTCTTCCTCTAAGAAATCTTTATTCAGGCCTTGTGACTCTTGTGGTAAGCTCCGGCTTTTCAAGGAAGATCTCCACAAGAAGTGCATTTACTGCCTGTAGCCGGACCATCAGGTGAAGGACTGCAAGATTTGTAGGATCTTCTCTCAAAAGACCCTCAGGGACAGAGAGGGTTGCTTACTTATGTGGCTACAGAAGCTCAAGGATCATGAGGATCCACTTGCTGAGGAAGGCAGTATTGCCTCTGGATCTACTACAGCTTCTAGGAAGAGAGCTGGTTTTCCTGGGGCCAAGGTTGTGAGGAGACAGCCACCTTCTAAGGGGTCAGAGAGGCCTACCACCTCTAAGGCTATTCCCCCTGGTAAGAGCAAAACCTTGCCATTAACGCCCCCGAGAAAATCCACCAAGATGTTACCTCAGAAATCAACTTCTGAGAAGACTCTGCCTCAGAAGTAGACCCTATCGTCGACGACGCCGTCGACGGTCCCTTCGTCTACGAAGCTTTCCGTCGATGCAACATCTACATCTACGTAACCTTTTCTTCACCTAAACCTGAAATGTTAATGTCGGCGGCATCTTCTACGTCGACGTTGGTCTATGTCTCAGTAAAACCTATCTCGTCGACGAAGGAATCTACACCTGCCATCGTCGGCGTCCCGTCGACGTAAAAATCTAAGAAAACTCCTTTGACGACGACATCATCGTTGACTCCTGCGTCAACGGTCACATCATCATCGTCGACGACAACCTCCTCGACGTCGACGGAGCCTGCATCGTCGACGGGCATTTCGTCGACGAAGACTGCATCGTCGACGGAAACTGCATCATCGACGAAGACTGCATCGTAGACGAAGACTACTATATCGTCGATAACCCCCTAGTCGACGTTGTCATCGTCGGGGCTTATGCCTCCGTCAGCGGTTCCTCCGTTGATGCCACAACTATCTACATGTACCACATTGCAAGTTTGGTCACCATCTATGGTATTCACATCTACGCCGTCTACGGCGAAGCCTTCCCTGTTACAAAGGCGTGGTTCTGGACTAGACTCTTTATCTCCATTACACCCGTTACCTCGTACAGTATCTTTACAGGTCCCTGAAAAATTGCTAGATTCAGAGGACAGTGATGAAGACTCCGATTGGGATGGGTGGTTTGGAGCAGCTACAAGTCCTTCAGAACTACTCATCAAATACCAGGAAGAGGATCAAGATGATCCACCTTCGCCTGAACAGGTGACGTCACCCATCACTAGTATTCCAACAGCCCAGATGCCTGTGACATTGTTGACTAATCTTCAGCACATGCTCAATGATTATTACCGGCGTTTCCTGCCATCTGAGTCAGCCGACTCGGTACCACCGACACCTCGTTCGCCAGAAGCTTCTCATCAACCTGAAGAACATCAATCATCAGAAGATGAGGAGCGTGAGGAAGGTGAAGTGGGTGACAGATCCTTGTTGTCGGAGTGGGATGACTATCAAATCCAGACACCTTCTCCTTCGCCTCCGGTTCCTGCTGATTCACCTCCAGTGGACGTTGGGGGTTTTCACCTTCTTATGGAAAGAGCGACTCAACTTTTTCATATCTCCATGGAAACTACGAAGGAGGAGTATTTCCTCTATGACTTCAAGGACCAGCCGAGGAGACAAGTAAAGACCATTCCAATTATTGATTTCATATGGAAAGAGGACCTTAAGGTGATGTCTACTCCTGCATCTATCCCGCTAGTATTACCACGTATAGATACAAAATATAAGGCTCCGGAAAAGATCCCAGCTTGCCTTATAGGTCACCCCAAGACAGATTTGGTGATTGTACAAGCTGCACAAAATGTTATGTTATGTTATGTTATCAGCACTTTTATAGCGCACAGCTGCCCGAGCAAAGGGGCGTCCCGGCGCTTTGGACAGTCATAAGAAAAATAACACAGAAGACAAAAGAGGTCCAGAAATCCTTCATCGCCGATTACAGCCCCGCCTGATAGAGATGGCAGGCGTCTAGATTCTATTGGGAAAAAATTATCTACAATGGCAGCGACAACGGTCCGGGCGGCCAACTCCTTTGCCATTCTGGGCCGTTACGACTGGCAAATGTGGTCGGACATCTCGCCATACATTAATATGCTTCCTGAACCTGCTAAATCTGAAGCTCTCAAAATATTGCAGGAAGGAGAGAGAACCTTTGCCGAGATTACAGACTGTGCTGTGGATGTGGCTTCTACGGGATCCAGACAGCTTGCAGGGGCTGCCGTCCTATGGCGACAGGTCTGGCTTAAGGCAACGTCTTTTCGCTAAGAGGTGCAAGCGAAGGTGTTGGATATGCCCTTCAATGGGGAGAATTTGTTTGGCTCGCTGGCAGAAGACGCCTTGCAAACAATTAAGAAGGACTTAAAAACAGCCAGATCCCAAAATTTTACAAAAAAAAAAAACAAAAAAAAACAGCCAGATCCCTTGGCACCTTACAGTTTCGAAAGCCGCCTTTTCGGGGTGCGAGAGGACGTGGATCATCCTCTAATAGAGGAAGTTATGGTCAACAGTCTTCCTACAGGTCTTAACAAGGGAATCAGCGCTACCAGTCCCAGTGTTACCAATCTTATGGCCAGCGCAACACCACTTACTCCCAGAATAAGAAAAAGCCGGCCTACTGCGGAAAAGATTCCAATAAGAGGCAATGAGTATCACCACCTGCCACCGTTACTGCCACAGTCCCATGTAAAGATTGGAGGAAGAATCTCAAAGTTTTACTCGAGATGGTCCTCAATAACTCCGGACAAGTCGGTCCTAGACATTGAGGCCAGGGACCATGCTCTCGAGTTCGGAACATTTCCTCCAAATGCCCCTCCAAAAGGTCCACCTCCAGCTCATCTCAAAGAGTTGTTTTCCCAAATCAATCTGATGTTAAAAAAAGGAGCAATCGAAAAAGTCCCTCAAGGACAGAGAGGAACAGGATTCTATTCAAGGTTCTTTCTCATAAAGAAAAAATCCGGAGAATGGTGTCCGATCCTAGACCTTCGTTCCCTCAACAGGTATTTGAAAAAGCTATCGTTTCCGATGCTATCACTTCAGGAAATACTGCATCGTCTTTCAGCAGGAGAGTACATGGCCACCCTGGACCTTCAAGATGCGTACTTCCACGTTCCCATTTTACCCCGTCACAGGAAGTTCCTGCGTTTCAGAGTGGCTGGCAGGGATTTTCAGTTCAAAGTCCTCCCCTTTGGGCTACGATCGGCACCCAGAGTGTTCACAAAGGTCTTAGCTCCGTTAGCAGCATTCCTCCGGGTGGAGGGAATTCAAATATTTCCCTACTTGGACGATTTCCTTATCAAGGCGAGTTCCTTCTCAAACACAAACATCTATGTACAATGATGTCTGTCTCTCTTCCAGTTGTTGGGACTTTCTATCAATCTCAACAAGTCACGCCTTGTTCCATCCCAGAAACAGACATTCTTGGGAGCAACCTTGGACACACATCTGGTCCGTGCTTTCAAATCGGACGAAAGACAAGAAAGGATACAAAACATGGCTCAAATGTTACTGTCAAAAAGGTCATTTTCAGTCCGACAGTTCAAGTCTTTTCTGGGAATGATTTCTTCTTGCATCCCGTTGATTCCAAATTGCCACCTCAGCATGAGGCCTCTGCAGGAAGAGCTCAACATTCAATGGCTGCAAGTCTCGGGTTCATTCGAGGATCTCATTCACATCACTCCTCGAATGCGAGAAACTTGTCTCTGGTGGATCCAAGACAGAAATCTGCAGAAGGGATGTGCGTTCCTACAAGACACACCTAGTTACACGATTACCACAGATGCATCTCTAGAAGGTTGGGGAGCACATCTTCAGGGGCTGAAGGTCAGCTGGACATGGAGTCCTCAACAAAAGGCCTGGCACATCAACATGCTGGAGCTAAGAGCCATCTTCTTAGCTCTCAAATCCTTTCAAGCAATCATCCAAGGGGCAACAGTATTGGTACGCACAGACCACACCACAAGTATGCACTACTTAAACAAACAGGGAGGAACAGGGTCAGCTCTTCTATCTCAGGAAGCCCCAGAAATATGGACATGGGCGATACAACACAGGATCAATCTCTTGGCTGTTCATGTACCGGGAATTGCAAATGTGCTGGTGGACACCCTCAGCAGATCATCGGTGTCCACCCATGATTGGGAGCTACATCAAGCAACAACAGATCAGATCTTCCAACAGTGGGGTCATCCAGATCTAGACCTCTTTGCGACCAAGAAGAACAGCAAATGCCTGTCCTTTGCAAGCTGGCATCCCCACAGAGACTCTCAGGGGAATGCCTTTTCGATCAACTGGTCTCAAATGTACGCTTACGCTTTTCCTCCGATCCCGTTGGTTCCCAGGGTTCTCCGGAAGATGAAGAGAGAACCATGTCGCCTGATTCTCATCGCCCCCAGGTGGCCTCGCCAATACTGGTTCACCGAACTTCTTCTCCTTTCGGAGTGCGAACCAATACAGCTTCGACCAATACTGAATCTCCTCTCAATCCAGAATGGGCAGATTTGCCATCCGGATCCGGCCTCTCTGAAATTAGCAGCTTGGCACCTGAACACCTTGAATTCGCACATCTGAATATCTCTGTGGATTGTAAGGAGGTGCTAGCTAACACATGAGATCCTCCAACGATAAAAACATACAGACTTAAATGGAAAAGGTTCTGCATTTGGTGTCAATCTGCTAGGATTCACCCTTTACAGGCAACTGTTGCCTTTCTTCTTACAACTGGCAAGATCAGGTTTATCTCAAGCAACGTTGAAAGTTTTCTAGCGGCCATTTCAAGATACACACAAGATGGGACCTCCTCTCTTTATTCTTCAAGAATAATACAACAGTTCTTTAAAGGACTATTCAGAATGTTTCCTCCGGTACGTCATCCACCTCCTTCATGGCATCTTAATGTAGTGTTAGCGCAGCTCATGCGCCACCCATTTGAGCCAATTCACAAGGTGGATTTCAAATTCCTTACATGGAAGGTATCTCTTCTGCTGGCATTGACTACATCCAGAGGAGTCAGTGATGTTCAAGCCTTCACAGTCAAGTCCCCGTTCTTGCAATTCACATCCAATTCTGTGATACTACGTACAAACCGAAGGTTTATGCCTAAGGTGCCTTCGGATTTTCACCTGAATGAACCAGTTATCTTAAAGACATTTTTTCCTGATCCGCAATCCCCTGCAGAGCGGGCATTACATACCCTTGACATCAAAAGATATTTGAAAGTCTATTTGCAAAGGACCTCGGTCATCCACAAATCTGATCAACTGTTTGTTGCCTATGGAAGGATGCAACAAGGACAAGCAGTGTCTAAACAAACCATAGCTAGATGGATTTCAGCAGCTATTGACTTTTGCCATATACAAGCGGGAAGACCTTTACAGACCACGCCAAGAGCTCATTCTACAAGAGCTGTTTCTTCCTCGACTGCTCTCTTTGCTGGAGTTCCTCTTCAGCAGGTCTGCAGAGCAGCGATCTGGTCCAGCAGAATACTTTCACCAAGCATTATTGCGTGGATGCTACCAGCGAGGCTGATTCTTCAGTGGGTCAAGCGGTTCTACGCAATCTTTTCAGATAAAGTGAGCCTCTGTTTTCCCTCCTCCTCTGTACTGCTTTCCAGACGCTTATTCCATGCCTATTATTGAGTACATTCTCATGTGATTGCTAGTTGATTCATGCATTTATGAATGTTGGCATTTTATTATGTAAATATATATACTGGCTATGTACAGACTGTGCTACAAATGGCGTCTTACAAGCATTATTTTGGTACTGCTATCTACTCTGATTCAGGCATGTGAATGTATGAAAGACACCCCAATACTGGAGAACAACAATGGTTTCTTACCTGTAATCTGTGGTTCTCCAGTATTGGTGTCTTTCATTGATTCACATGCAACCTGCCCACCTCCCTTCAGAGGCTTTAGACTTGGGAAGTTTTAGCTTCACTCCTGTACGAGAAAATCTGAGAGCCTGAGCCTCTGGGGAGAATATTCTGGTGGGTGCTGTTGCCTGATTGGCTGTAGTTTGGTCTATACAAAATGACTAGGATAGTCAAGAGTGTGGAGGTTTTTTCTCTGGTAGCTGGGGCTACTTTACTTCCTGGTTGGTTGTCACTAAGTTTTTCTTAGGTTAATATTGCATATCATTGCTTTTTTATGTACCGTCGGACTCCCACTCCGACGACCGGGAATGTTTCAAGCATGTGCATCTATGAAAGACACCAATACTGGAGAACCACAGATTACAGGTAAGTAACTATTGTTCTTACCTCTTTTAAACCTTAAATATGCCCAAGCCTTACTTCTACCTGTGTTACATTTGGGGGTGGTTGTGTTCTCTGGTGTTGATTACATATCGCATAATATTTAGTACCTTCCAATTCACATTCTTGGTGCTCGTGGTTTACTGGCTCTATGTGTATCCCATGTGCAAAAGAAATTGTTTGTCTTTCTGTGATGTGATATATGTTGCTCTTTATGCCATTCTTCTCAAAGTAGTATCATTTTTTAATTAATACTTAAAGAAAAATGTATTATGTTTGCTAGTCTAATTTAAACATGTCGCCAAACATTTTGCATGTGTATATGCTATTGCTTTAAGGTGAATTTGAATTTCTTCTGTTTATCTTTGATGTAGCTGAGATTTGGGTCAGAGGAACTTTCCTTTTCTGTTGGTGAGAAAATATTTGTTTTAGTTCCATGTAAAGAATACAGGTTTGGTTAGTTATGAGGGTGATGTGGTTATACATTTAACTTTAACGTTTAAGGGTTGTTTTATTTCTATACCAGGTTTTATTTTATTTACTTTAAAAGTGCCTTTGTCCAGGGTTTCAAGTGTAGAGTTGGAGGTTTTGGTGTGCATGCAGTACTTCATTTTTCCTGAAGTGTTTCTTTAGTATGTAAGGAATAATATAGATAATAAAAGAGAGAGTTTAGTCATTTCTTTATACATTTGCTTTTTATTTTTGTGTCCTAATTTTCGCCCTTGGTGATCAACTAGTATCATGTGGAAACGAGCTTACTGTCTCAGATAAACTGGAAGGAGCCCTGAGGAGACAGCAACTCTACTAGCTCCACAGTAAGTAGTATCGTGATCCAACAAAGCCTTTTTGAAGTAACCATATGGGACACATGCTGCGTTCATATACCCATCGTGTTGGAATATATTGGGTATAGTCAAACGGAGAAGGAGGAGGATGCCAAGCAGCATAATCATCGGACCTTGGGAAAAAAAAAACACAAAAAAAAACCCAAGATCAACCAAAGCTCTTTACCATTTTAACAAGCTCCAGAAGTTTCTCTTATTTTGGTTTCGTACTCTTGAAAGGTCCATCTTTGATGTTTGTAGAACGGACCTTTGCCAATCCAGCAAGATTGGAGGTGTTGGATCTTTCCATTTCTTACATATTTCCTTCCTTACCAACAAAATACAGAAGAAAATTAGGTTTTTTGCTGGACCATGGGACTATGGAGAAATACCAAAAATAACAAGAGCCGGAGATAAAGTTAATGGGGATCCCAAAGAGGTGGATATTGAAGTCAAAACAGAGTTCCAGAATTGTATTAGCAATGGCCACTCCAAGAACATATGTAGGTCCGAGGCCTCTGCCAAACCACATTTGGGACATAGAACCTGCATATTGTCTGTTAACTTTGACAGGCGTTGAGGCGAATAGTAGGCCCTATGTAATGTGAACAGATGGTTTCGGCGTAGCCAAGATGGTTTTACTATGTTCCACATGATTTTACAAGATTCTTGCCACATATTCTCAGCACTAATATCCGTCATATGTGTAGACCATAGCTGATCTGGTAATAAGAACTCACCCTCTGCTTCATCTAATAATAGGTTATACCATACTGAGACTTCTTTCTGAAATAGGAGTCTATCCGTTAGTAGTGACACCAATGTACTATCACCTCCTAACTGAAATCTACCTTTAACAAGGGACCTTGCATTTGCCCAGCTTTGCATTTGAAGATATTTAAACCTAGACAACCTGAGCCCCACTTTTAAACTTAAAACCTCCCATGGTAGTAGACTTCTTTCAACAAATATGTCCCCCCAAATTGCCATACCTGCCTCACGTAATGGTGTTGCAAGACTATCCAAAAGCCAGCTCGGAGAGCCAGGGGAATTCCATAACGGGGCTTTAGCAGAATAGTAGTCTATTTTAATGGTACACCTAAGTTTAGTCCATGTTCTACCTGCATCTCTAAGCACTTTTAGTTTTATTTTCTTAAAAAACTTGGGGTCCCCAAATTTAAACAAAAATTCATGATCTGCCACTTTTTCTCTAAGTAGTGCAGCAAACATGTGTCCGCTCGCTAGGTTTATAGGAGATTTTAACAGCATCCTGATATGGTACATTTGAAAAGCCCACCCGTATAGTTGTAAATCTGGAGCAGCCAAACCTCCCTTCTCTCTACGACGCCTGATCTTCTTCCAGGAGATTCTTGGGTTATGGTTATTCCATATAAAAGAACGTATATCACTTTGAAGTTTGGCTATCATTTTAGCATAAAAAAAAGAGAAATAGTATTAAATAAAAATGTGATCTTCGGTAAGATCATCATTTTTACTAAGTTAGTATCATTTTTTATTAATACTTAAAAAAAAAGTATTATGTGTGCTAGTCTAATTTAAACATGTCGCCAAACATTTTGCATGTACATATGCTATTGCTTTAAGGTGAATTTGAATTTCTTCTGTTTATCTTTGATGTAGCTGAGATTTGGGTTAGATGAACTTTCCTTTTCTGTTGGTGAGAAAATATTTGTTTTAGTTCCATGTAAAGAATACAGGTTTGGTTAGTTATGAGGGTGATGTGGTTAGACATTTAACTTTAACGTTTAAGGTTTGTTTTATTTCTATACCAGGTTTTATTTTATTTACTTTAAAAGTGCCTTTGTCCAGGGTTTCAAGTGTAGAGTTGGAGGTTTTGGTGTGCAGTACTTCATTTTTCCTGAAGTGTTTCTTTAGTATGTAAGGAATAATATAGATAATAAAAGAGAGAGTTTAGTCATTTCTTTATACATTTGCTTTTATAAAATGCTGGTAGGTTACATTCAAGTGGAGTTCATTTTTAAACTTTTGAAGGTGGTTTGAGATTTTGTTGAAGTCTTCCTAATGGCTCCATGCAGTCCAGCAGTGTCCTTTATATGTAATTGTTACATTTTCCTGTTAAAAATAGAGTGGTTGTATGGTGTTTTTGTGGTGTTCATTTAATTAGGGGTTTATTTGTATTGGTTAGTTTGTTTTACGTTGAATTTTATTGCCTACTTTTGTGTAGTTTGGATTTTTTTCAGTTATTTCCTTATCTGGTGAACACAAATTCACGTTTCTATTTTATTTTTAAATATGTATATCTGTTGGATTGGTCTATTAATAATATAGTTTAAATGGTAAATCTATTTTAAGACTTTATGTGCATTGTAATAATTATTTCTAATGTTTCATTGTGTAAAACATGTTTATTTTTTATAGTATATGTATTGTGAATATATATGGTTTTATATATGAATAATTGCTTTTTTTGTATTGTTACTTTTTGTCTACTGTTTTTATTTATTTTTATATATATATCTCATTTAAAAAAGGAGTTTATGATATAAAATATTCTTTTCTTATTTTTGGCTATGTTATTGTTGTCAATATTGTGTGTTGCAATATTGGGTATATATCTGAAAAGTAGACAATATTTTGTGTTTTGATATTTGTGCATTCAATATTGTTAGATGTAGATATTTATTCTTTTTTTTTAAATTAAAATATAGGATGGCAATATTTTTGCCATCGATATTATGTGATGATATTTTTGTGAATCATTATTGTTTTCCATATTCTTTATGGGACCCGCTCGAAAGACCTGCCAGGATATGACACTGTAGTGTCAAAAAGGATGCCAGGATTTGACACTGTAGTGTCAAAAAGGATGCCTACAGCCCTCATTTCGCATATCCTGTAGAGTTCAGAGGAGTCATTTCTGCCCATTTAGGTCAGCCTGTGCTTTGGTCTTGGGGGCATTTCATACTTTTTTCACACCTCTTCAAGGCTGTGCACAATCTGAGAGCAGGCAAAGGATATGCTAATCCGCTTTCTGACAAATCAGGAAGGCAAAGGGTAACTTAAACAAGCATTTACAATGCAGTAGGTCTCGCAGCATTAAAGTTTGAGTTATTGGCATTGCGTATGACAATGCGTTGCATCACATTTTTTTTAAACTGTGAATTGGTGTATAAAGATTAATTGCAAACTGTCAGTTGTTGCTCATAATATGCAAAGTTGGCAATAATATAGACTACTAGTTTTGCAGTTATAAGCATATATTGTAAGTATGTGTTTTTATGATAAAATGTGTGTGGTTGTGTTTGTAGTTGTGTGTGGTTGTATGTGTGGTTGTGTGTGTGGTTGTGTTTTTGGTTGTGGTTGTGTGTGTGGTTGTGTGTGTGGTTGTGTATGGTTGCGTGTGTGTGTGTGGTTGTGTGTGTGGTTGTGGTTGTGTGTGTGTGGTTGTGTGTGTCAAGGGACAAGCACATGACAAGTTGGCGTTTCTATATTGTAATACATAGCTAACAATGAAAACGGAATTATGTCACTGACTCAAATACCAATACATTAATTAAAGCTGTGCTTGGAAATGGGAAGAGTGCGATAGGAAGAGCTCTTGTTAAAAAAGGGGAACAAAACAACATACTTGTATGTTTGTTATGAGATTAGAAGTCTCTCGGATTCTGCCATTCCCTTTCCTCTTTGCAACGGCCAAGGGACCGCTTAGCCTTTAGCTAGGACTTTGCTCCTACACTTGAAAACATTCTGACAGCCTTTAAAAGTTAATGTAATAATAAAAACATTACCTATTATTGTTATATAAGTGCCCCCAATCTGTCTATTGCATGCACTAATTTTACATTGTCCTTTGGAAGCCTCACTTAAGTAGTATTATCAGACAAGCAAAGCACAACACTCAGCTTAATGCTCAACACGCATGCTTTTCGCGATGAGTAAAAACTCGTACCTCAGTAATTGCCAGTCGTGGTTGCAGCTGACTCAGCAGCACTAAGCACAGTATACATTTTAAAATGCAACACATACGTTTTGGCAAGGAATTAATTGGTTGCCTTGAGTCCCATACAGTCCTGTTATAATTACAAGGTGTCCTGGCTGCAGACTGTGCACAGCTATTGTCTGCTCCTCCCGCTGCTCTGCAGGACAGGCCTGTAAATCACCAGTCCTTTGTAGCATCGTCTGCAGAGAAGAGGGGTGATTTTACAATCTGCCGGTTTGTAGAGTTCAGTGATGGTAGAAGGGAGGAAGGGTTTCTAGATAACTGAGTAGGGATACTACTGTTTATTTGTGTAGGAGTTTTATAAAGCGCTGCAACCCGCCTGTGTTTCTTAGGAGCTCTGATTAACATCCATACATAATTCAAAACACTTCAATGAAATTTACGTTTAAACCCGAAATTCAAAAGTTTAAAAAAATAATCTTTTATGGTTTTGATTCGAGCTTTATCTGTTGTTCCACTCTTGACCTTCCTAAACCTGACGGTATTCCATACATGGCTGGCCTTCCACTGCAGGGGCGCTTTTCAACTGATTAGAGGACTCTTTGAACTCACAGGCGTGCTGTCTGACACCCATGAACGCTTCTTGCCTCATCTACACACCGTAATACCACAAGGCCTGGGCACAAAACGCATAGCGCAGCAACAATGCAACATCCACTTATTGTGATGCGCGTGTATCCTTCATGGTGGCTGATTTACATTTCACATATCTGGATCTGTGCACCTATTTGCCCTATCATTCTAACTTCTGAGTGTGAGTTGTACCAAAGTGTGAATTATACTTGAGAACGTGGTCCTACATTACTCTTCTGTAAGTCGTGATCCCACAACAGACCCGACCCCACCTGTGCAGGTTAGCTGCTGGCACACACTGTAAAAACAAGCGCCATGCGAGGCAGCACGGTGCCCGAAAACAATCATAAAAATAAACATGAAACCGGGCGCTGTGCTAGGCAGCACAGTTATCAAAACATTCATAAACAATAAACATGAAACCGGGTGCCGTGCCAGGCAGCGCAGCACCCAAATACATTCATTAAAAAAAAAACATGAAACCTGGTGCCTTGTATGGCTGCGCGGCTCCCAAACACATTTTTTTTAAACAATGAAACCGGTGCTGTGCTATGCAGCCCAGCACCCGTGCACATTAATTAAATTAAAAACAAAACATTAAAACAGGCGCCATGCTGCAAGCACATTAATTTAAAAAAAACATTAAACCGGGCACCATGGTAAGAAGCACGACGCCCAAGCACATTACTTTTTAAACAAATCACGTATTGACAAACTCACTGCCGCAGCCCGGCTTGGACAGGATGCCAGGCAACCTGTGTTGGGACGGGGGCGGGGCCGCAATAAAACAGGAAGCAGACGGGAGCCTACCTCGCGCTCCTGTGCCCGTGAAGCCAGCCGGAATTGAGCGTGTGAGCTAGCAGGGCTCCCGTGCTCGTGGAGAGCCCCGCCTGCTGCCGAGAATGACCCGCTGATGACAGAGAGAGAGACAACCAGCGTGGTACGCTGTACCTTTACCAGGAAGAGCAGCATCTGCCATGTGATGCGGCAAGTGACGAAGCCTGTATCAGCGGAAAGAGCCCGGTGAGTGAGGGGAAGGGGGTGTGTGCGCGCGCGCGTGTGTGTGCGCGTGTGTCTGAGAGCGTGTGTGTATGTGTGTCTGCGCGTGTGTCTGTTTGTGTGCGCGCGGCGTGTGTCTGTGTGCGTGCGCGCGTGTGTTTCCAGCATTCTGTCCACAGTCGCAATGGAGCGTGTTCACGCGTGTGACCTCATCATATTCCGGCATGCTGCGCGTGCCCATCTCCTGTCTCCTTGAAAGTATAGCCGGTGACTATAGGTCTCGCAGGCGTTACAGCGCTTCGCGCTGTAATCGCCAGGTGCGAGACCTAAAAAAAGGATCTTCAACATTGAATTGGATTTTTAATAACTATTAAATTAGTAGTATCATTATTTTTCTAGCTTGTGCCATGCCCTAGATACAGTATTAGTATTTTAATCTATACTATGGGGTTCCACGTAAGACAGTTAAGTCTTCCACAGTGAAAACAGCTTTTAGGGCCTTGCCACTGTAGGGGCATGGTGGCATTACCTTTCTAAGGGTCCTACATTTAGATACCATGCAACTCTACTTTGTGGACTACAAGGTTTACATATAGGTGACTTACTAATATTTAAATGGTAGGTTTTACCTGTCAAAAGGGGTTTATTTTGTCAGGTTGGGGTGCGTGTTTTGCATTGTTACAGTTAGGCTACAGTGGGAGTCTTGAAGCCATGTTTGCACTGTCACTATAGTGGATGGCACAATAGATGGATTTTAAATTCCAGGGCTTAGGGTACATTTTGTGTCTTAGACTAGGGACTTATAGACAAGTTAAATATACCAATAAAAGTATGCCAATTTGACCATGTTTAAAAGTGGAGTGCAGTCACTTTTTCTATCCTAGTTAGCAGGAGTAAAGTGCACAGAGTTGTAGAGACAGTAAAAATATACGGTCCAGTAAAAGGCAAAAAAATCTGGGGTGACCATGCAAAAAAGGCAGATTTCCTACAAGTCTTTACACAACACTTACATTTATCTGTTTTACAGAGGTCTTCCCAAGAAGTTTAACACTGTGTCTGAGAACTTCCGGTATACAGACAGTTGTGCAAAGAAAAAGTTTGTAATCTACATCATAACATTGCAGAAAGGTTCTGCTACAGGCAGCACACCGCCTTCTGCAATCTGTTTTTTCAAAAATAGCAAGGGTGAACTAGTTTATGCAAGTGAAATCTCACCTATTTCGAAGTTGTAAGTGTTCATATTTCTCATATCATTTTTATTTTCCTCCTGGGTATGGTTGTTCCACTAATTCATACTAGGTGTCTAGTAGCCCAACTAACCTCACTGACCTGTCCCCCTCTCTTCTCTTGCACTGTCCTTCCTCTCCTCATGTACCCACTTTCAATGCATACTCCTGCCCCAGCCCCTACCTGACCTTCCATCTCATCTCCCTTCTAGCGTTGACCTTGCTTGTGTCCTCCCACCCCCTAATTGCCAGCATTGCCCTATCGCAACTCTAACCACCACCTCACTGACCCACCATGCCCCCCCTTCAATCTTACCCCCACCCACCACGACTTTTGCACTCCTCCTACCCCCCCACCTTCCTCTTACTCCCTCCAAATTACGGACCTCCTTCTGCAGCCAATACTGAACTCCCTATCCGCCTCCCCCATCAAGACATGTCTCCCTCACTCTAATAACCCAGTCTCTACACCGCATAGAATGCAACCTCTCCATATTGACGAGAGATCTCACCTGTCTTAGAATAGATTTAAATTCTCACAGCTCCAAAACCCTCCTTGGTCAGTCAAACTCCCTTACGCAGTCCGAAAAAACACCACCAAGCACACATCTTGGAGAACTACTCCTCTCCGCTGCCGCATACTATACATAGACCTCTCGGCACATCCTGCCATCTCTCCCTGTCCGACCTTACTGACTAATGCAACTCCTACCATCCCAGCTCATCTAACAATAATCCTACATCACTCTACTCCAACATTCCCGTTATACTGGGGACCAACAGAACCCCACTCTCTCCTGTCTCACCCAGGTCCCCTCCTCAAATCACCACCATTCACTCTTTCCCACTCCCAAATGTAACCCAAACCACTCGCCTACATGCTTTTCAACTGTCGATCGGCAGTCCGACATGCCACTGAAATCTCTGAAACTATCTTTAGCGAATCCATTGACATCGCGTTCCTCACGGAAACTTGGCTAAATGACCATTCTACGATCATTCTTGACCTACTCTCCCCTCCAGGATACTCCATCCTCAGAAAAGACAGACATGACAGAATAGGTGGTAGTTTAGCCATCATCTTCAAAGACGATATTTAGATCTTCCTTGTTAACAAACCTGAACTCTTCACCTTCAAATACCTTGCAGCAGAACTAAAAGTTCAAGTCTCCCTCCCAGTTCACTACATAATATCTACCACCCGCCCGGATATCCTCACCCCTTCGTTGATGAGTTATCCAACCTTCTAACACAATCCTCAATATCCAACTCTAAAAATCTCTTCCTTGGAGATCTTAACCTCCATTGGAAGGATACCGATGATCTCACAATCATCCTTCTCACCAATCTTCTTGGGACCAATGACCTCATACAACTATGTCAGTCCCCAACCCACACCAAAGGAACCACCCTGGACGCTATCATTACTAAAAAAGATTTGGCCTTCTTGTCCAATATCGTCCCCATCTAGTGGCCTGACCACCACCTCATACTGTTCACTATAGCTACCATGAATTCTCCCCCTCACTAAAATCATCTAACCTAAGAAATGGACCAGAAATCTAAATATCATCCCCCCTGATATTCTCGGGTCCAAACTGCATGCTCAACTTCACCATATCCCCCCTTTCAAAACAGAAATGAGCTGACTGAACAGTTTAATAAAGCAGTCATCTATACCTTAGACCAGTTGGCTCCACTGTAACTTAAAAACCAAAGAAATATCCCTTCCAAATCATGGTTAAACACAAAGCTCAACAAAGAAAGACGTACACTCAGACAGACGGAAAGAACATGGAGACAACATCCTTCCCCCTCACATCTGGCTGTCCTCAGATTAGCCCAATCCAAATACAAGAAACACATTTTTAATGCAAAGGCTTCCTTTTTCCGAACTCAACTCGATCGGGCCAAAAACAGACCTAGAGAACTGTTCAACATTGTTCGTAACCAAACTTCCTCCGCACCTCTAATTCCACTGGCTTCGACGACTAGATGCGAAGAAATTGCCCACTTCTTCTCTGAAAAAATCATGACCATTAACAGTTTGATTATACTCACCTGTGAACAAGGCTGTTTAGCCGAAACGCGTAAGGAATATGCTACCATTGCACTGAAATAAATGCCAAGATGTCCTGGAGTTGTGGCTTCGGTATTTTTTCTTTGGTGTTATATATATATATATATATCTGGAACACTCCAAACTTTCTCATCCAAGTAAGGCACTGACTCCGTGAAATTTAGTTGATTCCAAATAAGTTTATTCTCTCATATAGGCTGCTTGACGCGTTTCGGCGGTAAGCACCCGCCTTGTTCACAACATCATGACATTCTGTGATTGTATTTATACCCCTTAGTCATTGCATTACATCATGCATGTTCAACTCCTGTTTCTACGCACAATTTAGCTTGTTTTTCTCATTACACACACTAGTCACACCCAGTTCCCATGGTAATATGGGGCGTCGTCCACTTAAAATTGACATAAACAAGTTACTTTCAATTTTACTGCTAATTGGTTACATCATCCTCCCCCATGTTTGGTTTCGTTACTATAGAAACCCTTATGTCACATGAGCCTGGTGATTTTCTCATTCCTGCCTTGCCTGTTAATCGCTGTGTGTGTGCGCCTTGCTTATGCCTGGATGGACTGATTGCCACGAGTCAATTCCCATTTGAAAGACTTTCTCGGCGCTGGTGAGTTAGTAAACTGACACCATAGGCTATTCCTGCTGTTTATTTATGTTTCCGAGTTGTTGGGCCTGTGGCGCTAAGCTGTATATACTAGGCGTGTGTTAAAGCGGGTACAGTTGGGAAATCTTGTAGGAATAATGCGTGCGCTTTAATAATACACACGGTTCATTAGGGTTTCAAAGGCGCGCGTTTGTCATGCCGCCTCGTATCTGCGTTAAAGACAGCTTTTGTGAGTGGGTGCAGCGGGGGATATTTTGGGGATATTTTGAGTGCATTAGTACACATGCTTGCTCTGTTTCTTAAGGCGCGCGTTTGTAAGCACCTCGCAGTGTAATTCAAGGGCGCGCAGGGTCAGTTAGGGAAACCTGCTATTGCTACAGAGTGCTGATTGCATATGTCATGGCGCCTGTTTATTTACTCATGTTACCTAAACTCCCAGTGGACTTAGGCCAAGTTTTTAACATATTTACCATTTAATATGTATAACATTTACACATCATTTCCTAGTGGACAAATTTACAGGCATTTATTCAGTGCCTTGCACTGATGGATATCGACATATCTAGCACTACAACATGACATCTAACAAAGGTTTTAGTCCTTATTGCATATATGCATTACTTTTTGGACCATCAATTAGCAACGTTAGCAGTAATTCCCCATATATTGACATATGCGTGTGTGAAATGATTTGTCTAAAATGCTGCACTTGCAGGCTAAAACTGCTATAGGGGTTATAATAGTGCTGATATATACAGTGATAGAATATTCTTAAAAATGAACAATAGATGTTAACTGGACGGGAGGGGGGAAGGTAACTATGACAGGTTTAGGGGCATTATCATCTAGAACCATGTTATCATAGTTAGAGATGGACACTGAGTGCTTCATCAGAGTTGAGACCATTCGGTATCTTAGAATTGAGCATTATAATATACCGTGATTCTAGTCTTCTCAAACTCTGCAGGCGATTACCACCTCTTGGATTTTTTGGCACATTGTCAATGACGAAGTATGTTACTACTCCAATGTCCCCTGCATGGATTGTGTTTATGTGCCTGGCTACAGGGTAAGCTGGGTCGTCATTATTTACAGCGCGGAGGTGTTGGAGGACTCTGATATGTACAGGGTGGATGGTACTGCCCACATATCTTTTACATATATAAAATATATATATAAAACATATATATATCTATGATCCACGCAATTCCAACAAAAAGGACGAACACTGAGGAAATAAAAATAAACCAGGTACGGTTTAATTGGTAACGCGTTTCGACAGACAAGCTGTCTTGTTCACAGGTGAGTATACAAGACAGCTTGTCTGTCCAAACGCGTTACCGATTAAACGTACCTGGTTAATTTCCTGAGTGCGTCCTTCTTTTTGGAATTACGTGGATCATTAATTTTGCAGGGAGGCTTCTCCGGCATGACGCACCACCTGTCAACGGGCCTGAACTTCAGTAAACAAAGCCGCTCTGTGGTTATATATATATATATATATTCACTGAAAAAACCATAGGTTATAGACCATATATAGTTAGGAATTAGCATTTACAAAACCTTGAAAATTCACTGAAAAAACCATAGGTTATAGACCATATATAGTTAGGAATTTGCATTTACAAAACCTTATTTTACTCACACAAAACCATTGAAATTCCATATATAGTTAGTTGCACTAACTATATATCGCGCACCCGCAATCCACTGCTGATGATGTCACATATTACATCATTCATGTATGGTCAGTGACATCACTGATGACATCACTGATGACATCTCAAATGACATCACTGATGACATCTCAAATGACATCACTGATGACATCACTGATGACATCACTGATGACATCTCAAATCACATCACTGATGACATCTCAAATGACATCACTGATGACATCTCATTTGATATTACTGATCACATCACTGATGATATCATTCATGTGATAATACGATGAACCTGTTCAGACTCTAATATAACCTTAGATACAATCAGTGTAAACAGACACTCACAGACTGTCACTCATCCATGGAGTTACTCACACACCTAGTCAGTCATGCAAAGAATCAATCACACCTCCATTTCCTCAACTATACAGTTATACACACCTTACTTATTCAAACATATACTAACACACATTTACTCTCTTATACAATCCCTGATACAAGTTCACAATGATCCATACAGCCACTCACACATTCACTGGCTCTTATGCACAGTTATTTATATATGTCAACTCTCACATGTACTGCTTTTTACATATGTACTTACTTTGACATGTAGCACTGAGATATCCATTCACTCACCAATACACTCATGCACACAGTCAACCGCCCATACAGCTGTTTCCACATGCACTTTTGAAACCATACATCTAATGAATCAACTGCTCACACATCTATGCAGAGTCATACACCTCCCAGCCACCCACACACACACTCAGTCTCCCATACAAATACTTGGGCAACCAATCAATAACCCATATAGTAACTCATATAGCTACTTATCAACACATGCAACAGTTTACAGAACAACAGACATAATGATGCACAAATTAAGACAGTTTAGTCACTAACCCATGCACTCAGTGAGACACATTTAATCACTCACTCATACAGTCAGTCATGCACCTACTAAATCCTTCATCCAGACACTTATACATCCACTCATTCTTCAATATGTAAGACATATTTTAACTTTACAGAAACATACAGTCACTGGATGTTGTCATCAGTGATGTCATCAGTGGTGTCATTTGAGATGTCATCAGTGATGTCATCAGTGATGTCACTGACCATGTCATGAATGATGTAATATGTGACATCATCAGCAGTGGATTGCGGGTGCGCGATATATAGTTAGTGCAACTAACTATATATGGAATTTCAATGGTTTTGTGTGAGTAAAATAAGGTTTTGTAAATGCAAATTCCTAACTATATATGGTCTATAACCTATGGTTTTTTCAGTGAATTTTCAAGGTTTTGTAAATGCTAATTCCTAACTATATATGGTCTATAACCTATGGTTTTTTCAGTGAATTTTCAAGGTTTTGTAAATGCTAATTCCTAACTATATATGGTCTATAGCCTATGGTTTTTTCAGTGAATATATATATATATATACATACATATATAAACATATATCATCTGTATATCTATATAAATACAAACATAAATGCATGCATACATATACTTATATGCATACAGATGCATGTTATTTACATGAAAGTTGAAAAAACACTAATAAAACAAAGCTAAAAAGCCACCTCATTACAAACAGAATGGCTTTAACTTAAACGAGGGCGAGATCTATTGCATTTTCAATGCTTGTTTACTTTGGTTCCATCAAGAAGGCATTCAGATGTTTCACACATTTGCCATAAATTCTGAATGTTAGCACTCTAGTTGCACATTAGATCACTGTAGTAAAGCTACTGCTCACCAGGGACGTCTGCTGCTGGTATTCAAAGTGCATGTTTCAGTCTGCATGTCAGAATTGTTTTAATGAAATAGAAGAGGATTTGAGAAGTCACTCAAAATGATCCCTAATTTTTCTTTCTGAAGCACTATTCATACTTTCTATGGCAAAATTAACCCCCTCATGTTGTTCCTTTTTAAAGTGAGTGTTTTCAGACTTACCACTTCATTCCAATCAAGATGGCTTCTGGTGTGCCATACTTTTGTCATAAGTAAGACTGTTAGTGCTCTAGTTGTTCTTTAGAACACTCTGGGACATTCTGTCATTGGGCTATACTTGGGGTACATCTGGGTGATATTTGAGCTACATTTAGGCTCTTTTGTCTCTGGTGGCCATCTTGGGAGACTGTATGTCAGAATTTTTTAATGAAATTGAAGAGGGTTTGAGTAGTCACTCAAAATGTGCCCTAATTTTTCTTTCTGCAGCACTAATCATAATTCATATGGCAAAATATACCCCCTCATTTTGTTCCTTTTTAAATTAAATGTTTTAAGAGTTACCACTTTATTCCAATCAAGATGGCTTCAGGTGTGCCATACATTTGTAATAAGTAGGACTGTTAGCGCTCTAGTTGTTCTTTAGAACACGCTGGGACATTCTGTCATTGGGCTATATTTGGGCTACATCTGGGTGATATTTGGGCTACATTTGGGCTCTTTTGTCTCTGGTGGCCATTTTGGGAGACAGCATGTCAGAATTTTTTAATAAAATAGAAGAGGATTTGAAAAGTCACTCAAAATGTGCCCTAATTTTTCTTTCTGCAGCACTAATAATACATTCTATTGCATAATATACCCCCTCATTTTGTTCCTTTTTAAATTAAATGTTTTAAGAGTTACCACTTTATTCCCATCACGATGGCTCCAGGTGTGCTATACCTTTGTAATAAGTAGGACTGTTAGCGCTCTAGTTGTTCTTTAGAACACTCTGGGACATTCTGTCATTGGGCTATACTTGGGCTACATCTGGGTGATATTTGGGCTACATTTGGGCTCTTTTGTCTCTGGTGGCCATTTTGGGAGACTGCATGTCAGAATGTTTTAATGAAATAGAAAAGGATTTGGGAAGTCACTCAAAATGTGTCCTAATTTTTCATTCTGCAGCACTAATCATACTTTCTATGGCAAAATATACCCCCTCATGTTGTTTCTTTTTAAATTAAATGTTTTAAGAGTTACCACTTTATTCCAATCAAGATGGCTTCAGGTGTGCCATACCTTTGTAATAAGTAGGACTGTTAGCGCTCTAGTTGTTCTTTAGAACACTCTAGGAGGCTGCAGTAGAACACAAAGGAATCAACTGACAGTCTCTGTCCTTGTTGGATGTACATGTTTTACTGAGAATGTCAGACTTCATTTTCACATGACTGAGAAAGATAATGTGAATTTACAGAAAATATGCTTTCAATTTAGCTTATAGATCCCCTTCCAAACCACTGTGGGAAAATCATGAGATATTAGTTTTCTTTCAAACAATATTCATGATATCACAGCAGAAGGTTTTTTCACATGGTAAAATCACCTTAGAACCCACCACAATTCCTAAAACGAGTATGGTACCATCAACAAATGATTTATAATGTAACTAAAGTCCTAAAACCCTCTATTAACTACAATGCTTTTTAATGAGGTGCTATCATGTATATTGGTCCCAAGATGGCTGCCAACACTTCTTGGATGAAGTGCTGACAGCCAATAAGATCAGATGTGTGGTTAGGCTCCGCCCAGATATATATCTTTTTTTGAACCTATATTACTCAAAACCCACTGGAGCACATATATTGAGACCTAGCAAAGGCACATCGGGCTAACAGTCCCTACAATTTTGCCAAGTTTCGTGCAAATCCATTCAGCCGTTCGAGCTAAAAGTGAGGCCAACCGCCCTATGGAAATTAGCATGGGAAAAATGCTTTTTGGGACCCCCCTTTTTTCTCGGTCCCCCCTTGATGAAACCCCCCCAAATTGTCAGGGGCTGCTCAGAAACAAAATGTTCCATTTTCCTGAAAATTTCAGCCAATTCCGTCCACAAACGCCAAAGTTATTAGACATAGAATTTTCAAAAATCCCATAGAGAAAAAATCCTAACTATATATACCTACTGGCGACCGGCAGTAGGTAATATATATATATCTGGCAGAAGGACGTCTCGCAGCAGTCACGCAGCATCACAGACGAGGCAAACTCAGGTAATAGTGATATATATATATATATATATATATATATATATATATATATATATATATATATATATATATATATATATATATATATATATATATATATATATGTATATATATATATATATATATATGTATATATAAATATTGTCTCCTGAGGGGGATAGTTGTTGGAATATATATATATATATATATATATATATATATATATATATATATATATATATATATATATATATATATATATATATATATTGGGTTTCACAAGTTGCCCTTTTGGATAGCACTCCCAACAAGATTTTCAAAAGCACTGGGACAACCTTCGTGCAGCACAAGTAATTTAATCAACACATGCCTTGCCTGACGCGTTTCAGAACCTGTTGAAATATAAAGTACATATTTTCCTTTTGTTAGCATTGCTTGCACAAAACACCAAAAGATTGTTCCAAACATAAAGCGCCGCTTGTTGCTCCAAAGCGTCACTCACGCAGAATGTCACTGGATTTGCATTTCATATCCGCAAAGGTGCATATCCCCGACCTGGCAGGCCGTAATACATTGAGTTTCACACGTTGCCCTTTTGGATAGCACTCCCAACAAGATTTTCAAAAGCACTGGGACAACCTTCGTGCAGCACAAGTAATTTAATCAACAAACGCCTTGCCTGACGCGTTTCAGAATTAACACTCTTTCTTCAGAGGCAGCATGACAAACAAAGTTCGTTCCGTAAGCACTCCAACTGACAAATCCCTTCTAATTAATATCCTGCCCAGCTGGGCCTGGAAACAAAGAATCACGGGAGTTGTAGTCATATTTAACTCCCAAGTGGGTCCGGACACAGAACCTGTTGAAATATAAAGTACATATTTTCCTTTTGTTAGCATTGCTTGCTCAAAACACCAAAAGATTGTTCCAAACATAAAGCGCCGCTTGTTGCTCCAAAGCGTCACTCACGCAGAATGTCACTGGATTTGCATTTCATATCCGCAAAGGCGCATATCCCCAACCTGGCAGGCCGTAATACATTGAGTTTCACAAGTTGCCCTTTTGAATAGCACTTCCAACAAGATTTTCAAAAGCACTGGGACAACCTTCATGCAGCACAAGTAATTTAATCAACACACGCCTTGCCTGACGCGTTTCAGAGTTAACACTCTTTCTTCAGAGGCAGCATGACAAACAAAGTTCGTTCCGTGAGCACTCTAACTGACAAATCCCTTCTAATTAATATCCTGCCCAGCTGGGCCTGGAAAAAAAGAATCACGGGAGTTGGAGTCATATTTAAATCCCAAGTGGGTCCGGACACAGAACCTGTTGAAATATAAAGTACATATTTTCCTTTTGTTAGCATTCCTTGCACAAAACATCAAAAGATTGTTCCAAACATGAAGCGCCGCTTGTTGCTCCAAAGCGTCACTCACACAAAAAGTCACTGGATTTGCATTTCATATCCGCAAAGGCGCATATCCCCAACCTGGCAGGCCGTAATACATTGAGTTTCACAAGTTGCCCTTTTGGATAGCACTCCCAACAAGATTTTCAAAAGCACTGGGACAACCTTCGTGCTGCACAAGTAATTTAATCAACACACGCCTTGCGTGACGCGTTTCAGAGTTAACACTCTTTCTTCAGAGGCAGCATGACAAACAAAGTTCGTTCCGTGAGCACTCCAACTGAAAAATCCCTTCTAATTAATATCCTGCCCAGCTGGGCCTGGAAACAAAGAATCACGGGAGTTGGAGTCATATTTAAATCCCAAGTGGGTCCGGACACAGAACCTGTTGAAATATAAAGTACATATTTTCCTTTTGTTAGCATTGCTTGCACAAAACACCAAAAGATTGTTCCAAACATAAAGCGCCTCTTGTTGCTCCAAAGCTTCACTCACGCAGAATGTCACTGGATTTGCATTTCATATCCGCAAAGGTGCATATCCCCGACCTGGCAGGCCGTAATACATTGAGTTTCACAAGTTGCCCTTTTGGATAGCACTCCCAACAAGATTTTCAAAAGCACTGGGACAACCTTCGTGCAGCACAAGTAATTTAATCAACACACTCCTTGCCTGACGCGTTTCTGAGTTAACACTCTTTCTTCAGAGGCAGCATGACAAACAAAGTTCGTTCCGTGAGCACTCCAACTGACAAATCCCTTCTAATTAATATCCTGCCCAGCTGGGCCTGGAAACAAAGAATCACGGGAGTTGGAGTCATACTTTAATCCCAAGTGGGTCCGGACACAGAACCTGTTGAAATATAAAGTACATATTTTCCTTTTGTTAGCATTGCTTGCACAAACACCAAAAGATTGTTCCAAACATAAAGCGCCGCTTGTTGCTCCAAAGCGTCACTCACGCAGAATGTCACTGGATTTGCATTTCATATCCGCAAAGGTGCATATCCCCGACCTGGCAGGCCGTAATACATTGAGTTTCACAAGTTGCCCTTTTGGATAGCACTCCCAACAAGATTTTCAAAAGCACTGGGACAACCTTCGTGCAGCACAAGTAATTTAATCAACACACTCCTTGCCTGATGCGTTTCAGAGTTAACACTCTTTCTTCAGAGGCAGCATGACAAACAAAGTTCGTTCCGTGAGCACTCCAACTGACTAATCCCTTCTAATTAATATCCTGCCCAGCTGGGCCTGGAAACAAAGAATCACGGGAGTTGGAGTCATATTTAAATCCCAAGTGGGTCCGGACACAGAACCTGTTGAAATATAAAGTACATATTTTCCTTTTGTTAGCATTGCTTGCACAAACACCAAAAGATGGTTCCAAACATAAAGCGCCGCTTGTTGCTCCAAAGCGTCACTCACGTAGAATGTCACTGGATTTGTATTTCATATCCGCAAAGGTGCATATCCCCAACCTGGCAGGCCGTAATACATTGAGTTTCACAAGTTGCCCTTTTGGATAGCACTCCCAACAAGATTTTCAAAAGCACTGGGACAACCTTCGTGCAGCACAAGTAATTTAATCAACACACGCCTTGCCTGACTCGTTTCAGAGTTAACACTCTTTCTTCAGAGGCAGCATGACAAACAAAGTTCGTTCCATGAGCACTCCAACTGACAAATCCCTTCTAATTAATATCCTGCCCAGCTGGGCTTGGAAACAAAGAATCACAGGAGTTGGAGTCATATTTAAATCCCAAGTGAGTCCGGACACAGAACCTGTTGAAATATGAAGTACATATTTTCCTTTTGTTAGCATTGCTTGCACAAAACACCAAAAGATTGTTCCAAACATAAAGCGCCGCTTGTTGCTCCAAAGCGACACTCACGCAGAATGTCACTGGATTTGCATTTCATATCCGCAAAGGTGCATATCCCCGACCTGGCAGGCCGTAATACATTGAGTTTCACAAGTTGCCCTTTTGGATAGCACTTCCAACAAGGTTTTCAAAAGCACTGGGACAACCTTCGTGCAGCACAAGTAATTTAATCAACAAACGCCTTGCCTGACGCGTTTCAGAGTTAACACTCTTTCTTCAGAGGCAGCATGACAAACAAAGTTCGTTCCGTGAGCACTCTAACTGACAAATCCCTTCTAATTAATATCCTGCCCAGCTGGGCCTGGAAACAAAGAATCACGGGAGTTGGAGTCATATTTAAATCCCAAGTGGGTCAGGACACAGAACCTGTTGAAATATAAAGTACATATTTTCCTTTTGTTAGCATTGCTTGCACAAAACACCAAAAGATTGTTCCAAACATAAAGCTCCGCTTGTTGCTCCAAAGCGTCACTCACGCAGAGTGTCACTGGATTTGCATTTCATATCCGCAAAGGTGCATATCCCCAACCTGGCAGGCCGTAATACATTGAGTTTCACAAGTTGCCCTTTTGGATAGCACTCCCAACAAGATTTTCAAAAGCACTGGGACAACCTTCGTGCTGCACAAGTAATTTAATCAACACACGCCTTGCGTGACGCGTTTCAGAGTTAACACTCTTTCTTCAGAGGCAGCATGACAAACAAAGTTCGTTCCGTGAGCACTCCAACTGACAAATCCCTTCTAATTAATATCCTGCCCAGCTGGGCCTGGAAACAAAGAATCACGGGAGTTGGAGTCATATTTAAATCCCAAGTGGGTCCGGACACAGAACCTGTTGAAATATAAAGTACATATTTTCCTTTTGTTAGCATTGCTTGCACAAAACACCAAAAGATTGTTCCAAACATAAAGCTCCGCTTGTTGCTCCAAAGCGTCACTCACGCAGAATGTCACTGGATTTGCATTTCATATCTGCAAAGGTGCATATCCCCAACCTGGCAGGCCGTAATACATTGAGTTTCACAAGTTGCCCTTTTGGATAGCACTCCCAACAAGATTTTCAAAAGCACTGGGACAACCTTCGTGCTGCACAAGTAATTTAATCAACACACGCCTTGCGTGACGCGTTTCAGAGTTAACACTCTTTCTTCAGAGGCAGCATGACAAACAAAGTTCGTTCCGTGAGCACTCCAACTGACAAATCACTTCCAATTATTATCCTGCCCAGCTGGGCCTGGAAACAAAGAATCACGGGAGTTGGAGTCATATTTAAATCCCAAGTGGGTCCGGACACAGAACCTGTTGAAATATAAAGTACATATTTTCCTTTTGTTAGCATTGCTTGCACAAAACACCAAAAGATTGTTCCAAACATAAAGCGCCGCTTGTTGCTCCAAAGCGTCACTCACGCAGAATGTCATTGGATTTGCATTTCATATCCGCAAAGGTGCATATCCCCGACCTGGCAGGCCGTAATACATTGAGTTTCACAAATTGCCCTTATGGATAGCACTCCCAACAAGATTTTCGAAAGCACTGGGACAACCTTCGTGCAGCACAAGTAATTTAATCAACACACGCCTTGCCTGACGCGTTTCAGAGTTAACACTCTTTCTTCAGAGGCAGCATGACAAACAAAGTTCGTTCCGTGAGCACTCCAACTGACAAATCCCTTCTAATTAATATCCTGCCCAGCTGGGCCTGGAAACAAAGAATCACGGGAGTTGGAGTCATATTTAAATCCGAAGTGGGTCCGGACACAGAACCTGTTGAAATATAAAGTACATATTATCCTTTTGTTAGCATTGCTTGCACAAACACCAAAAGATTGTTTCAAACATAAAGCGCCGCTTGTTGCTCCAAAGCGTCACTCACGCAGAATGTCACTGGATTTGCATTTCATATCCGCAAAGGTGCATATCCCCGACCTGGCAGGCCGTAATACATTGAGTTTCACAAGTTGCCCTTTTGGATAGCACTCCCAACAAGATTTTCAAAAGCACTGGGACAACCTTCGTGCAGCACAAGTAATTTAATCAACACACGCCTTGCCTGACGCGTCTCAGAGTTAACACTCTTTCTTCAGAGGCAGCATGACAAACAAAGTTCGTTCGGTGAGCACTCCAACTGACAAATCCCTTCTAATTAATATCCTGCCCAGCTGGGCCTGGAAACAAAGAATTACGGGAGTTGGAGTCATATTTAAATCCCAAGTGGGTCCGGACACAGAACCTGTTGAAATATAAAGTACATATTTTCCTTTTGTTAGCATTGCTTGCACAAAACACCAAAAGATTGTTCCAAACATAAAGCGCCGCTTGTTGCTCCAAAGCGTCACTCACGCAGAATGTCATTGGATTTGCATTTCATATCCGCAAAGGTGCATATCCCCGACCTGGCAGGCCGTAATACATTGAGTTTCACAAATTGCCCTTTTGGATAGCACTCCCAACAAGATTTTCGAAAGCACTGGGACAACCTTCGTGCAGCACAAGTAATTTAATCAACACACGCCTTGCCTGACGCGTTTCAGAGTTAACACTCTTTCTTCAGAGGCAGCATGACAAACAAAGTTCGTTCCGTGAGCACTCCAACTGACAAATCCCTTCTAATTAATATCTTGCCCAGCTGGGCCTGGAAACAAAGAATCACGGGAGTTGGAGTCATATTTAAATCCCAAGTGGGTCCGGACACAGAACCTGTTGAAATATAAAGTACATATTTTCCTTTTGTTAGCATTGCTTGCACAAACACCAAAAGATTGTTTCAAACATAAAGCGCCGCTTGTTGCCCCAAAGCGTCACTCACGCAGAATGTCACTGGATTTGCATTTCATATCCGCAAAGGTGCATATCCCCGACCTGGCAGGCCGTAATACATTGAGTTTCACAAGTTGCCCTTTTGGATAGCACTCCCAACAAGATTTTCAAAAGCACTGGGACAACCTTCGTGCAGCACAAGTAATTTAATCAACACACGCCTTGCCTGACGCGTCTCAGAGTTAACACTCTTTCTTCAGAGGCAGCATGACAAACAAAGTTCGTTCGGTGAGCACTCCAACTGACAAATCCCTTCTAATTAATATCCTGCCCAGCTGGGCCTGGAAACAAAGAATTACGGGAGTTGGAGTCATATTTAAATCCCAAGTGGGTCCGGACACAGAACCTGTTGAAATATAAAGTACATATTATCCTTTTGTTAGCATTGCTTGCACAAACACCAAAATATTGTTCCAAACATAATGCGCCGCTTGTTGCTCCAAAGCGTCACTCACGCAGAATGTCACTGGATTTGCATTTCATATCCGCAAAGGTGCATATCCTCGACCTGGCAGGCCGTAATACATTGAGTTTCACAAGTTGCCCTTTTGGATAGCACTCCCAACAAGATTTTCAAAAGCACTGGGACAACCTTCGTGCAGCACAAGTAATTTAATCAACACACGCCTTGCGTGACGCGTTTCAGAGTTAACACTCTTTCTTCAGAGGCAGCATGACAAACAAAGTTCATTCCGTGAGCACTCCAACTGATGAATCCCTTCTAATTAATATCCTGCCCAGCTGGGCCTGGAAACAAAGAATCACGGGAGTTGGAGTCATATTTAAATCCCAATTGGGTCCGGACACAGAACCTGTTGAAATATAAAGTACATATTTTCCTTTTGTTAGCATTGCTTGCACAAACACCAAAAGATTGTTCCAAACATAAAGCGCCGCTTGTTGCCCCAAAGCGTCACTCACGCAGAATGTCACTGGATTTGCATTTCATATCCGCAAAGGTGCATATCCCCGACCTGGCAGGCCGTAATACATTGAGTTTCAAGTGGTCCAGTCGAAGGCAATCGCCGAAACACGTTGACCGTCCTCCTTGTCTGCACGATGGTGTTGAAAGAACAATAAAAAAACTTACCTGAAAACGAGTATTGGACCCTGTTTGTGCTGTGGTGCTTCTGACCCTCTTGCTGCGAACTGGAGCTGGTGGGTTCCGTTCTTCGTTGAAGATATATATATATATATATATATATATATATATATATATATATATATATATATATATATATATATATATATAATATATATATATATACAGCGCCATCCACTAAGGATTTTACCTAAGAAAGACTCAATGAACCAGAATGCACTGAGCTGCCACGCCTATGGGGCAGGACTATCAAGCATCTACTGGTACAAGACACACTGTGCCGCTGCTTCTCCGTTCATGTCATTCCTAAGATCAAGAGCGACAGGATGCCCAAAACGCGTATGGAACATTGGCAGATTTACCTTCGTTCGCTGAGCTGTTTTGAATGCTGCCTCTTAAATATAGAATCAACACATACTGCTTGTGGCATCTTCAATGTTGGGAGCTTTGTTGATTGGTATATATATATATATATATATATTCACAGAAAAAACCATAGGTTATAGACCATATATAGTTAGGAATTTGCATTTACAAAACCTTGAAAATTCACTGAAAAAACCATAGGTTATAGACCAGATATAGTTAGGGATTAGCATTTACAAAACCTTATTTTACTCGCATAAAACCATTGAAATTTCATATATAGTTAGTTGCGCTAACTATATATCGCGCACCCGCAATCCACTGCTGATGATGTCACATATTACATCATTCATGACATGGTCAGTGACATCACTGATGACATCACTGATGACATTATCCAGTGACTGTATGTTTCTGTAAAGTTAAAATATGTCTTACATATTGAAGAATGAGTGGATGTATAAGTGTCTGGATGAAGGATTTAGTAGGTGCATGACTGACTGTATGAGTGAGTGATTAAATGTGTCTCATTGAGTGCATGAGTTAGTGACTAAACTGTCTTGATTTGTGCATCATTATGTCTGTTGTTCTGTAAACTGCTGCATGTGTTGATCAGTAGCTATATGAGTAACTATATGGGTTATTGATTGGTTGCCCAAGTATTTGTATGGGACACTGAGTGTGTGTGTGTGGGTGGCTGGGAGGTGTATGACTCTGTGCATAGATGTGTGAGCAGTGGATTCACTAGATGTATGGGTTCAAAAGAGCATGTGGAAACAGCTGTATGGGCGGTTGACTGTGTGCATGAGTCTATTGGTGAGTGAATGGATATCTTAGTGCTACATGTCAAAGTAAGTACATATGTAAAACACAGTACATGTGAGAGTTGACATATATAAATAACTGTGCATGAGAGCCAGTGAATGTGTGAGTGGCTGTATGGATCATTGTGAACTTGTATCAGGGATTGTATAAGAGAGTAAATGTGTGTTAGTATATGTTTGAATAAGTAAGGTGTGTATAACTGTATAGTTGAGGAAATGGAGGTGTGATTGATTCTTTGCATGACTGACTAGGTGTGTGAGTAACTCCATGGATGAGTGACAGTCTGTGAGTGTCTGTTTACACTGATTGTATCTAAGGTTATATTAGAGTCTGAACAGGTTCATCGTATTATCACATGAATGATATCATCAGTGATGTGATCAGTAATATCAAATGAGATGTCATCAGTGATGTCATTTGAGATGTCATCAGTGATGTCATTTGAGATGTCATCAGTGATGTCATCAGTGATGTGATTTGAGATGTCATCAGTGATGTCACCAGTGATGTCACTGACCATGTCATGAATGATGTAATATGTGACATCATCAGCAGTGGATTGCGGGTGCGCGATATATAGTTAGCGCAACTAACTATATATGAAATTTCAATGGTTTTATGCGAGTAAAATAAGGTTTTGTAAATGCTAATCCCTAACTATATATGGTCTATAACCTATGGTTTTTTCAGTGAATTTTCAAGGTTTTGTAAATGCAAATTCCTAACTATATATGGTCTATAACCTATGGTTTTTTCTGTGAATTTCATTGGTTTTTTAAAAGCTAGCATCTGTAGCTGTAAAATGTATTCTTCTTTAAATCCCAAAATATATTTTAGATGTTTATTGATAATTTTTTTTTAAAATATTTTTTTTCTTCGCTTCCGGTAAGCGAACCGGGAAGCTTTCTGTTAGCTCATCTTGATGCCGCGACCTAGTCCGCGAACCGGTAAACGTTTCGTTAGCGCAACTGTGACGCCTTTTTTGCTTAGCAACCACCTCCTGAAAGACCTCTCATGTTTGCAAGTTCACACAACAATGTTTCAATTGAACTCTGAACTCTCAGTGCACCTGCGTATCCAGTGCAATCTTTCATTAAATGTTTCTTCCTTGGCCATTCAAATTACATCTTTCAAAGAACACATCCATGCACCCTAACTTTCTGTTTATAGAAATGGAAATGCACCAATCACTGCTAATGAATCATTAGCATTGGAAATCCACAGTTTTTTTTCTTTACAAACTCCTACTGTTTCAACTGCCCTTTCATTACCACACTTCATCTGACTGCAGCACAACCTTCTCCCACCATGTTTAATGTCTGGATTGTTGGACATAGTTACATCCACTGGGCTCAAAGGTATGCTGAGAACAGAAATTTACCTAACCTCAATTTACAAGATGTGGAAATTAAGTGGTTGGGCCAAAGAGGATTAAAATGTCACCAATTGATACCATTGGTGAAAACCTTTATGCATTTGCCAAAACCTGACCTGTTAATTGTGCACTGTGGAGGTAATGATTTGGGCACTTTGACTGGGGTAGGTCTGGAAATGCTTTTAAAGGACACCTTTGAGCAATTAATGGCACTTTTTCCTCAAACTGCCTTGGTATATTCCAATATATGCCAAAGACAGAAATGGAGGTGGTCCAACCAATTTTGTCCACAAATTGAGAAAGCGAGGAAGCATGTAAACAAATCTGTTTCAGCTTTCATGAGAGACCATGGAATGGGCTCCTTGTACAACAATAACTTGCGTTACTACATGCAAGATATCTACAGAGGAGATGGAGTTCACTTCTCAGATGAGGGCAACAGAATTTTCATTCTGAATTTAAGACTGTGCATTGGTACCTACTTATAAGTACCTAAATGTACCATAAACCCAAAAGCTCTTCTCAGAGCTACCCTTCATCTGATCACTCACAATTATTATTTTCTTCTAACTTTTTTCACTAATTTTCCACAAAATACGCTCCCCGGGGCGCTACCCGGTTCGCTAACCGAAAGCTAACCTCGCAGATTTTTTTTTGAAAATGTTTTTTTCTGCACATGTAAGCCTCCTCAGCCACCCTCAGAAAACCTAGGGGGTCAAGATATGTCTACCATGACCCCTTCTACCCATTCTAAACATTATTTGCCCTCCATCTTGTATCTTAATGCGACCGAAACACAAAATGGTGGACTCCCGTGACGCTTAAGGTTCGCTAACCGAGCCGCTTTCCGGGAAGCGGTCCTAAAAAAAGGTGGGAAAGTAATTTACAGAAAAACGACTAGAGACACTCTCACCAAATATAGATTAGCTCATACTACATAACAATCCCTTTCATTTTCACAAATTTGATTGAAATTTCATTTAGCCATTTAGCCTGTAGACCTCTCTAAGTACCGTGAGGTAAATTACTTCACAAAACACATCTGAAGTGTTGGAATTGACAACCAATGAAAATGTTACTTTCATTTTCTACTTTTATTACCTGACATTTGATTGGTTATATACCTGAATATATATAAAGGAAGAGAAGGAAACACAGCCATTTTGACTGCTACTTCGTGAAGTGCACAACAAAAAATCAACTTATAACTTCAACTTATATTTAAAAGGTAAGATATTATTTATAAAACTTAAGTATGTTCTGTACTGAAACCTAATTAGAAAAACATTTTCTGAGAATTATATTCTATCACTCTGTAATACTTATAGAAAAAAATAGACTACTCTGTTTTAGTTATGGCAGAGCCATTCCAAGAATTTGCAAGACCATAGGCTAAAAAGGAACGTGCGCGAAGCCCCCTCCAATTTACATAAGTGGCCCCTTGCAAGGAGACCATTCACAGGCACTGAGGGGGCCCCATTGTCCAGCATTTTGACGCCCCCACAGTTTTAACTTTAAATCCACACGCATATCTCACACCTTCATAGGTGTGAGAATTGATTGTGGTCTAAAAGTTAAAACTGTGGGGGCGCAAAAATGCTGGACAATGGGCCCCCTCAGTGCCTGTGAATGGTCTCCTTGCAATTGAGGGAGCGTCTCCTTCTCCCTCCCCTATACCTCCTGACACCATCCATGGGAGGCCCAAGGAGGGGGCCCCCTGCAATAGACCTTAATTGCAGGCGACACCTTTCTTTGTGAAAAAAACACTATATAAATAACCAAACTGCCAATCTGTACTCAAACCCAACAATGCCCTTTCTGTACTGATATATTTTTTAAAAATTCATTTTTCAGAATTGAAAATGGAAGAACAACAAAACAACATGAAAACTGAAACAGAAGAAAAAATTGAGACACAAGATGACATGGATTTCTACGACGACACAATAAATAATGAACTTGTGCAATGCGTAGATGCAGTAGATTTTCTACTAAAAAATGAAGAAAAAAATTATCACGATTTTTTAGATTTTCTTTTAAATTTTGAAAAACAAAATGAAAAATAAATTTTTATTTCTTAATTCAAAAATTGTTTGACACATTATTTATTTTTATATGTTTATTGATTGTTAAAAGTTTAATGAATTATGACACACAATCAAAATAAAAAATAAAAATTTAAAATAAAGAAAACAAAAAAAAACAACAAAAACAACAAATAATTAACATACAGTATTAGAAAAGTCTATCATTCTTTTATCCTTATAGTACGCTGCCCAGAACGCTTTCCGGTTCGCGAACTTGGCGCTTACCACGCAAAAAAAAAAATTTTTTTTTTTTTTACCCTCCTGGGCCCTTTTAAAACCTCCCCATAAAACCTAGGGGGTCAATGAGGATCTACTATGCCCCCTTATGGAAATTTCCCCCTTTGTTTTGGCCTCCTCTTGTCTCTCGATCCTACCGAGAGACAAGATGGCGGCCGCTCCGGACTGTTTAGAATGTTGACAGACACCGGAGAGCCAATCAGCTTCGCTTCGCAAAGTTCCGATACGCGAAAAGTTCGCGAACCGGAGCGCAGCCCGGAGCGCTGTTACAGATATATATCTTGTTTTAAACGTTAATTTCTCAAAATCCACTGAAGCACATATATTGAGACCTAGCAAAGGCACATCAGGCTAACAGTCCCTACAATTTTGCCAAGTTTGGTGGAAATCCATTCAGCCGTTCGGGCTAAAAGTGAGGCCAACCGCCCTATGGAAATTAACATGGGAAAAACGCGTTTTGGGACCCCCCTTTTATCTCAGCCCCCCCTTGCCGAACACCCCCCAAATTTCCAGGAGCTGCTCAGAAACGTAATGTGCCATTTTCCAGAAAATTTCAGCCAATTCCGTCCACAAACGCCAAAGTTATTAGACATAGAATTTTCAGAAATCCCATAGGGAAAAAATCCTAACTATATATACCTACTGGCGACCGCCAGTAGGTAATAAATATATATATATATATATATATATATATATATATATATATATATATATATATATATATCCAACAAAAGTGTGTCCCAAGTGAAAGGAGCCGCTCAGCAGTTAGGTAAGCACTCAGCGTTTTATTGAGGGAAGCTGCAACATCTTTGATGAAAACAAACAAACACCGCAATTAAAAGTCTTTCGCCGACGCGTTTCGTGCACTGCGCGCACTTCTTCATGGGCAGACTGAAGTGAAAGGTGTCCAGCAAGACCGCAGCACTTAAATGCATATGACTCTCACCAGAATGGGCGGAGGCAGCTCGCACTGCCTTCTGGTCGATGAAGTGCTGCGGTTTTGAATCCCTGTGTATAGCTTGCACACTGTCACTGATAACACAAAATAAATCCCCAGTGGGTTGATGTGGGTTCCCAAACAAAGAGTTGCACGGTATGACTTCCATCACGCACCTCCTGCACCAAAGGGCTGACGTCGGTTGGCGTCAGCAAGGACCGTGCAGCACGGCGGGGCTCCATTTCCGGCAGGACTAGCCGCAACAGATCCAACAAAAGTGTGTCTCACGTGAAAGGAGCCGCTCAGCAGGTAGGTAAGCACTCAGCGTTTTATTGAGGGAAGCTGCAACATCTTTGATTAAAACAAACAAACACCGTAATTAAAAGTCTTGTATATGTATATATATATATACAAGACTTTAAAAAAAAGAACAAAAAAAGTATATATATATATATATATATATACATATATAGACATATGTATATGTGTGTATATATATATATATATATATATATATATATTTCTATATATATATATATATATATATATATATGGTAAACTTTGAATAATTTTTTGCAGTTTCATGGAATAAACATTTGTTCTTGAGTTGAAGATTCACGGTGTCAGTGCCTTCCGTAATTGGTGTGGAGTTGGACTGGTAATATATATATATATATATATATATATATATATATATATATATATATATATATATATATATATATATATATATATATATATATATATATATATATATATATATATATATATATATATATATATTACCTACTGGCGGTCGCCAGTAGGTATATATAGTTAGGACCTAGAAACCAATGGAAATCCCCAACATTCTATTGGGAATAACTTTGGCGCCGATTGAGGAATCTGCATGTAATTTTCCCTAAATTTGCTCATCTACGCTCCACTCCTTGCCTGAAAGTTTTGGGGGGATTCGTCAAGCGGGGGCTGAGAAAAAAGGGGGGTCCCAAAACGTGTTTCCCTATGTTAATTTCCATAGGGACCTTTAGACACGGCTACAGCCCGAACGGCTGAATGGAATTACACCAAACTTGGCAAAATAGTAGGGCCTGGTATGCAGATGTGCCTTTTCTTTCTTTGGTGAAAATCCCTCCATTAGTTGTTGAGAAAATTGAATTTGAGCAAATTATATATATATATGCGCTCAACATTTTATTGGGAATAACTTTGGCGCCGATTGAGGAATCTGCGTGTAATTTTCCAGAATTTAGGCCAGCTCCGCTCCGCTCCTTCCCTGAAAGTTTTGGGGGGATTCGTCAAGCAGGGGCTGAAAGGGGGTCCCAAAACTTGTTTTCCCCATGTTAATTTCCATTGGGACCTTTAGACACGGCTACAGCCCGAACGGCTCAATGGAATTACACCAAACTTGGCAAAATGGTAGGGACAGGTATGCAGTAGTGCCTTTTCTATATTTGGTGAAAATCCCTCCAGTAGTTGTTGAGAAAATTGAATTTGAGCAAATTATATATCTATATGCACTCACCATTCTATTGGGAATAACTTTGGCGCCGATTGAGGAATCTGCGTGTAATTTTCCAGAATTTTGGCCAGCTCCGCTCCGCTCCTTCCCTGAAAGTTTTGGGGGAATTCGTCAAGCAGGGGCTGAAAGGGGGTCCCAAAACCTGTTTTCCCCATGTTAATTTCCATTGGGACCTTTAGAGACGGCTACAGCCCGAACGGCTGAATGGAATTACACCAAACTTGGCAAAATGGTAGGGCCTGGTATGCAGATGTACCTTTGCTATGTTTGGTGAAAATCCCTCCAGTAGTTCTTGAGAAAATTGAATTTGAAATGTTTCAAATGGCATTTTCCATGGGACTTTTAGACACGGCTAGCCCGAAAGGCTGAACAGAATTACACCAAACTTGGCAAAATGGTAGGGACAGGTATGCAGTAGTGCCTTTTCTATATTTGGTGAAAATCCCTCCAGTAGTTGTTGAGAAAATTGAATTTGAGCAAATTATATATCTATATGCACTCACCATACACGTACGTGCGCGTACCCTTACATGCGTGAGCGAGTTTCTGATTGGCTGGCAGTCGACTGTCAACATTCCAAACTGTCCAAACCAGGAAGTGTTGGACACCATCTTGTTTTTCAGGAGAACTGAGGCACAAGAGAGCCCAAAACAAGAGTGGAAAACACGAAAAGGGGGCAGGGTAGAAACCCCCCAACCCTCTAGCCCTTCTCAGGGGGTCCCAGAAGGACCCCAAGGGCAAAAAAAACAAATAATAATTCGAACAAATCGAGGGGTTTGCACACCGTACGCGTACGGTACGCGTACCGTGCGCGTACCCCGCGATTTAAAAAAAATATATATTTTTTTTTCACTTGGTGGTCCTTCTGGGACCCCCTGAGAAGGGCTAGAGGATCGGGGGGTCTCTACCCTGCCACCTTTTCGCGTTTTCCACTCTTGTTTTGTGCTCTCTTGTGCCTCACTTCTCCTGAGAAACAAGATGGCTGCTCAGGTGGTCCCAGAAGGATAATGACATATATAAACGTTATCCGCTAATAGAATTAGCATTTAAAAAACCTTTGAAATTTATTGAAAAAAATACAGGTTTTACACCTGATATAGTTAGGAATTAGCATTTAAAAAACCTTGCAAATTTACTGAAAAAAACATAGGTTTCAGGCCTTATATAGTTAGGAATTAGCATTAAAAAACCTTGCAAATTCACTTAAAAAACCATAGGTTTCAGGCCTTATACAGTATTATAGTTAGGAATTAGCATTTAAAAAACCTTGCAAATTCATTTAAAAATCCATAGGTTTCAGGCCTTATATAGTTAGGAATTAGCATTTTAAAAACCTTGCAAATTCACTTAAAAAAACCATAGGTTTCAGGCCTTATATAGTTAGGAATTAGGATTTAAAAAACCATTGAAATTGCTCCTATATAGTTAGTTGTACTAACTATATTTTGCGCAACCGCAATCCACTGCTGATGATGTCACATATTAAATCATTCATGACATGGTCAGTGACATCACTGATGACATCACTGATGACATCTCAAATGACATCACTGATGACATCAGTGTTGGGGGGTTTCTACCCTGCCCCCTTTTCGTGTTTTCCACTCTTGTTTTGGGCTCTCTTGTGCCTCATCTGACCTAATTCTGGTAGTCCAATCTTTGACATTATCATGGTGGCCATATTGTAATGGTATTCAGTCCATGTACATAAGTAACAGCAAAATATATGTACACAGTTCCTTCACTGTATGTATTTCTTACTGGTTAAATACATTAAAAATGATCAGACTTTGACATTTATTCATTATTTTCTTTTTCTGACATAGTGCCTGAAAGTGTCATCTTCTGACCCAGATATTATTATTTACATAACATTATGTTCTGTTTACGACATCATCATAACATTGGTATTCTGCACATAAAATATATTCTGATTTTGACATAGTACCATTTTGTCTCCCAATCAACTGTTCAGTTTGTTATATACCTTTATTCTTGCCTGTCCCCTAGTTCTCAGCCAAACTAGAAATAAATATGTGAATCACAAAACAATAATGCAAAATTTCAAATCAAGTGCTTTTCCATCCCCCTCACAAATATTTATAAGTAATAATATACAGACTAGAACACAAAATATGTTATTATGAACCAAGGGTACTCTTCTCTGTTATTTGGTGCTCAATTTTCACTGCATCACTTTCTTCTGTGATGTCGAAGAAAAGGGTAGGGGAGAACCAAGAGTCCACACCGGAGTTGGCCCCTTCCTTTCCTCCTGTGATTTAAAAAGAGAAAGAAAAAAATCATATGTAAATGTAATGGTTAAAATAAAAAATAAAAAATTGCAATGAGTTTTACTTAAATATTACTCAAAATGTTCCTCAACCATTTTCTGTTTACAAATGTGCACTTTATATTCTACAAAGTGTAGCAGACCTATTAATCCATAGGGCTCTCACCCTTGGCACGGTAATTGGGGCAGAGCAATATTCAGCAAGAATTTATGTAGAGTAATTACTTTGTGCAATTCATATTTTTTATTTCACTGTTCAATTTCTTAATTTCATCCACATATGTTTTCATTCACATATTACGATCCATTTTCAAACATTTTTATATGGTTCCAATGCATTTGGGTGCCCCTTGCACCTTCATCAGGGAAAATCTAGAATATACAAATGAACATACTTAGTACCAAATCCTCTATCTATGTAAGTTAACTCAAGTTGTTTACGCGCATGCTGATATAATAAGTTGCGATATGTTCTTGCTCCCTGGGTTCCTTCATAAAAGTCTCTCCCACGCTCGAGGTTCAACACATGACTCGTATACAATTAAACCCATCTGTTGTTCAAAGGTTCTCGCGCCTTTGTCATAAGGATCACATAAGATTGTTTCCATTCAAATTTATTTAGCCTCCTATCTGCTTGCCGGATTTCTACTGCTAACGCGCTCCATCTATGCGTGATTCATCTTACCTCGCGAGTAGTTCTAACGCGGCGTCTTTTCTCCTCATTGTGTTTGTTCGGTCTGTGTTACCAAACAGGTACGAGACGGGTATTTATGCTAAGCACGTTACGCGCATGGGTATTAGAGCTGGCTCATCTTTTTTCTTTTATCTAACTTTATTGACTGTCGAGTGTCCGTCTCTAAGTGTCTAAATGGGATGTGTTAATCACTCGAAGCGTGCTGCAGCCAGTGTCCATGTCACCAAAGAGTACGAAGAATTTTGTGAATAACAGGAATAACAAAAAACACATTAAGTGCAATTCAGTGCTGACAACAAATCGTTATAAATAACGTAGAAATTCAATCCGATCATTAAGCCCATTTGGCCTAAGGCTATGAAGATGATAAATCCAATAATTCTCGCGCTTAAGTAAGTTCTTCTTGTTCAGTGGACCCTCTACTTTGGGAACTACTCCCAGGATACAAGCCCGCAATTGGTTAATGTGATGTCGTTTTTCAAGAAAAACGACATCACATTAGCCAATTGCGGGCTTGTATCCTGGCTAAAATCAATTATGTCTATCGTATACATCGCAATTGTAAATATGTTTTCAATAAAAACAATATGATTTACACAATATAAATATGTATAAATACAAAGTGTGCAAATTGTGCAATGTATTAGTTCAATTAAAGCAAGGCAGGCAAACAACCGAGATGTGCCTTCACTCCACTTGGTTTTTTAAAAAGATTTGCATCTATTTTGCTGGGAAATACTCCATTGAATAAAAAGACTACAGATCCCACAAACGCCCCTGACTGCTAACGCCCAGTGGGCGGGGACTGAATATAAGGAAAGAGTGAGTGTGCCAGCATTTGATGAACTTGCCACTGACGAAGAGAGCTGTGACTCTCGAAATGCATTTGGCAGCTAATTACTGGAAGAGCGTCACCTTTGTAACCCTGCTGGCAGGCTGTTGAATTAAAGGAGTTCTTAAAGGAGTTCGTGTGTGGCTGCATCCAAATGGGTCTCTGCAGTTTTTTGGATATATATATATATATATATATATATATATATATATATATATATATATATATATATATATATATATATATATATATATATATATATATATATATATATATATTCACAGAAAAAACCATAGGTTATAGACCATATATAGTTAGGAATTTGCATTTACAAAACCTTGAAAATTCACTGAAAAAACCATAGGTTATAGACCATATATAGTTAGGGATTAGCATTTAAAAAACCTTATTTTTATAGTGATGTCATTTGAGATGTCATCAGTGATGTCATCAGTGATGTCACTGACCATGTCATGAATGATGTAATATGTGACATCATTAGCAGTGGATTGCGGGTCCGCGATATATAGTTAGTGCAACTAACTATATATGGAATTTCAATGGTTTTGTGCAAATAAAATAAGGTTTTTTAAATGCTAATCCCTAACTATATATGGTGTATAACCTATGGTTTTTTCAGTGAATTTTCAAGGTTTTGTAAATGCAAATTCCTAACTATATATGGTCTATAACCTATGGTTTTTTCTGTGAATTTCATTGGTTTTTTAAAAGCTAATATCTATAGCTGTAAAATATATTCTTTACTAAGTGACGTATCACTTAGCCCGTGAGACGCCTCATGATGCATCGCATAACCGTGACGTATCGTCTCTGCAGCGCAAACCAAACCCAAAACGTAAGCGCGCCAGAACACGCCTAAAGATATATATATATATATTTTTTTAACCTTAATTAGACAAAATCCACACGTGCACATATCACAAACGTTCAAAAAACATAATATGTCGGACTCCCGTTACGCTGCCGGTTAGCTGCCCGGTTAACGTACCAGGAAGCACCTTTACCGCGAAAAATCGCATTTTTTTTTCTTTTGCCCCGCAGGGAACTTTAATAGCCCCCTCATCAATCCTAGGGGTTCAGGAGGGGTCTGCCTTACCCCTTTCATTCATTTACACCTTTTTTTTTTCCACCTCTTGTCTCTCGATCCCACATAGAGACAAGATGGCGGCCGCTCCAGACTGTTTACAGCCAATCAGCTTCTCCTCAGACTCCCGTTACACTGCCGGTTAGCTTCCCGGTTAGCTGCCCGGTTAGCTGCCCGGTTCGCATACCAAGACGCGTCTCTACGGCGAAAAAATCTGATTTTTTAAATTTTTTTTTGGCCCCGCGTGGCTTTATAATATCCCCCTCATCAATCCTAGGGGGTCAGAAGGGGTCTACCTTGCCCTCTTTCCTTCATTTCCCCCTTTGTTTTGGCCTCCTCTTGTCTCTCGATCCTACCGAGAGACAAGATGGCGGCCGCTCCGGACTGTTTAGAATGTTGACAGACACCGGAGAGCCAATCAGCTTCGCATCGCAAAGTTCCGTTACGCGAAAAGTACGCGAACCGGAGCGCTGCCCGGAGAGCTGTTACAGATATATATCTTATTTTAAACGTTAATTTCTCAAAATCCACTGAAGCACATATATTGAGACCTAGCAAAGGCACATCGGGCTAACAGTCCCTACAATTTTGCCAAGTTTTGTGCAAATCCATTCAGCCGTTCGAGCTAAAAGTGAGGCCAACCGCCCTATGGAAAAATGAATGGGAAAAACGCGTTTTGGGACCCCCCTTTTTTCTCGGCCCCCCCTTGACGACCCCCCCCCCAAATTTTCAGGGGCTGCTCAGAAACAAAATGTGCCATTTTCCTGAAAATTTCAGCCAATTCCGTCCACAAACGCCAAAGTTATTAGACATAGAATTTTCAAAAATCCCATAGAGAAAAAATCCTAACTATATATACCTACTGGTATATATATGGTCATGAGTGATGTAATATGTGAAGTCATCAGCAGTGCATTGCGGGCGCGCAAGTTATAGTTAGCTGAAGTAACTATAACAGGGGAATTTCATTGGTTTTATATCAGTAAAATATCCAGCTAACTATAACATGTGTCAAACCTATGGTTTAACGGGGAAATTTCATTGGTTTTATATGAGTAAAATATCCAGCTAACTATAACATGTGTCAAACCTATGTTTTTTTCAGTGAATTTCATAGGTTTTGTAAATGCTACTTCCTAACTATAACGTGTGTAAAACCTATGGTTTTTTCAGTGAATTTCATAGGTTTTTTAAATGCAACTTCCTGACTATAACGTGTTTAAAACCTATGGTTTTTTCAGTGAATTTCATAGGTTTTTTGAATGCTACTTCCTAACTATAACGGGTTTAAAACCTATGGTTTTTTCAGTGAATTTGCAAGGTTTTTTAAATGCTAATTCCTAACTATAACATGTGTTAAACCCATGTTTTTTTCAGTGAATTTCAAAGGTTTTTTAAATGCTAATTCCTAACTATACCGTGTGTTGTACAATTGTGGTCGAATGTGTGCATGGTTTCATCTGTCTTGAACCACCTTCCACGACTGTTTAAGAGAGACGGCTGGGTGGCTCCACAGAAACTCCCTCCAATTCAACTCCTCCAAAACAGAGGTTCTGTTCTGTGCTGGCACCATTATACCCCGCCAGTTTCCAAGTGATTTCTGGCCTCCAGAGACTAGAGATAAACCTCTGCCAGTGTCCTCGGTCCGCAACCTGGGAGCCATGCTCAATAATAAGTTGAGTATGGAAACCCAGGTAGCAAAAACAGTGGGGATTTGCACTGCCCTGCTACGCTCCCTGCGTAAAATCATGCCACTCCTCCCTGCACAAGCTCAGGCGTCGATAGTCAGGTGTACAATACTCAGTCGCCTTGACTATTGTAACGCCCTGCTCCTTGAGTCTCCAGTCACGCTGATGGACCGACTTCAAAGAATTCAATCTGCCGCCGCCAAGCTGGCTCTTGGCTGGACGAGAAGGTCTTCGGCCACAGCAGCCCTGGCCGAGCTACATTGGCTACCCTTAAAGCAGCGTGTGGCATTCAAGTCCCTCTGCATTGTCTTTAAGGCTCTGCATGGACTTGGGCCCAGACCCCTGCAAGCTTTGTTTCTGTGGTACACTCCCACCAGAGACTTACGATCATCATCTGCTCGTCTGGTAAAGGTGCCCAGATTCAACAAAGCCAGAACCGGGGGCAGATCCTTCAGGGTCGCAGCGGCCAAGTTATGGAACAGCCTGCCCATTGACATACGCCAGATCTCACAACTTCTTCCATTCAGGAAGCGCATCAAGACCTGGCTATTCCCCTAAAATTCTGCCCGCCTGCTAACTACCCCGGTCTACCCTTCAGCAGAGTATTCTCCAGCGCCAGGAAGCCTGCAAGGTATCAGTCGCGCTCTACAAATACTTAAAATAAAAATAAAAATAAATACTATGGACGTCGGTTGTTTGATGTACAACAATCCTTTAATCCCTCCCACGCTTATGACGGAACCGCTCCGTCATAGTCCTCGGGTGGGCTGCGCTGGTGACAGAGTGGTTCCGTAATGGCCGCCCGGCATGCCTGCGCGGTGCTGATTTCGCGCCTGCGCTGACGTTCTGAAGAACGGGCGGGACCATGACGGAACCAGATGCGTCACGTTGTAAATAGCCCGCAGCATGGCGCATCTTTTGCACCGCCGATGCGTCACAAAAGTGATGCAACGGCGGCGCAAAACAGGTGTAAGGGGCTTGTAAATCTGCCCCAAGGTGTCTAAAGGTAGGGTAGTGAGTTAAGGGAAATTAAAAATTATGGGAAGAGCAGTATGGAAAAGAAAGTAAAGGAGGAGGAGTGACAGAAGGGGAGTGAGGATGGACATAAGGAAGGAGAGTAAGGGACAAAGAGATTCGCGCCTTCGCTGACGATCTGAAGAGCGGGCGGGGCCATGACGGAACCAGATGTGTCACGTTGTAAATAGCCCGCACCATGGCGCATCTTTTGCACCGCCGCTGCGGCACAAAAGTGACACAACGGCGGCGCAAAACAGGTGTAAGGGGCTTGTAAATCTGCCCCAAGGTGTCTAAAGGTAGGGTAGTGAGTTAAGGGAAATTAAAAATATGGGAAGAGCAGTATGGAAAAGAAAGTAAAGGAGGAGGAGTGACAGAAGGGGAGTGAGGATGGACATAAGGAAGGAGAGTAAGGGACAAAGAGATTCGCGCCTTCGCTGACGATCTGAAGAGCGGGCGGGGCCATGACGGAACCAGATGTGTCACGTTGTAAATAGCCCGCACCATGGCGCATCTTTTGCACCGCCGCTGCGGCACAAAAGTGACACAACGGCGGCGCAAAACAGGTGTAAGGGGCTTGTAAATCTGCCCCAAGGTGTCTAAAGGTAGGGTAGTGAGTTAAGGGAAATTAAAAATATGGGAAGAGCAGTATGGAAAAGAAAGTAAAGGAGGAGGAGTGACAGAAGGGGAGTGAGGATGGACATATGTAAGGAGAGTAAGGGACAAAGAGAGATACATTGAGTAGGGTAAGGGGAGTGAAGATAAAAGAAATGGAAAGATGGTGAGGGAAGGGGATTTGAGGATGATAAAAGGGAGGTAAGTGACCCCCAAGGCAAACATTTTTTTTTTTTTGGGACAATCATGGGGTGCGCGCACGGTGCGCGCACCCCGCGATTTTTCCCAAAAAAAATAAAAAAAAAATTTGCCTTGGGGGTCCCTGTGGGACCCCCTGAGCAGGCCTAGGGGGTCAGGGTGCTTCTACCCTGCCCCCTTTTTGAGTTCTACACCTTGGTTTTTCTGCTTTCCTGTGCCTCATTCTACCGAGGCACAAGATGGCTGCCAACAATTTCTGTTTTAGAGTGTTGACAGACAGTGGCAGCCAATCAGCATAAAGCTCGTGCACGGCAAGGTGCGCGCACGGTGCACGCACCCGTGCGCGCTATAGATATATTATTGATTTCAACTTTAATTTTCTCAGCAACTACTGGAGGGATTTACACCATTTAAACAAAAGCGTGATCTGCGTGCCAGACCCTACCATTTTCCCAAATTTGGTGTAATTCCGTTCAGCGGTTCGGGCTGTAGTCGTGTCTAAACGTCCTATGGAAATTAACATGGGGAAAACACGTTTTGGGACCCCCCTTTTTTCTCGGCCCCCGCTTGACGAATCTTCCCGAGATTTTAAGGAAAGGAGCGGAGCGGAGCGAGCCATCTTCTTTGAGAAATTCGCGGAGATTCATCAACCGGCGCCAAAGTTATTCCCAATAGAATATTGCGGATTTCCTATGGAAACTAGGTCCTAACTATAACTACCCACTGGCTACCGCCAGTAGGTAGTACACACATATATATATATATATATATATATATATATATATATATATATATATATATATATATATATATATATATATATATATATATATATATATATATATATATATATATATATATATATATATATATATATATATTTATATACATATATATACACATATATATAGATACACATATATATATATATATATATATAGATAGGTATATAAGTACACACACACACACATATATATATATATATATATATATATATATATATATATATATATATATATATATATATACATACATATATATATATATATATATATATATATATATATATATATACATATATATATATATATATATATTACCTACTGGCGCTAGGAAAATGGCACATTTTGTTTCTGAGCAGCCCCTGACAATTTGGGGGGGGGGTTCGTCAAGGGGGGGCAGAGAAAAAAGGGGTGTCCCAAAACACGTTTTCCCATGTTAATTTCCATAGGGCGGTTGGCCTCACTTTTAGCTCGAACGGCTGAATGGATTTGCACGAAACTTGCCTAAATTGTAGGGACTGTTAGCCCGATGTGCCTTTGCTAGGTCTCAATATATGAGCTTCAGTGGATTTTGAGAAATTAACGTTCAAAAAAAGATATATATCTGTAACAGCGCTCCGGGTAGCGCTCCGGTTCGCTTACTTTTCGCGTAACGGAGCTTTGCGTAGCGAAGCTGATTGGCTTTCCGGTGTCTGTCAACATTCTAAACAGTCCGTAGCGGCTGCCATCTTGTCTCTCGGTAGGATCGAGAGACAAGAAGAGGTGAAAAACGAAGGGGGAATTTAATGAAAGGGGGCAAGGTAGACCCCTCTTGACCCCCTAGGAATGATGTTGGGGTTATTAAAGGGTCCGGTGGGGAAAATAAAAAAAAAATGATTTTTCACGGTAGAAGCGCTTCCCGGATCGCGAACCGAGCCGCAAACTGGTAGCGAAACGGGAATTCGCCATTTTGTGTTTCGATTTAATTAAATTACTAGGTATAAGGGGGTACGGGAGACGTATCCTGATCCCTTATGTTTTCTGAGGGTGGCTGAGGAGGCTCATATATGTTGATACATGTCTTCCAGCGGCTGTGCGTGAGCGTTTTATTTTTTTTGCTGCGTGACGTCTGTTAACGTTCGATTCGATGGAAATCAGGAAGGGTTGACCGCCAATTTGTCACTGCGATAAAATATTTTGTTATAAATTAATCCTTATTGATAAACATTGTCTGCGCCATCTTGCCTTTTTTCCAATGCCACAATTTTGTCGTGCACCACAGCCATTTTAGATGCCTTGACCAGACCCACTCTCTGCACGCCGTCGATTCTCAGCACGGCTCCCCACCCTCGCAAGCATCTCCCCCACGCACTGGTCACCCCCGCTCTCTCTCTCATGCATGGGCCATAAATCTCCCCCCATCTGCGCTGTTCTTCTCTGAGAATCACACCCTGTGCCCGCCGGACACCTCCCTTTCACCCTATTCACTACCGCACCCTCTGACACTCCTCTTCCTCTGTGTCCGATTGTCCAGGCCGGTCCCAGGCTATCACCTAGCCCTGCGGATGTAGTTTATGGCCCCAGCTGTAGAGAATCCAGACATGCCAACCCTCCCGATTCAGGCGTGAGGCTACCGATTTCAGTGCTAGTCTCCCGCCTCCAGATTCCTGCAAGCAAAAACCCGATTCCTCGGGGGTTTCAGCTGACAGGGCAGGGCTTGGTATTGTGTTACGTGCTAATTCTTCCAGGAAACGCCAGAGGGCCGATGCAGGGGCTCTAGAAGGGGTGATAAACCATTTAAGCCTCATTAACAAGTGCATGGTCTTTTAAAGATCTGTGAAGTACTCGGGGCGGCGGTGTGTGTGCCCTGTTTCAGGAGCGGGCTGGGGGGGCACTGCCAGCAACTTGCCAGGCCAAGCAGTGTTCAACACTTGCATCACCCTTTCTCTGCCTGATATTGCGCTCCATGCTTCGGAAAGGTAAGAAAAAGAACGTGCATTTGAGTTTGAAATGTCCGATCCTGCAGCAGCACACTTCCAAAGCCCACACATGACAATAACCCGATTCAAGGCCCCATTCTCCCGATTTTTTTAAAAAAAATCTCCCACTTTGCTCTTCTGAAATGTTGGCATGTATGAGAATCATCCCTCTTCAAAGGAGTTACAGTAGATGAAGGCCCCCACCCCATGAGATCCGTCACACCATACGGGTTCCTACTATCTGATAACCATCCTGTATTGTGCTTGGGGAGGGGATTCTCACTGTGAGGGTGTGTGGGTCCGAGCCTGAAGCGGAAGATTCCAGGGATGCCTCTTTGTACATCAAAGTTTTTACAATTATGTGTCATATTAAAAATATACTCCAACAAAGTAGTAGGATTATAACACTTTAATAACTTATAAATATATAGAACGCAACAAAAACAGTAAATACATTTAAACATTTTTTTGAAAAAAGAAGCAACAATGGTCAGTAGCTGTGTTTTGTGCGAATAGTCCCAAGGCAGCACAACGTGCTGAGTTCTGGACGGCACCCAGGTGATGTTACCTGGGTGCCGCACTGGTTTTTGGTATCCTACAATGCAGCTCCGAAAAACGGCGTGGGGCGTCCCGGGGGGTGCGCGGGGAGGCCTCGTCAGTAGCGGTCTGTTGTGCGAATAGTCCCAAGGCAGCAGAACGCGCTGAGATGTGGATCGCACCCAGGTGATGTCCAGTAAGTTGCCGCACTGGTTTTGGCATCCTACAATGCTGCTCCGAAAAACGGCGTGGGGCGCCCCGGGGGGGGGGGGGCGTGTAGAGGCGGCGTGAACGGGCCTCCCCAGGTGGCGGCTCGTGTGCTGTAGTGGGGCGCCCCTTTACCGTTTCAGTTGCCATTCCGCCCGCTTTTGGTACACGAAAGCGTCCCCTCAGCCGTGAAGATTCTACAAAAGTCTTGGGGGCCCTCGACTCCTGCAGGCTTCCGGTGGGGAGCGGCTGCCATGATTGCTCGCGGAATGACCACGACGGAGCCACGAGATGGTGGTGCTTTCATGCTGACGCCAGCTTCAGTCTGAAACATCCAGAAACAAGGTGGGGCTTTCATCGTTTGGGAAAAAAAAATGTTCTAAACCAATGAAAAGTGTTATTTTTAGGTCATATGACCAAGCCTTCCATCATTAGGAAACCAAAAGTAAAATGAACCAATGAAAAGTTTTATAAACAAGTCACATGACCTGTTATGCGGCATAGGGCTATAAAAAGCGTAGAAAATCCGTTGGCACGTGAGGCGGCGTCAGTAGCGGACCGATGTGCGAATAGGCCGAAGGCAGCACAACGCGCCAAGATCCGGATGGCACCAAGGTGGTGTCCAGCAAGTTGCTGCACTGGTATGGCTATCCTACAATGCTGCGCCGAAAGTCGGCGTGGGGCGCCCCGTTGGCCTGTGAGGTCACGTCAGTCAGTGGGGGCTGTGCGTCTCCCCCAAGATGGAGGCTCCTCGGCTGCAGTGGGGCGCCCCTTAGCGTTTCACTCGCCGTCCAACTGAGTTGCGTCCGCACTTGCGGCTACAGTAGGCCGAAGGCAGCACAGCGCGCCGAGATCTGGATGGCACCGAGGTGGTGTCCAGCAAGTTGCCGCACTGGTGTGGCCATCCTACAATGCTGCGCCGAAAGACGGCGTGTCCAGCTCAGTTGCGGTCACTCTTGCGGTACAGTGACTCGAACGCGCCGAGATGCGGATGGCACCGAGGTGGTGTCCAGCAAGTTGCCGCACTGGTGTGGCCATCCTACAATGCTGCGCCGAAAGTCGGCGTGGGGCGCCCCGTTGGCCTGTGAGGTCGCGTCAGTCAGTGGGGGCTGTTTGAGGATCTGACTGCATTGGTGATGCTGTGCGTCGCCCCCAAGATGGAGGCGCCTCGGCTGCAGTGGGGCGCCCCTTGGTGTTTCACTCACTATCCAGTTGAGTTGCGTCCGCACTTGTGGCTACAGTAGGCCGAAGGCAGCACAACGCGCCGAGATCTGGATGGCACCGAGGTGGTGTTTAGCAAGTTGCTGCTCTGGTGTGGCCATCCTACAATGCTGCGCCGAAAGTCGGCGTGGGGTGCTCCGTTGGTCTGTGAGGTGTTGTCAGTAGCGGACCGATGTGTGAATAGGCCGGAACCAGCACAAGGCGCCAAGATCCGGATGGCACCGAGGTGGTGTCATAGTTGAGAGTTCTGAGCAGTGCTTGTAACACTGTCTGAAGCTTATTTGCACCTGCTGCAGCTTCACTATCGCCCTGGTGTGGCCAAAGATCGCCCATGACATGGGCGGCCGGCTCCCGGGGTCCGGCGGAACTTTTTTCCTTTTCCTTTCTGCATCTTGTCCCACAATCCGTTTGACCTGAAGACACGACCAGGTCCCTGAATGTGTGCAGGGGGACGTTATTGATTGAATCAAAATGGCGGCTTCACACAAAGATGAGTCAAGCGTTGCTGTTGATGCTATACAGACAAAAATTGGTTTTCAGTTTGTACATTCTTCAGGATTTTTTTTTCCATCCAAGGCTGGTTGAGAGTTTGTAGAACAATGGCTTCAGATTTTCAACATACTACTCTTCAACATTCTTCCTAAATGTAACAATGTGAGACTCACTAGGAGAACAGCTGTTTATCTTTCCTTTCAAAATGCTGCCAACAATATTTTCTGAATGGAAGACACCATCTTGTAGCATAAAGGGCCGAAAGGGGTTCTGGTCTGGCCGATGGTTGGTGGAGACATTTTGACTATATCTTGGACCTGCCCGGCCTCGCCTAAAATGGTGCCGGTATAAATGGTACTCGTAACTCCTTGTTGTGTACTGGTTGAACAACCTTGATATCACGAGATATGAATGCAGTTTTGATGCTCATGGCGGGCAGGGACGAGAATTGATTGAATATTTCGACATCCCTATTGATATTAAGTTCTGATGTGTTATTGATTACTGTAATATTGAAAGTTCGAATTAACGTCACCCATGGTACTTGCCCGCAAATGTATATCTAGATAATTTTATTGTAAGTGGCCCTGTCGTATTTTAATTACAAAATGTACGTCCACCGATTCCGCAACTGTTAGACACCTTAGTTCTTGCAACCTAATGGCCCGCTCGGTACGTTCCTCTACAATGTAAATGTCTCCTCATCATATACGATTTCAGTTTGCTCCGTGGCCGGCCCACGTGGTTATAGGCCCGTATTTGTATACTGACATTTTCACAATAAAGGTTTTTAAAACAAAACATGGTAGTAGTATTTACATTGGTAAAGTTTTTAATTTTAGTCACTGTTTTCGAATCAGTAAAAGGCAAGTGAAATAAAGCAGTCCAATTACATGACGGATAAAAGGTATAATACGCAGGAACGCAGTAAAGATAAATGGTCAAGGGCAGTTGTGTTTTCCACTCCTGCAACATAAAGTGATCGATAAGAATCTGATAATCAGGCGTATCGGCGACTAAGACAGCAGGCCGAGCCTCTTTTACTCAACGGCTCCGTCATGGGACGAAGAAACGCCCTTTTTCTCGAAAAAGGAATATATTTTACTTGCAGGACAATTGTAAATTTTCCGGGAAAGTACATTAGCCTGGAACATTATAACATATATGTTTAAGAAAAAATAATGTTTAAAACCTATAAAAAGCGTAATTTTTAGGTCATATGACCAAGCTTTTCATCATTAAAATAACAAAAGTAAAATGAACCAATGAAAAGTTTTATTAACAAGTCACATGACCTTTTATGCTTACGTTACGCGCTGCGCGCCGCGCCCCGGATCGCTTCCGGGAAGCTGCGCTTCGCGCACCGGAGCACTTCCGGGTGCGCTAACGCTGCGTGTCATATAACGCATTACGCGACAACGTAGGTCCAGAATATAGTCAAAATGTCTCCACCAACCAGCGTTCGGAACACAACCCCTCTCAGCTTTCTAAAAAGTTCTGTTAAATGACAACAGAAGGGACAGGCAACAAGAACCATCAGTCAAAGAGGGGAGGGCAAGTTCTTTTCTACCGGGTCATGTTGGGGCGCTACCGCAACTGATCGAATTGGTAGTCTGGAGTGTTTCTGTATGTTTCAGACTGAAGCTGGCGTCAGCATGAGAGCACCACCATCTCGTAGCTCAGTCGTGGCCATTCCACGAGCAATCATGGCAGCCGCTCCCCACCAGAAGCCTGCGGGAGTCGGGGGCCCCCGAGACTTTTGTAGAATCTTCAAGGCTGAGGGGACGCTTTCAAGAATGGGACCCAAGCCCTATCAGGCAAGCGTCCGAGTTCCAAGGTGTCCCAGGGCCATTTTAGTGGACCACGCCCAAATCTGAAGAGCCGGCCGCCATTTTGAGAGTCCTGTGGCAGCCGCCTATCGTTGCATCGCAAGAGCGGGAGCAACTCAACTACATGGTGAGCGAGACGCTGTAGTCGCAAGAGCGGGCGGTAAACAGCTGAATGGCGGAAGAGGCACAGTGTAGCAAAAGCGGGCGGAATGGCAACTGAAACGGTAAAGGGGCGCCCCACTACAGCGTGTCTTCAGGTCAAACGGATTGTGGGACAAGGTCCAGAATGGAAGAGTCATCAAAAGGCAAAAAGTTCCGCCGGACCCCGGGAGCCGGCCGCCTATGTCGGGGGCAATCTCAGGCTACACCAGTGCTATAAGACTTGGGGAGGGGGTCGGAGCCAAGCGTCTTCTCCGAGTCCGTGCCATCACACCGCCCCTCGGGGGCCTCCGTCAAGCGGTTTAGGGAGGTACCATATCACATTGTTTTCAAATGCAGTCAGGTCCACAAACGGCCCTCACTTACTTTGAGAATAGTGAAGCTGCAGTAGGTGCAAATAAGCTTCAGACAGTGTTACAAGCGCTGCTCAGAACTCTGAACTATGGCACCCAACATCCAGAACTTATGCCATTTGAGCATGGCAGTGACATCGAAGCAACTCAGGGACCAAAACCATGAACGTACACTCACGTATGAAAATCTTACTTGGGGAGGGGGCAGGAGCCAAGCGCCCCCTCCCAGTCCGCACCACCACACCGTATGTTGAAAATCTGAAGCCATCGTTCTACAAACTCAACCAGCCTTGGATGGAAAAATCTAGAAGAATGTACAAACTGAAAACCAGTTTTGGTCTGCATAGCATCAGCAGCAACGCTTGCTATCAGAGTGCATGAGTTTCATGCTCGATCGATTGAGCTAGCCGGATCGGGCAACAAAAAGTATAAAATAGTTATGTAAATAGTTATTTAATAAAATGTTTTACCCTGTTACTTTGCTGGTGTGTTGTATATATTTATAATATTTGCATAGGGTTTGTCGTTATTTTGGGTGGGGTGGGGTGGGCGGCGGAGTCGAGCTGTCTTGCAGCCATCATGGTGTGGAGCTAAGTTCATCTTACTAGTTTCGTATTTCTCATGAGGGGTTGTTCTTAATGTTTCTATTTTAGCGAGGTCAAAAACAGATCCCATTAGTGGCCTACTGATTTTGCTCGATTCCTTTTGTTTTTTTTAATATTTTTCACTATCTGCAAAGACTGAACAGAGTATTGCGACTCTGTGCTTGTTTGTAAATACAGAATGAACCAAAGAGAACCAATTCTAAAACAGTAAATTCTTGGATAGCAATCAATCAAATAGAGAGAGAAGCAGGCACGACGGATTACAACGGGGGCAAAGGCCTGTGTTAACTACCCTTCACTATCTGCAAAGAGAGAGTACTGCTAAGAGAAAAGAGGGGGGAAGGGGGGGCAGCGTTCAAAGCACATCAGCGTGCATAAACACGAAAATGTTTTTACCTATCATGTACTTGACATTTGACAGCATTTGATATTTGGTATTAAAAAAACATTGAAATTCACAGAAAAAACCATAGGTTTTAGGCCATATATAGTTAGGAATTTGCATTTACAAAACCTTGAAAATTCACTGAAAAAACCATTGGTTATAGACCATATATAGTTAGGGATTAGCCTTTTCAAAACCTTAATTTACTCGCACAAAACCATTGAAATTCCATATATAGTTAGTTGCAATAACTATATATCGCGCACCCGCAATCCACTGCTGATGATGTCACATATTACATCATTCATGACATGGTTAGTGACATCACTGATGACATCACTAATGACATCTAAAATGACATCACTGATGACATCTCAAATGACATCACTGATGACATCACTGATGACAACATCCAGTGACTGTATGTTTCTGTAAAGTTAAAATATGTCTTACATATTGAAGAATGAGTGGATGTATAAGTGTCTAGATGAAGGATTTAGTAGGTGCATGACTGACTGTATGAGAGAATGATTAAATGTGTCTCACTGAGTGCATGGGTTAGTGACTAAACTGTCTTAATTTGTGCATCCTTATATCTGTTGTTCTGTAAACTGCTTCATGTGTTGATCAGTAGCTAGATGATTAACTATATGGGTTATTGATTGGTTGCCCAAGTATTTGTATGGGAGAGTGAGTGTGTGTGTGGGGGTGGCTGGGAGGTGTGTGACTCTGTGCATAGATGTGTGAGCAGTTGATTCACTAGATGTATGGGTTCGCAGTGCATGTGGAAACAGCTGTATGGGCGGTTGACTGTCTCCATGAGTGTATTGGTGAGTGATTGGATTTCTTAGTGCTGCATGTCAAAGTAAGTACATATGTAAAACACAGTACATGTAAGAGTTGACATATATAAATAACTGTGCATAAGAGCCAGTGAATGTGTGAGTGGCTGTATGGATCATTGTGAACTTGTATCAGTGATTGTATAAGAGAGTAAATATGTGTTAGTATATGTTTGATTAAGTAAGGTGTGTATAACTGTATAGTTGAGGAAATGGAGGTGTGATTGATTCTTTGCATGACTGACTAGGTGTGTGAGTAACTCCATGGATGAGTGACAGTCTGTGAGTGTCTGTTTACACTGATTGTATCTAAGGTTATATTAGAGTCTGAAGAGGTTCATGGTATTATCACATGAATGATATCATCAGTGATGTGATCAGTAATGTCAAATGAGATGTTATCAGTGATTTTATCAGTGATGTCATTTGAGATGTCATCAGTGATGTCATCAGTGATGTCATTTGAGATGTCATCAGTGATGTCATCAGTGATGTCACTAACCATGTTATGAATGATGTAATATGTGACATCATCAGCAGTGGATTGCGGGTGCGCGATATATAGTTATTGCAACTAACTATATATGGAATTTCAATGGTTTTGTGCGAGTAAATTAAGGTTTTGAAAAGGCTAATCCCTAACTATATATGGTCTATAACCAATGGTTTTTTCAGTGAATATATATATGTATATATATATTCACTGAAAAAACCATAGGTTTCAAGCCTTATATAGTTAGGAATTAACATATAAAAAACCATTAAATTCCTCCTATATAGTTAGTTGGACTAACTATATATGGCGCACCCGCAATCCACTGCTGATGATGTCACATATTACATCATTCATGACATGGTCAGTGACATCACTGATGACATCACTGATGACATCTCAAATTACATCACTGATGACATCACTGATGACATCTCATTTGACATCACTGATGACATCACTGATTACGTCATTCCTGTGATAATACGATGCACCTCCTCACACTCTAATATAACCTTTGATACACCCAGTGTTAAATACAGACTACCATTCTTGAAACTATTGACACACCAATACCACTTACTACATAGGCACTCACTGATTGCTAGGTCTACTCACACATCCACTCATTCACCCATACAATCACTCATACATACAGTCACTCATCAATGCAACACTATCATATGCACTCATACACCTATGCAGACACTCACACACTGCCACTCATCCATGGAGTTACTCACACACCTAGTCAGTCATGAAAGAATCAATCACACTTCCATTTCCTCATCTATATAGTTATCCACACAACACATTACTTATTCAAACATATACTAACACATACTTACTCTCTTATACAATCACTGATACAAGTACACATTGATCTGCACAGAGTTGCAGACCTCCCAGCCAGCCACACACACACTCAGTCTCCCATCCAAATATTTGGGCCAAATATTTGGGCCACCAATCAATGACCCATATAGCCACTCATATAGGTACTGATCAACGCATGCAGCAGCTTACACAACAACAGACATACTGATGCATACATTCACAGTTTAGTCACTAACCTATGCATTCAGTAAGACACATTTAATCACTCACTCATACAGTCAGTCACGCACCTACTAAATCCTTCATCCAGACACTTACACATCCACTCATTCTTCAATATGTAAAACATATTTAAACTTTACAAAAAAACATGTCATCAGTGATGTCATCAGTGATGTCAAATGAGATGTCATCAGTGATGTCATTTGAGATGTCATCAGTGATGTCACTGACCATGTCATGAATGATGTAATATGTGACATCATCAGCAGTCTCCTTCCCTGAAAGTTTGGGGGTGATTCGTCAGCGGGGGCCGAGAAAAAAGGGGGGTCCCAAAACGTGTTTCCCCATGCAATTTTCCGTAGGGACCTTTAGCCAGGGCTACAGCCCGAACGGCTGAACGGAATTACACTAAATTTGGCATAGAGGTAGAGTTCTGTTCGCAGATTGTGCTTTTTGTTAAATGGTGTAAATCCGTTCAGTAGTTTCTGAGAAAATTGCAAGTAAAATCATAGCGATATCTAGAGACGGAGTTCAGCACGTGTACGGAAATCTGTTCAATTATGAGCGCGAGCTGTATGCTGATTGGCTGTCAACTGTCTGTCAACACTCGAAACCAGGAAGTGTTGGCGGCCATCTTGTGCCTCGGTAGAACAGAGTCACAGGAAAACAGTAAAACAAAGTTGCGAAGTAAGGGAAGAGGGCAGGCTAGAAACATTCTGACCCTCTTGGCTTGCTCAGGGGGTCGTACATGGATGTTTAGGCTCTATTATTATTATTTTTTTTAAAGAAAAATTGCAGCGTACGCGCACAGAAATCTGTGGAATTACGAGCACGAGCTGCATGCTGATTGGCTGTCAACTGTCTGTCAGCACTCCAAACCAGGGAGTGTTGGCAGCCATCTTGTTTGTCACTAGAACCGAGTCACAAGAAAACAGTAAAACAAAGTTGAGAAATAAGGAAAGGGGGCAGGGTAGAAACATTCTGACCCTCTAGGCTTGCTCAGGGGGTCGTATATGGATGTTTAGGGTATATATATATATATATATATATATAAAAAAATTACAAAGAAAAATCGCGGCATACGCATACGGAAATCCGTTCAATTACGAGCACGAGCTGCATGCTGATTGGTTGTCAACTGTCTGTCAGCATTCCAAACCAGTAAGTGTTGACAGCATCGTTTATTTTGAAGTATGCGGGGGGTCACAGGTCTCCTACATTCTTCGGGGACCGCTAACTTCATGTGGCAGTAATATTTAAAATAGGGGGGTCTGTGAGGGCCGGATTTCACAGCTCCGGGGACTTCCACTTCTCGGGACTTTTTAATGTTGGGAGGGGGTCGCACGGCCTCCTTACTGGAACCCTTGATGGCCCTGGGGACCATCATTTCCCACGTCGGTTATTGCAGTGCCTCGGGGTGCCTATCCCCAGGACACTGCTGTTTGCTATGGTAGGGGGGGGAGCGCCACGGCTCCCACTGTAGCACAGCAAACCGGTTTACTATTTGAAAGAGAGAGCAAGTTAATCTGCTGTGTCTTTCAAGTAGGAAAGCAGATTGCTTTTCGTGAGAGAGAGCAGCATGTAAGCTGTTCTCTCTGAGAAAGCAATGCCGGCTCTCAAAGGATGCGGGGAGCCGGCTGGGACCGTGGGGGCATTGGCGTTTGCTTCATGGTCCCCAATGTTATTTTTTGAGTCCCAGGGGATGGGGTCCCTTTGCAGCTCCTTAAACATTTGTTCATATAACTTTTCCAAAATCTTTTTTTGTGTTGGGGAACAGAGTATTACTCCAGTGTCTTTGTCATCCATGATCTTTTGTACTTTTATTTTTTTGGAATTCCGCTTTATTTACAGTATGTTTCTACCTTTTTTCACAATGAGTTCCCCAGCGTAGCGTCCGTTGCAGTGTTCTTAGCCTTTTTGTTCTTTTGGTGACTTACCAGTTTGTGTTCAAGATTCTGTGACCTATTTGTGTTGCTTTCCTTTGTGTATATTTTATGCAGCCTTTTTTGTGTATGTTCTTTTGTATCTAACTTTATTTTTTGAGTGATTCATCCAGTATTCTAAATATAGGAGTACATCTGTAGACATGTAGTTTACTCCTTTCCTTTGCCTCCCTCAACCCTATTTGAGAACGTAATGGGTTGAGTCAAACTAAGGCAGTGCTGTCGTTATTGGTTTAAGTTTGCAAAACAGTAGGTAGTATAAATAAATAAAGCACTTGACACAATGCAGAGTGACACTGTATTTATTGTATTTAATTTTAGAATATTTTGAAAATAATATACACTCATATACAAAATATTGTTGGTTTAATTGTAAGATATTTCATATAAATCATCACATATGCTGATATCACCGTGAAGATAAAATTAAGTGTTTATGTTTTTGTACAAGGACCTACAACATAAGAAATTCAGTATGGAAAATCAACAAAATTTGAAAGACGGTTTCGATATTAGTAACAGTGTCATAGAAGAGATAAAACATAATTTTTTTAAGTAGGGAGAATGAAGAGGAAGATATAAATGCTGTAGATATCAGGTGTGATTTTCTAAACTAAACTTTAGATGCTGATTTTGTGGAAGCATTAGATGACATCGAGTATGATCATATGAATTTGTGTAATCAAGAAATTGAAGTAAATCATCCCAAGCAAAGTCAGCAGTTTAGCGTAAGTAACTATGTAGAAGTTTCTAAGTTCCTTAGCATACATTTTAGTTTTCCATGACGACGGTACTAATACTAATTACTACAACACTGACATACCATGAGATTAATGAGGTGAGATTCCAAAATATTATCTTTCTGCTGTACTTTATGCATAAATTTGGTTGCTGAAACATTTTGCAGATGTACACGTGTTTTCAATATATTGTTTTGTGCATAAGAAGTCCAGACAAATCACTCTCAAACAAAAGATGGAACAAATATGGAATACATTGTTGAAATCTTGGATTTTATGCATATAACATTGATGTCTGGTATTCAGATGCAGGAATCTGCACAGGTCGGTCATCATATCGTCCTCTTTTTCGTGTGGGAAGGAACTGAGGGAAAGAATGATCTTCCAAGCTTTTTACGCATACAGTAATAGGACTTCCCTTTGCTTTTTTCATTTGGAATAACTCTATAGTATTCCTCATCACTTCTTTAGAATGAAGTGGATGAATACTGTACTGTTCGTAGATTTCTTCAGTTATGGAATCATCCAGTTTTTCAATTTGTCCAGATGGGAAGTCAGTATCTTCTACAGTTATTTATTATTTTCCCACATACACATTTTTGTAATATTACTTTTATTTACAGCAGATAAAACAGAACGTTGCCTTTTTCTCTTTCCTAAAATCTACTAATTTTTGCCATATGTTCTTACTCTTAGTAGGAACGCCATTGACAAGAATAACTAAATGTTCATACTGTACATTTTCTACACCAATTGTCTGTGTTTTAAGTAAACCAAGATTGTATTGAATGTTTTCTGTAGTGCTAGCACTCTTGGTGTCTAGTTGTGAACTGTACTGAGCAGAGAATTGATTAAAGGCACTTCTAAGCACACATAGTGAAGAGAAATTTACATTGAAAGCTGAATTAAAGTTGTGAACTCTGCTGTCTGTAATGTAGATTGCAGGTACTAATTGATACAAATATTGATGAATGCTATTTTGTACAGTTAACAGAATCTGAGGACAGAGTACAATTGTCTCTACGTTAAGGAAAGCAAGGGTAGATCCAATGGTATCCTTAATGTACAAGGAAAGCTGAATTGTAGTTGTGAATCCGGCTGTCTGCAGTGTACATTTAATGGTGGACTGTATCATCTGTAATCACGGTTGAAATGAAAGATAGAACTTGTATGGAATGCATTGTCAAAATATGTATGTTTCAGGGACATAATAGTTCAAATTGTGACCTGTGTTGTCTGTAGTGTAGACTGTCATTCAGTGTTCTTTTGGACTTGCCAGACGAATTTTGTTATTGTAATAAACCTATAACTGATATAAAAGAAGTTAATGAAATTCATGAATAGTTGATAACCCTAGCCAAGTAAGGTAGCAAGTGTGCAAATGTTTAACTGCATTTGGGTGTGGTAGTAGCTACATCAAAAAGGCTTGATAAAGGGCCTTGAGTGAGTGGAGAATTGATTGAAAGCACTTCTCAGGACACATAGTGAAGAGAAATTTACATTGAAAGCTGTATTGAAGTTGTGAACCCCGCTGTCTGTAATGTAGATCGAAGGTACTAATTGATACAAATATTGATGAATGCTATTTTGTATAGTTAACAGAATGTGAGGACAGAGTACAATTGTCTCTATGTTAAGGAAAGCAAGGGTAGATCCAATGGTGTCTTTAATGTAGAAGGAAAGGTGAATTAAAGTTGTGAATCAAAAAGGCTCGATAAAGGGCCTTGAGTTTGAATCAGAATATGAAAATGAAGAATAGTTGATAACCACAGTGAAGAATGGCAGCAAGTAGGTTTGTGTATGTGTGAATGATATGTTGATTGAGTGGAAGATGAATAAGGTGAAAAATGAGAAATGCTGAAGATGTGCAAGCTACCCATTTCCTTGTAAGGGAAGTGGGTGTTTGGTTTTCCAGTCCATTACACCCACGGGGTGTCGGATTCTGCAGTGGGAGCCTGAGAAATGGGTACCATATATAAGGAGGAAAGCTAGTGCAGAAAGTACACACACTGTGCGGTAGAAGGGACGCAAGAAAGGACGTAAGTGTGTAAATTACCCACTGCTATTCATGGGTAGTAGTTAACAAGAAGGGTCAATAAAGGGCCAGTATGAATTTCAATTTCAAGAAGAATAATTGATAACGCTAGCGAAGAAAGGGTGCAAATGTGGAAACTTCTACAACAAAAAGGCTTAATAAAGGGCCTTGACTTTGAAACAGAATTTGACATTGAATTATAATTGATAATCCCAGTCAAGCAGCAAGTGTTCACTTTTAGTACAATAAATACATTAGTAGATAGTGCTCAAAGCTTTATTACTTTTCAACAGTAAATTTATTCTTTTAATATCTCATAATTTATTCCAATACAACTTCATCAGATATGTCATTCAGATCAATTTCCTCGTTAGGAGTTTCTGATTTAATTTGTACTAAAATTTCAACATAATTTGAAACTGTGCAGTATCTATATGAAAAAGGCTTCGGACAGGGTAGTAGCTACAATAATAAGGCTCGATAAAGGGCCTGCACTTTGAATATGAATATGAAATAAAAGAATAGTTGTTAACCATAGCCAAGAAAGGCAGCAAGTAGGTGTCTGTACGTGTAGATGATGATGTGTTGATTGAGTGGTAGATGAATAATGTAAAAACTATGAAAGTGTCCAAATTACCTACTGCCATTCACGGGAAGTAGTTAGCAAGAAGGCTCAATAAAGGGCCTGTACTTTGAATTACAATAACAAACAGAAGATGTGATGACCATAGACTGTACTGGCTCTTTTTTAATATTGTTAGACTTTTAAGCTTTTGTTTATACATGAACGGTAGGAAGTGCGCAAATTACCCACTGCCATTCACGGGTAGTAGTTACCAAGAAGGCTCAATAAAGGTCCTGTTGTTTGAATTTCAATAACAAACAGAAGATTTGATAACCATAGACTATACTGGCTCTTTTTTAATATCGTTAGACTTTTAAGCTTTTGTTTATACAGGAACGGCAGGAAGTGCGCAAATCACCCACTACCATTCACGAGTAATAGTTACCAAGAAGGCTCAATAAAGAGCCTGCACTTTGAATTTGTATTATAAGAAGGACAATTTGCAACCCCAGCCAAGAAAGGCAGCAAGTGTACAAATTTCCCACTGCTTTCGGCCGGGGTAGTACGTACAACAAAAAGGCTTGATAAAGGGCCTTGACGTTCAATCAGAATATGAAATTGAGGAATAATTGATAATCCCAGCCAAGAAAGGAAGCAAGTGTGCATCTAAAGCAACAAAGTTCTGTGGAGTGTGTGATGATATGTGGTGCAAGCAGCACGGATTGGTAGGAAAATATTTTAAATCCAGTTTTCTAATAAATATTGGTTGTCCATTCACAGAAGTAAGTTGAAGTATATTTTCAAAAAGTATGATGTATTTTTTTCTAAATAAGTCATCTCATTCAATATGGTGACATGGTGATGATTTGTGGTGCACTGAGTTAGTAGTACCTTTGGCGCTGAGCTTGAATGTACCCTGTGATGATGTGTGGTGGGGGTGAGGTACAGTAATTGAAGTAATGTCTTTTGTTGATTGAATTCTGCATCAATTCCATTTAAAAGGGACAGTATGTCTCACTGTGACATAAAAGTGTTCACTCTTGTTTGTGATTATTTATGGTGCGCTGATTAAGTAGTATCTTTGGCTGTGAGCTTGTATGTTCCCCATGCAGTGTGGATTGAAGGCCGTTGTTAACAGACATAGATGAATGTTTTTTGTCACTTATTTAAACAAAATGTGAAACACATATAGTAGAATTTTGTCTGCATTAAATCAATGAAGGCTGAATTTCCTAGTGTTCAAAGCTTAAGAAAATGTGAGGATATTGTGCAATAGTCTGTGTTTTAGGTAAATCAAGATTGTATTGAATGTTTTCTGTAGTGCTGGCGCTCTTGTTTCCAGTTGTGAACTTTACTGAGCGCAGAATTGATTGAAGGCAGTTCTCAGCACACATAGTGAAGAGAAATTTACATGGAAAAGTGAATTGAAGTTGTGAACCCTGCTGTCTGTAATGTAGATCAAAGGCACTAATCGATAGAAACATTGATGAATGGTATTTTGTACAGTTAACAGAATCTTAGAACAGAGTAGAATTGTATCTGCGTTAAGGAAAACAATGTTGAATGTAATGCTGTCCTTGTACAAGGAAAGCTACATTGAAGGTCTGAACGCAGCTGTCCGCAGTGTAGATTGAAGGCAGTTGTTGACACAAAGATCAATGAATGCTATTTTGTACAGTTAACAGAATGTGAGGACACAGTATAATTGTCTCTGCATTAAGGAAAGGAAGGCTGAATGCAATATTGTCCTTTATGTAGAAGGAAAGCTAAATTCAAGTTGTGAACCCAGCTGTCCGTAGTGTAGATTGAAGGCAGTTGTTCACACAAAGATTGAAGAATAGTATTTAGTTACAGATAACAGAATCTGAGGAGACAGTATAATTGTCTCTGCCTTAAGGAAAAAAAGCCTGAATGCAATGCGGTCCTTAATGTAGAAGGAAAGCTGAATTGAAGTTGTGAATACAGGTGTCCCCAGTCTAGATTGAAGGCAGTTGTTGACACAAAGATCAATGAATGCTATTTTATCTTAGTTAACAGAGTCTGTAGTGAGGACACAGTATAATTGCCTCTTCCTTAAGGAAAGCAAGGCTGAATACAATTCTGTCCTTAATGTAGAAGGAAAGCTGAATTGAAGTTGTGAAACCAGCTGTCCGCAGTGTAGATTGAAGGTATTTGTTGACAGAAAGATCTGTCAAGGCAAATTCTGAAAGTTAACATTATCTGTGGATGCACTATAATTGTGTCTGTCTTAAGAAAAGTAAAGCTCAATACAATGGTGTCCTTAATGTAGAAGGAAAGCTGAATTCAAGTTGTGAACCCAGCTGTCTGCAGTGTAGATGGAAGGCAGTTGTTGACACAAAGATCGATGAAAGCTATTTTGTCACTGTTTGCATAACCTGAGAACATAGTATAATTGTCTCTGCCTTAAGGAAAGCAAGACTGAATACAATGCTGGCAGTTGTTGACACAAAGATCGATGAAAGCTATTTAGTCACTGTTTGCATAACCTGAGGACACCGTATAATTGTCTTTGCCTTAAGGAAAGCAAGGCTGAATACAATGTTGTCCTTAATGTAGAAGGAAAGCTGAATTGAAGTTGTGAACCCGCATGTCCGCAGTGTAGATTGAAGGTAGTTGTTGACAGAAAGATCTGTCAATGCAAGTTGTACAAGATAACAGTATCTGTGGACGCAGTATAACTGTGTCTGTCTTAAGGAAAGGAAAGCTCACTACAATGGTGTCCTTATTGTAGAAGGAAAGCTGAATTCAAGTTGTGAACCCAGCTGTCTGCAGTGTAGATGGAAGGCAGTTGTTGACACAAAGATCGATGAAAGCTATTTTGTCACTGTTTGCATAACCTGAGAACATAGTATAATTGTCTCTGCCTTAAGGAAAGCAAGACTGAATACAATGCTGTCCTTAATGTAGAAGGAAAGCTGAATTGAAGTTGTGAAACCAGCTGTCCGCAGTGTAAATTTAAGGTAGTTGTTGATCTGTCAAGGCAAGTTCTGAAAGTTACCAGTATCTGTGGACACAGTATAATTGTGTCTGTCTTAAGGAAAGTAAAGCTCAATACAATGGTGTCCTTAATGTAGAAAGAAAGCTGAATTCAAGTTGTGAACCCAGTTGTCTGCAGTGTAGATTGAAGGCAGTTGTTGACACAAAGATCGATTAAAGCTATTTTGTCACTGTTTGCATAACCTGAAGACACAGTATAATTGTCTCTGCCTTAAGGAAAGCAAGGCTGAATACAATACTGTCCTTAATGTAGAAGGAAAGCTGAATTGAAGTTGTGAACCTAGCTGTCCGCAGTGTAGATTAAAGGTAGTTGTTGACAGAAAGATCTGTCAATGCAAGTTGTACAAGATAACAGTATCTGTGGATGCAGTATGATTGTGTCTGTCTTAAGGAAAGTAAAGCTCAATACAATGGTGTCCTTAATGTAGAAGAAAAGCTGAATTCAAGTTGTGAACCCAGCTGTCTGCAGTGTAGATTGAAGGCAGTTGTTGACACAAAGATCGATGAAAGCTATTTTGTCATTGTTTGCATAACCTGAGGACACAGTATAATTGTCTCTGCCTTAAGGAAAGCAAGGCTGAATACAATACTGTCCTTAATGTAGAAGGAAAGCTGAATTGAAGTTGTGAACCCAGCTGTCCGCAGTGTAGATTGAAGGTAGTTGTTGACAGAAAGATCTGTCAATGCAAGTTGTACAAGATAACAGTATCTGTGGACGCAGTATGATTGTGTCTGTCTTAAGGAAAGTAAAGCTCAATACAATGGTGTCCTTAATGTAGAAGAAAAGCTGAATTCAAGTTGTGAACCCAGCTGTCTGCAGTGTAGATTGAAGGCAGTTGTTGACACAAAGATCGATGAAAGCTATTTTGTCACTGTTTGCATAACCTGAGGACACAGTATAATTGTCTCTGCCTTAAGGAACGCAAGGCTGAATACAATACTGTCCTTAATGTAGAAGGAAAGCTGAATTGAAGTTGTGAAAACAGCTCTCCGGAGTGTAGATTGAATGTAGTTGTAGACAGAAAGATCTGTCAAGGCAAATTCTGAAAGTTAACAGTATCTGTGGACGCAGTATAATTATGTCTGTCTTAAGGAAATTAAAGCTGAATACAATGGTGTCTTTAATGTAGAAGGAAAGCTGAATTGAAGTTGTGAACCCGGCTGTCCGCAGTCTAGATTGAAGGCAGTAGTTGAGACAAAGATCGAAGAATGCTATTTAGTCACAGACAACAGAATCTAAGGGCACAGTATAATTTCTCTGCCTTAAGGAAAGCAAGCAAGAATACAATGCTGTTCTCAATGTAGAAGGAAAGCTGAATTGCAGTTGTGAACCCAGCTGTCCGCAGTGTAGATTGAAGGTAGTTGTTGACAGAAAGATCTGTCAAGGCAAGTTGTGAAAGTGAACAGTATCTGTGGATGCAGTATAATTGTGTCTGTCTTAAGGAAAGTAAAGCTCAATACAATGGTGTCTTTAATGTAGAAGGAAAGCTGAATTCAAGTTGTGAACCCAGCTGTCTGCAGTGTAGATTGAAGGCAGTTGTTGACACAAAGATCGATGAAAGCTATTTTGTCACTGTTTGCATAACCTGAGGACACAGTATAATTGTCTCTGCCTTAAGGAAAGCAAGGCTGAATACAATGCTGTCCTTAATGTAGAAGGAAAGCTGAATTGAATTGTGAACCCAGCTGTCCGCAGTGTAGATTGAAGGTAGTTATTGACAGAAAGATCTGCCAAGGCAAGTTGTGAAAGTGAACAGTATCTGTGGATGCAGTATAATTGTGTCTGTCTTAAGGAAAGTAAAGCTCAATACAATGGTGTCTTTAATGTAGAAGGAAAGCTGAATTGAAGTTGTGATCTTAGCTGTCCGTAGTGTAGATTGAAAGCTCTTGTGAGCAGTTATAGATAAATACTATTTGTGACATTCTTTTACAAAATCGGAAGACATAAAATCCATTTGTCTTTACCTTAAATAAAGCGAGGCTGAATTCAACGTTTTCTGTAGTAGTGGAGCTCTTGCTAGGAAGTTTTAATTTTTACTGACCGCAGAATATATTGAAGGTTGTTGTAAGGACAGATATTGAAGATAATTTTAGTTCTAAAGCGGATTGAAGTTGTGAACCCTTCTGTCCGCAGTGTGGATTGAAGGCAGTTGTTGACACAAAAGTCGATGAATCCCATTTCAACACAGATAATAGAATCTCAGGATACAGTATAATTGTCTCTGCCTTAGGGAAAGCAAACAAGAATAAAATGCTGTCCTCAATGTAGAAGGAAAGCTGAAGTGAAGTTGTGAGCCGTGATGTCTGCAATGTATATTGAAGGTGCTACTCGACACAAACTTGATGAATGGTATTTTGTACAGGTAACAGAATCTGAGGACATAGTACAATTGTTTGTGCCTTAAATAAATTGAGACTAATATGTCATACTCTGTTTTCAGACTTTGCAGCATTTTTAAATGCACAAAGGCAAGCATTACGTTTGATACCATACTTATGTCATCAATAATGAGAAGTTTCATTTTCTTCAAGAGTCTCCACAACAAGCTTCTCCAGATATCTTGTGGTATTGTAATTTGTTGTTATGTTCCATAGGTAGTATAAGTAAATGATGTAATGTAGAATTTGTAATGTTAACATTTGGTTATATTTTTAATATAAGGAAGTTATTACAAATATGCAATAAGGAAATGATGCTGAATATGGAACCATTCTACAAGAAATAAGAATTGGAGAAATGACTGAACATGTCAAAGAAGTTTCACAGAGACGATTAGTTTGAAAGTTGTTTCCAAAAGAAAATATTGTTGCTAAGCGTGTCGGCACTTTTAAAATAATTGACAACCCCAATGAAGAAAAGCAGCAAGTGTGAAAATATCCTACTTTGTTCGGCCGGGGTATTAGCTACAATAAAGAGATTCGATAAAGGTCCTTGACTTTGAATCAGAAAATGAAATTGAACAATAATTGATAACCCCTAGCCAAGAAAGGCAGTTAGTGTGCAAATTTTCACTGCCTTCGGCCGGAGTTCTAGGTACAACAAAAAGCGTTAAGGGGCACGAGTTTGTATCAGAATATGAAATTCACGATCAATTGATAACCCCTAGCCAAAATAGGCAGTTAGTGTGTAAATTTTTTACTGCCTTTGGCTGGGGTACTTGTTACAACAAAAAGGCTCCAATAAAGGGCCATGAGTTTGTATCAGAATAAAACATTCAGAAACAATTGATAACCCCAGCCAAGAAAGGCAGCAAGTGTGCAATTTTTTACTGCCTTCGGCTGGGGTACTTGTTACAACAAAAAGGCTCGATAAAGGGCTTGTAGTTTGAATGCGAATATGAAATAGAATAGTTGATAACTATAGTCAAGAAAGGCAGCAAGTACGTGTGTGTATGTGTAGATAATGTGTTGATTGAGTGGAACATGAATAATGTAAAAACTAAGAAAGATCTGTAAGTGTGCAAATTAGCCACTGCTATTCACAGGTAGTAGTTTGCAAGAAGGCTCAGTAAAGGGCCTGCATATTCAACTAGAATAACAAAGAGAAGATTTGATAACCATAGACTATACTGGCTCTTTTTTAATATTGGTAGACTTTTGTTTAGCTTTTTTTCATACATGAACGGCAGGAAGTGTGCAAATTACCCACTGCCATTCACGAGTAATAGTTACCAAGAAGGCTCAATAAAAGGCCTGCACTTTGAATTTGTATTACAAGAAGATTGATAACCCCAGCCAAGAAAGGCAGCAAAAGTTCAAATTTCCTACTGCCTTCGGCCTTGGTAGTTGATAGAATAAAAAGGGCTTGATAAAGGGACTGCAGTTTGAATAAGAATATGAAATTGAACAATAGTTCATAACCCCTGCGAAGAAATGGAGTAAGTGCGCAAATTTCCCACTTCCTTCTGGCAGTGCAGTATCTACATGAAAAAGGCTCGATAAAGGGCCCGCACTTTGAATACAGATATGAAATAGAAGAATCGTTGATAACCATAGCCAAGAAAGGCAGCTAGTAGATGTGTGTACGTGTAGTTGATGTGTTGATTGAGTGGTAGATGAATAATGTAAAAAATACGAAAGGCTGAAAGTGTCCAAATTACCCACTGCCATTCATGGGTAGTAGTTAGGAAGAAGGCTCAATAAAGGGGTGTACTTTGAATTTCAATAACAAACAGAAGATTTGATAACCATAGACTATACTGGCTCTTTTTTAATATTGTTAGACTCTTAAGCTTTTGTTTATACATGAATGGCAGGAAGTGCACAAATTACCCACTGCCATTCACAAGTAATAGTCACCAAGAAGGCTCAATAAAGGGCCTGCACTTTGAATTTGTATTACAAGAAGGATAATTGATAACCCCAGCCAAGAAAGGCAGCAAGAGTTCAAATTTCCTACTGCCTTCGGCGGGGGTAGTTGATAGAATAAAAAGGGCTTGATAAAGGGACTGTAGTTTGAATAGAAATATGAAATTGAACAATAGTTCATAACCCCTGCGAAGAAATGCAGCAAATGTACAAATTTCCCACTGCCTTCTGCCAGTGCAGTATCTATATGAAAAAGGCTTGCTAAAGGGCTTTGACTTTGAATCAGAATATGACATTGAATAATAATTGATAATCCCAGTCAGGAAAGGCAGTGAGTGTCCAAATTTGCCACTTACTTGGACTGGGGTAGTAGCTACAACAAAAAGGCTCAATAACGGGCCACGAGTTTGAATCAGAATATGAAATTGAAAAAGAATTGATAACTGCAGCCAAAAAAGGTAGCAAGTTGGTGTGTGTTATGTGTAGATGATGTGTTGATTGAGTGGAAGATAAAAAAGGTAAAAAATTAGAAAGTGTGCAGACACGCAAACTATCCACTGCGTTGTCAGGGAAGTGGATCTTTGAAATTTCCAAGTCATTATACGGATAGGGCATCGAATTTTGCGTTGGGAGTATAAGAAATGGCTACCATATTGAAGGAAGCAATGTAAGTGCACTAAGTTACCATTGTGGGGGGTAGGGCTGAAAAATTACAACACTGGGCTCATTTCAGGGACTCTACTTTGAATTAGAATAATGCTTGGCAAAGGCTGCAGGTAAGTTAGGAGGTATGTGCGTTTTAGGTAGTGGATACAGAATAAGGTGAAAAGGAAGAAAGTTAGGAGATGTGGAAACAACCCACTGCCTTGTAAATGAAATGGGTATTTGGTTTTCCAGTCCATTACAGACTGTGAGTCGGATTACGCAGTGGGAGACTGAGAAACGGGTTTCTCATCTAAGGAGTTAAGCAAGTGCACAAGGTACACACACTGTGCGAGAGGAAAGACACAAGAAAGGACGGAAGTGTGCAAATTACCCACTGCCATTCTCGAGTAATAGTTACCAAGAAGGCTGAATAAAGGGCCTGCACTTTGAATTTGTATTAGAAGAAGGATAATTGATAACCGGAGCCCAGAAAGGCAGCAAGTAGGTGTGTGTACGTGTAGATGATGTGTTGATTGAGTGTTAGATGAATAATGTGAAAAATAAGAAAGGCTGCAAGTGCGCAAATTACCTAGTGCCATTCACGGGTAGTAGTTACCAAGAAGGCTCAATAAAGGGCCTGTACTTTGAATTACAATAACAATCAGAAGATTTGATAACCAAAGACTATACTCGCTCTTTTTTAATATTGGTAGACTTTTGTTAAGCTTTTTTTTTAGACAGTAATGGCAGGAAGTGCGCAATTTACCCACTGCCATTCATGAGTAATAGTTGCCAAGAAGGCTCAATAAAGGGCCTGCACTTTGAATTTGTATTAGAAGAAGGATAATTGATAACCCTGGCCAAGGAAGGCAGCAAGTGTTCAAATTTCCCACTGCCTTCGGCCGTGGTAGTTGACTGAAGAAAAAGGGCTCGATAAGGGGCCTGTACTTTGAATAGGAATATGAAATTGAACAATAGTTCATAACACCTGTGAAGAAATGCAATAAGTGTGCAAATTTCCCACTTCCTTCTGGCAGTGGAGTATCTACATGAAAAATGCTCGATAAAGGGCCTGCACTTTGAATACAGATATGAAATAGAAGAATAGTTGATAACCATAGCCAAGAAAGGTAGCAAGTAGGTGTGTGTACGTGTAGATGATGTGTTAATTGAGTGGTAGATGAATAATGTAATAAATATGAAAGGCTGAAAGTGTCCAAATTACCCACTGCCATTCACGGGTAGTAGTTAGCAATAAGACTGAATAAAGAGCCTGTACTTTGAATTACAATAACAAACAGAAGATTTGATAACCATAGACTATACTGGCTCTTTTTTAATATTGTTAGACTTTTAAGCTTTTGTTTATACATGAACGGTAGGAGGTGCGCAAATTACCTACTGCCATTCACTGGTAGTAGTTACCAAGAAGGCTCAATAAAGTGCCTGTACTTTGAATTTCAATAACAAACAGAAAATTTGATAACCATAGACTATACTGGCTCTTTTTTAATATTGTTATACTTTTAAGCTTTTGTTGATACATAAACGGCAGGAAGTGCGTAAATTACCCACTGCCATTCACGAGTAATAGTTACCAAGAAGGCTCAATAAAGGGCCTGCACTTTGAATTTATATTACAAGAAGGATAATTGATAACCCCAGCCAAGAAAGGCAGCAAGAGTTCAAATTTCCTACTGCCTTTGGCCGGGGTAGTTGATAGAATAAAAAGGGCTTGATAAAGGAACTGCAGTTTGAATAGGAATATGAAATTGAACAATAGTTCATAACCCCTGCGGAGAAATGCAGCAAGTGTACAAATTTCCCACTGCCTTCTGCCAGTGCAGTATCTATATGAAAAAGGCTTGATAAAGGGCCTTGACTTTGAATCAGAATATGAAATTAAACAATAATTGATCATCTCAGTCAAGAAAGACAGTAAGTGCCTAAATTTGCCTCTGCCTTGGACTGGGGTAGTAGCTACAACAAAAAGGCTCAATTAAGGGCCACGAGTTTGAATCAGAATATGAAATTGAAAAGGAATTGATTACTGCAGCCAAAAAAAGTAGCAAGTTGGTGTGTGTCATGTGTAGATGATGTGTTGAATGAGTGGAAGATAAAAAAAGGTGAAAAATTAGAAAGGCTGCTGATGCGCAAACTATCCACTGCGTTGTCAGGGAAGTGGATCTTTGGATTTCCAAGTCATTATACTGATAGGGCATCACATTTTGCAGTGGGAGCATAAGAAATGGCTACGACATTGAAGGAAGCAATGTAAGTACATTAAGTTACCATTGTGGGGGGTAGGGCTGCAAAATTACAACACTGGGCCCATTTCAGGGACTGTACTTTGAATTAGAATAATACTTGGCAAAGGCTGCAAGAAAGTTAGGAGGTATGTATGTTTTAGGTAGTGGATGCAGAATAAGGTGAAAAGGAAGAAAGGTAGCAAATGTGGAAACAACCCACTGCCTTGTAAAGGAAATGGGTGTTTGGTTTTCCAGTCCATTACAGACTGTGAGTCGGATTCCGCAGTGGGAGCCTGAGAAACGGGTATCTCATCTAAGGAGTTAAGCAAGTGCACAAAGTACACACACTGTGCGGTAGAAAGGACGCAAGAATGGACGCAAGTGTGCAAATTACCCACTGCCATTCTCGAGTAATAGTTACCAAGAAGGCTGAATAAAGGGCCTGAACTTTGAATTTGTATTAGAAGAAGGATAATTGATAACCCCAGCCAAGAAAGGCAGCAAGAGTTCAAATTTCCTACTGCCTTTGGCCGGGGTAGTTGATAGAATAAAAAGGGCTTGATAAAGGAACTGCAGTTTGAATAGGAATATGAAATTGAACAATAGTTTATAACCCCTGCGGAGAAATGCAGCAAGTGTACAAATTTCCCACTGCCTTCTGCCAGTGCAGTATCTATATGAAAAAGGCTTGATAAAGGGCCTTGACTTTGAATCAGAATATGAAATTAAACAATAATTGATCATCTCAGTCAAGAAAGGCAGTAAGTGCCTAAATTTGCCTCTGCCTTGGACTGGGGTAGTAGCTACAACAAAAAGGCTCAATTAAGGGCCACGAGTTTGAATCAGAATATGAAATTGAAAAGGAATTGATTACTGCAGCCAAAAAAAGTAGCAAGTTGGTGTGTGTCATGTGTAGATGATGTGTTGAATGAGTGGAAGATAAAAAAAGGTGAAAAATTAGAAAGGCTGCTGATGCGCAAACTATCCACTGCGTTGTCAGGGAAGTGGATCTTTGGATTTCCAAGTCATTATACTGATAGGGCATCACATTTTGCAGTGGGAGCATAAGAAATGGCTACGACATTGAAGGAAGCAATGTAAGTACATTAAGTTACCATTGTGGGGGGTAGGGCTGCAAAATTACAACACTGGGCCCATTTCAGGGACTGTACTTTGAATTAGAATAATACTTGGCAAAGGCTGCAAGAAAGTTAGGAGGTATGTATGTTTTAGGTAGTGGATGCAGAATAAGGTGAAAAGGAAGAAAGGTAGCAAATGTGGAAACAACCCACTGCCTTGTAAAGGAAATGGGTGTTTGGTTTTCCAGTCCATTACAGACTGTGAGTCGGATTCCGCAGTGGGAGCCTGAGAAACGGGTATCTTATCTAAGGAGTTAAGCAAGTGCACAAAGTACACACACTGTGCGGTAGAAAGGACGCAAGAATGGACGCAAGTGTGCAAATTACCCACTGCCATTCTCGAGTAATAGTTACCAAGAAGGCTGAATAAAGGGCCTGAACTTTGAATTTGTATTAGAAGAAGGATAATTGATAACCGCAGCCAAGAAAGGCAGCAAGTAGGTGTGTGTACGTGTTGATGGTGTGTTGATTGAGTGTTAGATGAATAATGTGAAAATTAAGAAAGGCTGCACGTGTGCATATTACCTAGTGCCATTCACGGGTAGTAGTTACCAAGAAGGCTTAATAAAGGGCCTGTACTTTGAATTACAATAACAAACAGAAGATTTGATAACCAAAGACTATACTGGCTCTTTTTTAATATTGGTAGACTTTTGTTAAGCTTTTTTTAGACAGGAATGGCAGGAAGTGCGCAAATTACCCACTGCCATTCACGAGTAATAGTTATCAAGAAGGCTCAATAAAGGGCCTGCACTTTGAATTTGTATTAGAAGAAGGATATTTGATAACCCCGGCCAAGGAAGGTAGCAAGTGTTCAAATTTCCCACTGCCTTCGGCCGTGGTAGTTGATTGAAGAAAAAGGGCATGATAAGGGGCCTGCACTTTGAATAGGAATATGAAATTGAACAATAGTTCATAACCCCTGTGAAGAAATGCAGTAAGAGCTCAAATTTCCCAGTTCCTTCTGGTAGTGCAGTATCTACATGAAAAAGGCTCGATAAAGGGCCCGCACTTTGAATACAGATATGAAATAGAAGAATAGTTGATAACCATAGCCAAGAAAGGCAGAAAGTAGGTGTGTGTACGTGTAGATGATGTGTTCATTGAGTGGTAGATGAATAATGTAAAAAATATGAAAGGCTGAAAGTGTCCAAATTACCCACTGCCATTCACGGGTAGTAGTTAGCAAGAGGTCTCAATAAAGGGCCTGTGCTTTGAATTACAATACCAAACAGAAGATTTGATAACCATAGAATATACTGCCTCTTTTTTAATATTGTTAGACTTTTAAGCTTTTGTTTATACATGAGCGGTAGGAAGTGCGCAAATTACCCACTGCCATTCATGGGTAGTAGTTACCAAGAAGGCTCAATAAAGGGCCTGCACTTTGAATTTGTATTATAAGAAGGACAATTGACAAGAAAGCCAAGAAAGGCAGCAAGTGTGTAAATTTCCCACTGCTTTCGCCCGGGGTAGTAGGTACAACAAAAAGGCTCGATAAAGGGTCACAAGTTTGAATCAGAATATCAAATTCAAGTATAATTGATAACCCCAGCCAAGAAAGCCAGTAAGTGTCCAAATTTACCACTGCCTTTGACCAGGTTAGTAGGTTCAACAAAAAGGCTCAATAAAGGGCCACGAGTTTGAATCAGAATATGAAATTCAAGAGTAATTGATAACCCCAGCCAAGAAAGGCAGCAAGTGTGCACATTTTCAACTGCCTTCGGACAGGGTAGTTTTTACAATAAAAAAGCTTGAAAAATGTCTAATAACTAATGTTGAGGACAGCGCTGCTCCTGTTTCTTGTTTTTGATGAGGTTGATATAGTGTTTGCATAACACAAAAGGTCATCACAATAAATGCATAGAAATTTAAGTTCACGAAACTGAAGATCAATATGAAAGTATGGACTGTTTGCTAAAGATGGTGTTGCAGCTGTTGATGTGCTTGGTGTAGCAGCAAGTGGTTGTCCTGCAATCTCTGTGTTGCAGCTCAAGCAAGGTTGTTGGGGTGCAAGTAGTTTATGTGTTTTGTACTATATTTGATGTGCCAAAGGAGTATTTTTTGGATTGATCACACCTTGAAAGAGTTGTTTGGCAAATTTTATAGATTACTATTAGTCGGTGTGTTTCAGTTGGTATGTGTTTGGACTTCGCTTGAATGTTTAAGGGACTCATTAGGGATTCCATAATACAGAAATACTTTGTACTTAGTGACATCCAATTCTATTTTATGAAGAACGGTTGAATTCTACATACACCTCTAGGGTGTTTGACAGGTTAAACTACATGTTTCTATGTAGCTAAAGAAAAGTTAGCTTGGTTATGTATGGGCATGCTCTCATACCAAACTCAGCAGTCAGAATTCAGGATTGTAAATGCTTACCATAGGAGTAACTGATGAGTTTACATATGTCAGTTTACAAAAGAGAAAACAAGTACGATTATTTTACATTAGAGATATACAGACCTGATAGACTTTGTATGTAAATTCATGAAATCTTTTTTGAAGGTTTGGAAGAAAGCAGTGAAAGGGTGTTTAGAAGCAATACTGTCCAGCATAAAAAGTGCATAAGTATTTGGACACTCCTGTAGCCTAGTCTTGTGTCCAAATTTTCTTAAAAAGTAATGGCGAGACACAAGTTTTTTCACCTGTTACGATTTGCACACTGCTTTTAAAGTTGGACCAGACTTCGTCTAACATTGCTACTTAATTTTCTTTTTGAAATTGAGTAATTATTTTGTTTATCTGTTGAAATATAAATTTAAATCTTCCTCTTTGAAGGCGCAAAAGCAACACTGCTCCTCTACACATTATTGTTGTCTAAAAAGTAGTGGTAATTCCACTATCACCAATGTAGATATCTGACAATAGAATGAATTATATTTTTATACCACTATTCCATAGTCCTAATCCAAAAGGTGTGTTTAGACTCAAGAAAATTAATACATTTTTCCATATACAGTCAGAAAAAGGCAAGTATGATTTACATTTGTTTCTGTGAATTGAAGGTTCCGTTATCTGCTGCATTCGAAACATTGGGCCTGTTGAGAAGAAAGTGAAAAATAGGTTGTAATTAATATTGCATTGTTTAAAGGTGAATAGCTTTTTGAAATAAAAACTTTATATGTATTTACATGGTAAACATAGTTCCAGGGTCAGAATGGCCTTTTGAGTCTGTGCATACCCACTAACTTCCATGTTTTATGCGTTTTTAACAACTCTTCTCTAATCTTTTGTCATAGTGAAGAATGTTGGAAATTTCTTCCCGACAATGGCAGATACCAACCTTCTTCCTGAGTTGGGAAAAAAGGTGTTGGAGGAAAAGTGAATTTGTAAACATTCAGATTTTTGCATGAGCAAATCTACACATGCAAATTTGCTCGTGTTAAAATATAGTTTATAAATATTTTGTAGGAGTACTATTTCTTGTCCTACTTGTGTACATTTTTGGGAATTCACAAAAGCTGTATAGCTGCACTTAATGCTAGGACATATTCCATGGGTGCACTTTTGAGACTTTCTTGAATAATTGGGCCTCTAATTTGGTCTGGCATTAACCGTGACCTTTTGCTTTTATTACATCTCTCTCTCTCTCTCTGTTCCCTCCACTCTCATCCACTCTGCTCTCTCTCCTCTCTCTCTCTCTCTGTCTTTGTATCGGATGGCTTCACTGTGAGTCACAGCATTATGCTGTTTCACAAGGAGGATATCAGCACACAAAGTAGTTTTTTTTCAGTGCCAGTACCTACTGTGGAAGTTTGTTCTTTTTAAAACCAAAAATATTTTTTGCTTTTGCCAAAGTTTGTTATAATAGTGAGGGCGCAGCAGCTTACATGGCAATAACGTTTTACAAACACGATGCCAAAACGAGTCACACAATGACAAAAGTAAAAAGGTGACCATCAATTTCAGACCTACTGTGTTTGCCAATGCTTGTTGAATTTTGTTTCCCATAATCTTATTGAAAGTAGTTACAGAGATTTTCCATAATGAATATTTTTGGGAAATACTAGCATGGATGAGCATGTTATTAAATGATGCTGCAAAAAAATGGTAACAGAAATTTTATAGTAGTTTAGCAAAATGTTTTTTTTCCTGCTTTCTCTTTTTATGAACATTTTATTTTGAAAGCAAAGTATTATCAAACTTGCTTGTAAGCTCCTGCAATTATTTGCGTCAAATCGCAGAGTATTCTGGGAGCAGTATACATAGCCACATAGTGCTAAACTTTGGAAGTGTGTGTACACTTTTTTTACTACAGAAACTGTCAGTAGTGCAGTCTGAGTTTACAACATTTATTTGGAAGAGTCACTCTAACTAATAATAATGACTGCATCAATGTCGTACAAGTTTGAAGGTCTTTAACATATGGACACTAAGCATGAGCGAATTTTGCGGATCTCGCGTTCGCGAATTTTGCGGATTTGCGGATTCGCAATCCGCAAAATCCGCGAATTCCCGCGAATTTGCGTATTTTTATTTTTTTTGTGTTCGCCCGTGTTTCTGCCAGTTCGCGAGGGTTTTGAACACTTTCGCAAATTGCGAACTTACCTGTCGGGTCGCAAGTTTCGCGAACTTGTTGTTTCTACGTGTCCAGCCTGTTTGGGACACTCTTCTTCATCACTGCCACTCTCTGTCACCACTGCCACTCTCTGACTACTCATGCCTACCGTCTGGCCCACCCATGCCACCCTCTGTTTCATCACCACACCCTCTGGTTGTCCAGTGTACATTATTTTCGGCAAAGCAAAGCACACCTTCCCTGCCTCAAGTGACCTGAATTAATTTGGGGCTGATTAATGTGTCACAGAATATTTTTTTAGCTGGCACCTGCTTCCTTAGTGCGCCCTGATTAGTGATCTTTTGCACTTGCTAAGTGCTTTCATTGTTGCAAAATTAGTTACAACACCTGCCCTGCCCCAACTGACAATAATGAATTAGGGGCTGATTAATGGATTTTAACTTCCAGCCTGGCTCCTGCTTGTCTCCCTTAGCTGTAATTCAGGACCTTTGTGGCATATGTGTAACTATTCTGAGGTTCAGAGCAGGGTCACATAATAGTTTCAACTGGCAACTGAACTCTGGAGGGGCCCCTCAGGAAGCACTACAGGAAATGGCTACTAATGATGAGCCTGAACTTTTGAACCTGGTAAGTAGTTACTTTCAGTTTTGCTAAGATCGTATTTCTGCAATTTTGCACTTATTTGCGGGGCGCGAACTCACGCGAACTCACGCGAACAGTGCGAGCAGTGCGAGCAAAATCCGCTGCTCGCGGATTTGCGGATTTTGCGGGAGATTCGCGAATCTCGCGGATTGCGGATTTCCCGAAAATCCGCAAAATCCGCGAGCGGAACGGATTTTCCGCCCATGCCTAATGGACACAAATAGCAACTCGGCAGTAGACATTTCTTATAAGCATACGTGGGTCAGGCGTGTTTCAGAGCTGCACGCTTTTGTATACTGGAGCCACTGATAGTTGTGCACTCAGAGGTTACAACATTTACTTAGAGTGCGCGCCCGAGTAATAAATGCATTCAATTAATGAATCATAAATACAGGTTTGAACAGTTTTAACATATGGGCAAACATATTACGTTAACTACAGACAGTGCCCTTCTCTGACCCATTATGTGGTACTGCTAACTGTCAGCCATAGGGTTTGTGCTGGTGGGAGTTGGGCCTACTTGTGCCAAGGACACAATACACATGAAAACTTGTTGCCCTTGACCTCAAACAATATGTGCTGTGGGTCAGGCTATAGGAATTACACATCCTTGACGGTGCATAGTCAGCTTTCAAATATGGTGCACGCAACTCAGAAAAGATTCTTACCATAAAGTTTTCTGTTTAAGTTGCTGAAGCTTTTTGGTTGCAGACACCACAATACTTTTCAAATGTAAAAAATATGTATATTAGGGAATCATATTAGCAATGCTAACCATTGAAAAGGTAGTTTGCAAAATAAATGTTATCCTTAAAAACCCTCTTTGGTATTTATGAGTATTTTAAAGAAGTTGGATCAAGCAAAAAACGGTCGCAAACGGGCAGATTCTCAGAATCTTTCCATTTGTGACCGGTATTTTTGCATTTGAGATGCATCATCCCAAATGCACAAATTGCAATTAAGGAATCTCTAAATTGAGATTCCTTAAATTGCGATTGCATTTAAGCAGCCACGGCTTGTGCAGGGCGTTTCACCGGGCGGTGACGTCAGGCAGAGGAGGGGCAGGGTGGGGGTTGTAAAATGCGGGATATGGACGATGTCAGGTAAGTACCAGAAAAAAATAAAAAACGAATTTCATTACCCGCGCTGCATCGCCAAATGTGATGCAGCGCGGGCAACGAAATTCGGTTTTTTTTCAGTACTTACCTGACATCGTCCATATCCCGCATTTTACAACCCCACACCCTGCCCCTACTCTGCCTGACGTCACTGCCCGGCGTAACGCCCTGCACGAGCCATGGCTGCTGACGTCACCGCCCGGCGTAACGTCCTGCACGAGCCATGGCTGCCAATTACATTTGTTTAGACTAACAAGTATTTGAAAATGAATACAGGCTTGCAAGTGTCACGTGACGCAGTAATAAATATTAAAACTAATGGGAGAATTAGGAGGGAGCAAATACGATGAACCAGAAAGCATATATTCCAGAAAAATAAAGCAAAGCAGAGCTGGGAGGGCCCCATGATGGATAGAAGGAAACATTTGCGCAATAACTCACTGTCCACAACTTCTTGATTAGCAAGAAAGGCCACTTTATTAAGACAGGTGCAAATTACCGTCTAATCAAACATCTTGCAATTCATTATTTAATAAACCAAAAATTCCTTCTACTTATCTTAGCATCCTTATGAAAGATGAAACCCCCACCAAGTTAACCCAAACAAACCCAGGAGTAACTGAGTCTTGTTGATACTTCCCTCCTTTCCTTTGAGTGCCCTTTGAGGGTGGACCAACCCGCTCCAGGCTGCCCACCCCCAGAAAAAGCGCATACCAACTAAAATTGCACCTAGACCTGTCTTAGCGTGGCAACCAGGAATAAACAGCTTCGGCAGTACCCAAAGCACAATAATTCTTTTGTTCCTGTTTGATACTTTTTGGGTTCCAGTTCAATTTTTTTTTGTTTAAAAAAAAAACTTGTTGACAAAACACACAAAAATTGAAAAGTAAAAACAGAAAAAAACCAGTTCTTTTTAGAACTACCTTCACTGGTCAAAGAAAGAACTATATTTCTATGTTGGTGTCTATAAGTTTGTCAGAATGAATGTGTAGTTTATAAATGAATTAATTAATATATTATTAGTGTATGGATAATGTGAAAGTGCAGAACTATAAGGAAGTGCTACAGCATAAATCTATAAGGTGTTTACCTATAGTATAATGTAGAATGTCCGAAGCACTTGAATGAAACATATGTACATAAATCTGTTACAAGACTGTGCTTCAATTTGCGCTGCTGGTGAAACTGTCTGGGTGAATTTGCAAGTGTGAGGGGCGGATTTACAATCCCCTTGTGCCTCTTTTACACAGCCTTTGCATCACTTTTGTGACACAGCGGTGAATGTGTATCTTTCTGAAAAATAAATGTTTTTTATATATGTATATCTAAAGGTTGATGGCAGAATAAATGGGTAAATAAATGTCTAAATGGATGTTTTTTTGTGTAAAATTGATTGGTTAACTGACTTATTAAATGTATCTTAGTGAATACATATATTAGTGAGTAATGTTTAAATATTTAAATATCTGTATCTGTGTCTCACTTTGTGTATAAGTGGCTGCATGGGTTGGTGAGTAGCTACATGAGTGTGTATATGGGTTATTAGTTGTTTTTTTGAGTATCAGTATCAGTGTCTGTATGGTTCGGTGGGGGATATTACTTAGAGCACAGATGCATGAATGAGTGACTCACTATTTGTATGTATTTTGAAGACAGCATGTGTGCAAGACTGTATGGGTGGATGATTGTGTGTATGGGTGGGTTAGTGAGTATGTGTTTTTATAATTGATTGTTTAAGAGAGTAAATATGTTTCTGTTTCTGTAGAAGTATGTGTAGTGGTGTGTATATAGCAGTATAATCAAGTAAATGTTTTTATGATAGTTTATTTGCATGTGTGAATTTGTGTGTGAGTAACTATATGGATGAGTATTAGTGTGTAACAGGATGTATAGGTGTATGAGTACATATGATGAGTAAGTACATGCATGAGTGACTATATAGAACTGTTGGTGAATGAGTTGATGTGTATGTAGATGTTGGAATTACCTAATAAGTTGTTGTAATTGGTATTGGTTTTTCCGTTTTTGAGAAAATGTTAGTTTCTATTTTTGAATGTGTGTGTCAAAGGTTATTTTATGCTGATAGGAGGTCTGCCACTTTATTATTATTATTATTATTATTAAATGGATTTTATTAAGCGCAGACAACCCGGAGGCCTCGTAGCGCTGAGTGTAACTGGGGGGCAAGTGAAGGTGGTGAGATTTACATGAAAAGAAGGGTTTTTAATTCCTTCCGGAATTTTAGGAGACTTTGTCACAAGGATGTTGTCATCAGTGATGTCATTTGAGATGTCATCAGTGATGTCATCAGTGATGTCACTGACCATGTCATGAGTGATGTAATATGTGACGTCATCAGCAGTGCATTGCACACGCAAGTTATAGTGAGTCCAACTAACTATAACGTGGGAATTTTAATCGTTTTATGCGAGCAAAATTTCCACCTAACTATAACTGGTGTGAAACCAATGGTTTTTTCAGTGAATATATAAATATATATATATATATATATATATATATATATATTATAACATACTTATTTATAAGGGCTTACAGCCAGCCCTCTTTATCCTTTGATCTGTTATTGTGGCATTCAACTGTTTCCTCCGCCCTTTCTTCCACATGAGGCAAGGTGTCATCCCACTTCAGTCTTTAGCTGATTTACTGTGAGTGAAGGCATTCAGCTCTTTCACAAGGAGCACATCTGATCACGTAGCACTTTCATTCACTGCTAGGAACTATTAAATCAACTTGTACTTTTTGAGAACCAAAAATATTTTATTGATATTATTAGATACACTTTATCATTTCTAATAACATTATTGTATGTTCCATGCAGCATTTTATATATTCTTTGTAATGAAAATACAAACATCAGACATTGGGTAATGGATTACCATGTACACTTAAACGTCGACGCATCTCCCCAGCAAAGGCCTGCTCCATAGTTTATCCCCCACAGAATTGAATGTTGCATCTATGCACTTAAGAGTAATGTAAATAGATCTATATAAAAAAAGACCGAGGACAGGTCTATGAATACTGGTTCTTGTATAGACCAGTGCCCCTTTGCAAAAAGGAACAGCGTGTATCTTTGAACGTCCTGATTTCTCACTCTCTTTTCACAAGCAGGTTCCCTTTTTTCCTTTTCCTTGTGCAACCTTTTCTTAAGTGTACATGTTAATCACATTACCCAAAGTCTGATGTTTGTATTTTGATTACAAAGAGTATATAAAATAATGAACCTCCTAAGTAAACCTTGTGTGGTTGTAGTTTGTATAAGTATCTTGAAGGACTTTTCCTTATTTAAATACCTCCTCTTATTCAGTCAAGGACCAACTTTCTGTATTTGCTGTCTCCAACCTGGCTTCGCAGCTCGGGTTGCAGACAGCTCATTGCGCATGTCAGTTTGGCTGTCCTGAGACGGTTGGCCAAACCGACATGCGCACTGACAACAGTGTCCACCACTCCTCCTCGTCAATGTTACCCCATGGCCCTGCCCTCAGACTCGACATGGGAAGGAAAAAAAAAACTATTGTATATATGTTTTAGTATCATTTTATTTTTCACGTTTTTAGGCTGCTGTCATGGTGGGGGATTGACACTCCTCCACCAAATCTGAAGAGCCACAGCTGGCATTAGGAGAGTCTTCTTCATCCATTGGTCTGTAATTCATGCTTGCTACTATCCACTATAGCAGACTTCAGCCATTGGTTCCACTGCAATGTGAATGCTTGTGCAGATATAGACTTCTGCATAAAAAGTTTACTTCAGTGAAGGCCTGATTGGCCAATACTTTATGTTGCTGACAATTTTTACTTCCATTCTCTCTTTTTCTATTTTTTGCGTCATTCTTGTGTTTTTAAACTCTATATTCAGGTTTCAGCAAAACAAACCAATGACACCTTTTCTTTTCACCAATAAAACTTGTATTAGCCTATGATGTGCATTAAAAATAAAAAATAGTTTCTATACCTTTTCTGAGTTCTCCTGCCTATTGGAAAGCACCCATACTTTGTATTTATTGCAAGGATATGGCCGCCAATGTAGGGGAGGCATGTCTTATTTCTTCTTTTTATGTTTGTGGTGCATGCTTGCAATAAAACTGAAAATAATGTATGTAACCTTTGTGCCAGCTTGTCCAAGCCAGATCTAATAGATTTGCCAATGCTAGTGGAGGTATGCCAGCCACGCACAGTTCTGCCGCTTGTTCCCTATGGTTACTTTCCAGTTCCTGTGTGGTTACTTTCCAGGCCCTGTGTGGGTACTTTCCAGGTCCTTTGTGATTACTTTCCATTTCCTGTATGATTCCTTTCCAGGTCTTGTGTGGTTCCTTTCCAGTTCCTGCGTGATTCCTTTCCAGTTCCAATGTGTTTCCTTTCCAGTTCCTGTATGGTTCCTGTTGGACCTGCGATGGGCAAGCCCAGCACAAAGGGGGGTAGCTTGGCTTGAGTGACAAGGCGGTAGAAGGCTGTTGTGTTAAGCCGTCTATGACCAAATAATAACTCCCTGCACACCACACAAAAAGAAGGACACCACACCACTGTTATAGAAAAATACGTTTCGTTTATGTAAAAGTTCTCTGGGTTTGAAGGAAGTTCACTTAGGTAATCACATTCACATTTCTTACATGGGTTTGATTAGCTGTGTACTGGTTTCTCAGGAATAAATAGTTGGACTCTAATAAATAAATATACTGGATAAATATCAGGATTCAATACATTAGAATAAATATCAGCAATGACTGGAATAAATATCAGCAATGACTGGAATAAATATCAGCAATGACTGGAATAAATATCAACAATGACTGGAATAAATATCAACAATGACTCGAATAAATATCAGCGATGCAGTACAGTTTCCTAGCAGGTTAGATACTGATCGTTTCACATAAATATCACAGGGTCATTCTGGTATCGCTGCCACCAATTAATCACTTTCAGGGTAAACACATTACGTTTGTCATTCAATGCGGAATGCGCACTCTTACAGTTTTTTTGAAGTGTTCACGGGTTCGGGCTCTCTGGGCACAAGATACGCGTGATAATCCCTTAGTTGCACTCACAACTCATTGCGCGTATATCTGGAAGATAAAGGCATAAAATGACTACGGCAATTACACTCCGCGGCCAGCCGGTTCAATACTACTGCTGCCGGAGGAGTCTGTGCGCTTCTGTCAGCGCAGGCGGGGTTTCCGAAGGCGGCTCCAGTTCACGAGTCTTGGGACCGTCGAACGGGCTGCCGGAGGGGCCAAAACACCTGCGCGCACAGTTCAAAATGAGGCCGCATCACAGTTCCACAACAACGCGGCAACTTCAGGGGAAGAGACGGCCCACCTCACTTCGGCGGCGCCGGTAAGCGCTCCAGTCAGTATGGCACTTCTCCCAAGGGCGAAGGGGGGTTCCAGGGGCTCCGCGATCCTCCCTCCGGGCTCACTCACGGAGGGCTCCCGCCCACACACCAGCTCCCAAGTCACTCTGGCAGGGCAGAGACAGTAATCTCACCCAAATGAAGGCCAGCCTTTCCCCGCCCCAGCGCATCACCTCACCTTCTATCCACAAACAGCGCATCGACGGCGATGGGTTCGGAGACGTCCGAACGCCCGCCAGGAGGCACTTAAGTTGAAGGGGGCACTTTTAAGAGTTGCAGTCGCGATCTCACCACTGAGGGGCGGGGAGGCTCTAACTATGGCCAAAGTCTCTGAGGGGCAATTGGGCACTCGCTGACCAGGCGCTGAAGGCGAGAGGTCACTGCTCACGCTTCTGACTGGAACGCCAGTCAGGGTCCACGCCAGCAACCTCTGCTGCTCTTCTGCCTGCACTATGAGCTGCCTCAGGGGGTGAACAGGGCAGGTGTCAATCTGGGGTCAAGTCCTCTTCTTCTGGTGTTCTTTGATCATTCATAAAATGGCCACCAGGGACTGGGCCTTTTATAGCCAGTGCCCTAGGATGCCAGCACGAGCCAGAAGGTTCTAGAACCTTCCCTGGCCATGTCAATGACATGGCCCTTTCAAGGTATCTTTTTGGTCATTAGGAGCCACCGTACTGGGCTTCCTAAGGCAGCCATTTTGTGTACTTGTAACTCCTGAGGGGATTCCTGTCAGGTTTGCAGGTTACACAAAGTGCGCCAAAACCTTCAAAGGGTCAGAGGTCAGAGGGGCTCCAATGGGAGTCACTCTCATAGGGGACAATGGTGTCCACCATTTTAGGGTTGACAACCCCAGTTTATTATGCCACCGGTTCCGTCAGGCGCCTTGTACATAGGTGCCAGGAACTTGGTGAGCAACTGGGCATCAAGGAGCATCTAGCCCCATGGGACAACACACAAAAAGGTCCTGGTAGACAAAGAAAAAGCGACAAATTTTAGGAGGCACGGGGGAACAAAATAAATCATAGTGTGAGGGGACTCTCAGAAGCAGACAGGTCTAACACGCGTCCCCCCCAGCTGAAAGTGGGGAGAGCTACCCAACCCCTTGGGAGTTCTCAACACTAAGGCGGAAATACCTGGAGAGACCGTCTGCATTGGCGTGGTCAGCTCCGGGCCGATGTTCCACCCGAAAGTCCATTCCCTGTAGGGAGATAGACCACCTCAACAGTTTTCTGTCCTCCTCCGCGGACTCCAGGTCCACCACTGCAGATGGCCTATCCATCTCACGGGGCACGGACATCGAGGCAGGCTCCTCCTGTCCTCGAGGCGCTATATCAACAACAACGGGGTGGGCCATTGTTCCAGGCTCCAACCCACGCGACTTCCCCTCCTGGGCAGTCGCAGACCTGGTACTCACACAGGCCCAATCAGGTGTACCCAGCATCTCAGAATGAGTCCGGTATTCCACCTCCTTCCAAGCATTGTGCTCCATATCATTGCCCAGCAAACAATCGACTGGCACGGCGGGGCTTACGGCGACTCGAAGTGGACCTGCAACCCCTCCCCACTCAAAGGGAACCTCGGCCACAGGATAGTGACCCATTCTGCCGTCAGCCATTGCGGCTGGATGAAGTTCGCCTGGCATCACCTGCTCCGAGGACACCAGATGACTCCTTACCATAGTCATACTGGCTCCTGTATCTCTCAGAGCTTCCCCTCTATGGCCATTGATGGTGATCCACTGCCCATACTTGATAGTATTCGCGGGCACCTGGATCTTTGGAACCATCTCCCGATCACCCAGGGACACTAAGGTGACTCCCGCCCACTCCCTTCCCTTACTTAAGGACATCTCCTCCCCGAGCGCTACACTAGCGACTCCCGGGGCCTTTCCTCCAGTGGGAGGGGGTGGTCTCTTTGGGCATTTCGGGTCTCCTTTGTAATGTCCAATACCACCGCACTCAAAGCAATGGACAACCCTTGGCTGCTGACTCTGGCCAGGGTTAGGGTTCTTCTGCGGGTTAGCCTTAGAGTTGGAAAAGGTGTTTTTCCCCTTAAAGTTATTTTGGGGGCCTTTGGAGAACTCTTTCTTATTATCTCCCCCCTCTTTCCTCTGGGGAGCGCCCTGTCCGGTCTTCTGAGAATCTCCTCCAGTCCCCTTCGTGGACACTTGGGTACTCGCCCAAATGTCTGCCTCCTCAGCAAGCTTACGGGGGCAAGTAAGTTTGCTGTCTACCAGGTGTTGCCTCAGCTCGGGAAGACATTTCTCGAGTAGATTCTCCTTGAGGATTAAGTCATACAACCCTTGATAGTCCTCCACCTCACTACCTTGGACCCACCCTTCCAGGGCTTTCTTGGCAAAATCCAGGAAGTCAACCCAATTTTGTGAGCTCAGCTTGTGGCTGCCCCTAAACCTTTGCCGGTATTTCTCCGGGGTCAACCCAAACTTTCTAATGAGCGCCACCTTCATGGCGGGGTAGTCTACCTGTTCCTCCCGGTCTAGGGCCAATGGGGCATCCCTTCCTGTCGGAGGCATGTACCGGTACAATCCACCACCCCAGTGCTTCTCATGGATCCCATGGGCTCTTAAGGAGACCTCATAGGCTGCCAGCCACTTGGCTATGTCGTCCCCAGCGGAATAACTGGCGACCACGTCCTTTGGTAAATGGGGCCTGGGCTCCCTGGCAATTTCCTTGGACTCGACACCCCCCGGAGTATTATTAATGGTCTTGAGGTCGAGTTCTCGTAGCTTGATCTCATGTTCCATTCTCCTCCCTTCCATCTCCAGCTTGGCCAACTCCCACCTTAACTGTCTTTCCTCCCTCCTGTCAGCTAACTCGGTTTCTGATAACCCTCTTGATGATACACTACTGCCCTCCCGTGAGGCTACCTTGGGGCTGATTGACATCTCACCCACCCCCGAGGGACATTCTGTAATCATCTCAATGACAGTTTCCCTGTCTGATTCTTCCTCCTCCACCGTTCCCTCCGTGTGCGCTTCCACCCAGGCTCGCAGACTAGTACGGAGCTCCTCTCTCTTGGCTCCTCGCCTAACGAACACTCCCCTTTCCTGACAGAACTCCTTGAGCTGTGCCGCAGTATAGGTCTCCAGCTCTGACATTTTGAATTCCATTTTTGTCAGTTGAAAGTGTGGACAACCACCCCGAAGTAGGTTCTAAGGATAGGAACTCTCTGAGGGTCACCTCCACCCACCTCCAGGAAAGAATTTAGAAAAAGCAAAATCACAGAATTAGAAGGCCGCTGGGAGAATACTCGGGGTGTGTACCCGTGATGCACACTGAATTATTATGAGGTTCACAACAGCACGGCTCGTGATCCCACCCGCTGAGCACCAATTTTATGTTGGACCTGCGATGGGCAAGCCCAGCACAAAGGGGGGTAGCTTGGCTTGAGTGACAAGGCGGTAGAAGGCTGTTGTGTTAAGCCGGCTATGACCAAATAATAACTCCCTGCACACCACACAAAAAGAAGGACACCACACCACTGTTATAGAAAAATACGTTTCGTTTATGTAAAAGTTCTCTGGGTTTGAAAGAAGTTCACTTAGGTAATCACATTCACATTTCTTACATGGGTTTGATTAGCTGTGTACTGGTTTCTCAGGAATAAATAGTTGGATTCTAATAAATAAATATACTGGATAAATATCAGGATTCAATACATTAGAATAAATATCAGCAATGACTGGAATAAATATCAGCAATGACTGGAATAAATATCAGCAATGACTGGAATAAATATCAACAATGACTGGAATAAATATCAGCAATGACTGGAATAAATATCAACAATGACTGGAATAAATATGAGCAATGCAGTACAGCTTCCTAGCAGGTTAGATACTGATCGTTTCACATAAATATCACAGGGTCATTCTGGTATCGCTGCCACCAATTAATCACTTTCAGGGTAAACACATTACGTTTGTCATTCAATGCGGAATGTGCGCTCTTACAGTTTTTTTGAAGTGTTCACGGGTTCGGGCTCTCTGGGCACAAGATACGCGTGATAATCCCTTAGTTGCACTCACAACTCATTGCGCGTATATCTGGAAGATAAAGGCATAAAATGACTACGGCAATTACACTCCGCGGCCAGCCGGTTCAATACTACTGCTGCCGGAGGAGTCTGTGCGCTTCAGTCAGCGCAGGCGGGGTTTCCGAAGGCGGCTCCAGTTCACGAGTCTTGGGACCGTCGAACGGGCTGCCGGAGGGGCCAAAACACCTGCGCGCACAGTTCAAAATGAGGCCGCATCACAGTTCCACAACAACGCGTCAACTTCAGGGGAAGAGACGGCCCACCTCACTTCGGCGGCGCCGGTAAGCGCTCCAGTCAGTATGGCACTTCTCCCAAGGGCGAAGGGGGGTTCCAGGGGCTCCGCGATCCTCCCTCCGGGCTCACTCACGGGGGGGCTCCCGCCCACACACCAGCTCCCAAGTCACTCGGGCAGGGCAGAGACAGTAATCTCGCCCAAATGAAGGCCAGCCTTTCCCCGCCCCAGCGCAGCACCTCACCTTCTATCCACAAACAGCGCATCGACGGCGATGGGTTCGGAGACGTCCGAACGCCCGCCAGGAGGCACTTAAGTTGAAGGGGGCACTTTTAAGAGTTGCAGTCGCGATCTCACCACTGGGGGGCGGGGAGGCTCTAACTATGGCCAAAGTCTCTGAGGGGCAATTGGGCACTCGCTGACCAGGCGCTGAAGGCGAGAGGTCACTGCTCACGCTTCTGACTGGAACGCCAGTCAGGGTCCACGCTAGCAACCTCTGCTGCTCTTCTGCCTGCGCTATCAGCTGCCTCAGGGGGTTAACAGGGCAGGTGTCAATCTGGGGTCAAGTCCTCTTCTTCTGGTGTTCTTTGATCATTCATAAAATGGCCACCAGGGACTGGGCCTTTTATAGCCAGTGCCCTAGGATGCCAGCACGAGCCAGAAGGTTCTAGAACCTTCCCTGGCTATGTCAATGACATGGCCCTTTCAAGGTATCTTTTTAGTCATTAGGAGCCACCGTACTGGGCTTCCTAAGGCAGCCATTTTGTGTACTTGTAACTCTTGAGGGGATTCCTGTCAGGTTTGCAGAATACACAAAGTGCGCCAAAACCTTCAAAGGGTCAGAGGTCAGAGGGGCTCCAATGGGAGTCACTCTCATAGGGGACAATGGTGTCCACCATTTTAGGGTTGACAACCCCAGTTTGTTATGCCACCGGTTCCGTCAGGCGCCTTGTACATAGGTGCCAGGAACTTGGTGAGCAACTGGGCATCAAGGAGCATCTAGCCCCATGGGACAACACACAAAAAGGTCCTGGTAGACAAAGAAAAAGCGACAAATTTTAGGAGGCACGGGGGAACAAATTAAATCATAGTGTGAGGGGACTCTCAGAAGCAGACAGGTCTAACAGTTCCTTTCCAGGTCCTGTGCGGTAAGTTACCAAGTCCTCTGTAGTTCCCTTTCAGTTCCTGGTTCCTTTCCAGATCGTGTGTGATTACTTTCCAGGTCCTGTGTGATTACTATTCAGTTCCTGTATGGTTCCTTTCCAGGTTCTGTGTGGTTCGTTTCCAGTTGCGATGTGGTTTCTTTCCAGTACCTGTATTGTTACTTTCCAGGTCCAGTGTGGTTCCTGCCTTGGGAAGAGGTGGGGTGCAGTGGCCAGGGCGGCTGACTCCGGAACACAGGGGCCCACGGTTCGATGTACGGTGCCAGCGGCTGATTAGCCCAGTGCATTGTGACTCTGGGCAATAGCTCGCTTAATCTTCCCGACGGCCCCCAGCGCCTGGACACCTCTGCGGAGGTAGCTGTGCGCTTTACAAATGCTGGTATTTCTATTTCTTTCTATTTCCAGTTCCTGCATGGTTCCCTTCCAGTACCTGTATGATTCCTTTCCAGTTCCTGCACGGTTCCTTTCCAGTTTCTGCGTATTTCATTTTCAGGTTCTGTGAGGTTCCTTTCCAGGTCCTGTGCGGTTCCTTTCCCGGTCCGGTGTGGTATCTTTCCACTTCCTGTGTGGTTCCTTTCCTCTTCCTGTCTGGTTCCTTTCCAGGTCCTGTGCGGTTCCTCTCCAGGTCATGGGTGGTTCCTTTCCAGTTCCTGCGTGGTTCCTTTCCAGTTACTATCTGCCCCATTTTCATTGTAAACTTGAATGAGACAATGCACTCTGTGCAAGCTTTCAATGAATGAGGAATCCAGAACAGTGGCTGATGCTCAACTCGAGATAGTGGTACTCTGTTAATCCTGCTGGGATATTTATATCTGTTTACCGGGTGGATCACCAGAAAAATATGTGCCTTATATTCCTAACATGGTTTTAGCCTCTGCTGATCAGCTGCTTTAGAGTGCTGCCTCCCGAGATGTGGGTTGGGTACCAGTGCTTCTTGGCACCCGCTCCTGGATTACGGAACAGCTTTTTATTGTTTGTCGCAATGTGTTTCCTTTCATGAGACCCCCTAAAACATGGGTACTCACAAAGTTTCTCTCGGGGGCCAATTTACAGTGTGGTTTGTGGCCGAGGGCCGCAAAAGTGGGGGCGGGACCAGTGGGGAAGGGGGCGGGGCTAGAGCAAACAAAACCTGTGACCATAAGGCTGAACACAGGCCGCCTGCAGCAGACGCCTTCGTCCACTGAGCCACCAGACCCGGCATACACACATCTCTCTCTCTCTCTCTCTCTCTCTCTCTCTCTCTCTCTCTCTCTGTCTCTCTCTCTCTCTCTGTCTCTCTGTATCTCTCCCTCTGTCTCCCTCCCTCTGTCTCCCTCTCTCTGTCTCCCTCCCTCTGACTCCCCCTGACTCCCTCCCTCTCCCTCTGTCTCCCCTTAAATCTTTAACTCTCTCACTCTGTCTCCCCCTGACTTCCTCCCTCTCATTGTCTTCCTCCCTCTCTCTCTCTGTCTCCCTTCCTCTCTCGCTCTCTCTATCTCTTTGACTCTTTCACTCTGTCTCCCCCTGACTCTCTCCCTCTGTCTTCTTCTCCCTCCTTTTGTCTCCCTCTACCTTCCTCTGTCTCCCGCTGATTCCCTCCCTGTCTCTCTCTACCTCCCTCTGTCTGTCTCTCTCTCTCTCTGTCTCCCTCCCTATGTCACCCGCTGTCTCCCTCCCTCTCCCACCCTCTGTCTTCCTCCCTCTGTCACCCCTGTCTCTCTCCCTCTCCCTCCCTCTCTCTCTCCCTCTGTCTCTGTCTGTCTCTGCCTCTGTCTGTCCCTGTCTCTATCTGTCTGTCTGTCCCTGTGTCTGTCTGTCCCTGTCTCTGTCTGTTTGTGTCTGTCTCCCTCTCCGTCTCTCTGTCTGTCTGTCTCTGCCTCTATCTGTCTGTCCCTGTCCCTGTCTCTGGCTCTATCTGTCTGCCCCTGTCTCTGCCTCTATCTGTCTCTGTCTGTCCCTGTCTCTATCTGTCTCTGTCTGTCCCTGTCTCTGTCTGTCTCAGTCTCTATCTCTGTCTGTCTGTCTCAGTCTCTATCTCTGTCTGTCTCTGTCTCCCCATCTCTCTCTCTCTCTGTCTCCCTCTCTTTCTCTGTCTCCTTCCCTTTCTCTCCCTCTGTCTCCCTCCCTCTGTCTGTCTCTGTCTGTCTCCCTCGGTCTGTCTCCCTCCCTCTGTCTGTCTCCCTCTATCTGTTTCCCCCCCTCTGTTGCCCTCCTCCCTCTGTCTGTCTCCCTATGTCTGTCTCCCTACCTCTGTCACTCTGTAACTCTCTGTCTCCCTTTCTCCCTCTGTCTCCCTCCTTCTGTCTCCTTCCTTCTGTCTCCCTTCCTCTGTATCCCTCCGCCTCCTTCCCTTTCCCTCCCTCTGTCTCCCTCCCTGACTCCCGCCCTCAGTCTCCCTCTCTCTATCGCCCTTCCTTTTCTTTCCCTCTGTCTCCCTCCCTCTGTCTCAGTCCCTCTGTCTCGTCCCTCGGTCTCCCTCCCTCTGTCTCTCTCTGTCTGTCCTCCTCTGTCTCTCTCTGTCTGTCTCTCTCTGTCTCCCTCCCTGTCTCTCTCTGTCTCCCACCCTCTGTCTCCCTCCCTCTGTCTCCCTCTCTCTCTGTCTCCCTCCCTCTGTCTCCCTCTATCTCTGTCTCCCTCCCTCTGACTCCCTCTCTCTCTGTCTCTCTCTTTCTCTGTCTCTCTCTCTCTGTCTCCCTCTGTCTGTCTCCCTCTCTCTCTGTCTATCTCTCTCTGTCTACCTCTGTCTGTCTTGTCTCCCTCCCTCTGTCTCTCTCCCTCCCTCTGTCACCCTCCCTCCCTCTGTCGCCCTCCTCCCTCTGTCTCCCTCTGTCTGTCTCCCTCTGTCTTCCTCTCTGTCTCCCTCTCTCTCTGTCCCTCTGTTTCCCTCCCTCTGTCTCTCTGTCTATGTCCCTCTATCTCTGTCTGTCTTCCTCTCTCTGTCTGTCTCCCTCCCTCTATCTCTCTCTGTCTCCCTCCCTCTGTCTTTCTCTCTCTGTCTCCCACCCTCTGTCTCCCTCCCTCTTTCTCCCTCCCTCTGTCTTCCTCTCTGTCTCCCTCTGTCTCTGTCCCTCTGTCTCCCTCCCTCTGTCTCTCTCTGTCTATATCCCTCTATCTCTCTCCGTCTCCCTCCCTGTGTCTCTTTCTGTCTCCCTCCCTCTGTCTTCCTCTTTCTGTCTCCCTCCCTCTGTCTCCCTCTCTCTCGGTCTCCCTCCCTCTGTCTCCCTTTCGCCTCTGTCTCTCTCTGTATCCCTCTGTATGTCTTGTTTCACTCCCTCTGTCTCTCTTCCTCCCTCTGTCTTCCTCCCTCCCTCTCTCTGTCTCCCTCCCTCCCTTCCTCTCCCTCCTTCTCTCCCTCTGTCTCCCTCCCTCTATCTCCCTCTGTCTGTCTCCCTGTCTGTCACCTCACCCAGCGTGTGTGGCAGCTCTGGCTGTGACAGCTTTCTGGGCACACACATAGCCGCACCCCAGTACTTCACAAGACCAATTACTTGTTAATGAGGTTTTGTTGTATTTCACCTCTTTTTAGCGCCCCTGCATCTCCACTCTGACTATTCCTAGAATCGACTGGGCCCCCATTGAGCAGAGACTCTTGGAGTTTGCACTGCTGTGGTGGTGTTTACTGACGCTCTTAACCCCTTGCGTGCGGCGTGAATTCCCCGGCCATGCTGACTCCGCCTTGCGCGGGCGGAGTCATGACGGAACGGTTCCGTCATCAGCACAGCTCACCCGTAGCTGATGACGGAACTGCTCCGTCATCAGCATGCAAGGGGTTAAAAAAACACAGGTACAATGTCTGCAAGGTCCGCAGGCCGCCAAAGAAGGCTTGCCGGGCCCCTAGGGTCGTACTATGAGTACCCGTGCCCTAAAAGTTCCTTCGTTTGTATGATCCACACGTCTTCAAATTTGTGCTCTGATCTCAAAGGAAGCTTTCCTGCTGCCTTTAGGGATGACTGCATCGGTAACACGCCAATCATTAATTCGAAGGAAAAAAAACTGGAGTGAAATGTAGCTTTGCTGTCATTATTCTTCCTTTGATTGAGATTCAGTTGCTTTTTATGATGATTTCAGCGCTGAGACCTCCTACGCTTATGAAGAAGCAACGTAATTCACGCTAGGAAACTGTGGGTGACAGGTGGTGCTTTGAAGAGAGTGGCACCCGAGGAAGGCTTGGGTCCTAAGCTAACTGGATGGGACCACCAATAATTATATAAACAATAGTATGCAGTAGCTTTAGTTAGAACGTTTTCAAAACCGAGCCAGTGGATTCAATTCAAAAGCTCCTGTGATTTGTTCACTTTTTTTTTTATATTCCATGAATTCATTACCATTAAAATCATGTCAAACATTAAGGGCAACACAAACTGATGACATTTTTCAGCCTTTGAATTACATAAACAAATAACACATATAAACAATTATTTACAAATGTGTATAATACAGCAGCAATTGTTTTACAGTTGAGAAAACAGAAAGGGTAGTGAAAGCACCAGTCCATAAATCAAGTAGCAATCAGGCAGAGTAGCAAGTCAAAACTTGCAAACCACTATAATTTCTCCTGCCTATATGCACAGCTCTGGGGATCCTTATGATCAAGTTTAGGGTAACTAGGGAGGAAAATTAATTAAACCTTCTCCCTAAGCGCTCAATGTTAGCTTTTCCCAGACGCTGCCGCCAACGCGTTTCCAACCCCGTCACCATTAAGGGGTTTTCATCAGGACTTGGATGTTGTGGTGTCTATTGGAGAAAATCAGAAAAAACACAAGGTGTGGGTTACTAACACCTATCAACCTATTAGTTGTGTGATTATTCTCCAATGTTACGCTTAGCACATAAAGGAAAGTACCTTTTGTGATGGTTGCAGGTTGCTCAGTAATATTCAGAGATTGTTGGTACTGGATTGATTAGTACGGCCTGTTGGGGGAGAAGATTGTTCGTGAATGGTGTGTTTAATGAAAAAGAAAACTTACTTGTTTGTAATCAAAAGGCCTTCAAATGCAATTTTTAAATGTGCCAATGGAAGCCAACTTTATCAGTTCAGTAAATCAATTACAATGCATAGTTGGTATGCCTGTTTAAAGAAAATACGAATGCTTATTGCACCCTCCAACATAACTCTAGAACTAATGCTGAATATGTCACACTTAGTTCTGAATTGAACCTGTTGTATCTAAGTATCAGGTAGTTCTTTTTTTTAAAAAGTATATATCCATATTCAAGTTGTTTTTTTTAGGGTGAAAATTACATGCCTAAAGGTCTAACTATTACAAGCACTTCTAAGCCTTAATTCATCGTTTCAACAATCGTAAATACTCAAACATGGGCAGCAGACTTGTTAGTGGGCGAGCGTCTCTAGTGGAAGCTGTTCAGTCGAATTGGGCTCACTATTTCAGAGCGATGAATGCGAGCTCTGGAATTTAACTTCTCGAAGCGCGAGCACGTTTAAAATGTTATATTGTAAAGAAGGAGAGTAAGCAGGGTCAACTTATTAACTAGCACGCGTCTCTGGGGGAGCATTGCAAAGCGGTTTAACTTACTGTTTGTTTAGATGAGTAAACACAGTCGTGTTATGAGGAAACACGCCTGTTCTGACGCTGCTGCAGTGATATGGATGGTCAGTGAAAAGCAAAACCTGAAATGGATTTTTGAAACATTCAATTTTCAGCATGTGTGTTCTGGTAAATGTAGTCCTAAATGAAGTGTGTTCTTAAATGGATTATATGTAGGGGGTACTTATGTCTGCAACCTTGCTACCTCGGACATCTCAATAAGCCCTGTATGTACAGTATCAAATTCTAAAATAAGGTACGCCTCTTTTTGTAATAGCAAACTTTCAGTATCTCCTCCTCGAGGATTAGGTGAAATCAAACAGAGTATGGTCCACTTAAAGTCTCTATCAGTGTGAGCCTTTTCAACAAAATGTCTCACCATGGGGGCCGTCAATGTTTTGTTTATGATGCATGATTGGTTTTGTATAATTTTTGTTTTGCTTCTTGGGTGGTTTTACCTATATAAATCTTTGGGCATGGACATTGTATTGCATACACTACATTCTGTGTTTTGCAGTTGGTAAATTCATTGTGTTGCCAATTTGCCTGGCCATCCGAGAAGATATTACCTTCGAATGGTCATGCTGCAAACTGAGTAATTCCCACATATGTGGTGTCCTTGTACAAGGCTTTGCTTTTCACTGACCATCCATATCACTGCAGCAGCATCAGAGACAGGCTTAATTCCTGCTAACACGACTGCGTTTACACGTCTAAACAAACAGTAAGTTAAACCACTTTGTAATGCTCCCCCAGAGACGCGCGCTAGTTAATAAGTTGACCCTGCTTAATGTCATTCTTTACCATATAACATTTTAAACGTGCTCGCGCTTCGAGAAGTTAAATCCAAGAGCTCGCATTCATCGCTCTGAAATAATGAGACCAATTCCACTGAACAGCTTCCACTAAAGATGCTCGCCCACTAACAAACTTGCTGCCCACGTTTGAGTATTTACGACTGTTGAAACGTTGGATTATGGCTATGGCCAGGGACTACCGGAACCCCCCCACCTCCTTGTGTTAACCAACATTATTAAATTGACATGAGAGGGATTTCTTTGGAGGCGGGGGTCGTACAACCCCTGGCTGTATTTATTAAAACATAAAATCAAATAAAAATTGAAATAAACAATAGTTACACAATTACGCAGAAAACGTTTCATAAAATTTGATTACAATTGATATATACAGATATCAGATGGCTAAACTTAACATAATTCTAGTACAGGGTATTTCCTATCCGAATCTAACATATGAACCATAATCATACAGTAATTTCTTTATTTATTTTTTATTTTTATTTAGAGAGTTTTATATAGCGCGAACGTGACCCTTGGGTATCAGAGCGCTTCACAGATACATATACATGATGTAGAGATATAATTCGCATAACATTACCATATAGTGAGTGAGGTAGGTAAGTATAGAGCTATATAGTAAACATTTCCCCTTGATAAGAGGTAGGTTAGGTATAAGTCTAAAGTATAGAGCTATATAGTAAACATTTCCCGCTGATATGAGGTAGGTTAGGTATAAGTCTATAAGGAACATATCCTAGCATATGTACAATGGATTCGTAAAGAATAGTCTAGTGTTTGACATCGGGGTTACACCTTTCTATATACTTTCAGACTGCGTCTGCCAGGTTACTCTACTAGTCTACTATATCTGCATGTTGTATTCCTGTACAGAATGTTCAACATTGTCTTTTATCTGTGTATTCTTCATCCCGGTTCTGGGGAAATAAAGCGCCTCAAGCTTGTCCCGGTCTAATTAGAAACTTTCTCTTTCTTCCATTCGATGTTGAGATTTGACACATTTAGTACGTGGTGGCGGTGAGGTCCTTTCTTGGCTATGTAAGGAACTTACTCATTAGGAAGATCTTAGTTTCCCTTTTGAAAGTTGTCGTGTTTGTAATTTTTATGATATTTGGAGGGAGTGAGTTCCATATTCTGGGGGCTGCCCCTGAGAAAGCTCTGTCATATGTTTTCTTTTTCCGGAAGATGGGTGGTTTCAGCATCAGCAGATTGGCGCTCCTTACTGGTCTGCCTCCTCCAGACAGCTCAATCTTCTGGGCCAGGTATCTTGGTGTTTTGTAGTGTAGAGCTTTTTGAGTGACACATGCCATTTTGAATTGGATTCTGGCTTTGTATGGTAGCCAGTTTAATGCTTTTAGATGTGGGGAGATATGGTTGAATTTCCTCGATCTGGTAATGAGCCTTGCTGCTGCATTGAGGCATGCTTTCAGTGGTGCCGTGGAAATTTTTGGTAGGCCTGCTAAGGTTGTACATCCATATTCAATCCTTGAGATTACTAATGATTATATTGCCAGTTTGAGATCTGCCGATGAGATGAATGGTTTCACTTTCCTTAAGTAGTTCAAGTGAAAGCGGGCATTTCTTGCCATTGAGTTGATGTGAGCTTTCATGTCTAGGTTCTTATCTAATGCGATTCATAATGATTTCGCTGAGTCCACTAGCATAGGGGTGCAGTTTAAAGCTGTGATCAATCTGGTCCATTCTTCTGCCTCTGAGTGGTTCCTTGGTGGTGAGATTAATAGGAATTCCGTTTTTTGTGCATTGAGCTTCAGGTGATTACTTGTTAGCCATCTTAATGTCATTTTTAAAGCCTCATTCATTAACTTGATGTCTTCCAGGGATTCGACCTTGATGTAAACTTGCGTGTCGTCCGCGTACATGTGATAGGATATGTTTGCGTCTCAGAGGATTTCTGTCAGAGGTTCGACGTACAAGTTAAAAAGTGAAGGAGATAGTGTTGATCCTTGGGGGACTCCGATCGAATTCGGACATGATGTGGATAGTTTCTGGTTGACCCAAAATCTTTGTGATCTGTTCTGAAGGAAGGATTCAAATCATTTCAGCACATTTCCCGTCATTCCCATCCTGTTGTGAAGTCTGTCTAGTAATTTTTCATGATTTACAGTGTCGAATGCCGATGACAGGTCAAGAAGGACTAGTAGACATGTCCTATTGCGGTCAAGGGCATGTACTGCGTCATCGACGATATGTAGGATCGCTGTATCCGTGCTGTGACCTGTTCTGAATCCCGATTGGCAGTCGTCCAACAGCATGAAATTAGCGATGTGTTGGCTCAGTTGGTTTTGTACGCATTTCTCGATTAGTTTGGCCAGTAATGGAATATTGGTAACTGGGTGGAAGTTATTAGGATCTGCTGGATCCGCTGTTGGTTTCTTGATGATCGGGACAACTTGGCCTGTTTTTAAGCATTCTGGAAGGATCCCTTGTGATAGGGAGGCGTTTATTATTTTTGTCCATATTGGGATAATGATGTGGTTTATTTTTTGTAGACATTTGGTGGGGAGTGGATCATTGTATCTCGTGTTCCTTTTCCCCACTCTCTCCGCCCCCGTACCGCTCTCGGCTGAGTATTGACGCGAGGGTCGGTCCCCCGGGTTTGGCGGCCATATTGGGTGTAGGCCGGGCGGGTGACGCGCTCCAGTAGCGCTTATAAGGAGAGGACCATGACTCCGCGCAGCGGACGCGTACAGTGGACGCGCCGGACCTGCGCCGGAGTCGTGCCAGAGTCCTGCCCGTCTGCACTCGTCCGCGCACGACCGGGCCCAGGGACCAGGACTCCTGTAAGGAGGCTGACATACTCTGCGAGTGAGCTACTTCTACTAGACCTAGGTGGGCAGACTCTAAATCCAACGACGTTGACCACATTAAAGGAGACTAACATCATACAATCCCCTAGCTGTAGGTCTATAATCCACCTGCCCTCTCTGAAGCTCGCTAGCCTGAATACAAGGTCACTTCAGAAACACCACCTTGAAATCTTTACTCTTCTTCAGGATGAGGCTATAGATGTACAGGGGCAGGCCTCACTTAATGGTGGAGCTGTGAGGGTGGGAGAGCAATTTCACTGACAATGAGTCAGTGGTCTTGCCCCGAACCATCTCCAAAAGATACTACTTTGGTATCTATTCAAAAGGAAAGGAATTTGGGGCTAGAAGTCTCTATCAGAAGAACAAGACCAAGAACAGGAGACTCTATCCAGCAGCAAATTCCTCACCAACCCTCCCTTCTCCCTGTTCTGTGATTGGATACTACCCATTAATAGGATCTCAAGTCTAGGAATCTGCACACTGGTCTATCAATTTGCTATCAGGGCGCTGCTTTTGGAAGGGTGGACACTCCCGAAAGTAACTGACGTCAGCGCAGAGGAGTGGCGCATCACTTCTGAGGGGAACAGTGGGAATGCGGAACAACACAGTGCCAACTTCCAGCATAGCGCTACCTATGAAAAAGTTTCTGGTTCTAGTCTGATGCCTGGGGAATGCTCAAAAGGTGATGAATCTTCAGTAAGGTAGAGTCTCTACTAGAAAGAGGGTTACTGAAGGTAAGAAACATATTCTTTTTTACCATTCCTAAGTATAACATCACTTCAACCTTTGTTTGTTTGTTTTTTGTTTTTCCAAGGATTAGATTATGTGTGTATGTGTGTGTAAAATCATATGTCCAAACATACATTATGTTATAGAGACATGCTCAGTGCCTTCTACCATTATTATAGCATCCTAGTGCATACTAGCATTTAAACTAAACATAAACAGAGAAACGGTGAAAATGTAATTAACATCCATAAATAATGCCTGCCTCTTTCCCTAGTGTTCAAGGACACTGATAATAGGCACCTCGTCTCAGCAGCAACAAAGCCTGTCCAGTAAATCAAAGACAAAGCAGCACCTTTCTCTTTGGTGGGATGGTCAGACTATTAATTTGGGCAAAGGCTTCTGCTCCTGGGCAAGTGACATTCCTTCCGAGAGAAAAGGAAAAGAGGCACTTCCCAGTAACGACTTAAGAGAAGCAGCAATGGCAGATGATAATTCGCAAATATTTTCTGAAGCCCCCCCTCTCTCCCCTCACACCCTTGTTTTTCCCTTCCTTCCTTTGATGAGGCGTCCGGCCCTTCCCACTCCCCAAGGCTCCTGGCATCTGATTTATTACCGAGTCATACGACAGACACTGAAATTAGCCCGGGCTTCAAAGGCCTGGGAAAGCGGACAGGTAATAGACAATAGCTCAGCGCAAATTTCATCCACGAACTCAACGGTGTTTTAGATAATAAGAAAAGGGATAATAAATAAAAATCAAGACTTCATTTTGAAAAGGATATCGGTCATCTGATAAAAATCTAATTTGTCAAAGAGGTTCTGCAACAGTAACGTCTATCAAGTATCTATTAATCCGTCAATACGCTGACCTATCGACCAGTGTCTCTCTCTCCTGCTTTCCTTCTGTAATGCTCATCCCGTCGCTATTGCTCTCGCTTTCCATACATTTCTCAGTGTTGTCATGTCTATTAATATCTGGCTAGCTTTATCTCTTTCGTGAAGCATATGTCTTGAGTGATATATATATATATATATATATATATAAATATATATATATATATATATATATATATATATATATCGCCAATCCCAGCGGAAATCTTACAGTTCTAAAGGCTGCAACCCCAAAACATTTCCTAACAAACCCATTCTCTCCCGTCCTTCTACACGCTTTGAGCTTTTGCCTCTTGTCAGTGTAATGTCACTGGCATCATTTCCCACTTGTAAAATGAGTGCCAACTTCCTTTTGACTCTTGGGGATAACAGCCCATTCTCTGCTTGGGTGGGTAGACACTGGTGCCAAAAGGGAAACGCAGGGATTTGTCAATGTTCTTACAAGGAATAACCCACTTTTCGTTTTGGAAATCAGTTGCCACAATGTGGATGTCTTTTTTGACATCAATGTTGAGACCTCTGCTGGTGGGTTTATCTTTGGGTCTTAACCCTGTTTGAAGAACAAACCCTAACACCTGATTTGGAGAAGGGAGGTAACGACTTTTGACAAAAAGTAGCAGCTGTTTCATCCGCCCACCTCTGTGTTATTCCACCTCAGTTTGAATGCTAGGGAAGGCACTGACACAAGCTCTGTTATGGGTAGGATGAGTCGTGTAGACATGGCACCACCGGAAACACTATCTGATCGATGGCCCAATTTAGGACAGTCGCCATGACACCATAACTTCTTTGCAAGACTGCCATTTAACCATATTGAACCCGCACAGAAATCCAATAATATGTCCATGACGTAATGGGAGAAATCTCCCAGATTCCTGAAGCATTTTAAGGCGAATAGAGACCATATACCTCCTTTTTGGAGGTACATTCTCAGTCCCCCACACTCAAGACAACAGATTTCCCATGATGAACAGACATAGTGAGGTTGTCATTGCAGACATTTTCATTAAGGACGCCTTCGCTAACCCTTGCCACACTTGTAGGGAAATAAAAGGCAGTGGATCATCGTTCTGTGGTAGTGCAGTGCTGCACCATTAGCGATACTGGAGGTTGGCGATGCAACCACAATTCCAGGCCGTAAAATCACTACAGTGTGATACAACATCCTAGAGTAATTGCAAACCAGGTACAATAACACCAGGGATCAGCAAGTAATTCCACTTCTCATATTCTGAAAGCAATATGACTGATGCTCTGTATTTGCCAGACAATGCATATATATAACATGTTACTTCAGTAAAACTGCAGTTTATTTTGGATGGATGGAAAGTTGCATGTGTAGATGAATGACAGAATCGACACTAGCTTTACTCTTTGAACTGAAGCGTCCCTGGGTGCTTTCTAGCTTAAAGCAGTGGGTGCTAAAGTAAACTGTAATGCCTGATTTTTGAGGATTTTCTTGAAGAAGTGGTTAGTTGTTGTGCCGATGTTCATTCAGATAGACTGGTTTAGCCTATGAACCCCAAAATAGCCCTGGCGGGAAACATGCAATTACACCTCAAATTACAATTAGTGCGCACGTTCAGCACATGAGCCTGGCCATTTGAACAACATTTTGAGGAGAATTAGCCCCAAGTAAATTTTGAAGAGAAAGGCCATCTGCTGCCTTTTGCGGTGCAATTTGCAAATACATAGGGTGAAAAGCAATTGTTTTCACATACATTTTGGAAGGGAAAATGGTTCAAAACTCCAGTATCTAGTAATAATATGTTTCTGCTGTGTATGTGTCTGTAAGAAATATGTATCGATACAAATCACTCAAGCTGAGATTTACAAAGACTTTGCATTGGATTTGCATTACTTTTTTAACACAAACCAGACACAAGGTGTTGTGTTGTTATGACGTGATTTGCCTTGGATTGTAACCAAATGTAACACCAGGCGGTGCTGCCTTGTGTTACATTGTGACAAGGGAATAATCTAAGGTGTCGCATGGAGGTTTCCATGCAACAACCTATGGGTTTTGATACAAATTCCTATCTCTAAGGAATTGTAGACAGGGATTTGCATCAAAATCCTGTGCCTCCTTGAGGGTGATGTAAAAAGAAGAACTGTTTTATTTCTAATCTTTTCTTCTTCTCTGCATTTGTGCTGTGTCCTCCAGTACATATACAAAGGTAGAAATGCCTTTAAGCAACATTTTTGTACAGGAAGGGACCCTTTCCTGCACAAAAACTATGTTTACCACAACGGAAAAACACTTGTACAATGGTTCAAGGGTGTCTGCATTGGTGCATGGCAGCTTAAAGTGCTCCAGACAGAGAGCAGCTGCACCATATCTTTGCAGATATGCCACTGTTCTTCTCTCTCCTGTTCACGCAACGCAGAGCTGCAACTTTATTTGCAGCACTGCGTTTCCTGATTTCTTCTTAAATATTGGCGTAAATGCATAGCAGATAAAAATGTGTACTGCATGAGATGAATAACACTATTCCCTTTTACTCCGCCAAGGGCGTGAGGCAAGGTTGCATCTTAGCCCCTTTTTAATTCCTTTTCATATAAATGATCTTGAGACTGCTCCAACAGCCAAATGCATAGATCTTCCTAGAGTTGGTTACCACCAGAGTACCAAATCCATTATATGCTGGACGACACAATCCTGATCGCCCGTACTGCCAATAGCTTGTAACTGCTTCTGCGCACATTTAACGATTTTATGGTGGATCTTAACCTGAAAATAAACCACCAGAAATAACATATTATGACCTGTGGCCCCCCAAAAAAACCTTCCTGGTCATTTTATTTAGATGGTATCCCCATAGTTCAGAGTTTGAATTACCTCTGTATAATTCTTTCATAAATTCTGAGCTGAGACAGACTTTTAAGCCAGAACGCTTGCAAATTCGCTGGGGCCATTGATGGTATTTTTACGTTTTCAAACAAATGAGGCCAAACCCATTAAGAAACTGATCACCCTGTACAAAAGTAAAAAATTTTCATCATTGGAGTGCTATGAGGCTGGTGTGTGGGGGTATACCCTTCCTGGCAGCCTCCATAAAATTGAAAGGAAAATGGTTTTGTAGGCTTTTAGCGATCCCTCAAAGTACGGCCTGCCTTATTACCCACCTGGAGGTTCTATTTCCTTTCTAAGAGGATTTAGTACAGGTCGCACCACTACTTATTTGTCTCAAGATTTGGCATTCAAAGTACCCTATAATCTCTCATTTAGTTATTGAAGACTGTCTGATACAGGATCAAGCTTTTTCTATCCCTTGGCTCGCCCATTTTAAAAAGTGTTATTCCGATATAGGTCTTTCAAATCTTTTTCACTCTACAAACAAAATTAATAATAGTTCAAAACTTACAGTAAAAATTATTTTTTGACAACATAGAATTCAAGTTAGATCTTTTAAACATCAATGGTTTAGCTCAATTTAGTACATTTTTGATTTCAAATGTGAGGTAGGGTTTGAACGTTACTTAACAAGGGTCTCAAATAGCGAACATAGATTTTATTTAAGTCGCTTTAGACTCTGCACTTTATTGTAGGCTACCCCCAGCAAGGTACTTGGTTACAATCCCTGCGACAATACCTGTATGTAAACATTGGCACATTTTATGTTCTTCTTTAGTTTTTATGTGCCCCAGTGAAAACAATATTAATTCTATTTTTACGCACCCTTTGCTCCAGATCTTATAAAGAGTGTTTGCAGTATTTTCAACTTTTAGAAACTGAACACTGTTGTTTTGCTGAAACTAGCTATATGTCAAGCTTTGGAATACGTTAAAAATGTTCACCATTAAGAATCCTAAACAATTTTTACCTCGCCAAATATTAAGCTCTGGTTTTATGTGACTGAAATCTGTTTTTATTAAAGTATGTGGTGTTTCTTATTACTTTTATATTATATGCTTGATCACTGTTTCATTGATGCAATGTCTTTTAATGGTTGCATAGGCGAATAAAAAAAGTTTTGACTGACAAAGTGTGATATACATTTTTGTTTAAATATATTTGTTAATTTGAACTTTTTAAGTTATTGTTAATATTTTGAATGCATTTTTACAAACATAGTTTTTAAAAATATTTTTTAAAGTGCATATATGTGTATATTATTTATATATTAAGTGCAACATTCATTAAAACTAAGTGCGTCTTAATTTTATATGATAACTTTCATATACGTTTTGAATATATATATATTTATATATATATATGTGTTTGAGAATTTTTACTTTTCAGTCAGTTAATATTTTTAATGTAAGGTTTTTTAAAAACATGTTTAATTAGTGTTTTATATTTTTAAAGAATGTGTAAATATATTTAATATACTTAACATATATTACTAATTAACAGTATTTTGTTCCATTTCTTTATTTTAATACTTGAAATAAATGGTATTTATATCTATCTTTCTCTAAATACATATATATGCATACATATATATACATATGCTTGCTCCAAAGGTTGCACCAGTATCCCAGTACTCACAAACGGGTGCCTTTGAGCGGGTGGTGCCGCATCTATGCCAGCTCCAAATTTTCGTAGTTTGCACCACAAAAGACCAGCACTCACGGTGGCGAGCTTTAAGATTTTATTAAGCTCACGGTGAGCTTAATAAAATCTTAAAGCTCGCCACCGTGAGTGCTGGTCTTTTGTGGTGCAAGCTACGAACATTTGGAGCTGGTATATATATATATCTATCTATATATATATATATAGATATATATATCTATATCTATCTATATATATATATATATATATATATATATATATATATAGATAGATATAGATATATATATAGATATAATATATATATATTGCAGTATTTCATCCAAAACATTCCAATCCTGTCGGAAAGATGAATTTGCGGACCCAAAAGTTCTTTGTGCCAAATAACGTTTTATTTCAAAGCACCCTGCATCGCTGCCATGACGCTTTTCAGCCCCACCTGGGCTTTGATCACATGACGCGTTGCGTTTGTGGAAAGACATTTTTAAAGTGCCAGTGCAATTAATTCAGAGTCAGCTGATCTGTACAATAGTAGATAGTGAAGACAGACTATCCTGATTTCAATATAATGCTTAAATGCTGGCTGTACAATCGATTATGATATACCAAATAGTGCATAACTTACTGCATAAATGCAAAGAATGTTAGCAACAAGGACATGAGTCATATATAAATATATAAAAATATAAATATACATATATAAAAATAATATATAATAAGGAGCCATATAAATACATTGTTTATACAATAGGATATAACGTGCAATATTTATAAAGGCAAGGCAAGTTGATGGTTATTTAAAAAAATCATGAATACAAAAATTAAAATGTCAACATGCTAAAAAATACCATAAAAATTACTATGATAGTATATATCCAGTTTTTGTGCCCACCATGTCCTAAGTATTTCATAGTCTTATTGTGCAAATAAGCAAATATAGTGCAAATATTAGATGCTGTCTAATGCAAAAGGTGAATGGCAATTCATCCTAAATAAATAAAGCCCAAGTGGGCAGGTACAGATTATATATGCCACTGATCTTTCCAAAGAAAGCCGAACTCACCCTATAAACTCTTGGCTAGCCGGAAAAGAGAATAAATAGGTGTCTAAAAAATGTGTCTAAAAGTGAAAGTGAGATAAGACATAGCAATATCCAAAATAAAAAATTTGAAAAGCACATGATTGTTCAAGATTCATTATTCAGTAAAAATGAAAAATACAAGCTATGTATATACAATCAGAAGGTCATCATATCAATTGATATTGTATATAGATGTCAAAAAGTAGATGGTACATGGAACATTTGGAAATAATTATCAATCCAAAAATACCCCATTAGAGACATGTGTACAAGTCCTCAGTTACGTTCAATCCTGACGGGGACTTAGTATTTAATTCTAGTATATAACGTATCTCCAAAAGGCGAAGGGCACCTTCCCGATTGCCACCTCTGCGTAGTGGAGGCACACAGTCAATCGCATAGTAACTGAGATGTATCGGGTTTCTTGCATGGACTGTCTCAAAGTGCCTTGCCACCGGATATGCCTGATCTTTGTTGGAAATCGCACGTATGTGCTGAAGGATTCTTTTGTGCACCGGCAGTTTGGTGATGCCAACATATTGTAGTGCAAACGAACATTCCAACATGTATACGACATAGTCCGTTTTACAATTAATTCTCTTGTTGATACATTTCAGTTGGGGTAAAAAGGGGGTAGTATACTGTTGCTTGTTTATAGCAAACTTGCATGCCTTACACGTAATGCACTTAAAAAAAACTTCTGTGTAGATAACCAGTTAGTTGGTAATTTAATTTCAGGATTATTTTTCACAAGCCTATTACCCATAGATCTGGTATTTCTAAAAATCAGTTGGGGTATACGGCTTTCTAGTGCCAGATTAGCACCTATTACTGGGTCTTTGAGTATCAGGTTCCAATTACGTTTTAAAATGCCCCTGATAGCTTTGTACTATTTTCCATATGTAAGAATGACCCTGATTTTAGATTTCCCGTTCTTTGATGGAGTCCCAAATGATTTCTTGGGAATGAGTGCCTGGTCCCTTGTGAGCACTTTTGTTTTATTAATTGCCTTGTCAACAACTGATACAGCATAGCCTCGTGCTAAAAACCTTTCCTTACTGCTGTCCTGGGCTAGATGGCATTCATAGTCACTTCTACATATGCATTTGATGATGGCTGGCCGCATGCAGCAATGAGTTGCCTGCTGTGGGCTTACGGTACAGCCTAGTGGAAATTGCATTGTTCAAAATGAACACTTCCACATCAAGAAAAACCACACTTTCATTACTCATATGTGCAGTAAATTCGAGGTTGAGCTGATTTTTGTTAAGTTGATCAACAAAGCTTTTGGCCAATAATTCGGGACCCTTCCAAATGACAAAAAGGTCATCAATATACCTTAACCAAAGGGGTACATGTATGTCTAGGATGTCTTTAAATTGCCCCATGAGAACCTGCTCCTCCCACAGTCCCATATGCAAGCAAGCATAGCTGGGGGAGAAGCAGGCCCCCACCGAAACACCCCCAATTTGTTGATAGATGTTGTTGTTAAAGGTAAAAAAGTTTTGCTCTAGACAAGTAGTGCCCATATTAATGACCATTTTGTAGTGCATTGTAAGGTGAGCTAGTCTACGATTTAAAAAGTGTTGAACTGTCTTAATGCCGTCCATGTGGCAAATGGAGGTATATAATGAGGTGACATCCATAGTGATAAGGATTAAATCATCACTCCATTGGATGCCCTGAATTTTTCTCAGAAAGTCCGCAGTGTCCTGGAGATATGATGGTAAGCTAGTGACCCATTCCTGCAAAAAATAATCTCTATATATTAGAAGTATTCTCCATGATGCTTCTAATTGCCGAGATAATGGGCCTACTGGGGGGCTTTTATATATATATATATATATATATATATATATATATATATATATATATATATATATATATATATATATATATTTCGATACACATACCTTTTTTGATGATACTTTGTTCAACAACATTTTTAACACAATTTTTTTTTTTTTTTTACAGACGGTACAATCACTACTCTCTATGCTGGAAATGAGTAGTAAGCTGTTCTATTGTAATTGCTCATTGAGGCAGTTTCTCTCAAATTCATTCTCTTCCCTCAATAAATTCATCAGTTCTTCCAGTGCACACTGTACAGCCTGCTCTGTTATCTTCTACAGAACACCAGCACCAAAAAGATGCTCATTCCAGCTCCCAAGATAGAGCCCATGCTGAATGCAAGGAGACAAGAAAATTGATCTCAAGGCATTCCCTAAGGAGAAATGCTTGATCATTACTGAAGACCTGGCTGTTCACTTCAAAGTAAACCTGTTGTTTTACAGCCCAGCCTCCTCACTCACACACTCAGCGCCAAGATGCCATGGCATTTGAGTGCTTTAGAAACAATTATCCTATCCTATCTTATCACAGAAAGGCGGTACAAACATACCTGACATCCTTGGCCAATCCAGAAAATAGTTTTTTTTCTGCTTTGACCAGACAAAACTTACTTGAAACCAGAGGCACATTTAAACCCTACAGGGCGGCTCATAGTCTGCTCATGTAGCCGGGGTCATCGCTTCTTCCACCCCAGTTAGACTGCAGGCTTCAAATTTATGAGATGACCACCTGCCCTGCACTTATCTCTCTTCTTTCCTAGGGGTGCTGCAATTGTGGCTCCTGTAAAGGAACAAAAGGGTGGTTTGCATCTGCCATGTTTCTGACAGTTGCTATTCTGTTTGTCAGAAGCAAACTCCCAAAGTGAGAGTTTATTTCTGAAAATCAAACATATAATGGCCCCCACTCCATTGGAGTTTTACCTGGAGATGGCATAGAGAAGAAAAGGGAAATTAGATTATCTGCTCTAAATAGGGCAGGCGGTCTAGTACCCATACTCCGGAAGCCCCTTCTCCATAGGGACTTGGAAGTATGTTTTCCAGTGACAGAACTAGGAATCTCAGCTTTCGAAAAACTGACAGCCCGTTTGACTCGCAATCGAGCAGGCAGATCAAGGGTTGGCACGCAGGGTCATCTGTCATAATTTCGATAGAGTACTAGTCTGCCAAACCGCATGTCTTGTGACAAGAAAATGGAGCACAATAGCTTGATGCATGCTTGTTCCCAACAGGAAGATGGAAACACCTACACCGTGTTCTGTATCAGGGTCCATGTTTCAATGAGCTAATGCAGAGAACCTTAAGAACCTAATTAAGACTTTTGGCTGAGCGGTCCGCCAAGCCAACGCTCTGCCAAAGGTCGCTGCCTCCCGCCTGCCAGATTACGACCAATTTTGTGGTCTGACGGGCAGGCGGCGTGGCTGTCCAGCTGGGGTGCATCTTTCAAAGGCGGTAGTGACTTTGAAAGAGGCACAGCACATGCCTTGCAGGAACTCAACACAGGGTTCCTGCAAGGCATGTACTCGAAAGTCAATGCCATGCAGGTACCTGGGTGCATGGACACAGAGGGGCACATACTGTGCCCCCCTGTATGCATCCATAGGCTGTCGCGGTACCAGGAGCCCTGTAGGATCCCCTTTGTTTCAGCACTGCCAGCCTTTTCATGGAGGAAAGACCTCCATGAAACAGCTGGCAGTCCTGAAACCTGTAATAAGAATGGCGGTGCCGCAGTGGCACCACCTGAATATTACAAAGCCCCTGACCACTGCGCCACCACCAGGGAACAATGGTTCCCTTGCGGAGCTGGCAGTTCAATTACGGTCCGATCGCCCAAGTCGTATTAGGGGTGTTGGACTGGCGATGCGTCGGTGGCTGGACTGCCACCGGAATGCCACCGTGGGTCTGGCGGTCTGCGGACCACCAGACTTGTAATTAGGCCCTAAGGAAAGAGACTGAGGATCTACTTATGTAGGATTCATATGGCATGAGCTTCTATTTACTGGTAGATCAGTTTCCCCAGCAAGGTGCCTCATTCTTGCTACAGGTCAACAAACAAGTAAGACAGGATACAGTAAGTATTTTGTATTTGTATTTGTATCTGGGTTTTATATCGCGCCAAATCACCGACAGGTCTCAAAGCGCTTCTGACCAAGTACAGCAACAAGAGAAAGGGTAGAAGGGATGTGGATTGCTGACCTATCTCACGGGGATGTAAACACATCCCTGAAGAGTAAAGTCTTCAGGGATTTCCTAAAGTGGAGAAGATTGGATTCTCTACGAAGCACCTCCGGTAGCTTATTCCAAATGGTGGGGGCTTGTACTGAAAAGGATCTGCCACCTTTGGTTGCCATTTTAAAACGTGGGCAAGATAGCAGAAGGGAATTGGAGGATCGCAGAACTCGCTTGGGTTCATACACTTCAAGCCTCTCTTTTATATAGGCCGGCGCCTGCCCATAAATTGCTTTATGGCAAATGCACAGGCTCTAGAATTCAACCCTTTGCTTCATAGGGAGCCAGTGTAACCTATAAAGTAGAGGGGAGGCATGGGTCCGTCTGGGTAATCCAAAGATTAGCCGTGCTGCGTCGTTCAAGATGACTTGTTGACGATTTATTAAATTTTTTGGAAGACCTAGGTATAATGCGTTCCCGTAATCGATTCTAGAAACTATTGTGGCTGAAACAATGGTTCGAAGCATGTTTGTTGAGAGCAGAGGGACAAGCTTTCGCAACTGACTAATCAGGTTGGTACATGATCCAACCACAGCGGATACTTGGTTGGTCATCGAAAGCTCATGATCGATTTTCATACCAAGACTCTTTACAGCTAAGGACAATCATCTCTAGAAGGAGCATATCAGAGTACAAGCCCTGGAGTCCTATAGAGCAGTAGTAATTTCAAAAGTATCGAAGTCTGATGGTCCTGGAAGCAAAAGTCAGAACTCCTGCGATAAGAGTGTATTTAAAAATGTACATGTTTTAGACACATGTCCATTTGCAGAAACAAGTCGCCTAAAAAGAAGATTATACTGAAATTTTCCACTAGCACTCACCCCACCTTATTCTCCAATTTCAACCACATCTCCTCCTTTCTTAGTATTTGGCATGATGATTGTTGGAGCAGGGAAGCTAAATAAATCTAGTGTTACATGTTTTTACAGTTATTCTTTCCACTTCGCTCATTCCTTTCATTGTACACAAATCACTGGGTGAAAGGATAGATAAAAAGTTTGAAGAAAAAATATTCATGCCAGTGTTTAAAGCCCATCAACGTACCATTCCCATCTTCCTAGCTCAGTTTCTCGAAACCAGAGCATGCAGATCCTCAAGTTGCAAATCCTTGGAGCTTCATGGACCTATCCCATGCCTTCCCTAATCAATGTAGAGACACTTGCTGACTTCTTTATTTCAACAGAGCCCTAAAACCAACCTTCCAGCTCATGACATGTCTAGTCCACCGACATCCGCCCCCCATCCTTCACTCCTTAGTCAAACTCGACCCGCCTCGACTGTCACTGTGCTGTGTGTTTGTACATCACTGTCCTATCACACGTGCTGCCTGAGTCGATGTGCCACCACTCACACTTCACTTGAAATCTACTACCTCATTTCCATTACTTTCCTACCCACTGTTGTAATGCTACATTCATCTCTTCAGTTAGAATGTCTACCTAATATCATGCAACAAGTGCAATACAGCAATATGAGAGACACATCACTCATTTCAAATATTGTGCATGGGGATAATACCCATCACTGTGCTTTCTTGCCCTCACATCATGAATATTGGCAAAATTTTCAAAAGTAAGCATTCACTAACCTCTGAATTTGTTCACTTTGCAGGCAAAGATTAAACAAGGAAGTGAGAAGTTGCAGGGCATCCTGCTTTGCAACTTTGAACATTCAGAGTCAGAGCTCTACTAATTTGTGCACTCCATGACCAGCGTAGAGATATGCAACATGTAATCAGTAATCGTCAGTTCAGTAACCAAGGTGTGTCAAAAAGGATAAGCTCTGTCTCGCATTCTGTTCAGCTGTTTATGCTGTGCATTTGTGCAAAAGTCCTTTCTATACCAACTATGAGAAATGCTACTGTATGGAATTTTCTCGCTTCATCGATCTAGACGAAATTTGGCAAAGAAAATCAGAGGTGGCTGAATGTGTAATTTTGAAAATGTTGTGCCAACTTGTCAAACCAGACCAAGGGAAACAGTAATCCACATAAAGCCCTGGCAAATTTTATTTACTTTTTATTATGTGTGTTATGTGGCACTACAGGTCTCATTTGGATAGCGGTCGGTCGGAATGACGACCGCTATTGCGGCAGTCAGGAGACCTCTTGACAATCATTCGGTTGTCCGACCCCCGTATTAGAATAGGACCACCATGCAGACGGTCGGAAAGTGCATTTTTACACAGCAGCTGGTGCTGGTGCTCCAGCCCAGGAAGAGGGCCTCAGTACAAGTCGCATTGTAAAGGAGCACTTTGTGCCCATCCTTGCACCGTGTGCCATGTACCTTATGGTGAATGGCACACGGTGCATGGAGCTGCATGGGGGCACTAAATGTGTACCCAGGACCACTTTGCAGTGGCCCACGATAGACAGAGGCACTGTTTGGGGCCCCCAAAGTTTCTTTCTGACAGCCTTTCCATGGCGGTTAGACCTCCATGAAAAGGCTGCTGGAAAGGGACAGGGACATTGTATCCTAACGGCGGTGCCTTCTTCAGCACCGCCTCCAGTTGATTCCAACTGCCGCCCCATAGGGATCACTGATTCTGGTGATCACTGATCCTGGTGTAGGTGGCGGTCTGTCCCCCGACAGACAAGAGTCAGACTGGCAGCATTGTAATGTGGCGGTCAGACCGAAGGGCTGTCGATGGTGAGACTGCCGCCGTCGTGCGATATCGTAATCAGGCCCGAAGTGTTTGTTTAAAAATGCATGTTTCGGAGGAATCGCGCAAATCAAGATGGCCACCGCCTGAGAGGCTCCCTCGCATTTTTCTCCCGTTTTGATAAAAAAATGACGAATTCTTGTCAGCATATACATTCCAGTGGGGTCGATGTGATGGTGAAGCGCCTACCTGCATTTTGATGCAGTTTCATTCTCTTCTCTGCGCAGAAAGTGGTTTTTTCGTCCTCCTGGTTCCTGCTCCCTGCATTCCATGAAGGTACTGCCTGGAATCTCTGTCAGGGGGCGGAGTATACATCAGGAAAGGGCCTGGCTTGGGCCTAGCCACACCCACAGCTGCACCAGCCATTTGGAGATGTCTTCCACTTCTTTTGTTATACTATCTCAGAATTTCTTCAGATATCTTTCAATTTAACTTACATATGAGCAATATGGAGAATAAAATTCCCAATAAAAGGAAACAACAGATTTCACCTCCTCCATTAAAATCAAAATTGGTGGATTCATCTGAGCCTTCATTATCTTTAATTCTGGAAGAAATTCAGGCACTTCGGGCTAATATAGACACTATTGCGACAGAAATTAAAAATGTGCGAAAAGAAATGGCATGTTTATCTATGAAAATTTCGGATAATTCAATTAAAATTCAAGATAATTAAGCCAAAGTGGATGCTTTTACCCCAATTGTGGCGAAAATATCTCCTATGTGCTCACATCTTCTGGATATGGAAAATCGTAATAGACAATGTAACCTTCGCATATCTAATTTGCCTGAAGAGGTTGACCTGTCGATTGTATTTGAAGAACTTGCTTCCTGGTCTTTTAAATCTCAAATTCTCTGAGAAATTTGAAGTTGATAAGGCTCACAGAATTACTTCTCATCGTAAACCGCAGCATACCAAGCCTAGGGCAAATGATACTTGAGGTGTTTCGTCATCATCATTTGGTTATGATCAGGAAGGCAGCAAGAGAAATCCCCTCACTGATGGTGAATGGCAACAAAATCTTTATTCATCAAGATTTTGCGAAGGAACCTGTTGCAATACAAAAGGAATTTACTGCTCTTCGCCCTCAACTACGAAGTCTTGGATATAAATACGGTCTTTTTGATCCTTCAACGATGCGCATTTGGAAGGATTCCTTCTCCAAATCTTTTCAACGGCCTGAAGATCTACGTCATTTTCTTGATCAACAACTTCAACATTCAATGGACACTCGAGATCCTACTACTTGAAATTTTTCTCATATGTAACCAGCTGACATACATCTGATTTTTCACTCTACTTCAGGGCTTCAACGGTTTCGGTCATGCTTGTAGAGTGTGTGTGCTTTTCACTGTTCCTATTTATGTTTGTTGTTTTGTTTGTCGTTTGTCTTTTTTTCTATGTCTTATACTCTCCTTTACCTTTTATACTTTCTAGAGCTACTCACACTTTCTTATATGTCCTTTCCTCCATCATCCTCTTCTTCTCTTTCTCTTCTTTCTTCTTTCAATATGGCTAACATTAAAGTAATTTCATTAACTGTTAAAGGTTTGCGCCATCCAGTTAGGCGTACTAAGATTCTAGATTATTTAGGCAGTTCTAAAGCTGAATTTTTTTTTTTCTTAAAGAAACTCATGTTGATGATAAAATATTAGATTATATGAGAAAAAAGTGGGTTGACAGTATAGTTTCTTCTCCTGCTATTGGCAAAAAAATGGTGTAGCGATATTAATTGCAAAAAAGTCTCATTGCCAAATATTGAGTAAATTTACTGATACAGAAGGAAGGTACTTAATTGTTTAAGTTAAAGTTTATGATACTGTTATTTTCTTAATAAACGTTTATGGGCCTACTGCGGATGACCCTAATTTTTGGTCTAATCTTACTACAGAGGTCCTCAAACTTGGAAATGTTCCCTTGATTGTAGCTGGTGATTTTAACGTTATCTTTGATCCTTTATTGGATAGATTGTCTCACACGAAATTTCATCCCCCCAAGGTTTATTATGCTTTTAAAACATTTCTTCAAACTACTAAGTTAGTCGATATATGGCGCCTCCATTTTCCTACGGATAAAATTTTACTTTCTTTTCTACTCCACACAATTCTCACTCTAGAATTGATTACATTTTGGTAACACTACAACTTATTACTTCTATTGAAACCCCTATTATTGGAAATATTGATGTTTCGGATCATGCTATAATCTCTTATATTTTAAATCTCCAGACAACATTTCCTAAACAATCTAGATGGAGAATGAACTCTGGCATTGCTCTCAGCGAACATAAACCAAAACTTTTATCTGCCATTACTGATTACTTTCAATTAAATCCTGAAGGATCTACTCCTTTGATTAATCGTTGGGATGCTTTTAAAGCGTATATTAGAGGAGCTACTATTTCTATTATGGCCCATGAAAATAAAACTTTTAATGCAAATATTAAATGTTAGGAAAAACAAATAGCAAAATATGAACAGCTCTTTATCACTTCTAATGATTTGAAATGTAGGGATAAGTTGCATAAGTTACGCTATGAGTTTAATACTCTTCTTAGTAAAAGAGCTGGTATCCAACTTTCTAAACCTAAGGCTAAATTTAGTTTCAATGCAAATAAATCTGTTAGACTTTTAGCGAATTACCTTCGTATTAAAAAAGACAAAACCCAAATCACCTCCATTCATAGCTGTACTGGTAAAATTGCCATATCCCATAAGGATATTGTTAATGAATTTCTAGACTTTTACTCTAAATTATATAATAAACCTGGGGCATATTATCAAGGGGGTTTATCTCCGCTTTTTTGGCTTTAAAAGCCAAGAAAGCGGAGATAAAATGATCTCCCTATTACCTAGCTGTCTCTAACACCAGTTAGCGACAGCTAGTAGGAGATAACGACCATCTTGGGCCCCGCTTTGCATGTCAGTGATATTTATCAGTAATGACATGCTAAGTGGGCGTGCCAAGATGTTAGCGACTGGAAACAGTTGCTAACATCGCTATCTCCTATTACCAACTTTTGGAGATATTCGCGCTTAGCGCGAATATCTCCAAAAGCTAACACCTGCCCCTGAGCAGTTCTTAGCCATTTTATCCAATGGTAGGTGGATAACATGGCTAAGAGCATTAGCTCGGTAATGCATGAATATCGCTGACTTTTCAGCGATATTCATGCATTTCGGCCGATTTTTATCGCTTAGGAGATAAACCTTGGTAATAGCAAGGTTCCTAAGCGATAAAAATCGCCGCAGCTTGGCGAGAAAAATATCGCCGCTAAACCAACATAGCGATAATTATCGCTAGTTGTTGGTAATATGCCCCCTGATTTTAATGATGATTCTTTGGTAGACTCCTTCCTATCCTCCTGTGATTTACCTAAAATGTCTCAATCAGACAAACTTGGATTAGAACTTCCCATTACTAATGACGAAATTTTATCTGCTATAAAATCCCTTAAACAAAATAAATCTCCGGGTCCTGATGGTTTACCAGCAGAATTTTATAAAGAATTCCAATCCCAACTTTCACCCTTTTTACTCCAACTATTTATATCATTTACTTCTTCAGGAAATATGTCTGGTTCTTTTTCAGACGCTTTAATTGTTGTTCTTCCTAAACCGGATAAAGACCCCACTCTTGTTTCTAATTATCAACCTATTTCTTTAATAAATCAAGATTATAAATTATATGCTAAAATATTGGCCACCGTTTATCCCCATTATTAGATTCTATCATGCATTCTGATCAATCAGGGTTCATGAAAAATAGGTACTCATCTAATAATACAAGGACTTTGTTACATGTCATTGAACAAGCACAGACATTAATGTGCCCTTCAAGGGCATCATTATGGCTTTGGATGCTGAAAAGCCTTTGATAAACTTCATTGGCAATTTTTATTTCGTACTGTAACTTCTGTAGTAGGGGATCTCTGTGTATAGTCATAATCTAGTGAATAGTCCCGCCCATGTGCGTGGACCCCGGCAATCAAAAATAATCTCTTAAGTTGTCAAAATAATGCAGAAACTGCAAGGACACTTAAGAGAGAATTTAAAGACAAATAATGCAGCCTATATCCACAGGCTACACTGTCCAGTACTTCAACTAGAAATTCCACCAAAAAACACCACACACAACACAGCCTGCCAGTTTCTACCATAGAGAAACTTGCCTCCCTCAGTCAAAGACTCTGGAATGATAGAGAGGAAGGTAGGGACAGACAAGCCCCATAGGCTGCCATTATGTGGCTTAAATAGGATACTGTGCCTTTAAGAGAACTTTCCAGAACTTCTCCCAGTATCCCAGAATGCATAGCAGGTCCCTCTACTTTCAGTTCTTTTTTACGGCTCCTGCTTACAGGACCCTGGCATTGAGCTCTCCCTTTTTCAAGGGTTTATTGAATGTTTTTTGACACTTTTGTCTTCAAATAGTGTTGCAGTTTACTTCTTGGTGTTCTCTTCCCCGTTTGTGTGCTGTTTTAGGCGTTTTAGGGCTCTAAAATGCCTGGCCTGTTTGTTCAGTGCCCAGCATGTGGGAGGAAGAAGGCCACGAGTGATCCCCATGATGTCTGCATCGTGTGCCTCCCTGAGGATCATGTCCCTGAGGATTGTACCATCTGCCAGCAATTTTCTGCACGGCTTCTGAGGGACAGGATGAAGATCAGGCTTTCTGGCCTTGAGGAGAGGCGGCTGCAGACTACAGGTGGGTCTTGGCAGGCTGGGAAGGCTCCCTCTGCCCCTGCCGAGGCCTCTGGGGGGCTCCCCGGAGGCAGGAAGTCCGGCAAACGGTCCCGGTCTCCGTCGACGTCGATTGCATCGACGACGACGTTGAGAGGGATGACGGCGGCGTGCTCCCCTTCTCCCCGGGGCTCCGGGTCGAGACGGTGTGACAACTCGACGTCGAAGGGGAAGTCGCCGTCGAAGCCACCGCCGACGTCACAGTCTTCGTCGACGTCGAGGTCTTCCTACCGACGCCGGAGACGTAGTGAACATCGACGCTCGCCGTCGAAGAGGCGTCGACGCTCGCCGTCGAGGCGACACCGTCGATCGCCGTCAAGGCGACACCGTCGATCGGCGTCGAAACACCGGTCGACGTCGTGGGGCTCCTCAACGTCGAGGGCATCAAGAGGACGGCGACGTTCGTCGTCGAAGACGGAACGCTCGACGTCGAGAAGGCGGCATACAGCGTCGCGGAAGAAGAGATCGACGTCGAGGACCCGACGTTCGACGCCGAGGAAAAGAGGGTCGACGCCGAGGAGACGGCGATCGACGCCGGAGTCGAGGAAGCGTCGTTCGACGCCGGACAATCGCAGCAGACAACGGTCAGCGTCTAGGAGTCGGTCAGCCTCTCCAAAACGGCGCAAGAGGGATTCTAGTCCCAGGAGTCACGCTGCTTCGAGTGGAGGACGCAAGAGGAAGCGGTCACCCGCTGATGGAAATGGCTCTCCGCTCCCTTCCCCTAAAGGTTCACAGGGCTCGGTGTACTCAGAAGTGTACACGCCATCTCGGCCCAGGACTCCGACTCCTCCTCCTCCTCCTGTTCCTAAGGAGGACCCTCCATCCAATCCTCCGCTGCCTTCAGGAGATCCTCCTCCTCCTCCGGTCCCTCCACATGGACTCACCCCGCAGCCGGTGGTTCCCCCTCCGAGGTCCACTTCCCTGCCGTCCCTGCCTGTTCCTCCTAAGGGGACACCGAAGCCCAAGCCCCGTGAGGAACCCAGGAAGACCCCTCCACGAAAGCCGAAGGGGCGGACACGACCGGGCAGGTCTCGCTCTCGCTCTGGGAGGAAGGAGAGATTGCGACGCAGATCATCCACAAGATCGAGACGCTGCCATAGGAGGCGCGAATCTCGCTCGCGCACGAGGTCCTCTGGGTCAAGGGACTATTCTCCTACCCTATCGGGGTCGCCGGACACGAGGGTTTCCCCGATAGACGACCTGGCGGCGTTCCATGACGTCCTTTTACGGGGCGCTGCGAAGTTGGGCATATCCCTGACGGTGCCGACTCCGAAAACGTCAGTCATTTTTGAGACTTTACATCAGAAACATCTGTCTCGTCCCCTCCTGCCTCTGGTGCCGGGTTTGGAAGAACCGGCAATGGCCCTGTTTCTCACCCCTGCGGTGACGAAGGCGGCTCCATCCAGATTACTGAGGAAGTACCGGGCCCCCGATTCGGATCCGGCCTTTTTGAGAACGGACTCTCCTCCTGACTCTGTCATCGTGACGGCGGCCCGCAAGCAGCATGCCACCACTCCTTCCTCCACTGTTCCCCCGGATAAGGAATCAAGGTGGATGGATTCAGCGGGGAGAAAAGTTTGTAACACTTCCGCTACCTCCATGAAAGCGGCGAGTGCCACGGCATTGTTGGGCCGATACGACCGCGCCCTCTGGGACTCCCTTGAGCGATTTGCGGAGCATTTACCTCGGGAGAAGCGTGAAGATTTCATGGAAGTACTGAGTGAGGGGATGCTGGTGGCCAACCAGATCATCACCGCGGCGGCGGACTCTTCACTGTTGGCTGTTCACGGTATTTGCCACAGAATCAACCAAAGGCGCCACGCATGGCTCCGGCTTACGTCCCTGAAACCGGACGCACAGCAGAGGGGGGCCAATCTACCGTTCTCCGGTGAGACCCTCTTCGGGAAGCATGCGGACGATGAGATGGCCCGCATGAAGGCGGAGGCGGAGACGCTGACGGCTGTGGGCCTAGAGAAGCCTAAGGAGAACAAGAAGCAGTACCGCCCTTTCCAACGGCGGTACGGCGGGCAAGGCCGAGGACAGGGACAGGCTGCGGGACAATCGCAACAGCAAAACCAGTTCCGTAAGCCGTTCCAGAAGCGCCAGAAGGGCAGAGGTGGCCAGCAGTCGGCCCCAGCGCCCAAGGGCCAGGCTGGGTCTAGGCCCTAGGAACCTACTTTCCCCGGATCCGTTACCCACTCCGGTAGGGGGAAGCATTCAATTTTTTCTGGCAGAGTGGAGAAAAATTATTCAGGACAAGTGGGTGCTGAATATTGTTTGCAATGGATACAGTCTTCGGTTCACCAGCCCTCCTCCAGCAATTCCCCCGGTCAGCTCGCAGTTTCAGCTGCGCAAGCTTCAGGCGGAAGCGGATATCCTGTTGAGGAAAAGGGCGATAGAAGACGTACCTCTGTCTCAGAGAGGAAGAGGTCTGTACTCCCGGTTCTTTCTGGTTCGCAAGAAGGACAAGAACGAGTTCAGGCCCATTCTGGACTTGCGGCAGGCAAACAAATGGATTCGCAAATTTTGCATGCTGTCGTTGCATCAGATTTACCCTCAGTTGCAACAGGGAGACTGGCTTTGCGCTATAGACCTACAGGATGCTTACTTCCATGTGCCCATTGCACACAAACACAGGAAGTTCCTGCGGTTCCAAGTCGGCACCAATCACTATCAATACACAGTACTCCCATTGGGACTGAAGTCTGCGCCGAGAACGTTCTCGAAGTGCATGGCGGTGGTGGCAGCAGACCTGAGGAAGAACAAGGTGTTCGTCTACCCGTACTTGGACGATTGGGTGATCAAGGCATCCTCCTTCTCGGAAGCGCGAGCACACTTCCAGAAGACGTGCGTTCTCTTGAACAAGCTGGGGCTGCACATCAACATGGCCAAGTCTGTCCCGACTCCGGTCCAATGCATACAGTACTTGGGGGCCTCCATCGATACGCTGTCAGCAAGCGTGTCTCCTTCGGAAGAGCGACGATTATCACTCCTTCGGAAGGCTCAGGCTCTTATGACGGCTCCATCTACAACAGTGAGGACGGTGTCTTCTCTACTGGGATCGATGGCCTCTTGTATCTTCCTGACACCACACGCACGGCTGCACATGAGACCTCTGCAGGAGTGCTTGGAGGACCAGTGGGATCAGAGGAAAGGATCCTGGGACGACAAGATTCGCCTGTCGCTGCATGCTCTTCAGTCTCTGAAGTGGTGGTGTTCGGCGGAGAATCTCCTCAGAGGGGTTCCCTTTCACAAGGACATTCCCACGCAGACTGTCGTGACGGATGCGTCTCTTCTGGGATGGGGAGCGCACTCCGGGACTCTACAGATTCAAGGCACGTGGTCACCGATGGAGGCCACGTATCACATCAATTTCCTGGAACTCAGGGCTGTTCACTTGGCGCTGAAGGCCTTTCTGCCGTCCTTCCAGACCAACTCTCTGCTTGTACAGACGGACAATACCACCACGATGTATTACCTCAACAAGCAGGGGGGCTCGAGATCACGCACTCTGTCACAGGAGGCGCAGGCGATCTGGCACTGGCTCCTAGCCAGAGGACTGACGGTGACGGCCACCCATCTACCAGGTGTGCAGAATGTTCAGGCAGACGCACTGAGCAGACTGGTTCAGGAAAACCACAAATGGGTCATAAACGACGAAGTACTAGGAGAAGTCTTCGCAAGGTGGGGAACTCCAGACGTAGATTTGTTCGCCACCGTCGAAAACAGCAAGTGCAGAGACTTCGCCTCCAGGTACTTCCAGCAAGGGACGCTGGGGAATGCGCTATGGATCAACTGGACGAACAGCTTTCTGTACGCCTTTCCTCCCATTCCCCTGATTCCGGCGGTGCTCATCAAGCTGGCTCGGTCCAGAGCTCAGATGATACTCATCGCCCCGGAGTGGCCCAGGCAGTGGTGGTTCACGGACCTACTTCACCGGTCTCTCCTTCCTCACATTCGGTTGCCCTGCAGGCCGGACCTTCTCACGAAGTTCGGGGGACGGATGTTACACCCCAACCTCTCGTCTTTGAGTTTGGCGGCATGGCTCCTGAGATAGTGCAATATGGCCATCTGAATCTGCCCGATGATTGCATGGACATACTGAAGGAGTCTAAGAGACCTTCCACTCGGACTTCATATACTTACAAGTGGAAGAGGTTTTGTATCTGGTGCCAGTCTAAGAACCATGATCCTACGACCTGTAAGGAAGATGTCATCCTTCCTTACCTTTTACATTTGGCGCAGTCTGGCCTTAATGTGCATTCCATTACGGTTCATCTGGCTGCTTTGACTGCCTACAGGAAATGCCCTTCACAGACTTCCTTTTTCCAGATCCCCGTGATCAAAGATTTTCTGGAAGGTTTGAAGAAAGTATTCCCTCCTGTCAGGCTTCCCTCGCCTTCATGGGAATTGAATGTGGTGCTGTCCGGATTGATGAAGGAGCCTTTTGAACCTATTCATAAGGCTTCGTTGCAGCACCTGTCCTGGAAGGCGGCGTTCCTCGTGGCCATTACATCGGCCCGCAGGGTGAGTGAAATTCAGGCGTTGTGTTGTAATGAACCTTATACTGTATTTCATGCTGCTAAGGTCGTTATGCGTACTCACCCTAAATTTCTTCCCAAGGTTATTTCTGATTTTCATGTCAACCAGACTATAACTTTGCCTACGTTTTTTCAGAACCCTTCATCCCCAGCGGAGAGGTCTCTCCATTCTCTGGATGTGAGGAGGGTGTTGAAATTTTATCTGGATAAAACCAAAGATATTCGTAGGTCTGAACAGTTGTTTATCAATTATGGATCGGTCAGGACGGGTCTTGCGACCTCTAAGCAGTCCATCTATAGGTGGATTGTGTCCTGCATACAATTGTGTTATCAGAAGGCTAATAAGACCTTAGGAGGTAAGCCTAAGGCTCATTCCTCCAAGGGGCAAAGCTGCCACGACGGCTCTGCTCCGTAACGTGCCGATTGCTGAAATCTGCAAGGCAGCCACTTGGAAGTCGGTTCATACCTTTGCTAAGCATTACTGCCTAGACACTGACGCCAGGGCAGATGCTCAGGTTGGGCAGGCTTCGCTGCGGAATTTGTTCGCACAGTAGTGGCGTTATGTATTATTCTCCACCGCCGCTTTGGTGTGGGGATGGGCTTGCCATTCTATTCACTAGATTATGACTATACACAGAGATCCCCTACTACAGAAGGAGTAGTTTCTGTCCTGTAACTCCAGTTCTGTAGTAGGGGTATCTCTGTTATAGTCATAAGCGCCCGCCCTCCTCCCCGGTGGAGATATTTCATCATGTATAGAATGCGACAGGTCTGGCGTGCTTCGCCTTCAAAAAGAACTGAAAGTAGAGGGACCTGCTATGCATTCTGGGATACTGGGAGAAGCTCTGGAAAGTTCTCTTAAAGGCACAGTATCCTATTTAAGTAACATAATGGCAGCCTATGGGGCTTGTCTGTCCCTACCTTCCTCTCTATCATTCCAGAGTCTTTGACTGAGGGAGGCAAGTTTCTCTATGGTAGAAACTGGCAGGCTGTGTTGTGTGTGGTGTTTTTTGGTGGAATTTCTAGTTGAAGTACTGGACAGTGTAGCCTGTGGATATAGGCTGCATTATTTGTCTTTAAATTCTCTCTTAAGTGTCTTTGCAGTTTCTGCATTATTTTGACAACTTAAGAGATTATTTTTGATTGCCGGGATTCCACACACATGGGCGGGACTATTCACTAGATTATGACTATAACAGAGATACCCCTACTACAGAACTGGAGTTACAGGACAGAAACTACTCCATCTTTTAATTTTGCTTATAAATGTATCCGTATGATTTCAGCCTTATATTCTGCTCCTACTTGTAGACTATTTATTAATGGTCAAGTTTCCGCTCAATTTTCCCTTTACAGGGGTACACATCAGGGATGTTCCCTTTCTTCACTTTTATTTTTAATAGGTATTGAACCTTTCCTTGCTTCCATCAGACAATGTGATACTATTAAAGGAATTATGATTAAAGATGTCATTATTAAAACATTGGCTTATGCTGATGATGTGCTTTTGTTTATCACTGACCCTGTATCTTTGTTTCCTTCCTTAATAGACATAATCACAAAATATTCTATGGTTTCTGGGTATAAATTGAATACTAATAAAACTGAATTATTTCCTTTAAATGTTTTTTGTACTTGTGACCGGGGGGGGGGGCAGCTCCCCTGGAGGGGTCTCACCTCCCCTTCAAAATCCCCTCCATGTATGTTCCCTTCTTTCTCATTCCTGCAGCAGCCCGTGGTTAGGAATAGGGCAGTGCCTTGGGACACATCCAGCTCTCAGGAAGAGGAGGGGCGCTGTTTCTTTAACTGGACAGAGGACGACCTAGACCACGCCCCCTGTTCAGCTGGGACCCCGGAACTAAAAGCCGAGCCTTCGGATGAGGAGGGGTGTTCATCACCCGGAGGTGTCGTGGAGTCGAGCAGGGAGGACGGAGACGTGCCGAGCAGAGGGAGCAGAACCGGTGACGAGAGCGAGGCGGAAGAAAAAGCGAAGGAGGAGGCGAGCCCAGCTGTTGCAGAGCCAGGAGGCCAACGACACGGCGCATCGCCCAGCCACACTTCAAGGGAAGTGTGGCTAACCCAGGTACGGGACCGTATCGTGGGCTGGGTGGGTAGAAGAGGTTTTAAACCTCCGTAGTGCACCCGCCTCTGTTATCCTCACACTGACCCCCTTCCCTACTTCACCCCGACACTTCGTTGTAACCTAAGAGCACGAGTGCTTGTCCTCACACCCTTTCCCTGAACACTCTCAGCGACCCAGAGCCTTTGCCTGAGTCTGTGTTCTCTTCTTTTTTCCATGCGCCCTGAGACCGTCTAGCAAGACGGACGGGACACCAGCATCCAGAAGTCCACGGGAGGGAGGAAAACCAGGCGGTGACTACAGGAAGGAGAAGAGTTCCCCAGTCCGTCGGCTCACAGAACTGCCACTGCCCTATTACAGAACCCCCCCATTGCAAGCGACTGTTGAAAACAATAAAACCTGCTTTACCTGCACCCCAGAGTACTTGTTTCCCTTGATCCCGCCACAAGTGGTGGAGTATGCGGGCACTCCAATAGCCATCTTTCAACCCAAGATGGAGGAACTTTTGCAGACTTTGGTGAAAGGACAAGAACAACCAGGATGGGCTGTCGAGCAACAACTCACGGCAGCCCAGGCTGACAAAGAGACATTCAGAAACATGGTGGCCACGCAGATGGAGGGGTTGCAGAAGATCATAGGGGACCCCAGTAATCCCGCCTATAGAGAACCACCTCGGACAATGCATCCCACCCCTTCCGGTATTTCGCTCCAGAAATACATCCCCGGGGATGATCCGGATGCATTTCTGACCAATTTTGAGAGGGTGGCCTTGGCTTGTGGGTGGCCAGTAGAAAAATGGCCGTTCTTTCTCGCCCCCCCTGTTGACCCATGAAGCACAGGCGGCCTATCAGGTGGCCAACGCCACGGGACAAACTCCATATGGACAGATTAAAACCGTCATTTTAGACCACCTTGGACTGGATAGTGAAGCCTACAGGGTACGCTTCAGAAAGGAAAGGGGGACACCGGGGGATAACCCTAAAACACTGTTCTTCAGAATGAAAATGGCTGCCGACAAGTGGCTGACACCGTTAACCAGTACTAAAGAAGAGATCATGGACAAGATATATCTCGAGCAATATCTGGAGGCACTCCCTTATCCTACCCAAAAATGGCTGAGACAGCATTCGAATCTGACTACCACCCAGGCGATGGAATTGGCAACCACTTTTTCTAGGGCTCAACCCAAGCCCCATCCGTTTGAGCCAGAAAAACCGAGCAGGCCATCACCCCGGTTTGTAAAGAACACCCGACCCCCTCCTGTGTTCCAGCCGACAAGACCCATAAGGCCGGAGAGTCCGCTTTTTAAGGGGCCCCAGTGCTTTGAGTATGGGTTGTGGGGACACATAGCCTGCATTTGTCCGCAGAAAAGAGCCCCAGAAGAGCCGATGGAAGTCGGCTACCTGCCAAAACCGATCATGTATTCAGCTGAACTGGGCGGAGCGTTTTATGTGAGTGTGTGGGTGAATGGGACGAGGGCAAAAGCCCTCCTGGACTCGGGGTGTAAGCAGTCGGTAGTGCAGGGATCCCTGGTGAGGGAGGGTCAGGTTGTCCCAGAGACCTTGGTTCATATTAAATGTGTCCATGGGGATGTGAAGACATATCCAGTAGCCTACATTCCCCTACAAATGCCAGAAGGGAAGACAGTAGTGGTTAAGGTGGGGGTGATGGAGACCCTTCCCGAGGAAATCATTGTAGGGACGGATAATCCCCATTTCTTAGACACGTTTAGTAAGACCCTGAAATGAGAGAACCCTGACATCCCTAAACCCGCTATGGTGACAGCCGATCCCTGGATAACGGATCGGAGTTTTAAGTTTGCCCAGGCCAACGATGCCAGTCTGTACAATGCCTGGGAACAAGCACATCAAACCCAAGACGACACCACTCCCCGATATCCCCGCTTCCTGATCCAAAGCGACCTGCTGTACCGACAGGGGAATCCAACAGAGGCCCCACAGTTGCTTGTTCCCCAAGACTTTAGGGAACAGATAATGTACTACTCCCACACTCACTTGTTAGCAGGGCACTCCGGGACGGAGAAGACAACCCAGAACGTGCTACGCTACTTCTATTGGCCGGGAGAGTACAAAGACCTCAAAAACCATTGCCAAGCCTGCAACATACGTCAGAAAAAGAACACCACCCGTCCACCTGCCGTGCCCTTGCAGCCGCTACCGATAATCGGGGTACCCTTTGAAAGGGTCGCCATGGACCTGATCGGACCGCTGCCGAAGACCAAGAGGGGCAATATGTACGCATTGGTCATTGTAGACTATGCAACCAGGTTTCCGGAGACATTCCCGCTCCGAGCCCCAACTACCAAGGCCATAGCGGATCGTTTCCTTGAGCTGTTTTCACGGGTCGGTTTTCCAAAGGAGGTGATCACAGATCAGGGCACACCCTTCATGTCTAAACTTATGAAGGAGGTGTGTGCTCTGCTGAATCTCCACCAGATCCGGACCTCGGTCTTTCACCTTCAAACGGACGGACTGGTGGAACGGTACAATGGCACCCTCAAGGCAACTATGAAGAAAATGCTGGCTGTTAACGGGAGTGAATGGGACCGAATCCTCCCCTTGGCACTGTATGTGATAAGGGGGCAAAGACAAAGCAGTCTCGGGTGCTCCTCGTTCGAGATGTTATATGGACGACAACCCCGGAGCCTGCTGGAATGACTAAAGAGGTCTGGGAGACAGAACAACAAGGAGATGCCAGGAGCCTACTCGACTACAGCCAAGCACTAAAGAATTCCTTGGTTAAGATCCGTGATCTGGCCTATTCACACCTGGAGAAAACCCAAGACAAACAGAAGGTCTGCTATGACAAAGGAAAAAGATGGAGAAGATTAGCCGTGGGTGACTGGGCACTAGTCCTACTGCCCTCAACGACAAGAAAATTCCAGACCGAGTGGCAGGGACCGTTTCCGGGTAACGGAAACCATCGGTAAAACAACCTACAAATTGAGGATAACCGCCAGGAAATCCCAAATATACCACATTAATATACTTAAGAAGTGGATCGGTCCTCCCCCTCTCGCCCACAATCTCACCCTGCCCACAGGGTCCGGGACAACCACGACGTTGGACAGCCTTGTAATCAACGAGGATCTCCGACTAACCCAACAAAAGGAGTTAGACAATACGTTACGGCCCTTTTCTCAGCTGTTCTCGGAACTGCCAGGGAAAACGACGTGCATAGAACACAGGATCGTAACCCCTGAGGGAAAGGTCATTAAACAGAGACCATATCGCATCCCAGCGGCACGTAGACCAGCCATCCAAAAAGAGATCCAAGAGATGTTACGGATGGGGGTGATCCGACCCTCACGAAGCGAATGGTCGTCACCGATAGTAATGGTACCCAAGCCGGATGGCAGTATACGCTTTTGTATGGACTTTCGCGCCCTGAACGCCGTGTCCACTTTCGATTCATATCCCATACCACGCATCGATGAATTGATAGAAAAATTAGGACAGGCCAAATACATCAGCACCATAGATCTGACCAAGGGATATTGGCAGGTGCCCCTCAATGAAGAGGACAGAAAGAAGACTGCCTTCGCCACCCCAGACGGATTGTTTGAATTTAACGTGTTACCCTTCGGCCTTCACGGAGCACCCGCGACGTTCCAGAGATTAATGAACGAAATCCTGCGAGACCATCAATCTTATAGCTCGGCCTACCTTGACGATATCATCGTGTTCAGTGCATCCTGGGAAAAGCATCAACAACATCTAACCGCAATACTGACCCAGCTCCAAACAGCGGGTTTACACATCAACGCCAAGAAGTCCCGGATGGGCTTCCAAAAAGTGAAATATTTGGGCTACCTACTGGGCCACGGTCTGATCGAACCTCAGATAGAGAAAATCAGGGCCATTGCCGAGACGCCTTTTCCTCAAAATAAGAAAGAAATGAGGGCCTTCCTCGGTTTGATAGGGTACTATCGCAGGTTTATACCATCCTTCTCCGACCTGGCAATCCCCCTCACTGACACCCCATAGAACGACTTTAAGCCCTCGGGATTCAGAGAGCCCACAACGGCAATGTGGACCGCCTTCAACGCCCTAAAAAAATCCATCACTACGAGTCCGGTGTTAAAGTCCCCTGACTTCACGAGGCCCTTCATACTACATGCAGACGCTTCTGACTATGGGGTGGGGGCGGTGTTGTCACAGCTGTCTGAAGAGGGTACTGAACATCCGATCCTTTACATCAGTGGAAAATCATTTCCCCGCGAGGTTCGGTATCCGACCATTGAGAAGGAGTGCCTGGCCATCAAGTGGGCCGTGGATAAACTCAGGTATTACCTGGAGGGTCATCCCTTCTTCCTGTACACGGATCATGCCCCTTTGACGTGGATGAGCAGGAACATGTCCAACAACCTTCGGGTTCTTCGCTGGTTCCTGGCCCTTCAGCCACTTTCATTTACGGTCTGCCACCGTAGGGGCAGGGACAACGGCAGCGCTGACTTTCTCTCGCGCTACCCTCTCCCCGATCGGGAGAATCTAGGGGGCGAGGTATGTTACTGGGGGGTGGGGCAGCTCCCCTTGAGGGGTCTCACCTCCCCTTCGAAATCCCCTCCATGTATGTTCCCTTCTTTCTCATCCCTGCAGCAGCCCGTGGTTTGGAATAGGGCAGCGCCTTGGGACACATCCAGCTCTCAGGAAGAGGAGGGACGCTGTTTCTTTAACTGGATCGAGGACGACCTAGACCACGCCCCCTGTTCAGCTGGGACCCCAGGACTAAAAGCCGAGCCTTCGGATGAGGAGGGGTGTTCATCACCCGGAGGTGTCGTGGAGTCGAGCAGGGAGGACGGAGACGTGCCGAGCAGAGGAAGCAGAACTGGTGACGAGAGCGAAGCGGAAGAAAAAGCGAAGGAGGAGGCGAGCCCAGCTGTTGCAGAGCCAGGAGGCCAACGACACGGCGCATCGCCCAGCCACACTTCAAGGGATGTGTGGCTAACCCAGGTACGGGACCATATCGTGGGCTGGGCGGGTAGAAGAGGTTTTAAACCTCCGTAGTGCACCCACCTCCGTTATCCTCACACTGACCCCCTTCCCTACTTCACCCCGACACTTCGTTGTAACCTAAGAGCACGAGTGCTTGTCCTCACACCCTTTCCCTGAACACTCTCAGCGAGCCAGAGCCTTTGCCTGAGTCTGTGTTCTCTTCTTGTTTCCATGCACCCTGAGACCGACTAGCAAGACTGATGGGACTCCAGTGTCCACGGGAGGGAGGAAAACCAGGCGGTGACTACAGGAAGGAGAAAAGTTCCCCAGTCCGTCGGCTCACAGAACTGCCACTGCCCTATTACAGAAACCCCCCCCAGCGCAAGCGACTGTTGAAAATAATAAAACCTGCTTTACCTGCACCCCCGAGTACTTGTTTCCCTTGATCCCGCCACAGTACTTCTGATATGATTCCATTGCGTGACATTATTTGGCAAAAGAATAAGTTAAAATATTTGGGTACTTTATTTTCTTCTTCTATAAAATCAACCTTAACTTTAAACGGTGATTTTGTTTTAAACTATATCAAAGATAAAACGTCTAAATGGTCCTCATTACATCTTTCATGGTGGGGACGAATGGAATGCATTAAAATGAATATTGCTCCTAAAATATTTTACACTCTCTCCATGATATCCATTCAATTTCCGTTAAAATTTTATAAAGATATTGATAAGCTTCTTTGCAAATTTCTTTGGAATAATAAAGCACAACGTATTAGTTATAAAAAATTAAAAATATCTAAAGGTAATGCTGGTTTTGGTATTCAGGATTTTCTTCTTTATCATAGGGCGTTATTCTAAAACAAAGTGCTCTTTGGTTTAATCTTTCCTGTATACAGAATCCTCCCACCTGGTTCCTTATTGAAAAGTCCATTGTGTTTCCCTTTCCACTTCCCACATTGCTAACAATGTCAAATAAATCATAATTTCTTCATAAATCTTTTATCATCAAATCCACCAAACTAATTTTTAGTGATATTGATTCTATTTTTGAACACCCCATGTCCAATACTGTTGACTTATCACTATGGTATAGCAATGTTATTAAATTAAATAGACATGTTAATTTTTGGTCTTCATGGATTAAAGCTGGTATTTTTTATCTTATGGATATTTATTCTGATAATACTTTTATTTCATTTCGAATGTTACAAACTTAGTTTGGTTTAGCTGATTCTGACCTTATAAAATATGAATATTTATGTAATTCTATTTTGGATTCATTTTCCCATGCTATTCCTTCTAATATTCATGCTGATTTGTCCACTTATATTCAAACTATATCATCTAATCCTCATGGTGTTCTCTTTTCTATAAAACATTGTCTAACAATCTAGTTTCTAACATAAATATGATTGGCGAATTTTAGAACATTGAATTATCGCTTTCATTATCCATTGATATGTGGGAAAGTATATGGATTTCTAATATATCTGGATGGTTGCCTGTTTCCCTTTTTCAAACTGATTCTTATATTTTATTTAATTGCTTGTGGACACCATCACGGTTATTTCACGCTAAACTTCTTCAATCTGATACATGTTGGCATTGTCATTTGCATCCTAGTTCATTACAACATATACTTTTTACATGTCCTTTATTAACAAAATTCTGGTCTGATGTATGGGACATTATTAAAAAGATTCTTAATATTCAGGAAGACATCTCATATAAATTTTTTATATGCAAATTTGTAACATTATCGCAAGATTTAAATGCAATTTAATGTAAACTTTTTAACTTCTTAATTTCAGCTGTGTTAAAATCAATTACCTTTTGTTGAAAAGAAGTCTCAAAGTTATCAGTTCATGCTTAGTGGTCCTGGGTTATTTTTACAAGAAGAGGTGCACAATTATCTTTGTCTGGGGTTTGTCAGAATTCAATTTCTTATCATCTATTTTGGACTCCTATTGATATGTATTTATCAAATTAATGATAGTTATTACTTCTTTCTTTGATGATAATATTATATAGTAGCTCGATTTATTATCTGATATGTATGTAATATTATATGTTTCCCTTTCCTTCCCCGCCTCTTTTTAAGTTTTCTTTGCATAACTATATCTTCATATGGGGGCGGAGCTAGCCGGCAAGCGTGATGGCCGCTTAATCCCGCAGCTCCGCCGTGCACGAACCTAACCATCCTGCTAAATCCTTTCCAAGCAACATCCGAGGACCGGCCCCGGCTCACGCGACCTGCCTGAGGAGTGGTGAAAGGGCGGACGACCCGGCGGTGGCAAGAAACCAAGATCGAGGCAGCACGAGTGAGGGCTGCGCCTCGGTGGGCTAAGGCCGCACAGCCGCGGGCTGGAGTGCAGAGAGCACCCGGGTGGCGTGACGCGTTCGTGCGGCTGCGGTCGCAACGAGGTGTCGGTCCAGCGGCTCCTCCCCCGACCCGAGGGTGGAGAGTTTCCCGGCGGTGTGCCTGGGGCTGGCGGCCCCCCCCTCGCGCCCCCCCCCGCGGCTCTGCCTACCGGAACGAGTCCTGAGGTATTTGCCCCCCCCCTCCGCCAAGGACATTAACAAAGGGCGCAGGAGAGATACGGCCCCCCCCCTCCTGGAGGGTCATGTTGAAGAGAGCCTGATTTTGGAAGCCCCGGGGCTTCACAGCGGCGCACCTTTGGGGGTGGAAGAGATCCTACACTGCACGTCTCAGGCGGGACGCTGAACTGCCCCTTGGAGGATCTTCGCGCCCTTTCTGCATACGGCGCCCGCTGAGCTGGAGGTGCGGGACGCCTTTGCGGTGGCTACCGGCGTCGCAACTGAGGAGTGCGGTGTCCCCGGGCTCTCACGAGGCCGGCCTCTCGACTGACGGAACACCCGGCCCTCCCGACTCGCCCTACAGTACCGAATCTGGCCCGATCCTTTCTCCGGAGGTCTATGCCCTGGTACTGACGGCCCGCAATACTGCGCCACCCCAGTCGGAAGGTAGTTAGAGGTGAGGAGTGGCCAGAAGGGACAAAAGCCTTGTGACAATCCGCCCGGAGGCCTACCTCGGCAGTCCTGCATTTTTGCGTGGTCTCCAGAAGTGAGTGGTGGCATAATGGGCAAGGGGGACAGGACTCAGAGTAAACACCCCTTCGCGCAGAAGCGCTTACTACAACAGAGCCGGGCTGCGAAGGGCACCTCGACGGAACGCTCGGTGGAGACTCCGAGCATAGACTCAGACCTAAAGACTATGCTACTCTCCATGGAGCAGGGCATCCAAGCCAGCATCACAGCCCTGGGGTCCAAGATAGATGCGATGTCCTACAGGATGGATCGAATGGCGGAGAGGCTGGACAAGCATGCGGAGAGGCACGACATGGCCGAACGCAGAATGACGGAGGTGGAGGAGGCGCAAACCGAGCTGGACACGGGGCAGATAAAGATGGAACGGATGATGCGGACATTGCAAGACAAGACCGAGGATTTGGAAGCGTGCTCTCTGCGCTGTAACTTACGCATCACGGGACTTCCGGAGTCCACGGAGACTGGCCCTATGGAGCGCTTCGTGGAACAGCTTTTGGTGAAACTTCTGAGAGACGGAGTATTCTCCAACACCCAAACCGCAACCGGGTGCGCCTCCACGCCCTGTCATAGCGAAACTTCTCAATTACAGGGACAGGGACACCGCACTCCGCTTGGCACGCACGAAACGGAACCTGCAATATGAGGGGTCGGCTATATCCCTGTACCCAGACTTTACTGCGAAGGTACAAGAGGAGCGGAAGCAGTTCATACCACACAAAAAACGTCTAAGAGAAATGGGCCTGGACTACGCGTTGTTATATCCGGCCAAACTACGTGTTAACAGAGGAGGCCACTCTCATATTTTCAAGGACCCCAAAGCACTGCAACAAGCGATGAAGCGATGGTCGAGGGAGGCGAAAGGGGGCTCAGACAAGAACCACGAGGACGGCGAAGGCGACAGCCAACTGGACGACCAGGATTGACTTTCTCTTGTCTGTATCGCCCAGCGGTGCGCTGGGTGGAGGCACAGCGGGATCCCAGACTACTCTCGTTGCGGCCTGTTCCAGGCGGGGTGACGGACCACATGATGCACTCTCTGAAGACTGCAAGCTGCACAGATAAGTGATGCGGGGGTGGGGTGGGTTGGGGGGGGATGCCCTGGTCACACGCCCTGTGCGCCCCCAACCCGGGCACCAGCTGGGGCACATCACATGGTACGTTTCCGGGGTAATTAAGGGCTGAAGGAACTGAACCTGGGACAATCTGCCGGTCGGGGTCATGGACATGCCAAACATGGGGGCGCGGCGACACTGCTTACTGTTATTTTGTAGAATGTTGCACTAACTGGGGTTCCTGTGCATGGCGGGAGCGGGTGGAAAGGCTGACAAGAGTTCTGAGACATAGGTTGAGACTATGACATTTGGCTGCCTGGGCCCCCGCACGTTACGCATATTGTTCTTTTGGTTGACTTCAGTTGAGGTGGGAGCTCTGGGGAGTGGGGTGGGTAGGACACTGCCGGACCGGGTTGGGGTGGGTCTGCTGTGGGTGGGGGGTTGGAGTGTTTCGCTTGGGGAGTTGCTGTTCCTGGGGGGGGTGTAGAAGGGGAGGTTGGGGCGGAGGGGGCTTTTTTCGGACTGTTCGCTGTACCTCCTGGAGGTGTTGAGTAATGTTGGTGTCAGGGTGACATTGTTCTATTGTACGACCTCACTTGGCTCCGATGACTAGTGCCCGAGTGACAAACTTGGATGATCCTCCAGATACCTTAAGGGCACTGACCTGGAATGTTAGAGGTCTCAATAACCACAGGAAGCTGCGGAAAGTACTCCATTACCTACAGAGACACCATATTGATCTGGCGCTCATTCAGAAAACCCATTTACCGATCACAAGCAAAATGCTACAGCACAGGGGCCTATTGGGCAATTCCACAGTAGCGGGTTACACCACACATTCTAGGGGTGTCTTGACATGGGTGAATCCACGCTCTAACCTAACCCTACGACTGCTTAAGGCAGACCCTAAAGGCCGCTACCTGATTTCGAGGTGTGAGGGTAAGGGCTATGACTTAATTGTAGTGAATGTGTATGGCCCGAACTATGACTCCCCTGATTTCTATTCCCGGCTGGCTCTCGGTTGTAGGACTTATGCTTCGGCACACATGCTCTGGGGGGGAGACTTTAATCTAGTGCTAGACCCCGGGTTGGATAGGTCTTATGGCCCCGCGCAAACACCGGCTGCGGCTGCGGTAACCCTACAAGCAGAGTTGCTAACATTAGATCTAGTGGATGTGTGGAGAAGCAGGAATATGGGCAGGGGTGGGTTAACACACTACTCTTCCTTTCATGACATACATACCAGGATTGACTACTGGTTGGCCTCTCATTCCATCACTAGCCAGATTGTAACGTGCACTGTGCTCCCGCGAACACTGTCTGACCACTCGCCAATACTGTTGGCCGTGACGCCGCCGAACCGCAGGATCCCCCCGTTTACCTGGCGCCTCCCGCCGTATGCCCTACTGGATGATGCCTTTAGAGGGGAACTGGCAGAGGAAATAGACCTCTTCTTTGAGAAGAACCTGGGCTCAGTGGATAATTTCCACACGGTCTGGGAGGCGTTCAAGGTCTTCATACGCGGGATCGCCATGTCTAAACACTCCAGTGTATTGAAGGCCATACGTCAACGTCTCCACACCTTAGAGTCTCAACTGGCGGCCCTAGAGTCGCAACTCTTGAATGGCCCAACCCTACGTTGGATGACAGGCTGAGAGCCCTAATCTCAGAATTTAACGAAGAGGCGGACACTGAGGTTTGTTACATGGGAAAATACGCCTCAGCAAGGACTTACGGGGAGAGCGAGCGCCCGAGCTCGCTGCTAGCCAGAATATTGCGGGACGAAAAAAGAACCCCCAGACCGACCGAACTTGAAACCTCGCGAGGGACCACTGTCACGACAGACGAGGACATTCTCTCTACCTTTCGTGACTACTATTCTGACTTGTATACTACCATAACACACGATCTGGAGGAGGACATGGACGATTTCCTAGAACACATACAACTTCCGTTCTTAGCGCAGTCAGACAGGGAATTCCTCATGTCCCCTATACAGGCGGACGAGCTCTCGGAGGCCCTGGCCACCATGCATGCACATAGCGCTCCCGGGATAGATGGCCTGACAGTCGGCTTCTATAAAGCCTTCAAGGATAAACTCATCCCACACCTGTTGTCTCTGTTTGATGAGGTGTGTGAGGAAGGCAGTATGCCCGCACAATGAGAGAGGCCCTCTTGGTTACCATACTGAAGCCGGGTAAACCCCCGGTGGTCTGCAGTTCATACAGACCGATATCACTCTTAAATGTTGACGCTAAACTTTATGCCAAGGTTCTAGCCGCCAGACTGTCCCTCATCGCGCCGGAGGTGGTTGCCCCAGAACAGTCCGGTTTTGTTCCGGGACGGAACTTGTCCTATAACATACACACGGTGCTGGGTATTATGCAACATGTACGCCAGGATGCGAAGGCGGTCGCCATCTTCCTGGACATGGAGAAGGCGTTCGATTCAGTCGAATGGCAATTCATGCTGAAAGTATAGCGCCCCATGGGGTTAGGGGAGCAGTTTTTGCAAATGATTGGCGCGCTGTACTGGAGACCGGTGGCTAGGGTACGAATAGGAGATCGGGTCTAGGATCACTTCCCGATCAGCAGGGGCACGAGGCAGGGCTGCCCCCTGTCCCCGTTGTTATACGCCCTAGTGGCGGAACCACTCGCGTGCGCGCTACGGGAGTATCACTGGCATAGAGGGGTCAGCTTTCCGTCTTATAAAATTGTCATTTCCACATATGCGGATGATACGCTACTCTATGTCCGGAATCCGGAGTCCAACCTTTCGCCGGTTCTCCGGGAGGTAGTGCGCTTCGGCGCACTTTCGGGCCTGAAAGTTAACTGGGAGAAATCGGTGGCGTTCCCACTGACCCCAGTGACGGAGCGCTTTGAAATGGAATATCCGTTACGCTGGTCAGTGGACCCGGTCCGGTACCTTGGCATAATGATTCACATGGATCCAGAGGTACTTTTCAATGAAAACTATGGGGTGGCCTTCAGTAAGTGTGAAGACCACATAGAACGTTGGTGTAAGCTCCCGCTTTCCTTGATGGGCCGCGTAGCCATCATGAAGATGTGATTCTCCCGAGATTCTTATTCTTGTTCAACACCCTGCCCATAATTCTGTCAAGAGCCTTCTTTCGAAACTTCTGACCCGTTTAGCTTGGGGGGGCAGGCAACCGCGTGTCCGATGGAGCACTCTTACACTCCCGTGTGAATTGGGTGGACTAGGTGCGCCTGATCTGGAGAGATATTATAGAGTGGCCCAGGCCGCGCACCTGCACACCTGGATACATGGGGACAAAAACATCCCGCATGTCCGGATGGAGCGGCTTTTTGCGGAACCGCTTCCACTCCCGGCCACGATCTGTACTCCGGTTACTCGTAGGGTGGGCGTTTTGGACTCAATCATGGCTACTAACCATGCCTGAAATGCCTTACTGCGGGCTAGGGGAGAAGTGCTGCTATACTCCCCTGCGATGGCGGTGGAGTGGCTGCAATGGCTGGCGCCCGTTAGAGACGGGAACGTACTCCGGGCGATGCGGGGGCTGGGGCTTGAGACTGCGGGGGATCTGTTTGAGGGCGGTAAGGCCAAAATGTGGGATCAGGTTGCCCAGGGCGCTGGGGGCCCGACTCTGCTACAGAGGTTCTAATTCCACAGACTTAGGAGTGCCCTGAGAGACGTCCTGGGCCCGGACCTGGCTGAGCCACCGGATATTCCGGAACTCTCGTACGTCATAGCTACGGCGTCCCCACGACATTTGATGACACATCTGTACAAGAGTAGTGTCTCCTACAGAGCGCAGGAGCCTTCCAAGGCCCGCCTGGCATGGCAAACTGACCTCGAGATGGAAATAGATGATTCGATGTGGGCATATTGCTGTGCCAATACTAGGAAAGTTTCTCTGAATGGGCGCCACAGACTGGTGCACTTTAAATTCCTCCAGAGAGTCTATTACACGCCTGAACGCTTACATCGCTATGGCCTCAGACAGACCCCTGAATGGGAGCGTTGCCGTGCCCCGGTGGCGAACTTCCTCCACATGGCTTGGGGCTGCCGCAAGATTTATGAGTTCTGGGTGGCGATCATTACGGAATTAAGCGAGGTGCTTGACCATGAGCTGCCGGTGGATCCGGCTTTGGCATTGTTGGGCTACTCGAAGCCCCTGCCGGTGGCATGTAGAAGGTTGGCGGATATGGGACTACTGTTGGCGAGACGTACGGTGGCGCAGTGCTGGATGAGAGGGCAGACCCCGACCAAGAAACTGTGGGCCAGAGACATGGTTTACTGCTGCACACAGGCGGAACACTACAGCGAGCTCCTTCCTCCCACCAGCAGACCAAAGAACTTCTGGGGCTTATATAACATCTTCAGGAACGCTAGGGAGCACTCAGTGGACACGCAGCGGACAGAGGGGGAGGATGCACCATAGATGACACGTACACGTCACATGCATGGAACCTTAGTCGAGGGCGGGAGTACGTGGCTTAGGGAGGCATGGCGACGGCTGGGTGGAGTATTGAAGACTGGCTGTCCTGGGGCGAGAGGCAGACGCTGATACATAGGGGTAGTTACACAGGGAAAGGTCGACACGCAACCAGCCCCCTCGGTGGGTGCCCGCTAGGAGCGAGAGTGAGGTAGACACCAACAAAAAGACTACAACATAGTACATCCAATGACAGTCGAGTCAGCGAACGGGTAGGATAAACTGAGGGAGGGGAGGGGAGGGAGTTCTATGGGAGTTCGATCTTTGTTTGCATAAGGGGGGGGCAGTTCACTGTAGTAGGAGGAGGGGGGAAATACAAAATACACCTACATTTCTAGTTTAACAGCACACGATCTGCATATCATACCTTATAAGGGTGTGGAGGTCCTCCCGGATTCATCGTCATGGCTCGGACAGATGCTCACGGGTGAACAGCCCACTGTAGGGAAATGTAGCGCCGCCGTACCCCCGGGTTGACGGCATCAGGCTGTGTACTTCGCGTGCACTGTTTCTGGTCTATATGCATAATTACATCTTTATTGCATCGCCGGCTCGGAGGGTTGTAGGCGTAATACTGTGTATGATCTGGTCCATTTCAATAAAGGTGTTTAATAAAAAAAAACTAGGGGGCAGATGTATCAAGATACCATTTTGCACTTCTCAAATAGCGATTGTTAAGGAATCGCTATTTGAGAAGTGCAAAATGGTATGTATGTAGAATTTCGCTATTTATTAGCTAGTCCTTAGAATTCCTTAATTGCGATTAGCAAATTGCTAATCGCAATTAAGGAATAATTTCCCATTCATTTCTATGGGCCAGGAGGCCCATAGGAATGAATGTAAAATTATACTCAATTTGCGATTAGCAATTAGCTAATCGCAGATTGAGAATAATTTCAAGGGTGCAAGGGTATCTAAAGGACACCCTGCTGCACCCCTGAATTTGATATGTGTACGCATATGGTGCACATACATGCCCTAAGGGCATGTATGAGCGTCATATGGCACCTTTAGAATTTAAAAAAAGTGCTTTTTGAAAAGAATTCGCAAGTTACCACCAACTACAAGTTGATGGTAATTTGCAAATTCTTAGTCAAAAATCGCAACACTGAAATGCTTAATACATTTCAAATGAGTTATCGCAATTTGCGATTCCTTAACAGCCTCGCAATATTAAGGAATCGCTAAATTTGCGATTCCTTAATATTGCGAGGCTTTTTGCTTGATACATTCCAAAACCCGTTTTTTTTGTTGCAAACGCTGCTATTTTCCGAATCGCAGCGTTTGTGACAAAAAAACGGATGATACATCTGCCCCCAGATCTCCATATATTGAATTGCGAAATTCGTATTTTTCTGTATGTCTGGCTTATTGTTTCTTATGCTGAAAAATTTCCATAAAATATTTTGAACTTTAAAAAAAAAGGCATGTTTCATTTTTGCATATTAATGCATGTTCTTTTTGACAGAAGTGAAGGGCAGTCCTTGGCATGTGGTGGCTACATAGAGAGGTACTGAAGACAAGTGCAGTTTGAATGGTGTAACATTAACAGTACATGACAGGCGCACTGTTTATAAATGAGCAGAAGGCTGTTTATTAAACTACAGACTCATCTATCTGACATATGCAATTGATCTAGGGTGCACCTGAAAACCAAAGTTAGCAGTACATGGTCGACCTACTGCACATGACCCACTTTTTGAGGTAGGTATGATAATCTTTAAGTTGGGCAATGTCATGGTAGGCTGGCGTAGTTTGATAATTGTGATGTATATTTCTTTCAGAGGGCAGTTGGTTTTAGAAAATGTTTAATTTTGGATACATCGTCTCATGGGTCATGAAGAAATGAAAGAATGCATCTGACCAGGCTGTCTCCAGTTTTAATTCTGTGGCCCGGGGCATCAATGGTAGGATAATGTCCTCGACATGGTCCTGAAAATATGATTGTTGTCATAGGAATAAGTCACAAGGTCACTGCACATATGTTGGGAAGGAACGACCTTAGATACTGGTGAAGGCATTGGTTCCTAATCCGGTCTGTGAATTCGTTTTCTACTCATATATGTGAGCTTAGAAGTAGGCTTTTTTCAACAGTAAGGTGGATGTGTGTGTGTGCCTCTGGTAATGTTGTTAGCCAATGTGGCCTTAGACTAAATGAAAGAACCCAAAAGGTCAAGAAAGGATTCACGTCTGTCCATCAAGAGTAGCATATTTACTGGTAGGAAGATTCTACAGGAGATCGATGTTTAAGAGTCATTGGAGAGGGGTGTAAACATTAATGTTCCTCAGGTTTGTGCCCCACATAGATGCCATAATCCAGGCTGCAGGGTCCGTCTTCATTCTGAACCTGTCAGAGATGGGGAAGTTAGTGAGCACATTGTGCATCCGGGACGGGAAAAAGCTGGAAATGAAGAGTTTCTGGGTCGGGAGAGAGACAGCCGTGAGGTTGCCAATGGATACATAGATGGTGTTGCAGCCATCAGAGTGAAGACAAGATAGTCCATGTTGGCATGACTGAGTATATCGGCTCGGGCTATCATCTCCTAAAAAGCTCCGCTCGCCGAGGGGGAGAGAGAGCATTGAGATGGTCAAAAGCTGGGGCCATTTTGTGCAGAACTCATTGCTTATAGCTGTCCTCGTGCATTGTAGAAAACATCTGGTTCAAGTCTCTCTTGAAACCCTCTCTTGTTGGACATTTTTGGCTCATCATTCTTCCCTTCTCCCTCCACGAAGGAGAAAAGAGGCCAAAAAGCAGGGGGCTTCAAACTCCAGAATCCACAGGTCCACAATGCTGCACTGCAATTACCTGTTCCGGCTGAAAAGATCCCACTTAGGAAGCCTCCAAAGCCTGGGAGCCAGCAGAAGCAGACAGAGATGGTTATAGTCCTTCATGCAGTCCAATGCAAGCACCTGATTGAAGTGAAATTATACACCCAAATGATCAGTATGATTAGCTGAGAGTTGAATACTCCAGCGGGCCAAAACATGATTGACAAAGTCAGAAGCCAATGACTGAAAGAGGATACTCAGAGGAAGCCATTGGGCTAAAGGGGCAGACCCTGTGCCCAGGTTTTGTATTTTGGAAGCAGTCAGTCCTTTTGACATTTGACAGCTGTAGACTAAAATTTGCCTGGCCGAATAGGTCCACTATTCCCATACTGGGGAGCTCACTCTTCATTTCATCCCCAGCACTGCAGAAGCAATCGGTATTGCATGACGTAATCAGGCTAGTCAGTGGTGCTGGAACACGGTTCAGAACGTAGGTGCCGCCATTACTGTTTGTTATGTTGTATGTTCCTTTAAATATCTCGAGGTTAAAGTATAGAGTGTAATGTGTTTGAGATTCCATGTGGAACCTTGATTGTATGCTGAGCTGTTGAGGAGAAGACATCGCTTCCCTGGCTCTCACCTGTTTAGCATTATATCTTCTTGGAATAAATATTTACTCTACAACTTCACCTTGTCTGAGTACCTCACTACAGATTGGCGACGAGGGAAACTGGAGTTTTACATGAATACCTCTACATAGAAGTAATTTTACATGAAAGAATTCGGAAAAAAGAAAATCTCTTCTTGAAAGAAAAGCGGACCGGAGTGAAAGAATTCCGTGAGTTACGTGTTTACATTTTTTTTTTTTCGACATTGCCACCGCTTTTGCCGACTGCGCCTTGCTTAAATTACTAACTGTGGTTATATCTAACCCAGAGCCACTAACGGAGCAATCGTTAAAAGCCAGCGCGTACCTGCATCATTTGACTGTGTTCGCCATTCCGATGCATGCGCCGACTGCGAGAGGGACAGCGCGCGTCACTCGACAACGCGACTGTAAACAATAACACCTTCAGGAACTGACGTCGGACGCAGGTCACGCAGCGTGACCCCAACGTGGCGGCCATTTTGCAAACCAATGTTTGCATATTAAGTACTTTTTGCGAATAAGATCGACTCTTTAAAAAAAAAAAAAGCTCCAACAACTTTGAAGTTCACAGCGCATAGAAGGCAGCGCATAGAAAACTACAACTATATTTCTGGAAACATACATTCCGGTCATAACAGTAAGTTGAAGCCGATATAAAAAAAAAAAAAGATAAAGTTGTTTTATTGTGACGTTATAACAGGTGAGGAAGTGGGGAGAAAGTTGTCTGGTTAATTAAATTGCATATTCACATTGTATTTCACAGTGCATGGAAGAAGGTGATTGCAGTGTGAGTATTGTTGATAAGGACAGAAACATGGCATAACAAAACTTTTCAATTAGTCCTCCTGAACCATTTTGGGTTAAAGGTGCCCAACCCAGTATAAAATGGGTAGAATGGAAAGAGTATTTTGTTAATTATTTGGAAGCTGTTGATGAAACCAAGAAAATGAAACCTGAACAAAAAAAGAGACTTTTATTACATTCTTTAGGACCCATAGGATTAAAAACATTTTCCAGGATGAGTAAGTCTGATGATTCCAACCTTGATGAATTTGAGAATGCGATCAAAAATATGGATAAGTACTTTGCACCCAAAGTGTGTATTGGGGTCATAAGGCACAAATTCTTTCAAAGGAGACAAACTAAAGAGGAAACTGTAGATGAATGGATGGATGACCTTAAAAAAACTTGCCATTGACTGTAAATTTGATAATTTACATGATGACCTAATACGTGATCAACTAGTGATGCACAACAACAACTCTGCCCTACAAGATCGTCTTTGGGTTAATGGAGATGCACCTCTTGATGATGTGGTAGCCATCATGAGGAAATCTGAAATGTCTGGGAGGTGTGCTACGGTCGTGAAGGAAACTGAGAAAGATTTGTCCAAGACTTCTGGAACTGTTTGTAAGATTCAGGCTCCTAATAGAAACTTTCGTCAACAGCAGCAACAAGGAAAGTGGACGAGCCAAACTACAAGGGTTCAGAATAGGAACATTGAAGATAGGAGATGCTATAGATGTGATAGCAAAGAACATCTAGCATTTAGTAGACTCTGTCCAGCGTTAAAGAAAAAATGTGGTATATGTGGACTTTTAGGTCACTTTAGTAAAATGTGTCGCAGACGCAGTAATGTGAAGTACCTGTATGAAGAAGATGTGGAGAGTATGGATGAGGTAGAAACTGAGGACGAAGGTTGTGTGAAGAGTGTTCGTGGTAACTATGTAATTAGTATTACTGAGGATTCTTTAAAAGGTAAACCGATTTGCGAAATATCTCTTGGTGGGGTAGTTGTAAGTGTGTATGCGGACTTTGGTTCCCCATACACAATTGTAAATGAGGATGTTTGGAGGAAGAAATTTGTAAATAAGATTGGTGAGCAATTGAATCCACCTGATGTTTGTCCAATCAGCTATACGGGTAATAGAATTGGAATGATTGGTTTTAGGTGGCTTACCTTTTTGTTTAAAGGAAGGTCCACTAGAGCGAAGTTGTATGTGGCAAAGGTAGGACCATCAGTGTTAGGGTGGTTCGACCAGAAAAAATTGCACATTATTTTAGATCCTAATTCCAAGGATAAAGTACTGATTTTAGATGACTGCAGTAGAATGGAGGAAGCACTGTCTGAGAGTTTTCCTAAAGTGTTTAGCAAAGAGTTAGGCCTTCTAAAGGGGTTTGAACATAGGATTATTTTAAAAGCTGATGCGCAACCCAAGGTTCACAAAGTGAGACCCATACCTATACTGATAAGGGAGGAAGTTAAAAAGGAGATTCAAGGACTACTTGCCAAAGGCATTATAGAGGAAATTGAGACATCTGAATGGATTTCTCCGATTGTGGTTGCCCGGAAACCCAACGGAAAAATCAGTTTATGCATCGATTTGCGCCACTTGAACAATAATATCGTGGTTGAGAAATTTCCCCTTCCCAGAATCAATGAAATGGTATCTTCCCTTAAGGGTGCTACATGGTTCTCCACAGTTGATCTCTCTGCCGCTTACCACCAGGTTATGTTAGATCCCAACTCAAAGAACCTTACGGCGTTTATAACGCCATTTGGTTGTTACCAGTTCAGGCATATGCCTTTTGGGTTGGCATTAGCCGCCGCTGTTTTTCAGCGGCTGATGCATAAACTTTTTGGAGACATGGAAAATATCTTATTTTTCCAAGATGATATTCTTGTTGCGGCAAAAGACAAAGAGAGCCATGACTCTAAATTAAAAGAAGTTCTGGAAACCCTACATTCAGCAGGCTTGACTGTAGAATTGTCCAAGTGCAGATTTAGCCAAAGAAGTGTTTCATATTTGGGACACGTTATAAGTGAAGATGGTGTTGAACCCAAGCCCACATTAGTAGAGAATATAGTAAAATTCCCTGCACCTGTTTCAAAAGATGAGCTGAGAGCGTTTCTGGGCATGGCCGAGTATTGTGCCAAATTCATAAAAAATTTTGCTGCAAAAGTTTAAAATATGCGTGCACTTCTGAAGAAAAACACTAAGTTCATATGGAGTGAGTTATGTGAGGATGAGTTTAAATTGATCAAGAGTGAATTGCAAAATGTGAATGCACTTGCCAGTTTTGACCCCAATATTGACTGCTTGCTAACTACTGACGCAAGTGACAAGGGCCTGGGTGCCGTGTTGTCACAACATGATGGGGAAGGTAAAGAAAAGATAATCCTGTTTGCTTCCAGGGCCCTTTCCCCTGCTGAGAGTAGGTACCCTATCATCGAGAGAGAAGCCCTTGCGTGTGCATGGGCATTGGAACATTTTCGAGCATTTGTTTGGGGCAAGCTAGTGACCATGCGTACAGATCACAAACCTTTGATCCGTATATTATCGTGTGAAGGCATTTCTGGTGCGTCTGCGAGATTAGCTAGACTATCTATGCGGATGAAAGAATATATCTATAAAATGGTTTACCTACCTGGGAGGGATAACCGTATTGCTGATTGTTTGTCGAGACTTCCACCTCCTCTTGAAGAATGTGAAGACGATCCCTGGAGTGAATATTGTGTGGCCTTAGTGCATGACTGGTTTAACAGAGAAGGGGTGCGGATTGATGAGGGCAGCGGAGTGAAAAGATTGTTATTCGGCAGTGAAACAGAACATGACAGGTATGGAGAATCACAATGATAGAAAGTTAAGACTAATTAATACGATCAGGTTAAGATTGTTGCGAATATGATGATGGTTCTTTACTTACAGATAAAGTGATTTGGACATTGAGATACAAGACGTTTTAAACGAGTGGAGTCCGTTTTTGGAGCATATAGATAGAAGCGCAGGTGAGGCTTTGACTTGTTATAACACAAGGGGATGCTAAGACTTAGCACCACTAGAGATAGAGTGAGTTGATTTTACACATGGCTATATATTTTCTTTTAGAGATCCCAAATTCAAGGATACTATTCCCTCCGCCAAGCTAAAGTGCAGCGATTAATACGTTCAAGCACCCCAGTAAGAAATTGAAGGTATGAAACAAAGATTATTTGTTATCTGAACTAAATTAAGCAGGTCCTCTTGTCATACCTTGAGAGTAAGGATCTGTTTCTCCTTCTAGGCAGGTTCAAATTGAAGATAAGGTAAAATATGAGTATCAAAATCTGACTTAAAAAGACTTTAGGAATTATGGGAGTAATTTCACTTGATGTTTTTTTCACTTGCATTGTGCATGAACAAATTCACCAAATCGGTGTAGGCAGTTGTTGTTTCCACATTGGAAATTAATGAGATGGCTTTTGTTGTGTTTAAAGTAATGAGCTGCTAATATTTAAAAAAAAAAGCATGTATTCACCCTTTTTGTGTAGATATAGACACGGGTTTTCTACTCGGCCATGTGGGGCTCTATCTATTCTCAAAACGTACGGAAATGTATAATATGGTAAGAGTATATTATTTTGTATTGTTTCCAGCCCTGACGAAGCCGAGAGGTATTAAATAACCTCGGCGAAACGCGTTGGTTGGGATTGGATCTGAATCTTAAAAGAATAAAAGAAGATAATCTGCATGGGAAATTCTCTGGATGTCTTTTTATATGGACTAAGCTAAATTTGGGCTATTACATGTGGAGTGCTTCAATCCTTGTGAAATTCGATTGTGCCTAATCATTTGATTACGCAGTGAGGAGTTGGGTGTTTTCCTCCTATAAACTTTGAAGCACCCTTTGAGTCTGTTGTTGTGTGTGGAATAGAGGGTGTGATACTTCTTTAGCGCTTGCAAAACTCCAAATAGCACCCGAAGTTTAGTGTGCCTAAGGGCGTGAGTCGCTTTGAACCACCATGTAAAGTTGCTGAAATTTTGAGAAATTCTGTAAGATTAGATGATGGAAGGGTGTGGAATCTTATATGGCTGAGATACCCGCCACCCCCTCTCAACACAATCCCCAAGGATGGGAAACCGGAAACAGTTCTGAACTTTTGGAAGGCGGGAGGGAGTGACCCTCCCGGCCGTATTTATTAAAATATGAAACAAAATCAAAACATTAAAATAACAGTTTCATATTATGTACAATTTCATTTCCACATTACGATGTTTTGGCTAACCTTAACATATTTCTAATACAAAGGTTCTCCTAGCCGAAACTAACATCCTACAAATACATTTTAACTTGAAATTGTACATCCTAACGTTAAGGGCCAATGGCAAGGTCGTAACCGGTGTCAGATCCCTAAACCAGAATTACCCCCTCACTTGCGAGGGGCGACCGCACAGAGGGCTGTACCTCATGTGCACATACCAATTTCCCTTGACTTGACGGGGGCCCCAATGAACTCGACGCCATTTTATGGTCGTCCGAGGACTCGTGTGAGTTGTCTAGAAGGTAGCGTAAACCCCCCTCCCCACCCCACACAACTTACCACATCTGCCGTCGCAGATGTCCTGGCCCCGGGAAATTCCCAGGAGGGGCCCGTAGCCCCTCCTATCCAGGGAGGGGCCTTGACCGCCTTCCCTTTCCTTTCGGCGTCCCATCCTTAGAAGGGACAGCCTCCCCGTTGAGGGGCCAATGGCCACCTCCCCCCGGGCGCTCCCATCCGTAATGGGTGACGCCCCCACCATAGGGATCTTCCAATTACTGCTCACCGATCATGACCTTACCGCCCGACCAAAATAAATACGACATTAACTAGCAATACTAAATTAAAACAAAACAATAACCGCTTTAAGTATGACTATTGAAACATCATTGATCAACACTGGTGCAAAATACTTTATTCGAAAAACATACTGTAAGGAATCATTCACTTTATTGCATACTAAAACCACACTTTAATCACAATAACCTGTAAGAAATAGAGTTACCACATCAAAACTTTATTTCAAAACCACTTGCTGTCTCCAGGGGCTGGTGGGTGGGTCAAAATTGGCTCTTCGTTCCGTCTCGAGCTCACGTGCAGCGGGGAAGTGCAGCTTCAGAGCACAGGAACAAGAGGATGCTTCCTTGGCTTGTTGCTCCTTTTATCCTTCTTCGGGCGGGCGTAAACCCGCCTCCGCCCGCCTCCGGGGGCGTGGCTGGCGGCTTCAGTGTCTAGGACAACCCACTCTAGGGCGGGAAAAAGCGCGCCCCGGCTACGCCGCTTCGGGCATACCAGCCGAGACTCGCCTCCCGCCCAAGATGGCTTCCCGGGGGGATCGGGGTACTCCACCATACGTTCGGGGGGACCGAGTGGTCGCCCCTTTCGGTATGGCTGAGATACCCGCCACCCCCTCTCAACACAATCCCCAAGGATGGGAAACCGGAAACAGTTCTGAACTTTTGGAAGGCGGGAGGGAGTGACCCTCCCGGCCGTATTTATTAAAATATGAAACAAAATCAAAACATTAAAATAACAGTTTCATATTATGTACAATTTCATTTCCACATTACGATGTTTTGGCTAACCTTAACATATTTCTAATACAAAGGTTCTCCTAGCCGAAACTAACATCCTACAAATACATTTTAACTTGAAATTGTACATCCTAACGTTAAGGGCCAACGGCAAGGTCGTAACCGGTGTCAGATCCCTAAACCAGAATTACCCCCTCACTTGCGAGGGGCGACCGCACAGAGGGCTGTACCTCATGTGCACATACCAATTTCCCTTGACTTGACGGGGGCCCCAATGAACTCGACGCCATTTTATGGTCGTCCGAGGACTCGTGTGAGGTGTCTAGAAGGTAGCGTAAACCCCCCTCCCCACCCCACACAACTTACCACATCTGCCGTCGCAGATGTCCTGGCCCCGGGAAATTCCCAGGAGGGGCCCGTAGCCCCTCCTATCCAGGGAGGGGCCTTGACCGCCTTCCCTTTCCTTTCGGCGTCCCATCCTATGAAGGGACCGCCTCCCCGTTGAGGGGCCAATGGCCACCTCCCCCCGGGCGCTCCCATCCGTAATGGGTGACGCCCCCACCATAGGGATCTTCCAATTACTGCTCACCGATCATGACCTTACCGCCACAGGCCGGATAGTTGACCGGCTATCCGGACCCCCCACAAAACTCCTGCCTAAAGGTCATGCTGTAAACTCTTTAACCAAGCTATGAGGTCTCCTATGAGTAACGCATTCCCCACCCGGGACAAATGAACCCCATCCTCCAAATACATACTGTCCCCTTGATACAACCATGAGGAATAGAATGCAATGCATTTGAACGAAACAATCTACCCAATTTGTTATTGACTTTCTTCACCGAATGATTTACAGCAGACACCGAATTCGCCCCCCGCCACACCTTACGTGGAATCATATGGGACCATGCAATTGTGCACCCTGGAACCCTTCTCGCCAACCAACTTACTGTGGAAAGTATCGCCTCGAGAAGAAGTCGTCTACCAGTGTTCACCAAATCGTTGCCCCCAAGATGGACTATGATTATAGATGGCGGTGACCTTGTCCGCCCTAACAAACCCTCGAAAAAGGATTGAAAATGGTCAATACAGAGCCCGCCCCTTCCGTAGAAGGTCACCCTGTACCCGTATTCCCCAGCCATGTGAATCATGTCACCTGCTTTGAATACGTCCGCGGCACGCCTCACGTATGAGTGGCCCACGACCCACACCACTTTTTCCGCAGCCGGTGATGTTTGACCGCTGGTTCCCAGGTTTCGGGTCGACTGCACAGTCCGCCCGCCTCGTAAGCTTGCGAAACTGTAAACCAAACAAAAACAAGAAGCGTGAGTACTTGATAGCAGCTTCACAACATGTGCAACCGCACATACCTTTTATAACAATTCGAGGACCAACGCCCCAATCGTTTCACTTTTTCAACACTCAGACCCCTGGCTGTAGCCTCAGTAGCAGCCCCTATCCAAAAGGAATGGGTCCCAAACTCGCCGGGGTTCAAGCCCGCGGCCGAAATTGCCATTGTAAGCACCCGCTGGAACTGAAACCTCGTCAGTGGGGTGGCATCAGCGTGTCTCAACAAGGTCCCCCCCCATGATGCCGCCCTCTGCGCTAAATATTCCTCTACGCAAAACAACAGGGCACATGGGAGATCCGGGAATCCGATGTATGACTACGCAATCCCCAATCGCACCCTGATCGGCCTTGGACCTGACAAACGAGACAATCATCGTCTCCCCCTTAACCTGAATGTGCTCTCGGCACAGTCCTCCCACCGTATCCCGCTTGTTCTTCACCACCAGTTCGCTTACCCGCATCGCCCCATGGAATGCTAACGCAAAAGCGGCCCGGAATAACACTGTTTCATACTGGGATGAACATGTCGCAGGGAGTACGGATAATAACAGGGCCAACCTATCCAGACCCATCGGGTGCCTCTCATCTGCTCTGCGACCCTCAAGGCGTTGCCACCCACGTAGCGCTTTCTGCACAACGAAAGACGCTGTCGGGTCCTGGATCCCATGAGCCCTTGCCATAAAGGAAATGGCGGCCCGATGCCTCTGGGCCGTAGCTACTGATTTGCCTGCCTGATGTAAAGACAGCAAAAATTTTACGACAAACTCTTCCTGGCCCCAAAGCCCCCCTAGCAGCACCCAAAAAGGACCAATAAGAACGGAACGCCCCTTCATATGCCTTCCTTGTCCTGGGTGCTAAACTCTCTCCCACGAGGTTTTGTAGTTCGGGCAACGGGAGACCAGAGAGCTTCGGGAAAGGGTGCCGCCACCGGGTCCGCTGTGGGCAGAAAACCCCAGAAGGCCTGCATACGGAAACGAGAAAGCGCATCAGCCGCTTGGTTCAGTACCCCCGGCACATGTCTTGCCCTAAAGAGCACATTCAATTGCATACACAATAACACAATTTCTTTGAGCAATCTCAGAATCCATTTGCATCGTGCTGCCTGACTATTGATACACTCAACCACGGTCATGTTATCAGACCAGAACACCACAGAGTGATCCCGGAACCCCTCAGGCCATGTTTTCAGGGCCACCAAAATAGGGAAAAGTTCGAGAAAAGCAATGTTACTCGTCAGCCCGCACTCGTGCCACCATGACGGCCATTTTTGAGCCGACCATTGATTACCGAATATGGCGCCAAAACCTATACTCCCCGCCGAATCTGTCCACAGCCCCAGCTCCTCGGAGGACACCGCCGGCTTGTTCCAGACAATTCGACCATTGAAATCCGCCAGGAATGCCAACCAAATGCGCATGTCCTGGCGAATCTCTGCCGAGAGCCTCGTGCGGTGGTGTCCCTCTTTAAGACCGACCATGGCTTGTGCAATCGAGCGGGAAAAGGGGCGGGCCATTGGCATTACTCTAAGGGCAAAATTCAACTGACCCACAGTTTGCTGCAATTGATGCAAGTTCACCTTAGTCTCCCGAATACATGTTTCAAGGGAGGCCCTGAATTTCCCCACCTTTTCCTTGGGTAGCCGAAAGCAACCTTCTTCTGAATCGAGCTCTATTCCAAGAAACTCGAGCGAAGTTGATGGCCCCACAGTCTTACCTGGTGCCAATGGCACACCAAAATGACTCATCAGGCCACAAAATTCTTTTAAAGCCTGTGCACATTCTGGATCTCCGGCTGCCCCCAGGAACAGAAAATCATCAAGATAATGCATAACATGCTGAAAACCCGTCTTTCTCGTGAATACCCATTGCAGAAAACAACTGAATTTTTCAAAATAAGCACAAGATATGGAGCATCCCATTGGCATACATTTATCCATGTAATAGCGACCCTGAAACATAAAACCAAGGAGACGCTGATCGTCTGGGTGTACCGGGAGCAACCGGAACGCTGACTCGATGTCTGATTTTGCCATCAGCGCTCCGGGCCCCAGGCGATTCAACATGGCGACGGCCTCATCGAAAGATGCGTACCGCACCGAACACACTTCCGGGTCTATCGCATCATTCACGGAAAGACCTCGTGGGGCTGACAAATTATGTATTAGTCTAAACTCACCCGGGTCCTTCTTTGGGACCACTCCTAAGGGGGAACAAACAAAGTTAGCAACTGGTGGTATATCGAATGGTCCGGCAACCCGCCCTCGAGTCACCTCTTTCCCAATCTTTACCTGTACCACCGCCGTATTTTGCAGGACCGACAGTTGGTTCTTACAACGTGCCTTACCCTGAAAATTCCCCACTGGAATGCGGAAACCATACGAAAACCCGTCTCGCAACACCCCAGCGGAGACGTGATCCGGGTATTCATTGAGCCAAGGAATCATTGCCATGGTATCAACCGGGGTAGGTAAAGGCGCCCCTCGGACTATTTCAGACCTGTTTGGCGCTTCCCCTACCACCGTTATCACCCGTTTTGGCTCTGCACATGGTCTCAGGATGCGAGGACTGTCCACTACCCCCCACAATCGTGCCTAAACTTGCATGACCCCTGGGGCCTTGTACATTTTCCCCTATTAAAATTCCAACAGATCCCCTTTTTACCTGCGTTGCCACTCGGCTTCGAGTGATGCTCGTTACCTGCCCCCGTCCGAAAGGGCGTCCCAGACGAATGGCGGGAAAACTCACCCCCGTTACCCCCCGACAATGGTGCCTTTAACATGCCTGAATTCTCCATCTTTTGCCAAGAAATGGAGTCGTAACAATCCCAGGTCAAAGCTGGGTCGTGCTCCTTGGCCTTCCGAAAAACATTATCATAGCAAAACCACTGATTGCCCTCATATGATTGAGAATACTCCATGATACGTGTCTGATATATGGGCAACTCGGGCAACAACTCAAGCCTTCGTTCCCCCATAATTGAAGTGAATATGCCAAACGCTCTGCCCCAGTTACCTATGTTCTCATCGACCTTAAAGGCGGCCATCTTTGCGCGCCAAACACTCGGATGCAGAAACTCTTTTTGACCCTTCACATGCTCTATCTCGTAGTGATCGGTAAGCAGAGAAAACATGTTTACATACTTATCAGCCCAAATCTTTTCCTTGACTTCAATTGGAATATGCTGGGCCACTTTCTCCCTCCGTGAGGGTACAGACCCCTCCCCCGCAATCGGCAGTAGCCGCTTACCTAAATTAGAAGCTGTAGTCGCTACCGAACTCGTGCCCGCTGCGGTTTCACCCACCGGAGCCTGTGGGGGAACAGAAGATGATGCCTTCGCAGCCTCTCTAGATTCTCGCAGTTGCCTCATTACTGCCCTGGCGTCATCTGCCGTGGTGCCCTCACTATCTTTCCCCAACCACGCTGCCAGTTGTGCAGCCAACTCGGGAGGCATATCCCCTCCGTTCACAGGGGTGACTACGACGGGGATCGGTTGCCCCTCCTTCGGAACCGAGATTGGCTCCTCAATCGGTGTATCGGGAACCGGGGCCTCTCCCCCAGATGCCCCCCTCTTGGACCTCTTGCCTCTACCGCTGGGGACTACACCCGGCAATGCTGGCCCGACGATGCGCTTCGGGCCTCCTGCCCCGTTCATTGCCGCCATCTGCTTCTTCATCTCGGCCATATCCTTTACGAGCATGCGGAGCATCTGATCGGTACCGACCCGCTTTCCGACCTTCTTGCTCGGCATTCTCCAACGAAGATATCTGAAAGAACAAGGACAAAATTACAACGCTCAAAATTGGCTCTTCGTTCCGTCTCGAGCTCACGTGCAGCGGGGAGGTGCAGCTTCAGAGCACAGGAACAAGAGGATGCTTCCTTGGCTTGTTGCTCCTTTTATCCTTCTTCGGGCGGGCGTAAACCCGCCTCCGCCCGCCTCCGGGGGCGTGGCTGGCGGCTTCAGTGTCTAGGACAACCCACTCTAGGGCGGGAAAAAGCGCGCCCCGGCTACGCCGCTTCGGGCATACCAGCCGAGACTCGCCTCCCGCCCAAGATGGCTTCCCGGGGGGATCGGGGTACTCCACCATACGTTCGGGGGGACCGAGTGGTCGCCCCTTTCCAAAAACATTGCAATGAACCCTGATCAAAACTGTGTAGAGGTGTTTTCCAATTCTAATGTCAATTGATTGGGTAGAAGATCATTTTGAGAATAGTCATGTTCAGTCTCAACTTGGTAATGATCATACATCTGTTTCTCCTCAGCCCGAGCAATCCAACCCACCTTTGTATAATGAGGGGGGAGTGGGCGAGGGTTGCAGTTCTAATGTCCTGACCAATACCAGTGCCTCTTTTGGTGCCTCTACTTCTGATGTTCAGACAAGTACTTGTACCACTACACGTTTGGACACACGTGGTACTCAGGGTAAGGTTGATGTTTTGCCGGATAAAAGAACAAGAGTTTTGCCCGGTTGGCTTAAAGACTTTACTGTGTAATATTTTTGATTTCTTCCTTTCGCCTTATCCTATTTCCTTTTGCCATTCCCCTTACCTTATGTTTTATTTCTTTTCGTTGTATAGGGGGGGGATGTGTTATGTTGTATGTTCCTTTAAATATCTCGAGGTTAGAGTATAGAGTGTAATGAGTTTTAGATTCCATGTGGAACCTTGATTGTATGCTGAGCTGTTGAGGAGAAGACATCGCTTCCCTGGCTCTCACCTGTTTATCATTATATCTTCTTGGAATAAATATTTACTCTACAACTTCACCTTGTCTGAGTACCTCACTACACTGTTACATCACTAAAGTCATAGGAATTGTGAACATTTCTAGCATCACACAAAGAACAAGTGTAGCAAATGAGCCACGTCCATTCAACAGGAGAGTAGTATGAGTGTAGTACGTAGCCAGTGTTGCAGTTTGCAGCACATAGTTGCAAGAATATTAATACAGCATGGTATGGCAGCACACTGTCTTTTACAGGCAGCACATTTTCCTTTGAAATAGCCACTAAACTTTTAGAGACATGACGTAGACATAAACCTATATAGCTCACACACAAGGTGTGGAAATAGGGTTTCAATGACAAATTATCACCTGCACATTGCTAAGTAACATATCTTGATTAATTTTAATCTTATTTCAAATCTTTGCTTTCATCAAACTTAAGAATTACAAAACAGTGCTACATTTGTGCTTTCTTAACTGCTGGTATATTTTGAAATATGTGTACAATACATTTACTTGTTAGAAAAAAATGATATCCTACAGCCTTTCCTTTCACTCTCCTTGTACTTAAGTAACATTACAACATAGTGCACTTTACAAAATTATATGTCTTTGCATTCAGAAAAGGAAACGTAAGCACCAATATCCATGTTTAAATAAGTAGCAGCATTTGTCAAGGTGTGTCTTCACATTTGACCTCTAGATTTGACCGAACAGCAAATGCAACAAGAGGAAGACAACATTTCAAGGCATCTTTATCGCTCTTTCATCTACTTCCAGCAAATATGAGGCTAGTCCAGCTGATATTAACCAAATTAAAGAATGAAACTTTATGAAAGAAAAAGCGATATTGCTACTGCGGACCGCCGAACACCTATGTTAAATAACATTAGCAGTGCATGCAATAAGAGTTCAGAAATTCAAGCTACATCCTTCCTAAATTATTCCATCCTTAAATGATGGAGAATTCCTCTTCATTTTGCATTCATGCCACATCCTTTTCTTTTTACTAATCTACAGAATTGTTCGTACTTTGGTTCACTATTCTCGCCCCCCGTCTTTCCAAAATAAAGTGTCAAATGAGATCTGATCAATCGTTCGTAGTCTACGAATAAAATATCCTCCCTCACATCTTTATTGTAGAGACTTGAAATGCTTCCGCACTCTCCCCAGATTTTTATCTTCGGTATTTCCAGAGTTGACTATTCTGTACACATTTTCCAAATGAATAAATGTTTTATTAGCTGCTCAAAATATGTATAGCAGAGGACTCGCGAAGGCAGGTGACTCGAGAGCAGACCATGAGAACGAGACAGGTTAGAGCTCAGAGACTCATCTGCCCTCTGTCTCCCTTCAGTACAGGTCACTGTGTTGAGTCCTCGGGGTGCTGCTCGCTATCACACTGCGGATCTTTCACAGATTGTCCACTAATGGAGATGCAAGTGAACCGATTACTGCAGCAATCGCCTCCCAAAGTGGTGGTGATTCATGTAGATGTATCTGAATGCAGGCCTTCTGGCCAGGGGCAAAGGGTATCTACTTCACAGATCCACCGACGCCACCTCCGGGCAGTGGCTGTGAGCCCCACATCCTGTTCTCTCTTTATTGGCCTGGCCTAAGCCAGCCTATAATTAGAGAGACTGCAGCAGTAAAACCGGGCCAGAAACAGGCACCGACAGAGCCAATGGGACTGCCGTGTGCATAGTGAAAGGGTTTCTCATTCTTTAGTAACTCACCAAGAATTGCTGTATAGACAAAGACAGCAGAAGCTTCATGTGCAAAACAGACAGGTACTGTATGGGAGCACCAATGCAAACATCAATACCACAGAGAACACGTGACACACAGGCCAGCCCAGGTCCACCACAAGCCTCACCAGCAGCAATACAACCAACAGGCACACCAATAGCAGTGTAAGCTTTACCACAGTGCTTAATTTGTGAAATATGAAATGCAGGTGCTACTTTTCTAAGGCTCCTCCCACTTCATCCACTGGCACCACCCACTCACTTTATTAGCTCCACCCACATCCTCAACTGGCACTCCGAAAAGTCAGATGAATTTCAGCAAGGGACCTCTACTTCCTGGGTCTGTCTTTTGATAAAACAGCTGAGTGTATGTGACAATGCACCCGCCCCAACTCCAAGTCATCATGTGACAAGTTCAAATCCAAGCAAGGGTGACTCAGACATGCATACTTATGAACTCAATAAAAATGCACCATTGGGTTCTGCTATACATACATCATGTCACCCTGGGGCCTGTTTTCATAAATGCCATCTGTACTGAGAGAGGTGGAGCACAATGTGTTTGCGAATAAGTTGTTTACAGTGACAGCGGTCACATTGTGCCAGTGGCAGCCTATCTCCACATAGATTGGAGGTGACACACAGTATCTACCTGGACACAGTGCAATTTTTCTGACAGCCTCCAGTGTCACAGCTGCAACAGATGTAGGTACGGCCGTATCTGTACTCTTCAGTACATTTCATTGTCCCGACGTGCACTTGTCTTTACAAATTGCATGTTTTCCGAACCCTTTCCCCTCCCACTGAGAGAGGGAAGTGTTGCATATTATGCACAAATGCACCAATAAAGTGTCCCCTCGAGAACCATTCACCATACGAGCCACCAAAACAGGTGTGCTGTGCATGAAAACCATTTGAAAAGGAGCAGGGGAAAAACATCAATCAAAGTGAGTGTGGACATGTTGGGGCAAATTTACAATCCCCTTACGCCAGATTTGCGCCGCCGATGCGTCACGTTGTAAAGCCCTGCACCACATGTGGGCATTCCTGCATGGGGGGGGGGGGCGTCCTGGGGCAGGAACGCCTCCGAAAAGTAGCTGAATGAAATCTACAAGATTTCACTCAGTCACTTTTACGGCCATGCTGCGCCAAAACCCTGCGCCTGCTTGAAGCAGGCGTAAGGATTGACGCAGCATGTTAGGGATAGGGGCACCCAAAACCTTGCTGGAGTTGCTTCACGCTTGCGACGCAACTCCAGCAATCCGCCGCCTTTCCGCAGGGGGGATGCGACACGCATCTGCCCATCGGTGCACCGCATTGTAAATGCGGCGCATCCGTGGTGGCGCACGGGTGGGCAGATTCGTCGAAACTCTTCTGGCACATCCCTGCTGATTAGCAAAGATGTGCCAGAAGAAGTAAATCTGCCCCTACATGCTTAGGGGCGTAGCTATCCTAAACACTGCAGGTAGGGTAAAAATGGGGCCCAGGGAGTTGACGAACCACTGCACTACAGTTATGCCAATTGATTACTAAAATTGGGGGTAGGAGGAAAATTTTTCTTCTTGCGTTAGGGCCCATTGCCTCGTTATCCACTCCACTGTAACTAAGCATCTTCACCTTGCATCAAAGCATACATTATGTGTTGCTAAAGTGCATTCTTCTGCATTGCTGTTTCTATCATTGGGCGCACGAACATGGCAATGCCGGTTTATACAGTGCCTGTAAAGTCACCCTGGTATTTGTACCAGCTTGTACTACTGTTGATCATTCCAGGCAGTGCTGGCGAGGTAAACCTGTAGCACCCTACAGAGCATGCTGAGGATGCACACACGGAACCCCACAGGAGAAGCAAAAAGATGCACAATTTAGGGGTGGGCTTTCCTAATTTACATGGAATGACAGCCAAAAGCAGCCATAAAGACCCTACCCTTGACAACTCTATGTTGCCCAAATGAGAAAGGCCTCCACTGCTTGAAATTCAACATTCATGTGAAAATGTTGTCAATTGGAAAGGCAGCGCACAACATCGAACAGAAATCGAGTACCCTTGTCAATAAACTTCTGATAATTTTACTTATTGCTAAGTATAAAGAAACAGTGCGTTTGCCAGATTTTAAACTTGTAGTCACTACTCTTCACGCATTATAAATAGCTTAAAATTAAATTAATGGAGGACATTGCAGGTGGTTGACGGGCCTACTTCTGTTAGTTGTTTTTGCACATCGTCTTCTTAATCTACTTATAAGGCACGATTACAACTTACTATACATTAAAAACGCAAAAACCATGGCACGCATGAAGAGCTCCTGTACAGTGTATATGCCTAGGATGGGCTCATTTATTAGGTGTGGTCTGTTTGGGAAGGAATGGAGGATTCTTCAAGGGCAGGGGCAGGCCTTCAACTTCTTAACCACGGCCGGCCCTATCTTTTGTGATGTATAATGTAGATTTTCCTAGTGGTTATGACGGAAAGTCTTTATTTTATTAAAGACACGGAGGCGAGTATTATGCTAATTTATCTTGCTTTATTTCAAACAGCAGCCAAGATAAGTGATAAAAAAAACTATAGTTCCCAGGGGCCTGAGAGGACTCACTGGTCAATGGGACTGTAGAAAAAAAACGATATCAACTGACCAATCATAACAAAGTACAGTTATAAGAGACACCACTGACTGCGCAGCTTCCTCTTTTCGCTGACGAGGAGATCAGATAAAGTTAGAAAATAAGGGAAAAAATGCAACAACCAAAGCAAACGCCAAAGTCCAGGAACAAACTTCTTGAAACCGTGTAATCCAGAAGTCCTGGACTAGCTCAGGAGAGCTGTCTAATTCTATATTGAATAACTGTGGGTAAGGGAAAGGTAGTCGAGGGTTAATAAAGATTCAATGGGAAGGACAGGAGGCCTAAAAACCACTCCCAGGGGTGTGACCAGAGAGGGAAGGCTCCGGAAGGCAGCAGGAGCTGAAGGGCAGCCGGAGGTATCAGGCAACACGCTGCGGTAATTAAGAGTGGCAGCCAGCAGCCGTGCAGAAGAAACGCTAAATAAACGGGCACAGGAGAACAAAGAAAGAACGTTTGCGCCACCAACAGAATTCCAAGGTGAGCACCGGGCGAACACACACTAGCGCGAGCTTGATCGCTAGCGGGAGGAACCACCGGAGCGGAAAACCGGGGGGGGGGGGGGGGGGGGCGGGGGCACAACAGTGCGAGTGATGCCAAGCGCGATAAGATTAACGGGCAAGGCGCGAGGCAGAAAGTGCTGAAATAGAGCGCAGGTAAACTAAAGAATTGAAGCCCAAAGGAATGCAATACAAACATTAAAGAAATAAATGCATATAATGCCAGAAACTAAATCACAATATGGGAGCAAAAGATAAGAACACTTATCTGACTGCGAGCAGCAAGAGAAGAGGAAGCTGCGCATTCAGTGGTGCCTCTTATTACTGTACTTTGTTATGATTGGTCAGTTGATATCGGTTTTTTTCTACAGTCCCATTGGCCAGTGAGTCCTCTAAGGCCCCTGGGAACTGTAATTTTTTTTATCACTTATCTTGGCTGATGTTTGAAATAAAGCAAGATAAGAAAGCATATTAGGAGCCTCCGGTCTTGCCATAAAATAAATGTGTATATGTACTGGCGCCGGCGGCCGCTACTAGGCCAGGGCAGGCACAGTGCGTCATCGAGTCTTGTGGAGCTGCCGCCGGAGCAACGGAGGATGCTATTACTACTAAATTCAAAAGCAGGGCCGGGCAGGGCCTTCAAGTTTAACAATGGCCGGCCGGCCCGGCCCCGTTGTGATACTAATGTGTGTACAGCGTCGGTGACTGCTACTAGGCCAAGCAGCGGGCCAGGAACAGAACAGTGCATCATAAATGGAGCTGGAGCTACCCCGGTGCCCAACACCATGCCACCACTGACTGGGCACGTGGCATGATGTCTGACTGACTGCTACAGTACTTACAGTTACACTCGTCGTGGTCGGCCAGGGCTGCGGGCACTTTATTAACTGATAGGCCGCCCGGTGGTAGTGCTGCCTGCCCTCAACGTGATTAGACTGACTCTAACTCGTGGGTTGCGGGTGTGCAGAATGTGGCAAGTGGGAAAAAAAATTTGCGCAGCGCGCACAACCAAAACTGACACAATCAATGCCTGACTCCCGCCCAGTACTGCTCCCGAGTCCCGCCCACTACCAGCAACAGTCCTGAACTAAGGGTTGTGCCCGAGCGACACCGCATGGCCACCATGATAACTTCATGAGAATCATTAATATGGTTAATGAATGCAGCCAGCAATTGCTTTGCTCCGGAACTCCGGCTCACATTCACACTGACTGACTGACTCAACCGAAGTACACTGGGACTCAGGAGACCCAGAACAACACTCTGCGCCTACTCCGAGTCACTGAGTCAGTATTACACCATGTCATCATATGTGACGATGTGCAGTCGTGCAGATACGTGTAGACCCGGCCCTGAAAAGAATGTGCCTGTGCTAAGCAACGGAAAGCACCTGCACAAATTAAGCACTGTTTTACCACAGGAAGGACAAGTACAACACAGACAGCAGCAGTTCAATTTTCATACCCTGGAAGGGCAAGTACAAAACAGACAGCAGCAGTTCAAGCTTCTTACCTAAGTACATCACAACCAGCAGTAGTGGGGTAATCATGCCTGGCACAGAACAGTTAGGGCACAGGGATTCTGAAGGCTCTGCACCGACCCGCCTTGCACGGATGTCTTGTCTTCTTGTTGCAACAGGTAGGAACTTTCAATATCTGGGCTCGGGGATTTAGGTTACATTTCAAAATCTCTTGTTAAGCAGAAAATTACTGAGATTTATTGACACTTTATGTTTTTTTAATTCTTATTATTTATTTATTTTTGAATGTATTTTTTTAAATAAGTATATAGTGCAGATTATGGCATCATTGAGGTCAGAGTGCTAGATGCAGTGATTTTGGGTATCAAGGATAAACATTTAATCAAGAGATAGTGAAACATCAGGCTTTGTAGACTGTTTCTTAACATCAATACTTGTATACTCCATTGAGGGCAAAGGAATTTCAACATAATTAGTGCTATGAATTTTCTTGTTGAAGTTTATGTAGAGTGAGCAAGATTCTGATCCTCTGTGTATTTCATGGTCTGCAAGAAATTGTTCATCCCTTCATTGAATGTGATGTAAGAGGATGTTGTTCTGAGTGCTTTGCTAGGTAATATTGTTCCAGATTATTTATGATGCCTCAGAGAAGAATTAGTTGAGCATTTTTTAAATTACATAATTATCGGGGTTTCTAGTGTGAGCACTCCTTCCCAGTTTGTTTTGCTCCCTCTGATGTCATTAAAGTTCTCACATGCCACCCATGTGTGTGCTTTCTCTCTGAAATGGAGACGGGGTTGGTGCGAAATTCTACAGTGATGCATTCTGGGGGTAAATATGACAAAGAGAAAGGCAATGGATGGTCTGATGCAAAGGATCCAATGATGAGACCAGAGTTAGAAAATCCTCAGATCCAGACTACGGAGGTTGTGGACTTTCTGACACAGCCCGCTTGGGTTTTTGGGCAGCAATGTTTTTTAAGGTGGTAGCAAACAAAGCACATCTCAGTCCACCCTCTATTTTTCCATTCATGTTTTCGAAACTATATCTATGTGTGAAAACAAGCCTATAGATATAGGTTAAATTTAATGGAGTTTTTTCAAATCGCTAATGCAATGCTTCACACAACAGGGTGGATTGTGCACTGTGACAGGGCTGGAAGGGGATATGTGGCACAGATGGAGAGGCCGGGTAACCAGGTGCATGACAAACAGGGGAAAGATAATCAGGGTTGCTGCAAATGTGATGCAGACAAGTCAACACCATGATTGTCAGTATACGAGTGACAGCACATGAACAGAGGGTGTGGAGGGATGGGACGCAACCAAGGGCAACAGAGAAGGAAACAAGTGACAAAGCACCATGATACTGGTGTGGTAAACAGAGAAAATGGGCAGGTACCGAGGTGGGGGGAGGAAGACAAGCATGTGCCAAGGGATGAGGATAGAGGAGTATGCACCAATAATGGTCTGTGTCCTGTGCATGCACACTGGCAATGCGAAAATACCATAGCACGCAGGTGCAGAGTTTCATTTGGGCCCAAAAAATGGAAGGGATCAGTCAAGTATTTACGCATTGCCAAGAACCAGGTAAGGTGTTCTTGCTGTTGAACTTTACATGATTCCTGTTTTAGTGCACAATTGTTTTTTTAATTATTCAGGTGTGCTGCATTACTACCTATTGATGCAATATGGAGGAGAACCATTGGAATCACCATCCACGTCATAAGGGTCCAAATATCCTTCCCAGGCAAGAATAAGCCTTTGACCTGATTCCTAGATAGAGCTGAGGAAGAGCTGAGCTGAGAAGAGGCTTTCACAAAGCCTTCAATTCGTTAAATCACATGATTTGTGACAACTAAATGGCTTTCACAAATGTACTAAACCCATTTAGTGGTTCAGTAACATGTTACCACATTTCTAAATGGGTTTAGGAAATCATAATGAATTGCTATTTAAAAGGGGCACATTTAGGGCATCCCTTCCAAATAGCGATTTCCTTATGGTAAGTATTAATGTTTTGCAACCGAATGCCCGTTTCAAAACAGTAAGCCATTTGCAAATAGGAAGAGGTCCCCAAGAGACCCTTCATCTTTGACAATGAAAAAAATATATATTTTTAAGTGTAATCAGTGGTTTGTTTTTTTAACACATCCCCTTTTCCTTTAAGGAAAATGGGTTGCATTACAAATAAAAACGTTATTTAAAAGCAATCATAGACATCCCTGTGGTGGCTGTCATTCCTAATTGGGTTGCAAATTGTGACCTACCTCATTATTATTTTTGATTCACAATTCCATTTGCAACCCACTAGGAATCACAAATGTAAAAATAAAAGTGTCATACATTAGAAATAGGGATTTCCTAATTACCATTCAGTGAAAAACACAATTTGGAAACTGTTATTAACAATGTTAGTACATCTTGCCCAGCATCTTCTCTAAAGGAGAACATACGTTAATGCGCCTCATACATACTATGTCAATACTTCTCAAAGAAGATCTGTCTCAGACACTTTAAATTCTGATGAGGGCTAAATGGGATTACTCTGGGAGATCAGGAGGCAGGTACACTGGAAAAGACACATGTTTATGAAAACATGCCATTTCCACCTCCTGATACCCTAGATACTTTCACAGTGAATTTGGTATGCCAATTTTCAAGTGCTACTCAATTGGGTTTTCTATTTATCTTATGTTTTGGATGTGATTCCTATAAAGTGGTAAGATCCTGACAAACTAAATGTACCTTACTTTTTGATTAAACTGCAATCTTTACAACTTATATACATCCAGAATTTCTTCAACTGGATCACCTCAACCACCGACACCATCCCTTCCCTGAAGAACACTCCCAGGGGAAGAACCAAGTCAAGTCAAGTCAAGTCATGGAATTTATATAGCGCACTACATACCCAGAGGGTTTCAAGGCGCTTAGGAAGGGGAGGAGGATTACTTGTCAAATATCCACGTTTTAAGTTGCTTTCTGAATGCTGGGTGGTTCTGGGTAAGGCGAAGGTAAGCAGGGAGTGAGTTCCATGTTTTAGCAGCCAGGTATGAAAAGGATCTGCCTCCCATGGTGGTTTTGTTGATGCGAGGTACAGTGGCGAGGGCTTGGCTGGAAGAACGTAGTTGGCGGGAGGGGGTGTAGAAGGACAGTCGTGAGTTGAGGCATTCTGGTCCGATGTCGTAGAGTGATTTGTGTGCGTGGGTAAGCAGACGGAAAGTGATCCTCTTGTTGACGGGTAGCCAGTGGAGGTTTTTAAGGTGACCAGAGATGTGTTCGTTGCGTGGGATGTCTAATATGAGCCTGGCTGAGGCGTTTTGGATTCGTTGGAGTTTCTTCTGGAGTTTTGCGGTAGTACCTGCGTAGAGGGTGTTTCCGTAGTCCAGTCGGCTCGTGACCAGAGCGTGGGTGACTGTTTTCCTTGTTTCGGAGGGGATCCAGTGAAATGTTTTTCTGAGCATGCGAAGAATGTTGAAGCAGGAAGAGGAAACGGCGCTGACTTGTCTGTTCATTGAGAGTGAAGAATCCAGGATGACGCCTAGGTTCCGTGCGTGGTCTGTCGGGATGGGTGCTTTTTCGAGGGCTTCCGGCCACCAGGAGTTGTCCCATGCAGAGGGGGATGTACCTAAGATGAGGACTTCTGTTTTGTCTGAGTTCAGTTTCAGACGGCTTTGTTTCATCCATTCGGCAACTTCTTTCATTCCTTCGTGTAGGTTAGTTTTGGCGGTGCTGGGGTCATTGGTGAGAGATAGGATCAGTTGAGTGTCATCCGCGTAGGAGATGATGTTGAGGTTGTGTTGGCGTGCGATGGCTGCGAGGGGGCTCATGTATACGTTGAAGAGGGTGGGACTGAGTGAGGATCCTTGTGGTACGCCGCAGATGACTTCAGAGGCCTCGGACTTGAATGGTGGAAGGCGGACCACAAAGCAAGGCAACTGGTTCACCTGTAAACTTCTCATCATCAAACGCCACTGCAAGAAACTGGAAAGACTCAGATGTTCCGACAAGACCCCTGCAAACTGCAACTCCTTCAGGGCTGCCCTCAACTGCTACCACCAATGTCTCAAGGAAACCAAGAAAGAATCTCTCACCTCCGACCTTCAGCCAAGCACCAACCACACCAAGGTACTCTTCAACATTGTCTGAGAGTTTGCTTGTCCCTCCACCACTGAGAACATCGTCTGCCCTTCACAAGGCCTCTGCGACATACTGGTAGACTTCTTTCATTCCAAGATTGCTGACATGTACTGTAGCAGGGTTTCTGTTCTCCCACAGAACTGTGCTTAGAGATCTAGAACCTCAGTGAGTTAGGATGATCCAAAACTCATCTCAGTATCAGAAATCCCCTTACCTAGCTAGCTACAGTGTCTCATGGATCATTATGAAATGATCCATGTCTTAGACAAACCAGAACATGATCTTTAGAATACCTCAGGAATCGTGGAACACATGAACACTCTTTCGTTATATAATCATTTCAAACCAAAACTGAGAGTCAAAGAACACACGTGCAAGTTTGAAATATTTATTATTCAATGCAAGGTTCTCAAACGCAGTATCTTGTATAATACCAAAATGCATATTATAAAAATCAGAGTTAGCAGCATAGTCACTAATCCATAGTAAGCAAAAGGTGATAGCATGTTACAATGCAAAATCTATAAAAATCTATATCACCTATATTTTGCGCACCCTATTTAGCATATTATATTATATCTAAGAAGGTCTCATTCGGGTTTTTGCAGGGCGGACCCATACCTCTAAATGTCAGTAGGAGTAGATCACATCAACAGCTACCAGCTCTCTTCATGCGCAGCACCAAGTGTCTACGTTCATTCCCTGTACCTCTATCTTAAACCCGCGTAGAGCCCAAAATGTTGGCATCAACATTATTTGTGTTATGTCTAATGTGGTGCGAGGATCAGGCCTCCCAGCAACCTTGTGTTAGGTTATTCTTAGAGTGTGCAGCTCTCAGTGTGCAGACAGTTGTACCAAGTGTACCAAGCAAAGCTGATAGCATAGTAATAACATATTATTCTCAAATAAATCACATCACCGCTTCTAGGGTGAAAGCGACAACAACAAGTAGGTGTCGTGTGCAAAACTGAAGCCGAAGGAAAAATGGCTGTTTAAACATGTAATACACTCATGCTAACTTAACGCAATATATGTAACGAAGTATCCATATGACACCCCCCCAATGATCCGAGCACCGTCAAACATAAGGGAAAGGCAATACTAAATCAGATACATAAAATGAAAGCAAAGTTCAATAATCTTGAGCTAAAATAAGCTAAAAAAATATGTATGAATGAATATGTTTGAATGCCTACAGTGGCCTCAAATCTAAAAATAAAAACAAAACTTTCGAACCAAAAGTTATCCGCCAGGTCTCCAAAATATGAAATGTAGGACCAGGTCGCATTAATCCAAATGTCTGTAAGAGAAAAAACAAGGCACTTATCCGATATCCAAAGTCATGTGCCACATTGACGTTATTCTCAGCGACATCACATGATTGAACTCTCCATCATCTGAGCACAGTTCATCCCTCCAATTCAGCAAGGGGAAAGTCATATTCCATAACAAAGCAATCCTCCCAGGCATCTCACGATTGGACAGTATATGCAAAGCAAGTTGCAACAGCCTCCAGTATGAAATCACTGCCATCATCCGAAAATAGTTCAGCAATCCAATTCAGCAATGGGAAAGAACATACGTGCTCCTCCAGCATCGGATCCTCCTGTAACGTCAGAGGACAACTCGGTGGGTTCACCAGAACGCTGTGTGTCAGAAAGGCATGCGCCGCTGCAGAGATCTCCCATTGGCCCAGTACTCCATTTATCGCTGCTAAGGCCATAACTCTTTCGCCAGAACAAATCAGCTCGTGAGCCACTACGGGACGCATTAGCTGATCAAAATCGACGTCAGGAGCAGTCCTCAAGCATAGTCACAAATCAATGGCCCAATCGAACTCGCAGCTCAGGCAGTGAAACACAGGTTGGACACACGTGAAGTCAGTGAACCGAAATGACAATCTATAAGCCGTGCTTAATGCTGCAAGCGGCAATGTTCCATAGTAATTGAGCATCCGATTACGGCACAGTGTCAGGAGGCGTTGAACGGCTTCTTGCGCAGGATGGGCATCCATGTTTTATAAAGAAAAACAATAACAAAAAGCCCGCAGCCACAGCCAGTAAAACAGGTAGTCCACCAAACAAACTTGAAAAAATAGAATGGAAAAACGTGGGAATGATACCAAAGATTTTCTCAAATGTAGTCACGAGGCCACTGCTAACCAATTTAAAAAAATGTGCGAGCCCAGTCGTGGAAGATGCATTAAAGATCTGGTGCACCAGCTCACAGAAATGAAACGGCAAGTCAGTATTTAAAAGAGCCTGCACCTCTGTGCGTGTGTTAGCTATGTGAAGGACATAATTTTCCCGGGCCGAACTCAGGGTCACTTGTTTTTGAGACAAAAGGGCCCTTATTCTGCTTAAACCATTGAACTTCGCCTTCAAGGTTGGTATCCGTGGCCAGATGGAGACATCTGAAGACCCATGCGTGGGTGGGTATAGAACGTTTTTGCAACACACCACACGCTCAGATACAGTTACCACATAAGCCACACCAATTAATAACCCACAACATACCTCGTTGTTTAAAAGCAAATAACTACCATTAGTCAATAATGTAAATGTGGGAACTACTGCTGGAACTGGCGTGCCTTTTAAAACACATGCTAAATTTGGCCGGTCCTGATTACAAGAACCGTGTAACTGGATGTGTCTGCATATTAATGAATGGTCAGGTGACTGTGTGCATTCCTCACCATTAAGATTAACTTCTTTTCCATCCTTCAGACATCTGTATGTGTATGGTAACGACCATGCCTCATGGAGGAATGCATTGCCTAGCGGTTCATATCGTCCTATAGCAATATACCGCATACAATTAGTAAATTTGTATAAGGGAAATGGTAATGTAATTAATCCATGAACAAGCCATGTAGCAGTAGTGGTTTCAGCAACAGAGAAAGGTAAGGATTCTAGCCTTTCAATATGTAACATAGAAAATGATGCATCACGCATTGAAAGCATGCGTTGTTTTTCAGTCAGATTAAAAGGGGCGAATAGGGACGAAACGTTCAACGAGTTCCAGGGAACTCGACCAGACTTAAGTGTCTGTAGGGCCCATGCAAACTGCATTACAGAGCGTAATTGATTCTGACCATGGTATAACGTGGACACTTCATCATGTACAATATCAACAACAGAAGAAACAATATTATCCAACGTGTAAATTCTGGAAGAAAGCATGTTAATACTGTTATCAACCACTGCAAGCACTTTTTCCAAATTTGCTTGATCAATAGCTCTCAGGCGTTTAGCTGCCTCAATCTGTGAAAATTTCCAAATTTCATTGTACACAGCATAAAGCCAGCGTTTAGATCTACCCTTAGCCGGGCCTTTTATAAAATCATTCAGCTCTATATTCTCATTCAACTGGGACAGATGCAGTTTAACTGCAGCCAAAGTGGAATGTTGTAACCAGTTCTGACACAATTTGCCCACTGAATAAGTAGTAACAGTGTGATCTGTTTCAAAACGGGGATCAGGCCTGATTTGTGTAAAACCTTCAGACAAACCCAAAAAACGACGTTGGCAAGAATCAGAGCTTCTTTGCCATAAAAGCCACCCCTCCGGATTAAAACTGGTAATATTAAAGGAGGAATTGTGCAATAGGGCTTGTATCTCACTTATGGACCTTTTGATCCTAACACTATGCTTTTGGTCACATGTGATATTATATCACTCTACACTAGCATCCCTCAACAAGAGGCCCTAGACGTAATGGAGGTTGCACTAAATCACAGATCAGCTCCCTTCCAGGTCCCAACGGAATTTATCATCGATCTACTGAATATAGCTATGAAGAAAAACTTCTTCATTTTCCAAGAGAAATTCTACATACAATCCAAGGGCGTAGCCATGGGCGCAACATTTGCCCCCAATTTGGCCATAATCTATATGGATCACTTTGAGCAGGAATACGTTTTCTCGTTGAATAACCCCTTTTCATCCATGCTGACCCTCTGGGTCAGATACATCGATGATGTCCTGTGCATATGGCAAGGAAACAACGAGCAATTGAATGAGTACCATATCTGGTTGAACCAACGGAACACCAATATCCAATTCACGCTTGAGTCGAGCAATAAATCAATACCTTTCCTTGACATCTCCATCTATGCGGAAAATGGACAGCTTCTTACAACTCTGTACAGGAAACCGACTGAAAGAAACTCTCTATTACAATATGGTAGCCACCATCCTAGAGGCCTCAGAGACAATCTCCCTGTAGGACAATTCCTGAGAATTAGAAGAAACTGTTCCTCTCGTACTGACTATCTCAAGGAATCAGAGATCCTCAAAGATCGCCTTGTGTCACGGGGGTATCCAACACGCATGGTGAGACGCGCGAGAAAACGAGCCTGGTATAACCCGAGGGAGAATTTGTTGAATCCTGAGGGTCGCATAGATCCTGAGATGAACCGGATGATTTGCGTCACCACCTTTACTACAAGGAGTAATGATGTTAAAAAAGTGATTAACAAGAATTGGCCTTTGATAGCTCAGGAAATTGATCAACCACAGCTTCCTCTCCACTCTTTTAAGAGATCTAGAAACATTCGAGACATGGTGGTTCACTCATACCTGGAACCGGAGAGCCCTCCAACACTCACAAGCCTATGGAGCTTACCACCTGTGATAGGTCACTTTAGATGCGGGACCTGTATCGCCTGCGAGACAACTATCCAGACCAAGACCTTCACCCATGGACAACAGACTTTCAGACTAAAACATCACACTAATTGCAACACCGACGGTGTGATTTATATAATAACATGCCCATGTAGTAAAGTATATGTGGGGCAAACCCAGCAGAAAATTAAATCTCGGATCTCTGCACATTGCAGCAGACTACGTTGCAAGGTTCCAGGCGCCCCCCTGGTAGACCATTGGCAGACCGCTGGGCACTCCGTGAAAGATCTACGGTGGCTGGTAATCGAGAAAGTATCCTTAGGGAGGAGAGGCGGAAATCTAGCTGTGGTGCTAAACGTACGAGAATGCAAATGGATGTCCTTCCTGGACTCCATCAAAAATGGCCTAAATGAACAGGACGGCAGCCTTGCACAGCTGGCCGCTCTGAGATGACAAACTAACTCACTGCTATATAAGCCATACTGATACTTTCCAGACACCCTATGGGTTATCCCCATTCATTTAACTATTTGATACATGCAGGTAACTCGTCTACACCATCCTGCGAGACAGGTGCACGAGTATTTCCCTAAAAGGGTACGTAGTATATCAAGTGTTAACATGGAGTGTTTATATAATGTGATCTCATTTCTCCTCAATAACTCCTACTGAATTGACATCTTCTAAATAAGTAATGATCCTGGTGCCCGCTCGCCTTCACTCCCTTGCATGGGCTGTGCGCGAGTCCTAATTCTCTGATAACTTCCCATATCTAAATGTGTAATTTCACCTTCATTCGCCCAAATGGGTTGCATGCGAGCGCATTTTCTCTGAAAGATCTCTTTAATTATACGTGTGAGCTAAATATGTTAATTCGTTGTGAAAGGGCTGTTTTCTACTCATAAGCCATTGAGGGTGCCTACCACATCTGAGTCTTTCCTCTATTGTTTCCGATTCACGTCACACCGTTAGCCCCGCCCCCAAACTCCGCGTAGTGGTTTGCGGAGTTTGTCTTTCAACGCGAGAAGCCCAGCTGCTTCGCGTAGCGGAGAACAGTGCTCGGTGACACGACTGCAGCAAGACGCTCTGCTGCCTCGCGCCCTGATTTCTGAGTAAGTGGAGAACCCTTCGGTCCCGCTTCTCTTGGCTGCTTGAGGATTCAATACCCAGTTACTTACGATCCCTCATAACTATTTTAGGATCCGATTGTGACCATACGGAGCCGATCGGCCGACCCAGCATTCAGCTCTCCAGTCCGTTAGGCACTGTACGGACCCCATTAAGGTATGGACATACGTGAATGTGGAGTTTGCTTGTCAGACTTTCGCGTTGCGCCTATGTCTTAATCAATGTGTCTATATATTTTTTTTTTTATATATATATATATATTTTTTTTTTTTATTCACAGTTAATTGAATATAGCACAGCGCCTAAGCCTTCCTGCAACATTGCAGCCTAATATACTGAGGTAACCCTTTTTTGAACCGTTTTAACTAGAATTAGCTCCCTCTGAGGCTACTCTGACTAACGTGAACTTCATGGTTTTATTTAGACTTGCCCAGCAGTATAATTGTTTGAAACTGGCAGCCCTCACAGTTGAATTTTTCAGATTGTGTTTTATTCCACCTCAGGTAATCGCTCATAGTTTCCTTTATTTGTTTACCGTGCCCTTGCACTAAAATAACACATTTAGACCCCCCTATGGATTCAATGCCATCATGTGATCTAGAGCTCATCTGAGCCCCGTATCACTACACGTACTGCTAATGGGTCCCCCATTCTGAGCGGACACCATTAATCCATGGCTAATGTGCCCCTGATGTACTGTATTATACAAATTAATTTACAAGCATGTTTATGGATTAATTACATATTCAGCTTCTGGTCCCCTTGTCCAGAGGTCCCACGACCCGGACTCCATGGCTTTATTTTGTTTTTAACTAAGCCACCTCCCTGGTGTACAGTACTAAGACTGTTTGGTTTTTTAATAATTTATACTCCATCCCCTGACATGGGTTTTCATTTTTCAGATAGGACGGCCCCTCCTCGTCCCTTCCCCTACTACAACGGTCCTGATGAAGACCCCGGCAAAGGACTAAATTGATCCTACAAATAGGGGTCGAAACGTCGACACCTCCTCACTTTGGGACATCCGGCACATTCCCAGTACTTGATTGATTTGTACATGTGACCGTGGAATGCCCCGCCGCTTTTGAAACACTTGCCCAATACTTGCCTTAATTGATGTAGGCCGTTTTGGTTTTTTGGAATAACTTGCATTTCCTTGTTGATTGTGTATATGTACAGTATGTTTAAGTCTGTGTACTATCTTTATAATCTTTCACACAGCCTTTGAGCACACCCCTCTTCCCCCTTTCCCCCCCTCCCCCTCTTGGGGCCCTTTCAATTTTTCGATTTCTCGTTTTCATTTCTAAATGATTGCAAACATTGCTTCAAATTGTTATTCTGTGTTGTTGAATAAATGACAACATCTTTGTCCTTTGAGTACCATCTTAGTTCTCTTTGATTTTCTATTGTTTGTGCAGAAATAATTTCCCTCCCACGGGGACCCCTCTATACATTTATTACTTGACGCCCAGGTCCCCGCGATTGCATGGGTTCTACCCCCCTTTATAATGTAATGCTGCAAGCGGCAATGTTCCATAGTAATTGAGCATCCGATTACGGCACAGTGTCAGGAGGCGTTGAACGGCTTCTTGCGCAGGATGGGCATCCATGTTTTATAAAGAAAAACAATAACAAAAAGCCCGCAGCCACAGCCAGTAAAACAGGTAGTCCACCAAACAAACTTGAAAAAATAGAATGGAAAAACGTGGGAATGATACCAAAGATTTTCTCAAATGTAGTCACGAGGCCACTGCTAACCAATTTAAAAAAATGTGCGAGCCCAGTCGTGGAAGATGCATTAAAGATCTGGTGCACCAGCTCACAGAAATGAAACGGCAAGTCAGTATTTAAAAGAGCCTGCACCTCTGTGCGTGTGTTAGCTATGTGAAGGACATAATTTTCCCGGGCCGAACTCAGGGTCACTTGTTTTTGAGACAAAAGGGCCCTTATTCTGCTTAAACCATTGAACTTCGCCTTCAAGGTTGGTATCCGTGGCCAGATGGAGACATCTGAAGACCCATGCGTGGGTGGGTATAGAACGTTTTTGCAACACACCACACGCTCAGATACAGTTACCACATAAGCCACACCAATTAATAACCCACAACATACCTCGTTGTTTAAAAGCAAATAACTACCATTAGTCAATAATGTAAATGTGGGAACTACTGCTGGAACTGGCGTGCCTTTTAAAACACATGCTAAATTTGGCCGGTCCTGATTACAAGAACCGTGTAACTGGATGTGTCTGCATATTAATGAATGGTCAGGTGACTGTGTGCATTCCTCACCATTAAGATTAACTTCTTTTCCATCCTTCAGACATCTGTATGTGTATGGTAACGACCATGCCTCATGGAGGAATGCATTGCCTAGCGGTTCATATCGTCCTATAGCAATATACCGCATACAATTATTAATTTTGTATAAGGGAAATGGTAATGTAATTAATCCATGAACAAGCCATGTAGCAGTAGTGGTTTCAGCAACAGAGAAAGGTAAGGATTCTAGCCTTTCAATATGTAACATAGAAAATGATGCATCACGCATTGAAAGCATGCGTTGTTTTTCAGTCAGATTAAAAGGGGCGAATAGGGACGAAACGTTCAACGAGTTCCAGGGAACTCGACCAGACTTAAGTGTCTGTAGGGCCCATGCAAACTGCATTACAGAGCGTAATTGATTCTGACCATGGTATAACGTGGACACTTCATCATGTACAATATCAAAAACAGAAGAAACAATATTATCCAACGTGTAAATTCTGGAAGAAAGCATGTTAATACTGTTATCAACCACTGCAAGCACTTTTTCCAAATTTGCTTGATCAATAGCTCTCAGGCGTTTAGCTGCCTCAATCTGTGAAAATTTCCAAATTTCATTGTACACAGCATAAAGCCAGCGTTTAGATCTACCCTTAGCCGGGCCTTTTATAAAATCATTCAGCTCTATATTCTCATTCAACTGGGACAGATGCAGTTTAACTGCAGCCAAAGTGGAATGTTGTAACCAGTTCTGACACAATTTGCCCACTGAATAAGTAGTAACAGTGTGATCTGTTTCAAAACGGGGATCAGGCCTGATTTGTGTAAAACCTTCAGACAAACCCAAAAAACGACGTTGGCAAGAATCAGAGCTTCTTTGCCATAAAAGCCACCCCTCCGGATTAAAACTGGTAATATTAAAGGAGGAATTGTGCAATAGGGCTTGTATCTCACTTATGGATAATGTAGTGAAATTATTCCAACCTGAATATTCTTCCAAATCAGGGATGGTTGGTGCATTTAATTTTTTAGATGTAGCCAATCCAAAACATGTTGTCTGGGAAATAGTAGAATTTAAAAACAACATGTGATTCGGGATGAGACATGCACGATGCAAAGCCTCAGTGCCTTGTACCTGCCAATCTCTGGTACCCCAAACCGATTTAAGGTCTATACCCTCCTTCCATAATTCATAGCCATCTACAGCTAACCTGTCTAGAAAGGACTTCGAATACAGCAATTTTGTATCGGTAAGTCTAACTTTGGACATGAATTTCTGTGTCACTTTAAAATAAAACGACTCAGGATTTGATTGATTAAAATCTGTAAAATAAGAGTATTTTCCCAGAAATGTACTTGAGCTCCCTTGCAAAGGAGCAGGACAATGTTCCCACTGTGTGTAGTTCACAGGAACCCTCCTGGAACTTGTTTTGTGTAAGAAATGATTTCCATAATGTTGATAACAAAACAAATCACCATAATTGACAGAATCTAAGTACAAATCCTCAGCATCAAAGGCCGCATAATATTTCAAATCAGAGAACAATGCTTCTACGGCCTGAAGATCCCAATCATCAGAACGAATATTTTGTTTAATCACATCTCCCATGTTTACTCTAAGCACATTAGGAACATTAATAACTTCTGTGGGGCCATGTATCTGAAACCTAACCGCATCCCACACAATCCCATCAAGGACAGGCCAAGCAGTAATCTCTACTGTATTTAAGTCTCTTTTTAGTCTGTGTGCTGAATGTGAGGAGGAAAGAGGGGCCAATGTTCCATTATGGTACCGAATTCCTGTTCTTTCTTTCACATAATGGCCATCGATCAGGCGGAAAAAATAAAACACAAAACCAATTGACATAAAAAGATAAAATGAAAATAGTATCAGCCAAACGTATGTCCAATGTGGAATTAAAAAATGTTTTTTAAATAACGTGGTATATTTTGCAATAGTCGATGGTTTCTTTGAAAGTTCCGAATCAGAGTCAAAAGAGAATCTGGACTGGTTAGCCAAACGAGCTTGTAAATCAGACATAGATAAATCAGCAGGATCTGCATAGGTCAGCTCATCAAATTTAGTAACAGGAATAGTATTTAATAAAGGACTGGATATAGCAGGCATCTCGAGCGACACCTCCTGTTCTGCACCAGATGTAATAGCCAGCACAGAGTGCCTCACCATGGAAGGACAGGATACAGCCGGTGTCATGCTATGAAGAATCGGCCACCCTGTGTGTCTTGACATTGTCAATAGAAATAAATCTGTTTTCTTTACGACCTGGAAGCGGTGGTAAAATGACTGTTCTTGTGCCCTTCACTCCAAGAACCCGAACTGGTGCACGATATGAGGGACCAAACTCCTTCTTGTTATCGATCTTCTCTCGAACCAGTTCTCCAACTTGGGGTAGCCAGCCAACTACCGGGATCTGCAACGCATCATCCGACTTGGAGGGCAAGTGTTCCTTAGCAAGACTGTCTCTGGTCTTTTGTAGATCCTGTAAAACATTGCAATGTTCATCTACGTCAAAGGCCGCGGCCTGGGCCTGGCAGTCTACACCATCGAGGTCAGGGACGTACATCTTGATACCAAAGAGCATTTTGTATGGGGTCCGCCCACCCAGAGACCTTCTAGGGAGATTATTAAGCGCACGCTGCACGCCATAGAGGTGGGCCAGCCAGTTTCTACCAGTGCCTATAACTCGGGCTGTCAAAGATTGCTTTAAGTCGCGGTTCATTCGTTCTACTACACTATTGCCCTCGGGCTTGTAGGGACTTGAAAACTTGACTTGGACTCCCAACGAAACCATAGCATCCTTATACGCCTTAGAGGCGAAAGCCGGACCCTGGTCCGAATGGAAAGTACCACAGGCAAAAATTCCCACAAAGACACGCAAATCCTTAATGACAGTCCGCGAATCAGCGCTTCGATGTGGCCATACCCACACAAAGCGTGTGCATGAGTCAACTGCTACTAAGATGTATTTATACGCAGTATCAGAGGAAAAAGGACCGCAGTGATCCAAATAAACGCAACCAAGCGGTTTATTAGAGATGTACAACTGTGTCTGAGGCGGACGCGCAGCAGTAGAAGGCTTAATCTGCTGACAAATGTCACACATAAGGACATAATCGCGCGTCTGTTTGTACAGTCCCCGCCACCAGAACCTTTGTTGTAGCTGAGTTACAGTGGCTGAGACGCCCGCATGCGCAGACGCCACACCTTCATGAGCCGCTGTAATCAGAGAAACCCTGCGATCCGAGTTGGGAACTAGACGTTCGCCAACTTCAGGAATTTTCACATAAGGAACCTTATCGGGACTTAAGTGGTATGTGTACTTCGAAGGGAACCCCGCAGGATATTTACCTCCCCTCTCCGTGACAGCAACAGCCGCCAAGATGTCATCATCTATTTTGCTTTTGGACCTCGTGACTGCTGCAACTAAGTATTTTGAAACCGCAGACTTCGCTGCCTCATCAGCAAGCGAATTACCAACAGCGTGGACCCCCACGCGCTGATGGCCGAGAGTATGAATCACAAACACGAGCGGCAGCTTCTCTTTAAGTTCCGCCACTCGGACCCAGATCATTTTATGTTTTATTTTGCTACCTTTGGAATCACGAAAATCATTCTGCATCCAAAAGAACAAGTTCTCATTGTAAGACTGGACACAGTAGTAAGAATCACTTACGATTAAAGTCGTCACACTAGGATCAGCGTACTCCAATGCGAGCATAAGAGCACAAAGCTCTGCTAATTGTGCGGTGCAGTCCCCTAGTGTTTGCGAGTGCACGACACTGGACTTGAACTCATCGTTCACCATGGCACCGACCACAATGGCGCATGCGGAAACGTAGGCATGTTTAGAGCCAAGCGCAACCTGCGCCGAACCATCAGTGTAAATGATACAATGGAAATCCTCCAACGGCCGCATCGCTAAAGGAGCAGGATGAACAAATTCATACTGTAAATACTCCTGCGACCGTAAAGCGGCGTCAAATATAAACGTGACATCCTGGGATGTCAAGGATGTAGCCCACTGAATCCACCGAGGGTGCAAAGCTTTAGAATTAGGTACACTGGCTTTCGTGACTGCCTCCAAAGCAGGACACGGGGTAACCACCAACATGCGTTTTCCCTGTGACAGGGCACGTTCCTTAAGAATTGCCATCTGTACAGCCGTTAAAACTTTCTCCACAGTGGAAAAACGCAGTTCAGCCGAAGTGTACAAGTGTGACTTGTAAGCAATAGGCACTGTGTCTCCCTCATTAAAAGTCAGGTACGTGAAACCCACCGCCCCAGGGATAATTCTTATCACTAGGTTGGTCTAGTTATCACGAGTCTGTAAGTAGTCAGAAGCGAGCAAATCAGCCTGCAAAGACTGCAGAATGTGTGAATGCTCAGGCAGCCAGCATGATTTGGAAAAAGATGGTTGTATCAAGGCATACAAAGGCTTGATACGCTGGGCATATTCCGGAATGTATGTCCTCCCGAAATTTAAAAAACCCAGTAAAGACTGTAATTTTTTCAGCGTTGTCGGAGAGCGCAACTGCGCGCACTTCTCCAGGAAGTGAGGAGCCAACCCCTTTCCTTCGTGGTTAAGTTCATAACCCAGAAACAACACTGTGTACTCCGCAATGTGTGATTTTGCAAAGTTAAACTTGTAACCCATGTCTGCAAAGTTACAAATTATGCTGTTTACTCGACACAGATGCTCCCAAAGTTCGTCGTCTGTGAGATAAATGTCATCCACATAAGAACAAGCAACTGGATCGAAGCTCTCCAAAAGAGAGACTATGCGGGCGGAAAACACTCCAGGACTATTCTTATAGCCCATTGGGAGTCGTTTAAACATTTTTTGTACGCCGCCGCACGTAAAACTGGTCCATTGGGAACTTAGACCATCTAATCTGTGTGCATAAAAACCATTGGAAATGTCAAGCGTGGTTTTGAACCGTTTACGCTCAAGACTATTCACTAGTGCAGAGCCGTGAGTATTCTGTACTGCACAGTTACGGCAATGCGAGTTCAAATGCCGGTAATCCAAAACCAGACGATATGAGCCGTCCGGCTTGTTCACAGTAAAAAGGGGATTATTCATTGGTGACACACACGTTTCAATTACACCTTGATATTCCAATTGTTCAAGGATAGCCGCGACAGAAGCTTTAGCTTCACGCCGTATGGGATACTGAGGTTGTGGCTGCGGCTGTGACCGTAAAGGAATCTCATGGCTAGGGGACAATTTATCCCAGCCACACTGATTTCGGTACACAGCCGGCGCAAGCGCCAGAGCCCACTCTTCTGCAAAATGCAGCGCTTCCACTCTCGATACAGTGTGCGCGAAACTGGGGAGGATCACCTCCTCCCCTCGCGGAGCTGCGAGAACAAAAGGTGGGGGCCAGTCAGCCTCCGAAAGCAAAATGTCATACGTAGACGAAAGATTTTCCCAAAATACCCCTTTTACAGTTCGCTGCATGTCACCTTCAATTAACAGGACAATTTCAAAAAGTCGTTCAGGGGGAGCAACATGTGTATCAGCCGTTTCAATCACAACATAAGTGTCAGTCGCTGTCACCTTCAACAGTGGACTGAGGGCCTCTCTCCCTATGGTAATCTCCGCCGCGCTGTCCAGCAAGGTCAGAGCCCACGTCAGATTCCGAAGCCGCGTTCTCACTATCTGGGGCATATCGATGCGCCGTTAAGGCTGCGACCTTCTTCTTGGCAAACTGCGGTCTCTTGGGCGTAGAGTCGTCCCGCTGATCCCCTTCACTTCGCGTGCGGGGCTGACCACGTCCTTGCTGGCCACCCCTGCCCCTGCCGCCCCCTCCACCACCGGTTGACGAAGCCGATGAGTCCTGAAAGGAACGAGGAGAGCGTTGGTCAGAAGCCTGAAATCTTTCAGGCGATTTAATCGTCGCGCGATCGCGCAAATCATAAACTCGATCTGACTGCGCAGGCAGTGAAGGCGCAGGACTAGAAACCTGTGTCTGCTGTTGTTGTTGTTGCTTACCCTGATTCTGCTTTTTTGGCCAATTTTGTTTTTTGGACTTGGGTTGTCCACCCGTTTCCGAAGACTGTCCCTGGGGCTGTTTCTTCTCCTTTTCAGAAAAAGCCTTTACACCCTTAGAAGTGCGGCCAACCATTTTATAAGCCGCCACAATAATCCTTGCTAACTGATGGGGTTTATCGGCATCGGGAACTAACGCCAGACGATTGGCCACCTGAAAGTTCACTGCATCCCCCTTGACATTCGCAAGGATAAGATCGCAAACTGTCTCAAACGAGCCACACAGGCGCATACCCAATTCAACCGCCGGCGCCGACTCTGGTCCGTGATCATCTTGAACACGTTTAAGGACCGCAGAAAGGTTTGACACAGACGGGGTGCCATAGCACCTCGAGTAAACCGCTGCAAAAGTCTTACCCCATGTTTCACAGTCAGCAAGTTCAGGGGCTAAATCTTTCGGTAAACTGAGCGTAAGAATCCGCTGTTTTTCACCAGGAGTCGTATTAGGAAACACAGCCTCCAGCTGGTCGAATTTCTCGGCAAGCCAGTAAGGAAAATCATCCTTATCCTGGGGCTTCCTGCCCATAACGGAATTCACCATGACAGGACTGATTTTCAAACCAGCCCGTTCTGCTCGAAGCTGCGCACCAGCAGGGGCTGCGCCATGAACATTACGACCAATGTAATGAACAAGCGCCCTAATCACTTCAACCGCGACTTCATGAAGACGCCGCAGGTCAGCCACATTACAAGTGGCGCGATTAGGGTGAGGAGTAAATCCACCCAAAGCGGGCCAATTTGTGCCCGGAATGGACAAAGGACCTAACCTCGGAGCTGTTAAAGAATGGGGTAGGGCGCCACCAAACCAAACTCCGTGCTGCCAAACATCTATAGGTACTTCCAGTGCCCTGTACGGAGCATAAGCCGCCGGTACAGCCGAGGCAGTGTATGAATGGAACACACCAGAATTAGCGTCCACTGCCGGAAATGTCACCCATGAATAAAACAATTCGTACGGGTACGCATGTTCCGCACTCACCACTAGAACCACAGCCAAGCCATCCACAGGGACATTATATGCCCGCAAGTGGTCGCGTACCGCGATGCGGCTATGCTGCGGTATGTCCATGGCCATGTTAGCACAGGAAGAGAAAAAAGACAAAGAACACTTTGTAGCACAACTGGGTAGTAATTCAAAGAAACCGTTTGTAGAAGAATTCAAGCTTGAAAAGACCTATTTTAAAAAACAGGTAGGTTTTTCCGACACCACCGTTTACCGGAAACGGGAATGAAGGTGTCAAGGTTTGAATGATATACTACTCGAGTGTCATGATATAAGGCCCCACGTTGGGCGCCATGTAGCAGGGTTTCCGTTCTCCCACAGAACTGTGCTTAGAGATCTAGAACCTCAGTGAGTTAGGATGATCCAAAACTCATCTCAGTATCAGAAATCCCCTTACCTAGCTAGCTACAGTGTCTCATGGATCATTATGAAATGATCCATGTCTTAGACAAACCAGAACATGATCTTTAGAATACCTCAGGAATCGTGGAACACATGAACAATCTTTCGTTATATAATCATTTCAAACCAAAACTGAGAGTCAAAGAACACACGTGCAAGTTTGAAATATTTATTATTCAATGCAAGGTTCTCAAACGCAGTATCTTGTATAATACCAAAATGCATATTATAAAAATCAGAGTTAGCAGCATAGTCACTAATCCATAGTAAGCAAAAGGTGATAGCATGTTACAATGCAAAATCTATAGAAATCTATATCACCTATATTTTGCGCACCCTATTTAGCATATTATATTATATCTAAGAAGGTCTCATTCGGGTTTTTGCAGGGCGGACCCATACCTCTAAATGTCAGTAGGAGTAGATCACATCAACAGCTACCAGCTCTCTTCATGCGCAGCACCAAGTGTCTACGTTCATTCCCTGTAACTCTATCTTAAACCCGCGTAGAGCCCAAAATGTTGGCATCAACATTATTTGTGTTATGTCTAATGTGGTGCGAGGATCAGGCCTCCCAGCAACCTTGTGTTAGGTTATTCTTAGAGTGTGCAGCTCTCAGTGTGCAGACAGTTGTACCAAGTGTACCAAGCAAAGCTGATAGCATAGTAATAACATATTATTCTCAAATAAATCACATCACCGCTTCTAGGGTGAAAGCGACAACAACAAGTAGGTGTCGTGTGCAAAACTGAAGCCGAAGGAAAAATGGCTGTTTAAACATGTAATACACTCATGCTAACTTAACGCAATATATGTAACGAAGTATCCATATGACAGTACAGTAACTACGACCCTCAACCTACCAATCTCACCCACCCCACATCCATAACAATGTCACCACCCACCAAATTAGGCCTGGAATCAACTCTCACCAGAAGATACCATGTCTATCATGAACTCTATCCACTCCAGATCCTCCTCGATCCCCTGCCCTCATCACAGCTTTAATCTAGGAAGTGAAGTCATCGGAGCCACCCTCGCAAGACTCCTCAACAACTCCATCACCACATCCACCGTACCCGATGCATGGAAACACACCAACGCCAAACCCCTCCAGAAGAAACCCAAGCCAGCCCAAACAAATCCAAAAATAAGCGACCCATTTCGCTCCTCCCCTTCCCTGCCAAAGTCTTGGAGAAGGCCATCAACCTCCAGCTTACCAACATTCTCAAAGAGAACAACTTGCTCGACCCCTCCCAGTCAAGATTCTGACCTAACCACAGTCCTGAGACCATCCTGATCACAGCCACAGACGACATTAGCCGATTTCTCGATTAAGGCAGCTCTGCCACCCTCATCCTCCTTGACCTGGCAGCAGCCTTCGACGTGGTCTCCCAGCACACCCTCATCACCAAACTCCATCACATAGGCATCCAGGGCAAGGCTCTCAACTAAATCGCCTCCTTCCTCTACGAACAATCCCAGGGCTCCTCCCTCAGCCGCACCCTCTTAACACCTACATGACACCTCTGGCCAATACCACCCACACCCATGGACTCAACATCGTCTCCTACTCAGACAACACCCACTTCTCAGAAAATCCAGAAACCACAAGACTCAACTTCCAAACCACCATGACCAACATCTCCACCTGAATGAAAACCAACTGCCTAAAACTCAACATAGACAAGACAGAGGTCATAATTTTCTGAAACAAGCCCTCCCCTTGGGACAACACCTGGTGGCCCTCCGTACTCAGCCCATCACCCTCCCTGTCGAATCATGCAAGCAAATGTGGCATCATTCCGGATACCCATCTCATCATGAAACAACAGATCAACTCCATCTGCTCCGCCTGCTTTCACACCTTCTGCATGCTTCGCAAGATCTTCCAGTGTATCCCCACCTCTACAAGGATGACAGTAACTCAGCCCTTCATCTCCAGCCGACTCGGCTACTGCAAAGCACTCTATGCCAGAACCACCAAAAAGCTCCTTAACCGCCTCCAAGCCATCCAGAACTCGGAGGCAAGACTCATCCTCAGAAGAGCCAGCAAACCCTCTCATATTAGAGCCCTCCACTGGCTCCCCGTTTAGAAGAGATGCCTCTTCAAACTCCTCTCTTGAAGATACATTTTGAGGCTTTATATCTATGGATTCATTGGTGCCCAGCCTAATGGGCAGAACAACAGTGGCTGGGGATGCCATTTTAAAAGATCCAACAAAGAAAAATAATTTTCTCTCATAAAGGCATATCCCTGATTTCATCTAGCAAATCTTCTGCTTAAGGATTGGCACACTGACTGTGCTAAAAAAGCAATAGGTCTTCATTAGCCTTTTAAAGGAATTCAGCTTTTTGGAGCAGACTGGGCAGACAAGATTCACAGGTTGTGTAAATAAAGGAAAAATTCCTTTAACAACAGCCCTCAGATATTTCTTCAAACTTGAAGAAATTATTTCATCATCATGCATTCAAGAGACATTGGTCAATATCTCACTCTCGAAAATGTATTGGGAAACATATAACGAGAGATTCCTACAAACAAAGAAAAACAGACCACTGAGGAAACTGCAGAGAGCCCGACTATTCTGATGATAGCCACAGGTTACTGGTGGGTGGTTAAATTGATCATTTTGCAAAAGCAAGGGAAGAATGCACTTCATATGTATGTAAAGACATGAGAACCAACACTCCAGTGTGTGATCAAGACCATTGTATGGCCGAAACACGTCACGTAGGGCTATGCCAGCAATAAATCCTCCTGTTTGTTGAACTGTCTTCCGTTTTCTTGGCCTGGGTGTGCGCTACAACGAACTTTCAGATATGTATATATATATATACATCTATATATCTATAGATATATTTATCTATAGATATATAGTTGTATATATATATCAACTGAATCAATGTTAAAAAATATGTTGAACTATAGAAAAACACCTGAAAAATGTACAAAATACAATACTATTTAAATAAGATTTACATTGTTTATTTAATAATAATGTATTACATATTTTTTTAATTTCTCAATATATAAATTTTTTTCTAACTAGAACTATATATGTTAAAACTGAAAAAATATATATTAAATAAACATTAAAAAAAGAGAAGAATTGATACATGTGTAGCATACCTTTATTCCATAAAAATATATTATTTATTACAAATATAAAAGCCAACTACTATGTATGTATGACAAGCTACTCATACTAAATAGAAATACATTGTAACAAGGAATTCAACGCTAAAAGGGTTCAAATAAAATGTTCGTACTCAAATGTAAAACATTTTGGAGCAAGTGTTGGATACTAAGGAGGTGACATTTACTATTTCCAATCCAATCTAAAACATTTTAGGGAAGGTGTTCAACACAAAAGGGGTGACATGTACAATTTCCACTCCCATTTCAACAAATTTTGGTGAACGTAAAGGGCAATAGGGGGTGATATTTACTATTTTCACTACAAGCTAAAAACATCAGTGGGAAGTGTTGGACACCAAAGGGGCATCCTTTCCTAGCCCCACTCTAATCTGAACCATTTTGGAGATGGTGTTGGACACAAAGGGGACAATAAATACTATTGCAACTCTAATCTAAACCATTTTAGGTAAGGTGTTGGACACTACAGAGGTGACATTTACTATTCCAACTCCAACCTAAACCATTTTGGGAAGGGTTTGGACACTAAAGGGGTGACATTTACATTCCAACTCCAATCTAAACTATTTAAGAGATGGTGTTGGACACTAAAGGGGCAACATTTACTATTCCCAAACTATTCTAAACCATTCTGAGGAAGGTGTTGAGCACTAAAGAAGCAACATTTACTACTCCCATGCCAATCTAAACTATTTTCAGGAAGGTGTTGGACACTTAAAAGTTTATTTAGACAATCAACTAGTCGCACATAATGTCGTATGCATGAAATAAAACAAAAAGTACTTAGAAGACACAATAACCTAAACTAAAAACCTATATTTTTAAAGTGAATCATTAACATATAAAATAAGGTGTTAATCACTTTTTAAGAATAATATATTTTTATTACTATTTAATAATATTCCCAACTATTAAAACATAACTTAAGAAAAACATATACATAATCCAAATGAATAAATCATTGACTATAGAAAACATATAAAACAAATTGTATAATTATATGCTAAATATACAATATAATAAACATTAGAAGTTATACACCCAACAGAGCGTATTCCAATAACATAAATAATAAAAATGTCATGATTACATTATTTGTTTTAAAAATGTAAACATATAACATATAAATATGCAGATAAACCTTAATTAATACATCATAAATAATACAAGTTTTTTAAATACTCATAATTTGATTATACATAATTTTGAATGTTTCAAAAAAAAATTAAACAAAACTTAAACAACTTATTAACAACAACAGTATACTTTTCAACATTTGAAAAAATTATAACATTTCCAAGAAAAATGTAATAACAATACATGTATTTAATTAAAAATATGTAAGAAAATTATATTTATAAAATGTTCACATTATTCAATTTAAATATAACACATTTTGATTTTTTCTAAATGTACTTACAATACATATTATTTTTAAATAGATGTAATTTATCAATACATTAAAAATAATTATGAAAAATGGTTAATAAAAATTTATTTAGAAATGATGGTCCTAATTACGATGTCAGTCAGAGGAGCGTCCGACTGACATCGGAGCTTAATCAGGCTGCCTGACAAGGAGTCAGCGATCCAGCTTCCGCATTAATGATGCGACCACCTTCACGGCAGTCAGAAAGTGTATATTTTCTATTGAAGCTTGGGCTGCAGGTTGCAGCACCAGCCTCAAATAGAAAATGTACCTGCGCTATGTGGCTGGCACCATGAGGTGCCTGTCACATGGTGAAGGAGCGCAGGGCCAGGGGGAAGGGAGTCCTGCTAGGAGCTCCCAAAGTCCAACAGCCTTTTCATGTCAGAAAGGCTGAAATGGAAAGGCTGTGGGAAATGGACATCATAATCCTGACCATTTGGGGATTCTCTGTCCTTCCAACACTCCGTCTGGTTCCTTGAGCCCAGCAGAATTGGAGCGGAATTCCCCTGTGGATTTCCCTCCAACCGCCGATATCGTACTACGGCTATCGGATGGAAACCTGTGATGTTAGGCAGAAAGCCTCAGACGAAATGTCAGATGGCTGCTTGTCCGACTTCATAATCAGGCCCTAAATGTGTTCATTTCACAGTATAAATGTGCACAACATCAAAAAATACACATTACATTTAAATTAAAATATTAATGTTTAAAAAATCTTTCCACAGTTATCCCCTAAATACCCAACATCCTGTTACTAAAATAAAGTTATATAATCATTAATATTACACATGAATATAACCCAAAATCCTGCTACTAAAATAAAGTTACATAATCATTTACATATGAATACAACTCCAAAAATTTTCCTACGGGTGGAGACCTCCGCTCCGCCTGCGGAGTGTGCAGAGATTTGCCTCCTCCGCGGAGAATGCGAGGAAGGCGAATCTCGGCACACTCGCAGCAGAGCAGATTTCGCCAGCCGCCACCTCCACCTCCCCTATATTATCAGGTAAATCAAAATTACGTACTAGTAAATTGCCCTCCTCCTCTTCCTCGCCGTATCGGTAATCCTGGAAAAAACTGTGTATGCACACCCGCCCGCGCATGCGCATTTCTCGCAAGAAATGCGCATGTGCGGTGCCTTCGGAGCCACCTTTTATGCCTGGATATTTTACTGTGGGGGGAATGCGGATATCCTGGACCCTCATTCAGCCGTGAATGTTCCCTCCGGCTTCGGAACACACAATCCATGAGTAAGTATGCGCGTATACCATGTAGTCACAGTCCTGAATATCAGTGCTGTACCATTCTGGGATACGGCGGTTCGAAATTTCCCAAGAGCCTTGAGAGATCTAATATTTGCCACTACTGCTGGAGGCTTTTCAGAGCTCATGGCCGCACCAAACATCAGACACCAAAATCCTTCCCTTTCAGAAAGACCATGTCATGAGTGATGTAATATGTGATGTCATCAGCAGTGCATTACACGCGCAAGTTATAGTGAGTCCAACTAACTATAACGTGGGAATTTCAATGGTTTTATGTCAGTTAAATTTCCAGGTAACTATAACTGGTGTGAAACCTATGTTTTTTTCAGTGAATTTAATAGGTTTTTTAAATGCTAATTCCTAGCTATAACTGGTGTGATACCTATGGTTTTTTCAGTGAATTTCAAAGGTTTTTTAAATGCTAATTCCTAACTATAAGACTCAGTTTATATGTACGACTGTTAGCGCTCTAGTTGTTCTTTAGAACACTCTGGGACATTCTGTCATTGGGCTATATTTGGGCTACATCTGGCTGATATTTGGGCTATATTTGGCTTTTTTTGTCTCTGGAGGCCATCTTTGGGCTACATTGGGCTACATTGGGCTACATTTGTAAAAACCACTTGTGCATATGTCTTGAGACATAGCAAAGGCAGATCAAGCTACCAGTCTCTACAATTTTGCCCAATTTTTTTTTGTATATTTTTTTTTCATTTTTTTTTTGCCTTGGAGCGCTCCCGGTGCGCGCCCCGGTGAGCGCCCCCGGAAAGTGTAGTTCGATGAAGCGCCCCGGGGCGCGCACCGGAGAGCGTCCCGTAAGCGCCAATCTCATGATCGTGACGTATCGCGTAGCCGCGTCCGCGTGATACGCACGGCGTAAGCACACCCGGAAGCACTCGAGCGAATACGATCGCGCAACGCGCTTACGCGAAGCGCCCCTGTTTGCGCCCCGGGGCGCGTAGCGTAAGCGCGTCGGTCATGTGACCTGAAAATAACACTTTTCATTGGTTAATAACAGTTTTTTTTCACATGTAGGGAAACACCCCACCCATTTCCCTCACAACCTGTTTGCTTTTGCTGAGACAACACCTCTTATCTGTTCCTTCCAAAAAAACAAATTTAACCATGTCTGGTTCCCAGAACCCTTCCCAGGACCAGTCCTCAGACTCTTCAGATGGATTCCTGCCTGAGGTCCCCCTACAGAGAAAAGTAAAGGACCACTTCATTTGGAAGTTTTTCTCTTTTCCGGAGGGGGAAAAAAATGCAATTCAGCAAAAGTCACGTGTAAAATTTGTGACACTGTTCTCTCACGTGGAAATCCCACCCGGAAATATAGTTTTGGCAATGCAACATTACTCAGGCATGTTGAGAGGAAGCACCCGATTAATTTTGCACGGGAGAGCACCAGGGCCCTGGCTCGCAATCCACCACCCGATTGCCCCTCCACTTCCACCGGAACATCAACATCATCGGTGAGAGGAAGACCAGCAGTGATGACCCAAAATATTCAGCCTGTTTTTGCTGATATTACATTTCGTTGTAAGCAGTGTGATCAACTGCTATGTTATGGAGAGCAGAGCGTTGACCTGATTGTTCGAAAGAGGGAGGAACACCGCTGCGCCCCTCAGCCCTAATTTTCCCCCTTTTTTTTTGCTCCTGTTGAGCAGTTTTGCATTCCCTAGTTTTGTTTTTGTTGTGAAAAAAATACCCAAAAAATTTAAAAACGTTCGGCAAAAGTAAAAAAAAATTAAAAACTAAAAAAGAAGCAGTTCTTTAAGTAAGACTGTTAGCGCTCTAGTTGTTCTTTAGAACACTCTGGTACATACTATCATTGGGCTATAGTTGTGCTTCATCTGGCAGATATTTGGGCTACATTTGTATTTTTTTGTCTCTGGTGGCCATCTTTGGGCTACATTGGGCTACATTGGGCTACATTTGGGCTACATTTGGGCTCTAACATATATATAGCCCAATGTAGCCCAATATATATTTTTTAAAAGTTAATTTTCTTAAAAACAACTGGAGCATATATCTTGAGACATAAGCAAACGCACATCGGGCTACCAGTCCTTACAATTTGTCATTTTAATTTTTTTATTTTTTTTTTTCCCTGGAGCGCTCCCGGTGCGCGCCCCGGAAAGCGTAGTATTTTGAAGCGCCCCGGTGCGCGAACCGGGAAGCGTCCCGTTAGCCCCAATGTCGCGATCGAAAACAACATTGTGACGCGTCGCGTAAGCGTGACGTATCACATAGCCGCGCGATGTGTCTTATGACGCGCTGCGTAAACGCACCCGGAAGCGCTCCGCGATGCGGCCCGGAGCGCGTAACATAAGCGCGCCGGAGAGCGTAACGTAAGCGCATCGGGTCATGTGACTTGAAAATAACACTTTTCATTGGTTCCTAATATTTTTTTCTCCAAATGAGGAAAGCCCCCACCTTTTTTCCTCATTCTTACTTTCTTCTTTGAGAGAGCAAGAGCTATTTCTTTGTGAGAGACCAATAATGGCTACTCTACTTGCTGCTGCTGGTGCTCCAACACCACCACCACCAAAAGGACCACCACCACCTCTGCTTTTTAGTGGTGAGCAGGACGAAGAGGAGGAAGAGGACGGAGCAGGAGGAGCAGGAGAGACAGTTCCTACAAGAGCAACCCCACTCATCTCATGTAAAGGAGCACTACATTTGGCAATTCTTTACGTTTCCTGCAGGACTGAAAAAAGTTAATGCCCCTAAAGTAAAATTTGCAAGAACATCCTTTCACGTGGCAATCCTGCTAAAAAATATAGTTTTGGCAACCACACCATGATTCGCCACATGGAAAGGTGGCACCCAAATAATTTGGCCCAAGCACAGGTGACAGCTATGGCTGAAAACCCACAAACCCCTCAGCCTAGTGCTAGGACGCTCCCGTGCCGCACGGCCACCAGCTGCTGCGTGCGCTTTCCCTTCCTTTGTGCCTCGCTGCCCGACTGCCGCCTCGTGACCACGCCCCCTCCTCCGAGCGGCGTGGTCCGTGATCGGCGCTCCTGTGCCCCTGGTGTATTTTCTGAGTAGATTTGTTTTAGTTAGAATTGTTGTTTCCCCCGCTGTATTGCCTGAGTAGATTTGTCTTTGTTATAATTGTTTTTTCCCCCGCTGTATTGCCTGAGTAGATTTGTCTTTGTTATATTTGTTGTTTCCCCCGCTGTATTGCCTGAGTAGATTTGTCTTTGTTATATTTGTTGTTTCCCCCGCTGTATTGCCTGTATCTTTCCTGCCTATTGCCGCCCTCCGTCGTCCCTCCCCGCTCCCCGCTTCCCGCCACCACTGCTGACTTCGCCCCTTTTTTCCTTCTGTTCCCTCCCCGCTCCCGCCTCCCAGCTGCTCCGCCCACCCGCGCACTTCGCCATATATGGCGACCGTGCGAACGCGCAGCGGTCACGCGCAGCGGGCGCGCCGATTGTGCGCCGAAGTCCGCGCCTGGACCGCGCCCAGTGCCAGGACCCCTGGCCCACGAGGACCCCGACCGACCCGCCTGACGTACACCGCCGCCTCCCTCATCGCACTCAACACCGGCCGAGTCCCGGGATGCTACAGAGCCACCCCACGACGCGTCCACGGACCCTTCAGCTGCAACACCTGCAAGTTCACCTGCATCCGGACCTACCCGACACCAGCACCTGCCAAGCCGAACACCAGCAGCAACCACCTCAAGTGCATCCTGCTCAACACCCGCTCCATCCACAGACACGCCATCGAACTCTGGAACCTCCTAGACGCCACAGCCCCTGACGTTGCCTTCATCACGGAGACCAGGATGAACGCCTCATCAGCGCCCGACATCGCCATCGCCATCCCAGAAGGCTACAAGATCACCCGGAGGGACCGCAACGCCAACCAGGTGGGAGGAGGCATCGCCATCATCCACAAGAACACCATCCGCAACACCCCACCCTCCGCCAAACACCTGCATTTCCAGATCCACACCGACCCGAAGACCACCCTCAGAGGCACCCTGATCTACCGACCTCCGGGACCACGCACTCAATTCAGCGAGGACATCGCCGACTTCGTCAGCCCGCACGCCCTCCCCTCCGCTGACTACATCCTCCTGGGGGACTTCAACTTCCACCTGGAGAACAACAACGACTGCAACACCAGCACCCTGCTCGACAACCTCGCCAACCTTGGACTCAAGCAGCTGGTGTCCACCCCCACCCACCTCGCCGGACACACACTTGACGCCATCTTCTCATCCAGCAAAGACATCACCTTCAGCCACGCCACAGAACTCCACTGGACGGACCACAGATGTGTCCACTTCACCTTCAGAAGAACGACGATCCACCACCACCAGCAACAGGTCGCCCGAAGAAGCTGGAACAAGATCACAGCCGACCAGCTCGCCGCTTCCCTGAGCCAGCACCCACCGGCCAGCTCAGCGAACCCCAGCCAGGCCGCCGACAACCTCTCGAAGTGGATCAGCAAATGCGCAGACGAACTCGCCCCTCTGAGGATCCCACCCAGCAGACCCGGCAGTAAGAGAGCCCCATGGTTCACCGACGAACTCAAGAGCTCCAAGAAGAACTGCCGAGCCCTCGAGAAAGCCTGGAGAAAGGAACCCACGCCGGAAAACAGGACCACCCTCAAGCTCGCCACCCGGAAACACTACCAACTGATCCGCACCGCCAAGAAAACGGCCTTCAAGAACCGACTGGACAACAATGCACACAGCTGCAAGGAACTCTTCAACATCGTGAAAGAGCTCTCCAACCCCAACGCCGGAAACAACGACATCACCCCATCGCAAGACCTCTGCAACTCCCTCGCCTCCTACTTCCACAACAAGATCGCGGACATACACAACAGCTTCAGCACTCAACCGACGCACGCCACGACCGCAGCAACGCCGCCCACCACCCCCCTCTGCGCCTGGATCCCGGTCAACACCGAAGACACCGTCCGCATGATGAACTCCGTCCACTCCGGATCTCCGACCGACCCCTGCCCCCACCACGTCTTCAACAAAGCCGACGCTGTCATCGCACCCCACCTGCGGGACATTATCAACACCTCATTCGACACCGCCACCTTCCCCGAGAGCTGGAAGCACGCAGAACTCAGCGCTCTACTCAAGAAACCTACAGAAGACCCCACCGAACTCAAGAATTACCGCCCCATCTCTCTACTCCCGTTTCCAGCCAAAGTCATCGAGAAGACCGTCAACAAACAGCTGGCCGCCTTCCTCGAGACAAATGGATCCCTCGACCCATCGCAGTCCGGATTCCGTGCCAACCACAGCACCAAGACCGCCCTCATCGCCGCCACTGACGACATCCGAGCCCTGATGGACAACGGAGAAACAGCGGCCCTCATCCTCCTAGACCTCTCCGCAGCTTTCGACGCGGTCTGCCACCGCACCCTAGTGCAGCGCCTCTGCAACGTCGGAATCCAGGAGAAGGCACTGGAGTGGATCATCTCCTTCCTCGACGGAAAAACACAGAGAGTCCGCCTACCACCGTACAAGTCAGAGGCCACCGAAGTCATCTGCGGCGTCCCTCAAGGATCCTCGCTGAGCCCTACTCTCTTCAACGTCTACATGAGCCCCCTCGCGGCCATCGCACGCCAACACAACCTCAACATAATCTCCTACGCCGACGACACCCAGCTGATCCTCTCCCTGACCAACGACCCCGCCGCCGCCAGAGCCAACCTGCACAGGGATGAAAGAGGTAGCCGAGTGGATGACGACGAGCCGCCTGAAACTGAACTCAGATAAGACGGAGGTCCTCATCCTGGGCTCCTCGCCCTCCGCCTGGGACGACTCCTGGTGGCCCCCCGCCCTGGGCACCGCACCCAAACCGACGAATCACGCACGCAACCTGGGCTTCATCCTGGACTCCTCCCTCTCCATGACCAGGCAAGTCAACGCCGTCTCCTCGTCGTGCTTCAACATCCTGCGTATGCTTCGGAAGATCTTCTGGTGGATCCCCACGGAGACCAGGAAGACCGTCACCCAGGCCCTCGTCACCAGCCGACTGGACTACGGCAACGCACTCTACGCCGGAACCACCGCCAAGATCCAGAGGAGACTCCAGCGCATCCAGAACGCCTCAGCCAGATTCATCCTCGACATCCCGCGACACTGCCACATCTCTGGACACCTTAGAGACCTGGACTGGCTCCCTGTCAACAAGAGAATCACCTTCCGCCTCCTCACCCACGCACACAAAGCTCTCCACGATCAAGGCCCGAGCTTCCTCAACAACCGCATCAACTTCTACGCTCCCAAACGCCACCTCCGTTCTGCCAGCCACGCCCTCGCCGCCGTCCCACGCATCCGCAGAGCCACTGCAGGAGGAAGGTCCTTCTCCTACCTCGCCGCCAAGACCTGGAACTCCCTCCCGGCCGACCTGCGCCTGACCCAAGACCACCTCTCCTTCAGGAAGAACCTCAAGACCTGGCTGTTCGAACAGTAGCGGCATCCCCCCCCCAAGCGCCTCGAGACCCTACGGGTAGGTAGTGCGCTCTATAAATGTCTTTGATTGATTGATTGATTGAGCCTAGCACCTCAAGTGCGGAATCATCTTTTGCAGCACCTGAAGGGCGTCAAATGGTGCTCAACATCCAAAGTAAATTCTCAAACTACAAAATAGTTTGTATTTATTGTGGGGCTACTATTGCTTATGGTGAAAAAAGTATCACCTTAATTAACAGAGCAGATGAAAACCACAAGTGCTCTCACAAACGAAAGCAATGATTCTTTATTTATTTTTTTGGTTCCTGTTGAGCCATTTTCAAATCCTTCTGTTTTTTTCGAAGTACTAAAAAACCAAAAAAATATATAAAATTGTTTTGAAAAACCAAAAAAAGGAAAAAATGTTCACAAAAAAATATATATAAAACAACAAAAACAATAAAAAAAAAAGTTATTTTCAGAACTACCTCCCATTTATATAAAATGACTTAAATTTTAAAACTCTGCCATTGTCTTTTCTCCCAGGTGCGCTCCCCGGTGCGCTCCCCGGTGCGCGTACCGGGCGCTCCCCCCGCGAAAATCAAAAAAAAAATAATTTACCCCGCGGGGCCCTTTTAAAGCCCCCACATCAAACCTAGGAGGTCAGGGGGAGTCTACCCTGCCCTCTTATGGTCAATTCCCCCCTTTATTTTTGCCACCTCTTGTGTATCGATTTTACCGAGAGACAAGATGGCGGCCGCTCCGGACTGTTTAGAATGTTTACAGACACCCGAGAGCCAATCAGCTTTCCGCGCGCAAGTCGCGTGGCGCGCTCCCCCGGTGCGCGTACCGGGGCGCGCTTACAGATATATATATATTTTTTAACCTAAATTACTCAAAATCCACTGGAGGACATATCTTGAGACATAGCAAAGGTACATCGGGCTACCAGTCCCTACAATTTTGCCAAGTTTGGTGTAAATCCATTCAGCCGTTCGGGCTAAAGGTGAGGTCGACCGCCCTATGGAAATTAACATGGGGAAAACGCGTTTTGGGACCCCCCTTTTATCTCGGCCCCCGCTTAACGCATCCCCTCCAAACTTTCGGGGAAGGACCGGAGCTGGACGAGGCCATTTTGAGGAAATTTTCAGGCAGATTCGTCAACCGACGCCAAAGTTATTCCAAATAGAATTTTGAGATTTAACATTGAAAAAAATCCTAACTATAACGACCGCCAGTAGGTAATATATATATATATATATATATATACTAGCAGCCCGTCTCGATGTTGTCCGGGTATGAATTGCTGCCGGCCAGTAGTATATTGTTTTGTAGGATTTCGTTTAGATAGCATTTCTTATCTGTGACAGGCCTGTGAAACGCTCCGATTCACAGTGCACTGCTGATGCACTTAAGAGTGCGCGTTCAGTAGTGTGTGAACTTGAGTTTCCCTACTTTATTTTTCCTTGCAATATTATATAGCGCGAACTCGACAACATGGCATGAGCACAATTTACATTACAGAAGAACACATTCATTTGTGGTAGGCACGGGGAGACAAAGCAAATTGCCTGGAATCACAGGATGTTGAGCTGATGCCGAGATTCGAACGTAGCTCCCCAGCTCTAAAGTTCGCAATTTTAGAACTTGTGGCGTGAGGTGTGTCTAAAAGTGTATGTCAGTGCTAGCCATCAATGAGAGAGACCTGTGCATTTTTCAAATGGGTGGTGAAAAAATATGAGTATGTTGCTGGAGATGTGGGCTGCCGTGCCACCAATGTACTTACCGGGGGCGGGTAAACACCCATTATTCCGCAACTTTCTTTCCACCTACCATCACTCCGCATACTTTCATTACGAAAGTACCATGACTAATGCAATGCCATTATAACGCATGACATTACATTTTATATGCTTTTACCACGCATACATTTACAACGAAATTCGTTGTAAATGCATGAATGGTAAAAGTATGTGTTTTTTTAAATGTTTGGATAAGGTAAGTATGGGTATGAGGGTATATGTTTTGGGGTACTGAGGTATATGTTTTGGGGTGTTTGGGTATTTTAAGGGTTCAGATATAGTTTTGGGTTATGGGGTACAGGAGTAGTTTTAGGGTTTAGAGCAGTGGTGCCCAAACTTTTTTGACCCGTGGCTCCCTTGACCTAATTGGCAGTAGGCCATGGCTCCCCCTCATTTTTTTTACCGGTGGACGGGTGGGTGGGGATGTAAGCCTGACCTCGTGTGTACTTCCTGTTGCACTCTGACTGCCCCCTCTGTCCATGCCTGCCCCGTGCCCTCAGACTGCCCCTTCTGTGCATGCCTCCTTTATTCGTGACCTCCGACTACCCCTTCTGTCCATGCCATCTCCATACGTGCCTTCTGACTTCCCCTTCTATCCATGCACGAAGGCCTGCTGCCTTCGTGCCCTGAGACTGCCCCTTCCGTCCCTGCCTTCTCCCTTCATGCCCTGAGACTGCCCCTTTCCTCCATGCCTGCTCCCTTCGTGCCCTGAGACTGCCCCTTTCCTCCATGCCTGCTTCCTTCGTTCCCTGAGACTGCCCCTTTTCTCCATGCCTGCTCCCTTCGTGCCCTGAGACTGCCCCTTTCCTCCATGCCTCCTCCCTTCGTGCCCTGAGACTTCCCCTTTCCTCCATGCCTGCTCGCTTCGTGCCCTGAGACTGACCCTTTCCTCCATGCCTTCTCCCTTCGTGCCCTGAGGCTGCCAATTTCCTCCATGCCTTCTCCATTCCTGCCCTGAGACTGCCCCTTTCCTCCATGCCTTCTCCCTTCGTGCCATGAGACTGCCCCTTTCCCCCATGCCTGCTCCCTTCGTGCCCTGAGACTGCCCCTTTCCTCCATGCCTTCTCCCTTCGTGCCCTGAGACTGCCCCTTTCCTCCATGCCTTCTCCATTTGTGCCCTGAGACTGCCTGAGACTGCCCCTTTCCTCCATGCCTGCTCCCTTCGTGCCCTGAGACTGCCCCTTTCCTCCATGCCTTCTCCTTTCGTGCCCTGAGACTGCCCCTTTCCTCCATGCCTTCTCCTTTCGTGCCCTGAGACTGCCCTTTTCCTCCATGCCTTCTCCCTTCGTGCCCTGAGACTGCCCCTTCCCTCCATGCCTTCTCCCTTCGTACCCTGAGACTGCCCCTTTCCTCCATGCCTGCTCCCTTCGTGCCCTGAGACTGCCCCTTTCCTCCATGCCTTCTCTCTTCGTCCCCTGAGACTGCCTGAGACTGCCCCTTTCCTCCATGCCTTCTCCCTTCGTGCCCTGAGACTGCCCCTTTCCTCCATGCCTTCTCCCTTTGTGCCCTGAGACTGCCTGATACTGCCTCTTTCCTCCATGCCTGATCCCTCCGTGCCCTGAGACTGCCCCTTTCCTCCATGTCTGCTCCCTTCGTGCCCTCTATCCATTATGGCCATGCCTGTTCTCTTTGTGCCCTCAGACTCAGGCGTGCAACACCCACTGAACTCAAAGGGCTTCAGTCCCCCCCCAGTCCCCTTCCCCAGTTGTGTGAGGCAGCCTGTGGATAAGACCTCCTGGGCACACAAGCAGCCACACCCGAGCACTTCAAAGGTCTTTAAAAGACCATGAGGCCTTGCTGTTGTTTCACCCCTTCCAAGAGTCCCTGCAGCTCCACTCTGCATGTTGCTTACAGATCAGACTACCCTTTCTTTATATTCCTGTTCCCTTAAAGCGGCGGAGTTATAAAGATTATACAGGTGTCATTTCTAAATGTCTAGCGCTGCCACTGCAATTTGCCACATCGTGCCGCGGCGCCCCTGGCAACGCATAACAGCGCACTGGGGTGCCGCGGCGCACAGTTTGGGAACCACGGGTTTAGGGATAGTTATGGGTTTTGGGGTACAGGGGTATTTTTAGGGTTCAGGGCTAGGTTTGGGTTTTGGGGTATAGGGGTATTTTTAGGGTTCAGGGGTAGGTTTGGGTTTTGGGGTACAGGGGTATTTTAAGGGTTCAGGGATAGGTTTGGGTTTTGGGGTACAGGGGTATTTTAAGGGTTCAGGGATAGGTTTGGGTTTTGGGGTACAGGGGTATTTTTAGGGTTCAGGGCTAGGTTTAGGTTTTGGGGTGCAGGGGTATTTTAGGGTTCAGGGGTAGGTTTGGAGGGTTCAGGGGTAGGTTTGGATTTTGAGGTACAGGGTTATTTTTAGGGTTCAGGGCTAGGTTTGGGATTAGGGGTACAGGGGTATTTTCGGGTTCAGGGGTAGGTTTGGGTTTTGGGGTACAGTGGTATTTTTAGGGTTCAGGGGTAGGTTTGGGTTTTGGGGTACAGGGGTATTTTTAGGGTTTAGGAGTAGGTTTGGGTGTTGAGGTACAGGGGTGTTTATATGGTTCAGGGCTAGGTTTGGGTTTTGGGGTACAGGGGTATTTTTAGGGTTTAGGGATAGGTTTGGGTTTTGGGGTACAGGGTATATTTATAGGGTTAAGATGGGTTACTGTTTAAGGGTGTTGGGGTATTTTAAGGAGTTTGGGTGGGTTATGATTATGGGGTACAGGGGTATTTAAAGGGAGCAGGGTGGGATTAGCACACGATATGAGACATGGCATGAAGGGCGGAACGTACCACACGCCCCCAGCGTTTGTCACAACCCCAGCACACGCCCACAGCCCAATGCAGACACGCCCACAAGGGACTACTTTGCTGGCACAGTTCTTTTACCTTTTAAATGTATATGGTGGGCGTCTGCATAGCCTATGTCCTTCTGCTGCAACTGCCCTTTCCAACGCTGTATTGGGTGTTGTGATTGGTGCTGTGGTTCCTGAGATTACTCGCCTCAAAGGTTTGGGCTCTCTCTTTATTATATTAGTATGGATATATATATATATATATATATATATATATATATATATATATATATCTCAGAAATCCTCTCTCGGTTGAAAAAGGGAAGGGACACAGCAGGGTTCATACACGGCGGCCATCTTGAGTGTGGCCCAGAGCGGTGAGAGCGCTCTAGTGGACCCCATAAAAGGAAACGGACGCTCTACCGCACTAGCGGGCGCGTTTGCGTGAGCGCCGTCCCTAGCGCCGGAGTCTCGCCAGAGTCCTGCCCGTCTGCGCCCGTCAGCGTTCCGGCAGCAGACGGGGCAGGACGGCTGGCTAGCACCTTCCTCTGGCTGGTCCCTTACTGCTGTCAGTGTTAGCTATGTGTATCTCATATTCGTCAGAGACCCTCTCCAATCTCCGTCCTTCGGTAGGTCGCTGCCACTCTGTCTTTCCGGGCCGTCGCATCCTCAGAAAAGGATGCAATGTCTGTGGTTGGCGCTTTCCTATATATAACAAACCAAAACTGACTCATCCTCCGATTATCACCACTTGCCTACTCCTTAATACACGCTCTTTAGGCTGTCATGCGCTAGATATATGGAATTTGCTCGATAATTCCGATATATCCTGCCTTTTTCTCACTGAGACATGGCTTAGTGATACCTCAGCCCCGGATTTAGTCAACGCCATTCCACCTAATTATTCCATCATTAGGAGGGATAGAACATCTGGACGCGAGGGTGGTGTGGCTATTATAGTTAACAACCAGCTGCACTGCACTACCTTCCTGATAGACAATATTCAGGACACCGAGGCACTCGGCTTCACTCTTCACTTGTCTCCCCATCAAGCATGTACCGGTATTCTTGCATATCGTACTCCCGGTCCATTAGGCTCTTTTCTGGATGAACTACAAGTAGCACTTTCAGTCCCATGCCTTAAATCTGAACATTGTCTACTCTTAGGCGACTTAAACATGCACATGGACGAGGCTACAAATCCTGATACAATGAAACTCATGGAGGTCACAGCAACATTAGGACTCACACCTTTCATCCATGATTCTACGCACAATAAGGGCCATATTCTAGACCAAGTTTTTTCCACCGTTCCGATCAACGTACTTGCTCCTCAACCGGTATTATCGTCGGATCATTACTTAATCACTTTTAGCCTATCAAGCGCCCCTCCTCTTAGATCTAATCCCACTATCCCTACTAAACGTCTTTCCAGGCCTTTTCATCTGTTATCTAATGAGACGCTACTACAGGCCATGGCACGTTCACCTTGCACTTTGTCAGGTAATGTGGAAATCGATCTAGCTCGCTACACGGAATGGCTCTCAACTATATTGGCGGATCTCGTGCCCGAGAATGCCGCCAAACTCGGAAACAAACGTCCTTCCGCTCCTTGGTTCACATCTCAGCTTAGAGAAGCCCGGCGAAACTGCAAGAGAGCAGAAAGAACCTGGCGGAAAGACTACAATCCTCTTGAGAAAGAAAAGTTTAAAAACCTAACTAAATCCTACCACAAGATGATTTGGAGTGGAAAAAAATCCTATCTTGAACGTCGGATAGACGAATCTGATAATTCCTGTAAGGAAATTTTTAAAATTGTTAAGGACTTCACTTCTCCATCCCTAGGCATCTCGGCTCAGTCTCACTCAGAACTTTGGCTGAATGAACTCGCACATTATTTTGTAGACAAAATAACATCCATCCAAGCCTCTCTTGCTACTTATTCCAAACAGCCTCAGGCGGCTGATCTTGATGCCCCCTCCTCCTTACAAACCACCCTCTGGGAATTTCCACAGCTAAGCCTTGTTGCCTCATTAGACCATCTGACAGGCTTGAAATCGGGCTCTCCTTTAGATCCCTGCCCGGTCTCTTGCCTCAACAAAATAGCCCCTCTGCTAAATGGCCCCATCAATTCCATTCTCAACTCCTCATTGTCTTCTGGCATAGTCCCTCAGGCCTGGAAGAGCGCTCTCATCCTTCCATAAATAAAAAAACCAACTCTGGATCCCATCATACATGCCAACTATAGGCCTATCTCTCTCCTCCCCGCTCTGGCGAAGGTGGCGGAAAGACACGTGCACAGATCTATCTCTGACTTTATCGAGAATAACAACTTGTTGCACACTACTCAATCTGGGTTTCGTGCGAATTACAGCACAGAGACCGCATTACTTGAAGTCACCACCGCCATTAGAGAGGTTTTAGATACTGGAGGAAAGGCCATGTTGGTCATGTTAGACCTGTCGGCGGCGTTCGACACCGTTCCCCATGATACCCTCCTAACTCGACTCTGGAATTGTGGCCTCAGGGGGACGGTGTGGAACTGGCTTAAATCATTTCTAGCCAGCCGTCGACAAACGATCTGGGCGCCGCCGCCACCTCACTCCGCAGCTATGGCAGCCCTGGAAGTGGAGGTCCCTCAGGGGTCTATTCTTAGCCCTCTGCTTTTTAACATCTTTATGGCCCCCCTTGCAGAGGTTGCGGAGTCGTTTGGCGCTCAGATCGTGTCTTACGCTGACGACACCCAGCTCTTGTTTACTTATAACAAGAACGAGGTGTTTGATGGGATCCGTATCAGAGGCTGCTTAGAGGCAGTCTTTGATTGGTTCAAAAGACACGGTTTGAAATGCAACTTCGATAAATCGGAGCTGCTGTTCTTCGGATGTGTCTCTGAACCAAACTGGAAAAGTTGGTGGCCACAAGATCTGTTTCCTCCTGCCAATGCTAGTACCAAGGCTAAAAACCTGGGTATCATTGTTGACAATGAGTTAACCTTTGGGCCTCAAATTGCGTGTCTTTCGGGGAAATGCTTTGGAATCCTGCGGATACTCAGGAAATTTCTCCCCTTGATTTCGGTGATCCATCGAAGGGTCATAGTCCAAGCACTTGTCGGGTCGCGTTTGGACTATGCAAATGCCCTCTATCTGGGACTCCCAAAATATTTGATAAGGAGACTGCAGGTAGTCCAAAATTCAGCCGCTAGGGCCATTTATGGACTCCCCAGACGAACTAGTACCTCTAACTTGTTGAAGGAACTGCACTGGCTCCCTATAGCCAAGAGGGTTCTCTTCAAAAGCCTGACGTTAACCTATAAGGCTCTTCATGACTCAGGCCCTAGGTATATTAGAAAGCGCCTTGCTTTTTACAAGCCGAGCAGAGCTCTGCGATCTGCCTCCTTGTCTAAAATGGTCGTTCCATCCATCAAGCGAACCAGACAAGGAGGGCGTTCCTTCCACTACCTGGCTCCGCGCGCTTGGAATGAACTTCCTATTGTTCTTAGACAGGCCCCCAGTCTGTTGTCTTTTAGAAAGGCATTAAAAACCTGGCTTTTTACTAGTTAATTTTGCTGTTCCTTTTTTGCAGTTATGTTCCTTTCCATTAAAGCACTTCTTCGCCAAAGTGCCGGGACACTCCGACTGGAGTAGCCGTTGCGCTATAGAAGAGCCCAATTAACATAACATAACATAACATTCAGGGCATATATTTAAGCAAAAGTCGGCATGACCGGTTTCGGCTTCAAGCCTCTTCAGATGCCGCAGTTCGTGAAAGGTTGTTTCCTCAAGTTAATATCGAGCTCCTCCCATTGAATAATGAAAGACCCAGCTGCAGCATATACTTTCGCTGACGTCACAGTAGCCTCTATCTCGGACTGCTGATCCTGTCGTGCATTTCGTTGGTGTCCGAAGTGCCACAGGGAGAATAATAACCCCCGAAGGTGCTGCAACAAATGTCCTTGGGTCCCCTACTTCCAAGCCCTCATATCCAAATGTCATTGAGGATGGAGGCGAAGGACAGCGTGGACCCTCTCACCAGGCAAGTCCCAGTCCGCCACCTGGCAGCAGCTCCTCGATATCGCCGGTATGAAGGCGAGCTTTTGATAATCCGATACCTCGGAAACTTGAGGTTAGTTGCCTAACATCCTGTAAATATCATGGCCCAAATAGGAAGGGTCTCTTCAAAAGTGCCACAGGAATGCACTTAAATATGTCAGAAATCCTCTCTCGGTTGAAAAAGGGAAGGGACACAGCGGGGTTCATTCAGGGCATTTGTTTAAGCAAATGTCGGCATGACCGCTTTCGGCGTCAAGCCTCTTCAGATGCCGCAGTTCATGAAAGGTTGTTTCCTCAAGTTAATATCGAGCTCCTCCCATTGAATAATGAAAGGCCCAGCTGCAGCACGTACTTTCACTGACGTCACAGTAGCCTCTACCTCGGATTGCTGATCCCGTCGTGCATTTCGTTGGTGTCCGCTGTGCCACAGGGAAAATAATAACCCCCGATGGTGCTGCAACAAATGTCCTTGGGTCCCCTACTTCCAAGCCCTCATATCCAAATGTCATCGAGGATGGAGGCGAAGGACAGCGCAGACACCTCTCAGCAGGAAAGTCCTAGTCCGCCATCAGGCAGCAGCTCCTCGATATCGCCGGTATGAAGGCGGGCTTGTGATAATCCTTATACCTCGGAAACTTGAGGTTAGTTGCCTAACATCCTGTAAATATCACGGCCCAAATAGGAAGGGTCTCTTCAAAAGTGCCACAGGAATGCACTTAAAAATGTCAGAAATCCTCTCTCGGTTGAAAAAGGGAAGGGACACTGCGGGGTTCATTCAGGGCATTTATTTAAGCAAAAGTCGGCATGACCGGTTTCGGCGTCAAGCCTCTTCAGATGCCGCAGTTCGTGAAAGGTTGTTTCCTCAAGTTAATATCGAGCTCCTCCCATTGAATAATGAAAGGCCCAGCTGCAGCACATACTTTCGCTGACGCCACAGTAGCCTCTACCTCGGACTGCTGATCCTGTCGTCCATTTCGTTGGTGTCCGATGTGCCACAGGGAAAATAATAACCCCCGAAGGTGCAGCAACAAATGTCCTTGGGTCTCTTACTTCCAAGCCCTCATATCCAAATGTCATCGAGGATGGAAGCGAAGGACTGCGCGGACGCCTCTCACCAGGAAAGTCCCAGTCCGCCATCTGGCAGCAGCTCCTCGATATCGCCGGTATGAAGGCGGGCTTGTGATAATCCGATACCTTGGAAACTTGAGGCTAGTTATATATATATATATATTTACGAGCAAATGTCCCAAGCGGGGGGAGCAGCTTAAAGCGGGTGCTGGCGGCGAGGATCGGGACTGCCTCGCTGTTTATTGCTGGAGCAAGAAATTCTTCACTAAGAGCTGCAAATAGCTCGAAACGCTTATGGCCATTGAAATGCTTGCGGCCTTCGGACCTCATTGCTGCCTGCGTGTTGTGCGCGTATACCCCTTTGTGTGTGGCATCTTCATAAAGGCAAGCTTATGTTTTGGATTTATGAGCAGCTGGTCCGGCGGCGGTGGTGCCCCAACGCTGTAATGGCGTTTCCGAGTGCTTGGCAACAAGAGCGCTCATTAAGTAGAGGGGGCCTGAGCTTGTAGTGTAGTTCCTATATTCCCAATAGGCTCTGCGCATTGGAATAACATAAACGATAGTGTAGACGTAGGACTTAGGTTGACTAGGTCTCTATTGAATATGTTAGACTTAATTGTGAATGCCAGCTAGCTCAGAGGTCACTAGAAACTTTCTCGAATACACAAGAAGGGATTAGTTTCTGACAACCATATAACATGACAACTTTGTTCCCCAAGAATAAGGAATATATCTCCAGAGTCGCGGAAACAATAGATGGCTATTTCACTCAGTCAATCTTGCATGCTTCGTTTCACCAGAAGTGCAGAGAAAATAGAGAGACGGGCGTTTTCAATAAAAAGGTTATTTATTGAGCAGTCTTCTTTCTCATGCAAGAGAAGTTAATTGCTACAATTGTAATACTTGCTATATAGTAAAGTGCGTACAGTAAAAAGAGTATTATGAAATAATACTGTAAAAGCATTTGTATGGTTTCTAAGCCATAAGATACTTAAAATAGATAAAATACATACAATGATAAATAATGACTAAAAGTACTCAACTGGTGCATCTAAAATACGCCTTCCCCGGTGTACCTAACCTAAGCCTAGTACAAGGGAAGAAGTAAGTGAGGTGTAGCGTGAGTTAAATAGTTTCTGCCAAGAATCTATCCAAGAATTCTCTAAGGGTCTAATCAGCTCTGTACCTTGGTTACAGAATGAAGGAGGTCTTGTATCTCTCTCTCAGGACTCGATCTTCCAGTAACCCGCAAGGGTAGCAGAGAAACACTGGAGCTGGATTTCTCGGCAGGAGTAAAGACAGCGTCTCTCTCAGTGCGTCAGATGGAGGGTCGGCTTCCTTCGGCACTTGCTACAGCAGGGCGTTGGGCAGTTATTACATTTCTAAGCATGTGTTTACAATCCCACCCCAAAAATACATAAAATGCATTTGAAATGGTTTGTACACGAAAAATGAGTATTGTACTGTACGTTTTCTAAGCAGTGGTATCATTCAAATAATGCATATAGTTTTACATTTGAAATGCTGGCTGAATGATTCACGAAATTACATTTATGAAATGGCTCTTAATACAGAAGAGAAGGTCGAGAAAATTTCATCACAGATTATATAATACTGTACATGTGCTAGAGGCTAAGTTTAAATATTGTCTCTAGGTATCAAAAAATAGAAATCTTGTTCTCTAAGAATAGTTCTACATTAAGCAGATTACTCTGTGCCAAAAAAAGGTAAATATTTTGGTATTGAGAAAAAAAATAATTTTGTTGTAGTAAAATATAGTTCCAAATTTTAGAAGTTCTGTTTATCAAAACTGAAGGCCGAAATCAAAGTTCAGGGAACGCTATGTGCTTGTTTCTCAAGAGTTATTCTTGTTGTTAGGAGAAAACATTAACTCAGATAGGCTGGCAAAGAATTTGTCTACCACAGTAGGTGAAAGTTGGGCCATCTCCAAAAAAGTAGAAATAGTGCATATGTGAGATGCATTACAGTCAGCGTTATCTGGATCAGCAATGGTCACAGAAAGTTGTACCTGTGTGCTATTTTCATCTCGTACCTCACCGCCACCTAGTCATAATGGTGAGGTCTCAACGAATGCCGTCATCAGAATTGGTAGCCGCTGGGGACAACACGTTGCATGAGCCGTTACCGAACTAAGCAAAGTATCGACATCCATAGGTACTGCTGATGGAAGTGAGAGACAGATGTCTAACACGCATTCTTCTCCGCAGAGCAGGCATCGTAGAACAGGTAAGATGCAATCTTGCCAGATTGGTCTGAATGATAGAAACCATGTGGTATTCAGATCTCTTAGACGAGAACCTATTTAATCCTATTTCGGGACCGCAGTCCCTGGATCGCTTGTTCCATGGTAACCTGGGTATCGCTGGTGACTGGACTTGCCATATCGGAGCAGAAGGAATAAAAATACAATTCCTGCTACGAGTCCCAAAATGAGAGGCATGCTGCCGAACACAGAGTGCACGAAATTCGGAAAAATGCTCAAGACAGCTTCAAAGGGTTTTAACAGTCCCGAGAAAAGTGTCTTAAATAAATGTGCGATGCCACTGGTATCTGACATGTTTAAAATTTGACCTAACATTTCTACAAAATGTACGGGGCAGTTTGTTGATAATAATGTATGTATTTCTGCTGAGGTCCTTTCAACTTGCAGATCATACGTTTCTCTAGACGAGGTCAGAGGCACAGTTTTTTGTAAAAGAATGGCTTTCATTCTGCTTAATGTATCCATTCGAATAGAAGAGATATTCAACAAAGGCCAAATCGTTGCCCATTGTCTGGCTTGCTGTTTGGATACAATAGTTGCATACAACAAGTGACCCTGGATGTAACACTGACGAGATAGGCCGTTCCTGGCAACATGCCACAGCAGCTGTGGTCACTCAACATAACGTAGCTACCGTTGGAAAGCTGCCTGAAAACAGGTTCTATTTGTGTGGCTGGGGTGCCGTGCAAGTGGCAAGAAAGGTCATTAGATGAACCCTCACAAGCTCCATGTAAATTAATTTCTTGACACAGAAGTGTACCACTTAGCGAGTTTTCACAATTGTTTCCACTAAGAAAAACTTCTTTGCTGCGCCCACTCCAACATCTATGTGTGTAAGGTAAATTCCAGGTCGACTTAATGTATCCTTTACCCAACCTTTCATACAGGCCTGCTGGTACAAGCTGTAGGCAGTATTGAAACTGGAATGTCGTTATTGGTATTGTTATGGTACCATGTATTATCTATTCAATGACAGGCCTCTCGGAAACTGTTATTGGTAATCTTTCTAGTTTTTCAATGCTCAGCACCGTATAGTCTGCTCCTTTTTGTGCCAAAGAGATTTGTTTATCTGTAAGGTTAAAGATAGAAAATAATGACGTTGTATTAATTAGACGCCAAGGCACGTAGCCTGAACGCAGATTTTGTAACGTCCAGCTTAACTGTACAATAGAACGTAATTGGGACTGGCCATGTTGTAACATTAGCATATCCTGTTCTATTATATCAATAGCAGATGATACAATGCTGTCCAAAGAATAAATTCTGGAGGACAGAGTTGTTAACCCATTGTCCACTACAGACAGTGATTTTTCCAAATGAATACGATCAATTTCTCGTATTCTTTCAGCAGTTTCAATTTGCATTACTTTCCAAGCTTCGTTGTAAGCAGCATATATACCGGCGTATATGAAACATTTTTGACGCTGTTTGCGATGTCCCAATAAGAAATCCCACAAGTCAGCACCTTCTTTGAGTTAAGTCAAGTGTTGCTTAATTTCAGGTAGTGTGGATTTCTGTAGCCATTCGAGGCATAGTTTTCTTACACTGTATGTTGTTATTATCCCTGGATGTTGTCTCTGGGAATATCTTGGGTCTGGCCTATTTTTTTTGAACCCCTGTATTTTGTCCAGGAATCTATCTTGACAGTTATTAGTGTCTGTGGGCCAGATCAACCATTTTTCCAATCAGGATTAGTTCTGTTTTAGTGTAAAATATGGGACACATGTCAACCCCTCATCTGTAGTGTTATTTCTATCAGGCATAGGCTTTGGTGTAGATGGATTGTTTAAATCTTTTATCTTGGCTAGGCCAAGAAAGGTTGTTTGTTGAATGGTGTCATTCAGGAACATTATTTGTTCTGGGATCATGCAGGCTCTGAATATTGATTCTAATCCCTATACTTGCCAATCTTTTGAACCCCAGATTGCTTTTGTTTCAATGTTATCTTTCCAGAATTCAAAACCAAATGTAGACAATTGTTCATAACATTTTGCAGAATATATCTGTTTTGTATTGATCAACATATTTTTCATTCCTGTCTTATTCACATTTTTAAAATAAATTGTTTCTGGATCTGTGACATTAAACCCTGAGAAGTATGGACATTTCTCAAAAAAAAATTTCGAGCTGCCTTTTGGCGGTGTTGGACAATGTTCCCATTGATTATAAGTTAAAACATTTCTAGGTTTTGATAGTGGTGCCCAAAATGATTAAAGCAATACATTTCTTCATAATCAGATGAACCTTCTAAATAATCATGATCTGTAAATTTTGCTGACATTTCTAAATCAGACATCATATTATTAATAGTCTAAAAGTCCCAATCATCAGAGAAACTGCTCGGTGAGACAAAGTCACTTAATGAAACCTTGAACTGGTGTGGATACTTCAACCGGGCCATAGATGTCGTAATCAGTAGCGTCCCACGCTACACCACCAGGTATAGGAATTGCTGTGATGTTTACTGATGACAGGCCTCTTTTTTCAACATGAGATGACTTGTGTGGTTTTAGGACCAAGTTGATGTTCTGACTTGCTGTGTCCATTTTACTGTATTTTCCATCAATCATTCTTCCAAAGCTTAAAACTAAAATGAGCCAGAGCAGGAGGAAAAGTACACCTAACACAATCCACAATTCAATCCATGGTGAAATCAGATATATTTCTCCAAGTTGATGAAAGAGTTCGGTTACTTTTTCTTTGAATGTTTTGTTTGGTGGCTTTTCTTCATGTTCACTAGGATCTTCAGAAAAGTCATCGAAATTGATGAAATAGCCAGAGGCAGTTCTGTCAATTATTGGAATCGCATCAGGATTGTTAATAATCTTTGTAGTTGCTTCATCCTTTTTCATATTTGTATAGTTAGAGGCTACATCATTGTAGACAGGTGTTTCTTGACGAACTGTTGCAATTTGGGTTTCAAGAGGCACACGTTCCATGGCTTTGTTGCATAGTCCTTCTTTATTCACTGCAAGTTTATCAGATGTGATTAATCTCTCAGTTTGAACCTCTTGAATTGTAGCAAGGTTTGATCTTCTGCTACATCTTGGGAGTCCACTGGGCCTACTACTTATTATTGGCCACATGGTTGTGGTTTTACCAGGTCGAATGATACAACGCTGTTCTCCTTTTTACCAGCAAGGGGCGGTAGTACAACTGATCTTGTTCCGCTGATTGCTAAGACAGGTACTGCTTTTCTGTAAGAAGGCCCAAATTCCTTCTTCACCTCGATCTTTTCTCTGGCCAGATCCCCAATCTTTGGAATCCAGACAGGTCTTGCTGGGACAGGTGGTTTTTCTTCAGCGGCCGTTGGCTTTAGCTTTGTGTTACTCAGACTTCTTCTTGTTTCATTTAAGTCCTGTAAAACAGCCAAACGATCTTTGATATTAAAGGTTTTTTGTTCCACCACTGAAGTCTGACTATCGAGGTCTTCGATTATCATTCTAGTACCAAACAAAAGTTCATACGGAGTGATTCCACCCAGAGAATTTCTTGGCAGATTATTTAGACTACGTTGGACACTTATTAGATGTTTGACCCACCCATCACCCGAACCTAATACCCTCCCTGTTATAGATTGCTTTATGTCACAGTTTTTTCTTTCCACTACCGCATTACCCTCAGGATGGAAAGGAATAGAGTACCGCAATGCAACGCCCAAGCTGGCCATGGCCTCCTTGTAAGCCCGAGAGCTAAACGCAGGACTCTGGTCAGAATGTAGAGTGCCGATTGCGTATGTGCCGGTAACGTCTCGCAAATCTTTTATAACAGTTCTGGCGTCAGTTGCGCTCTGGGGCAACATCCAAATTAATCTTGTGCAGGAATCCACTGCGACCATGATATATTTATAGTTACCGTCCCTTTGTAAGGGACCACAGTGGTCCAGCTAAACACACGCTAATGGTTTATCTGAGATCAGAAGGGGCGTCTGCGCAGGACGTTTCACTGTTGATTCTTTCATTCTTTGGCATATTTCTCAGTCTAGAACATAGTTTCTAGTCTGTTTCCTCATGCATGGCCACCAATATCTATGTTTTAGTAAAGATACTGTGGCGGAAACACCTGCGTGTGCAGAAGCAAGACCTTCATGCGGAGTTAAGATTAGTCCTAACCTATGTTCCATGTTTGGGATTGCCCTATCCCCCACTCCAGGGATTTGAGCAAAAGGAACATTGTTTGCATCAGTTTTATATGAGTACTTTACTGGAAAGCCTTTCAGGAGTGTCTTACCACTGTTTTTTACTGAAGCTTTGACAGCTTGCATTATTTCGCTGTCTATTTTCGTTTTTGAATGAGTGATTGCAGCTACGGAAGCCGTGTGCACGGCTGCCTTTGCGGCTTCATCAGCCAATGAATTCCCTGCAACGTGAACACCATTACGTTGATGACTCAGTGTATGGATCACATGAGTCTTTTGTACTTCTTTCTGTAAAAGAACTACTTGTTCCCAAAGCATTTTATGCTTTATTGTACCACCTTTCGCATCTTTGAAACCGTTTTGAACCCAGTTCTGCAAGTATTCATTGTTAGACTGGACGAAGTAATACGAATCGCATACTATTAGTGTGGGGAATTCGCGATCGGTATTCTCAAGCGCCATCTTGAAAGCCTGTAGTTCAGCTCGCTGAGCTGTATAGACTCCGAGTGATTGAGTTTTTGTGACCATAGGTCTGAATTTACCTTTCCGCCAGCGACCTTTTACAATCGTGCACGCAGCACTATAGGCTTGTTTACCCCCAATTGCAGGCTGTGCTGATCCGTCTGTATATATTATACAGCTGTAATGTTCAAGAGGCAGAATTTCGGTCTGCAGAAGACATTCGTACTCGTATTGGAGAAATTCTTGTGTTTTCAAGCTAGGGTCAAAAACGTATTCAACCTCTGTTGCAGCAAGAGAATTAACCCATTGTATCCATCGTGGATATAAAGCTTTAGCATTTGGAATGCTCGCTCTTGTCACTGCCTCTAAGGCAGGTACAGGTGTAACAACCGATATGCGCTTTCCCTGTGCAAGGGCTCTTTCTTTTGCTATAGCAGTTTGAACCGCTGTCAGAATTTTCTCAGTTGAAGTGAATCTTATTTCAGCTTGTGTGTACAAGTGTGATTTGTAAGCTATTGGTACCGTTTCACCTTTGTCAGGTCAGGTACGTGAATCCGCATCTTCCTGGGAAGACTCGGATTACAAGGTTGCGTACGTTTACACGTGTTTCCAGTTTTGTTTTAGCTAACATGTCTGTTTGTATTGAACGTAAAATTTCTGTGTGTTTCTGAGTCGAATTGGTTTGTTTGAAATCAGGTTTTATTAATTCGTAGAGAGGTGTAACCCTCTCTGTGTAATTCAAAAGGTAAGTTCTTCCAAAATTCAGGAAACCTCGAATTTATTGTAAGTTTTTTTGAAAATAATCCTGGGCTATTCTTGAATCCCTGGGGGAGACGGCAAAATTGCCTCTGGGCCCCCATACTTGAGAAAGCGGTCAAATACCTGCTTTCTGGTGCAATGTTTTGACAGAAGAAACCATTTGAAATATCTAATGTTGTTTTATATTTTTTGCGCACAATGTTATTCATCAGTGCTGCACTGTGTGAATTTTGTACTGCAAATGTTTTGCAACAAGAGTTTAAGTGTCTGTAGTCCAATACTAGATGATATGAATTGTCTGGTTTGGAGACAGGAAACAAAGGATTGTTCATTTGTGAGGTGCATGTTTCAATCACCCCCTGGTACTCAAGTTGATCTAAGATCTCCCTGACTTGTTTTTTAGCTTCTTGCTTAACAGGATACTGCCTTTGTGCAGTAAGGTGATTTTTTAACTGGAATTTATGGTGAGGGGATTCCTCATCCCATCCTTATGATTTTTATATAATGCAGGGGCTTGGGCCATTGCCCATTTTCTTGCATATGTGTATTTTTTGAGAATTGGAAAATGATTTGAGAAGGCAGGCATAACCATTTCTTCACCATGTGGGCACTCCCTAACACATTCTGGTGTCCAGTCTTTCTCAGCTAGACGAATATCATAGCCTTTAGATAGCTTCTCCCAAAAGAGAGTTTTTATTTTCCTAGTTATGTCCCCTTCTATACGCAATGTTATTTCATATAATTTATGGGGTACACTAACTCTGGTGTCTGCAGTTTCCACTTGAATGTATTCATTCGTGTCCACTGTCTCCAGAAGATTCATCAGGATCTTGCGAGCTATGGTCACTTCTGCTGCGCTGTCTAGCACTGTTTGGGCCCACTCTCCGTTCTTGAGTTGTGTTCTCAGGATCCTCGGCATGTTTTATCTTTATGCTTGCTACCTTCTTTTTGGAAAATTTAGATTTTTTACTTTGGTGAACGGGTTCCTTGTCTTTGGACTTGACGCGCTCTTCTGTATGTTCTGATCGTCCTCTTCTTTCCGATTTCTCTGAGGAAGTCTGAAAAGATCGAGAGGGACGTGTATCATTATCTTGATATCTGTCAGGTTTTTTCAAATTATCCCTATTTCTGAGGTTATATCTTTTCTTAGAGGGCTCCCGATGTGGATACCTACCCCCCCAGTTCTGGAGATCTATCTCTCCGTTGGGGAGACCTTCCTCTGGACTGAAACAGTTTCTCTTTAGGAAGAGTCTGTCTGATAGTTTCCCATTTCTTTTTAGGAGTAATTAAACTATTTTTAATGAAAGTTTTTTCAGGATTTTCTGTTAGTTGTGTTTTTAGTAGTTTCCCACCCAAACTATCTCTACCTAATTCTTCATAGGATTTTTCAATTATTCTGGCAAGTTCAAAAGGTGGATCTGTTATATCTGTTTCTTTTAATTTTTAGCGGCAGGTTGTACCGTCAATCAATTGAACTAATTGTCTATATTCCTTTGTTAATTGTTTTAGTTGAACTAACAGTTCTCTGACTGACATTTCTTCAATGTCTGGATGTGGTGTATAGCTAGCTATAACCGGCCATGTGGCTCCTGGTGTACCTAGTGGACCGAGCTTGGTAATGTGATTTTGATGTTTTAGGGCACCATTAAACCAGAGCTGATGTTCCTGGTAAGTTAGTGGAATTTCGACATCCTCGAAAGGAACGTATTCCGATGGAGTTTCCTCTGCTTTGTAGTAGTGGAACTCGCGTGTCACAGCATTTGCTGCTGGAAAAGTTATCCATGAATACAATACCTCTGTCTGCCGATACTCATGTGCCTCTACCATAAATATGATTTACAAAAAGGGGGTGGTGATGAACAGAGTGTCTGAGTTAAACAGACCACTCTTACCCAGTCCAAAGATCAGGGCTTGATCCATCACCGTTATTTATCTCACTGCCCCATCCCAGCTCAGAACCTGGCTATATGCAAATCAGTTTGTCCCTGGCCCAGTGCATCATGGGAACAGGGCAGACTAAACTATCAAGCCAATTCTTCACCAGAAAGGAGACAAGCTACCGGGGACCGGTTTCTGGCATTTCAGCCTTCTTCGGCCCGGCTTGCTTGAATCCTGATGGAGCAGTGAGAAAGGGACTCATGTCTGAGTATACCCTGCCACACCTATAGTGGCCAAAAACGATTTACAAAAAGGGGGTGGTGATGAACAGAGTGTCTGAGTTAAACAGGCCACTCTTACCCAGTCCAAAGATCAGGGCTTAATCCATCACCGTTATTTATCTCACTGCCCCATCCCAGCTCAGAACCTGGCTATATGCAAATCAGTCTGTCCCTGGCCCAGTGCATCATGGGAACAGGGCAGACTAAACTACCAAGCCAATTCTTCACCAGAAAGGAGACAAGCTACCGGGGACCGGTTTCTGGCATTTCAGCCTTCTTCGGCCCGGCTTGCTTGAATCCTGATGGAGCAGTGAGAAAGGGACTCATGTCTGAGTATACCCTGCCACACCTATAGTGGCCAAAAACGATTTACAAAAAGGGGATGGTGATGAACAGAGTTTCTGAGTTAAACAGACCACTCTTACCCAGTCCAAAGATCAGGGCTTGATCCATCACCGTTATTTATCTCACTGCCCCATCCCAGCTCAGAACCTGGCTATATGCAAATCAGTCTGTCCCTGGCCCAGTGCATCATGGGAACAGGGCAGACTAAACTACCAAGCCAATTCTTCACCAGAAAGGAGACAAGCTACCGGGGACCGGTTTCTGGCATTTCAGCCTTCTTCGGCCCGGCTTGCTTGAATCCTGATGGAGCAGTGAGAAAGGGACTCATGTCTGAGTATACCCTGCCACACCTATAGTGGCCAAAAACGATTTACAAAAAGGGGGTGGTGATGAACAGAGTGTCTGAGTTAAACAGACCACTCTTACCCAGTCCAAAGATCAGGGCTTGATCCATCACCGTTATTTATCTCACTGCCCCATCCCAGCTCAGAACCTGGCTATATGCAAATCAGTCTGTCCCTGGCCCAGTGCATCATGAGAACAGGGCAGACTAAACTACCAAGCCAATTCTTCACCAGAAAGGAGACAAGCTACCGGGGACCGGTTTCTGGCATTTCAGCCTTCTTCGGCCCGGCTTGCTTGAATCCTGATGGAGCAGTGAGAAAGGGACTCATGTCTGAGTATACCCTGCCACACCTATAGTGGCCAAAAACGATTTACAAAAAGGGGGTGGTGATGAACAGAGTGTCTGAGTTAAACAGACCACTCTTACCCAGTCCAAAGATCAGGGCTTGATCCATCTGAAACTGGGATGGTGCAGTGAGCTAAAAAACGGTGTTGGATCTAGCCCTGATCTCTTGGCTGGGTGAGAGTATTCTGTTTAATTCAGAGACTCTGTCCCTCACCACCCCTTGTTGTAAATATTTTTGTCCACCCTAAGCGTGGAAGGGTATACTCAGATGTGAGTCCCTTGCTCATTGCACCATCAGGATTCAAGCAAGCCGGGCCGAAGACGGCTGAAATGCCAGAGACCGGTCCCCGGTAGCTTGTTTCCTTCCCAGTGTAATTATTGGCTTTTGTAGTTTGGTTTGCCCTGTTCCCATCATGCACTGGGACAGGAACAGACTAATTTGCATACAGCCAGGTTCTGAAACTGGGATGGTGCAGTGAGCTAAAAAACGGTGTTGGATCTAGCCCTGATCTCTTGACTGGGTGAGAGTATTCTGTTTAATTCAGAGACTCTGTCCCTCACCACCCCTTGTTGTAAATATCTACCACAAATATGACAGTACCACCTCTCGATGATACTCCAATAAAATTCGTCAGCTATTGATTTCCAGTTGTGGGCTCTTTCCTCAGCAGGCAACTTTGGAGTTTGATATTCCGCCTGGACCGCGGTAAAGAGCCCTGCTGTTTCACAGACCTGCTGTGGCGTCAACCGGCGCTACGGCGTAAGGAACTGGTAGCTGCTATTTGGGGGAGCAATCTGTTGTTGCAGACAGGACTGATGGACCACAACCCACTGGGGAACATTGGTGTCATTATGTTTGGGAGACGGCGTGCAACCCACTGTGGAAGACGATAGACACCACAAGGACCAGAATGCCACTCGTGGTGGCGACGCCCACTGAGGCGGTATCCTAGACCAATCAGGTGCTTCAAATATGCATTGCCGTCCCACTGACCTACATAATCTGCATGCAGCCTATGATTAAGTACAGGTAGCACGAAACGCGTCAGGGAGCAGGACTATTACGAGTGTGTCATCGCGAATTTCTACATGCAGTGCCTCCAATAAAATTCGTCAGCTATTGATTTCCAGTTGTGGGCTCTTTCCTCAGCAGGCAACTTTGGAGTTTGATATATATAAATATATATATGTATATATATATATATATATATATATATATATATATATATATATATATATATATATATATATATATATATATATATATATGAAAGCTCATATATGAAAGCTCCGAGTACCCACAGGTTCGGGAAGCACTCCAGCCACGGTGTACATCCATACACCCACAACCACGTCTCAGACTGCCGACGCGTTTCGAAATTCAATTCTTCTTCACAGGCAACAATCCACACAGTACACGGTGTTGCGTTGAGACCACTCTTTATTTTATTTTTAAACGTTAACTGCCTTCTGATAGGCTGTCTTTAAATGCCTTCTGATAGGCTTAGGTGTTCTGGGAAATGTAGTCCACCAAGTACAGTTTCATGTGGAAATGTCTTTAAAAGACCCTCTGATGGGCCCCGAGGCGTGCGTGGTACCTCAATGGTGCCGTGGCTCCAAAAGAACAGGGTAAGTTTTCCTACTCGATGGCCCGCTGCTGTCCTGCCTTCGTGCGGTGGTGCTTCCCCTTACGGCTGGGCTGCCGGGTGCACATGAAAGCTCCGAGTACCCACAGGTTCGGGAAGCACTCCAGCCACGGTGTACATCCATACACCCACAACCACGCCTCCGACTGCCGACATAGCCCTCTGTAGTCTGCCATTCGCTTCCATAACTTAAAATGTTTCCGGGGCAGCCCCTGGCCTTAAACACTGGACGCTCCAACCCCATGCAAAAGTCCAAACCCCTCTTCCACACTTCCAGCAAAGGGGCCCTGGGGTCCTTCCAGGCCCGGGCAATGTATCTTTTGGCTACTGTGAGGCCCACGACCAGTAGATCGCGCTTATATATGTTTCCTCCAACTTGTTCCATGATACGCAACAGGCCCAACTGCGGCGAGCGAGGAAGGTCCCAGCCCAGCACCTCAGACAAGCAATTCCACACTCCCATCCAAAACCTCAAGCACACAGGGGAGGCAATCAATCCAACTCTCCACAGCCGGTCCCTGGTGTAGTATGCCCTGTGTAGGTATTTGAATTGGATGAAATGCAAGCGCACTGCTATTGCCGCTCCTCTCGGGGCTTCTAGGGCCTCAAGCCAGTCCTCCTCCTAAAACGCCCCGACGTCACTCTCCCATACGGAACGCAATTTGTCTAGCGGAGAGGAGCAATGAGTGACCAGAGTCTGGTATATGTTGGATATTTTCTTTCCTTCTAGTTCCCCCATAAACACCTTAGCCTCTAGGGGACTCAATTCAGGCAGCGAGTCCAGGCCTACCAGGGAGGGGGACAGGGCGTGTTGCAGCTGTAGGTACTTAAAATATTGGGTTCGGGGCATGGCATATTCCTCACTCAACGCATGGAACGACTTAAGTGTCGTGCCTTTCATAACATGCCCCAATGTGGAAATGCCGATGGCATCCCAGCCCCGAAACCCCTCCAAGGACCCCAGGGCCGGTAGTTGTCCATTCTGCCACAGCGGAGTCTCTCTCGTCAATTTGTTCCACCACCCCGCCACACTCGGAAGACCACCTGGGTGACCACGGGAAGCCTCTTTCTGATGGTCGCGGAATATAGGATAGTATGTAGCGAGTTCGGGTCCATTATGTAGCGCTCGAGGGCATAAGCCGGGTCGCCCCGGTCTCTGTACCACCATTCGTTGAGTACCAGCAGGTGAGATGCTTGATAATAGGACAGAATGTCCGAGGTGGCTAGGCCCCCACAATATGTAGAGAGAAAGCAAGTACGAAGGGTGTTAGAAGGGACGATCCCAGAGGTCGGATTATGTCTACCCAGCTCCTCCGTGACCCACCTCTCCCACCAATAATGCCGAAACTTGTGAGGGATCTCCACCGGGGAAGACCTCAAGTAGCGAATCGTACACACGAGGACCACACCACACTTATGAACAGACACAACACCGAAGGATAAGTTATCAACTTCTTTATAATCACGAAGAAAAGTAATATATCACACTTATGTACAACGATCGAGGGATTGCAGAGAGTCTCAAGTCTTTAGGAAGGAGGTAGCGGGACAGTCTTAGTCTCGTAGGCCAGTAAGTAGCATACCCTGCGCACAGCTCTCAATCCTCGAGCCGGGTAGACACGGGAGGTGGTAGTCGCACTGGTGATCCTACTCACTTGAGGATGGTTTTCTCTGGTTGGTAACTTCGATAGTCCAGCCGGACTAGAATGTTCCTCGAGCCGTGACAGCGTCAGCAGGGTTCACTCTGGAGGAAGTTCGGGAGGAGCCGCGACCACGTCAGCAGGGCTCAGAGAGTTCCGTAGATGTCTTCAAGGTTCAAGCTCGAGCCGCGACGAGGTCAGCAGGGCTCCGATGGTTCAGTTCCAAGAACGAGCCGCGACAGCGTCAACAGGGCTCAAGAGTTCACGCGGTTCAGTCAGCCGCGATCAGATCAGCAGGGCTTCCTTGTCCAAGAGACAACTGCCCGCTAGTTCAGGGGCGACCCTTGATATAGTTCAGTGACCCTTTGATGTCCGGACCCTTGCATGCGGGGGTCCGAGGCTGTGGGGGCGGTCCGTGGGTGAGGTCCGGCGGTTGGTTCTTTGATCCTTTTGAGGATGCGTCCGGGAATTCCCAGATGCCCAGCAGGTCTGGAGCCAGCACTCGTGGAGGCCAGAGGTGACATCGAAACTGTCCCTCAGGGGGGAGACCAGAGGTGTGATTGAAACCAGTCTCAGGTAGGGCCTCAGCTTCTACATAGCCCAAACCACTGCAAAGGCCTCCCGCTCGATGGTGCTCCACCTTTGTTCTCGAGGGAGTAACCTCCGGCTAATTAAGGCCACTGGCTGATCCAGGCCTTTCTCATTCAATTGGGACAGGACGGCCCGATGCCATGCTCGGACGCGTCCGTTTGGACCACGAACTCTTTGGAGTAGTCGGGGGCCTGCAACACAGGGGCAGTGCACATGGCGTGCTTTAGAGCTTCAAACGCCTCCTGGCAAGCGGGGGTCCAGTTAACTTTTTCGGCTGGTTTTTGGAGGTCAATGCTGTGAGGGGCACTACAATGCTACCATATCCCTTTATGAACCTGCGGTAGTACCCCATGAGCCCGAGGAACGCCCGCACCTCCGTTTGGGTGGAGGGGGCCTCCCAGGCCACGATTGCATCGATCTTGGGTTGGAGAGGTGCCACGAGGCCGCTGCCGACCTGGTGCCCCAGGTAGACCACGGACCCCTGTCCGATTTGACACTTACTGGCCTTAATGGTGAGACCGGCCCTCTGTAGGGCTAACAAGACCTCCCGGAGGTGGAGGAGACGTTCAGGCCAGTGGGAGCTGAACACCGCAATATCGTCCAGATATGCGGCGCTGAATTCTTCCAACCCTGCCAGTACCTAGTTCACTAGTCTCTGGAAGGTGGCGGGGCATTTTTCATGCCGAAGGGCATCACCCGGAAATGGTAGTGGCCATCCGGGGTGGAAAAGGTGGACCTCTCTCGGGCCCCTTCAGTCAGGGCGATCTGCCACTAGCCACTGGTCAGGTCGAAGGTGCTGAGGTATCGAGCAGACCCTAGGCGGTCAATGGGCTCGTCTGCTCAGGGAATGGGGTGAGCGTCGGTTCTGGTGACGGCGTTGAGCCCGCGGTAGTCTACGCAGAACCTCAGCTCGGGAACAGCGCCGGGAGCGGCCGTCTTCGGAACCAGGACCACGGGACTGGCCCATGGGCTGTCAGAGGCCTCGGCCACTCCCAGGGCTAACATCTTGGAGACTTCGGCCTTGATGCAGGCTCGGACTCTGTCTGGAACGCGTTAGGCCCTGTGTCGTACCGGAGGGCTGTCCCCGGTGTCCACATCGTGGACGCACCAACTGGTGACTCCGGGGATGAGGGAGAATAGGTCAGAGAACTGTCCCAACAACTGGCGAAAGTCTTCGCGCTGCTCGGGGCTGAGGGAGGGGGCTAGACTCACTCCCTCTATGGAGCCATCTTTTTCCTTCGCGCATAAGAGATCGGGAGAGGATCCGTCTCTTCTTCGGCTCCGTCGTCGGTGGCGAGGAGTAAACTCAACTCGGACCGCACGAAGTGGGGTTTCAGGCGGTTCACATGGAGGACCCTCAAGGGGTTCCTCGGGGACTGCACATCAACGAGTTAGGTAACCTGACTCTTCCGCTCCACCACTTTGAAGGGACCTGTCCACTTGTCCTGCAGGGCACAGGGTTCCACAGGGGCCATCACCCAGACCTGCTGTCCGGGTTGAAACTCGACCAGAGTGGCATTCTGGTCATACCACCTTTTCATTTCCTCTTGACTGGCTTCGAGGTTTGACTCGGCCAGCTCTCTGAACTTCCGAGTCTGATTCCGAAGAGCCAGAATGTATCGAAACACATCTGGTGGGGGCTCCTAGGACGTCGTCTCCCACCCTTCCTTGACCAGGCTGAGGGGTCCTCGGACGGGGTGCCCGTAGAGCAGCTCGAAAGGGCTGAACCCCAGGGACTTCTAGGGGACTTCCCGGTATGCAAACAGGAGGCAGGGGAGGAGGACGTCCCACTTGCGTCTCAGGGATTCCTCAAGGCCCATGATCATCCCTTGAGGGTGCGGTTGAACCGCTCGACCAGGCCGTTCCCTTGGGGATGGTACGGGGTGGTGAACTTGTACGTCACCCCGCACTGTTGCCAGAGAGACTTCATGTACTTGGAGATGAAGTTCGTTCCTCTGTCGCTCACTACTTCTCGCGGGAACCCCACCCGGGAGAAGATCCCCATGGGGGCCCACCCCACCACTGGGGCTGTCACCGTTCGGAGGGGGATGGCTTTAGGATATCGGGTGGCGTGATCCACCAGGACCAGAATGAACCGGTGTCCTGAGGACGTTTGGGGGTCAAGGGGCCCCACGATATCCATTCCCACCCGTTCAAAGAGGGCACTGACCACGGGGAAGGGTTGGAGGGGAGCCTTGCGTCGCCCTCCGCTCTTTCCGCTGGCCTGACACGTGGGGCAGGACCTGCAGTGGGCCTCCACATCGGAGCGCATGTGTGGCCAGTAGAAATGGGTGACCAACCGGTGGTATGTTTTGTCTTGACCCAAGTGTCCCGTCAGGGGTACATCGTGGGCCAGATTCAGTAGGAATCCGCGGAAACGTAGGGGTACCACCAGCACTCGAGCTGACCCTAGTTCGGCGGATTTCTGTTCGCTATATAGCAGGCCATTTTTCCAATAAATATGGTGGGAGCCGGACTGGTCACCGGCGGCCTGGGCGGCGGCCTGCTGCACTAGAGAGGGACAAGAAGTCTGTTCCAGGCAGAACTCCTCTCGGGAGGGCCTCCCCTCTTGGTGCCACTGGGCCAACTCAGGGAGGTCGTCCGAGCTCAGGGCTTGCTCACCAGCTTGGTCCAGGAGACCAGGGTCGGGGTCGCTGCTTTCGCTGGGAAAGAAGTCAAGGCTTTCGGTCTGCCCGCTGCCCTCCGGCTCGGCGGGGGCGGGGCAAGGGTTGTCAGTGGTCACCTCATCGGGGGCGGCCACCCGGGCCGACATGGATCGGGTGGTCACGCAGGCCCACTCGGGTAGGCCCACCATCTCGAGGTGCGTCTTTCTCTCTACTTGCTTCCAGGGGGAGCTCTCCAGGTCGTTACAGAGGAGACAGTCCACGGGCATGTCGGTGTGGACCGCAACTCATAACTCTCCGGAGACTCGAATGGGACCTGAGCTATCCTACAGGTGCGGACGGAATTGTCAGCGGAGATCACTCTGCAGGAGGCACGGGGTACTATTTGGTCTGGGGTGACGAGGTGCTCTTTCACAGCAGTGATACTGGCCCCGGTATCTCGGAGAGCCCCTATGCGGAACCCGTTGACAGTCACCTGCTGTCGGTACTTCTCTGTGTTGTCTGGTAGGAAGGTTCTGGGGACCATATCTCTATTCCCCAGGGAAACTAAGGTCATGGCTGCTGGTTCCCACCCCTCGGGGTCCTCTATCTCCTCTTCTTCTTCTAGGGCTACGTTGGGGAGGTGGCGTGCAGGGGGACCTGCAGCAGGGGTCTTCTTGAGCAGGGGGCAGTTGGGGTCATTGGCATAGTGCCCTGTTTGGTTACATCGGTAGCAGGCTGTGGCTATTCTGGGTCCTGATCTAACAAGAGGGAATCCGGCCCTGGCGTCTGGCGGGGAGGTCCCTGGCTGGTTCCTAGGGGAACTGCGAGGAGGCCCTGCCTGGGGACCCCTCTGTCTATTCTGATTCCCCCCGCCCCTCTGACGTGGCTTTTCTTGCTCGTTTCGGTTATAGTCTCCCCCTGGGTTTCGTGGGACTCTGGTGTTCACCCATCGATCAGCCTCGACAGCCAACTTCCGGGGGCCGGCCAACTTGCTATCGAGAAGGTGCTGTCTCAGTATTATAAAGCAATTGTTGGATAGATGTTCATAGGCGATGAGGTCTACCAGACCTTTGAAGGTGGTCACTTTGCTGCCCTTGATCCACCCGTCCAAAGCCCGGCTGTAGAAATTCACATATTCTACCCATGTGGTGCCGGGTATCTTTTTGCAGTCTCGAAATCTCTGTCTGTACATTTCCGGGGTGAACCCATAGCGAGCCATGAGGGCGTCCTTCATATGGGTGTAGGAGTTTACGACGGCGGAGGGCAGATCCAGCAGGGTGTCTCTCCCTTCGCTGAGGAAGCGGCCCCATAATCCGGCCCCCCAATCCTTCTCAGGTACTCGGTTGGCGGTCATGGTGACCTCATATGCTTTGAACCACTGCTGAATATCGTCATTCTTATAGTACTCCTTCACCACATCCTTGGGGATGTGTACTTTTGGTTCGACCGGGGGTCCAGGGTCTCTGTTCCCCGGGGGTCGGGTCTCTTCGTTCCGGGCTTTAATTTCGAGCTCCTTCAAGCTGCGCTCGTGTTCAAGTTGGAGCTTCTTCCCCTCGTGCTCTCTCTAGAGCTTCTTTTCTTCCAGCTCCCGCTGGAGCTTCTTTTCTTCCAGCTCCCGCTGGAGCTTCTTGTCTTCCAATTCCCCTTGCAGCCGTAACTGCTCGATGGCTAGTTTTTGTTCTGCCAGCTTGAGTTCACCTTCGATTTTAAGTCGGGCCAGTTCTAGCTCGTGGTTTCGGTTGCGCTCTCGGTCTGCCATTTCTTCTATCGACAGACCTCTCTCCGTGCTGGCATTTCGTGGTAGGGAGTCGGCTCCCTCTTCCCTCGGGCCGTCAGTTTCGGTCGGCGGCTCTTCCTCTTCACTGTTTCCTTCAGTCGTGGGGAGAGGGGCCCCGGCTTCTACCCAGGCCGTCAGGGCTTTCTGGAAGTCGTCTTTGGTGCTCAAACCAGTGGTAGCGATGCGGAAATCTTTACAGAATTGTTTTAATTCTTTGTGGGTATAATCTTCCAGCTTTTCTTTCTGAAATGCGTTTTTTTCGTTGGTTCCGATGAGACCCATGGTTGGTCTTGTTCGGGTGGTGTGTCAGTCGCTTTACTGTATGATTCTAGGCGTAGGCTCTTATCCCGTCGCTTGCCACCAATGTTAGAAGGGGTGATCCCAGAGGTCGGGTTATGTCTACCGAGCTCCTCCGTGACCCACCTCTCCCACCAATAATGCCGAGCTTTGTGAGGGATCTCCACCGGGGAAGACCTCAAGTAGTGAATCGTACACACGAGGACCACACCACACTTGAACAGACACAACACCGAAGGATAAGTTATCAACTTCTTTATAATCACGAAGAAAAGTAATATCACACTTATGTACAACGATCGAGGGATCGCAGGAAGTCTCAAGTCTTTAGGGAGGGGGTAGCGGGACAGTCTTAGTCTCGTAGGCCAGTACGTAGCATACCCTGCGCACAGCTTTCAATCCTCGAGCTGGGGGGACACAGGAGGTGGTAGTCGCACTGGTGATACTACTCACTTGAGGATGGTTTTCTCGGGTTGGTAACTTCGATAGTCCAGCCGGACTAGAATGTTCCTCGAGCCGCGTCAGCGTCAGCAGGGCTCGCTCTGGAGGAAGTTCGGGAGGAGCCGCGACCACGTCAGCAGGGCTCAGAGAGTTCCGTAGATGTCTTCAAGGTTCAAGCTCGAGCCGCGATGAGGTCAGCAGGGCTCCGATGGTTCAGTTCCAAGAACGAGCCGCGACAGCATCAGCAGGGCTCAAGAGTTCACACGGTTCAGTCAGCCGCGATCAGATCAGCAGGGCTTCCTTGTCCAAGATACAACTGCCCGCTAGTTCAGGGGTGACCCTTGATATAGTTCAGTGACCCTTTGATGTCCGGACCCTTGCAGGCGGGGGTCCGAGGCTGTGGGGGCGGTCCGTGGGTGAGGTCCTGCGGTTGGTTCTTTGATCCTTTTGAGGATGCGTCCCGGAATTCCCAGACGCCCAGCAGGTCTGGAGCCAGCACTCGGGGAGGCCAGAGGTGACATTGAAACTTGCATTTAGGGGGGAGACCAGAGGTGTGATCGAAACCAGTCTCTCAGGGGAGGCCGGAGGTGCCATCGAAACTCCTCGCCTTCTCTCACTAGGCTAGCCCTCACCCTCCCAACGGGGGCTGGCGCGTCTGGAGCTTACTCTGCACTGGGGCTGGGGTCACGCTAGGCCCATGGCATCAGGGATCTCGGGAAGGGAAAATGGCTGCCGATGGGCCTATGGGGCTTTGCGGGTTTGGGGCGTGCGGGCTGGAAGGGTGGCCGGGGACAGGCTGATGCGGGCAATGGGCGTTTGGTTGGACATGGGCAGGGCAGCTAGGGGTTTCTAGGTATGGAGCTGGGCTAACAGGGAGCTGAGTTGCTGGGGGGGAACCAACCACAAGGCCGGGTCCAACAAAGGGCCACTCTTGTAGCGCCTCCAATCCAGAGAAACTGGCTTAACGCCAAGGTCACTTGTCGAAACCACTGCGGCGCTATGGGGTATGGATGGTTTTGCAGCTGATACAGGAGGCGCGGGAGGGCCACCCTCTTGAATATTGCCGAACGACCGTAGATGTTCAGGGGCATTCTGGACCATGTCTTAATATCAGATCGTACGCGATCCCAGACAGGTACCACGTTGCGCGCCCAGGCCACCCCCGGCACATCAGTCAAAAAGACGCCAAGATACTTAATACCGCCAGCCGCCTCCTGCAGCGCAGACGCTCAGGGCCCCTTCTTTTTACGGCCACCCAGCACCCACAGCGTAGATTTCCGCACATTTAAGTATAAGCCTGATACCTCCCCAAAAACACGCATTATCTCAAGAACTCTAGGCCTTGACCTGTCTATGTCTGTAAGAAAGAAGAGGACGCCGTCAGCGTAGAGTGCGATGCGATCCGACGGACCCGACTCCCACTTGAGCCCCCGCAACTGTGCGTCCATCCGCACCCAAGCAGCAAGCGGCTCCATAGCCAAAGCAAATAAATAGGGTGATAGGGGACAACCCTGCCTGGTGCCCCGGCCGATGGAGAAAGGGTCCGACACCACCCCCGCCACTCTCACTGACGCGATCAGGTCTGAGTACAGTAATTGCTGATATGAGAGGAAACGAGGCCCAAGATTCAGGCGGGACAGAAGTGCTCGAAGATAGACCCAACTTAGGGAGTCAAAGGCTCTGTCTATGTTGGCCAGCAGGAGCGCCGCCGGCATCCCGGCGGCTCGGGCCGCCTCTACCACCACCTGGGCACGACGAATGTTGTGTCTCGTCGCCCTATGGGACATAAATCCTGCCTGATCAGGGTGAACTAGGTCCGTTACGTAGGGGAGGAGACGATTGGCCAGGGCTTTCGCCAAGAGTTTTGCTTCGAAATTTAGGAGCGATATCGGTCTATATGAGGAATGATGTTCGGGGGGCCTCCCGGGTTTACAGAAAACCACGATTTCGGCCTGTCGCCAGTCCGCCAGAAGGCGGCCACGCTCCCTGGCCGCCTCTAATGCTTTCTTATAACGCGCCACCAATTGAAGATGAAAGGTTTTCATGAATTCACATGGGAATCCGTTAGGTCCCTGGGCCTTCCCAGTGTTGAGCTCCCCAAGCGCAGTACCCAACTCCTCCAGTGATAACGGGAGCTCCAGCCGATCGCGACCCTCATCCGAGAGCGCGCGTGGCGGAAGGTCAGCCAAGAATTTATCGACGTCCTCCGCGGGGAGAACTTCCTGAGGGGCATAAAGGGCCGCATAATACTGTGCGAAGCTGGCTGCAATATCCTCCGGGGCCGTCACTGGGTTCCCCCGCTCATCGCGTAGCCCCGGCAGGGACTGCGCATGGAAGGTATTCTGGCAGAGTCTGTAGAGCATGGAACAAGACTTATCCCCCCACTGATAGATTCTGCTCTGCGTGGCTAACCACAGTTGGCGTGCCTCGTCCAGCAACAGGGACGTATAGGATTGCTGTGCTAATAGCAGCTGCCCTACAGCCTCAGTCGCATACCCAGTTTTACTCTCCCCCTCCAACTCTCGGACTCCCCCCGCCGCCTCCTCTATGGCCCTTCTGCGGGTCCTACGGGCACTAGCACACAAGGCAATGTCGACTCCCCGGATCACGGGTTTTAGAGCCACCCACAGGGTGGCGGCGTCCATGTCAGGCCCATCATTGTCCTCCCAGTAGTGGGAAATGGCCTCTGGAATGTACGACTGATAGTCGTCTTGTTGTAAGTGCCATGTGGACAGGCGCCACCGAAAGGGTTGTCGCTTCTTATCTAAGCATAAGTCTAATGACACAGGTGAATGATCGGAAAGACCACGCGGAAGAATAGACGTGGAAGCCACTCTCCCTATCCAGGGGGAGGGAACGAACAAGTAGTCCGACCTAGAAAAGGACCTGTGCACCGCGGATACGTAGGAGTATTCGCGACCCAGAGTATGTTGGAATCTCCACGAGTCAATCCATCCCATTCCCTGCACCATGCCACTCAGTTTTGTGGGGGTGTTTGCTAGGAGCCCTACTACGGGCCTGTAGCGATCCATTCGTCCATCCATCACATCATTCCAGTCACCACCCACAATCGCCAGTACATTTGGGATATCAGCCCACACCGCAAACAACTTTTCAATGAGTGCCTCTTGCAACGGGGTCGGGGCATACACGCTACCAAACACCATCGGTTCGTCCCCGACCATACCTTTAACGAACACAACTTAAATTGGTATTTTAACAACATTATTGTTTCTAAATAACAACTTATGTCTTAAATTGGTATTTTAACAACATTATTGTTCCTTTTTTGAAATTGGTTCAAAGTACTTTGCATGAAAATGTTGCCAACATTGTCTGATTACAAAAATGCAACATTGAAAACTGAAAGAAAATGGCAGCTACTATAAGTCAAATCAGAAAAAGCTAAATGTGTGTTAACAGTCTAGTCTATTTTTTATGGAAGCAAACAAGGGATATTTGCACTCTGTTATTTTAAAATAGACAGTCTAGAGGGTGGGACTCTATGGTCCAGTTGAAGGCATTCGCCGAAACGTGTCGATCGTCCTGTTGTTTTTTGCACAAGGTGTTAGAGAAAAAATAAAAATAATTTAAAGAGACTTGCCGTGCTGTGGAATCCCTCTGTGCCGTGGATTCTCTGTTGGGGGACATTGCTGAGCTGTTCGGAAGATACATATATATATATATATATATATATATATATATATATATATATATATATATATATATATATATATATATATAGCAGCGGGAACAAGGGCACAACTTGCCAGAAACGCGTAGCTGCTTTCTGTTGTTCAAATAAAAACAACTCTGCTGATGTGCTGTGGTCCGTCTCCTTCCTGTTTGCTGGTGTGCTGCGTGATTGCTGAGACACCGAGAGATCAGAGGAGTCACGTGTTGGATATATATATATATATATATATATATATATATATATATAATACCACAACGCCTCACAGTGTCCGAAGTACAACAGACACTTAGGTAGGAGTGCCTGTCACCCTTGGGACATTGTGGGAGTTGTGCCATTCAAAGGCACCTGTTGGTGAGGCTACAGTTACAGCACCGCTAGTGATTTGGTGGCGACTAATTTTGGCAACAACCAGGAAGAGAATATATATATATATATATATATAATATATATATATATATATATGGCTGAAAGGGCTCCCGACCAGAGTTTCTTCCCCCAGGAACCACACAAACGACTCGCACTCCAGGGTCTGTGTTTCAATTGTGTTTAATGGCGACGCGTTTCGACCAGGCGGTCTTCTTCCAAAGCCAACCACATGAAAACACAATCACCGTTTTATACAACAACAAGTGCTCCATAAATTAACAAAAACTGAGGTAGGACTACATTGTATAACCAGACTACATTTCAAATAAACTACAAATGAGGTAGAAGACAGACTGTGAGGAAAAAACGGTCTCAAGTAAAAAGTATTTACAAATTGTATTCATCCAAATAAGCGCAAATAATATGCTCATTGCTGAGATGAAATGAATAATTGATATTAATAAATGAGAGGCGGCATAACAATTAAATACGATCCTTTAGCATCTCATATTCAAAAAATGCATAATTCATGTGAACATCACATTAAATGCTGGCATTAAATATCACATGTATAGTGGCAATAATTCACCTCCACATATTTGCAACACAAATTCTGAGACCAAAAGATTTTATCACAGCTATCTGTCCAATTTGCGTCTACCCCTGAACACCGTAAGGTGGAGCTGAAATAGACAATTTCATATTCAATTATCGCATCACGGCCAAGTGGCCAATTCACAGTTCTGCAGAACAATTTTCAGAATGGTAGTCTTGAAACCATAAAGTCTTAAGCTGTAAGCACTCCCCTCCTCTAAGGGGGGGGGGGGGGAAGGGATTACCCCATAGTCCATAACGGGTTTCTCCAACGTATTGTAGGAGCCGTTCCATGCAAACTAAAAAAGTAAAGAAAATTTCAAAAGGGTGAGAGGGTACTGAAATACTTCTTTCAGCCCCGTGAACTATACAAAAAGTGAACCCTGTGTTGCCTGATACTTGCCTAGCCAGACATGTCAGAGACAGACACAATGGTGTGATTGTGAAAATTAAAATGAGTGGAGTTTGCAAAGGTACCCATACTAGAACAGGAAAAAATCATTTCTTATTTAGTTCGAGGTACATAGTTCATAGTCTGACATTAGGGTGGATTTGGCCAAGTTAATATCTATGATCCAATATTCAAGTTCAAAGGTAATGATGAAGTTAACCCATCTGCGTCAGAGAGAGCCCTCTCTGCGCAGGATACCAATTAGTGAGGGAAGGGGACAAACACAGACACCCAGATTGAGGGATCTGGGTAAAAAGTACATAGGACATAGGTTGAACTGGTGCAGTATAAAGGCAGATCTTTCGGCTCAACATAAGGTTTTAGCCAATGTGCACGTACAGTTCTTCATCCTCGTTCAGGCCAAAGGGGTTCCTTGAATCCAGGCGGATGATATAGCGGGATTCCAGGACACGTAGTTGTTTAAGACGATTGCCCCCTCTGGGGTTTGCTGGGACCCTGTCAATGCCAAAAAAGGAAAATTGGTTAACATCACTATTGTGGACACGCAACCAATGTCGTGCGGTAGCATAGGACATATCAACATTTTTGATAGCTCTCATGTGCTCAAGGATTCTCTTTTTTATTGGGAAAATGGTGCTTCCAACATAGAGCTTCGAGCATGGACACACAATTGCATATACACAATGATCAGTGTTGCAGTTCATGAATTTGCCTATACTTTCAGTCTTTCCCGTGGGGAGTAGATAGGACTTAACATTTTTACTGGTAACACAGGCTTTAGATTTGCCACATTTATAGAATCCTTTTTGTTCTTTAAGCCAGTTCTTTTTCTTCACAGGACCCTCAAAGTAGCTCCTGACAAGCATGTCTTTAAGAGACCGTGCCTTTCTGTAAGTAACCTGTGGTGAACTGTTGACCAGTTTCCCAATAGTAGGATCAATTTTCACAATGTGCCAATGCTTTTTTAAAATACCTCTTACACTGCCTGCTTCAACATTGTATGTTGTTATCATCCTCGCGTTGCTAGACCCCGAATTATCGGGATGTTTGGTAACCCTCTTGTTCAGAAGTGATGCCCTTTTCCTAGATTTCGCCTTTTCTTTAGCTGTCAGTAATGTCTGGTCTGAGTAGCCCCTGACTCTGAATCTTTGAATCATAGTGTCCTGTGCCTTTTCATAATTATCACTGGAGCTACAGTTTCTTTTGGCTCTTAAAAATTCCCCATACGGAATGCTGTCCTTTAGGCTGTTGGGGTGGTGGCTTTTGGCATGTAAAATGCTGTTCCCGGAAGTGGGTTTCCTATATAGGTCTGTTTTAATCACCCCTTCCACTATCCTGACTGTGACATCCAAAAAGTCAATTTCTAAGGGATCTACCTTACTCGTGAATTTAAGATTCACATCATTTTTATTGTTGTTAACAAGAAATTTGTTCAAATCAGATCTTGTTCCATCCCAAATCAGAAAGATGTCATCTATGTACCAGGTGTAAAATACAATATGGCGGGTTATATCAACATTGTCCTCAGACCATAGAATTTCTTCCTCCCACCATCCCATCAACATGCATGCAAAACTAGGAGCAAAGCAACTCCCCATAGCAGTCCCAACCTCCTGTTTGTACCAAATATTCTCAAACAGGAAGAAGTTATTCGTAAGGCAAAATTCCAACATTTCCAAAAGCATTTCCGTCTGGTTAAGATAGAATATTGATCGGTCCCTCATAAAGTGTCTAAAAGCTCTCAGACCATCGCTGTGTTTAAAGCACGTGTACAGAGAGACCACGTCAATCGTAACCATACAGTAACTGTCCTCCCATCTGATACCCTCAATCTTAGAGATAAAATCAGTGCTGTCTCTACAGTATGAGGGGAGATTTAAAACATACGGAAAGAGAAAGGTGTCCAGAAAAATGGAGGTACTTTCAAGGAGACTCCCATTGGCCGATACAATTGGCCTTCCAGGTGGGTCGTCCCTGTCCTTGTGGACCTTGGGCAGCATATAGAAACAGGGGGAGACCGGGTGTTGTACATGCAGGAACCTGAACTCAGATTCAGCTAACAGATTCTTGCCTCTCCAATTTCTCAACTTGTCATGGTAAGTGGAAACACTCATCATATACTCATCCCTGTTCGCCCTTCTGTAGTTGCCTGACAGCTCAAGTTGTTTCCTAGTGTTGGATATATATATATATATATATATATATATATATATATATATATATATATATATATATATATATATATATATATATATATATATATATATATATATATATATATATATATATATATATATATATATCCAACACTCCGTCACTCGTTACCGCGCTCTGGGGTCACACCAGCCAGGATACAAATCACACGGACACAGACCAGTTAGGGGATTTCCTTATTTATTTTCTAGTGCAGGTAGTCTCATGATGTTTCGGCTCCAAGAGCCTTGTTCACATGAGATATATATATATATATATATATATAGACATTGATGAAGCCGGGAGGCGAAACGCGTCTGTCTGAGGGGGTCTTCACAATAAAAGCACCCAGCTTGAAGATTTTCATGTGTGCTATCCGTTTGTGGCTACGTATATGGTTGCCTTGTTGGAGAATATATATATATATATATATATATATATATATATATATATATATATATATATATATATATATATATATGTATTTATTCACCAACGTATTCCCGTTGCCGAGGGCACACTTTACACAGCCGGTGCGAGTTGCAGGGACGGGCTTTCCCTGTAAATACAATTAAACTCGCACTCCTCCAGGATGTTGTTCTATAGCAGGTTTATTTTAACAACGTGCCATTACAGCACACTGCCATTAACCAACGCGTTTCAATCTTGCGATCTTGCTCACGGTTACAAACATTTGTCCCTCCTTAGTTTCAACATTTTATACCAGGAAGTCATAGCTGCACTGTTATGATGCATTATGGTACTGGTAGTTACTTCTTACATTAATTTCATTTTTTCTCTTTTCATATCACTTTTGCGGTGTCTAAATTATTGCATTACAATACTGGTACCAGTCAGTACTACTGTATTTGTCTCTGTTAATTTACATTCGCGCTTTTATGAGCATGATAACATAATTCACATGTAGTCTTTAAGTGAGTTACTGTGGATAAGTACTCCCATATGCAACCTTAGTATGATGCCATATGGATGCCCATTTTACCAACCATTAAGTACATATGCATAGTATAGCGCGCCTTTTATAATCTCTAAGGACTTAGTGTCCAAGTTCTGAGACATATATACACATTGTACATATTTGACCTTCATGTATCTTATTATTGACCAGAGTATTTTCAGATGGGGTAAAGATTACTCAAAGGTGCACATAAAGTTCTTCATCCCCATTCAACCCCCCAGGGATCTTTGTTTTAAATCGGATGATAAGTCTCGATTCTAGTCGATGTAGGGTCATCAGTCTATTTCCACCCCTCTCTTTTAACGGTACTGTTGCAAGTCCACTGTATGTCATATCCTTCCATGTCCTTTTTTCTTTTTCATGAATTAACATATGTTTAGCCATGGCATAGCTTAGATCACAATTATCAATCGCTCGGATATGCTCTAGTATTCTTTTGTGTAATGGACAGATGGTACTTCCGATGTACCTTTTGCCACAAAAACATTGTAATAAGTACACCATGTGTGTTGTTTTGCACGTGATGTTACCTTCCACCGTGAAGATTTTTCCTTTTGGGTCCTTGATTCTGGATAGATTACGTCCTACTTGACAGGCCTTACATTGGCTGCATTTCGTAAAGCCTTTCCGTTTGTCATCCAGCCAATTGTTGTTTTTTTTCTTTTTTTCTTCAAAGTGGCTATTGACCGATTTATCCCATAAAGACGGTGCTTTTCTGAATGTAATTTGTGGAAATTGGCCCACTTCCTTTCCTATGTCCGGATCTTTTTTGCAGAACATGCCAATATTTTTGTAGTGTTTTCCTTACCTTGTGGCTTTCCTTCGAATAAGTCAATATCATTCTGATTGGTTCCTTCGAGGTTGATTCAGGTTTCAGTTCTCTTTGCGGGATCAATGTCTCAATTCGTTTTTTTTCTCTTGCTCTTTTTTCACCTCTTTCTATGTCACATTTTTTATATCCTCTATTCCTGAATCTGTTTGCAGTTTCTTTACATTTGTTATCCATTTCCTTTTGATTTGAACAATTCCTCTTCATCCTGAAGAATTCCCCATACGGGATGTTCTTTTTCAATACTTCAGGATGAAAGCTTTGTCCATGTAATATGCTATTCGTAGCTGTTGTTTTTCTGTGGACTGTAGTTTCCAGCTTGCCATTCTGGACATATACTTTTGTGTCTAAAAATACTATTTCACTTGTGCTGATACTGTACGTGAATTTTAGTCCTAGTTCGTTGTTATTCAGGATCTCCATATATTCCAGAAATTCATTGTCTGGTCCATCCCATATCAGGAATAGGTCGTCTATAAATCGCAGCCAGAGAATTACTCTGGCTGCGTATTGGTCGTTTCCTTCTCTCCAAGCTACCATTTTCTCCCACCAACCCATTTTTAGGTTGGCGTTACTTCTTGTCCAAAAACACACCTTTGATTATGGTATTGGTGATCAATTTAGTGCCATTTTATTGGGTGACGGATAGTGAATCACTCTCCCAATACAATTGCACTATAATTTGATCACCAATACCCGGCTTTCAGGTATGTTTCTGACCAGGAAGTGCTGAGTTATGTTATGTTATGTTATGTTAATAACTATTTATAGAGCGCACGTACACCTGTAGGTTTCATGGCGCTGAGTGAAGTAAATATAATTGGATGGCCCATACCTGTAGATGTGAGCCATCTTGTAAGATCTTGCAATCACAAGAATTCAGGAATATATATGTGTGTGTGTATTACATTCCACAAAGGCGGTCGCTACTGTGTAGTTGTGGTTTCAGCCGCATTTTCCATTGAGAAAGCATTTTTGGTTTGCCTGAAGCTTTTGACCAAGTGGACGGATTTGCCAAAAGTTAGGCAGTCCACTAACTTGGTTAACTAAGTGTTGCAGTGCCAAGTTTTGTGAAGATCTGTTCACGGGGAAATAAATGAAGGGGGTAAGGTGAATAAAAAGTCTCATTTCCTATTTTAAGTCCTATAGAAAATGTTTCCAAAAGATAGAGAAAAATCCTCATA